>NC_138078.1:12677043-14061293 GCF_964212035.1 Myotis nattereri
CTGCAAATGTGTTCTATGAGCCTGCCTGAAAGCTAGCGGTTTTTCTATTCAGATTTGCCTGTTATGAAATATTTGCTTACACTCATATCAACCTTTTTGAAATTCTTTTTAGAATTGTCACTGTGATAATTTATACATTGCTCATGCATATCCATTTCATCTTCAAATGAAATCATCTAGCTTAACTGCTTAGGGGCACAAAATTTGAACAAGTGGTCATTAGTATTTAAAACAAAACTGAATAGAACAGAAGAACTGCTTTGTGACGCGCGCGCGCGTGTGTGTGTGTGTGTGTGTGTGTGTGTGTGTGTGTGTCAGTGTGGTGGTGGTATGGGTGTGGCATTTTCTGGAAGGCTAGAGATTATAAAACAGGGAACTTAAAAATATACATAAGAAAAATTGGCAGACATCCATTTCAGGCTATATGTCAGATTATATAGCATGAATTACCCTCCCTACTGAAATTCTAAAATGCCAGGTAAACTAGAAAGGACATCATCATTGTTGAGCTAAAAAAAAAAAAAAAGAAAATAAATGAAACAAAAAATAAAAGTTAAATCAAGAACCCAGGGAGGTGGGGGGATGTCAAAGGCACCTTTCCACCTTGGGGTTTGTCAAACCTTTGAGATTTTGAGTTTCTTCCTTTCACAACTGTACAAGGTGTGGAAGATAGCCCATTTTAAGTAGAGTTTGCAGTAAGCCATCTCCCATATACATGGGGCTCCAGAGAACCACACCCAACACACCCCTGGAATAACAGAGAATAAAAAATAACCCCCCCAAAAAAAGAAAAATAAAACCCCACCATAGGAGACAGAAAGAAAACTAGCTTATCTTGACCCTGCTGCCACATGACAATAACAGGAAATTATCCCCTGAGAATTCACTGTCATAAGAAAGCTTTCTCTCGGGTTTACAGTTCAAACTCATTACGTATACAGTCCAAAAACTTTAAGTGGAAAAATAAACTCAATGTAGTTCCTGTTTGGTACCACTTCCAGCAGACTACAGAAGCAAATACAAATTTGTCTGAAAGAACTCAATTTCAATCCAGACTTTGAAGAATTAGCAAAAATGAAGTTCCAAGGAAAATGAACATCTCAGAGTTAAAAATTATATAGATATAGATAAATAGATAGATAGATAGATAGATAGATAGATATGAAACTAAGCACCACGAGACAAAAACAGAAAAACTCAGGCAGT
Organism: Myotis nattereri; assembly: GCF_964212035.1. NCBI lineage: Eukaryota > Metazoa > Chordata > Mammalia > Chiroptera > Vespertilionidae > Myotis > Myotis nattereri. The sequence continues at coordinate 12,678,250 of NC_138078.1, forward strand.
AGAAGCAGACACATAAAACTTGAGATATTAGGGGGTAACGTGGGGATAAGGACACATATGTAATAACTTAATAAAAAATTTAAAAAAAATAAATAAAACTTGAGATATTAGAAAACTTGAGATATTAGAAAACTTGAGATATTAGGTACCAAATAATGTTTATAGAAATAAAAGAACAGGATAAAAGCAGATATAAAAAACAGCCAACTAGAACTTCTAGGAAAAAATACTAAATGGATTGTTTTTCACTTTTCACTTGAAATAATTATAGACTCACAGGAAGTTGCAAAGGTAGTACAGAGAGGTTCCAATTTCACCCAATGGTTACATCTTACATAACTATAGTATAATATACTGTCAAAACTGAGAAATTGATACTGTATGAAGTGTATATAGTTCTGTGTCATTTTATCAAATAGATTCTATAACAATCTTTTTATTATTATTATTAGTTAAGGTATTACAAATGTGTCCTCATCCCCCCCCATTAACCCCCAACCTCCCTCCCACACACAAACTCATACTCCCATCCCCCTGTTGTCCATGTCCATTGGTTTGGCTTATATACATGTATACAAGTCCTTCGGTTGATCTCTTCCCCTTACCCCTGCCCTCCCCTACTTTCCTTCTGGGGATTGATAGCCTGATCGCTGTTTCTCAGTCTTTGGGTCTGTCCCTTTTCATCAGTCTATGTTGTTCTCTATAATCCACAAATGAGTGAGATCATGTGGTATTTATCTTTCTCTGACTGGCTTATTTCACTTAGCATAATGCTCTCCAGTTCCATCCATGCTGTTGCAAAAGGCAAGAGTTCCTTTTTTTTACCGCAGCATAGTATTCCATTGTGTATATGTACCACAGTTTTCTAATCCACTCATCTGCTGATGGGCACTTAGGCTGTTTCCAAATCTTAGCTATGGTGAATTGTGCTGCTATGAACATAGGGGTGCATATATCCTTTCTGATTGGCGTTTCTGGTTTCTTGGGATATATTCCTAGTAGTGGGATCACTGGGTCAACGGACCTAGATAGACACTTTTCGAAAGAGGACATACAGAAGGCCGAAAGACATATGAAAACCTGCTCAAAGTCACTAATTATATGAGAGATGCAAATCAAAACGACAATGCGTTATCATCTCACACCTGTCAGAATGGCTATCATCAACAAATCAACAAACGACAAGTGTTGGAGACGATGTGGAGAAAAAGGAACCCTTCTGCACTGCTGGTGGGAATGCAGACTGGTGCAGCCACTGTGGAGAACAGTATGGAGCTACCTCAGAAGACTAAAAATGGAACTCCCATCTATAACTATCCTGATAGTCAAGATACAGACTACTCCAGCACCACAAAGATCTCCCTTTATAGACATTTTCATCCCCTCAACTTCCACTAACCCTAAGCCTTGGAAACAAATGATCTGTTCTCTATAATACTGTCATTTCAAGAATGTCAATAAAAATTGAATCATACAGCATGTGAGCTTTTGAATTTGGATTTTTGAACTCAGCATAATGCCTTGAGAACCATCCAAGTTGTTGTGTACATCAGTAGTTCATTCCTTTCTTTTTTGCGGAGTAGCATTTGATAGTATGGAAGTACCACAGTTTGTTTAACCATTCAATGACTGTAGGACAATTTAATAGTTTATATATTTTTATTATTGTGAATAAGCTGCCATAAATAATGCACAGGTTTTTGTGTATGCATATAGGTTTTCTATTTTCTAAAATAAATGCCCAGGATTGTGATTGCAAGGTCATATGAAAAATTGATGCATAGTTTTGCTGTTTTTCTTAAGAAACTACCGAACTGTATACCATTTTACTCTACATCCTCACCAGCATTTGGTGTTATCACTATTTTCTATTTTAGCTGTTCTAATAAGTGTGGAGTAATATCTCACTGTGGTCTTAATTTACATTTCTCTATCAGCTAGTGATGTTGAAAATATTTTCATATGCAAATTTGTCATCTGTATATACTCTTCAGTGAGGCCTTTTGATATATTTTCTCATTTTTTGATTGAATTGTTTGGATTTTTTACTGATGAGCTTTGAAAATTCCTTAGATATGAGTCTTTCATTTGATTTTTTGCAAATATTTTCTACCAGCCTATAGCTCATCTTTTTCTCCTCTTAACAAGATTTTTACAGAGCAAAAGTTTTTAGTTTTGATAGTTTATAAGATAAAAAGGAAGGTTATTATAGTCACTATATTGCCATACATGGATAAAATTTGGTCCTCCAAGAATGCATAACACTTTAAATGTTCTCATGTTTAATAAATTACCCTCAAAATATAGTAGTGGATCATCTAGAAGTCATGATAAGCAGTTCAAAATCTCCAAATATTGAACTGCCTGTAGCATGGGATTAACCAGAACCTAAAAACAGAGCCAGACAACTAGAACTAGAGAGACCTGAATCTCTTCATTTGTAGGGACAAATTTTAGGGATAAAAATTTAAATATGAGTTTTTTGAAGAAGAGAAGAAAATTAGGGAGGAAGGAACTTTCTTAACAAAGCCAAGACCAGAGTTAACAGGCACCAATAATCAATAATCAGCTTTATGAATGGTACTGTGATGGGTGAGGCAATAAATAATATATAGTTTTGATCTTCAAATAGTTTATAATCAAATTAGGAAAATAAGAATAAATATTTGGGGGAAAATTAAATAATTCCCTATGTACATGTAAAACACTAAATCAAAAATACAAGAAAATTCCTAATGCAATATATAATTATTAACTAGTTGAATGTCAGTAATGCCAATAGAATTCTAAGGATGGAGTGATTCTGTGTGTGGTACTGCAGAGGGTTTACACTGGGAGACTTTGTATACTCCATCAGGTACATAAAAATTAGCCAAAGGGAATGTAGGCATGGGTAGTTTAAAAGGAATCAATTTCTAAATTTTCAACTCTCCTGTGTATTCTTTCCTTAAAATGCCCTGACAGAATGTGCTAGCCATCATTCTGCATTTCCTTTCCCATGTTTGTTGTTAGAGTCATACTTCTCCCATTTTACAAAAAGAAAAGCCAATTTCTCAACAATCCTGAACTTGACTATTGAGCATTGCCCTGGTTGTGGACACTTCCCTGGTGCCAAACAAGAGGACAAATCAAAATATTGATTTCACCGTTGTAAAAGTTAAGGGTGAATGAGAGGATAACAAATCCTTTGTCAAATCAGTTTCCAATTCTGTGCTTTAGGCAAAACTGAAAAAAAAAGTACTTAATCAAGTTGTTGGTTGATAATCATTAACACTAGAAAGACTGAAACTTAGTATATGCCTATATTGCCCAAAAGCAGTCAAAATGACTGCATTGTGAGAGAATAATATCGGAGCACTCTTCACTTATGTTCCTTAGCTTTTCCAATAACTCACTTCTATTCGACATTTCATTCATGAATTTAGGGCGCAAAAGAAATAAAATAAACAACTTATTAGAACAAGTATCACTGCCTAAAGATTCGAATAACAAGTACTAGTTTAGCTTATTGAGCAACTGCAACTTATCAAGTATCGACAATTTATCATGTACTTGTATATTATCATGTGACGGTAATCGAAAAAAAATGAAAACTGTTATTTCAATACAGAGCCGTACTGGTCATATAAGAAATTTACTCAATTCAACAATAAGAGTCATAATTTCCCAAGCAGTCAAAATGACTGCTTTTGGGCAATATAGGTATAACACATATATATACCGGAAATGAAGGAGGGGGAGGTAACTACAATTATTAATAAACACATTTATATGTTGTACAAAAAGTCACAAAATTCTAAGACATTGTGTCCTTATATACATAATTGTTTTTCTAATTGAAATTAAAAAGCAGTCAAAATGACTTCCTTGGGCAATCTAGTGTTAAAATAGCTTTTTATAATAAAACATGATATTTGGCATAAAACTCAGAAGTCACTGAAAGAACTAAGTGGCATTGCTATAGCTAAACTTCTTTTCTTCTCTACTTCTGTTTGTACAAAAACTTGCTTAGTGCTTATATACATAACGTGTAAAACTTACAGAACTGATGGTGACCCCTTCCTCATTCTAGCAATGGGATAGTCATTCTTAGATACATAATTAAATTTAAAAAGTCCCACTATCATCTTTAAGAGAACCATTTTTATTGAAACTTTGCATTTTATGTTTGATGATTATCAAAAATTTTAACATATTGATATTGTCTTGGTTATATTCTAATATTTTCAAGTCAGGAGGTTTGGGAATTCTCAAACTCCATTAGAATAATAAAGATCTCTCCCACCCCTGCCACAAAAACACTTTAAAGCCTCCTAGCATGGCTGCATTTTTATCTGTTCTTTTAATGTTTTAATGACTAAGAATGTAGATTATTTTTTAAATGATTCAATGTGTCCTGATTAAAACTGTCACCAAAGCAATGATTATAAAGGCTCATCACGTTCTGTGGGGCAAGTATGTGGAGTAGCATGTGGCACTAAGAAGAGTTAGATGTTAAAAGTTGTTAACAACCAAGCTTTGTAGACATCTGAAATATTTTATTTGTAATTTAGCTTTCATTTCGTAGCCAGTGTCTCATATCCAGTTTATTTGAAATTTTTGTCTTATAAGTCATAGTTGTGTGGTTTTTTGCTTATACTAGCTATAATTTCTATTAAAAATATGCAAAGTCTGCCTGACTGGCATGGCTCAGTGCTTGAGCATCAACCTATGAACCAGGAGGTCATGGTTCGATTCCCAGTCAGGGCACATGCCCAGGTTGTGGGCTTAATCCCCAGTGGGGGTCATGCAGGAGGGAGCCAATAAATGATTCTCTCTCATCATTGATGTTTCTCTCTCTTTCTCCCTCTCTCTTCCTCTCTGAAATCAATAAAAGTATATTTTAAAAGATATGCAAAGTCATAGCATATTTTGGCTCAAACTAAGCTAACTTGGGTCCAACATAGTGCCCAGGAAGATGGATGGAATGACAAAGGTACCAATGAATGATCAGACATGAAGCAAGCAGGTTGGTCACACACACACATCTACTAATACTAATTGGGACCAGGTAATAATGGTGGTAATTGTTAGCCAAGCCAACAGTGACAATGGCACGAGCATCCAAATCAAGAGAGAAAATGTGGACGTGTGTGATCACAGCCCCTGTGCTGGCACAAGCCAGAGACCTCAGGAGCTATTATAAATAGGCAAGGAACACTGTTAGGAGTAAAGTCATTCCTTAAAAACAAGGCAAGCCTCAAACTATGTGGGGAACAAGGTGGGGTCTAAGTAAATAAATATATTGCTATTACAAGGCAAAATATATTGACTGTCTTAAGAAAAGTTCAGCCAAGTTTCCATAAGGATTTATATTTATTTGGTAAAGTCAGAAAAAGCTACCTGCGACCTTGAGATGAGCAGGATGGCAGGATCTTGACATTTCTCTATTTAAGAAAGGTTCTGTAATAAATTCCTATCATGCCCATGATCCTTTATCATTAATATTGTACTTAGAAGCCTGGTGGTAAGTTGTAGTTTGAGAAGAAATAATCAGAGAAAAATTCTTTATGACAATGACAGAAGGATATTAAGACCTGGAATTTCCAGGAGTCCAGTGGTTGGACATGCTGTGTAATAATGTAACTATCCTCCAATCTCCCCCAGCCTTAAATTAAAGTGTGGTACAAGCAAAAGACTTGCATTTGGTAATCAGGAAAAGGGTCAGTGTTCCATATTAGGGTTGGCAAAGAGGAAATGAGACATGATTTATATCTGTGCTATCCAAGATAGCAGCTACTGGCCACATGTGGCTATTGAACACTTGAAGCATAGCTGGTACCATATGTTGAAATGATAATATTTGGACATATTGGGTTTTAACATTAAAATTAATTTCAATATTAATTTTAATATTGAAATTAATTTCATTTTGCTTTTCTTAATATGGCTACAAGAATATTTTAAACTATATATGGGGCCTCCATCACATTTTTAATGAACAGTACTGAATAGAGAATGCAGAGGAATATAGGTATTAGAGCAAGAGACAACTAGAAGAAATGTATGCTTCCCTAAGAATTTCTAGAGATTTTGAAAAATACTAAGTCTCCCACAATATGGGAAATAGACTTAAAACATCTTACTTAGGTATTAAATTGAGAGTGTTCTCCTGAGGTTGAGGAATTTGGGGAGGGGGGAGACACAGTTATAGGGATTACATGAATCAAAACTTTTAATTCAGTTATTTATTCATATTTTAATAAATGGCACCATTTAAAATTTACTAATTAAAATTGCAAATAAATCATTTCATTATTTAAAAATACCTATATATTCTCATAAAACAAAATAGTATCATGTTGTTTACAAGAAACTGCACTGTGTTCTAAATGTACAGATGATCCCAGGCTCTCTTAACTATCATATAAAGAGTGAAATCAGCCCTTCACACGTATCCACAACATAACATTTCTGGTTGAAGAGAAATGACAAGAGGTAGTCAATAAAACAGTTTTGTAGATAGAATTGTTCCTGACCTTTCCCTTCCCTGACTGAAGCAGGAAGTACTAGAAGAAATATCACAGTAGAGTTACCCTTTAGTTCTATAGAAACTAATAAATATTATGACTGTTGCCTGTGCCCCTTCTTCCTCTTACTGGATGTAGTGGTGAGTAATGTCTGTTAAAAACAATACCATTCCACCTGGGACAATTCTGAGAAACAGGTTGCAAAATAATGTTCCAACATAATCTTCCAAAAAAATAGCACTTGGTTTTTATATGTGGAGATGAGGAAAAGGGCTATGGAACCAACATTGGATATCTTTTACAATGTATCTCCTCTCTAGAATGGTAAAATGAATGAGCGTTGAAGAGTGGGATTTTAAGTCTGGTGCAAAAGACAAGTCCTAATTGCAATCAATGTATACGGAAACCTATGCTTGAACAGTGCCTTTAGATTCATTTGACAACCTTCCATACGTCAAATAGAACCCCATCTAGACTGGACAATCAATTACTACTTAGAAAAAAATATCCTATGGAGGTTCTAAGATGACCACTCTCACTGCTTGGAAATTCCTTCTTATATATAACCTTATAGGGAGGTACAACGAGGAATGGTGTATTCATTTTCTTTGAACTGTTAGAAAGAAAAAAAAGTGTCTTTTAATATAAAAAAGTATTATCTAGTTAGCACTGGAAAGTATGCTCAAAATTTCAATTATAGTTCAGAATGCATAGCCTTTATTCTGTTATGAGATTACTAGAGGCCCAGTGCATGGATTCGTGCACAGGTGAGGTCTCTCAGCCTGGCCTGTACCCTCTAGCAATCCGGGACCCCTCCGGGGATGTAGCAATGCTGAAGTAGCAGGTGGCCGAGGAGTAGCCCCAGCTGGGGCTAGGCACAGCTCCGTTGCTGCTCATTCCAGCCTGTTGCACTTGCCACTGCCGCCACCACCACTCAGTAGTGCTGCCGCAGAGGTGGGAGAAGCTCCCACCGCTGCAGCTGAGCTCCCCAGCCGTGAGCCCGGCTTCTGGCTGAGCAGTGCTCCCACTGTGGGAGCGCACTGACCAACAGGGGGAAGCTCCTGTGTTGAGCATCTGCCCCCTGGTGATCAGTGTGCATCATAGTGACCAGTCAACTGGTTGTTGTTCCGGTCATTCGGTCCTAACAGTCGCTTTGCTATATATATAAAAAAGGTCCTACTTACATCATGCATCTCTCTACCCCTGTTTCTTTGTTACAGTTTCTCTGCTAATCTTTTATTTCTTAATTAGTGTCTCCCTCCTCCTCCTCACAATACTCTCTCATGTCCTCCAGTCATCTGGGAATATTTTCCTCTTCTCTGGTAAGGAGTAATCATGGTACCCATATTCAGAACTATCTTGTGTGTAAACTCTTTGAATATCACTGGTATATTTTTAAAAATATGTTTTTATTCATTTCACAGAGGGAAAGGGGAAGGAAGAGATAGAAACATCAATGATGAGCCGAGAATAATTGATCGGCTGTCTCCTGCATGCCCCCTACTGGGGATCAAGTCAACAACCGGGCATGTGCCCTGACCAAGAATGGAACTCTGATCTCCTGGTTCATGGGTCAATGCTCAACCACTGAACTACACTAGTCAGGCACCTTTATAAGAAAGTGATTTTAGTATCCAGTTTGGGGTGCCTCCCTAGAAATTTGCCCCATTCTTCCTTTCAAACAGTAAAGGACTACATGGCTCTTCCATATGATGCTTCAGTGCTTCAGGGAAGGCTGGCTATATCCCTAGCCTCAATGGGTGCCTCTTGAATTGATCAAGCCAATAATGGTGATTCTACCACCAACTTTATTTGGCCAGTGAGTGGCAAGTGATATGTGAAAGGAAATCTTGTCTTGTGGTCAGCTGTATGGAGATACAGAGGATGTAAGCACTTTTTTTCTGCCTCTGACTTTAGATGTACAAAAAGGTGATGATGAAGCTACTGCAGCCATTTTACAACCATGAGGGCAGGTACCATAAAGAAAATAAAGAACCTGAGTACATAATAAAATAAATCACTGAACAATTGAAATAACTATGAAGCCATGATACCTCTGGATATTTTGTTATGTGAAATAACAAACACCCTATGGCTTTAGTCATTTTGAGTTGGGTTTTCTTTTATTTCAGCCAAAATTATCCTAATGGATGTGACAATGTAGCACATAACTTTGAAAACTGATGCTTGTTAAGTCATTCTACCTGTGCCTGTATGCCACAATAATATTAATAGTTCTAGTTTCCTTTCATTTTACAGAATGGCCTTAGGAAAATCTCTAAGTTTAGGTTTAAAATGGATAACCTAATGAATAAATAAAAATTTAAAGACTTTTAAGGTGGAGAGAACAAATTATTCTCTTTTTCATCTTAAGTTTTATATCATTCATTTTCTCTGTCCAAACTTTTTTCCATTTTCCAAACACTACAGAATTTTAGGTCCACTTTCCTGGCTGCTTCATCAATCAGAGTTCTCTCTTTGGTCAGAGTCACTTGCCTAAACCCCTGATGCAGCTGATTTGGTTGGCCAACATAAGTACATAAGTAGTGGCAGTGGCAGGAGCAACTGCTACAAATGCTTTCCATAAAATTTGACAAAGGATTCCCAAAGACCTGGGAAAGTTGAAAGAATATTTAAGTGTGACTCAGCTAAGGTTATATGTGACATCTGAGTTTTCTCTCTGAAGACATCCTTTGTGCTAATAATGTGTGCAATTCAGAGGCTAAAATTTCAGTAAAAAATTATCAAGGATGAACAGAACTCAACAGAGACTATTTGAGACTTACTGAGTCTTTACAACTTGTCCTTAAAAGAGCACGTCTTTTGGGCAAGAAATATTTGGGGCAAGAATAATTCCTTAATCTTAACAGATTTATTTCAACTCAATAAATCTTCATTGAAAGCCTAGTTTGAGCTGAGCCCTGAGCTAGACAGTTGGCATGAACATAGAAGATAAGAAAGAATTGTTCTCTGCTCTCAAGAAGCTCAAATTTGGTCTCTAATCTAATTAAAAGAGCTAAATTGAAGTACAAATAGGATTCTTTGAGAAAAAAAAGGGGTGGAGTTATCAGTGCTGACTGGAGGACTGGAGGTATATCACAAAGGAAGTGACATTTGAACTATATCATAAAGGATGCATATGATTGAAAGGAAGAATTGAATCCAGGTAGGTAGATTTGAGTGATGCAAAAAAAGACTCCTGGAATGACAATTGAGATGCAATTAGGTTGTATGGGTTTTATGACTTCACCTTTGGAAGTTAGATGAACAATGAGACTCATTTTCCCATCTTCCTTTCCCTGACATGCCAGCTGTTAGAATTTCTTCCATCTTCGGCTATTGTTCAGCTCCTTAGTCTGAGACTGCAATTTCAATCTTAATGTCTGTTCTTTGTGTGATAGTTCTTGCATAAAATGCATTCTCATTCTCTTCCATGGTACTTATTCTTGATGGAGAGAACAGATGGCAGAAGCCAAAGTCATTTCTGTTTATGGACCATTCAAGATGTAAGGGAGGGACTTGGATACTGTGGCATATAATTGTTATAGACCTTTTACATTGTTTTTACTTAAATCATTTGATAGTTTTTAACAAGTAATAGCCATTCTTTCCTTGTATATTTGAACAATAAATCAGAAATGACCATGTACTCTCAGTGTTTTCCTAATCAGGTTTTCCAAATTTTAAATTTAATGGTATGATTTAACTTTTTACTATGGATTTAATGGCTATATATATATATATATATATATATATATATATGCATTTACTCAGTCCTACCCCCAGAGATCCAGGTCTCTTCAACATATAATATATGCATATGTTTCACCTAGGAATACAAAAAATGACAGGGCAAAATAGGCCATTAAACACATATGCCTAAGCAACATCATGATGATGAGCATTGGTCTAGATAAGCAGTATGGCTTCAAATTTGTGATCTACTAGTTGATAGTAGTGTGATCTTGGGTAAGTCATTGCAACTCTCTATACCTTAATATTCTTATGCTTAAAACAGGAATATCAATACTTAGTTCCTAAAGTTTCTATATAGACTGCCAAACAGTGGTCAGCAAACTGCGGCTCGCGAGCCACATGTGGCTCTTTGGCCCCTTGAGTGTGGCTCTTCCACAAAATACCGACTTCTGCGCATGGGCCACAAAGTTTCAATCGCACTGTATGTGCGCGCCTGCACGTGGTATTTTGTGGAAGAGCCACACTCAAGCGGCCAAAGAGCCGCATGTGGCTCGCGAGCCACAGTTTGCCGACCACTGTCCTAAGATAATGTATGTAAAGGACTTAGCACTATGTCAGGCACAGAATAAATGTTTTCTATATTCATAGTGTGCTATGTTTATAACTGGCCTAAGAAAGTTAAGAAAAGCCTCTTAGACATTATTTGCCTCTAGACCAGGGATGGGCAAACTTTTTGACTCGAGGGCCACAATGGGTTCTTAAACTGGACTGGAGGGCCGGAACAAAAGCATGGATGGAGTGTTTGTATGAACTAATATAAATTCAAAGTAAACATCATTACATAAAAGGGTACGGTCTTTTTTTTTTTAGTTTTATTCATTTCAAACGGGCCGGATCCGGCCCGCGGGCCGTAGTTTGCCCACGGCTGCTCTAGACTATAAAAATAATTAGAGCTGCCTAGAGGATAGGGACCTACAAAGTGTCTTCTGGGTAAAGGGGCCAGCATGTGAAAAAACATGGATTCAGAAATGACTGCAGGTCATTTGAGGAACTGAAAGTATTTTGGTATAACTGAAACCCAGGCTGAATTGAATGAATAAGAGTCAGGACAACAGAGTAGGTAGATGAGGTCAAAGAAATAAATTGAGATCAAAACAAAAAAGCTTTTGTATGCTATTATGAGACATTTATAGCTTAACTTATGGCGAATCAAGAATAACAGAAAGAGTTTTAAATAGGAAAATGATATGTTCATGTTTTCACTTGGGGTCAAGGTGGTTGATGTGTGTGTAGGGGACAGGAAAGGGATGATAATCCAGGAAAGAAACTACAAATGACTGAGGTAGTAAATAGGGAGTCTACAATAGGAAGAGGGTATGGATCAGCAAGGTCATCAAAGGTAGAATCAGTATGACTTTATGATTAATCTAAAAGAGCATGGGGTGGTTAGAGGAGATAAACACCTAGTATATTTCACATATTTCTAATTTGGAAAACTAGGTAGATTGAGGGGTCATTAACTTACATTGTAATAAGGGCTCAGTTTTGAACATGTTGAGCCTGAGGGCTCTTTTAGACATCCAAGAAGAAAGATCAATCTGGTAATTCTATAATTCAGAAGAGACAATTGGACTGAAGTTGTAAATTTGTAGTAGTCAACCCTAAATTAACTATGACTTAATTATGAGGGGATCTGTAATAAAGAGTCTGGATTCATTTTTGATGTTTGGCTACTGGCCCTTTTCAAGTCCTGCCACTCCCTCTGTCCCTATATCTAGGCAAGTTGACAAGTGGGCTGGATGCTCCCTACTTTGGTTCCAGGGGGGAATTCAAACTATGCAAGCCCCAGTCCATGCAAAGGAACCCTCACTCCAGCCCCACTACCTAACCATAATAAAATCCAAAGCCAACCACTCTTCCCTGCTCTCTCAAGCCATTTTTTGGACCTTCCTGAGAACTCACGCTTCTCTCTCAAAGTCTCATTATGTGAATACCAAATCTCTCTCATACCCTCTTGGTGCATATGTAGTATCATCAGTGTCAATATCCAAACCAACTTTATGTGAGCGGTGGTGAGGAGGGGGTCCATTCCACTCTTTTGTATGGCAACAACAGGGCCAAATTGTGTCCAATATTTAAAGGTCCAATATTGGGGGTCTTACTCATGATAATATGTAGCCTTTGGGTATTTAATTATTAAGAACATGACAATGGAATCACCTAGACATGGGATGTATAATGTTTAACATGTATGTATAAAATCAGAAGTAGTCAAGGCATGGAGAGCCCTAGGAGAAAAACACCATTTCAACATCAAGCAGAAAAAGAGGAGCTTATGTAGGAGTCTAAAAAAGACTTGGCAGAAAACTAAGAATGAATTCAAGCAAGGAGAGCATTTTAAAAAGGAAAAAATAATTAATCACAGTCAAATGTTTAAAAGAATTCAAATTAGATTTGAAAAATGTTATTGAACATCTCATAGATGTTTATAGAACATCTCATATGCAAAGGAACAACTGTCCTTCAAAGTTTTGACCATTACAATTATGCTACTTTCCTTTTAGACAGTTAGGTAACTTTCACTGAGACAGTCATGCGAACTGTTCTGTTTAATACCCTGGATAAACATGGATACCTGGATCCCTCCCTAAGAAAATCATACAATAATTTAACAAGTCCTTTAAACCATATTTCACTTAAAGCTAAGGATAACAAAGGAAAAATAAATACAATCCAATAGGAAATTAGAATATCTAGCTCAAAGTTATGGCCTATTGGCCAGAAATCACAGGTTCTCCCTTATCCTAAATTCTAGTTATACTCCCAGAATTTGATACCAGCTTAGGATCTGCCTATATAGCTTCACTTCTAAAATTCTAGAACCAATAGAGCCAGCACAGCTCTCCACCAGAGTTAAGGTTTCCTATATGAGCAGAGTTTCATGGCCTATGTGGGTCTGTGAACTCCAATTACATACTGCCTGCCAATCTCAATCATTGTCAGTGGTTGTCCAGAGTTCTGGGTTCAGGAGAATTCTAATGTCACAATGGGGTTTGGTGTGTTTTCTGACTTTGATTTTTCTACAGTGAGTAGAGATTTATTCTATCTGTTAAGTGAGTATGACCACATCTATAGTACCTGTTGACTCATAGCTCTGCCTTTACATCTCAGAAGCTAATTTGTTCCGACTCCAGTTTCACAACTATAGGATATATGTATCTCAGTATACCTCAAATCAGTATGTAGTTCATGGTTTTTACACACAGTTCTTTATATATTCTTAAACCATCAAAGAACAGATGAAATTTGCAAGCACTCCCCACACTACGGATTAATTGTGATGTGGATCAAAGTGCAGGTTCAAAGTTGTCTGTCTTTCTTATTAAGATTGTTTAGTTTTGTAGGTTAGGATGATTATCTATGGAATCAGACAGGTTCCCCCTCCCCCAGACTGACCATATACAATCCATGTGACCCTGAGTGAGATATTTAACTTAACTGAACCTCAATCTATATATCTATAAAATGGCTATTAAAATAGCTATCTCATAGAGTTTTGAGGTGTGTGTGCTTGTGTGTGTGTGTGTGTGTGTGTGTGTGTGTGTGTGTGTGTTTATACTTAGTGCTATACATAGCACAGAGAAACACTTTACAAATGACAAATATTATTATAACATGAAAAACTTAGGTGATAGCAGCTAACATTTATTAGACCCATTTGATAGATCAGGAATCTAAAATCTAGAGAAGATAATTAAACTTCCCAAGGCCATGAAGCTGGGAAGTACTGGAGTTGAGATTTCCAACTGGATCACTTGATTCCAGGGCACTTCTATGTGTTGCTGGTTCACTGCAACTCATTGTTGCCTTCGCTGTCTTTACAGATCTAAGTAGAGGTAACAGAGTTACAGAAATTATACAGTCATTTCTTATGAACATAAGTGGTCCATTATAAGTAGGGTGGTCTGGTTTATTTATCAGACCCACTTAGTCTCCTCTCAATCTTGAGGTACCATAAAAAATGTCAAACTCCCTCCTCTAATCATCAGGTTGAAAAAATGCCTTTATACACTTAAATCTGGTCTATTATAATTTTCAGTTATATAAAAAAGAAAACTAGAAAATTATTGGTTTGTTGTATTTTTCTAATGTTTATACTTTGAAATCCATTTTTTAAAAAAATCCTCACCCAAGGATAATTTTCCATTGATTTTCAGAGAGAGTGGAAGAGAGAGGAAAAGACAGAAATATCAATGTGAGAGAAGCACATCAATTGGTTACCTCCAGACCAGGGCCCAGGGTTGGGGAGGAGCCTCAAATAAGGTATGTGCCCTTGACTGGAATTGAACCCAGGACCATTAGGTCCGCAGGCCAGTGCTCTATCTACTGGGTCAAACCGGCTAGGGCTGAAATCCATCTTCTTATGATAATTGTCTGTTGTCTCTCTTGAAAAGGGTAACATTAACATTTCTTTATTTTTTAAGTACAACTAGTTTCTCAAATAGGCATCCACTGAGAGTTAGTAATGGGAACACCCACCCCCCAATTTTTAAGCTACTAGTCTATACAAATAAAACACATTTCCTTAGGAACACTGTGACTCCAATGATTTTATATATAATCATGAATATAAAATATTACATGAGGGTAATAATTGGTTAAAGTTAAAATAACTTAAGCACCAGAAAAATTTTAATAAAAATTGAAACTTAGCCCTAACCGGTTTGGCTCAGTGGATAGAGCATCAGCCTGTGGACTGAAGGGTCCCAGATTCGAGTCAGGTCAAGAGCATGTACCTTGTTTGCGGGCACATCCCCAGTAGGGAGTATGCAGGAGGCAGCTGATTGATGTTTCTCTCTCACCGATGTTTCTAACTCTCTATCCCTCTCCCTTCCTCTCATTAAAAAAATAATAATAATAAAATAAATAAATAAATATATATATATATATATATATATATATATATATATATATATAAAAGACTGAAACTTAGAGAGGTTCCAAATGATTTTACAAATCATTTCTCTCAGTGAAACTTACATGCTAAAGCCTCATACTCGGGGCTTTTTTAGTTTGTCTTTTTTTTTTCAAAAAAAATTTTTAAAAAATATATTTTATTGATTTTTACAGAGAGGAAGGGAGAGAGAGATAGTTAGAAACATCGATGAGAGAGAAACATCAATCAGCTGCCTCCTTCACATCTTCTGGGGATGTGCCCGCAACCCAGGTACATGCCCTTGACCGGAATCGAACCTGGGACCCTTCAGTCCGCAGGCCGTCGCTCTATCCACTGAGCCAAACCGGTTTCGGCTAGTTTGTCTTTCTTATTAAGGTTGTTTAATTTTGTAGGTTAGGATGATTATCTATGGAATCAGAGAGCACCCCTCCCCCCCAGTCTGACCACATATAAGCCATTTGACCCTAAATGGGATATTTAGCTTATCTGAGCCTCAGTGTCTGTTTAAAATGGCAGTCACTTTTTTTTTTTTTTAGACCAGCCACTCCTGTCCAGTTTTCGTATGGTCTAGACTCCTAGAGTACTCAGGAGGCAGGAAGCTGCTGTGCCTGCACAGTTGCAAGTGGGCTCTCAGACTTCACCTGCTCCACACAGTTGTCTGTGGCCATCTCATTCTGCTGAAGACACTCCTCAAAGGCCTCAAAAGGCTCCACACAGGCCTGGCTGATCTGACGGATAATTGGGTAGTTAGAGGTGCATCTTGAGGTGGTGACAGTCCCACTTCCAGGACTTGGGCTTGGTGGCCAGACATTGCCCATACTGGTCCAACTTCTGGCTGCAGTGGCAGGCAGTGACTTCCAGTGCTGCCTGCATGTTGAGGCAGGTACTAGGAGATTCCAAATTACTTTCTGTAGTGATTCCTCATGAGGTCCACATTTTGATTTTTCATTTTATTCCATAGCACATAAATGTCATTGTTCTGCTCTTTTTTACTTGCAGTGGTTCTCAACCTTCCTAATGCTGCGACCCTTTAATACAGTTCCTCATGTTGTGGTGACCCCCAACCATAAAATTATTTTCGTTGCTACTTCATAACTGTAATGTTGCTACTGTTATGAATCATAATGTAAATATCTGATATGCAGGATGTATTTTCATTGTTTGTGACCCACAGGTTGAGAACCGCTGTAAGGGAAACTTTTATGTCATAAAATTACATAAATGATGTATATTCTAAACTGGGAGTTAATTTTCTTGAGGTTTGATGATAACTTTGGGTAATCTTTAATACTTACAAACCAATTAGTAGATGGATTGTTATGAACTTTGCTGCTGAAATAATTTAAAATTCTGAACTATCAAAGAAACTTTTCTGAAATGTTTCTCTTACTCCTGATTGACCACTAAATAAATAAATCTCCAAAGGCGTAGGTCCCAGTAGAATCATAGACCAATCAACTAAAGAGCTACTTGAGTGGTATTCACATCTGTGTAAGTCAGGGTAGATTGGTCGCAAATAACAAAATACCTGAACCAAGTGTGTTTAAGTAAAATAGGAATTAAAGAAATTTATTGATTTATATAACTAAAATCTAGAGGTAGCCTGATCCAGAGGCAAGGTCAGCTACAGATATAGTTGGTATCAAAAGGTGTCATCAAGATTTGGTTTCTCTCCATCTCACTCTTACTGACCACTTATTGTCTTCAGTCTTAGGCGCTGGCGCCTGAGGGTAGTAATACAGCCCATACAGCCCCTTATGTTCAAGTAAAGCAAGGAAGAATAAGTTCCTTTTTCCCAGAAGTCCTGAGACAAAAATTTGTGCACTGGTGGCGGGGGAGGGGGGGTGTCCCTCAGCCCCACTTGTGACCTCTCACAGTCTGGGACTCCTTGGGAGATAACCACCTGCTGGCTTAGGCCCGCTATCCGGGTGGCAAATGGCAGGCCTGATCCCTAGGTGCCTGACCCCGCCTCCCCGGGTCTCACACAGGGCAGGTCGGATCCGGGGGTTGGAGCCCCGCCCCGGGTCACACACAGGATGCCCTGGTGGGCTGGCGGATCGCTGCTGCCCCGCCCGGCCGCCCCAGGTCCGGTCACAAATGGGACCCACCCCCCCCACCCCCGCCCTGGATCGCAGATAGCAGGCCCGGATGGCAGCAGGGTAGGCGGGATGGCGCTGTCCCACCCTGCCTACAGTATGCAAATTAGCCGCCATCTTTGTTGGCGGTTAATTTGCATATTGTGCTGATTAACCGATGGGACGCATAGCAAAAGTACGGTCAATTACCATGTTTGTCTATTATTAGATAGGATGGGTCCATCACTGAACCAATCCCTGTGTCCTGGGAAATGCAATATGCTGATTGGCTTTGTCTCAGTCCATATGGGCTGCTATAACAAAATGCCACAGACCGCATAGTTTATAAACAACAGAAATTTATTTTTCACAGTTCTAGAGACTAGGAAGTCAATGATTGAGGTGCCAGGATGGTCATGTTCTGGTAAGGACCCTCTTCCTAGTTCATAGCAGGTGCCTTCTCAGAGTGTGCTTATATGGTAGAAGGATCATGGGATTTCTGTGGGCTCTCTTTTAAGAACACTAATCCCATTCATGAAGGTCCACCCTTATGACCTAAACACCTCCAAAAGGCCTACCTCCAAATAACATCACATTAGGCATTAGTATTCAACACATGAAATCTGGGGTGACACAAACATTCAGAACATAGCAAGCTAAATATTGGCCATATTCTCCATCTTGGTGCTCCACTTAAATTTATGGGCTATAAATAGAAGACAGGTAAATCCCCAGATAGATTTACAGACAGGATAAATGGATGCCCAGCCACCAAAAAGTATCATCTGTACCCTCACTCCCTTATGCTTTCCGATGAGTATCTTTAATGCACCCCTACCCTTATAGGCAAGTCATGAGGTAAAAAAATACTATTTATACATTTAATTTCTGCTAATAGGTACTCTTTAAGGGGAAAACACTCATGTAGCAGCTCCCAGAAAATGTATTGTAGGAGTTCACTAATAAGACTCTGTATTCTTCTACCACTTGTCATCTTGGGATCTCTCACCTTTCATTATCTGGTAGTAGGCCTGCAGTTTACAGATGGAAAAGTCACCCTAGAGGGAAGAGAGCTGTTATACTCTACCTGCCCCCGCCCCCCCTTCTGGTTCCACTTCTGTACATTGCTAATTTAGTCAGGCACATGATTCACTCACTCACCTTAAGCTTAAACCAGACTTCATACTACATTTAATGTTTTAATTTATTTTCACCCACAAATAAATCCATCTCAGCTTATGTATCTTTTTAACAGTCAGAAATATAAGCTGAAAGGAAAGGTCTTCTATCCTCACTCCTACTCCAGTGCGTCCCAGATCAGATAATTCCAAATATTTTGTTCTAAGCCATGTATAAAATAAAAGCTTTGAAAGTATTTGTAGTTACCTTGAAGCCAGTATTGAAGTGGGTGAATATCATACTGATTGGAAATCCAAGTCAACATCCAAAATGCCCCTTTCTAACAACCTCAATGGAAACAAGAGCTAAACCAGTGAGGAAACTGTTTTGCGCAGATTCATATGAGGCTAGGTTGGCATGTTTGGGTTATCATTCAGAAACCGAAAGCCTTTCATTCCATTATCAGATTTGTTATGATCAATCTCAGAGTTTACAAAGGAAAATGTAGGTAGAAAAGTGGGAGCAAGAGAAATGAAGGTGGTAAAAGCCCAAGGGAGTTGTAATCACTGTCTTTGGACAATAGAAATTCCAAAGCAATAATCTAGCATACTAGCTTTGAAAAATAAGAGAGCTGGCTTGCAGGTGTATTTGACTAAAGTCTCACACAGCTAATTAAAATTCCATTATGCACAATAGTGACTGTGGGTGGGTGGGGGTTATAATGTACTGCTGCTAAATAACCATTAGAACTTGTTCAATAGCTCATGAGTCACCTCATCTTATTTAATGATACCAAATTACATTTGATTCAGTTGTAAATTCTTAGCTACACCAGTGCAATCCACACTATATAGATAAATGCTGCAATTTGATTTTCAACTTTAAGATAGAGATATGGAAAAATCTGATTATTTGCTATCACATATATGAATTTAAAATGTGTTCTCATTATCTTTATGATATTCTGATCTATGGGAGGAAGTGAGGTGGTGAAATATACAAGATAATAGTCATGTCTAGCAGCAAAATTTACATCAGACACCACCATGTAAACAATATTCTGAAAACATGACTTTTCAAGGATAGATTCCTGCATGATAAATAGTTCTAAGCAGAATCAATAGTTACTTGGAGAACTAAAAATTATTTTAGACATATTTTAAAATACCATTAGAGCCTTTGAAATATCCAATAATGAAAGTTGCATTATAATGTCTTTGAGTATATGCATTACAAATTAGCTAATTGAGAAAGTTATTTCGGGAAGAAAAAGAGAATACTATGTGGATTTTTAAGTTACTGATAATTTTTAAACATCTCATTGTAATTTTAACATCTGATAACAGAAGTTGTAAGTCTTGCTGTGTATTCATAATGAAGATATTGAATTTTCCTTTCTGTGAAAATTTAATAATCCTGAAAAATATGATGGAAAATTTTTAGCATCTAAGCTGCTCTCCATATATCTTTGATTTAATGAGAAACATTATTGTACATTTTTCCACATTCAGTTATTGAATGCCTACTATTTGGAAAGCAAATTACTAGAGGCTCTGGGAGATACAAGAGCATTTTGGATGCACAGAATTTAGTGTGAGAAAACAGACAATTGCAAAAATAACACATAAAGCAAGGAAATGCTTTAATAAAAAATAGCATTTTTATTTTTAAATATATGTTATTGATTTCAGAGAGGAAGGGAGAGAGAGAGATAGAAACAATAATGATGAGAAAGAATAATTGATCGGCTATCTCCTGCTTGCTCCACACTAGGGATCAAGCCTGCAACCCGGGCATGTGCCCTGACCGGGAATCGAACCATCACCTACTGGTTTATAGGTCTATGCTCCACCACTGAGCAAAGCCGGCTGCACAGAAATACCATTTTAAAATTAAATAAGAGAAAATAATAGTCTTGTATTTGGAGTAAAAATATTTTAAAGGTTTATATTTTTAGTCCGCCATTATTAACATCTGTCTAGGTGATGGACAATATTTATGGCCAAGTAGAAAAATTCTCTGGAAGCCCTTAAGTGAAAGGTAGTATACAACGGTTCTCATATGTATGTGTCAGAATCAGAGAGGGTTTGCTAAAATACAAATTGTTGGGCCCCCACCTCAGTTTCTGATTCAGTGGGTCTGGGGTGAAGTTCAATAATATGAATTTACAACAAGCTTCCAGGTGATGCTGCTGTTGCTGGTCAGGGAGCCACACATTAAGAACCACTAGGGAGCTCTAGTGTCAGATAACCCAAGTCTGAATCCAGGCTCACTATTCATATCTGCATGATTTTTGGGATGTGCCATAGTCAACTCATTCAAAAAAATTTGCATAATGAAAGCACTGTGGCAGAAACTGCTAGGCAATCACCAAACCTTTATTCTCTTCTTTTTCCTAGGTCTGCAGCTAGGCAACTGTTCCCAGTCTCCTTTGATATTAAGTATAGACCTGTGACTAAGATCTAGCCAAGGAATTTCAGCAGAAGTGATATGCTTCACTTCCAGGCCTGACTCCTAATGACTCCCACAAACATCCTTCAGGCCCTTTCCATCACTTTTGACTTGCAGCAAATGAGCATGGAAAATATGGAAGTTGCCAGTTGAACACAGCAGAGCTGTAAGAATGAAGGAGGCTGAATCCATAAACCAATACTTGGAAGAGAGCTGCCACCAAACAGTAACACCCATTTGGGCTTTACACAAGGGAAAACTTAAACTATTTTCCTTAGTATCCCTGACAGGTAGAATGCTATCTAGACACGGTTACTCAATAAATAATTGCTGAATCCATAAAGAAAAACTTAAGTAATGAATCAGTCTAATAACAGACATTATTAGAGATAATAAAGTCCACAACAGTGGAGATATTTAAGCACAACTAAATGGTTGTCAATGAAGGGTTCTACAGAAGGTATTCCTCAACAGGTAGAGGATTCCATAAAACCACCTCAGGGGACCCACCCAAATATAAGATTCTGTAATATTACACTCTAAATTTAAATGACTAGGATGCAGTTTTTGAGAGCTATAGCTATCTCCCCAGCTCTAT
This sequence comes from Myotis nattereri, assembly GCF_964212035.1. Taxonomy (NCBI): domain Eukaryota; kingdom Metazoa; phylum Chordata; class Mammalia; order Chiroptera; family Vespertilionidae; genus Myotis; species Myotis nattereri. The sequence goes on from NC_138078.1 coordinate 12,699,655, forward strand.
TATGTTCTATTCCTTTTGTTTTCTTCTTTTCCAAATGTTTCATCTTTCCTTGTTAATTAATCAGTCAACATTCACTGAACACAGAAAATCTGCCAGGCCTGTCTAAAAGGTACTGGCATCTAGCTGGGGTGAATGTTTGGGAATAAATAGACATTTGAAATAATTATGAAACAATATCAAAGGTACTATTAAGTGCTCCAAAAACACGTTGGGCGAGTTACTTCAAATGTGTTATTGTGCATGTTAAAAGAATATCAGCCCACTGGACAGGCAATCAAATAGCTCAAACTCAATTTTCTTTTCTATAGATAAGCTGTGCAAACGTGGGCAAGTCATTTAACCTCCCTACTCCCTTCTATAAAATAAAAGTAACAATTCTGTCCAATTTACTAATGAAAAGAATGACAAAAATTAATTCACGCATTAGTAAGCAGGATCCTTTGTTAATAGAGTGCTCTATTTTGGAGCCTTATGTTTCAATTCAGCTTTACTTTGAATTGCTTGTTTTCTTTCTACTTGTAAGCAGGTTTTTCGTTGTTAGTGATGGTTCATGTAAAAGTCCTTTGTTCTACCTGCCTGCAGTACCCAGAAAACTGCCTGTTTTTTATCATGATGAAAAAGTGCAACAGGCCTTTGGTCCTTCACAGCAAGATATGCGTTTAGAGTTTGTCACTTTGGACTTATGTCCCCTTCAGCAGCCAGTTGTCACCACTGCTGTTGACCTGCCACTTGCTTGAGTTCAGGGTGGATACAGGAAACTCAAATGTTTCAGCAGGACTTCTTGGCCCAGCTGCTGATGACCAACTGGGAGATTACATTTCATGAGCATTACTTCATGTTTAGCTAGATACACTAAATATCCTTTCATGTCTAAAGAGATGGCAAAGAACAGTTACAAAAAGGAACATTTCACGTTTTTCTAAATGAACCATAATGTAATAATAATTGATGTGAAATTGGACAAGTTTGCCCTGACTAGATAAACTTCTTCCCACCAGCTGTAAATGCTGCCTCCAGCTGCATTCTTTTCATGGGCAAACAGTTCGAGTTTTGTACATTTTATCAGACTCATTTTAAAACCATTTCCAAAATGCTTTCCTCTGATTCTGTTTTGAATATTTTTGCATCTGTAATATATTTTTCAGATATTTTCTCCAATTAAACCCTTTGAAAAAGAAATGAATGAAAAGTTCTACTTCAGCTTTTTTAAAAGTTTGATTCTCTTTCAGATTGCCCCTTTAACCTCTGTGAGTTGTATTTATGAGAGGTGCTTTGTTTGATAATTGTCTTTTGTATCCCAAACTGGTTCCAATGTTATTAGCCCAAGAACAGAGACTCAGGGAAGATAATTAACTACATCACTGTTCTGTGTTGTTAATTTGGCTATAAAGGGAGGGACTTTTCCACAAATCGGTATCTTCTAGACTTTAATGTGCATGATTCATCTTGTTAAAATGCAGATTATGACCAAGGAGTTCAAGGGTAGGACCTGAGGCTGTGCATTTCTAACACATCCCCAGATGATCCTGATGCTGCTGGTCCAAGGATCTACATTTTTAGTCAACTTTTTTCCTTCTTATTGTGTAGCCACCATAGCTTCCACCTGTGTATCAATAGACACTGGAAAGAAAACCATTTGAACCATTTTTCACAACTCCTTACAAAAATAAGTAGATTTACTTTTAAATAACATTTAAAACTTAATAACAATAAAAGTGGGGTAAACACCAAGTAGAAAGATGTCCTTGTAAGAATGGGTCAAAGGTACATGAGATTCAATTACGGAAAGAAAACAAATCTATTCTGTATGGCACTCAGAAGTAGAGTAAATAAAACATTATCAGAGGTTGTTTTGTAAAGATCTATTCTGTTTTGGTTGGTACAATCTCTAGGTGAAATCTTCTCCCTGGGATACCAAGAAATATCCTCCACTCAAGATGTCTTGTTTCATATTGAATTTAGTTGCTGGCTGAACAGTGTAAACATAAACAGACAATGGTGCCTTTAATCTCTTTAATCCAAGAAGCTGTCTGGTCTCTGTGTCCCAATTTAGGAATTTCTGTCAGCAAAATTCACAGATTGCAAAAGATTATAGTACTTAGTCTTTACAAATTGTTATGTCCCCACTTAAGGGATGCTCTTTTCTCCAATCTCTGCTACTGGTGTCTTTAGATGACCATGTTTCACAATTATCATCTAGTGCATTAATAACCATCAGTCATTTCTTAGGCAGATTTAAGTTTATTAATGGACGTGTATTCCATGAACAATGGAAGACCCTAGAGAAGTCCATTAAACCCTAAAGGAAGAACAGTCACCTTAAAAAAGTGACCAAAATTATAGAAGGGATGTAATAAAGGTTTGCTAGAAAATGAAGTTGATGGTTATTTTTCTCATTTACACTTATCTGCTAAGACTGTTCATGCCCATCTCTGCTTTACCAAGTGGCAGGTAAAAAAGGAAAATTAGCTTCCTACTATGTTTGTTACTTACCTCTATTCTCCTGCTACTCATTCTTTCAGAGTTTGGTTTAGCATAATTATTAAATTAGCTTCTATGTTATTATTAATGTTTATAGACCCACTGGCTAGTGTAGTGCTATGATCTATAATGGATGTTAATTAAATATTTGCTAAATGACTGACTGTATTACAAATATGGTAATTCATTACTTAAACCTTTTTGCACCAGGAAAATTGACTCACTGAGAGAATGGAAAAAAATATTCGTTGACATTTAAACACATATGTACATTGTAAAACTGGAATGAGTAATATATTTGGTTTTTATTCAGAGTAAGGGATAAAAATGCATTTACTTTATTAACTTTCTGAATACCAACACTAGGGAAGTGACCTCATATTTAGCAGAATCTCTTAAATATTTGCCCCAGGAAGTACTGTATAAATCAGAAAGAGGATTTTTTCTAATTTAAAAATAAAAAGCAAATCTCACCTATCTGACTTTGGAGTTCTTGGTACATTGAAACCATTACTATTTGTGGTGGACTATAATATGCCACCCTGATTTCCCTTCAGTGAAGGGCTTTCTAAGCTGATGGCAGTGCAGTTGGTAGGCAAGATTTAGCAGTCAGCCTCTGTGGTCGCATCAGCTGCAAAGAGTCATCTGGTTGCATATCATTCCCCTTATCTGATGACCTACATCCAATAACCAAGCACTGCAAGAGTAAAATGTTTGGGCCATCTTGACCCAACCTGGGACAACACTAAAGGGCCATTCTATTTTCACAGCTCACTATGGTCAACCATGGCTGTAGTTGGGTCTACCTTGTACCTCAACTTCTCCCTCTTTCCAAGCCCTGCTTCCTTCCCCTAGTGCCCGAAGGGCACTCAAAGTCTGCTTCCTGCAGAACTCCACCTATGATATTATTTCCATGCTCTTTTATACAAAATACAGAAAATGTTTGTAAATATCCACTAAGGAAAATTGCTGCATTTTGTAGAATCTACTCTGTGAAAGGACACTTTTCTGGGTCAGAGCTGTTTAAGAAAAATCCACATTGCTGAGGTTACTCTCCTAATTATTTTTTATTTCATCATTGTGTTGATGACACAGGGAGTGGACTAGGGGTCACATTGTTGTGGTGAGTCCCCTCCAGTGAACAGAGCCTCATTTAAGGTTCCTATACTACAGAGTTAGAGTTGATGCAATGGTTTCTAAGTTGACTACTCTCCTCTGATGCTGACATGAACTAAGCTCTGAAAATTTCTCTTATTCTCTGGATAAACTATGTAGCATGTGACTTTGGAAAGATGTGACTTTGGAGGACCAATCTTAAAAATTCTCTCTGGATTGGTAAGTCACCCTATCACCAGTTCTGGGGCTCTAGCCTACTTGCTTTGTAATCTTCCTTCCCAAATGTATTTCTTTATCCGTTTATATGATGTATTGATAATTTCAGGCAGAGAGGGGTAGGGAGAGGTCTCCATGGTGAGAGTTATTTCCGTTGTCTCCATGGAAATCTCTGCATAGCTAATAAATCCACAACTTAATTTTATTTCTTATTGTGAAATTACCAATAGCCTCAGCTTTGGGATATGTGTGGTAGAAGCCACCAAAGCTTATACTGCAACTTGTAAAGCAGGTAGAGCCAAGCTTCATTGGCGACTTAGACTCTATTCATTTTCCTTTTTCCTTTCTTTCAGAATCCACATTCCTCATATGTTTTTTACTTTGGTTCTACTCCCCTCCTTCATTATAAAAAATAAACTAGGGTATAAATAAATGATAAAGCAATATATTACTGTACTCTGGGGGATAGCTTTTTAAGTGAAAACAAGGGAATAAGTCTCTAAGGAATTTCAGGAACTGATAAAATATGTGAATGGGGGAAGAACAAGAAAAGGTTGAGGAAAAAAGCCTATGCATTGCTTACTCTGTGCCCCATTTTCCCCTTCTGAAGGGGGATGATAACATTATTTACCTCTAAGGGTTATTGTGTGTATTAAATAAGTCATGACATGTAAAGTGCCTAGAACAGTGTTTGACTTGTTCAGCTACTGCTGTTTTATATTAACATTCATTTTTACTCATAAGGATAAGTTAGGAAAAGTTCCCTTCTGCACCTTTAACCTGAAGTATTAAATTATTAAAAGTCTGGTCTTTCATGTACAAAGAAGCCATAAAGCTTTGCTATTCAAACAGTGGTCTAAGGTCCAGAAACATCAGCCACAGTTAGAAGTCTGGAATCTCAAATCCCACTCCAGATCTAGCAAAGCAAAATATGCATTTTAACAAGATTCCCAGGTGATTCCTACACACATTAAAATATAAGGAGACTTGAAATAGGTATAGTGGTCCCAAAAGGGGCTTTGGAATAAAAAAGAATCAAGCTTCAATTTACTGGCTGTGGGAACTTGGTGAGTTACTTCATCTCTCTGAGTCTCAGGTCTCTCATATATAAAATGTGGGATAATAACATCTATTTGTAGGGTTGTTGTGAGGATTAAATATGAAAATATGTAAAGCACTTATGAATGCACATGTTGGGCAACTAACAAGTACCTTATGAATTGTGGTTATAATTACTCTCAGAACAATATCTAGATTTTTGAAACATGTACTTTCATGCTTCCAAGGACAAAAATCTTGACTTTAATTAGTTCAGGATTACTCATACATTCACATGATTTTAAAGATACATAAAGGATGGAGGGATCTTCTTATATCAATCAAAGAAAAAATGTGTCCCGGTCAAGATGGCAACGTAGGTAATGCAATTCTAGAATACTCCCACGACCACATCAAAATTACAACTATAGTACAGATCAGCCATCATTAAAAACCACAAAACCTAGCTGAACAGAAGTCCTACATCTATAAATACAAAGAAAAGGTCACATTGAGACTGGTTGGAGGGGCATAGGTGAGGAATGAGCTGGTTCCACACCCACATGTAGCAGATAAAAATCAGGAAGGCTATCTTGGTTACAGAGGTTGTCCTTGAGGAGAGAGGGACCCCCAGCCCAAGGCTCCAGTGCCAGAAAGAGAAGTCCCCATAACTTCTGGCTATAAAAACCAGCAGGGATTATGACTGAGTGAAATGGAGGTCTTCTGGAATCCCTAGCATTCCTCTTAAATGCCCACACACAGAATTACTCGAACTCACTTCCTCTGAGCTCAAAAGGCACCAGGGACATATGTGGAGGGACTAAATGTCTGGCATCAGGGGAGGGGCAGCTTTCTCTCAGACAGAAGTGATGGCAGAGGCCACTGTTCCTTATATGAGTCCTGCCACCACAGAACCAGCAAACGGCAGCCATACCTGAGGATGCATCAACCTGGATCACCCTGATAGCCCCATCCTGGTGATTCTCTGAGACCCTGCTGAGCCCAACATTTAGGTCCACCTAAGCCTTTTCCATACAAATGGCCAGTCTTGGCTCATGCTTTGGACTTTCCTAAAAGCTCTCAAACAAGCAGCATTTGGACTCTGTGTGCCCATACCACTTGCTAAGTGGCCCCAGGCTGGGCACTAGTGGCAGCTGGCCTCAGTCCACAGCTTGGTTTCTCCTGAAACCTCCAAGCCCAGCACAAGTAGCAGCCATATGAAGATCACTATGTAGCTCATGCTGGGTGACCCTGGGCATGGCAAAGTGGCAGCTGACCTTGGTCTATACCTACTGGGAGGCCCCAAAGCCAGTGTACCTGGTGGACAGCTTTAGACCACCCAAATACCTCCACAATCAACACACTCAAGGGGCAGACTCAGTGGGTACCAGATCCCTACTAAAGTAAGTCCTGCTCCATCAGGTCTGCCGCTGCACAGCTGATCCTCCACTATGGTTGCAGCCAGTCATGGCTGCTCACTGGCCTAGGGACAAATCCCACTCATTGAGGTGCCAGCAGCAATCAAGGCTCAGGTACAATAGGATGGTTTACACAGCCCACACGAGGGGCACACCTGAAGTGCCCAGCTTGGGTGATCAGGGGTTCTGCACTATAGGCCATTCTACCAAGATGTGGAGATATATTAGCTCTACCTAATACACAGAAATACTAGTAAACACAGGTGGGTGCCAAAATGAGACGTCAAAGAAACATGGCCCAAACAAAAGAAGAGAAAAGAAAACCCTCCAGAAAAATAATTAAACAAAAGGGAGACAAGCAGATGCAGAGTTAAAAAAAAATTGGTTATAAGTATGCTCAATGAACTTAGGGGAAGAGTAGATGAACTAAGTGAAAAGTTCAACAAAGAGGTAGGAAACATATAAACGGAAATAGAAAACATAAAAAAGAACCAGTCAGAAATGAAAAATACATTATAGGGAATCAACAGTGGAGTAAATTAAGCAGAGGATCAAATCAGAGATTTGGAAGATAAGAAAACAGAAAACACCCAATCAGAACAGCAAAAAGAAAAAAAAATCCCCCCCAAAAAATGAGGATAGTGCAAGGAGCCTCTGAGCCAAATTCAAATGTACCAGAAGGAGAAGAAAGAGAGCAAGGGTTTGAAAATTTATATGAAAAATAATGATGGAAAACTTCCCTAATCTGATGAAGGAAAAAGACTCACAAGTCCCATAAGTGCAGAGTCCTAAACAAACTGAACCGAAAGAGGCCCACACAAAGACAAATCATAATTAAAATGTTAAAGACAAATAAGAAACTTTGCAAGCCAGAGTGATTGCCAAGAAATATTCAAAGTAATGAAAAAATAAGGACTTATAACCAAGAATTACTCTAACTAGCAAAGCTATCATTTAGAATCACAGAACAGATAAATAGCTTTCCAGACAAGAAAAAGCTATGCTAAAGGAGTCTATCACCACCAAACCAGAATTACAATAGAAGTTTAAGGGTCTTCTTAAAAAGAAGATGAAGAAAAAAAGGTAAAAAGTATGAATAATAAAATGGCAATAAACACATATCTATCAACTCTTATGTTAAATACAAATGGGTTCAATGCTCCAATCTAAAGACATATGGAGACTGAAAGAATAACAAAACAAGACCCTTACATAGGCTGTCTACAAGAGACTTACTTCAGATTTAAAGACACAAACAGACTGAAAGTAAAAGGATGGTAACATTGGCAAATATGTTCTCCAATGCAGTGGGCTTTCTTGTGGTTTTGCTGATGATTTCTTTTGCTTTACAGAAGCTTTTTATTTTGATGTTGTCCCATTTGTTTATTTTCTCTTTAGTTTCCATTGCCCTAGGAGCTGTATCAGTGAAGATATTGCTTCGGCAAATGTCTGAGATTTTGCTGCCTGTGGATTCCTCTAAGATTTTTATGGTTTCCCATCTTATTTTTAAGTCTTTTATCCATTTTGAGTTTATTTTTGTGTATGGTGTAAGTTGGTGGTCTAGTTTCATTTTTTTGCAGGTATCTGTCCAATTTTCCCAACATCATTTATTGAAGAGACTGTCTTGACTCCATTGTATGCTTTTGCCTCCTTTGTCAAACAAATATTAATAAAGCATAGTGGTTTGGGTTGATTTCTGGGTTCTCTGTTCTGTTCCATTGGTCTATATGTCTGTTCTTGTGCCAGTACCAGGCAGTCTGAGAACAGTTGCTTTGTAATACAGCTTGATATCTGGTATTGAGATCCTGCCTACTTTGTTTTTCTTCCTCAGGATTGCTGCAGCTATTCAGGGTCCTTTTTTATTCCAGATGAATTTTTGGAGAGTTCGTTCTAGGTCTGTGAAACACCAATAAGGGTTTAATCTCCAACATTTACAGGGAACTCATACAACTTAACAAAAGGAAGATAAACAACTCAATCAAAAAATGGGCAACGGATCTAAATAGATACTTTTCGAAAGAGGACATAAGGAAGGCCAAGAGACATATGAAAACATGCTCAAAGTCACTAATCATCTGAGAGATGCAAATCAAAACAACAATGAGGTACCATCTCACACCTGTCAGACTGGTGTCAACAAATCAACAAACGACAGGTGCTGGAGAGGATGCAGAGAAAAAGGAACCCTTGTACACTGCTGGTGGGAATGCAGACTGGTGCAGCCACTATGGAGAACAGTATGGAGTTTTTTCAAAAAACTAAAAATGGAACTCCCATTTGACCCAGTGATCCCATTTCTAGGAATATATCCCAAGAAACTAGAAACACCAATCATAAAAGATATATGTACCATTATGTTCATAGGGGCACAATTCACCATAGCTAAGATTTGGAAACAGCCTAAGTGCCCATCAATAGATGAATGGATTAGAAAATTGTGGTACATCTACACAATGGAATACTACGCTGCATTAAAAAAGGAGTTCTTACCATTTGCAACAGCATGGATGGAACTGGAGAGCATTATGCTAAGCAAAATAAGCCAGAGAAAAATAAATACCACATGATCTCACTCATTTGTGGAATATAATGAACAATATAAACTGGTGAACAAAATCAGATCCAGAGACAGAGAAGCATCGATCAGACCATCAGACCTCAGAGGAGAGGTAGTGGAGGGTGGTGTAATGGGGAGAGATCAACCAAAGGACTTGTATGCATGCATATAAGCCTAACCAATGGACACAGACACCAGAGAGGTGAGGGCATGAGTGGGGGTGGGGAGGGAATTGGGGGGATAAGGACACATATATAATACCTTAATCAATAAAGAAAAAAAATAAAACTAAAAGGATGGAAAAAGATATTTCATTAAAATAGAAACAAACAATACTTATGCCAAACAAAATAGACTGATTGAAATATTACTTTGAGTGTAATTAGTAAGACATCAAAGGAACCTAATCAAAGGATCTTCTGAGTTTTAGAAAGAAAGCTCCCCCTTATTTCACATTGTAACTCATTAACATGCCACCATCACTAGATAGAATGACCCAGGTATTCTACCCAACAAGAAAACCTGATCTTTTGAGTAAGGTTGAGTCACAAAGAGAAGAAAGTGGGGGAGAGAAATGCAAAACACGAACTAGAAATTTCAAGAGATTATTCATTCTGGAAAACCTAGTTTTAATAAAATGTAAAAGAGTTTTAAAGCATATATAAGTTTAATTTTAATGGCATTTTTCATAACAAAAATACATGTTTCTTGCTGAAAGCAGAACATTAAGAAAAAGTAAAATAAATCAAATCACCTAAATATATCATTTTAATATGCTGAATTCTAGGCAATTTTCTCTGAATGATTGTATTAATTCTAATTAACAAAACTGGGATTATTCAGAAACATGATTATTAATCGCTATGTAATAATCCATTATGAGTCACGATATCAACATCCTTGGGTATTTAAGATATTTCCCAAAATTTTGCTATTATAAATAATACTGTGACAAATATCCTCTTTTGGAAAACTTTGTCTGGATAGCCAAATGTTTCCTTGGGATAGAGTCTTAGAAGTTAAATGCCTCAATCAAAGGGTAGAAATGTATTTAAGATTCTCAGTACATTGCCAAATTGCTTTCCAAAAGGACTATCCCAATGTATCCTCCCATGAGCACCAGAGGCTACATGGAGTTTTATTTTGTATCATTCTTCTCTAATTTGATAGTCAAACTGCTATCTCATTACCTTACCATTCTTTTTAAATGCAGTTTATCAATTTACATGTAAATATATTGACCATTTATGTTTTTTATTCTTTTGTAATTTGTTCATAAACATAACCCACAACTTCTACTGGGAAGTTAGGTTTTCTCATAATTTTCTTAACATCTGTATATATTAAAATGCACCAGTTCTTTATTATATTTTTGCACTTATATTTTACCAATAATTTCAGTTATGGTGAATTTTCATTGTTATCAACTGTACAGAAATTTGGAATTTTCATGCAGTCAGAGCTATCTACCTTTTCCTTTTTTAATTTTCACAGTGCTTTTATTCTTGTAAATATTACCCTATTAGAAGAACTAGTGAATATTAACTCATATTTTCTCTTAACCAGCAATACCAGTTTTATTAAGTATAACAATGCTTGAAGGCAGAATGTGGTCAAAATGATTTTACTTTACTCACCATAACTAAACTATTCAAAAAAGCACACAAATTTGGAGACATTTATGAATAGAATATAGATATAATCATCTCAAGGCTTAAATGAAATTACCTGAAAGATGATTGTACAGAGTACTTGGGGAAAAAGGGTGAACAATATATGTCAGAGAATAATAGCAAGTATTATACAAGTAAAATTGATGCTAGACCTTTTAGAGAAGTTTCATACTTCTGATTCATTGAAGGTAACAACTTTGTAGTACTCTAATCTTCATTCAGTTAGTTTCATTTGCAACAAATACTTAACAAGTATTCAAGTACTCAGATGCGACTGTATTATATTAGTAACATTGACTAATATGGGTTGAGTTTGCAAAGGCCTTGCTTGCAATGCAACAAACACACTTCAAAATAATTGAAGAAATTATGATTGTAAATTTTAAACTATTTTTATCCGAATAATCCATGTTTCCATAATGAATACACAAAGAAGAATGTATGAACTCTGATATAAAACAAACATGTGAAAGGAAGAAATGGATGAAGAGAGGAGGGGTGGTAAGAAAACAGCTGAATTCATTAGTCCCTATAAAAGTCTAAATATATTTCCACCCAGTCATATTTATTCTCTGAAAAGTTGAAAGTGGTGTATAAATGTGTGCCCACATAGGAAAGGCACATCACAGAAAACAGAATCTACATTGGGAAGGAGGAGAGGAAAGCATGGGTTGTCAGGAAGTGTCTGCCAACACCATGTCAGTGACAGATGGTTTTTGAAAGGGTACCTTCAAGGAATCATTAATCAGAGAATAATTAGGACTACAAAAGGCAATGCTTATCAACTATTGAGCATATTATTAGCAACAGATCCCTGTGGTATATATACTATGTGCATGAATAGTGTGCTGGACCACATGTTCTCAATAAATATATGGTAGACTGTGGCAGACTGATTACACTACTAAGCCCAATTTTTCATATATTATTGTATCCATGCCATTTGATAGTGCCCTCTCACACGAACTTTGAGCCTGGCCATTTGATTTGCTTTGGCCAGGAATAAATTTGATAGCAATAAACTTGTTGCAAATAGAGGCTTGAAAAGGTACTTTTGCAATTCTGATTTCGCTCCTGGATCCTGCCACTATTAGAAAACAGGTCCAAAATAGTCCGCTGATAGATGAGATCATATGGAACCAGGCCATCCCAGTCAAGGCCATCCTAGACTAGCCAGCTCCAGTCAACCTAACCACTGACTGACTATAGGTGCATGAGCAAACATAGCTTAGGTCAGATGTGTTTGGCCCAGCTCATCAAAACCTCTCAGGTCACCCTAGATTCATGAGCAATAATAAGTGCTTGTTTTAAGATACAATGTTTTGGGTTCTGGTTCAAGATGGCAATTTAAGAAGGTACTGAATTCACCTCCTCCTACAGACACACGGCATCTAGTTATACGGTAAATAATTTACTCTGAAAAAAAATCTAAATCTAATGAAGTGACCCCTTCAATCAGGCAAACAAGGGGCAAACTACATCAAAGAAGGTAGGAAAGGCTGAAATGCAATCTTACTATAAACCCTACCCATGAATTAGTGAGTCCACAATTGTGAGGGAACTCATAACCTGGAGCTTCTCCCTGAGGAGTAAAGGGTTCATGTCCCACATCTGGCACCCCAACTTTTAAGACCAACACCAAAAAGATGATCCCCAAAAACATCTGATTTTGAAAACCAACAGGGCTCATGCACATGACCTAAAGGGCTGTGGCAAACTATGGGATGGCTTTTAAAGGGCCCATACACAGACTTACCTTCCCCAGGGCTAAATGCAGAAGAAGCCCTTTGAAAAGTGCCCAGAATTCATGTGAAGGAGACTCATTTCTTAATTTTAAAATGATTGGTCTGAGGGACAGGGGCTTGCTGGAATATACTCTGGGGTCAGACGCTTCTGGGTACCAGCTTCCTCCTCTCCTTCTACCTTGCTAAAGCCAGCAGGCATTATTTTTTTTCTTTTCTTATGGATGCCATCTTTATGCTCCAACCAATGGACACCATCATTTCCTTTTGTCTTTTCCTTTTCCCTTTTACTTATTTTTTCCCTTTTCTTTTTCTTTCTTTTTTAGTTTCATTGTTTTCTCTCTTATCAGTAGGTGCCATACTTGCACACCCCCTCTGCCTCACTCCAGCCAGTGAGCATCATCTTCATATTCTCCCTATGCAATGCTCCAGAGCGCCAATATCTCCTGAAGGGAGTTTCTATACATATGTCTTATGCCCCAATTTTTACATATTGTGACCCAATTTTGAGGCAAACAATCCTAAAACGTTTTTGGAGCCAAAAAAGACCACAAATAGCCAAAGCAATCCTGGGAAAGAACAAAGCTGGTAGTATCACACTTCCTGACTTCAAACTGTATTATAAAACTACTAGAGGCCCGGTGCACAAAAATTTGTGCACTTGGGGGGGAGAGGGTGTCCCTCAGCCCGGCCTGTGCCCTCTCGCAGTCTGGGACCCCTCGGGAGATAACGACCTGCTGGCTTAGGCCTGCTCCCGGGTGGCAGAGGGCAGGCCCAATCCCTAGGTGCAGCCCCTGGTCGGGCTCAGAGCAGGGACGATTGGGGAGTTGGGGCGCCGCCCCCTGTCATGCACAGAGCAGGGCGGATCCGGAGGTTGCGATGCCACCCTCAGTCACAATCAGGGTAGGGCCAATTGGGGGGTTGGGGCACCGCCCCCTGTCACACAAAAGGCAGGGTCGATGGGGAGGTTGCGGCGCCACCCCCTGTCACACACAGAGCAGGGCCCATCAGGGGGTTGGGGCTCCGTACCCTGTCACACACAGAGCAGGGCTGATCAGGGGGTTGGGGAGCTCCCCCCTGTCACGCACAGAGCAGGGCCGATCAGGGGGTTGAGGAGCTCCCCCCTGTCATGCACAGAGTAGGGCCAATAGGGGAGTTGGGGCACCGCTCCCTGTCACACACAGAGCAGGGCAGATCAGGGGGTTGGGGCGCTGCCCCCTGTCATGCACAGAGCAGGGCCCATCAGGGGGGTTGGGCTCCGTACCCTGTCACACATAGAGCAGGGCCGATCAGGGGGTTGAGGAGCTCCCCACTGTCACTCACAGAGAAGGGCCCATCAGGGGAGTTGGGGCACCGCCCCTCGTCACACACAGAGCAGGGCGGATCAGGGGGTTGGGGCGCCGCCACTCTCACACTCAGGGCAGGGCCTATGGGGAGGTTATGGCTCTACCCTGTCACACACAGAGCAGGGCCCATCGGGGGATGGGGGGTTTGGGGCGCCGCCCTCTATCACCCACAGAGCAGGGCCAATCAGGGGGTTGGGGCGCTGCAACCTGTCACACACAGAGCAGGGCCGATCAGGGGGTTAGGGTGCTGCACCCTGTCACACACAGAGCCGCAGGGCGATCAGCGGCTTTGGGTGCTGCCCCCTGCCATGCTGATCCCGGTGCCGGGAGGCCTCGCGGCTCCACTGATCCTAGTGCCGGTGCCAGGAGGCATATTACCCTTTTACTATATAGAATAGAGGCCTGGTGCACGGGTGGGGGCTGGCTGGTTTGCCCTGAAGGGTGTCCTGGATCAGGGTGGGGGTCCCGCTTGGGTGCCTGGCCAGCCTGGGTGAGGGGATGATGGCTGTTTGCATCTGGTCACACACCCTTTAGGGTGGGAGTCCCCACTGGGGTGCCTGGCCAGTCTGGGTGAGGGGCTGAGGGCCGTTTTTAGGCTGGTGGGTGACTGAAGCTCCCAACTGCTCCTTTTTTTCTTTTTTTTAAATTCTGGGCCAGCTTTAGCTCTGAGGCCTCGGCTGCTGAAAACAGGTTTCTGGCCTTTGCTTACCGTCTGTATTTGATACAATGTTGCGGTCCGACTGGCTGAAGCCCAGCTGAGTTAAGCAGGTTTCTGGGGTTTTTTTAGCTTCTATATTTGCAACATAGTTGCTTAGATTTGCAGCTGAGAGGCTGGCAAGTCAGGCGGGGAAAGCTGGAGTCCTCCGTCACTGAAGCAAGCAAGCCTCATGTTAGTTTCAAGTTGCCTGGCTGCCGGCCACCATCTTGGCTGACAGTTAATTTGCATGTTGCCCTGATTAGCCAATGAGAAGGGTAGCGGTCATACGCCAATTACCATGTTTATCTTTTATTAGATAGGACTAGAGGCCCAATGCACGAAATTCATGCAAGAGTAGGCCTTCCTTCCCCTGACTGCCAGCACCCCGCTTCCCTCTGGCACCCAGGACCCGGGACCCGAGCTTTCCTTGCAGAGGGAGGCCCCGCTGACCCGCTGCAGCCTGCCAGTCAGTCGCAGCTGCTGAGGTTTTCCTCAGCCTTCGCAGCCCAAGCTTCATCCAGAAGGTTGTCTGGAAAGACGTCCAGAAGGTTGTTTGGCTGTTTGGTCTAATTAGCATATTATGCTTTTATTATTATAGATAGTAATCAAAATAGTATAGTACTAGCATTTCAAAAAGACACATATCAATAGAACAGAATTGAGATCCCAGAAATAAGTCCTTACATACATATGTGGTCAAACAATACTTGACAAGGAAGCCAAGATGACTATTCAGTGGACAAAAGACAGTCTCTTCAATAAATGGTTCTGGAAAAATTGGATATTCACATGTAAAAAAAAAAATGAAACTAGACCACTATCTTATGGCACTCCCAAAATTAACTTGAAATGGATTAAATACTTAAATGTAAGACCAGAAAAATATAAAACTCATGGAAGAAAACAGAAAGAAAGCTCCTTTCCATTGGTCTTGGCAAGTGATTTCTTAGATATGACATCTGAAGTACAAGCGACGAAATAAAAAATAAATACATGAGATCATATCAAACTAGAAAGCTTTTGCACAACAAAGAAACAACTAACAAAACAAAGAAGACAACCTATGGAATTGGAGAAAATATTTGTAAACTACATATCTGATACAGGGTTAATATCTAAAATCTATAAAGAATTCATACTATTCAATAGCAAAAAAATAAAATGATCAGATTTAAATGGGGGGATAAGGACACATATTTAATACCTTAATCAATAAAGAAAAAAACACTTATATATTTTAAAAAATAGGTAAAAGACCCAAGTATACATTTCTCCAAAGAAGACATACAGATGGACAACCAGATGGTTCATGAAAAGGTGTTCAATATCACTAATCATCATGGAAATACAAATCAAAACCACAATGAGATATCACTTCACACCTGTTAGAATGGCTATTATAAAAAAGACAAGTGATAACAAATATTGGCGAGGATGTGGAGAAAAGAGAATCCTTGTGCACTGTTGGTGGGAATGTACATTGGTATATACACTAAGGAAAACAGTATGGAGGTTCCTGAAAAAAAAATTAAAAAATAGAACTATCTTATGACTCAAAATTCCAATCCTGGTTATATATCGAAAGCAAATGAAAGCACTAAGTCAAAGAGATATGTGCATCCATATGTTCATAGCAGCATTATTTACAAGAGCCAAGACATGGAAACAACTTGTGTCCATCGATGAATGAATGGATAAAGAAGTGCAATAACCAAATCCTGCCATTTCCAACAACATGGATGGACATTGAGAGCATTATTCTAAGTAAAACAAATCAGACAGAGAAAGACAAATAATGTATATCACTTATATGTAGAATCTAATAACAGAACTCATAGAAACAGTGAACATATTTGTGGTTGCCAGAGACAGGAAGGAGGGTGCAGGGTGGCAGAAATGGGTGAAGGTGGTCAAAAGGCACAAACTTTCAGTTATAAGATAAATAAGTCCTAAGAATATAATGTACATCAGAGTAACTATAGTTAATACTGTAAGGCATATTTGAAAACTGCTAATAAAGTACATCTTAAAAGTTCTTATTAAATAAAACATTTGTAACTATGTGAGGTAATAGATGTTACCTAGACTTATTGTGGTAATCACTTCATAATATATACATATATTAATTAATTATGTTATATACCTTAAACTTATACAATGTTATAGGTAAACTAGAGGCCTGGTGCACAAAAATTTGTGCACTCGGGGGGGGGGGGATCCTTCAGCCCGGCCTGTGCCCTCTTGCAGTCTGGGACCCCTCGGGGGATGACCACCTGCTGGCTTAAGCCCGCTCCCTGGGGGATCGGGCCTAAGCTGGCAGTCAGACATCCCTCTGGCAGCCCGGCAGCCCTCGGGGGATGTCCACTTGCCAGCGGGGAGCAGGCCTAAGCTGCAGTCTGACATCCTTAGCACTGCTGAAGAGGTGGGAGAGGCTCCCACCACCACTGCTGTACTGGCAACGGTCAGCCTGTCTTGTGGCTGAGCAGCGCTCCCCATGTGAGAGCGCACTGACCACCAGAGGGCAGCTCCTGCATTGAGCGTCTGCCCCCTGGTGGTCAGTGTGTGTCATAGTGACCAGTCATTGCCAGTCTTTCTGCTATTAGGGTCAATTTTCATATTACCCTTTTATTATATAGGAGTGCCTGGCCAGTCTGGGAGAGGGGCTGATGGCTGTTTGCAGGCTGGTTACAGCCCCTTCAGGGTGGGGGTCCCTCCTCGGGTGCCTGACCAGCCTGGGTGAGGGGCTGATGGCTTTTTGCAGGCTGGCCACAGCCCCTTCAGTGTAGGGGTTCCCCCTGGAGTGCCTGGCCAGTCTGGGTGAGTGGCTGATGACAGTTTGCAGGCTGACCAAGCCCCCCAGTGGGGACCCTCACCCTATGAGGGTGTGGCCATCCTGGGTGAGTGGCTGATGGCTGTTTGCAGGCTGGCCACAGCCCCTTCAGAGTAGGGGTCCTCCCTGGGGTGACTGGCCAGCCTGGGTGAGGGGCTGATGGCCGTTTTCAGGCTGGCTAAGCCCTCCAGCAAGGACTCTTACCCCATGAGGGTGTGGCTATCCTGGGTGAGGGGTTGATGGCTGTTTGCAGGCTGGCCACAGCCCCTTCAGTGTAGGGGTTCCCCCTGGAGTGCCTGGCCAGTCTGGGTGAGTGGCTGATGACAGTTTGCAGGCTGACCAAGCCCCCCAGTAGGGACCCTCACCCTATGAGGGTGCGGCCAGCCTGGGTGAGTGGCTGATGGCTGTTTGCAGGCTGGCCACAGCCCCTTCAGGGTTGGGGTCCCCGCTGGGGTGCCTGGCCAGTCTGGGTGAGGGGCTGATGGCCGTTTTCAGGCTGGCCTAGCCCCCCAGCAGGGACCCTCACCCCATGAGGGTGTGGCCATCCTGGGTGAGGGGTTGATGCTGTTTGCAGGCTGGCCATGGCCCCCACCCACCCAAACTCCCCGCGGAGGCTGGCTGGAAGCAGGTATCTGGGATTTATTTGTCTTCTATAACTGAAACTGTTGCCATGAGCGGAGGCCACAGCCAGCTCAGAGCAGGTGGGAAGCTTGGCTTCCTCCATCGCCCGGGCAACCAAGCCTCCTGCTTGCTCCAGCTCAGTGGCTGCCAGCCGCCATCTTGGTTGGGTTAATTTGCATATAGTTGCTCTGATTGGCTGGTGGGCATGGCTTGGGTTAGCGAAGGTATGGTCAATTAGCATCTTTGTCTTTTATTAGTGTAGATTATATTTCAATAAAACTGGAAGAAATTTTCAAATAAAATAAACCAGTCCTAGGTGCTGCCAGGAGAGTTTCAAACTTTAAATGGCATGTTATAAATCATTAGTTAGCCCATTGCCCTTACCTTGTACAAGAGTGTGTCAGATATCCAGGCATAGAACTGTCTCAGTCTAGCTGTAAAATAATTTTATCTTTCACAGCTACAAAGGCGGTGGCCTAGAGAAAATGCTGCTCAAGCCAAGCCCTGAAGAATAGGCACTTATGTTCATTTTGAATTTAGTAGTGCCATTTACTTGATAGTTAATAAATATTTAGTACTTATTAGTTGCTATATGTAGAGAGAAAATTCTATGGTACTTTTAATTTTTCCCTTTAGCATTTGTATTACCTGTAAAGTATTTTGCTGACACTTAAATTTTTAATGTCTTAACTATTTTTGGATTGGACTCATTTTAGGTCTGAGAAGAAAAATTTATTCTTATAATAACAAAAACTATATTTTAAAATTCCTTCTATGTGTTAGGTGCTTTAAGTTTACTTGATTTTATTTTGACAATTACCTTGTGAGGTATCAATGCCATCTCTAACCTGAAAATAAGGAACAGACCCACAGAGGCTACACCAGTTGCCTCAAGTAATAGAGATAATAAAAAGAGGTAAGCACTAAATTCAGATCAGCTTAACTCCATAGCCAGCTTAACTTTATAATTGTAGCAAATGCTGTCCTGCTCCAGTCATATCCCTTTGGCATTTGTCAACTACTCCATGCACAATCAAGGACCCATGATTCTCCCCCTGCACAGAACAGACCAGGATTGCTGGATATAGTATCCCAGAGAGCATCTCCCAGGCAGGAAAGACGAAAATGGAAGAAAGATACCTCTGCTTCCTTATGCCTAGGGTATTACAATTCTGAAGTGTGTTCCAGAGGTCCCCAGAAAGACTCACATCCCCATCCTCCTACTAATACCCCCTAGGACCACTTCCCCAATTAATCAATTGCATTTCAATCCTTGCCTGATAGTCTACTTCTGGTGTAACTCAGCCTAAGACAATACCACATTCTGTCAACTTCCCTTCCAAGCATAGTTCAGAAGTTCAATCTCCCACCCACTGCAGTTATGCACAAAATCATTGACAGAAAACCATCAGGCTCTGCTTATAAAACTCCCCCAGAAATAGTGCTAAATATCAGTATGACAACCTACTTTAACAGAGGACAGTGCTAGCTAGTTGTGAGCTAGTTCTTACTTGTATTGAGTAGAGCTATTATTTTGTGTAATTTAAAACTGTCATTGTAGCTCAGTACTCTACAGCTAGGGCAAAGCTATTTTCTATTCCACTTGCTAACTTTTCATATTTGAAGAGAGCTTCCCACTCTTCCCAAAACCTTCCTTATTCCATTCTTTCAATGTTTAAGTTGTAAAATACCTGATTAAGAGTGAACCAAACTCTGGAAACAACTTTTAGGATTTATCTGACATAGTCCTCCTTCTTGAAGCAAGCCTAGATCTAAGTCATCAAAGACAGATGGTAAAACTATGTAAAAATCTGTACTCAATATAATTTTTGTACTGTTTTTCCTGGCCACTGCCCAGAATTTTGTCCCCTTCCCGCCATCCATAGCTCTATTTCCTGATTATAAAGTAGAAAAAGAAGGCTAATTGGAATTCTTCTATGTCATAGCAATTTGCAGTAAAATATTAAAATTCATCTTTAAGGGATTTTCAATTTTAGGGTTTGGAAATGATGAAAAGCTCCTAGATCTTGGGGGCAGGGGAGGAATGTGATTTCTGTGTAATTTTGTGATCTCTCTAAGAGTAGAAAATGTGTCTCTTTCCTTTGAAAAAAACTGTCCAAATTTAAAGAACTCAAAATTAACATGAAACTACTTCTTTCATAAGTGTTGGCATTATCAGCTTAAAAAAATGAACTACTCTCCATCATTATACACAAATTTACATCATTATGTAAATGTCATCTATCCATCTCTAAGCCTGTTACAACGAATTCATCTATTATTCATGTTTTGGTTGTGTGCTGGACATTTTGTGTCACGTCCAAGATAGTCATTTGGAGAGGAACATTTTAAGAAATTTGCTTTCCTAGCTTTCTATTAAAGTGTCCTTGCCATTAATTCTTCCAAGTATGTGTCTCTTAGGCTTATTCTAACATCCTTCTTCTATTTAAAACTAAACTCTTGGCTTTTCAGTAAGCTCAACCCTTTGTATGATTGTAAAGAATGTACTAAAATCTGCCCGTTCCTTCTGGGTGTTGTTCATCAGGTGCCTTCTTACTTTTTCCCTCTTCACCTGTTCTTACTAAATAATCCTGTATAAGTAATTTATACCTTCGACACACCAAAAGGAAGAAAGAAAACCTCTGATGCAAATTGAAAGGTCTTACCCACTTCCAAATGTATTTTAAAAAATCAACAAAGGATTTAGGATATATTTGGAGACAGGAGTGCTCTTGCCCCCCACCCCTGAAATCATCTATGATCACTCTGTTAGATCCGGTTTTGAAAGCTCTGCAAACATTGAAAACCTCTAAGGATGTTCATAGACTGTGCTGGCCTGATGACATCAGGATGGTGGGAGTGGTTACAAAAATCCAAATCCCCAAGATGTCCCACTGCAGATTCTGATTCTGTGGTTCTTGAGAAAGACCGACAGAATCAGAATCAAGGGAGGGATGGAGGAAGGGAAGAAGAAAAGAAGTGAATAAATAATTGTGGTAAACTCCAGGTCTAATTTTTAGTAATGATATATGAAAAGCTTATGAGTTTTCCTCCTCCAAAGCCTGGTCTGAAAGTTTCTCTGCTCACTTAAAACACTGGCTCAGTGGTTGAGCATCGACATATGAACCAGGAGGTCATAGTTTGATTCTGGTCTGGGTACATGCCCAGGTTGCAGACTCAATCCCCAGTGCGGGACATGCAGGAAGCAGCCAATCAATGAGTCTCTCTCATCATTGATGTTTCTATCTCTCTCTCCCTCTCCCTTCTTCTCTGAAATCAATAAAAAATATTTTTTAAAAACCTATGCAGGATGCTTACAGTCTCCTCACTGCAACAAGTATGCATATTAGGGGGTGGGAAAGGTAAGGATGAAAGAGGAGTATGATAATCATCCTGCTTCAAAGGAAGCAAAGTACAGTATTATTACAAGTCCAGTGGTTTCATATTTAAAACTTAGATTTCATAAAATTAACATGACATTTAATTAAGACCCTGAGCACAGTTTTTTTGTTTCTCTCCCAAATGGACATTTCTTAAGGTTTTTCTGGAGACTCATATCAGATGGATTAGTTATGGTGCTTTTGTTAAAGTATTTCCTGGATACTCTTGCAAAATGAGCAATATTTAGAGGCCCATAGAAATTTTTTAATGGGGATCAAGGAAAATCTGCCATAACAGAGCTAAGGCTTTAGGCCTAGTGGTCTTCAGTCCCTTCCTGAACCTCAACTCATTCCAGCCTGGCCTGACAGTCCCATCCAGTTGTACATGGAGATATGCAACCAGAACCTTCTAATTAGAGACCTGCCATGATCCAAAGCCTATATGTGTGTATGATAAAAACATACTATCTTATCTCTGACCACACAGATAATGTTCTCCTCTACTGATGAGATGATTAAAATGTCTTTATATTCACAAATGTACTCTGTGGGCAAGCTTCATCATTACTTCCTCCTCCTTGTCCACCTCTTCTCTTGGTGCTTTCCTCTTCACACTTCTCTTTTTCTCTTCATCCACTCGTGAATCCACAGTGTCTTATTTCTCTAATATTCCAGGAGCTTAATGTTGTCTCCTTACTCTTCACATACCTCTAATTCCCCACCCCCACCAACATATCTCACATCTCCATATAACCCATTCTTTCACCTTGGCCTTCCAGATAGTCCAAAAGAAAGAACACTCAAAAGTGGGTATCTGACTGCTCTCTAATCTCCAGTTTTCCCTGTAAAAATCTCACACGGGAACCTGTTGAAACAATTTTGTTCCGTGTAATTTAGTCATACTGCATTTTCTTAGAAAAAATTCTCAAAAATCCATTAATCTATCTTATTTCCTTTCTTTTCCTCCCACTTCTCTCATTAAATCAAAATGCATTTTAGGGCTTATTTTCATTTCCTAATATTACAAACAAAAAAAAATGCAGTGAATTTTCCCCTTCCTCCGAAAAGAACCCAGAGCTAGTAGCATAAGAGATTCAGTCCAATTTAAGCTCTATTGAAAGTACAGTGTAGGTTTACGGAGTTCTATAAATAACAGCCACATTTCCTAAAGCTGTCAGTGGTCTATACAGAGGACCCCAATTAAACTCAGAACAGTTGAAGGAATAAATCTGTCAAAGAAAATGCATTTATAATGTATCAGGCAGGTTCGACTATGGAATAAGTCAAAATCTAATTTCCTTAAAGTCATTGAGTGTCTGCATTTTGGTAAAATGAAGTCCAAAACAATAAACACATTTGATTTTACACACTCTACAAACAAGCTTTTTATTTTACAGGTACTTTGTAGTAAGTTTTTTTTTAAAAGATGTCACACATTTAGGGCAATTGAATATAAATAAAATCTCATCTTCCTAAACCTGAAAGTATGAATTAACCCTTTCTATGACCTGTTCTTTGATGACTAATACATGGACCTCAACTTCCTATGTAAATATTTGTTTCTATGATTCAAAATGTTATGTTAGGACCCAGGTGAAAAACAGTGTGCTAAATTTCCAACCCCAAATCCCCTGGTATGGATAGGTTAAGGTGTAAGGAAGAGTGTGGGAGATGACACTGATGAACACACATTGACTCTTCACTTTCATAAGCAGGATTATATTTTGAGTTAACAAGAGTAGATAGGCATAAATAACAGAGAAGAAATTTGGTGGCAGTGATCAGCTGACCTGTCAATGAAATCCAATGAAGGCCAACATTTGCCTTAGCAGGTTCGGGTATTCCTGTTTAATGAAATGTCTTGATTTGACGTACTGATTTCCAAATTAGTAAATAGTTTTTTGATAAAAATGTCCCTTTCTCTAGTTCTGATGTAAGGAGTTAAGACATTATTTTGCCTCTCAGCAGGGACTGGGTAAGAAAAGTCTGTCTCTTAATTAACAGGACAAGTTCTCTGAGTGATGCCATACACAAAACAGTGCATGAATCACTCTTAGACTTCTGAGTATGAGTCCTAGCTTTAATATTAAGCATTCATATAAGAACTTTTTCCTTCCCTTCCAACATAATCACTTCTTCCTCCATTTGTTTCCCTGAGTTTATCATCCAAGAATATTGGCAATAAAGAGCTAGAAGTATTAAAATGATAGCTTCATTCCCTGGATGTCCTAACACACCCAGGCTGCCCCCATTTGCATGCTATTAGAACAACCCTATTCTTTCTGGAAAGGATTGTGGACAACCTTCTAAATCTGGCCTTAGATTTTTTTTAAGAACATATTTTCCAAAATGTCCTTAGAGATGGGGTTACCCATTAGTACTTGTGCTCAGTGTCCTGCAAAAAAAAAATAAATTCCAGTTTGCCAATTAGTTCACAGTCATTTGGACACATACCAGACATGGAGAAAGAAAGGCACCCTCTAGTCCACTAGAACTGAAGGACCAAACAATCTGGAACTGTGATCAAATTGTGAATATTTTGGAACTCACTGTGAAAATTATTTCTAACTATTCATAATAGCAGTTTTTCCCAACACATTTAGTAGGCAAATAACAGTCCATGACACCTGGCCCTCTATGATCATTCACATAATTTCATTAATTTGTTTCATTTAACTGTGCTTATCCCTTTTGTTTTACTTCTATTAGACTACTGAGTTTTCATTGCATTTCATCTAGCTTGCAAATAATCAACATTCAGCCTTCATTCATTCAATCACCTTACTAGGTATGAGGACCGTATCTGTGCATTCAACATCCTTTTGAAGCACTCATTACCTTTCTCGCTGTTTAAAATTGTGAAAGATTCCTGATACACACATTTAGCCTGAGGTAGATGAATTCAGGTCTATAAAATAAAACAGGATGTATGACAGTTCTTCAAAAGAAAATAAAGTCCTTTGAAATTAGCTCTCCTAGGAGTCTATTAACCCCACATTCGTATCTTTAGAATAGCATATATAAAACACAGTTTACTGCTGATATAACCTCTAGACTGTTTTATTCTTTAATGAAGACAAACTAAAACTAAAAGAGGAGAGAGATACAAGGGTGGTATTTGAGAGCATAGTTAGTGTTTTAATTTCTTTCTGACCACTGACAAGTCGCCCATATATGAAGCCCATATATGAGGCCAGTGGTATTTAATCCATTTATTTAATCAGAATGTTGTTAAGCCCCAATCTAAGCCAGGCACTGTGCTAGGTACTGAGGTATACAGTTACTAAAGACAACCCTCCACTCAAGTAGGATCTAAGCTAGTGCATATAGATACAAGAAAATAATTATAAAATTGCATGTTGTTACAAGTTATGGGCAAGCTAAGGACCAGGTGCCAGTTTAGGGGTTGGGGAAAGGCTTCCTCAGGACTGAAGGAGTAGGAGTAATGCGGATAAGATAGGAAGAATGGTGTTCCAAGTAAAGGGAACATTATTTACAAAGGCCCAGATGCTGACGTTTAAGAACTGTATGTGTGGGAGTGGCTACATTTTAGGAAGACCTCCATCCTCCAGGATGCTTAAGATTGCAATTGGTTTCCTTGCCTCGGGTTTTCCAAATAATTTATTTGTGATACTGACCAGTGTTAGAATAATGTATAACAAACAGTTAATAAGATTTCTACCATCTGTATGTAAGGATAACTTTAAACTTCATGCACTTCACTGTTCTCAAGAGGTACTTGTTTGTAGATATATTACATGGGAATAGACACGGTTATTTACCTAATAAACCAGTTTCAAATTATCAGTATGGGGGGAAAGATATATTCTTTAGGAAAATTATGCAGACAGGACCACTGTCTTAGACCAGTAGTTCTCAAACTTTAATGTACATGAGAAATCCCTAGAAGCCTTGTTAAAATACAAACTGCTGGTCCCCATGCCGAGTTTTTCATCCATTAGGTCCAGTCAGGGTAAGGACTGCGCACTTGCATTTCTAACAAGTTCCCATACAATGCTGATGTTCCTCTTCCTACTTGGAGAAACACTGGTCTACAGACTTCTTTGAAAACACTGCAGTTACAGGATTGAAACTACCGAACCACATGAACTCTTACATGTTAACCATAAATCAGAGTTTAATACTCCTAAAATAAGAGATTGCCTTCAAGATATTGAAGACTAGAGACCTTAAGTCTCATTCACTCCCCAGGCTTCTACCTCTTTAGCTTTGTCCTCTGGGCTTGTGAAAGCAATATGATTTGAATAATTTATTCCTATACTAAAAGCCTTATTTTTGATAAGCACACTCTCTCCTGCAGTCTGGTGCTTTCTGAAATGTTTTATTATGTAAGGAA
Source organism: Myotis nattereri (assembly GCF_964212035.1). Taxonomy (NCBI): domain Eukaryota; kingdom Metazoa; phylum Chordata; class Mammalia; order Chiroptera; family Vespertilionidae; genus Myotis; species Myotis nattereri. Next base: position 12,725,127 of record NC_138078.1, read on the forward strand.
CACATTGCTCCCAAATTTAAGGAGAAGTCAACAGCTATTACTCTTGTGAAAGCTGCTCACAATAGTGTTAAGAGTGCTCTTTCTAGTGAAGGGGAAATCAAGCCAAATATATATCAGTCTGAGGGTCCACATACTTGCAGTTGAATTTAAATAATGAAATAAAATGTCAATATTTTCAGGGAACATTTGTCTTTAAAAATGGGGTGGGGGGGCTTTTTGGCTTCCCAAAACATATATGGCATTTTGGCTAAATGAGTTTTATATCCACTGAGTACATTCACTGAAACCTTCAAGCAAATCATGCCTCAGAGTAGCCTCAGGTTCTTTAAATGACAAAATGTCTGTGGTTAAACAAAATAAACCAGCAAAGCTACATTTTCACCCAGAAGAGTCTGTTCCCCACTTGCTGTATTATGAAATCCTGCTGGCTGAGGGAGCCTCTGGTACAATGACTCTGCAGTTATTTTAAGTATCTGTGTGGGAGGGAGGGGGATGGGATGGACATAAGGTTGATAAATTCCCTTATCCACCTCTGGAGGAAAGGAACTCTGTGCAGGATCCTGCCTTATTTACCCAGCGAAAAGTAGAATCAACTTGATATGGCCCAGAGAAAGGGGGCTGGGCAGAGGGAAGGAAAAAGAAAACATTACATTGAAAATATTTCCGTTAGTCCATAATTTTTTAAGGAAAATCACACAGCAAGCAATAGAATATTTTTACAAAACATTTTAATGAACATATCACCATTCATTCATCTTTTTTCCTGTTTCAATGCTCTTGATAAATTGAGCTGAAATATCTGTGTACCTCTTATCACCTGTGTGCAACAGGGACTGTCAGAGGCATGATCGAGAGCAACCCAAGGCAAGCAGAGTAAGAAGCAACATTTTCTTTTCACCTATATAAAACACTGCATATACTATTTGTGGGTCTCTTGGTGAGGTGATTTCTCCTAAAAAACTGTCCCTCACCAGAACTTCCCTGCATCCATCCACTTACTGATACAGGGACTCCTCTCTTAACTTCCCACCCTCCTACTAGGTCAAGAGTCATGAACCCTGTGCTTCTCTCCCAAGCTCCTCCCAGAGCATCAGATTAGAGAGGGCAGAAAACAACTGAAATAACCCTGACATTTGATTCATGTAATTTAAAATGAAGCCTCATAAATTTTAGACCCAAGCCATGATACCTAAAGAATACCATAATGCCTTAAATCCATAATACTTAAAGAAAATATCTTTGACAACATAAATATACTGGTCAAATGCATAAGCATCAAAACTTAATGAAGCATAAGTGGATTAGTGTGAGTATCCATGCTATAGGATTTCAGAGAAGCTACCCCAAATAGTTATTTATTTTTTAGTATACTGCAAATTATCCATAAGTGATGGCTCTGTAGAATAAATTTTATTGCTATTAAACCAGAATAATAACTATTGTATATTTTAAAAATTTTAAGGTGTACTTTTTAAAAAATATTACCTTTATTGATTTCAGAGAGAAAGGAAGAGGGAGAGAGAGATAGAAACATCAATGATGAGAGAGAATCATTGATCGGCTGCCTCCTGAACACCCCACACTGGGGATCGAGCCTACAACCCGGGCATGTGCCCTGACCAGGGAATTGAACCCTGACCTTCTGTTTCATAGGCTGATGCTCAACCACTGAGCCATGCTGGCCCGACTAAGGTGCACTTTTTAAAATATTTTTACATCTAAGAGATCAGGATGCATCTTATAGTCACTGATGTATTATGGCTTTATTGGCAATTTTTAGTAACATAAAAAAACAATGCAGCTTATATTCAATGGTGTCTGATTTGGTGATATGTATAATTATCAATGATAGGATAAAACTTTGGCATGAATCACTTCAACTGAGTAATATTTTGAGTGACTTACTAAGTACAAGGCATTGGGTTTAGGTGATGGGTAGGCAAAGATCAATAGAATAATATGTATCCCTGATTTCAGAGTTAATATTATAGCAAGGGCAAGTCACATATAAGCAAATAAATTAATGCAGAATTTAGTGCTGTGGGAGGACAAGGGAGGGAGAAGGTCATCCTGACTAAGGGATTAGAAAAGAAGGCTCAAGGAGGAGGTAATTTTTTAGATGAGTCTTAAAGGATGAGAAGGCTCCCACTATGCACATTAATTGCAGGTGGATACATATGTAGAAGATTGAAGAAGTAGGATCTAATCTAAAGAAGAGGAGAAGCAAATCCATAGACTATGGAAATTACTCCAGAAATACCAGAGAGCTGTGATATCATTAACTGAAGGAAACCAACTTGCAAGCACAATATGGACAGAGATGTGTAGGGTGGAATTCATATTGGTTGGGGCATGTTAAGTTTGAGGTCTTTATAGGACATTGTAGTGGGCATTTGCCATTTTTGAGTGCTCATCCCATAATTGGAATTTCCCCACTGTGTAAGTCTTATTAGAAGGTAGGGCCCACTTTCCACTACAGAAGTAAAAAAAGAAAAGCCACATTTGTTTCCCTGCTTCTCTTGCTGCTAGGATACAGTTGTGACACTAGCTTCGGCCCAAAAGACATGCCTGTCCTGAGGTTTGAATCTGAAGTTAGTGATACAAAAATGCAAGGCTAAGAGAGAATTCTTTCAGAGGTGATAGCAGTGGCAGGATTTAGCATTCAGCAATTTTGCTGAGTGATTTTGGCCAGAGTCCCAGCTATGAAACCTCCCTACAATCTTGTCTGTTTTCCAACCAGGTTTTACAGCTTTCCCCAGGATGCTGGGAGATAGCCAATATATTTTCAATATGTTGCTTTTCTGCTTAAATCCATAAGAGTCAGTTTCTGTGGTTTGAAATGTAAGAATCCTGGGTGCTACAGACATACATCAGAAGATGTTTTACCTAGACTTTGAAAATGAGCACACAGCACAGAAGGAAAGTCAGCCCAAAGAACTAAACAGAGGAATTATTTGACTTGGACTGAAAATTAAACCTAAGAGAGAAAATAAAGATACAGAGAAAAGATGGAGGGAAAGAAAGGCATTTTTCTGGGTGGGGGGGAGACAGAACAAGAACACTGAGCACATGTGAAAGAAGGGAAGGGGCACTCAGAGAGCCATAGAAAGCACATATCCAGAGGGCCTACTATGGGCCAAGTATCTTGCATAAGCTATCTCATTTCATATTTACAAAAAATTAGTTAGGTATTGCTATCCTGTCTTTACAGATGAGGAAATGAGATGCATGGACACTAATTAATTTTATGAAGTTCATATGAATAAGTGGTGTGACCAGGATTCAAACTCAGATTTGTCTGATTCCTACATCATACTGCCTTTATGCCAGGAGCGTTAGTAAAGGACTTTAACACAGAAGCCAAAGATAAGACCTTACTTAGTGCAGGCGTTCTCAACTTTGGCTGCATTTTGGATATAGGAAACATCTAGGAAAATATGGAAACTGCTAATGCCTGGGTCCCACCCCCAGAGTTTACAGTGTAATTAGCCTGAGGTGGAACCTGGGGATCTGGACTTTTAAAAGCTTCCTAGGTGGTTCCAATGTGCAGCTAAAGTTGAGAACCACTGTGGTAGGTGTTATTTCAGCAGAGAAGTGAAATGGCTTGAAGAGTGAGTGGGAAGTTAGGCTACTGAGGCCACTCATGCTGAAATGAAGTATTGATAGGGAACACTGCAGTGAGGGGAACAGGTTTGAGACATGAGTTTCTAGGTGGTTGAAAAGTAAATTGGCAGTGGACACAGAGAAAGTGAGGGTAGACTATTCTTACAGTACTAACTATGGAGGTGAAGGGAGGTTGATGGGTAGGTAGTCACTCAGGAGGATTGTAAATTGAGAACATACTTTGGAAAGATAAAGTGCAATGAGATTATCTATTGGCTGAGAGAAAGGGGCCCATGGGAAGTAAGAATTGCAGATAAAAGGGAGAGAGTTGAGGTCCTAGAGGAGATGAAATCTGGAATTCAAGAGGAGAGAAAGGTTAACTTCTAGAAAAAAAGAGGAAATTTTTTTCCCTTTAATAAAGGAGGAAATGACATTTTTTTGTGTCAGAGAGGGATGAGATAGGTAGTAGTAAAGTATTTGGGGGTAGCTAAGGAGAGTGACAGTATGGGATTGGAAAATTGACTGTAAGGAATGGAATAAAGGAGTCAAAACAAAGGAATTAAAGAACATTCACCCGAGACCATATAAAAGGAATTTTAAGGATAATTAATCATTAGAGTTACATGACTTTCTCAAACAATACTTGTGGGTTTTGAGAAAGTGATAAAATGGATAAGGGAGTTTACCCAGAGCTGGGGACTACCCAGGCTTATTGAGTGGTAGGATAAGGGAATGAGGAACACAGGGGTGCTATTGGGATCACATACAGATGCACATTTGAAATCTAAGCAAGGTTATTTATTTTGACATGAAATTTAGTATATTAAAATTTATATGAGCCTCCATCACTAATTTGGCACATAAATATGTGAAATCCATGTACTCATATTGAAATCCAAATGCATTCCATGAGATATACTGATGACTCTAATAGAGGAAGAAATTGTGGTTCAAATATTATGCTAAGTAAAATAAGCCAGTCAGAGAAAAACAAGTATCACATGGTCTTACTCATACGTGGAATCTAAAAAACAAAATAAACTGATGAACAAAATAGGATCAGAATCATTGATACATGGAACAGACTGACAGGTCTCAGAAGGGAGGTGGGTAGATGGGGATTGTATTAAAGAAGGTGAAGAGATTAGCCGAATAACATATATGTATAGCCCATGGACACAGACAATAATGTGCTAGAGGCCTAGGAGAGGCAGGGGCAGAGCGGTAATTATCACTCCAAACTAAAAGAGACAGTTCAAATAACTTACCTCTGGGAAACAGAACTAGGGGCAAAGATCATGTTATTTTGCTATATTTGATAGAGCCCATATGCATGTATTTCTCCAGTAAAAATGATATTCAATTTTTAAAAAAGAAATGAACTGGGGAACCTCAGAGGGAAGGGAGGGAGGGTAAGTGGGTAGAGATAAACTAAATAATTTATATGCATAGCCCATGGAAATGGGCAATAGTGCGGTGAAGACCTGGGGTGTGGGTAGGGACTGGGTGGAGGGGGGTTAAGGAGGGGAAAATGGGAGGCATCTGTAATACTGTCAACAATAAAAATATATATCTATTTTTAAAAAATAAGAAATCAATAGAAGTGATTAAACTAATGACCAGATATCTAAATAATTAATTTAGTAATTTATCTTTTCTGGTTTCAGATAGGCTACATTTCAAGCACTGGCTAAAACATTTAGGTTTAGACATACATAAAAATCACCCCAATAGATATAGAATGTTAGTTCCATTGTTTGTGCCTTTTCTAGAAAAGAAGTTTCTCAAACATTGCTCAAGCTGATGCCTCTGTCCCCTTTCCTAATTCAGATCTCTGGTTTTGATGAACTTCCTAATTATTTCTCAAACCTCATTCTAGCCAAAAATCATTTCATAAATTTTATCAATAGCCAAGTTTTTGAGAAATGTTCCTCCAAACAACCATGGCATGAAATTGCTGCTTTGTCCATTGAAATGTTCTCTTTCAACTCCCCTCCCTTTGTAGGCTTTGAGGAGGCTTTCTCTGAATATATGGTCCTATAATAAATATCCTGATCCCACTTACTATTTCATATCATGCATTCCAGTTATAATTATTTGTCTAGAGCAGCCGTGGGCAAACTACGGCCCATGGGCCGGATCCGGCCCGTTTGAAATGAATAAAACTAAAAAAAAAAAAAAAGACCGTACCCTTTTATGTAATGATGTTTACTTTGAATTTATATTAGTTCACACAAACACTCCATCCATGCTTTTGTTCCGGCCCTCCGGTCCAGTTTAAGAGCCCATTGTGGCCCTCGGGTCAAAAAGTTTGCCCACCCGTGGGCTAGAGTCTATCTGCCCTGCTAAACTATAAGATCTACTAGGTAAGGGCCATGTCTGGCATGTCATAAGTATTCAATAAATATTTGTTGAATATTTGTGAATGGAAAATGAATTTTATGGGAGAGAAACCAAGGTAGGAAGGCTCACTCAGGAAGCTATCACAGAGAGAGTAGATTCCATCTATGTCCACTTAATTCCTTTATCATTTTCATGCACACTGTCCCCAGTGTGCTTTTCCTCCCAACAGCCGGTACCTGCATCTCTAGGTCTGAGGACTGCTCTCAGTCTGCCAGAACCCTCCCTTTGGCTGTTTCCAGGAAATAGGCAGGGCTTGAGAATTGATGTCCCCTCAGGGCAGCCCATAAGTAACAAATAACAGATACCAACTTAATACTCTGGTTCCCTTGCCTCTTTCAAAAACATGCAAATCCAAACAATAGGTTGTTTAGGGATCTACACTAATAAAAGAGAAAAATGGTAATTGGCGTATGGTGATACCTTTTTCATTGGCTAATCAGGGCTATATGCAAATTAACTGCCAACAATGATTGGCAGTTAACTGCCAACTAAGATTGGCAGTTAACTGCCAACAAGATGGCGGCTAATTTGCATATGTAGGCACAATGCAGGGAGGCGAAAGGGAAAGCAGGAAGAAGCCCCCTGCCACTGACAGTGATCGGAAACCCAGGGGGGAGCTAAGAGCTGGGGGGCAGGGCAAAGGCGGCCTTGAGGCCTTTGCCCTGCCCCCCAGCCATGATCGGAGAATCAGGCGCCTTTGCCGCCCTGGCCAGTGATAGCAGGAAGTAGGGGTGGAGCCAGCGATGGAAGCTGGGCACGGTCGAAGCTGGCAGTCCCAGGAGCTAGGGGTCCCTTGCCTGGGCCTCAAGCGAAGCCCACGATCGCGGCGCCCCCCACTGCCACTGCGGGTCCCCACTGCCTGGGCCGGACGCCTAGGCCAGAGGCGTTAGGCCTGGGCAGGGGCGGAGCCTGCAACCGCGGGGAGCTGGGTGTCCCCTGCCCAGGCCTGACACCTCTGCCGGAGGCCTCAGGCCTGGTCAAGGGGCCGATCCGGTGATTGGTGATCGGAGGGTAATGAGGGTCAACTCCTCTGGCTGAGGCATCAGGCCTGGGCGGGGGGCGGAGCCGGGGATTGGGGGGATATGATGGTCCCCTTGCCCAGGCCTGAAACCTGGGTCAGAGGCGTCAGGCTTGGGCGGGGGGTGGAGCAAGCGATCAGAGGGAGATGGGAGTCCCCTGCCCAGGCATGATTCCTGGGCCAGAGGCCTCAGGCCTGGGCGGGGGCCAGAGCCAGTGATCGGGGGGAGATGGGGGTCCCCTGTCCAAGCCTGACACCTCTGGCGGAGGCGTCAGGCCTGGGCAACGGGCCGATCAGGCGATCGGAGGGTGATGGGGGTCAACGCCTGAGGGCTCCCAGTATGTGAGAGGGGGCAGGCTGGGCTGAGGGGCACTCTCCCCCACCCCCACACCCAGTGCACGAATTTCGTGCACCGGGCCCCTAGTATATGTATAAGTTGCAAAAGGGAATGATTAGCAGAAAATTCAGGATAGTAGTTATCTCTGTGAGGAAAAGAAGGAAGCTGTGATTAGGGAGTAGCATATAGGGATTTCAATGATACTACTAACATTCTGCTTCTTGAGCTAGGTAATGCATGTACGATGTTCATTTTATTCTTTTTTGTTCAACTGTATATATGTTTAAAGGAGGACGGGGAGGACAACAATTATCCAATAGGCTAAAGAGGAGATAGAATAATGAGAAGAATTTCTCATACTGGAGGAGCATTGAGATGATTATAAACAGAAAGAAAACAAACAAACAAAAAACACACCAAGAATAAGGGAGAAAGAGTAAATCTCAAGAGAATCGAAGCAGATTGCACTAGCCTTAAGAAAATTTTGGATGATATGACCCAACAATCCCATTTCTGGGTAGAACCCATCAGAAATAAATATATGTGCTCACCCAAAGATGTGTGTGTATAATAAGGCTTAGGAATGGAGTTCTGACACATGCTACCACATTGCTGAACCTTTAAAATATCGTGGTAACTGAAAGAAGCCAGTCACAAAAGGACAAATACTACAGGATTCCACTTATTTGAGATACCCATAATAGGCAAATCATAGAAACACAAAGTAGAGTTTATAAAAGGCTGAGAGGAAGGAGGAATAGGGAGTTATTGTTTAATGACTACAGAGTTTCTGTTTGGGATTATAAAAAATTATTTCATACTATTTTCTATGGGTATAAATGGATAATAAAATATTTTTATAAAAATACAAATCAATATTTTTTATTTTGATATTGCTTTTAAAATAGTTTGTAACTGGAAAAAAAAAAAGTCTGCTCATTGCCAATGGGGGTGAAATGTGGCACTGAATTATTACAAATTTCATTATGTAATATTATTAAACTACTAGAGGCCCGTTGCAGGAAGATTCCTGCAAGAATAGGGCTTCCTGAGGCCGGAGCAAAGCAAAGAAGGGAGTGGCCTTCACTCCCTTCTTCGCTGCCTCACTCCCTCCTGTGTCCGCTGCCTCACTCCTCCCATGTCTGCTGCCTCAGCTCCGTTCCCTTCTCCGCCCTTCGCTCCCTTCTGCAGTGCTTGACTTCCTTCTAGGCCAGTGATGGCGAACCTATGACACGCGTGTCAGAGGTGACACACGAACTCATTTTTTGGTTGATTTTCCTTTGTTAAATGGCATTTAAATATATAAAATAAATATCAAAAATATAAGTCTTTTTTTTACTATGGTTTCAAATATCAAAAAATTTCTATATGTGACACGGCACCAGAGTTAAATTAGGGCAGGGGTCCTCAAACTTTTTAAACAGGGGGCCAGTTCACTGTCCCTCAGACCATTGGAGGGCCAGACCATAGTTTTAAAAAAAACTATGAACAAACTCCTATGCACACTGCACACATCTTATTTTGAAGTAAAAAAACAAAATGGGAACAAATACAATATTTGTATTTGCATGTGTCCCGCGGGCCGTAGTTTGAGGACCCCTGAGTTAGGGTTTTTCAAAATGCTGACATGCTGAGCTCAAAAGGTTCGCCATCACTGTGCTAGGCTGTCTTCTGTCTTCGCTCCATGCCTGTGTATGCAAATTAACCGCCATCTTTGTTGGGTTAATTTGCATATTGCTCTGATTAGCTGGTGGGCATAGTGGAGGGATGGTCAATTTGCATGTTTCTCTTTTATTAGTGTAGATTATAAAAACTGTTGGGGTGGGAAGGAATCTTAGAGTCATCTAGTCCAACCCTCAAACTAGACACAAAGTCTTCTCTGAAACAACTTATGATTTTTGACCTGAATACTTCCAGAGACTCTCACCCAAGGTTCCCAAATCTATTGTTTTTTTTTGTTTTTGTTTTTTTAATATATTTTATTGATTTTTCACAGAGAGGAAGGGAGAGGGATAGAGAGTCAGAAACATCGATGAGAGAGAAACATCAATCAGCTGCCTCCTGCACACTCCCGACTGGGGATGTGCCCGCAACCAAGGTACATGCCCCTGACCGGAATCGAACCTGGGACCTTTCAGTCCGCAGGCCGACGCTCCATCCACTGAGCCAAACCGGTTAGGGCCCAAATCTATTGTTGAGTCACTGTTATTACTATAAATTATTTCGTTAAGTGAACTAAAATCAGCTCCCTGAAACTTCCACCACTGATTACAGTTCTACCCTCCAAAACATCATAGAATAAGTTAAATTATTTTTACATATGATGTAATAGTAGACAATATGGTTAGCAAGTGGAATAGACATGGGTTCAAGTTCTATCTCTCTTACTAACTAGTTGACCTTATTTTTCTCATATACAAAATGGAGTGAAAAATTCATCCTATCAAATTGTTGTGACAATTACAGATATTAAATATTAAGCACCAGAAACAGATCCAGTTCCTCAAATAGAAGTCTAATAAATTGTACCTTTAAAAATTATATATGGAGATAATATATTTCCCCTTTGGCATCTCTTCTCCAGGTACCTGCCAATCACTTCAAAGTATTCTTTCTATTTGACATGCCCTGTAGATCTTTCACAGTCCTGGATCTTATCTTTTTTATACACTCCACTCAGATACCATGTCACGTTAAACTGAATACATTACACCCAATATTAACTAACTGCTCACTGGACTATTACTTTGATCTAGACCAGTGCTTTCCAATAGAATTTTCTGTGATAAGAGAAATGTTCTATGTCTGCATTGTAGAATATGGCAGCCACTAGCCAGGTATGGCTGTTGAGCACTTGGATGTGGCTGGTGTTTCTGAGAAACTGAATGTTCAATTTAACTTATTTTAATATAATTTAAATTCAATTAGCTACATGAGACTAGTGGCTACCATAATGGACAGTGTAGATTTAGACATTATACTGCCATTAATTCAACCTAAACTTGGATGGCTATCTTAGAGTCTACTTCATACTAAGAGCTATAGTCAGCTATTATAGTTTTTACTTCATAAAACCTAGTTTTTACTTCACAACAAGTACTATTAATATTTGATCCAGTTTTCCTTCACTCTGTAGTTGTGAAATGTGTTTTCTGAATCACATTGGAACATAACTTTAGGGAACCTCAATTCCTCAACTTTAGGGAACCTCAATTTCCTCATCTGTAGAATAATAAGATTGCTTGTACTTTGTACCTTACACAGTTGAGTTAGAAAATTAGAAAGTTAATGATTGTGAAAAAGTTTGGAAGGCCATAAAGTGCTTTACAAAGTCACAATTTCAACATCACTACTGTTAAATATTATAGTTCAATCTATCAAGATATTTATTAATGTGGATGCTATCTTTTAGTTGATTAAATTTTGACTACTTCATGATATATAAAAGTCCTGGGTCCATTAAAGCTCTCCACATCTCTAGATGAAATCTAGCCCCACAAATTGGCCTCATAACGCTTACTAACATCAATATTTCAGCTCTTGCTCTTACCTTTCTCACTTCATCTTCAGCTATACTGAGCTATATGCCCTTTCTTGCCTCTCAGTTCTTACACATGCTCTCCCTCCCTCTGAAACTCTATGATTCCCTGCCTGCTCCTCATCTGGGAGAGTGATGTAGTTCTACCCTTAGGGGAATGGCTCAGAAGCTGTATTAGTTTGATAGGGCTACCATAACAAAGTACCACAGTTTCAGTGGAATAAACAACATAAAGTTATTTTCTCACAATTCTAGGAGCTAGAAGCCTGAGATTAAGGTATCAGCAGGGTTGGTTTATTCTAATCTCTCTCCTTGGCTTGTAGATGGCTGTCTTCCAGTATCTTCACATGGTCTTTCCTCTTTGTGTATCTGTGTCTAAACTTCCTCTTTTTATAAAGTAAGCACACTGAATTAGGGTCCACCAATATAACTTCATTTTACCTTAATTACCCCATTAAAGGCACTATTTCCAAATATAGTTATACTAGAGGCCTGGTGCATGAAATTCATGCACAGGTAGGGTCCTTAGGCCTGGCTGGCAATCAGGGCCAATCAGGGTCTTCTGGCTGCCGGACAGGGCCTTCCTTCCCTGGCTGCCAGCTGGGGCCTTCCTTCACTCCACGCCACCCCCTGGTGTCAGCACACATCATAGTGAGTGATTGAACTCCCGGTCTCCCGGTTGAATTCCCAAGGGGACACTTTGCATATTAGCCTTTTATATATATAGATTCTGAGGTACTTGAGATTGAATGTCAATATACGAATTTGAGGAATACACAATTTAGTCCATCACAGGAGCTTTTATATCTACTCCAAGCTAGAAATTTGGGATCACATCTGTACTGGCTAGATCTGTGTATAAAATTCAGGGGCTTTGTGAATATAAAATCACATCTTTACTTTCACAAACTTCTAAAGGAAATTTAGTATTTCCTTCCAATATGAGCTCAGGCAACAAACCACACTAGCATTAGCTATAGCTGTGACTTTGTCATCAATAAAAATCACAGATAGTTTCATATCACATTATAATTGTTACAGACATTTCAAACATTGTTTATGCTCATCACTACATTAAAATATGACAGTTTGAAAACTCACTACTAGATCTGGGTTTTTAATGCATTAGTAAAGAAACACTATCTCATATACTTGATTTATAAGCATTTTGATAACTACATTTAAAATAATTGGTTTATGCTGTAATCCTGCATAATTATTTTTACACATTTAAAACATTATTCTAAGAAGGGAGTTGATAGGCTTTATCGTATGTCAAAGGGGCTCATGGCACAAAAAAAGGGTTGAGAAACCCTGACTGATGAACTTGATCACATATGGAAGCCCAGTCAGAGATGAAACTAAGCCAATTCAGCCAAGGCAAGATAGGTAGCTCATCATGTTGGGTATAAAGTGTGTAATAAAATGTCTAATTTCCTTATAATTTTAGATACAGGGTCCCCATTGTATATACTGTGCTTCCCAAAAGTTATGCACACTAAGATTCATTTTCTTTTATACAACCTCAATCTGGCTTCAGCTGTGCCCTCTTTATCAGGTCCTCAACTTGGTCAGTGCCTCCTTCTATGCCAACATGACCCTCAACGTCCCTCAGTCCTGAATTGATATTTTGGATTCATCAGCTAAGCTTTGTCCCTGAGGAGGCCAATGACCCAAGATTTTTCTGGGGAAAATGATTGAGTCTGTTGCCTAAGAGGAGAGCACTGAGAGTAAGTAATATATGTGTGTGTGTGTGTGTGTGTGTGTGTGTGTGTGTGTGTGTGTGTAGGGGGTGAATACAGACTTGACATTACCAATTTCACAGCCCACACTTGCATATTTTGCCTGCTCTGCCCAAACCTTGAAGTTTCTGTTTCTCCTACCCTCAACTGTGGAGCAGGGGTAGATGCAGGTTTTGTGGAACTATGATGCTTATACTCTTTAAGAAAAAGGTTAGAAAACTACAAATACAAAATTAGGTGCAGGGCCTTAGAAAGGACTAATGCAATTGAATGGCCCTGAAGCTTAAATTCCTTTTATTACACCTGCCTTTGCAATAGGGACTGTAGTAACAGAAAAATTATTATATTTGGAGTTAGATTTTGAGGCCCCAACCTGTTACTTGCCAACCTAGAACATGGCCATGATCAGAGAGGCTGGGGGAAAAGGAGGGCCCCAGCAACCTAGAAGCATAGGTGCCCAAGTATCTCCACAAGACACCATCCTTAGAAAATCTGTTTGAGAATCTAGTATGACAATTGATGTGAAGGAACTTAATAAACTGAAGAGTGTGAGTAAAATGTGAACTGTGGTTTTATTACACTCTAAGCAGTCTTCTGACAGAGATGTCTTTCTTTGCAGCCAGCCCCTTGGCTACCAGAGAAGACTTCAGAGAAGATGGTAATGGAAGCTACGGGCACTGTCCTTCTTCCATGGCTAGACCATAGTGAGAGTCAAAGTCATCATTCCTTCTACTCTTCTTCTTGATTTGTATCTACAATTCTTTCTATAATAACCAAATTTTAAATAAAAAGAAAATGGAAGAGTAAGATATAATTTTTCACCTATAAAATTAGCATATATGTGGGAATATTACAGCTTTCTTAGAAAGCAATTTGAGACACTGTTAAGAACATAAAAGATAAATATGGATATCTACCCTAAGTAAATAGAGAGACCAATGAGTATTTCTACAGGGTTATTTATCATTGTGAATAATTGAAACCTATATGTACAATGTTCAATATTGGGTGAATGAATATTAATATAATGCTTTCATAAATGGATATGTTCATAATATAAAGTTAAATTATATGCAGAGTAAAATCTCAAAGTTGAAAGAAAATATGGTAATAGATTAATACTGATTATCTGAGGGTATTGGCTTTTGAGTAATTGTACTTCCTTCCTTATTCTTTTATGTATTTCCTAAACTTTCCACAATAAACACATGCCATGATTATAATCAGAAAAAAAATAATTTAAAAAATTAAAGAACTTAATTTGAAAATAGAGATACCTACTGCTCATAAAAAGCTAAATTTCAGATTATATTTATTATCATTATCAATTAACAGACTAAGATTTTGCTGGAAAGTACTTGGTTAGGCTTGCTAGAATTTAAAAGCAAGGCCTCTGACTGAGGGCAGTGGGCAAGAAGAGCTTAGTTTTATAATATAATAAAAGAATGAGCAAATGGAGCCTGATTCTACAGCCTGTCTGCCTTTGAAATTGTGTGCTACTTGTGCAACTGCTCATGCTTAGTTGACGGATCAAGGGGCACCCTGCAGATCCTCGCATGGCAAGAACTTAGATAGTAATTTCAAACCACAGCAGATGGGAACTGTGAGCACAGAAGGTCACTCAAAATATTAGTTGCTTTCAATTTACAATAGCTAAGATTTAGAAACAACCTAAGTGCCCATCAGCAGATGAGTGGATTAAAAAACTGTGGTACATCTACACAATGGAATACTACGCCACTATAAAAAGGAAGGAAGGGTTTACCACTTGCAACAGCATGGATGGACCTGGAGAGCATTATGCTAACTGACGTTGGAGAAAGATAAATATCACATGATCTCACTCATATATGGGATATAATGATCAATATAATTTGATGAACAATAACAGATCCAGACACAAAAGGCAGGGGGGTGGTTAGAGAGCAACCAAAGGACTTGTATGCATGCATATTAGCATAACCAGTGGACACAGACACTGGGGCAGTGGGGGCTTGCCCAGGGTGGGAATGGCTGGGGGCGGGGAGTCAAGCGGGGAAAAAGGAGACATATGTAAAACTTTAGACAATAAATAAATACATACATACATAAATACATAAATAAATATTAGTTGCTTTATCTCTGTACAGCTATGAAGAGAGGGAAGAAGTTACAGACCTGCCATAATATAGTGCATTTGGTTCATTCCAGAACGCTCCTATCAGTATGTTCAAAGGGCAGAGCACATTCAAGGGCAGACTTTCAATTAAGTTACTCACACAAAAAAAATATGGGACCTAGGGCAGAAAGTGAAAGCCTGGTCAAATATTAAGGTAAAGAACATTGTCCCACCCCTAGCTGGTTTAGCTCAGTGGATAGAGCATCGGCATATGGACTGAAGGGCCCCAGGTTCAATTCCAGTCAAGGGTATATGCCCAAGTTGTGGGCTTGATCCCCAGTAGGGGGCATGCAGGAGGCAGCCAATCAATGACTCTCTCATCATTACTGTTTCTATCTCTCCCTCTCCCTTCCTCTCTGAAATCAATAAACATATAATTTTTTAAAAAAGAACATTGCCAGGCTGGTGTGGCTCAGTTAACTGTGCATCCTCCCATGCAACAGGAGGTCATGGGTTCGATTCCCAGTCAGGTCACATGCCAGGGTTTTGAGTTTGATCCCCAATAGGCGTGCAGGAGGCAGCTGATCAATTATTCTCTCTTATCATTGATGTTTCTATCTCTCTCTCCTTCCCCCTTACTCTCTGAAATCAATAAAAAACATATTTAAAAAATAAAAAACATTAAATTGGGGGCTTCCACACAGGTGTAATATCACAAGGTCCCACAAATACAAAGTGTAGAGTGGAAAAAGCACGTTATACTGTTGTACTTAGCAATTCAGAGCCTCAAATGATTCAGGATGCAATTTAAATGAAATTAAAAAAAATATATTTGTAACTTAAATCTCAAAGTGCTCAGATTTGCCACTGAAAATTTCTTTAGAGATGAATTTTCCTTTTTAGGACTGAGATGGTGCCAGCTTTTATAGGCAAAAAGAAAATGTGTTTCAGTAGTGAAGTTAAAGTATGAAAAATGTTTTCCAGATCTTAATAAGATGATTGAGTCTATGAATAGGATACTTTTAAATGAATAAAAAGTGATGAAGTCATGGGATATGAATTAAATTTAGAATACATGAATACATGAAACCAACTGGGCTTTGAGAACCATGGCTCATATTTTCCCCCCTGCCTTTAGCTGAATTTAATGAAGACCTTTGAAAATTTCATGCCTCCATCATTCAAAAGTCCTCTCAAACTATGCTTCATTATGGGAGGGTGATACCATCACAGTCAAATAATTACATGAGGGAGAATAAAAAATGACATATAAAATTGAGAGAAAAGAGAAATAAAAATAAATTATTTAAAAGTTTGTAGATGCTTGTGTTTTTTTATTTAGGATAAACTTGGAGAAGGGGTTATTGAAATAGGCTTTTATAAATAAGAATGTTTATTTATTGTATTTTTAAAACTTCATGTCTGATGTATTGATATCTAAAAGATTCATAAACTATTTCTATCATAGACAAATTGTCAGAGGAGTAAAAACTAACTGGATTAAGAAATGATCAAACTAAATTATTTTATGCTTAAGTAAACACAACTACTCTTAAGTCTTACATGACTATACAAAACATGTTAACTTCAGATATACTTTTAAGACTAAAACCAACAAAGAATTTGAAAGTTAGAAGTTCCAAACTGCATGGACCACTCCCTTAAAGAAAGTAATTAGAGACTGGGCATAACTGTTCTTGTCCACTCAAGCAGTTTAAGTGACATTAATTTTTAAGTGAAACACCAATGCAGAGCTTGAACTGTGTACCTATACTGTGAAGTGGACCAAGAAGATAGAGAATTTCTAAATATATTACTTCTTTTTAAGTGTCTGTTCAATGTAGTAAACATTTATTTGGGTGCCTACTATGTGCCAGACACTGGAAGACCATCCTATATAATAAAACCCTAATATGCAAATCGACCGAATGGCAGAATGACCAGCAGACCAACCAGTCACTATGACGTGCACTGACCACCAGGGGGCAAAGGCTCAACACAGGAGCATTGGCCAGTGCATGTCATAGTGACCAGTCATTCCGCTGGTCAGTTGATATGCATGCATATTAGGGTTTTATTAAATAGGACTAGAAACCTCGCGCATGGGAAGGTGTCCCTCAGCCCAGCCTGCGCCCTCAGGCCTAAACCAGAAGTTGGACATCCCTCTCACAATCCAGGACGCTGCATGCACCAGTGACCACACTTTTCATACAGATGAAAGGCATCTTGCTGTTGTATGGGCAGCTACATTATTTTTTTGCCATGATTATAAAAGTAGTACATAACATGATCCTTCTGAGGCACAAGCACTGTTTTCCCCATCTTATGGGTGGAAAAACTAAAGCAGAGAGAAGTTAAGTAATTGGCTTTGTCACACAGTTATAACTGTCAGAATCAGGGCTGACCACAAAATGTGCAAGCCAGAGTCCATGCATGTCATCACTGCATCATCCTGTTTTTTCAGTGTTAGAGTAGCCTTGCCAAGTTTTAATTTTTAAATCTAAGAGACTGTTCCCAATATATAGGGTAGGGTTCCTAGGCCTGGCCAGGAATCAGGACCGATCTGTGGGATGTCCGGTGGGCAGGGCAATCTGGGAGCCCCCGCTGGCACCCACCTTGGCTGGTGGCCTGACACTGCCCACTGGCCAGCCCCACCCCCTGATTGCCACTTCCTGTCACTTCCCTCTCAGGGGGAAGATGCTGAGCACAGGAGCTGCCCCATGGTGGTCAGTGAGCGCCCACAGGGGGAGCGCCACTCAGTCAAAAGCCAGGCTCATGGCTGGCAAGGGCTGCATGTAAGAAGAGATGGGTCCTGTACTGTGAGAGCTCCTGGCAGGCGGACATCCCCTAAGGGGTCCTAGACTGTGAGAGGGCTGAGGGAGTCCCCTCCCCCCCACAGTGCATGAATTTTGTGCACTGGGTCTCTAGTGATAAATAAAACACAGTCTCAACCCAAGTTGCTCACACTAGTAGCTTACGCTGGCCTGCCTCAGCCTCAACCCAGATATGTAAGCAAAATGATGTCTCTTTTGATAAAAATAGCCTTATTTCTAAATCCTCAACTTAATGTGCCCCATGACTCGAACATCTGGACACAGATGATTAGACCACTCATAGACACATGGCCCAGGCTGTGCCAACCAAATTATTTTCTGAACATATGAATTAAGACTGAATGTTGACTTCATTTAGGAATAGTGGGCACTTGAACAGAAAGGACATGTGAAATCAGAACTAAAGCAAGTATCCTGATAATTAAGCCTCTAGAACAGTGGTTCTCAACCTTCCTAATGCTGTGACCCTTTAATACAGTTCCTCATGTTGTGGTGACCCCCAATTTCATTGTTACAAATTGAACATAGTGATTAATCGCAGTAACATAATTAAAGCATAGTGATTAATCACAATAACAATATCCTATCTAATAAAAGAGAAACATGGTAATTAGTGTCACTCCGCTACCCTTCCCATTGGCTAATCAGGGCGATATGTAAATTAACTGCCAGCCAAGATGGAGGTTAACCACCAACAAAAATGGCGGCTAATTTGCATACTGCAGGCAGGATGGGACAGCGCCATTCTGCCTGCCAAGCCGCCATCCGGGCCTGCTATCTGTGACCTGGATGGCGGGCGACCCCTGTGCGACCTGACCCAGGGCTGGCAGGAGTGAGCCTGGCGGTCCACCAGCTGTCACTCCCCCAACCGGCCCTCCCGCCGGGAGATCCGGGCTGGCGGGGCGACTGCTGCCCGTCAGCCATCAGTCATGCCTCCCGACGGGAGATCTGGACTGGCAGGATCTCCAGCAGCAGTTGCCCCTCCCGTGGGAGATCCGGCCCTGCTGGGGCAACCGCTGCCTGTCAGTCATCAGTCACGCCCCCAACCAGCCCTTCGGCCGGGAGATCCCGGCTGGTGGGGCGACTGTGACCGCCAGCAGTCTCCCCGCCAGCCCGGATCTCTCGCAACAGTCACCCCACCAGACCGAATCTCTCCCAGCAGTTGCCCCTCCAGCCCGGATCTCCCGCGGGAGATCTGGCCCTGCTGGGGCAACTGCTGCCTGTCAGTCACCAGTCACGCCCCCAACCAGCCCTTAATGTGGTATACAGGGAGATATTAGAATAAGTTTAATCACTTTATCAGTCATTATTTGCATCAGTGTTGTTTTTACATCATGAGTTTTTTGTTATATCATTTTATTATTGTTATTTATTAACAAAATTATGTATTATTTTCATATACATTGTACTCATTTCCTTTTATCTCTCACACTTTTATTAGAGAGAAAGGGCAAATAGCAACATTAAAATATTTCCTCTAATTAATTCCCTTTCAATGTGCACGAATTTCGTGCACCGGGCCACTAGTGTAATTATATACTCCCTCTGTCCCATAATAATAGTAGCAAGTGAATATATAAAGAGGAATTATTGGCGAATGCAGCTGTAAGTTATGTTGTAGTGCAAAATTGCGAAGCCTTCAATCAAAATCAATGTTTCATGACATCTGTCATTTGTTTTGACACATCTTTCAATTTTTAGGTTAATCTAAGTATTACAAATTATAACTATTTTTCTAATTTCATCCGCTGATTGAAATCAATTGTTTTATTTCAGTTGAATATCAACCCACTGTAAAAGTAAGATGAAAAAAAGAGAGTTTTCAAGCAAAGATCGAGTTGCGATTGTCCAGTTCTTGATGCATCAAAAGAAAAAGGAAAAGTTGCAGAAAGGTGCGATTATGTTAGCTGCAAAACAATTTAAGTGCAACAGAATGACCATATCAAGAATTTGGAAACGTGCTTCAGAAAATAATTGTCAAGGAGAATCTTATGTTAATGTTGATTCTTTGAAGAAAACAAAACTGTAAATGCAAAGATTATGGAGAACAACTTGAAAAACGTAGACATATTCCTCTCAGCAGAAGAGGCGCCATATTAGCCTTTGATGACATTTCTCCCGAAATACTGGATAATACGTTTCTGTCACTTCAATAAGTTATGCTGGAAGCAATGAAGATCGATGGTTCCAATAATTTTAAGCTCACGCATATAGGGAAAGCAAAGCTTTGCAGCCAAGGGATCCTACCTACAAGTTTAAAATGCAGTAACGAAATTATTGAAAAATCCAGAAACTATCTGAACACTCAAAATAAAAATTAGGAGTACTATTTTTAATTTATTGTTTAATTTAATCAAGTTTTTTATAATAAATGTTGCGTTCTATATTTATTTTCTTTTGCTACTATAATTATGGGACAAATTACATTCATCAACTGCTACTATTACTATGGGACAGAGGGAGTATGCGTTTTCCGATGGTCTTAGGCAACCCCTGTGAAAGGGTCGTTCGACCCCCAAAGGGGTCGTGACCCACAGGTTGAGAACCGCTGCTCTAGAATGAAACCCAAAATTAATAACCTTACATTGCTTCCCACCAAGACATACTGACTTCTCTCAGCAGGCTACTCCCAAGAACAGCTATGTCTATTTATATCTATGGGCATTTATTCATTTTCCTCCCATCACCTTCTTTCCATTTAAATAAAATGTTTCCTATCTTTAAGGAACAATCTCAAGCCCTACTTTTTGACCATTCAGGACAAATTATTTCTCAGAAATTATATTAGTAATTGTAATAATAATAATAATGGCAATAATAATAGCCAACCCTTTTTGAGCATATGCTATGTTTGAAACACTGTTATAAGCACTATACATATATTACTTAATTTATAATAACAGCTGGAAAAATTATTATCACTCTTATAGATGAGGAAACTGAGACAGAGGAGGTGAAGTAATTTTTTCATGAAGAGATGAAGCAATACATACAGACCACGTTAGATTTCATATACTTTCTCATCTTTACACACACTATCTCCTTTAATCCTTACAGCAATCCCATTAAGTAGGCATTATTTATTTATTTATTTATTTATTTATTTATTTATTTATTTAATCCTCGCCCAAGGATATTTTCCCACTGATTTTAGAGAGAGTAGAAGAGAGAGGAAAAGACAGAGAAACATTGATGTGAGAGAAACACATGATTGGTTGCCTCCTGCATGCACCCTGACTAGAGTCCAGGCCAGGGAGGAGCCTGAAATGGAGGTATGTTCCCTTGACAGGAATCAAACCCAAGAAGCCTCAGTCCACAGGCTGATGCCCTATTCATGAGCCAAACCAGCTAGGGCCCATTACAGAGGTATTATTATTCCCATGTTTAAGATGAGAAAACTGAAGCTCAAAGAATTAAAGGACATTATTCAAAGTTACACAGAGAGTAATGTAACATTAAAAGATGAAACCTAAATTGTATACTCACAACACCTTGATTTCTAAGTACTAGACTACTTATAAGGTCCTGAGGATCAGGGCCACATCTTATCCTTCTGGGCACAGTGCCTACACAAAAAATATTAATAAACAGAAAATAAAATGCTCTGAAAATATTTTTTTCTAATAAGGGCTCTAAAAGGAAATGTTGGAATGTTAGCCAAAACAGTAACTATTTTTTGCTTATGATAAAAATGAAAATTATATCTTCCTCTGAAACTATAAAGCTCCTAAAAGTTAATTAGCTTTGTGTTATTATTTTGATGCATCTCTGGACTTCTTAACCTAACTGCAAATTATTACATTAGCCATTCTGTCTGTGGCAAAATGAGGAAGGATAACACAGCCCCCAGTGTTCCTTATCCTTGAAAGATTTTCAGCTTGATATTTTGCTGTTTGTCTCTTGGCTTATTTCAGTCAGGACAGAAAGAAAGGAATGAGCCTGGCCAGCGTGGCTCAGTGGTTGAGCATCGACCTATAAACTAGAAGGTCACGGTTTGATTCCCAGTTGAGGCACATGCCTGGGTTGTCGGCTCAATCTCCAGTGTGGGACATGCAGGCTGCAGTCAATCAATGATTCTCTCCCATCATTGATGTTTCTATCTCTCTCCCTCTCTCTACCTCTCTAAAAATCATTAAGACATATTTTTTTAAAAAATAAAGAAAGGAATGATTATTGTGTGGGTGTTTTTGCCTCATTTCCTTAGTAGTAGAACTATATTTCATCCAACTATCGAGGGTTGAGAAACCTCAGCTTAGCAAAGGAAGTAAACACAACCCCTTTTCAATAGAAAGGAAACCAATCAAGTTATACCTGACATTCAAGGAGCCCAAGTGTCTTAAGTCTCCACCAATTAAAACAAAATTGAGTCTAGTTCTTTCTGCAACTATTCTAAAGAAAGGTTTGAGGGTAACGTTTTCTGAACCTTCTGTTCTGTTGATGAATGATAGGAAAGCCACTGGTGATATCAAGGGATTAGTGGAAATGGGAAGGTATTGATTCTCAGAATTAGACGAAAACTTGGTGGTCATTTATGTTTAAACTAGAGGCCCGGT
This sequence comes from Myotis nattereri, assembly GCF_964212035.1. NCBI lineage: Eukaryota > Metazoa > Chordata > Mammalia > Chiroptera > Vespertilionidae > Myotis > Myotis nattereri. The sequence goes on from NC_138078.1 coordinate 12,747,253, forward strand.
GCACAAAAATTTGTGCACTCGGGGGGCGGGGGTCCCTCACCCTGGCCTGCGCCCATTCACAGTCCAGGACCCTTTGGGGGATGTCCACCTGTCAACTTAGGCCCACTCCCCGGGGTATCAGGCCTAAGCTTACAGTCATACATCCTTCTGGCAGCCAGGAAGTCCTCGGGGGATGTCCGACTAAAGGCGTAGGCCCCCAAGGGATCAGGTCTAAACCGTTAGTTGGACATTCTTAGTGCTGCCACAGAGGTGGGAGAGGCTCCTGCCACCACCACTGCGTTGGCCAGCCATGAGCCAGCTTCTGGCTGAGTGGCACACCCCATATGGAAGTGCACTGACCACCAGGGGGCAGCTCCTGCATTGAGCATCTACCCCCTGGTGGCCAGTGTGCAACATAGCAACCGGTCATTCTACCATTCAGTCAATGTGCATATTAGCCTTTTATTATTATTATATAGGATGTCCCTATTTCCCCCCTTTTGCACCCTCTACCCACCTCTTGCCCCCCACTTCTCTCTGGCCATCACCATACTGTTGTCTGTGTCCATGGGTTGTGCATATATTTTCTTTGGCTAATCCCTTCTTTAAATTCACTTCTTTAAATTTTTATTTTCAGATAAGTGCTTATAACTGCACTATTATATATTTTCTACTATAGCATTTAGAATTAGGATATTTTTTAATTGAACCCTTGTAAATTTTAGCACAATTTAATAAATTATGCTAGAAGCAATTAGGAGATTTTTCATGTAATGCAGATACATTTCAATCAATATTTTATAAATTTTAATTTTTTTTTAATATTTTAATTTGAAATAATCTCATACATGTAAAAAAACACTATAAAATACTACAGCATATTATATGTACCCTTCACCCAATTTCTTAGGTGTTAATAATTTAAACATGACCATTATACAACTAACAAAATTTGGAATATATTTTTCTTATAATCTGTTTAATGTTACTTAATCCATTTACTTTGTTTTTGTTAATCTTCACCCAAGGATATTTTTCCATTGAATTTTAGAGAGAGTGAAGGGAAAGGGAGAGACACATTGATTGGTTGCCTCCTGCACATGCTCTGATAGGGACTGGGGATCAAGCCAGCAACTGAGGTACATGCCCTTGACTGGAATCGAACCTGGGACCCTTCAGTCCACAGGCTAATGTTCTACCCACTGAGCAAAACAGGCGGCAGCTTAATTCATTTACTTTTAATCTATATGTGTCTTTATATTTAAAGAGGGTTTTGTTTTTGATTCACCCTCATAATCTGTCTTTTAATTGGCGCATTTATGCCACTGACTTTTAGAGTGCTTACTGATAGAGTTACTACCATATCAGGCGACTTCTGGGGCTGGCCTGCGGCCCAGGATCGGACCCGATCCCGGGCGGCAGGCGGGCGGCTTCTGGGGTCACACATGGGGGCCTGGATGGCAGCTTGCACTGGCAGCTAGTGCTGTCCCACCCTGCCTGCAGTATGCAAATTAGCTGCCATCTTTGTTGGCAGTTAATTTGCATATCACGCTAATTAGCCAATGGGAGGCGTAGCAAAGGTACGGTCAATTACCATGTTTGTCTATTATTAGATAGGATATCTTCCACAACATTTCCTCCAACTGTCACTGCCTATACTTAAAAGTATTACAGAAAATGCTTAAATTCCAGAGTTGATAAATTCCATTTTGGGATGGCTCTCATCTTATTGTAGTGAAACATTTTTTCTTATCTAGTCTCTCATAGTAATGAATTAGTCCTCTGAGGTTACCATAGCCAGATATTTTTATCATTACATTTATTACTGTTTTATACTTTATTAGAGGTCCAGTGCACAAAATATGTGCAGTCAGGCGGGTCTCCCTGCCAAGCCTGCACCCTCTCACAGTCCAGGAGTCCTCAGGGGATGTCCGACTGACAGCTTAGGCCTGTGGGAGCACACTGACCACCAGGGGGAAGCTCCTGCATCGAGCATCTGCCCCCTGGTGGTCAGTATGCATCATAGTGACCGGTCATTCTGCCGTTTGGTCGATTTGCATATTAGCCTTTTATTATATAGGATAAAATAATATAATCTGTATCTACTAACAAAATATTTGACAAATATTTTCTATGTGCATAAAATTCTGTTGCTAGATACTGTTTATTGGGCCATTATAATAAGAATTTCTAAATATTAAATTTATTATTATTGAGACAGGGGATCTTTGAGGTATAATACTGAGCACATTACAGATATAAACTCATAAAATCCTCACAATCATATGAGGTAGATATCATGATCTCTTTATTGCAGATGAGAAAACTGAGACTCAAATAAATTCGAGTCTTCTCAGAGTCCTATAGCTAAGTGGTAGAGCCAGGTTTCTCTAGATCCTCAGTTGGTGTTCAAAAAAAACAAAACAAAACAAAACAAAAAAAACAAACAACTAGTCTATACCACCTCCCAAATCAAGATACTAGCTCTATGCAAAAACACTATGTAGACACTTCTATTTTTTTAATCAGATACTTTACTCACAAGCCCTTACATAGTCTTTGATAGATAAACTATGTGTTTGTGTGTTAACTTGTATATGCTTAACAGTAGCTAAGTACTTAGAAAACATAAAAATCTAACTTCACATAAAGATATTTTGCCAATGCTGCTAGAAATCAACAGGGAGGAGCCTTCTCAGTTCACCCCATATTGGCAGACAAGAAAATGTCACAACTTTTATGGCTGCAGTAATTACCCCATTTTTTTAGGCTCAAGTAGACTCTGAGTCACCCTTTTCCACTTTCCTTGTACCAGGGGGCAGAGAAACATTGTTTTGAAATATAGTCAGCCCAATATATCCACCCCAGAGTGGCATGTACCTTCAGTGTTAATAAACTAAGAATAATATCTAAAGATTAAAAAAATAAGAGGAAGCTTCTGTTCCATCTGATATTGTACTGGGCTGCATATCAGGGCACGCTGTACTGTCTGTTCCTGGAACAGACAGATAGGAAGGTACTGACATCAGGTCAGGCCTTGAGATATGGTCTCATGGTCCCTCCTCAATATACTGTGCTCTCTGTTCCCGGAAAACATAGATAGGAAGGTGATAATGCTATACTGTGTCGGGAACAAATTGTGTAAACAAGGCTTTGTAACTTTGTAGTTTTTGCAAATAAATAGGCTGTAACGCTTGCAGTCAGGGCTGCAGTTCAGCCTTTGCTTTGGCGGAGTGCTGGAACTGCAGACAGCTGGCCAGCTTAATAAAGGTTCCTAAATTTAAATTCTGAGTCAGTGGTCTATCTCGCTGAGCCAACCCATAACATTTGGAGGCCGCAGCGAGATACCTGGCAGGGAGGAGAGGGACCCCTTATTTAGGGCTGGAGGCTCTCCCCTGGCAGGGAGGAGAGGGACCCCCTATTTAAGGCAGGAGGCTCTCCCCCGGCAGGGGTGAGAGGGACCCCTTGTTTAGGGCAGGAGGCTCTCCCCCGGCAGGGAGGAGAGGGACCCCCTATTCAAGGCAGGAGGCTCTCCCCCACTTGTCACCAGGCACTCAGCGAGATACCCCACACTTGTGGAGAACGACTACCAAGGAGGCCTCCACTCCACCCAAAACTTTCAATTCGGAAACTGAGCCACCTGGACTCGAGAGAGAGGTAAGGACCGGTCGTTAAACTGGAATTGGGACGTCCCACGGAAGGACCTATACAGAGAGCTGGACGCAGCGGTACTCCTGGTCCTGACCTGCGGCCACTACGGTGGCCAGGGTCCCTGGTTAGTGCGGCTGTAGGCTGCACTGGGTTTGTCTGTCTGGTATTTGTTTGTCTTGGTGTTTATTGTCAAAAAGTTGTTTGCCTCTGTGTACACCCTGCTACAATGTTTTTTGAAAAATTTTCAGGACTTCAAGGAGCGAGCTGCAGGTTCCAGGCAACCTTAGGTTGCATTTGGCTGATTTATTTTGTCTTTGTTCTTTGTTGTCTTTGTCTTTGTCAAATGGGATAGGGTCAGTCATCTTTGTCGACCCCCTATCAGTCAGGCCCACTCCGAGTGAGTGGGAGGGGAGCTTGATCACCTCCCGGGAAGCCATAGAGCTCCCTTAGACAATTAGTCAGGAATTGGTTGGATTGTTTAAACTCTGAATAAACATTTGGTAGAAGTCAAAAACTCGGACTGTCTGGTGTATGAATGTAAGTATGAGAGTCTGTGTGAAGTGAAAGAAACTGAAGTTCTGGGGTAGAGTTAAAAGTTATAATGTTGCTCGGAGAGGTGACCTTGGTTAAAACACATAGTGCCAAGAAGGTGAGCAAACATATTAAGAACAGTATGCCATATACGCCAGGTCCCTTGAAACAGCAAGGATGGACCGACTCCCGGCACTCAGAGATTTTATAGCATAATGGTTAAGAGCACAGGCTGTGGGAAGAGAATGCTGGGATTCAACCCCAGCCCCAGCCAGCTCACCATGTAACCTTAAGGGAGTTAATTAACCACTCTATGCCACTGTTTCCTTCACTGTAAACTGGGGATAATAGTTACACCTACTTAATGGAGTTAGGTGAGAACTAAATGTGTTAACATAAGTAAAGTGTTTAGGTTGATGCCTGGCATATAGTAAGCACTGTCTGAGTGATGTTATGATGCATGGGTGTGATTACATGTAAATGTGTTATATTGGTACCTCCTTTATTCATTATCATTCTTTTAATCAATAAATATTTAATGGAGAAACTAAGATGGTGGCATAGGGAAACACCGAAATTGCTGCCTCCTACAACAACTTCAAAACACAATAAACAGACAAAACGGACATCATCCAGAACTTACAGGAAAGCTGGCGGAGTGGACATTCTACAACTAGAAGGAAGGAGAAAAGCACATTCAGGGTCAGGAGCTGCAGAAGTAAAGTGCAAAGGTACGGAGGCTTGTGCGCGCGGAAAGGGGCTGGTACCTGAGGACGCAGCTGTCTTTTTGAATCGGGAGGGAGTCACAAGCTCCTGACTGCTCTGAACTCTGGTTCCCGGAAGTCTCTGGGGACCTAGGACTCATACGGAGAGAAACTGGACTGTCTGGCAGCGGGCAGAACTCGGAACTCGAGGGCGGCTTTCCCTCAGAGGTGCTTGCAGCAATTGGATTGTCGAGACACTGAGACACGCACGGCCCCTTAGGGTAGGGCTGAGAATTCGCCATAGTTCCTTGCTCCGCCCTTTGATTCCCTGAGACCCCGCCCCACCCAGGCTGCAGCAGAGGCTTTTCCATATGAATGCCCTGGCCCTTTGCAACCTGAAAGTTACCTAACAAACTGCAGCTGGGCCACAGAACCAGAACTTCCAAGAGAAGGCCCAAGGCCCGACAGAAGCTTGCATTGCTTCACAGCTGGGCCTCATCAGGGCACCTCCAAACTCCAAAAAAGGAAGGGGAATCTGCAGTTCTCTTCATAGCTTCTGCTGGGTAACCTCCAAGAGCCAGTGTACCCAGTGGTCAGAGGGGGACCATCCGGATTACAACTCCTCAGATCCATAAGGGACACTCCCAGGGGGCAGACTCAGTGAGCACCAAAGCCCCACCGAAGCAAGTCTTGCCCCAGAAGGGTGTCTTCAGCACAGAAGTTCTCTCACTGCAGACACAGCCGATTCTCACTGCCAATTGGCCTGGAGGTCAATTCCTCACAGTGATCCTACAACAATCAAGGCTTAACTACAACAAGACTGTTCACAAAGCCCACAAGGGGGTACACCAAGAGTGTCCACCTCAGGTAACTGGGGAGGCTGAGCCACTGGGCCCTAGAGGACACCTAGCACACAAAACCACTCTACCAACACAGGGAAGCATAAAAAATGCGGAGACAAAGAAACAGGTCACAAATGACAGAAATGGAGGAAAGCAAATGACTGGATATAGAGTTCAAAACCACGTTTATAAGGTTTGTCAAGAATTTTATGGAAACCGCCGATAAATTTAGTGAGACCCTCAAGAAATCTAGTGAGACCCTCGAGGATATGAAAAAGGACCAACTAGAAATTAAGCATACACTGACTGAAATAAAGAATAATATACAGAGATCCAACAGCAGACAAGAGGATCCCAAGAATCAAGTCAAAGATTTGAAATACAAAGAAACAAAAAATACCCAACCGAAAAAGAAAAAAGAAAAAAGATTCCAAAAATATGAAGATAGTGTAAGGAGCCTCTGGGACAACTTCAAGCATACCAACATCAGAATTACAGGGATACCAGAAGAAGAGAGAGGTCAAGATATTGAAAACCTATTTGAAGAAATAATGACAGAAAACTTCCCCTACCTGGTGAAAGAAATAAACTTACAAGTCCAGGAAGCGCAGAGAACCCCAAACAAAAGGAACCCAAAGAGGAACACACCAAGACACATCATAATTAAAATGCCAAGAGCAAAAGACAAAGAGAGAATCTTAAAAGCAGCAAGAGAAAGAAAGTCAGTTACCTACAAGGGAGTACCCATACGACTGTCAGCTGATTTCTCAATAGAAACCATGCAGGCCAGAAGAGAGTGGCAAGAAATATTCAAAGTGATGAATAGCAAGAACCTACAACCAAGATTACTTTATCCAGCAAAGCTATCATTCAGAATAGAAGGTCAGATAAAGAGCTTCACTGATAAGAACAAGCTAAAGGAGTTCATTACCACCAAATCAGCATTATATGAAATGCTGAAAGGTATTCTTTAAGAAGAGGAAGAAGAAAAAGGAACTCTTACCATTTGCCACAGCATGGATGGAACTGGAGAGCGGATAAATACCACATGATCTCACTCATTTGTGGAATATAATGAACAACATAAACTGATGAACAAAGACTGATCCAGAGACGGAGACGCATTGATTGGACTGCTGGGCCTTGGAGGGAAGGTAGGGGAGGGTGGGGGTAAGGGGGAAAGATCAACCAAAGGACTTATATGCAAGCATATAGGCCTAACCAATGGACACGGACAACGGGGGGGGGGGGGGTGAGGGCATGAGCGGGGGGGGGGGTAGGGGGGTAACGTGGGGATAAGGACACATATGTAATATCTTAATCAATAAAAAATATATTTAAAAGTTATAATGTTAATGCTTTTTTATTTACAGTGATTCTGTGAACGGGAGTGGCCCACTTTCCAGGAGGGGTGGCCGGATGCAGGGTCTTTTGATCTGACCACTGCCTACCGGGTCCATTATGTCATATATGGCCGCCCAGGGCATCCTAATCAAATTCCTTATATTCACGTTTGGGTTGACATGTTGTCCAAGAAACCCCGGTGGATGACGGCTTGCCTCACGACCTGAAAATTGGGACAGAGACAGACAGTCCTCTTGGCTTTCGCCCAGAAGGACAAAACTCCCCCTGGTCTCCAGGGTCCAAGTGAGGAGGCACTCCCCAGGGTCAGGCCTCCCCCATATGCTCCCCCACCCGCCGGCTCGACGGTGGCTAAAGACCCTGGCCCGGAACCTCTGCCTCCTCCACAGCCAGTTCCCTTTCCTCCGAAAACACCAGTCCAGGACCTGGCTTCGTTCTCTCCTCCTCACACGAGGCAAGGGATAGTGTATGGAGAGAGAGAAGGAGAGGGGGAGAACCTGCAGGACCCAGCGGCATCTGCCAGTCCTGCAGTTCCTATGCTGCCACTATGGCAGGCAGGCCCTTTAGATTTGGGTCCAGACGGGCAACCTTTCATGGTCTATGCCCCCTTTTCTACCAGTGACCTGTACAATTGGAAGAACCAGAATCCTTCTTTCTCCCAGAACCCACTCTTTTAGAGTCTGTGTTTTTTTTTTACCCATCAACCTACCTGGGATAATTGCCAACAGTTGATGCAAACTCTTTTCACTTCAGAGAAGAGAGAGAGTCAAGGCGGAAGGGAGGAGATTTGTACTGGGTCCGGATGGGCAGCCTACCTCTGACCAAGATAGATTAGAGGCTGTGTTTCCCTCCAGGCGACCTAACTGGAATCCCAATAGTGAAAGGGGAAAGGAGGCTCTCGATCGGTATCTCCAGACTCTATTGGGGGGCATCCAAGCTGTTGCTCGGAGACCCACAAACCTCTCTAAGGTGACAGAGACAGTCCTGACCCTAATGCCCCGGAAAGTCGAAGGGCTGTCATTGTAGCATTTGTTTCCCAGTCGGCCCCAGATATTAGAAAAAATTGCAGAAGTTAGAAGGCTTTGAGGGGAAATCAATCTCTGAATTGGTTGAGGTGGCCCAGAAGGTTTTTAGCAATCGGGAGGACCCTACAGCAGGTTTAAACACCCAGATGGCCAAGGTCCTCCTGGCCCTAAATGAGGAAAAAGGCCCAAGGGGCCGGAGTGACAATAAGAATAAAGGAAAGCCTCATGGGAGAAAAGGAGTCCAACCCAGGCTTGGAAAAAATCAGTGTGCACTTTGCAAAAAGGGAGGACACTGGAAAAGGGAGTGCCCTGAACGTGCGGGGGAACCGACTCCCGTGCTGGTGGAGGAGGTGGATTAGGGTTGTCAGGGCTCAGCTGGCCCCCAAGAGCCCAGGATAACTCTGACAGTGGGGGGCCAAAAGGTGGACTTCCTTGTGGACACGGGAGCCACGTTCTCTGTCCTGCAGCAGCCAGTGGGTCCGGTCTCTAAGACCAAAATCGCCATCAAAGGGGCAACTGGAAAAGTGAAATCCTACCCATGGACTAAAGGTCGGATCAGCGACCTAGGAAACGGTTCAGTGACTCACACATTCCTAGTAATGCCAGAGTGCCCTTACCCTCTGCTAGGCTGGGACTTGCTGAGTAAATTACGGGCCACAATCTCTTTTGAAGGGCCAGGGCCAGAGGTCAAGTTGCAAGACCCAGGGACTGCGGGGATATATCTCCTGACATTGCCCTTACAGGAGGAATATTTACTACATGAGGAGGAGCCAGGGGAAGTCTCCGCAGATGCCTATCTCCAACAACTAAGACAGGCTATCCTGGGAGTTTGGGCAGAGGACAATCCGCCAGGGTTAGCTAAACACCGACCTCCAATTGTAGTCCAGCTAACCAGCAGTGCCACCCCAGTCAGAGTCCGGCAATATCCAATGAGCCAGAAGGCGAGAGTGGGAATCGCCAAGCACATTAAGAGGCTGAAAGAGGCTGGAATCTTGATTCCTTGCCAATCTGCTTGGAACACTCCCCTGTTGCCAGTACAGAAACCAGGGGCTGATGATTTCAGGCCGGTGCAGGACTTAAGGGAAGTAAACAAGAGGGTTGAGACTATCCATCCCACGGTTCCGAACCCTTACACTCTTGTCAGCCTCCTCAAGCCAGAACACCGGTTCTATACTGTTTTAGACCTAAAGGATGCCTTCTTCTCCCTTCCCCTGGCAAAGCAGAGTCAACCTACTTTCGCCTTCGAGTGGGTGGACCCGACAGAGGGAGAGTCTGGACAGTTAACTTGGACTAGGTTGCCACAAGGGTTTAAGAACTCACCCACTCTGTTCGATGAGGCCCTAAACCAAGACCTCCGGGAGTTCCGTCAGGACCATCCGCGGGTGACTCTGCTCCAATATGTAGACAACCTCCTACTGGCCACGGAGGAGGAACAGGACTGTAGCCAGGCCACTCGAGAGTTGCTGACCACCCTAGATCATTTGGGGTATCGGGTCTCAACCAAGAAAGCTCAGCTATGCACTACCCGAGTAACATATTTGGGTTACAACATAGAAGGGGGTAGGCGAACTTTATCCAGTAGCAGAATAAAGGCCATCTTGTCAATCCCCAGGCCTACCACCAAAAGGCAAGTCCGGGAGTTCCTCGGGGAAGTGGGTTATTGCAGGCTATGGATACTAGGTTTTGCAGAAATTGCGAGACCACTATACTCTGCAATGGGGGGAAAGGAGGCCGCCCTGGTCTGGACAGAAAAGGAAGAAGAGGCTTATAAGAGACTGAAAGAAGCCCTGGTAAGCGCCCCAGCACTCACCCTGCCAGACCTAACCAAACCCTCCCAGCTATATGTAGCTGAGAACAAAGGGGTGGCGAAAGGGGTCCTCACACAACCCCTAGGACCATGGAAGCTCCCCGTAGCTTATCTCTCTAAGAGACTTGACCCGGTGGCCTCGGGATGGCCCAACTGCTTGAGAGCCATTGCAGCCACCGCCCTCCTGGTAAAGGAAGCCTCAAAACTAACCTTTGGCCAAAATCTCCAAGTAGTTGCTCCGCATGCACTTGAGACCTTATTAAGGAGCCCCCCCGCCCCCCCGGAGAGATGGATGTCCAACGCCCGCATTACCCAGTACCAGGTGTTACTGCTAGACCCACCACGAGTCAGCTTCCTGAAAACAGCTGCCTTGAACCTGGCCACACTCCTCACTGACGAGGAGGCAGAGCCCCCTTTGCATGACTGCGAGGAGACATTGACTGCCCTCACTTCCCTCCAAGAGGACCTTGTGGACCAGCCCCTGCAGAATCCGGATGAGACCCTCTACACGGACGGGAGCGGCTTCGTAGAGGAAGGTACCCGGTATGCGGGGGCGGCAGTGGTGACACAAAAGGAGGTTCTCTGGGCACAGGCCTTAGGACGAGGCACCTCAGCCCAAAAGGCAGAACTCATAGCACTCACTCAGGCCCTCCGGTGGGGAAAAGGAAAAAGAGTGAACATTTTCACGGACAGTCGGTATGCTTTCGCCACTGTACACGTGCATGGGGCCCTATATCAGCAAAGAGGCCTCCTGACCTCAGGAGGAAAGGATATTAAAAATGCTTCTGAGATACTTAACCTCCTGGCAGCCATATGGGGGCCAAAAGAAGTGGCAGTAATTCATTGCCGGGGGCACCAGAAGGGTGATAGTCCCGAAGCACAGGGAAATCAACTTGCAGACCAAACCGCCAAGGATGTAGCTAAAACACCAGTAGGGCCCCTAGAAGTTCTCGTAGCCCTGCCAGCACAAAGGCTCCCAGAGAAGCCTACTTATGTGACAGGGGAGCAGAGGCTAGCTGTGAAACTAGGGGCCCAGGAAGGAGAGGCTGGATGGCTAATCCTGTCAGATGGAAGGCCTATAGTGCCAGAAGCCCTGGGGCAGACCATCGCTTCCCAGACCCACCAGAGCACCCACCTGGGGGGGAACGAAGCTATCAGAACTACCGGGAAGAGAATTTTACATCCCAGGGCTCCAGAAAAATATCCCAAGATGTGGCTAGGAGGTGCCAAGTGTGTGCCTGGGTAAACCAAGGGCTCCTGTTGTGGCCACACCGGGGCAGCGATTCCGAGGACAAGGAAGGTATAAATACTTGCTGGTTTTCATTGATACCTTCTCTGGCTGGCCTGAGGCATACCCAACCAAGGCAGAGACAGCACAGGTAGTAGTTAGAAAACTCCTCACTGAAATTGTCCCCCGGTTTGGCCTGCCACTATACATGGGGTCCGATAATGGCCCAGCGTTCATCGCCAAAGTTACACAATCCATAGTTAAGGCCCTGAGGGTTACCTGGAAATTGCATTGTGTCTATAGGCCACAGAGATTTGGACAGGTAGAGAGGATGAATCGGACCTTAAAGGAAACATTAACTAAATTAAAATTAGAGACTGGTGAAAACTGGGTAAGTCTCCTTCCTTTTTGCTCTCCTCACAGCTAGGTGCACTCCATACATAAAGGGACTCACCCCTTTTGAAATTATATTTGGCAGGCCACCACCTCTTCTTCCCCGCCGAAGGGAGGAAGAGCTTGCCCGACTGTCTACCCGAAATGTGCTTAAGTCCTTACAGGCTTTGCAGAGCAGGGCCTCGTCGGCACGATGGGTGGTGAGAGCCGTACGGGAGGAGGACGTGCTGAGATCCAGTCCAACACAGCCTGCCTTCTCCCTGGGAGATCTCGTTTGGGTGAAGCGTCAAGACCCTGGCAGCCTGGAACCTAGATGGGATGGGCCCTACCAGGTGGTGCAGAGCACTCCAACTGCCATCAAAGTCGCAGGAAAGAGGCACTGGATCCATCGTACGCAGGTTAAGAAAACAAACGACAGCGTCGAGGAATGGCGGGTCCAGAAGACCGGAGACCCGTTGAAGGTCAGACTCACTCGGTGTTCTTCCTAACTCTCCTCATCTGCCTGCAGCCGGGACTGGGAAATCCCCATTCAGCCAGAAATTACTCTTGGGAGGTCACACGTACTATTGATGGGACTGTTATAGGCTCTGTTGTTGGAATAGGGGCGCCTGTCATCCCGACAGATCTCTGTAAACTGTTTGGAGAAAACTGGGGAAATTCCCGTAGCAAAACTGCATCGACTGGGTATGGTTCGGGGGGCCATCCCCGGGTCACCAAAGCCAGGGGTTACGGGTGCGGAGACCTAACCCTAGAGCAAGAATTGTGGCACACTTGACATTATGTCTGCCCCCGGGAAGGGGGTAGTAACTGTGGAGGAGAGGGTGACTTCTATTGTGCCTCTTGGGGTTGTGAGGCCCTAGCCCCATGGAAAAAACCTCCCACCAACAAGGTCCTCCGTCCAAACAGAGAGGTTCGACCTGGGGCCCCGAAGAAGAACTGCACGATCGGAAATTGTAACCCCGTCCTCCTCATGCCTCTGGCCTGGTGGACTGACCAATGGGAAGGCGGAAAGACGTGGGGACTCAGACTCTTATGTAAGCGGCCGAGACCCTGGCCAGCTCTTCACCATTCAACGCCGGACTCTTCCCTGGTGGTTCAACCCGATTGGCCCCTTGCGTCCCCTAGACAAGCCAGAGAGGCCGAGCCAGCCCCAGCACCCAGCCCCAGCTAAACCTCCTGGTTCCCTGGATCACAAAGCTCTGGGAGCCCCAGCCCTACTCCACCTGCAGCCACGACCTCGCCAGCCTTTGGGGACCTACAACAGCTTTTGGATACAGGCTGTAAAGTTAATGGTTTTATACACCCGATACTCCAGAATCTTAGAGGAGGACGCTGAATCAAAGATTTGATTCCCAATAAGAACAGTAGGGAATGTACTGGGCTGCATATCGGGGCGCGCTGTACTGTCTGTTCCTGGAACAGACAGATAGGAAGGTACTGACATCAGGTCAGGCCTTGAGATATGGTCTCATGGTCCCTCCTCAATATACTGTGCTCTCTGTTCCCGGAAAACATAGATAGGAAGGTGATAATGCTATACTGTGTCGGGAACAAATTGTGTAAACAAGGCTTTGTAACTTTGTAGTTTTTGCAAATAAATAGGCTGTAATGCTTGCAGTCATTGCTGCAGTTCAGCCTTTGCTTTGGCGGAGTGCTGGAACTGCAGACAGCTGGCCAGCTTAATAAAGGTTCCTAAATTTAAATTCTGAGTCAGTGGTCTATCTCGCTGAGCCAACCCATAACAGATATCACTGTAACTTACTTGAAATGTTTTGCTAGATTTTAAAACCTTATTAGAGAAGACAGAACCTACACAGAACCTAGAGACAGAAGAACTTCGCTGGAGAGAACATGGCAAAAGATCCTGGACTGAACCTGACTATAGAAATTGGCAAGAGAACCTGACTAGAACCTGGTGACTGAACCTGGCTGGAGAACCTAGCAAGGGAACATGGCTACAGAACCTGGCTGGAGAACCTGGAGAACCTAGCAAGAGAACATGGACACAGAACCTGGCTGGAGAACCTAGCGAGGGAACATGGCTACAGAACCTGGCTGGAGAACCTGGAGAACCTAGCAAGAGAACATGGACACAGAACCTGGCTGGAGATCCTAACCAGAACTTCGCTGGAGATCCAGACCAGAACTTGGCTGGAGATCCTGGCTAGAGATCCTGGCTAGGCTGCTGATCAACTGAAAAACAAAACAAAACAAAACAAAAAAAAAAACAGAACAAAAAAAAAAAAAACAAAACAAAACACAGAACCTGGCTGGAGAACCTAGCGAGAGAACCTGCACAGAACTTGGCTAGACATCCTGGCTAGGCTGCTGATCAACTAAACGCTGCCTCTGTGTCATTCCTTCTTCACCGACTCTGTCCACACCTCTGGGAACCCCTGGACCTGCTGGGGCTGGACCCCAACATACTAGTCCTATCTAATAAAAGAGAAACATGGTAATTAGCGTAAAAAACAAACAAACAAACAAAAAACCTTATTAAATATGTAGTGGATCATCTTGATGTTGTTTCAGGTATTTTTCCAACCACTATTATCATATGCTTGTTTCTAATAGGAATCATGTTTCAGTTGCCAATTCCACAAACCTCTAACCAGCGTCTTAAGTCAATTTTTTTTAAATGTGATTGCTTATTGTGTTACTGTATTGGACCTCATCTGTAAAGCTTATTTAATTGTGTGCTATGATTACTTGCTTGCAAATACATGTAGCCTACTGAACACCTTGCAAATTAAGGCACCTTGTTGGCAACAAAATTACTCTCCACGAATCCTGTAGTCACAGGAAGACTATTTTTTTTTGTCTAGAGATTATATCAGTCTCTTTAGAATTAAGAATTGAGCACAGTATACAAAAGTATGGTCCATATCCATTGTATAGTGTCTTAGTTACATTTTACATTCATAAGGAATCCCAGATTAGAAAGTGACTGCTGAACCATCAACACCCATGAAGTCAATAAAAAAGAAAAAAGAAAAGAACAAGCGTGGGAGAGGAAGTGGAGAAATTGGAATAACCATACATTGCTGGTAGTAATGTAAAATGGTTCAGATGGTATGGAAAACAGTTTGGTAGTTCCTTAAAAAGCTAAACATAGCTTTACCATATGACCCAGCAATGCCACTCCTAGGTATGTAACCAAAGGAATTGAAAGCAGGGATTAAAGAGATACTTATATGCTAATGTTAATTGAATCATTATCAACAATAGTCAAAAGGTAGAAACAAACTAAATGTCTATCATCAGATGAATAAATAAACAAAATGTAGTATATCCATACAATGAAATATGCAGTCTACAAAGGGAATGAAGTACTGATATATGCTACAACACAGAAGAACTTTGAAATCATTACGTGAAGTAAGCCAAACACAAAAGGATAAATACTGCATTATTCCACTTACATGAGGTATTTAGAATAGACAAATTCATAGAAGCAGAAAATAGATTAAGGTTAACAGGGTATGGGGGAGGGGAGAATGGGGAATTATTGCTTAATATTTTCAGTTTCTGTTTAGAATGATGAAAAAATTTGGGAAACAGATAGTGGTGAAGGTTGCACAACATTGTAAATGCAATTGATACCACTGAATCTACACTTAAAATTTTAAAATTTATGTTATATATATTTTACCATAGTTTTAAAATATTAATAATATAATATACCAAAATGGGTAAATTTTATGGTATGTGAATTATAACTCAATAAAGCTGTTGAAAATTTTTGCTGCTAGACTAGCAATAGTAACTGTAATGACAATGATGATGATAACAAGAGCAACAACTACCATTTGGAAACTATCATACTAGAAGTTTTACAGGGGTTTACCTCACAATAGTTCTTTAAATTAAACATAACAGTATTGTCTCACTTTTCATATAAGGTGCAGAAACTCAGGTAGCTCATGCAACTTGCTTAGGGTCACAGAGCTAATAAGTGATGAAGCTTGGATTTAAATTGAAATCTAAAATTCCTGCTCAAACTTCCTCACCAGGCCTATAGCCCTTAAAATTTGGAGCAGTTACATATGTTCCTATAACTCGCTTTTGCAGAAGGAAAAAGGAAGGAGTCCCACTCTTCCACTCTAATAAAGGAAGTCTAAGCCTTCATGTGGGCATTTCAGGTTCTAGAATAATGCTGGTCTTGACCCATATACATCTCTATGAGATAAAATCTGAATTGGGAAGATATGAGAATGTCTGCATGTATGGTGGTCTAATAGGGACTAATAGAAACAGAATGTTGTTGAAGTTAAGAACTTGGATTTTGTTGACAGACTTGAATTTCTAGCATGCTTCTGACACTTTCTAGCTGTGTAGTTTTGTGCAAGTCACTAAACCTGTCTAAGACCCAGTTATCTCATCTATAAGATAAAACTAATACTTTTACTTCATAAGTCTGATGTGAGGATTAAGGGCAATAATGCCTATAAGGCATCTGAAACAGTGCCTGGCACGGAATCATCACTCAACACATGGCATCTCTTGTTACAATGTAGGATGAGATGGGAGCTTTAGTAAAGTGGAGAAAACAGGCAAAAACTGTTTTTAGTTTAGTAAAACATAGAAATTATAATATGAGATAAGGTCAATATTAGAAAAAAAAATTTGTCCTGTGTTTTGCTCTCAAGAACAGAAAAGAAATCAAAGTCCTTCTCCAGAGATACACAGGACTGGAAGAATCTGAAGATACCCGTGAGGATAGAACCAAAAACATTGTGGGAAGGCAGGCAGATTGAGAAACTAAGGGGCCCTGAGGGAGGAGAAAAGGGGCAGAGACCATAGAAATAAGGGTATGTTTGTGTGGACTCTTAGGAGTTTCTGGAAACAGAAGAAAATTATTTTATTCTAGCCTCCATATACTCACTGTATATTGAAGATAATTGTATAACTTCCTTTCTTTATATCTTTTTTCATGTTTTATTTTAAGAAATTAACAGTATGTGCATGTCATCCCAGACATTATAGGAATAACTAAGAGATAACTAAGGGGATAAAAATATTATCATTAATAGTAGGGAGCACACAGATTCCAAAGATGGCTCAGAGTTAGGACTGAAGAACATATATTGCACCCTCCTCAAGTGGTTTCCATATCTCCTAATAACCTAGGTATGAGATGAAGGGATTCAGTAAATACACTGGCACCTCTCATCCTGACTCACTTTTTAGTTATAAATATAAGATCTACACATGGGAATAAAAACTCAAACTGTACAGAAGGAAATAAAAGTAAAGTGTAAAATGTTTCTCCTTCCTAACTTTGTGCCATCCCCCAAATCCTAATTTCCAATTTAATGGACAGTTTTATACTTAATTTTTCTGGTAGTTACTTCCCTTATTCTAAACCAGTGGTTCTCCAATTTCTGTGTTCACAACAATTACCTGCAAAGCTTGCTGCTTGCATAAAAAATAGATTACTGGGCCTCACTCTAAAAAGATCTTGGGTGTAGCCAAGGAAACTGAATTTTAAAAAGCTCTGTGGGCAAATTTAATTCAGGTAGTTTATGGAATAACTTTGAAAAATGCTGTTATAAATTATACCTTAAATCTGTACATTTTAACCCATCAACTTATTAACATTCCAATATTGAAGATGGGAAATTTTAGCACTCAATCCTCTCTCCTTTCCAGCTTTTAATAATTATATTATTAGTTTTAACTTCTCTATTGATTGCCACTGTAATTTATAATGCAGCTAAACCTCTAGTTATTGATCCAGGTCCTTTACATGGTATAATATTGACTTTCACGATATAGGCTCCATCACACTTGTCCCCACCTTTAACCCTTCTCCACCTCCCAACCCTCTGTCAGCTCTACCATTACTATAATCAAGTTCACTATGACATGATTCTGGAAACCAAGAGCCACTGAAAATACTGTTACTTGGTATCATTAATGTAAATCTTATTTCCTTGTGAATCAAGGTGCTTGCCTGTACAATAATGATATTGAATATATCACACAAACAGTGGCACTTACAACCTGTGCCACTGCTCCAATTGCTTAGTTTGGCTTGCTTCTCTTTTCTTACACTGTATCAATTCTTCTAAATCAAATCGTGAATTTTTTTGCTTCATATTTGTGTTATAACTTTCTTATACATGTTATTTTGTGGAGTTTCTTTCTTTTTTTTTTTTTAATGAGCAGAATGAGAACCTAGATAAAAGAAAGGGCAGCTGGGCTGGAGGTGATGCAAAGAATTCAATAGATATCTAGAAGATAGAAGTGACTAACTTTGGAATAGCAGTGTATTCGTTAGGTAGGCTAAGCTACAGTAAAATATAGACCCAAATATACATAATGGTTCAAGCAATATAAACATTTATTTCTTGCTCGCATCACTGTCTAAGAAAGATGCTCCTTGTCAGGTGAAGGCTCTCCTTAATTTGGTGATTTTGGAATTTGGGCTCCTTCTAATATGGCCCCACTATCCTTTAGAGCTTTGTGATAGTAAGCAGAAGGGGAGAGAGATTGTGAAGGGGGCACACCCACATTTTAAAAGCTTTTGCCAGGAAATGATGTATAATACTTCCATACATATTCCATTCACTAATACTTAGTATCATGGCCACAACTTACTGCAGTGGAGGCTGAGAAATACAGTCTAGTTCCATGCCCAGGAAGAAAAAGAAATGAATTTTGAAAAACATCTAAAAGTCCCAGCACAATCAGTGAGGAAAAGTGAGAATCTTGGAATAATTCCTTATTCAGATTAGCCAACTAAGCAAATGGTGGTAGCAATAAGGAATTTAGGTTTTCTTGGAGGGATGTGGAGTAATGAGTTAGTTTTGGAACATGTCTATAAAATACATGTGTGGAGATATCCACTATATCTGCCTATGCTTATCCTTAAGGATTACAGACAAATGACATTGGTCATTAAGCTAATTTACTGTCTAATATGAGCTTTAAATGTATACCCAAATATAGAAGATTTATCTTAATCAAATCTCTGAAAATGTTTCCATTTAATCCTTCACTACTCATAGGCTCAGATGGGAAAAAAACACACAACTTAATATTATTCTAAAGCAGAGAGCAAGCTCATCTCCCATGAAAGCTAAATGATATGTTCTATTCAGAACTGATTTTTTACACAGTGCACAGCCATTCACAATGTAAAGACAAGAGATTGGGAGCATCGTCCTGGTATGGCTGTGCTTGATTTCAAATCATGGGGAACTGGAAGAGGTGGAATTCTTTGCTAATTTATTTGTTTATTTTTAAGAAATTTCCTCTGGAAAAATATGCTTCATGTACACAAGGGAGGTGAAAAGGAGCAATTAAAGTAACTGATGCCTGAGAGCAGACTCAGTTCAGTTCTGATCCCTCTGAGTAAATTGCCTCAATGTGAAATTACTCTCAGGTTCTTAAGTGGCCATATTCTACCTCGTCTGTAAAACCAACCATTAAGACAAATCTGAGTGTTCTTAATACAACTTGGTAAATATTAAGATTTTATTGTCCTTGATGATTATCTTGTGGTTAGAAAATCCCTTATCACCTCCAAGACAGATGTTTTTTATTTGAATGAACCAGGTGACTGGGTGAATTAAAATATTTCTACTTTTTTACTTTAAAAATAACATACATTTATTATTCATAAGCATGGATAATTATATTTAAATTAATA
Organism: Myotis nattereri; assembly: GCF_964212035.1. Classification (NCBI taxonomy): domain Eukaryota; kingdom Metazoa; phylum Chordata; class Mammalia; order Chiroptera; family Vespertilionidae; genus Myotis; species Myotis nattereri. The sequence continues at coordinate 12,766,432 of NC_138078.1, forward strand.
TTTCCTGTACCTTTTATGTATCAAACTTTGTTTTATAATTAATTGTGTGATAACATCACAGGACTGGTGTAGGGTGGGAGCATTAAATACCTCACTGTTATCATCACAAAATGAGTAGTTAGGTGAGTCTACATGTTTCAACACATTCACTCAGGGTCAGCAGGGATAATATAATCTATATATATAAAAGGCTAATGCGCAAAGCGTCCCTTCGGGAGTTCAACCATGAGAACGGAAGTTCGATCACTCGCTATGATGTGCGCTGACCACCAGGGGGCGGTGCAGAGCGAAGGAAGGCCACAACCAGCAGCCAGCAGCTGGGGAAGGGAGGCTCCAGCCAGCAGCTGGAAGGCCCGGATTGGCCCTGATCACTGGCCAGGCCTAGGGACCCTACACGTGCACAAATTGCATACACCGGGCCTCTAGTTTATTAATAAATGGCTACCAAATATGCTTAAGAATTGTCAAAAATGTTTTCCTGTGAACAATAGGACAATGAAAAGTGACTATAAAATAAAACACTATGGAAATCTATAAATCACAAATATACCCAAGAAGCAGTTCAAGAGAGGATGGAGGGAGGGAGGAAGGGAGGGAGGGAGGGACAGAGGGAAAGAAGGAAGGAAGGAAGGAAGGAAGGAAGGAAGGAAGGAAGGAAGGAAGGAAGGAAGGAAGGAGCAGGGTTTTTGCCCTTGGAAATAAAAATACTCTGACACTATCATAGTTTGAGTGTTAAAAAAGACTTCAGCACAAACTGCCAAAATGATATAAATGAAAAAGGCTCTCTTGCTTTTCTTCACAAAACAAATATTTCTCTACTCATACCAATGGAAACCCCAGATACTACACAGCCAGCCAATCTGTGTTTACTTCTCCCTGTTATGTAACCTGTCTTTCCCCTAACTCTCCTACTCCACAGGGGAGACAGAGTTCTACAAACAGCCTAAGATGAAATCATCATTATTATGGCTTTTGCATGCTGAGTTGTGGCTTGGTCCCATAATTCTAAGGGCTAAACCCACAGAGACGAGAAAAGATTAGCAAAGGCTCTTTGCCACTCTCTCTGTGGGAGTCTACTTGGAGGGCTTCTCCACTGACTAACCCCCATGGAACCCCAGTGCCAGATTCTGTATCACTACAAAACACAAGGTTGCATTACATACCTCTTTACGTGGGTGCCAGATGGAGCTGCCAGTAGGGGGAAATGACTAGGTCTTGAATCTATATTGCTTCTAGGGTTCCAGGGAAAAAGGATAACCCATTACATGTCAGTTGATAGCATGCCCTCAGTCCTTGACATTCTCCCTCATTGGGAGTTCATTGTTTCAATTAATTTCCACCTCAATTAATATTCATCAAGTGTCCAGAGTGAGCTAGGCCCAGCTGGGGGTGGGGGAGCAAATAAGGACAATCACTCCCTCTGCCCATATTTCTAGTGTGGAATGTATTCATCAATATGGAGATTTTCAGCACCCCACTGACCTGACTGGTCTTCATGAACTCTTTAGAAGTAATTATTAAGCCATCTGCCTTATGTAGGCATATATGACCCTAGAGGAATTCTAGTGTAAGAGGTACATCTGTCTGATAGATCTGTTTTTGCCCGTGCCAAGGACCTAATTTTATAGAGCTATCTGTAATAAGACCTTTAGAGGATGTCAACAAAACACAATCCTAACTACAGAAAAAATATGCACATTTCATTTTCCTTTGAAAAAAAAAGTAATACTGTTGATAGAATGTATTTGGCGGCTAGTTTCAGATAACCCCAATGTCCTCTCAGTTGTATGTGGAACAAAGCTGAGTTAAAGGATTTCCAAATGTAAACTGACGAAATTTTTCTAAGTTTCCTTTGCTCTGAAATTTATTACATAATATTTATCAGTGGCAGACAGTCAGTGGTAGTCCCATGTATGCTTTTCAGAATAAAAGAGCTAGCCTGAATTAGCACTAATCTGTTAGCTTCAGAGCTATCTACCTATGCAAATAAACAAACTTTCACTGTATTTTCCATATTTGAAAATTTGCATATTGATAGTAGACATGAATATTTTTATATAAGTCCACACCAAGTTTGAGGCATTTTAAGGCTATTCTGAACCATTCTAAATTATTAATTCTGGCTTAAGAGAAGTAATCAAAATGATTCAATATCCACAGGAAACTAATTTTGTTACCTTTCTCAGTAATAGATTCAAAACTCTTTAGGATCCAGTGTTTTGATAGTACTTTCCAAATGTCCATTGTTTATTCTGCTTGTCTCAAATTGAAAGTAAAAGTTTGCATTACCAACAGCCCTTCTTCACAGTTAATGGGCGCCTCAATTTGTCTTAACACTTTAAGCGCTCAGCCTGTTTTGTCTTCTGGATGGATAGTGTCAGTCACCAGTGACTGACTGGGTGCTTAACATGTTAAATGACATACTATAGTATTCCAAATTAGGGCAGTGCCCACCTTTGCATAATATTCCAGCTTTCATAGCTGGGTTATAACTAATTTAATGGTATCTGGTGGTTAGCAAGTCAAATGTCCTTTTCTGGGAAATTAGCTTGTAGATAGCATCCTATATAATAAAGAGTTAATATGCTAATTAGACCCGACGGTGGAAGGGCCATGGGGCCGCAGGTGAGGCAGCTGGGGCTATGAAGGCCTACTCTTGCACGAATTTTGTGCATCGGGCCTCTAGTAATACAATAAAAGGTCAACGATCTAACATAATCTTATAGTCCACTATGGTGTGGTGTCAGTACAGGTTCCTACAGAAAGAAATGGCACACTCAAACAAGGTATTAAAGGAGAATTTAAGGTTTGGACCATTTATAAAGGTGTGGGCAAAATTTAGAAAAAGTAACATGGGCTGTTACAGTGTCCCAGGGCTAACAAAATCAGGGAGGCTGAGGCCTGCAGAAATAAGGGGAGGGAACCATTACTAGAACCTGGGAGAATATCCATACAGACAGTTGTGGCCTTCAGTTACAGCAGGGGTGGGGAACCTTTTTCTGCCAAGAACCATTTGGATGTTTATAGCATCTTTCGCTTAGTATAATTCACTTAATATACATTTATGTTGCTTTGAAAAAAGCTCCTAGATTTATTGTATTTCAAGTCCCACCTGTGGTTGCCTTGGCAGGGCCAGACCAAATGATTTCGTGGGCCTTATATGGCCCACAAGCCAGACTTCCCCACTCTTGAGTTAAGAGGGAAGCAATGAACTCCTGGTGCTTAGGTACAAAGGGAGCCAGGGGAAAAACACCCTCTTCTTATTCCTCCCACCTTTCTATTTCTTAGAGGTTCCTCCCACTGGTCAGACTGGAAGCGAAAGGGAAAGGGAGGCCTGCTGAGGTAGTCTACAGAAGTCAGCCTCCTCTACAGAGTAGCAGCAAGAATGATACAAGGATATGGGATGTAAAGGAAACACGTCTAAGTCATTCAGCCAGCCTAGAAGCCCTGTTTCATCATTGAATATTTTTGGGCATTGCTCTAATGATAATGACAAAACCTTATTGTTTCACAATATGAAAGGCAAGACTAATACAGTACGTACTGTATTAGGAATATAATAATTTGAGTAATATACAGGTATACCTCATTTTATTGCATTTTGCTTTATTGCACTTCACAGGTATTTCATTTTTTACAAGTTGAAGGCAAGACTCTCCACCAGCAAAAAGATTACAACTCATTTTATTGTGATGGTCTGGAACTGAACCTATAATATTTCTGAGGTCTATTTGTATGTAATAAGTAGTATACTGTTTTGTAAATGCAGCAGTCTATAGTTACGATGCATACCAGAGCACATACAAGTTCAATAGGTCACAGGTATTTACCAATAACATACAGGAGGTTCATGCAGCAAAATAATCTGTTGTAGGAAATTAATGTGCAATTCTGAATCTACATTAACACATTTTTAAAAATGTAAATATATTTATAGCTTAATCTTTAATTTATTTTTATTTTCCCCTAAAATTTTACAGTTAATGTAATAATTACAACATTAATTAAATGCATTGTTCATATCAACACATGTGGATTAGTTCTGAATATAAAAAGTCAATAATTTGACAAAAAAATTTACTTAACTCTAGATCGTATAGTTATCTAATAATAAATAAGTATTCCATTGGAACATTTGTTTGGATGGAAATGATTCCAAACACTATCTAGATGCATTATATATGCAGCATTAATGACTTTTGGACTCAACATATTCAAATAAGTCATGATGTTTGGGTTAATTCACCTCTAGGTTTTGTCCCTTTCTTGCATTTCTTGAGGCAACTCTGGGTAAAACAACATTTTTAATAACTCATTCACAAGTTGACTCTTCCACTGCTGTAATGCCTCCTTTAGTATCAGTTAATTCCCATTTCCTCTCATAGGAATGAATGAGGAGCCTCCATCTATAAAAGCCCAGCCATCCCTCGAAATCTGTTAATTATATTAAATCCTTCAGGCTCCTCCGAAAGAGTGCTAACTCTTCAAGTACTCTTCAAACAGAACACTTGGCTGCTAATGTGATACTACCCAGGGAGGCTATAACCAATGAATGCCTTTGAGTATCCCCACAGTGCTTTCCAAATCAGCCCTCCTGACTGACTGACTCTGCCAATCCACCACTGAAACTACTCATAGCAATCTTCACCAAGACAAAGTCCAGATGCTTGGTGGCCAGGATTTTGTAGAATCTTTGAAACAGTGTTTATCCATCTTTTTTGTTTTATTATCACTCCCCACCTAAAGATACTTTTATATGCATTTTTCCAAATAACCTTCCCACAGCATGAGATTTTAATACAAAAAAATTAGCTTTATATCTGTTTATATACTGTGTGGCCCTTTGGAGGGGGGGGGGGAACAAATCATTCTAATATCTAAGGGACTTGTTTTTTCCCCACCAAGAACCGTTTTCTGTCCCCTAGGAGGTAATATCACCTCCACTGAGAAGACATATATTACTTGGAAGACTTAAAGGACTGCTTGAAGGTCTCCAAATTATAAGATACTGGTTTACTAAATTTCTACTTTATCTGGAAGTGAAGAAGAGTGAAGCGATATTGGTAGAAAGGAGATGAAAATAAAGAGTACCATGACTTAGCCCTAAGGTCCTAATCAATCAATCAATCAACAATAGATTTACTGAATTCTAACTGTGCTGTATAGGTATGCAGATATAAAAAATACAGGGTACAGTGTTTAAAATAAAAAAAAAAATTTCCATTCTTTAAATATCCATTCTTTAAATATCCATTCCATATGCACAGGCCATCTTCTGAAGTGTCCCATATATTTGCCCTGAATTTCAAACATAATTACATTAAGACTTCAGTCTCTGGAAAACAGTTTTCTATGTACAGGTATGCTTACAAATATGTAAAAAAAAATCACAAAAATGCAATGGAAGCTCAAGCTTAGTCATTTTGTTAAAAATTCAGTGGAAGGAATGCATGATCTGCTTTCTAAACAGGAGCTTCTAGGTTTGGTGTCAATCCAGGAAAGAGTAATTGCTATGCCGGTAATGCAATTCCTTTCATTTCCAATCTCAGTAATATAAATATTCCTATTAATTCCTGCTCTGTCACCATAGTAACAATGAAGTCTTCCTGGACCTGAATTTAACATGAGTAACTTACAGCATTTGGGCACAGGGCTATGTTCTGGGAAAGTGATTCCCAAACATAGGTCAGTTGTCCTCCCACATTAGAATCACTTGCGGAGCTTATCAAAAGTACAGATGCAAAGTGCTGCAGCCAGACTTAGTGGAGGAGAATTTCCAAAAGTGAGGCCCAGAGATCAGCTATGTATTTTTCAGAAGCTTTTCAGTTGATTCTGATTCACACCCACATTTGGAAAGCACTGTGGGGTAGTCAAAGGTATTCTTTGGTTATAGAAACAAACAAACCAAAAAAAGATGCAAAGTACTGCTCTGATTCAGATTTTGCTAGTCACTGAGTTTCTGACCTTGGGTCAAAAACTTACCATTTCATTGACTTCACCCTATTTTATGTATGTTTTCCAGCTCCTCTTTATTCCTAGCTTCCTCTCATCCATGAGTCTCTCACAGTCTAACATGCCCCAGGGTCCCTCCTACCTATGAGCCTTAATATGCCTTTCAGCTAGTGCTGCCACTAACAATTTCCTTGTTCTTTCCTTTTGCTTCTTACTCCAAGATGATTAAATTGGTTAAATCCATTGCTGTCATCCCTGATAGACCATGTTTATGCAGGCTAGTTGGACAACTAGGACCTCTAAACCACTAGACCACTGGAGAATCTGTAGTTTGGCTGCTTTAGAGTTGGATGCTCTCCCCAGGCGAGTCAGCTGAGACCAGAGGTATGGAATCACATGGTATAGAACAGTGATGGAGAACCTATGATACACGTGTCAGAGGTGACACACGAACTCATTTTTTGGTTGATTTTTCTTTGTTAAATGGCATTTAAATATATAAAATAAATATCAAAAATATAAATCTTGGTTTTACTATGGTTGCAAATATCAAAAAATTTCTATATGTGACACGGCACCAGAATTAAGTTAGGGTTTTTCAAAATGCTGACACGCTGAGTGTACGTAGAGCTCGGGAAGTATGTCTCAGCGCTGCGGCTGATGCAATGGTGTGAGCACACTCCACCATGACATGCTTCCTCAGCACACCAGGAAGTAGCAACGCCCGCCTGAATGAACTCCTAGAGCCACGTGCATAGTACCCCAGCCTTTCAGCCATTGGTCACCTGTAGCAACGTGTCTCCCTCTGATTGGTCCCCTCATGCTATATATACCCCTGTAGTTCCACAATAAAACGGATCTGCGTCACCGAACCGAACCTGGTCTCCTGAGTCGTGCATGCAGACGCCCTAGTGCATTGGGGCTCCGTCGTCCTCACCCCTGAGGGACCCCCTGCTTCATCTGGCGCCCGAACGTGGGGCCCCCGGAACGGCTGGACGGGTGAGCGACCCTCTACAGTAAAATGGGAAACCTACCCCCTTCGGCGAGAGCGCCACAAGCGCGCACGCTTCACGCCTTACTGCAGAGCAGGCGAGTTAAGGTCTCTGAAAAGGAACTCCAAACTCATTGGGAATATCTATTACAGTCCAATCTGTGGTTAATCAAGGCCGCCATTTGGGACCCCTCCACTTGGGAGAAGGTCTTGAAAAGGATTCGATCCGCTGAGGTCCATGAGGAAAAATCGGTACCCCCTTCTCTGACACTGACCATCTTAGCTATCCTGGCTTGCCTGTCCAGCGCTCCCCCCGAACTGCCACTCCCAGTACCCACAGCCTTTTCAGCCACAGTGAAGGATGAGCCTCCCCCTAAGCTTCCCTTGCCACCTTACAATCCCCCGGTCACTACCACCACTCCCTCGTCACCTGAGGGTCCCCCAGAGGTCGACCCTTGGGAAGTAACTACCACCAACAGAGCTCAGAAGGAAGCAGAACAAAACGAAACTAAAACGGGAGAAGCCGCTACCTCAGCCAAAACAGCGCAGGGCAGGAAGCCAAGTGCAGGTCCCCCGCAGCAGACTGCTCCGGCCTCCCTTGTTGGGGACACGAACGATAATCCCTGGACAGGGCTATACCAATCCCAATACCGGCAGAGGGATATGGCACGGCTCTCTTTGGGCTTAGAAATTCAGGCTTTCCCCGTCAACACTAATCCTACCGCCCCACAACCTCAGGCGTGGATACCGCCTAACCAAAAGGAGCTACTAGCCATTAGAAAGGCAGTAAAGGAGGATGGGTTATCAGCTCCGTACACCCAACAGCTACTTGAAAATTTTAGTATAAATCTTAACTGCCCTCATAATTGGAAATGCCTCTCTTGTACCATACTAGCCCCAGGGGACATGATTCAGTGGAAGGCTTTGTTTTATGAACAGTACAAGCAACAGGCGGAATGCAATCGAGCTGCGGTAGCAGGAAAAGCCCATAATCCGCAAGATGAGGCAGATGCACTACAGGGAGAAGGAGTTTTCTCTTCCCCTGCTGTCCAGGCCCAGGGGCACACTAGATATTTTGATCAAGTCCGCCTCTGTGCTATGCGCGCTTTCACCCAAATAAATCTGAGGGGTAAGCCTACGCAACTGTCCAAGCTCATACAGGGTTCCAATGAAGGGTTTTCGGAATTTTTACATAGAGTCAGGGAAGCTGTGGACCCTAAGGTTACTCACGCCCAGGCAGCGGAAGCCCTTACCAGGGAGTTCGTCTGGGAGGGGGCTGATACTGAGTGCCGCCAGGCAATCGCTCCAGTTAAAGCAGGCAGTATAGATGACTGGGTGCTTACCTGTCGAGATGTAGGCAGTAAGTCGGCCGCCACCCTTGCGGCAGCGCTGGCCGCTCATATCAATCTAGGAGGACAATCGGGAGGACAGAAAGGAGCATGCTATGAGTGTAAAGGGATCGGCCATTTTGTGAAGGATTGCCCGAACAGGAAGAGAAAACAGGGAGGGGAAGGGAAAAACACCCCCCTCCGTTTGCCCCCGCTGTAGAAAGGGACCACACTGGCGCAGGGACTGCAGATCCAATAAGGATAAAGATGGCAATCCACTGCCCCCTTTAAACGAGAAGAGGGGCAGCTCTCAACCCCGCTAGTAAGAGAACAGCCAACCCAAGGGGTATATTGGACGTTACCTCTTACACAGAGCAAGGCGTTCCTTACCCTAATGGTCGAGGGAGAGAGAATAGAAGGGCTAGCAGATACTGGGGCAGACGTGTCAGTTATTCACGAGGAGAAGCGGAGTTCCAAATGGCCGACCACTTCCGGTCCACTAGTTCAGGGAGTCAGCGGCTACAAGAGGGCTGCCCAAGCTGCCAGGGGACTCTCCTGGGCGGACTCAGACGGGAATACCGGGACTTTCCGCCCACTCTTCATGACTGACATCCCCCACACTTTGTGGGGCAGAGACATCCTTGAGGTGGTCAATGCAATCATATACACCGCACCGCACCCCCAATCCTAGGGGCCACTGTTCATCCACCGGCGCCACAGCCGATAAAGTTATCATGGGACACCACCGACCCCATATGGGTAGAACAGTGGCCTTTACCGCAAGAGAAATTACTTGCCCTTAAGCAATTAGTACAGGAACAACTAGATGCTGGACATGTTGAACCCTCTCTCAGCCCTCACAATACACCAGTCTTTGTCATACAAAAGAAGGATAAAGTAAAATGGAGATTTCTATAGGACCTCAGATCTGTAAATAGACACATGAAAAAACTAGGCCCTCTACAACCGGGACTGCCTCACCCCTCGGCTATCGCAAGGGGAGCACATATAAAAATCATAGATATTAAAGACTGCTTTTTCTCTATCCTGTTGTACCCGGAGGACAGGCCCTACTTTGCCTTTTCAGTGCCCTCTACCAACCATCAACTACCGGCAGATAGATACCAATGGAAGGTACTCCCCCAGGGCATGAAGAACAGCCCTACCATGTGCCAGGCTTACGTTGGAGTGACAACCAAACCTCTAGCCAAACAATGCTTTATCACTCATTACATGGAGGATATCCTTATTGCCCATAGGGACCCTATATGGTTAGAGGCATGCTACCAAACACTTATTAGCAACCTACGAGCTCTTAACCTCCATATAGCTCCCGAAAAGATCCAGACCATTCCTCCATACTCCTTTTTAGGATATAAAATACATAACAAATAGTACCCATAGCTCCTCAGCTTGCAATTCCTGATACCATCTCCCTACATGCGCTACAGGAACTATGTGGCCAGATTAATTGGGTTAGGAACAGTTAATCTCCACCGGGGCCCTAGGCCCCCTCTTCCAATTGCTTGAAGGAGACACAGACCCCCTTAGTACCCACTCTCTAACCCTCAAGGCCAAAGAGGTCTTAAAAGCTGTCAACCAGGCTCTAAGGGAGCTAGAGCTACACAGAATAGACTTGACCCAGCCAATCCAAGCGATAGTACTGGCCACCATTGGGACTCCTACAGGAGTACTATTTCAGGAAGGTCCTCTTTATTGGATACACTTGGCCTACAGCCAGCTTGCTAAAGTAACGCCCCCAACAGCGGCCTACGCCCTCATAGGACGGAAGCTCAGGCAGGCTTCGCTTACCTTATATGGAAAAGAACCTGACACTCTCATACTTCCTTATACACAGGAACAAATCTCTCATCTATTAACCACAGATCTAGAAACACAGTTACTTCTCCTAAACTACCCAGGGCAGGTAGATAATCAATCATAGGCTCCTCCAAACCCTCCAAAAGGTACCGTTAGAGACACTAGGTCTGGTACGCCCCTCTAGTAAACCTATCCCTGGGGCACCCTGCGCCTTCACTGACGCGGGGAAGCATTACTGTGCAGCAATAATAAAGTCCCCTAAAACTTCCACCAACCCCACTTACCTTAGATACACTTATCAAGGCTCAGCACAAGTAGGAGAACTCAGAGCTATAATATACGCCCTTCTCTACTGTCAAAATAGTCCAGTCAATTTATTCTCAGATAGTGCTTACGCGGTGCATACAGCAAAAAATATAGGGTATTCCACCTTAAGAGTTAAAGATACCCCACTAGATCAGAGCCTCCAACTCCTAAAGGACATCCTAGAGAACTGTAAACAGCCCTGTTATATCCAACACTTGCGGTCTCATACTGGCCTACCAGGCCCACTTTCCCTAGGCAACGCAGAAGCGGACAAGCTAGTTCTTACCCTACAACCCATAGAAGAGGCCAGACTCCTACACACCAAATTTCATATGTCAGCCTCCTCTCTCCATAAGCTCTTCCCCCATCTGCCCCTAGCTCAGTGCAAGCACCTCATACGTGCTTGCCAATCCTGCGGCCCTCTACTACCCCTCGGGCCTTTACAACCCAGAGGGGCCAATCCCCGAGGACTACAGCCCAATGCCATATGGCAAGCGGATGTCACGCATGTCCCAGCATTTGGCAAATTGAAATATGTCCACACAGTCATAGATACTTGCTCAGGAGCCACGTTTGCCCAGGCCCAAACGGGGGAAAAGGCCAAACATAGCATTGCCACCTTCAAGGCTGCCTTTCTCATCCTTGGATTCCCGTGGGAGGTAAAAACTGACAATGGACCATGCTACACCAGCACTCTATTTCAAGACTTCTTAAAATCACACGACATCAAGCATACCATGGGCATCCCCTATAACCCCCAGGGACAGGCAATCATTGAAAGACTACACAGGGAACTCAAGGCCCAACTGATTAAAGAAAAAGGGGGAGTGATAGGGAGAAATCCTCATACACTGCTAACCCAAGCCTTAACTACCCTCAATTATTTTCATTTTGATGAGCATGGATTAATCCCTATGTATAAACACTGGGGAGGACTCCGGGACATACCAACACCTCTTCCTTTGGTCCGGTGGAGAGACCCACTCACCGGAGCCTGGAAAGGCCCCAACCCGCTCTTAACCCAGGGGAGAAGGTTTGCTTGTATTTTTCCAGAAGGCGACAAAAGTCCCATGTGGATCCCTGCTCGTGACATCAAACCCTACACCACCAGCGATGAGCTGTAGATCGCCACCATCGCCCCCCGTGGAGGAAATGGAGGACCGGACCATAGAAGAGAGCCAGCCCCAACGGCGGAGACAACCTAGACACCGACGAGCTCACCCCATCACCTGGGGTGACATCAAGGCTCTACAGGACCAAGCCGTGCGCATGGCGCCAGAGGGGAACCCGTTGGCAGGAACGTTATTCTTATTAATGTGTGCTATCATCACAGCTAATAGCACGGAGGCACACAGATAAGAACTGTGGACTGTGATACCTCACCCTGGCGTTCTCATGCCAGTTGGTGTAGACCAGGGGTGGGCAAACTTTTCGAGGGCCACAATGGGTTCTTAAACTCGACCGGAGGGCTGGAACAAAAGCATGGATGGAGTGTTTGTGTGAACTAATATAAATTCAAAGTAAACATCATTACATAAAAGGGTACGGTCTTTTTTTTCAATAGTTTTATTCATTTCAAATGGGCCGGATCCAGCCGGGGGGCAGTAGTTTGCCCACGGCTGGTGTAGACAGTACCCAGTTTCCAGTGGCACGTGCCTCTGCTACTCCTTTTACCCGTCTATAAGGCCACCCTTCTATCTCCTTCTGAGTAGTGACAACTCCTTTGCTTTGGCGCTAATTAGAAAGGAAGGGGGAGATGTATGTAGAGCTCGGGAAGTATGTCTCAGCGCTGCGGCTGATGCAATGGTGTGAGCACACTCCACCATGACATGCTTCCTCAGCACACCAGGAAGTAGCAACGCCCGCCTGAACGAACTCCTAGAGCCACGTGCACAGTACCCCAGCCTTTCAGCCATTGGTCACCTGTAGCAACGTGTCTCCCTCTGATTGGTCCCCTCATGCTATATATACCCCTGTAGTTCCACAATAAAACGGATCTGCGTCACCGAACCTGGTCTCCGGAGTCATGCATGCATACACCCTAGAGCATTGGGGCTCCGTCGTCCTCACCCCCAAGGAACCCCCTGCTTCAGCTGAGCTCAAAAGGTTTGCCATCACTGGTATAGAACAAGGTCATCCTGGTATCTGGAACAACCTATGGACACTCTTCAATAAACCTTATGTTTATGATTATAGTTGTCAATCTGAGGCATTGCCTAAAATGGTCCCATTCTTCTTTAAATTCTGTAATTTTATTAGTAAATTAGAGGCTCAGTGCATGAATTCATGCACAGGTAGGGTTCCTCAGGTTGACTTGTGGAGATCGGGCCCTAGCTCATGCCCCCAACCTCGCAGCCCCGCAACCCCACCTGGCACTCCAATTTGGCCTGGTGCTGTCCCCTCACCTGTTCCACCATCCCGCCTGTGGGGCGATGTATCGGGGCCGGGCCCCCCACCTGGCTCCCTCAGCACCTGGGAGCCAGACGGCTGCCCCGCCCCCTGCCACCACCACTAGTCACCATCTGCACGGCAATCAGGCCCCTGCTCACACCTGCCTTGGCCTGATACCACCCACTCACCTGCTCCACCATCCCCCTGCGATCCCGCTCTCCTTGGGGCCCATTGGGACAGGCAGCACCTCCATTACTGCCCGCTGCCAGCGCTGCATCGCTGACACCTGCCATGTTCCATGCCATCCCCTAGTGGTCAGCACACATCACAGAGAGCAGGCAAACTCCCTGTCTCCAGGTCAAACTCTTGGTCGAATGACCACCCAAGGGGACAATTTGCATATTAGGCTTTTATTCTATAGGATAATATTCCAGCCAAGCACATGGATGATGACAAATGTACACATCTCAATTATCCTAAATAAGTAATCTACTTATTAAATGAGCTTCAGGAACCATGAGACAGTCATACTGCTCTCTTTTGAGCTAAAGGCCATCCTGCCTGTGTGGCAGTCTTTTTTAAGAGGTTATTAAAGTAACATTCAAGAATATTTAAAAACAATTACATTTACCTCTTTTCCCTTTGCCCCTAAGTAGGGTATTTCTTCATCATCCAAACCAATGGATTCCATTGGGTCCCATTAGCTTCAATACTAAACTCATCAATTATCATTAATTATAGTCATCTTTAACTTATCTTTTCTTCCTCTCAGTTTATACACATGCTAAATTCATTCCCATTTTCAAAAGAAAGCTTTCCTCAGACCAATATTTCAATACAGTGATAGCCCACATTTTCTTTCCTTGTGGTTAGCTCTCATGATTCTCCTTCCCAATTTTACTCCACTCTTTAATCCCTCACAATCTGACTTCTGCCCCCAACCATTGATCTGAAATTATTTTGTGTAAAGTGACCACTGTCTGCCTACTTCTATGCCCTTTGACTTTTTTTGTCCTTTTCTTATTGAAATTTGACACTGCTGATCACTTTCATTCTTAAAACTATCTTTTACCATGGCTTACATAACATCATTCTTTTGTACCTGTCCTCTCACGTCTCCTTTTCTAATGGATCACCTTTACAGATCCATTAGATTTTAATCAGATAATTCAAACTCTTTCCTCTATTTTTTTCAACTTATATCTATATCCTTTTAAAATATATCTTTGCTGATTTCAGAGAGGAAAGGAGAGGAAGAAAGAGATAGAAACATCAATGCTGAGAGAGAATCATTGATTGGCTACCTCCTGCATACCCCCTACTTTGAATGGAGCCTGCAAACCAAGCATGTGCCCTGACCAGGAATCGAACAGTGACCTGGTTCATAGGTTGAGGGTAAACAACTGAGTTATATCTATATCTTGATAAGTACTTAAAGAATGTTGTCAGAGGCAGCAACTGCTTTCCTTGCTTCCCCTTTCCTCCCAAGAACTTGTTTTCACGTCAAATGTGTCAACCAGATCTGGCACAAACTTGAAGATGGGTCCTTGGATCCATTTTAAGTAAATCAGATACTGTGCTGTGCCATCTAGATCCCTCAGCTTCTGGTAATGCAGCCACAAGACAATCCTCAGCTATCAGTCCTGTCCAGAAATTGCCTTTGGTTGGAAAGAGCTCCTTCACTTAACGTCATGCGTCTTTCCCAGGGTCAACCTGCAACCCTGAAGGATAGCCCCAGTTTCAGTTCCCTGTGGAGTTGGTAGAAGTCTCTTTGGGGGCCAATATTAACACCCAACTTCTTTCTCTGCCCAGTATGCTTCCTCCCTTTACCCTCCAGGTGTTGATCTGTAGAGCACTCCCAATAATCCTCTGGCGTGCTAACCTTTCTCTGAGAGTCTGCTTTCCAGGGAGCCCAAGTCTGCAACTATGAGTCACCTAGGCAATCAAAGTGATTGATCAGTATGTCCGTATTATCACCAACATGTACATGCATACACTTTGTATTTTAACATCTGCTATGTTGCCAGGCCTCATAGAAGCCTATCTCTCATTTGGCACCAGCAATTTAAAAAATGGCTAACAATACTAAGTGCATGGTGTAATGCATGTGGATCACTTTGAAAGGGCATAAAAGAAACTTGAAAATGTTCAAGTGAATCAGGAAAGTAAACATATCCAAAAGAAGAAAGGCAAACTGGCAAAAGCTCTGAATTAGGTAAATTTTTAGAAAGAAATAGTCATCTACAATGTCCTATAAGTAGAATAATTAAATGGTGAATTTTCCAAGACAGTTCCCCATACTGACAAAGCAGTAAATGGAAAGGTGTGGACAGAAGCATCAACCTGATTCCTCATTCTATCTCAAACAGACTTTTCAGTGTGTGAAATCTATCATTAGGTGAACTCAAAGAAAGCCTAGCCTGACTCTGACAGGAAGGGGACCAAGAATTGTCCTTTACAAATTAATCACTAGCCTTACAAAAGATTTAGTGACAAATTTAAGAGGGAAGAAGAGATGGAAAAATAGCGTAATGTCACCTAAAGGTCACCTAATGTCACTAAGATCTCCCCTTATAGCCTAATGTCACTGAAGTTCCCCCTTATAGCCTAATATTACTGAATGCTGGTATTCCTGTGATAGATGCTTTTTGACCCAGTTCCAAGAATCTTCCTCATACTTATCTGGTCCCTCAAAAACAGTTTTGACTCATTTTAGGCTGTGCTGTTTGTTTAATCAATTTGTAAAAAGTGTGGATAAGGTTATACAGAGCACCACCCTACCAAAGAAAAATGCATGATGAATGTTCATATTCAAAGTATTGGTTTAAGCAGTGATAAATATCTCCTAATGCTCATTTGCACAGGTGTTAAAAAAAACTGACCATTAAATGGCCAAGATTGAAATGTGAAAATGGCACTTTGATTTGCAGCTATGGCCACTGTTTACAGAGTCACTTGGTTCTCTACCTGCCTCTCAGAGATACTGCTGTCCTCAAGCTACTGTTCAAACTAGGCTCTGTTGTACCCTTAAGATTTTTGTCAGTCCTGTCCAATAGCTGCTAGGTTTTTCCAGATATGCCCAGCAATGTGGCCCTTTCTTGCAGCTGTGATTCAGAGAGTTTTTTAAAAGCTCCATTTCCTTCTCAGTTTGTACTTACTGGAGTTTTCAATTCATTAAGGGTTTGAGTGTCTGTTGCCTACCACTATATAGTTGCACTGGGTTAGGACAAGCATTTCTTCAATGAAGGCAGATTGATTATGTTTTATGATCCTTGTTTAAATTTATTTGTTTATGTAAGTTCTGGTTGTCTATTACTGCATAACAAAGCACCCTACACTTAGTGGTGTAAACCAGCAAAAATCACTTATTATTATTATTATCTTACAGTTCTGGGGTTGATTTGGCTTAGATAGACACTTCTTGCTTAGAGTTTCTTATTTGACTGCATGCAGGCAGTAGGATTCATCTCAAAGTCTTCCTCACTCACTCATCTGATGGTTGATGCTAACCATTGTTGACTGGGACCTCAAATAGAATTGTTGTCCATAATGTAAATATATGATCTCTCCATGTAGCCTGGGATTCCTCATAGTATGGCAGTTAGGTTCCAAGAGCAAACAGCCCAGAGAGAGAAAGCCAGATGAAAACTCTATCACCTTGTATGACCTAGCCTTGGAAGTAACATGGCATCAACTTGCTATATTCTTTTGTCCCTTACAGTCATAGAAGTCCACCAAGCTTCAGTAGGAGAGAAAACATATAGTTCTGAATTACTTTTTAACATTAGACAGGACTTATAAGAAGAGACTATAGAATGGGAAATATTGCTATGACCATCACTGGAAAATACAGTCTCTGACAATGTAATTTTTTAAATTATACAAACAACATTCATTGTAGAGAATACAAAACTACATACAGTTACAAATTACTTTTTAACATTAAACAGGACTTATATTCTAAGAAAGATATGAGAGTCAAGTTTGAGCTGTTTCAATTCAGCCCAAATCATATTTTCTAATCTCACTGCTAAAATCCATTGGTGTTTGTGCTGCTTCCAGATACAACACACAGTTAAATGCTTAAATATTGAGAATTTTGGACATTTAGGTGGTTAATGGAGGGTCAACAAGCTAAAATATATAAGGCCAGAACTGTCGCAGAAAATTCAGTTTGTGCTTATCCCATGTATAGTATGCTCTAGAGGACTATCTATACCAGTGGTCGGCAAACTCATTAGTCAACAGAGCCAAATATCAACAGTACAACGATTGAAATTTCTTTTGAGAGCCAAATTTTTTAAACTTACACTATATAGGTAGGTACACTATTATTAACTTAATTAGGGTACTCCTAACCGGGCCTTTGCTAAAAACGTCCTCAATCTGATTGAGGAACCTTCACTGAGGTTGACCCCTTCCAACTCTCCCATCTTCAACTTGTGCATGAATCGTGCACACCTCTCCCGCACTGCGTATCCCGCAACCTGCCTGCGCCGCCTCTCCTGTCACCCGACCAACCAACACCCCCAGTTCTTCTAATGCCACTTCTAGAAAATAGACTCGCCCAGGCCGAAAACTGACTTCTGCGCATGGGCCACGAAGTTTTAATCGCACTGTACGTGCACGCCCACACGTGGTATTTTGTGGAAGAGCCACACTCAAGGGGCCAAAGAGCCACATGTGGCTCGTGAGCCGCAGTTTGCCGACCACTGATCTATATATATAAAAGTTTAAGTGACTGTTCAACTGTTTTACTGGTAGCTATGACATGCACTGGCTACCAGGGGGCAGATGCTCAATACACAGGCATGGAAACATGGAACAGACTAATGAATATCAGAGGGAAGGGGGGAGGGGAGGGCAGAAAGAGATTAACCAAAGCTCTTATATGCATACTAGAGGCCTGGTGCATGGATTTGTGCACTGGTGGGATCTCTTGGCCTGGCCTGTGGGGATCAGGCTGAAACCGGCCCAGTGCATGGATTTGTGCACTGGTGGGGTCCCTCAGCCTGGCCTGTGGGGATTGGGCCAAAACTGGCAGTCCAACATCCCCCGAGGGGTCCCGGTTTGCGAGAGGGCACAAGTCAGGCTGAGGGACCCCACCAGTGTACAAATCCATGCAGCAGTCCAGTTTCAGACCAATCCCCGCAGACCAGGCTGAGGGACCCCATTGGTGCATGAATCTGTGCAGCAGGCCTCTAGTCTTTTATAATTGGAGAGATAAAAAAAAAACAGATAAGAAAAAGCTAAGGGAGTTCATCACCAACAAACCAGTTTTATATGAAATGTTAAAGGGTCTTCTTTAAGAAGAAAAAGAAGATAAAAAATGTGAACAATATGATGGAAATAAATGCAAATCTATCAACAGTTGAATCTGAAAGCAAAATGAACAATCAGAAACAGACTCAGATATAGTGAACATTTTGATTATTGCCAGATGGGATGATGATTAGGGAGATAGGAAAAATGGTTAAGGGCTTAAAAAGTACAAATTTCTGTTACAGAATAGCCACAGAGATGTAAAAGACAGCATAGGAAATATAGTCAATAATATTCTATATTCTAACTATGTATGGTGTCAGATGGATGTTAGATTTATTGGGATAATTACATGTTATGTAATATCTATTCACTGGGATATATAACTGAAACTAATATAATAATGTATTTCAACTGCAATTTAAAGTAAAAAATTAGCCCTAGCCGGTTTGGCTCGGTGGATAGAGCATCAGCCTGCGGACTGAAGGGTCCCAGGTTTGATTCCGGTCAAGGGCATGTACCTTGGTTGCGGGCACATCCCCAGTAGGGGGTGTGCAGGAGGCAGCTGATTGATGTTTCTCTCTCATCGATGTTTCTAACTCTCTATCCCTCTCCCATCCTCTCTGTAAAAAATCAATAAAATATATTTTTTAAAAAATGAAAATGGAGTAAAAAATTATTAAAAATTAAAAATGGAATTGCCTTATGACCCACTAATTCCACTAACTCAAAAGAATGTATGCACCCCTATTTTCACAGCAGCACAATTTACAATAGCCAAGATGTGGAAGCTATCCAAGTGCCCATCAGTAGATGAGTGGATAAAATAGCTGTGGTACATTTACACAATGGAATACTACTCAACCATAAAAAAGAAGGAAATCTTACCCTTTGTGACAGCATGAATGGATGTGGAGAACATTGTGAATAGAAATTAACTTATTCTTTCAATTTTTCTGTATGATTGAAATTTTTAAATTAAAAACTATAAAAATAGCTGAATGGACAAATCTAGATAAACTCTTGCACATGTGCATCAGAAGACATAAAAGTTTATAGCAGCAAATGTGCTCTCATATCATCAAAAAGTTAAATAACCCAAATGTTCTTCAGTACTGAAATGGATAAATAAATTATGGACTATGTATATGATGAGATGCTACAGAGTAGTAAAAATGAATCATCTAGATATAACAACATGGATGTTACAACATCACAACATGGATGAATCTCCAAAGCATAATAACCACAGGGTGAAGGAAATTACAAAAGATATCATGTGGTATGATCTCATTTACTTAAAGTTGAAAAACAGGAAAAACTAAAAGTAACTATTAGGTAAAACTCTAAGGAATGCAAGGGTCGAAAGGTAATTTTTATATATGTACTAGTGGCCCGGTGCACAAAATTCATGCACATTAAAAGGGAATTAATTAGAGGACATATTTTAATATTGCTATTTGCCCTTTCTCTATAATATAAGTGTCAGAGAAGGAAGAAAAGTAGTAAAATATATATGAAACTCTCCCTCCTGTCAGAGTCTGCAGTGGGCCGCAGGACACAGAGTCATGTCCCCGCCCACCTGTGCATGCCTCAAAATCGCACGAGACCCAGACCTGGCCTGCCCCACACCTGTCAAGCCCTGCATGGTGGTGGGGGGGGGGGCACAGCCTCAGGTCCCCTGGCCCCGGCACCTGGGTGGGGAGTTGGGCCTCAGGTCCCCTGGCCCCGGCGTGAGGGCGTGAGGATGCGAGGGCATGACAACCATTTGCATATTAGCTCTTTATTATGTAGGATAATAATACAATCATCCACCAGCCAAAAAAAATTAATAATTTTATTTGGACTGAATACCACACTGCCCTTTACCAGTTGTGCTCTTCCTGTTAATTCTTTGTGGAACTGTGTTCAGGAAACTTTAGAAATTATGCAATATACAGATGATGTACTATAGAATCACACACTCAAAATCTGTATAATTTTATTAACCAATGCCATCCCAATCTAATCTAATAAAAGAGAAATATGCAAATTGACCACACCTCCCCTACGCCCCAAGCCACGCCCACCATCAAATCAGAGCCCCTTTATGCAAATTAACCCAACCAAGATGGCGGCCAGCAGCCACGGAGCTGGAGTAAGTAGGAGGCTTGGTTGCCCCGGCAATAGAGGAAGCCAAGCTTCCTGCCTGCCCTGGCTGGCTCTGGCCTCCGTTCAAGGCAACAAAGTTTCAATTATAGAAGATAAATAAATCCCAGATACCTGCTTCCAGCCAGCCTCCACTGGGAGTTTGGGTGGCTGGGGGCCGTGGCCAGCCTGCAAACAGCCATTAGCCCCTCATGCAGGCTGGCCAGGCACCCCAGCAGGGACCCCCACCCTGAAGGGGCTATAGCCAGCCTGAAAATGGCCCTCAGCCCCTCGCCCAGGCTGGCCAGGTACTCCAGCGGGGGCCCCCACCTGATCCAGGACACCCTTCAGGGCAAACTAGCCAGCCCCGACCCATGCACCAGGCCTCTATCCTATATAATAAAAGGGTAATATGCAAATTGACCCTAACAGCAGAACGACTGGGAATGACTGATCACTATGACACACACTGACCACCAGGGGGCAGACACTCAATGCAGGCGGAGCTCTGCTCAGTCACAAGCGAGGCTGATGGCTGTCAGTAACAGAGGTGGTGGTGGGAGCCTCTCCCACCTCCTCAGCAGTGCTAAGGATTTCCGACTGCAGCTTAGGCCTGCTCCCTGCTGGCAAGTGGACATCCCCCGAAGACTCCCGGGCTGCCAGAGGGATGTCTGACTGCCAGCTTAGGCCTGTTCCCCCCGGGGAGCGGTGGTCATCCCCTGAGGGGTCCCAGACTGCGAGAGGGCACAGGCCGGGCTGAGGGACCCCACCCAAGTGCACAAATTTTTGTGCATTGGGCCTCTAGTATATTTAATAAAAATAAATAAGCACCTGGAGACACACTTTGTGCTCTTGGTTAGATACAAACTGGAGGTCAAGATATTTCAAACCATACCTCATGGGAAACATTTCTAAGAATCTGGCTGTTAAGCTCTGGAGATGAATATGGGGCAAGGAGACATTTGATAACTGAATTTTAATATCTAAAGAGGTATCACTTTGAATCTGGATTTGAATTATTCTTTATGACCCCAAGAGACAGATCTTGGGCAACTGGGTGAAAGTTTCAGGAAGACAGATCTGAATCAATGTAAGGGAAAGCCAAACCAAAATATAACAACCTCACAGGGAACAGGATTGCATATTATAAGAAGCATTCTAAAGGAGATTAGCCAAGCAGTGGGATGGGATTGGGCAGGGGGAGAGGGCAGGGAAGTGTGTGAAATGATTTTTTAGGATTATGAGTGCTTGGGTTCTGGGAAGGTTCTAGGTATGGGAGAGGATGCTGAGCTATTAGTTAAGAGGCCTGAGTCATTGCCCTTGCTTGCCCACTAACTGGCTGTACAATTACCAGTTGGGGACTTAATTTTTTTTTTTCAAATTAGGCAAGAGCATGAGAAGTTGATACTGATATCACTGTCTTGATAGAGACAATGATCCCAAATCAAGTTAGTTTGGCACTGATGTCAACCTTATGACAGGAAAGCTATTTCATTGAGGCCAACCTAATTTACTAACATTGGGAATCTAATATACACCAACATGTTTTAGAGTAATTCTTCACTCAATAAAGAAGAGTGAAAGTATAATGTACATATCACAACTATGAAGTTTAAAAAACAGGTTTAATCAAAGGGAAAGATTGCATGGTAGCTATGCTTAATGCTCAAGGAGAATCAATTTGTTTTTTAGAGTAATTACTCACCCTCCAAGAGTAGCTTTATCCTTGGCTTCTATGAAATATCAGTATACCTGGAACTAAGTACTAGAAATATTTTATTTTTTCTTAATTACTAAATAATTAGTGTTACTAAATAGTACATAATAAGCAAAAAATAACTGGTAACATATTGTTCATATTCTGGGTCTTATAAGAGTATGCAAGAATAGCGTATGGCATCCTTGATATCTCAGGAACCAAAAAGAGTTGGCTGTGTTTATGTTACTACTAGAGGCCCAGTGCATGAAATTTGTGCATGGGTAGGGTCCCTAGGCCTGGCCAGCGATCAGGACCGATCAGGGGCCTTCCTTCGCTCTGTGCTGCCCCCTGGTGGTCAGCGCACATCAGAGAGATTGATTGAACTCCTGGTTGAACTCCCAAGAGGACACTTTGCACATTAGCCTTTTATAGATAGATAGATAGATAGATAGATAGATAGATAGATAGATAGATAGATTATAGATTTTACAGAGAAGGGAAAACTCTTTTTCTTGGTACTAAAACCCAGGACTATAGACAGAAAAGAAGCCTCATTTCCTGACACAATATCCATTTCCTATGTCAAGAATACAGTCACTTTTATCTACTTTTCAATTTCATGGTAGTTTGTAGCAATTTCTAATGGGGAAGTATATCACTCAGAGTTCTGGCAAGACTATACAATTCTACTCAGATGATTCAATGAAGAGACAAGGTAGGGGAGGGTGGGAGTAAGGGGGGGAGATCAACCAAAGCATGCTTATATGTATGCATATAAGCATAACCAATGGACACAGACACTGGGGGGTGAGGGCATGAGCTGGGGGGAGGGAACAAGGGGGAGATAAGGACACATATGTAGTACCTTAATCAATAACGAAAATACAAATTAAAAAAAGAACTACTTACAGGTGTATGAATAGGTTTAAGGGAAACAACCAGGAAAGCTGAGGCATCCTGAGATAAGTTATAGCTGAAAGTCATTAACAACTCTAGGATTGAAGAGGAAAAACGAAGAAATAGTAGTGTTACAGATACCAGTGAGAGCTGAAACCATGAAGTAGGAGATATAAGCAGAAACTGTAGTTATGGAGAGACTCAGCCACAGCCAGAACCAATGCATGAAGTATATTGGCACATGGAAGAGATTCTCTCTCTCTCTCTCTCTCTCTCCCCCCTCCCCCCATGATTTCATGTTGTTGCCCCCTTTAGTGAAATCAGCAAAGCAAGATCAGGAACTTGGTCCATGTTGAAAATTCTTTGTTGGATAATTAGCTCCTAATTCTAATTTTGAATTTCTTCCCATAGTATCATACTTTCATGGGGACGTTGTCTAGAAATGTCTGGTGATAACCACCCAACCTGTAAATAATTCAGTCCACATGCCACCACCCAACCTGTAAATAATTCAGTCCACCTGCCACTTAGAGAGAAAAATGACTCATGGGGTCACATTTATTGTCATTTTATCCTCATCTAAAATTAATTCAGCCTCTAATATAGGGTGTTATAGACAGAAATGGTTTTAGTTCTCATGAATCTTCTACAAATATAAAAATATCTAGACATGCTCAGCATAAAGAAGAGAGGATATAAATACTACATGCAGATTTAAAAGTTTGGCTATATAGATATGTGTATCTGGAGAATGTGTGTGTGTACCTTTAGTGAGCATGCATATATCCTATATAATAAAAGGCTCATATGCAAATTGACCAAACAGTGGAACGACCAGTCACTATGACATGCATTGACCACCAGGGGGCAGATGCTCAATGCAGGAGCCACCCCCAGTGGTCAGTGTGATCCCATAGGGGGAGCGCTGCTCAGCCAGAAGCCGGGCTCATGGCTGGAAAGCACAGTAGTGGTGGTGGTGGGAGACTCTTCTGCCTCTGTGGCAGCACTAAGGATGTCCGACTGATGGCTTAGGCCCACTCCCTAAGGCGTCAGTCTGACATCCCCGAAGGGCTCCTGGACTGCAAGAGGGCGCAGGCCAGGCTGAGGAACCCCCCTGCCCCCAAGTGCATGATTTTGTGCACCGGGCCTCTAGTATGTATATATGCACTGAACATCCTCCATTTACCTTCTCCAGATCCCTCCCCAGAATCACTTTCCCTTCTTCTCTACCTCTTTTGTATCCTGGGAGACTGAACCTTGTAAATTACATCAATGTGATTCCTCGCCCTCTAGCTTCTTGTTAGGTTCAGGTAATGGAAGGGTAATCAGCAGAATAACAGAGGGCAGTAAAAGAGAAAGGTCAGGATATTTATTCCTCTGATTCTCCTTGTGGAATCACTTACTATGCCACCTCAACTGAAAATCATAATTTCTATCATACAATCCATGTTTCTGTCCAAGTTCTAGCTAATGCTCTCTTCCTTGGTCCTTTCAGTGGTGATGATACCTGCTGTGACCATTTCCTGAGGTATTCTACTATCCCTGTGTTTTCCCTGTACCCTACTCACATCTTGTAAATAGTGCCTTTATTAAACTCCTCTCAGATTACCCATTTTAAATGTGCCATCTGTTTCCAGCAGAAACCCTGACTGATAAAATATGCCCTGACAACTTACAAGAAGTGTTTTTCCAGTCTACATTTCAGGCTTTAAAAAGTATATTTGCTGGGTAATAATCTAGATCTATTAGAGTTAGACTCTAATGTCTTCAAGAGCAGGGATCATACCATACACATGTTGTAACATTTGAATCCCTAAATAGCCCCTGCTCCATAGTTATCATTCAATAATTATTCTGGGGAATACAACTGAATTAAACTACAACCTATTCATAGGCTATGATCTTGAATGTACAAGATAAACATTATCTTAACCATGTCATAAAAATCGCATGATCTAAAGAATTTGAGGATGTTAAGTTACTGAACATAATACCCATTTTAGTGTCTTCTTCATGCAGAAATAAATGGTGTTTAAGGGTATTTTGCAGCTTAGTGTATAATTATATTAATCAGAGAGTGTGTCTTCTGTTGGTTCCTTTACTGTTGCCATGGTAGCGAACACACGTTTGCAAGTAGAGAGCACACATAGAACCCATTCTTAATTACACATATAACACTACATTTCAGAGAACACAATAAATATGGAGGTCGTGGATTGCCTGGAAAAGAGATATGATGAAAAATAAATTTCTCTGCAGCTTTTCTATCTCTTGGTTATTCCTAAACCTTTTATTAGTATGTTATAACTTTTTGTTACCCTTTTTCATTCATGACAGTAAAAAGGTCTCTACAGCCACCCACCAATTTATAATCCTTTACTGCTGAAATGATCCAGAACTGTTCCTGAAAAAATGTCAGGAAGAAATTAAGTTCTGTCATAACAAAAATACAGTGGAATGTATGTGTCCACTGACAATTTTCTAAGAAAACTGACAACACCTCTGTCTTTTCTCATATCATGGCAAAGCATCAAGGCTTTCCTTTCTAAGCAGTCTTTGTATTACTAAGACTTCTTATTTGTATTTAAAGATCTTGCTTAGCTGTGCAATGCAGTTAATAGCTCTTGCCATTCACAAGGATATTGCCAAGATAAGCTACTTATTATACCTTTAAGAACAAATCAAAAAACATAATATCAAGGCTAAAAATAATTTTCCAATAAAAGGTTTTCCATAAAATCAAGGTTAAATAAATCCTTTTACTTTCTCTCCATTTTTCAGATATTATATAAAGAAGACTACACATTCTTTGGAGAAATAAGAGATGGTCTTTTCTTAAGTCAAATTAAATCTTTCCAAAGAAGAACTATATACCACTTAAATTCAATCCATTGCATCCCATTGGCCAAGGCAAGTCACAAAGCCAATCCTGGGCTAATCCACAATTAGCCCAGGTTCAAGGGCTAATTATTTTAACATTACTTTTGTCTGACTAAACTTAATATTATATTGGCAATAAATTGTTGTGTAACAACATTTTTTTGCCCCCCTTTAGTTTTCATCTCATCAATGTGGATCATCTGTTTATTTATCCTTTCTATTAACATGTTGCTAACTATTTTTAATGCACTTGACTCTTCCACAGACTCAAAGTATAATAAAATGAATAGTTCCAACTCTCCAAACACTCATGTCTACTGGATGAGACAGCCATACAGTCAACTTGCAAGCCATCTGCTTATGATCAGTGAAAGTCTTAGTGGGAACCACTTATCTCTGCTCCCTGTGCTCACTTATCCTCCAGCAACCTAGCCAAAAATCACTTTTAGATATCCATGGATAATTTTCAGAGGAGCAAGAGAAGCGCATAAGGGCTCTGAACCCAAAGTTTGAAACTGGCCCACTGTCACTCCATTGCATCCCATTGGCCAAGGCAAGTCACAAGGCCAATCCAGATTCAAGGGGTAATTATATAGGCTCCACCTCTTTTTTAAGAAATATATTTTTATTGATTTCAGAGAGAGGAAGGGAGGAGAGAGAGAGAGAGAAATAGATCAACGATGAGAGAGAAGAATCAACTGGCTGCCTCCACAACCTGGGCATGTGCCCTGACTGGGAATCCAACTGTGATCTCCTGGTTCATGGGTTAATGATCAATAATTGAGTGACGCTGGCTGGGCTAGGCTCCACCTCTTGACGTGAGGAGCAGCAAAGTAACAATGTAAAAGTTGTGCATGCAGGGAAGAGTGGAGGATTGGGGCCATTTTTGCAATCACCATAGTATCAAATGCATAGTAAGACAATACATCAAATCCAGCAGAAATCAGAAAAGACTGATTATAATCTTGAAAGATGAGGGTTTTCTATAATAATATCCACTAAAAGACAAATTGATACTTATATTGACAGTGTAAAACAATGAGTCTAAAACATATAATTGAGAAATACCCTTGAGTCAAGTGTTCCTTTGTTATATTGCTTACTTAGCTACACCTCTGAAAAACAAAGTAAGACCTTATATTTCCATAACCATTTCAATACTTAAGAATTCTTATTTATCAACTGGAGAATCACAAAAATGACAGAGACTAGCTTATATTGAGTGCTCCATATATATTTCTTTACTAAATAAATTAATAAATGAAAAAAATCAATGAAGTAACTTGAAAAGTCTATAAAACTGTATTAGGCCAACCAGGCAGAACCAAGAAAGATTCTCCCACTGAAAGCAGCCCAAACTAGGAAGCCTCTTTATCCCCACAACTTGAAACTGACTCTCCTCTCCCATCAAGAGAAACTGGTCAGCCTTATCTGGGGAAATACACCAACTCCTCAGGCAACATCAACAGAGACCAGTGGGAGCCCCAGTGGCACCAGATTAACTAAGCACACAAAATTACTATAAAGTCTCTGAAAATTAAACCCATTGAAACCAAAGCCCACAGATGTAAACCAAGACCTGTGTGCTTAACCTACTTAAAGTGGCTACTGCTAAAATAAAATATTGAAATAGAACTCTGTATCCTAACATAATAGCAAAATGTCCTGTATGCAACTTAAAATCACACATAATTCCAAGAAGCAAGAAAACCAAACTTGAATAGGAAACGATAATCAATTGACACCAACGCAAGGACAAGTCAGATGTTGGGGTTATCAAAGAAATATTTTAAAGCAGCCATCATAAAAAAAGTTTCAACAATTACAAATTCCTTTGAAAATAAATAAAATAATTTTAGCAAAGAAAAGTGGGGATAAGGACACATATGTAATAATTAATAAAGAAATTTAAAACTTTTTTAAAATTATAAAATAACAAAACTGAAATATAAAACTTGAAAATACAATAAGAATTTAAAAAAAAATACTTTGCTGGCCAGGTTCAATAGTAAATTTGGGATGATATAAATAGATTCAGTAAATTTGAACACATTAACAGAATTTACCTAATATGAAAAACAGAGAAAAATACATTAAAAAGAAACACAAGCACAACTGCAGTGGGAACTTAGATTGATTGATTTGCCACTCTTCCTCATTTCCAATTTAAGCATTTTATACTCTAAATTTCCATCTCAGCACTACTTTAGCCGTTGCATCACACATATTTGTACATGTTGTATTTTCATTTGTAAGTTTCCTTTTAAACGTCCTCTTGAACCCTCTCGAAATTATTTTAAAGTATGTTATTTAATTTTCTATCTATTTGTATAGAAAAAGCATTTCACAAAATTCAATATTTGTTCATAATAAAAACTCATAGCAACTTAGGAATAGAGGAAAATTACTGTAACTTAAAAAAGAGCATCAATTGTTAGGGGCAGAAATAGAATACTGTGGACCAGCTACAATGATAAGAAATATGAATCATACTCTGTTAACCATAATGGTTCTGTTCTGAGTAGAGAAAGCACATTCTAACCTGGCTGGGAGTTGTAAGCCCTGGAACATAGGCGCTAACATCAGAATGCAGTCCATCCTTCTGTCCCCAGAACTATCATTATGGAAAGATTTACAACCTCGTGGCTGAGACAATCTAGTCCCGGAGGCACATGCTCATTACAACCCCAGCCTCTATTGCCTGTAATCTGGTCCAGGGTAACCAGAGGCACCCACCCTCTGTGACCCCCTCCAGCCCTCATGACTTGTAACCTGTAATGATTATCCCGTGCCCACTTTCCCATCCCTGCAATTCCTACTTTCCCATGTAATCTTTGTCCTTCTACCAAATATAAGCAGCTGGCTTATGGGGAGAGGCAGAGCCACTGTAATAGGCAAGAGAAAGAAAGAAAAACACAGTTTGGAAAGAAGAATAACTGTCCCTATTTGTGGATAACATTATTTTCTATTTAGGGAATCCCAAGAAAACTCTGAAAACTTCTAGAACAAATAAGTGCATTTAGAAAGGTCCAAAAATACAGTATAAACCACAAACATCTATTGCATTTTTATTACACTGACAATGAATGTGTAGAATTAACAATAAAATTTAAAACGATATGATTTATAATTACTCCAAAGAAAAAGAATAGATCCAGAGACATACAAACATAGCACAGATTGAGGAATCTCAGAGGGAAGGCTGGAGTTTGGGGGCTGAGTAGGTGGGGAGGTGGGAAAAGATTAACCTAAGAATTTATATGCATAACCCATGGACACAGACAATAGTGTAGTGAAGGCCTGGATGGGGTGGGGGCGGGGTGGAGGGGGTCAATGGGAAAAAAAGGGGGCATCTGTAATACTTTCAATAATAAAGATTAAATAAATAAATAAATAAATAAATAAATAAATAAATAAATAAAACGGGGGAGGGGATAACTACTTAGTCATACATTTACCAAAATGTGCACAGGATTTGTATGCTAAAAGTTTCAAAATGCTGATGAAAAATATCAAAGACTATTTAAATACATGAAGAGACATACTGTGGTCATGTATTAGAGGAATTGATATAGCAGAGATGTAAATTATCCCCAAATTGAATTACAGGTTTAATATAATAACTATCATAATTCTAGCAATATTTTTGTAGTTATGACTATCCTAAAATTGATATGAAAAGACACAGGCCCCCAAATACCTACAACAATCTTGAAACAGAAGAATAAAGTGGGAAGAATCCCTCAACCCAATATTAAGACTTACTGTATAGCTACATAATCAAAATAATGTTGTATGAGCAGAGGATAGACATACAGATCAGCACAATGGAATAGAGAACCTAGAAAAAAGACCCATATCAATATGTTCAATTAATTTTGGACAAAGATGCATAATTATGCAAAGCAATCCAAAGGAGGAAAGACAGCCTTTTCACCAACCAGTACTGGAGCAAATAAATACAAATGGGGCAGGGGGAGGGGGTCTTTGACTTAATTCTCACACATAATACAAAAAATAATTCAAAATTGATAATGAACTTAAATGCAAAACATAAAACTATAAAACTTTTAGGGAAAACCATAGGAGGAAATCTTCAGGATCTAGGGCTAGGCAAAGAGTTCTTATAGTTGACAACAAAAACACAATCCATAAAAGAAGTAATCATTTCATTAAAAAAACAACCCACAAATACATGTAAATATGTTCAACATTACTGACCACCATAAAAATGCAAATTAAAACCATAATGAGATACCTATCACTATACACCAATCAGAATGGCTGAAATAAAAAAAAAATAGTGACAACACCAAATGTTGGTGAGGATGTATAGAAAATGGATTACTTACATATTGTTGGTGAGAATGTAAAACGCTACAACTGTTACAGGGTTCCAGGGAAACTAAGACAGAAAAGTTAAAACAAGGCCATACAGTGTGGGCAATTTGCAGCCAGTTTGTACCTAGCAAGCCATTCTCTTCCCAGCCAAGGACACCAGAGCAAATGGTTAAAAAACAAACAAACAAAACAAAAAAAACAACCTCCCTAATGAGAGAACGCAGAAAGGAAGTGGGTGGGGGAGGAACAAAGGGCAATTTCACTCCCTAAGCAGAGAAGCCAGCAGTCTCAAGGCTTGGCAAGATAAAAGTTGCCAGGTGCTTCTCATGAATTCTGGGAAAGCCACAACAAAGTAAAAAAAAAGGGGGGGGGCCTTAAAAAATTGCTCTGTACCAAAATAGTCAGCAGTGGAATTTTGAGACCTACAGAATGGACGGTATACAATGTCTCAGACCCCCTCCCAACCTGCTCTTCAGATTAGCTGAGAGCCCATCTGTGCTTCATAAACCATCTGTATAGGTTTGCTTGCTTTGCTTTTTCAATAAAGGTGCATGCTTTAATTGCTTTAATAAGTTGCTTTTTCACAACGCAGTCAAGTTCTCTCGTATGAATTCATTTATATGAGAAGACAAGGATCGAGGTTGGGGATAGCCGTCTCCCACTAACTCAGGGGGCTGTCTGGTAACGCTGCCCTGGTGTCTGTGAGAAGTACCTATAACACAACCACTCTGAAAAAGTCTGGCAATTTCTTTGTAAACTAAACATATACTTACCACACAAGGCAATAATTACACTCTCTGTATTTATCTCAGAGGAATGAAAACTTTTGCTCACAAATTCTATATGCAAATATTATTCATAACAGTTTTATTTATAATAACAACTGGAAACAACCCAGATGTCTTTCTACAGGTAAGTGATTAAGCAAACTATTGTGTATCTGCACAATGGAATACTATTCGGCAATAGGAAGGAATGAACAAAACAACTGGGATGAATTCCCAGGGAATTACACTAAATGAAAAAAGCCAATCCAAAAAGGTTAGGTGCTGCATAGTTCCATTATTATAACATTTTGAAATGACAAAATTATAGAAATGGTGAACAGATTAGGTATCAGGATGGAGCTATGTGGTGTGAGGGAGAAACACAGGGATCCTTGTAATGATATAATTTTTTTCTTTGATTATAATAGTGGATATGTGAGCATATGTAATGAAATTGTATAGAACTAAATACACATACACAAGAATACTGATAAAACTGGAGAAATCTGAATTAGATTTTTAGATCTTGTCAATATCAATATCCTATGTGATAGTGTACTACAATTTTATAAGATGTTATCATTTGGGGACATGGGATAAAAGGTACACTGGATTTCTCTGTGCTAGTCTAACAACTATATGTGATCTACAATTAACTCATTAAAATGTTTCAATTAAAAAAGAAGGCTACACAGAACCGACTGAATGCAAGTATGAAATTTTTATCCTCCCTTAAACAGAGACCTGTATTTTTATTGATATATATACTTAAGACTTTAAAAATCTGTCATGTTGCCACTTGTATTTTGCCAGCACCTCCTCTATGAAGTGAAATGTACATAAGGTTTTGAAGTGCTACTATTTCTAAGTAATAGTAGTAGAAAGAAAAATATCTTCAAATACCTTGTCAGAGTAGAAAATAAAGAAGGGTCTAACTCAATTGCCCACACTCTCTTAACAAAATATCAAACTATCAAGGAAAAGATTAGGTACCAGTTTTAAGAATTTTTTTTTCTTTTTAGTTCTCTTTCTTTCCTAGGACAATTTGATTCAATGATTAAAATTTAGAATAAAAAAAGACAAACAACAAAAGAAAAGAGGCAACAGGATCCTCAACCCTAGAGTCAAATCTGTGCTTGTCTATCTGTGTGAGTTTGAGCAGAACTACTCAATTTCCTGGTAAAAATCACAGCATTACACCAAATCCCAAGATCACTTCCAACTTGAAAATATTCTATAATCCTATGAAATTTAAAATTTTGATGAAAATATAGTTGATGGTGTTTCACCCCATTCCTTCATTAGACTTAATAACATTCTCCATGGTAACTTCAATTGGCATTCCAAGCATTCCCTTCAGCTGTGTAAATGATGCCCTTCATTCCAGCATAACTGTTCAGGTTTCATTACCAAGTCTCCAAGTGCCAATTAACTTTAAAGCAGCTCTCAACTATGGGCTCCATTACAATTAAATGCCCCTGAATATCCCTTAAATTGAATCAACTATACAGGAGAGCAGCTAAAATTTTGGGTAAACAACACTCAACAGCATTTTCTTTTTTTATTCCATTAAAATTTAAAGTGTGAAGAGACTTGAGAGGGTATCAATCATATACCTGTTTCAAGGCGTCTTAGCTACTAATGCTTTGGGGGGTTCCTACCAGTATTTTGAGGGTCCCAGATCTCGCCATTCTCAAGTGTTACTCTTGATACAATACCAAATATAACTCTTGTTTTATTAGACCACCCAGTCCCTTGAGAAAATCTAGGCTAGGAAAACTCTCGGTGGTACTTATCTCTTCTTACTACCTGATCCCCACTCCTTGCCAAACACTGTAAGTGGCTTACTGAATCTCTAAGTCTGAGCTTCTTTTTCAAGGGGCAAACCTGGCTGTTGACCACAACTCAATGTGTGGTATCTTCCTTCATGGCATTTTGAGGCACCTAGTATGAAACTAATCTGCCATAGTCAGGTTTACTCTATTAATGCTGTTCAACAAAGACAATTCCTTACTTTCTCCCCTCCAATTCTCAGTGGTTTACAACCACAAATATTTATTTCTCTCTTAGAGGTCTAAAGGTCAGCTGTTGGTCAAATGAACTTGACTAGGCTTGCCTGGCTTGACTTCTCTCTACAATTGACTACATGCCATTTCTGCACATCTCTTTTTTTGTTAAAATATATTTTTATTTCTTTCAGAGAGGAAGGGAGAGGGAGAGACAGATAAAAACATGTTTCTTTGAAACTTATAACTGAAAAGTGTTTTACTCTCAATTCTGCCCATATTTTGTTCACTAAAGTCAAACATATGACCAAGCCAAATATTAGTGGATTGAGAAAGGACATTCTATACATGGGAAATCCATGGCAAAGACAGGGAGGGAAAGAAGACATAAACAAATAATGCCATCTATAACTTCTGCTTACTACTATAAAAAGAAAAGGTGAATGCAACTAGTACTATTCCAATATAAGTTTAAGACATTTTACTTGTTTACCTTCTTCCTGGAGAGTGAGAATCTGGGTTTTGGAAACGTGCTGTCAGTTCCAGTGACCTCTTTATTCTTTCTCCCTGCATAGACTCAGAAGGCCCAATGAAACATCCTGTGCTGACATCCAAATGCTTCTTAGGTATAAGGTGAGAAAGAGACTCTGACTTAGAGATCCAGTAAGAATACTTAGGGTCGGGGCAGGGGGTACAGATCAGGTAATATGGGAAGATGAGTACCACTGAGAGTTTTCCCAAACTATATATTCTTAAAGGACTTGGTAGTCTAATAAATGAAGAATTATGGAAAAAAAAAAAGCAGAATTTTGAACCATATCAAGGGTAACTCTTATCTTGTGAACAATGAGATCTGAGCCCCAGAAGAATATTGAACAAGATTCCCCCAAAGCACTAGCAGCTCAGAAGTATTAAAAGCTGCTATATGATTGATACACTCTCCAGTAGGAAAATCTCTTTCCAACTTAAAATGCAAAATAGCCTTTCTGCATCCCTAGTTCCATTCCACCACCTCCCCCCATTTTCTCATCTGAGATTCAAAAAGATGTAATGAATTGCCCTAAAGCAGAGAATGTTAATGTAAGAGGTAGCACAAAACTTTAGCTGAAGTCTGTGGTTGACTCCAACACTCACCAGGATCATAAATGCCACTAAGAAGTATTTTCGAAACTTGTGGAAGAATTTTTAATTTTCAAAATGATTTGGAGATGGTTCTGGCATTGGTGGGTCAGGAATAATATGGTAAATATCTTACAATGAGCAGGTCACTGATATATAACAAAGTATTCTGTATTCCACATGAGTTTCTGATGTCTTACCAGACAAATTCATATAGACAAAAACCCCATTTATAAGCACTTACAAATAGAACTTACTCCATGTAACACAAAATGTTTTGTGCATGATGTTAATTTGCATTGAATTTTCTAGAAAGGCAAACACTATATAAATCAAAGGAAGATTTTACTTGTTTCCTAAGTTTTGTTTGGAATTTTACACATTATAAATTACTTCCCTTTTTTCTCCTTTACATAACAATTTGTGTATTTATTGCTTTTTAAAAACTTAGCTGCTGCCCTGACCAGTTTGGCTCAGTGGCTAGAGCGTCGGCCTGGGGACTGAAGAGTCCCAGGTTTGATTCCGGCCAAGGGCATGTACCTTGGTTGCGGGCACATCCCCAGTAGGGTGTGTGCAGGAGGCAGCTGATGGATGTTTCTCTCTCATGGATGTTTCTAACTCTCTATCCCTCTCCCTTCTCTCTGTAAAAAAAATCAATAAAATATATTAAAAAAAACTTAGCTGCTTAATTAGGTTAAACTGTATATGAATTTAATTTCAGAGCATACAAAATTATTTTTATAAACAGGAAACACTGGTTTTGATAGGCTTGGGAGCGCCCTCTCTATGCAATCCTGCTGTTTCTTCCCCCCGTCTCTTTAAAAATGATGCATAGTCACTATTGATTCCTCATTAATAATTTATCATTGTGAATTTGTAAAATCAAATTCAATGAAGTAATGCTGATAAATGTTTATTTATCTTCAAATTCATGAATTCTCCTAAATATTCTATGCTTTTATATTCCAATCCTTTTCTCCACACTTTCCCTTCTCTAAGCCGTTATCTAACATTTTAGTTCTAATCATTATGTGTTAAAAGATTTTTCAGAAAAACCAAGAGCTAATATGTATTTGGACCAATAGAGAACTCATTATACACTAATATGAGTGTTTAACAGAGTAGACTCTCTGGTTTCTTCTTTCATTACTTCTATTCATCTATTATTGAATGTAATTTTCTGTCTCTAAAGAGGTCCTATTCCTTTCTTACTGAATATTTAAGTTTTGTGATCCTCTGGGTTAAGATCATTGCTTTGAAAATAAAGCATCCTTATTCTATCTGATTCATCCTATTTGGGTTTCCCCCCAAATTATCTTTCTCTACATCAGCCAGATTTATTACTACTAGTATATGCTAGGTCAAATGTTAAACACTGGGCAGGAAAGAGGTAAAAATTTAATAATATCCATTTGTGCTTTCAAGGAGTTTATCCTCCTGGTTACACCAATTTACACCCTCATTTCTTAACCAGAAATAGAGAGATGACAACAGCTTTCATTTCTGATTTTATTAATTTGGATCTTCTTTGTTTCTTGATGAATCTGGCTAAAGGCCCATCAATCTTATTTATTTTCTCAAGATACCAGCTCCTGGTTTCATTGATCTTTTGTATTGTTTTTTTTAGTCCCTAGGTCATTTATTTCTGCTCTAATCTTTATTATTTCCTTCCTTCTACTTACTCTGGGCTTTTCTTGTTGCTCTCTTTCTAATTCTTTAAGTTGTAGTGTTAGTTTATTATTAATTTTTCTTGTTGTTTTTTTAGGTAGGCCTGTAGTGCTATGAACTTCCCTCTCAGGACTGCTTTTGCTGTGTCTGAGATTTGGGTTGTTGTGTGTTCATTTTCATTTGTTTTCAGGAAGTTTTTTATTTTTTTCTTGATCTCATTGGCAACCCATTCACTGTTTAAAACATGATAATTGGCCTCCATGAGTTTGAATGTTTTTGAGTGCTTTTACTGTAGTTGATTTCTAATTTCATTCCACTGTGATCTGAGAAGATGCTTGGTATGCTTTCAATCTTATTGAACTTGTAGAGACTTGTTTTGTGTCCTAACATGTGATCTATCTTTGAGAATGTATATTCACTTGAAAAGAATATATATTCTCCAGCTTTGGGGTGAAATTTTCTATAGATGTAAATTAAATCATCTGTTCCAGTGTGTCATGTAGAGTGTCTATTTACTTGTTAATTTTATTGCCTGGAAGATCTAGAGTCAGCGGAGTGTTAAAGTCCCCTACTATAACTTTATTGTTGTCGATCTCTGCCTTAAAGTCCAGCAGAAGAAACCCATCACTTTTAAATGAAACTGTATGCCATGAATACTGTCAAATGGAATATGTGAAATTGCTTGCGTGTCACTTAAATTTCTATCACTGTGCTTCTTTGCTGTTTGCTGATTATGTATAAACCCGGGCCAAAGAGTTAACATTTGGAGAGAAACCAAGATGGTGGCATAGGTAAACACTGGAAATTGCTGCCTCGCACAACTACCTCAAAAATACAACTAAAAGACAAAATGGACATCATCCAGAAGCACAGGAAGACTGGCTGAGTGGAAATTGTACAACTAGAAAGAAAGAGAAAAGCACATTGAGACTCAGAGGAACTGTAGAAGTAAAGTGCAGAGATACAGGGGCTCACATGTAAAGGGCTGGCAACTGAGGACATGGTTGTCTTTTTCAATCAGGAGGTCATCTCAAGCTCCCAACTGCTCTGAACTCCAGTTCCGGGCAAGTCTCTGGGGACCCAGACTCATACAGGTAGAAACTGGACTGTCTGGCATTGGTCGGAACTCAAGGGCAGCTTTCTCTCAGAGGTGCTTGCAGCGATTACCGGGACACTGAGACCTGGGGCCTCTTAGGGTAGGACTGAGGAGCAGCCATAGCGGCTTGCTCTGCCTGTTGATCCCCTGAGACCCCGCCCCACCCAAGCTGTGCGTAGAGGATTTTGCATATGAAAGGCCTGGCCTTTTGCAATCTGAAAATTACCTAACAAACTGCAGCTGGGTCAGAGAGAACCAGAACTTCCAAAAGAAGGCCCAAGACCCCACAGCAGCTTGCATTGCTTCACAGCTGGGCCTCATCTGGGCACCTCCAAACCCCAAACAAAGAAGAGGAATCTGCAGATCTCTCCATAGCTCCTGCTGGGTAGCCTCAGGCAGAGGCTAAATTAGTACCTCCTTAGAGACCCAAGAGCCAGTGTACCCAGTGGTCAGAGTGGGACCATTCAGATTACAACTCCTCAGATCCATAAGGGACACACTCAGGGGGCAGATTCAGTGAGGACTAAAGTCCCACTGAAGTAAGTCTTGCCCCATCAGGGTGTCTCCAGCACAGAAGTTCTCCCACTGCAGACACAGCTGATTCTCACAGCCAATTGGCCTGGAGGTCAATTCCTCCCAGTGATACCAACAACAATCAAGGCTTAACTACAAGACTATGCACAAAGCCCACAAAGGGGTGCACCAAGAGTGTCTACCTCAGGTAATTGGGGAGGCTGAGCCACTGGGCCCTATAGGACACCTAGCACAGAAAGCCCCTCTTTCAACACAGGGAAGCAGCCAAAATGCGGAGAAAAAGAAACAGGTCACAAATGACAGAAACGGAGGAAAGCAAACTACTGGATATAGAGTTCAAAACCACGGTTATAAGGTTTTTCAAGAATTTTCTAGAAACCGCTGATAAATTTAGTGAGACCTTTGATAAATCTAGTGAGACCCTTGAGGATATGAAAAGGGACCAACTAGAAATTAAGCATACACTGACTGAAATAAAGAATATTATACAGAGTTCCAATAGCAGACTAGAGGATTGCAAGAATCAAGTCAAAGATTTGAAATACAAAGGAGCAAAAAACACCCAACCGGAAAAACAAAAAGAAAAAAGAATCCAAAAATATGAAGACAGTGTAAGGAGCCTCTGGGACAACTTCAAGCGTACCAACATCCAAATTATGGGGGTGCCAGAAGAAAAGAGAGCAAGATATTGAAAACCTATTTGAAGAAATAATGACAGAAAACCTCCCCTTCCTGGTGAAAGAAATAGACTTACAAGTCCAGGAAGCGCAGAGAACCCCAAACAAAAGGAATCCAAAGAGGACCACACCAAGACACATCATAATTAAAATGCCAAGAGCAAAAGACAAAGAGAGAATCTTAAAAGCAGCAAGAGAAAAACAGTCAGTTACCTACAAGGGAGTACCCATATGACTGTTAGCTGATTTCTCAACAGAAACTATGCAGGCCAGAAGGAAGTGGCAAGAAATATTCAAAGTGATGAATATCAAGAATCTACAACCAAGATTACTTTACCCAGAAAAGCTATCATTCAGAATTGAAGGTCAGATAAAGAGCTTCACTGATAAGAAAAAGCTAAAGGAGTTCATCACCACCAAACCAGTATTATATGAAATGCTGAAAGATATCCTTTAAGAAGAGGAAGAAGAATAAAAAACTAAAGATACAAATTATGAATAACAAATACCCATCTATCAACAAGTGAATCTAAAGATCAAGTGAATAAATAATCTGATAAAGAGAATAAACTGGTGAATATAATAGAATCAGGGGCATAGAAAGGGAGTGGACTGACTATTCTTAGGGGGGAAAGGGGTGTGGGGGTTCGGGAAGAGACTGGACAAAAATCGTACATCTATGGATGAGGATGGGGGGGGGTAATGGCAGAGGGTGGGGTCGGAACCAGGTGGAGGGGATCTATGGGGGGATAAAAGAGGAACAACCGTAATAATCTGAACAATAAAGATTTAATTAAAAAAAAGAAGAGTTAACATTTGGATAATAATTATTGCCTAAGGGGTCTCAGTTTTGTCATAAAATAATGTGTTTATAAAAATTACTCACATTTTTGAACGTCTTTTTCTGAAACTCATACCTTCATCCAATTTATAAACAAAATTGTGCCATCTTAACAGATGGTTGTACATGTAAATAACCAGAAAAACAGGATGAATTGGAAGATTATGTATCACTAGGTTCCTATATAATTACATGCTCAGGAAGAAAGTCTATGGAGCAAGTATGTAAATTCAGAGATTGAGAAGAGCATCACTACCCTGGTTGTACATTAGAAGAACCACCTAGGGAGATTTTTAAAAAATCTATACCAGTGATTAAAATTTAGCTAATTTGGGGATTGACTTGGGAAATAAGATTTTTAAAAAGCTCCCCAGCCTGGCCAGTGTGGCTCAGCAGTTGAGTGTTGACCCAGGAACCTAGAAGTTGCCAGTTCGATTCTAGGTCAGAACACATATCAGTGTTGTGGGCTTGATCGCCAGTAGGAGGTGTGCAGGAGGCAGCTGATAGATGATTCCTATCAATGATGTTTCTATTTCTCCATCTCCTTTCCTCTCTCTCTAAAAAAATCAATAAAAACATATTTTTAAAAAGCTCCCCAAGTGATTCCAAGATACAGCCAAGATTGAGACCTATTGCATTAAACAAAATCCATAACTCTGCTCTATTTACCAATAATGTTCAACTACATATTTAAAGTAAATTATTTGAAAGATACTTTTCTGAAAGCAAAAGCAATTCTTTCACCATAATAAAATATTATTCACAGCTCTAGATGATAATGTTTTTTCTATCAATAATAACTCATTTAAAAAATTTAGGTCAAAGAACTATAACATTAATATATCTCTTTCTACTATGGTTTTAAAAATATGACATAGACATATTTAATTAAATGTAATAAGAACAGGTACCTGAATATGTCAGTGAGTTGCTAATGCTCCATCATTATGCAATAACTCTAAGTATTCATGTTTCTAACTGCTAACAATTTTATGGACATACCAGAGGCCAGGTGCATGAAATTTGTGCACTCAGGGGGGTTGGGGGTTCTCTCAGCCTGGCCTGGTGGTCAGTGCACATCATAGAGATCAGTCGTTCTACCGTTCGGTTGATTTGCATATTAGCCTTTTATTATATAGGATTTTATGCTGAGAGCTTATACAGTGTTAGGACAGCAGATGGTAACATGGCTTTCCTCAAACTGTTTAGATTACTGACATAATAATAAAGAAATTTTTAAATTTTGGCTCATTATCCAAATCTTTATCAGTTTAAAGATTAGTCTAGTTAATAGCTAAGCAAAATCTTCTTGATGCAAGATGTCTAAAACAAAGGTCAGTGTAGTTGAGGGAATGAAATAGTTGTGATGTATGAAATTCTAGTTCAGTTCACCCCATATTGTCTCACTGAAAGCTAATTCCCTATAAATTTATGTTATTCATAATGTGGTCTAATACAAGCAGGGTATGCATCACTTGGAAGCTTGCTAAAAATGCAGACTATCAGGCCCCATCCAAGACCTATAAATTCAGAATCTGCTTTTAAAGGAGACCCCCAAATGATGCATGCTGAGATTCACATGCCCAATATAGGTGATTTATATTCACATGAAAATTTGCATGACCACCTCACCAAATTTTATAAATTTAGCATGGTACCAAGAGCATGTTTTAAGGCA
This sequence comes from Myotis nattereri, assembly GCF_964212035.1. Lineage (NCBI taxonomy): Eukaryota > Metazoa > Chordata > Mammalia > Chiroptera > Vespertilionidae > Myotis > Myotis nattereri. The sequence goes on from NC_138078.1 coordinate 12,806,813, forward strand.
GTGGTTCTCAACCTTAGCGGCACATTAGAATCACCTGGGAATATTTTTAAAATCCTGATTTCTGAGCCTCATCCTCTGGAAATTCTGTTTCTTTGTTACTAATGTTGTGGCCCCACCCCATAACAAAGAAACAGAATTTCCGGAGGATGAGGCCCAGAAATCAGGATTTTAAAAAGATTCCTAGGTGATTCTAATGTACAGCCAAGGTTGAGAACCACTATTTTAAGGGATAGTCTTGAATTTATATAATTAATATATTCAATACTATATTCCCCTTAGCAGCATTTTAATGAATATTCAGTTGATCTAAAGCTAAAGGTTGCAAAATAGCATACTTTGATACAAACCTATTCTTTTTGTCAACATTTATAAGAAAGATAACTATAAATAATATAGAATTGAAATATGTTCTCAAATGTAAGTATATTAATAAAGGATATAATCATAAGTGTATTCATTTAATGTATACTCTTAGTTTTAGAATACAAGTCATATTTTTGGTAAATTGGTAAATTTGGCAAATTGGCCATTTGGTGAAATGGTTACTGAACAAATTACCATTAGGCCAAATGGCATTTGGTAAATTCATTTTCAGTGATCAGCCAGATTACAATGAGTAATAATCACCATGGCAAATCTATCTGTATTTTGACTATACTTCCCTTTTTTCACTTTTAAAATCACAGGAGTAGGCTGATTAATATTCAGGTAATATTAAGTAGGATTAAGACCAGACCTGGGTTTGAGTGCTAGATCCACTCCCTGTATGATCTTTAGTAAATTATTTAACTTTCTAAGACAGTTTCCCTAGTCCATAGGACTATTTTGTTAATAATAATAACCAAGTCCCTAGTACATGTTAATCAGTAACTTACTAATTCTTTTTTTTTTAAATATATTTTTTTTACTGATTTTTTAGAGAGAGGAAGGGAGAGAGACAGAGAGTTAGAAACATTGATGAGAGAGAAACATCGATCAGCTGCCTCCTGCACATCTCCCACTGGGGATGTGCCCGCAACCCAGGTACATGCCCTTGACCGGGATCGAACCTGGGACCCTTCGGTCCACAGGCCGACGCTCTATCCACTGAACCAAACCGGCTTCGGCACTAATTCTTGTTTTAGTCATTTTATCATCAAGATTTTTGTTTTCAGTTGAATAAAATGAGCAAAAGTCACAATGCTATTTGTGGGAAACCGCCTATTGTCTTCACTAGCAGAGAGGTGTAGACAGAGAACCCGGAAGGCTGGTGACCTTTGAAGCCCTAGCAAAGGTCAGAGCTGTGCACCACCTCTGTTAATCCAGATAATGGTAGCTGAAGCAACCTCCCCACCTTTACTTATGTAAATCCTTATTGACAAGATAGTCATGTAAATCCTTATTGATAAAATAGTCTGTGTCACTGGAACCTCCCTGCCTAAGGGCTATGGGTGTATCTCATACCAATAAAAGCTTGGTGAGGCCTGAGCACCAGTGGAAGTCCTTCCTCTTGAGTTGAACTTACCTGCCTGGCCCCCCAATATTTCCAAATTATCTCTTGTCTCTTCTCTTTCATTTGTGTGCGGCTCCTCTTCCAGATCCTGAACCCTGAACCACGCGGGAAGTGGAGGGAAACATTTACCACAGCTATTCTTCATTTTATTTAGCAATATTGAGAAATAATTTAATCCATTTCTCCAGAAAAAGGTACTGGCAAAGATGATTAATGTCCTGGGTCTTCTATCTTGTTTTTAATTTTGTTAACTTGTATCTATGAATCCTTGATACAGATGAAACATCTTTTCTAGGAGGTTGTCAGTCATTCTAGGATGCAGGAGACAGTGCTGTTTGCTTTCAGCATTCTCAGTACCCAATAATAACATCGCCTACAGAATCTTAGCAAACAGGAGAAGAGGGACAAATGGATAAATAGTTTAAGGCCAATGGTGTTATGTATGAATGAAGTACAAAAAAATTTCTCAGAAAATTTCAAAATGCCTAATACTAATGAGAGATAATTTTTCCAGCTCTCATGCATTTTAACAGGGAAGAATTTGAGCAGATAATACAATTCAAGTTATGCAAAACTATCAATTCTATAACCAATTTATTATCTGTATTTTCTTACATGGTAAAAAAACAGTGAAATGAGATTTCCTATTATGGGGAAATAAAATTCTTACCAACTTTCAGATATGGTAGGATCAGCTCTGGTGTTAATTTTTATTTAAAAGTAAATTATGTAGTTTCAGTGAACTAATTGATACCCTCTATTTATAGAACTCTTTTATAATATGGTATATCAAAGGAATAGGAGAGAATTTATGTTTACTCTTTGCTGGGCACTTTACACAAGTTAGAGGTAGATATTATGACATGGATGAAAAACTAAGATTTGGGTTAAATAATTGCACAGCTAGGATATATAAAGTTGAACTCCAAACTCAGGTCTCTCTGTCTCTCAAGAACATGTTCTTTGTAGCACCCTATGCAACTCTCAAGGCCTAAGGTATATTCAAGAAAGCCCATCTGATTTGTCACACAAAGAGGGGTTCATAAAGAGTTTTGGGCCATCACCAACTAACAGTGTGATCAAGCAAATTACTTTATCTCTATTTCCTCATCCACAAAATTAGTAGATAGATTCTATGATCTTTAAAGTCTTCTGTACTTCTAAAAGGATGTTATGTTATGTTATGTTATGTTATGTTATGTTATGTTATGTTATCTGGTACACAGAACACGGTTCTATATACATGCCTTGCTCATTCATTTAGTCATTGATTTATTAATTCATTGATTCATCATTAATTTATTTAAAACCTCATTTAACATTTGTGATTAAATACCCATATATTTTATGACACTGTTTCCATAAAGATACCATTCAGGCTCAAAGGATATTTTTTTAAATGTTGCAGGAAATGCCAACAAAGATGGAGTCTGCCCTGACTTAGTTTCTAGCTACCAAGTACACAAAGAGCTAGTTATGTGAAGTTGGGTTGCCTAATAATCCTATGGTACTAATAAACTTTAGATTTATGCTCAAAATAACAGTAATAACAGTGGCATTAATAACTACCATGTAGTCAAGGTTTCTTTGGGGGAAGATGCTTTATGCTCATCATGTCATTTGAGTGGCTTATACATCAAATGCTTTTTATATATTTTATAGATATTGATTCAGCACAGAAATTTGAAAAAGGTACTAAGATACAGAAGGTAGAAAATATCACAGTCTCAAAATGTGCACCAGGTTCTGTCTTGTTCAGTGCCAAGTCAAGGCAGCAATATTAGATGTAGTATGATAACGAATGTTTATTCATCAATGTTTTAGTTCCATTGACAATTGCCTTCTGATTCAACTGTAAATGTTCATGCATTCATGCATTTAATAGATGCATTTTGCCAGTTACATATCAAACCATAAATAATTGACTTAATCCCCATTCAGTGGAACCCCAAAACTATAACACTGAGTAAATTCATTTCTAAGGAACAGACAGCCTTGGAGTCAAGTGAAGAGAGTCACTCTTACATTATGTCAAAATATTTTAAGCTTGAAGTTGCCACCACATTCCCTTGATAAAATATCAGTCAGGCAGTTCCTGCCAAAAAGGAAAAAGCAGTTGCATGCAGCAACCAATGAAGCATTAAACACTGCACATGGTAGAACTGACAAATTTGTTACTCATGGAGTCAGCAGGATAAACTGTGTACCTAGATTAACAAATTTAAGGTTTTCAAAGTAATGATCAGAACTGATTCAGTATAAGAAAAATGGATACTCTGGTTGTTAAACTGAAGGCAGGGAGAAGAGATTTTTCTTTTTTCCCCACTGGAAAAAATAATTGATGAAAAGGAAAACATAATGCAAAAAAGTTTCACTTAACAAAAACATGTCTTTCTTGTTGACAGAAAATGTCCACTTGTAGAACTTGAACATGTTTCTCTGTGTTTACCAAAATAATGGCCATATTTACAGGGCTAGCTTAACAGCCAAACAATGCAGGCAACCTCTCTATTAAATACATTTGTCTCACTCTCCAAAACTTTGTTCCCATCAATTCTCCCATTGTGTTAAAAAAGTATCTTCCGCCCTAACTGGTTTGGCTAGGTGGATAGAGAGTCAGCCTGCGGACTAAAGGGTCCCAGGTTTGATTCCGGTCAAGGGCATGTACTTTGGTTGCGGGCACAACCCCCAGGTGGGGAATGTGCAGGAGGCAGTTGATTGATGTATCTCTTTCATCAATGTTTCTAACTCTCTATCCCTCTCCCTTCCTCTCTGTAAAAAATCAATAAAATATATTAAAAAAATATCTTCCATGGAATGACTCTTAACATAATTCCAAGAAGTTAAAGTAGTAAATCATCAACAGTTTTTAGTCCATAAACTAAAATAAATTAATGTGTCACATTGTTAAAGTAAGAAATAGGATACAGACCAAGTAAATTTTGACAAGAGAAGGGGAAATAAAGTATGAAGCCCAGTTCAAAAGCTGCAAGCCAGAACAATATAATTTAATGAAGAGACTCTGTATGACAAGGGAAAACATGAGGACCTATGATCCCAATGGCAAAAGAAAGGCATGAAAAGAGAGAAAGGAGAAATCTAGAGATGAACTGTGCCTACATCTCAATTTTGCCTTGGGGAAGTACTGGCAATTCTGTTTGAATGCATTCATATCACTACATTCTGCTTTGTGTGTTTTTAAAAATATAAAAACTCTGGCCTTTCTAGTTTTTCAGGATGAGATATAGAATGAACAACCCATCCTTATATTATAATATGGTTATGAAGGTACGTAGGGGAGCTGCTGATCCAGATGAGAGATGGCATAACCGCTATTGGGGAAGAAGAGATGAGAATGCCCATTGGCAATAGAAGTCTATTTTCTCCTGTGGTTCAAAGGCACAAATGTGAATGCCTCTTGCTCTGGAGCAAGCTTTAGGGCTCTTGTAAACAGTATTCAGAAAACATGAAAGGGACATCAGATTTAGTCCTTGACAAAAAGCTCTTCTCACAGAGAACTTTTGATATGTTATTAAAGATATTCAAAAAGTACTTGCCAGATGATCGTCGCTATTTTAAATATACCTAAAGGATTTTATTTGATTTTTACAGTAAGTTTTATTTTGCATTCTTGGTTTTGAGTGGTTTTCTACTAAAAGTGAAACATAAAGTGACCTGTTTACCCATAACCATGGGTAAACAGGCCACTCTGGCAAAACAAGAGGACTTGTACTGTGAAAATGTACAATAGGGAAAAATACAAAACGTGGCAATCAAGGGGCAGTCAGAAATATACCAAGATTAAAAGTGACTATCTTTAAAAAATCCACAGATCGTGAATATACATAATTTGCAGAATATCTCCTGTATCTGGGAGCAACAATCATTAAAGCATGAATATAAAAGGCACACACTAAAAGTCAGTGAGGACACAGTAGCTCAACAGTTAGCAGCATAGAGCCTCTGGCCTCCAGAGCAGCAAGTCCTCCACAGTGATCACCTCCCTTTTGCTTTGCTTTCCAAAAATGGGGGTTCTGTCTTGTGTACATGAACTAAGATAGAGAATTTGTGAAAAGTATGGAATTAATAGCTCTGTATTTTTTTCTGTTGTTTTTCAATCTTCTTGAAATGATAATGTCAGTAAGGGGGTTTTGGCTATTTCTTTATTCTGTATAGAGACTAATAATTTAGTATTTGCTATGTGGGATATTGGCCTAGAGAGTTTTGTGAAGAGGATATTCTGGGTATACTTGTTACCATATGCTATTTTTATCCATGTTTTAATTTAGACACCTTAAAACCTTTTCTGGAGCAAACCAGGGATGGAAGGAAAGGAAAAAGAGAAGAAAGGAAGAAAGAAAGAATAGACAGAGGAAGGAAGAAAATGTTACTATCCCTAGTTTGTATTGTTTCTTAAAAGTCTTTTAACAAGATGTTAAAAATAAGATTGTGATTTGATTTCTCTCCCTCAGCCCCCCATACTCCCAATTCTGATTTTTTCAATGAGATATCTATGTCCCTCCATTCTCCCCAATGGGCAGCTGTCATTAACCTTCTTTACCTTTGCTTTTCTTTTTTATTTTTTTTAATTTTTATTATTAGTTAAGGTATTACAAATGTGTCCTCATCCCCCCCATTAACCCCCAACCTCCCTCCCCGCCCCGCACACTCATGCTCCCATCCCCCTGTTGTCCATGTCCATTGGTTTGGCTTATATACATGTATACAAGTCCTTCGGTTGATCTCTTCCCCTTACCCCCGCCCTTCCCTACTTTCCTTCTGGGGATTGATAGCCTGACCACAGTTTTCTAATCCACTCATCTGCTGATGGGCACTTAGGCTGTTTATTAGCTATGGTGAATTGTGCTGCTATGAACATAGGGATGCATATATCCTTTCTGATTGGTGTTTCTGGTTTCTTGGGATATATTCCTAGTAGTGGGATCACTGGGTCAAATGGGAGTTCCATTTTTAGTTTTTTGAGGTAGCTCCACACTGTTCTCCACAGTGGCTGCACCAGTCTGCATTCCCACCAGCAGTGCAGAAGGGTTCCTTTTTCTCCACATCCTCTCCAACACTTGTTGTTTGTTGATTTGTTGATGATAGCCATTCTGACAGGTGTGAGATGATAACGCATTGTCGTTTTGATTTGCATCTCTCGTATAATTAGTGACTTTGAGCATGTTTTCATATGTCTGTTGGCCTATGTCCTCTTTCGAGAAGTGTCTATCTAGGTCCGTTGCCCATTTTTTTATTGGATTGTTTATCTTCCTTTTGTTAAGTTTCATGAGATCCCTGTAAATGTTGGAAATTAAACCCTTATCGGTGGTATCATTGGCATACCTTTGCTTTTTCTTATTTGTCATGTGAAATTTAACAAAGAAAATGTAACATAACTGTGAGGAAGGCACAAGGAAGCCTATCGTTTATTTATTGTCTGAGACTATTAGGAATTGAGAAGGGGATCAAATAAACATGTTGCCATGTTTAACTTAATCTTTAATATATTTTAATTGGAAAAAAAACATATTAACAGCACATTTTGGTCTGAAGTGGTCCCTCTGCCAGCCAGCTAGCTTAGGGAAAGAGGCCTTTCCATAAAAGTGGTGTGGTAGACAACTTCTAAGATGGTTCCAAACCATCCCTGCCTCCTTATATCCAGACGCTTGTTAATTCTCTCTCCCTTTAGAGTGAGCTGGACCTAGTCAATCCTAATGAATACAATATAGCAAAAGTAATGGGATGTCACTTCTGTGATCAGGATTTATAAATATTCTGGCTTCCATCTTGCTCTTCCTTTCTCATTCCCTTGCTTGCTTTGAGAAAAGACTGCTGTAAACTGCTCTATTGAGAAGCTCATGTGACAAAAAACCGAGAAAGGCCCCTGGCCAAAATCCTGTGAAAAACTCCTACCAATAACTATTTGAGTGATGCTTTAAGGCATCAATTTTTTGAGTGATTTGTTATGTAATAATAGATAAGTAATACACATGCTTCAATAATTTTTTTCTGTTGTAAGTTTATCCCAAATCCCTTCTTCTATTTTTAAAAGAAAATAGGTGCTTCACAAGTATTTTGGCAGGTGGTAACATAAATCTTGACAGTGATTAACTATCTGGATTTAAATTGCCATCACTATTTTCATTGAGAGTACAGAGTTTTACATAAATGTATAAAGAGCAGGCCTAAATCTGATACAGAAAATGTCCAAAAATGAATTGCTATCTCCTTGCCTAAAATACAGATAAAAGCAGTGTTCTTTTATGCCATCTTAAATTTCAGTGACTTTTATTTGTATTATTATAACTTTTGAGCATCAATGATATATTCATTTTTTTCTCAAAGACATCCTGATGAAGCACTAAGTAAGCATTTTCCAAAAGATAAAAAATATTGCAGAAAAAGAAAAGAAACATAAAGAGATCTAAGAGACTAAAAAGAATAGTACTAAGTAGAATTTTCTACTTAGTTTTACATACCAACTATCTTTATGTTGCCTATCACTATGTGGAAAAAATACATGAATCCTTGCAATATTTTTTAAATTCTTTTTGAGGAACTTTAAATTCATGAAAGTTAGCTTGATCCTTAACAATGATGAAAACAGGCTTTTAAAATTACTTTGGAATTTCTCTAGTTCTAATTTCAGCCACTCAAGAGCCAGGTGTGGATATAATTAACAATATTCTCTAGCTATAGAACTCAGACCTGGATACTAGAATATTTATTCCCCTCCCTACACAATCATTTCAAAATCAAACAAAAGAAAATGCCTAACCTTTAACAAGAGGATTCCGGTGATGTCAGTGGGGTGTTAAAGTCCCCCTACTATGACTGTATTGCTGTCAATCTCTTCCCTAAAGTTCATCAAGAGATTTTTATGTACTTGGGTGCTCCTATATTGTGTGCATATATGTTTATAAGGGTTATATTTTCTTACTGAATTATTCCCTTTAGTATTATGTAGTGGCCTTCTTTGTCTCTTGTTATGGTCTTTGTTTTGAAGTCTAATTTTTCTGATATGAGTATTGCTACACAAAATTTTTTTCCTTTCATTTGCACGGAATATTTTTTCCAACCCTTCACTCTCACTCTGTGTATATTTTGTTCTGAGGTTGATCTCTTGTAGACAGGATATATATGGGTCATGTTCTCTCATACATTCAGTCACCCTATGTCTTTTGACTGAGGCATTTAATCCATTTACATTTAAGGTTACTATTGATAGGTATTTATTTGTTGCCATTTTTATTTTCTTTATGCCTATGATCCTTGCTCTCTTTTCTTCTTCTCTTTTCTTTTTTTAAAAATTTCTTTATTGATTAAGGTATTACATATGTGTCCTTATTCCCTGTCTCTGCTGACATGCCCCTTGTCTCCACTCCAAGCCTGCTCAGGCCACTGCAGCGGCGCTGGCAGGCCCCCGTCTCTGCTCCGGGCTGGCTCAGGCCGCCGCTACAGTGGCGCTGGCAGGCCTCCCTGTCTCTACTTCAGGACTGCTCAAGCTACCAGGGCATCTGTGGCTTGCCTCACTTTGCACGCAGTCCCCTTTGGCCCACCAGCGTGTGCCGCCTCTTCCTGAGCAGTCATGATGTTACGGCATCCCAGACAATTTGCATATTACATACACACACACACACACACACACACACACAAAATAATCACTATAGATTCTTCTAGTGTTATATTTTGAGATTATAAAAAGGTAAGTTCCCCTATAACCCTTCAATGGCTTTTTACTGCACTATAAAGAAAATTAAAATCTATTTTCTATAAGACCATAAAGCCTTATATGATCAGCCCTGCTTCTGTCTCCTCCTTCCATCTCATGTTGCTATCCTGTGCTCACTTGAAGCCAGCTACATCAGCTTCCTATCCTTTTAGGGATCAACTCAAATAATACCTTCTAAGAAAGATTTCCCTTGACCACTTTATTTAACTTAAGCTACTTCATGGAAGTTACTGGGGCACTATCATATTACTTATTAAATCTCCCTCAAACTGTTTTTCACAACTAGTTATTAGCTTTGTTTGTTTCTTCTCATGACAGATTAGGATGTTAGCCCCATAGAGATGGTACCTAGTTTATCGTATTTATCCCTGTATCTTCAGTGCCAACATAGTTCCTTACACACAAAAGATGTTAAAAAAAATACTTGCTAAATGTTTATTGTTGGAGAGAGACTGATAAGTGTTGAAATGATATATGAACCAAGAAGCAGGGGCCAAAAGAGGCCCTGTGGAATATAGTGGTGTTTACAATTGTCAGTGAAGCCCTGTGGTATACTTATAACAAGCACATAGCCAAACAGTCAATCTAAATGGATGTCCTGGGTAGCTCTGGTATAAACCATAGTGAAAAAAATGCAATATTTGATGGCTCTTTCTCAGAAAGATAGTCCTGTTGAGAGGACTAAGAGTGCCTTAGTGCACTTATAGGTCCCCATTGTTCTCTAACCAGGACTTTCTTCTTTTACCTCTTCTCAGATTAGACTCCAGAGATAATAATATTAGGAAATCTAAACGGAAGTGGACCCTAGTGCAATTTTAGGGAAGAAAGAGTGAGGGTGAGGTTTGGATGATATCAAATATTTTATTACTTAGCTTTTTGTTGTTGTTATTACAATAGTGCTTGTGTACAAGGCAGAGAAAAACTAGGGGAAAAAAAAGAATTTAGGACTTAATAAAGTGTCTATTTGATTTAACCAAAATCCTAGGAGGCTGTTCTCTATTATTTTTTCAACTTATTAGGCCTTAGCATCCTTATATGTAATAATAAAATAAATAAAATAATCACTATGTTCTCCTCCAGTTTAGTATTTTGTGATTTTTATGATATGGATTAAGTACTAATATGTGAACCATGATCTTTACTTTATAAAAATTTCTTTCTTGGCCCAGCCAGTGATGCTCATTGGTTGAGTGTTGACCTATGAACTGGGAGGTCATGGTTAGATCCCCAGTCAGGGCACATGCCCTACTTGCAGGCTTGATCCCAAGTAAGGGGTGTGCAGGAGGCATCTGACCCATGATACTCTCTCATCATCGGTGGTTCTATCTCTCTCTCCTTGCTCTGAAATCAATAATAAAAAATATAAAATTTCTCTATTGAAACTGTATTTTGGAATCAGAAAGTATAATGTCAGAATTCAGAATAGGGAGACTGGGCAGCAGGTGGTGCTGCTGACACTCGGAATCAAAGTGGCGCTGGCAGGAAGTATCAGCCTGCACCTGTCCGACGAGCAGCAGCCGAGTGAGTGGCCCATCCCTGTCCGAGGAGGATCAGTCACACGTGCAGCTCACTCCCATCCAAAGAGAAGCAGCCGCGCAAGCAGCCCACCCCCGTCCGAGGAGCAGCAGACTTGCAATCAACCTGTCCAAGTCCAAGGAGCAGTAGCCCCACAAGCAGCCCACCACATCAGAGGAACAACAGCAGCGTGCAGCCAGCCCACATCCAAGGATCAGCAGCCATGTGAGCAGTCCGCCCCAGTTCAAGGAGTAGCAGCTGTGTGTGTAGCCCGCCCCCATCCAAGGAACAGCAGCCTTGTGATCAGCACACCCTTTGTCTGAGGAACAGCAGCTGTGTGTGAAGCCTCCCCCTAACAAGCCAGAGGAGCCACCACAGCTGTGAACAGTACCCAACAGAGGAACTGCTGCCAACCGAGGAGCAGCTGCTACCACAAACGCCCAAGGAGCAACCATAGCCCAAGGAGCCAATGCCACCCAAGGAGCAGCCCCTGAACGACTCAACATCTAGATATGTCGGTGAGATCAAACATAGGTAGACAAAGAAACCCCCAAAGGAATGAAAAGGAGGACTCGCCAGAAAAGCACCTAAGTGAAACAGAGGCATGCAACATGACAGAAAAAGAATTCAGATTAAGGGTCCTAGAATGCATAAACCAGATGGAGGAAAAAATAAACAACTTATGGAAGAATCAAGAAGAAATAGATGAAAATATCAAAAACTTATGTAAGAATCAAAAAGAAATGGATGAAAAAAATCAATAACTTATGTAAGAACCAAGAAGAAATGAAGAGTGATATAGCTGCAATAAAAAACAACATTGAAAGTTTCAACAGTAGACTAGGAGAAGCAGAGGACCAAATTAGTGAATTAGAAGACAGGGAAGCAAAACACACCCAAACTGAACTGCAACTGGAGAAAAAAATTAAAAGACAGGAGGAGAGCCTAAGGGAGATATGAGAGAACATGAAATGAAACAACATACGAATAATAGGGGTGCCAGAACAACAGAAAGAGGAACAAGGGTTAGAAAACCTATTGAAAGAAATAATATCAGAAAACTTCCCTGAGGCAGGGAAGAAAAAAGTCACACAAGCACAGAGAGTCCCAAACAAGGTAAACCCGAAAAGACCCACACCAAGACACATCATAATTACCATGGTAAATGTTCAGGACAAAGAGAGAATCTTAAAGGTTGCAAGAGAGAGACGGAAAGTTACATACAAGGGATCTCCCATTAGATTATCAAAAGATTTCTCAACAGAAACACATCAGGCCAGAAAAGAATTGACAGAAATTTACAAAGTGATGCAAAGCAAAGGACTGAATCCAAGAATACTCTATCCAGCAAGGCTACCATTCAAAATTGAAGGGGAAATAAGAAGCTTCACAGACACAAATAGGCTAAGGGAGTTTATCACCACCAGGCCAGCAATGCAAGAAATGCTAAAGGGACTGGTGTAAAAAGAAGAAAAAAAAGCTAAAAGGAAAACAGGCACAAAAAATAGAAATGGCTACAAACAAGTACCTTTCAATAATAACTTTAAATGTAAATGGACTAAATGCTCCAATCAAAAGACATTTAGTGGCTGGATGGATAAAAAAACGTGACCCATATATTTGCTGTCTACAAGAGACCCACGTCAGAATAAGGGACTCACACAGACTGAAAGTGAAGGGATAGAAAAAAATCTTTCAGGAAAATGGAAATGAAAAAAAAGCTGGGGTAGCAACACTTATATCAGACAAAATAGACCTTAAAGTGGAGGCCATAACAAGAGATAAGGAAGGCCACTTCATAATATTAAAGGGATCAATACAACAAGAGGATATAACCCTGATAAACATATATGCACCAATGGAGGAGCACCCAAATACACACACACAAAAAAAACTCCTGGAAGATATCAAGGGAGAGACTGACAACAATACAATCATAGTAGGAGACTTTAATACACCACTGACATCACTGGATAAATCCTCTAGACAAAAAATCGGCAAAGAAACAGCAATCCTAAATGACTCACTAGATCAGATGGACATAATTGACATCTTCTGAACATTTCACCCCAAAGCCACGGAATATACGTTCTTCTCAAGTGCTCATGGGACATCTTCAAAAATAGACCACATATTGAGTCACAAACAAAGTCTTCCCAAATGTAAGAAGATTGAAATCATACCAAGCATCTTCTCAGATCACAAGGGCATAATATTAGAAATAAACTACAATAAAAACAACCCAAAATACTCAAACACTTGGAAGCTGAATAGCATGTTATTAAATATTGATTGGGCTACCAATGAACTCAAAGAAGAAATTGAAAACATCCTGGAAACTAATGACAATGAAAACACAACAATCCAAAACCTATGGGACACAATGAAAGCAGTCCTGAAAGGGAAGTTTATAGGCATACCTCAAAAAAAAAAAAAAACAAGAAAAAAATGGTAGTAAATCATCTAACTCTACAACTCAAAGAATTAGAAAGAGAGCAACAAGAAAACCCCAGAGTGAGCAGAAGGAAGGAGATAATAAAGAAAAGAGCATAAATAAATGAAATAGAGATGAAAAAAACAATACAGAAAATCAATGAAACCAAGAGCTGGTTCTTTGAAAGGATAAACAAGATTGATGAACTTCTAGCCAGGCTCACCAAGAAGCAAAGAGAGAGGACCCAAATAAACAAAATCAGAAATGATAAAGGTGAAATAACAACAGACCCCACAGAAATACAAATGATTGTTAAAAAATACTATGGACAACTCTACTCCAACAAACTAGACAACCTGGAGGAAATGGACAAATTCCTAGAAAAATACAACATTCCAAAACTCAATCAGGAAGAATCTAAAAATCTCAATAGGCCAGTAACTATGGAAGAAATTGAAGCAGTCATCAAAAAGCTTCCAGCAAACAAAAGCCCAGGACCAGACGGCTTCACAGGGGAGTTTTACCAAACATTCAAGGAAGAACTAAAACCTATCCTCCTCAGACTACTACAAAAATTCAAGAGGAAGGAACACTACCAAGCTCATTCTATGAATCCAGCATCACCCTCATACCAAAACCACATAAAGATAACACAATGAAAGAGAATTACAGGCCAATATCCCTCATGAACATAGATGCCAAAATCCTCAACAAAATCTTAGCAAATTGGATCCAGTAGTACATCACAAAGATCATACACCATGACCAAGTAGGATTTATCCCAGGGATGCAAGGATGGTACAATATCTGCAAATCAATAAACGTGATACATCACATAAACAAATTGAAAGAAAAAACCACATAGTCATATCAATTGATGCAGAAAAAGCATTTGACAAAATCCAACACCCATTTTTGATAAAAACTCTCAGCAAGGTGGGAATAGAAGGATCATACCTCAACATAATAAAAGCCATATATGACAAACCCACAGCCAACATCATACTCAATGGACAAAAAGTAACACCATTTCCCCTAAGAACAGGAACAAGACAGGGATGCCCACTCTCACCACTCCTGTTCGACATAATACTGGAAGTATTAGCCATTGCAATTAGACAAGAAGAAGAAATAAAAGGCATCCAAATTGGAATAGAAGAAGTAAAACTGTCCTTATTTGCAGATGACATGATATTATACATAAAAAACCCTAAAGACTCCATCAAAAAGCTATTAGACTTAATAAATGAATTTGGCAATGTAGCAGGATACAAAATTAACTCCAAGAAATCTATGGCATTTCTATACACCAATAATGAACTTACAGAAGGAGAGAAAAAAAAAAACAATCCCATTCACCACTGCACCAAAAAAATTAAGCTACCTAGGAATAAACTTAACTAAAGAGGTAAAAGACCTCTACTCTGAAAACTATAGGACGTTGGAAAAAGATATAGAGGAAGATATAAACAGATGGAAGAACATACCATGTTCTTGGATTGGTAGAATCAACTTCATTAAAATGTCCATACTACCCAAAGCAATCTATAAATTCAACGCACTTCCCATTAAAATACCAATGGCATATTTCACAGACCTAGAACGAACTCTCCAAAATTTCATCTGGAATAAAAAAGACTGCTGAATACCTGCAGCGATCCTGAGAAAGAACAAAGTAAGTGGGACCTCAATATCAGATATCAAGCTGTATTACAAAGCCACTGTTCTCAAAACTGCCTGTTACTGGCACAAGAACAGACATATAGATCAATGGAATAGAATAGAGAGCCCAGAAACCAACCTGAACCAATATGCTCAATTAATATTTGACAGAGGAGGCAAGAACATACAATGGAGTCAAGATAGTCTCTTCAATAAATGGTGTTGAAAAAATTGGACAGATAGATGCAAAAAAATGAAACTAGACCACCAACTTATACCATACGCAAAAATAAACTCAAAACGGATAAAGGACTTAAATGTAAGATGGGAAACCATAAAAATACTAGAAGAATCTAAAGGCAACAAAATCTCAGACATAGGCCGAAGCAATTTCTTCACCGATACAGCTTCTAGGGCATTGGAAACTAAAGAGAAAATAAACAAATGGGATTACATCAAAATAAAAAGCTTCTGCACAGCAAAAGAAACCATCAACAAAACAAAAAGAAAGCCCACTGCATGGCAGAACATTTTTGCCAATGTTATCACCGATAAGGGTTTAATCTCCAACATTTATAGGGAACTCATGCAACTTAACAAAAGAAAGATAAACAATCCAATCAAAAAATGGGCAAAGGACCTAAACAGACACTTTTCAAAAGAGTACATTCAGAAAGCCAAGAGACATATGAAAACATGCTCAAAGTCACTAATCGTCCGAGAAATGCAAATCAAAACAACAATGAGGCACCATCTCACACCTGTCAGAATGGCTATCATCAACAAATCAACAAACGACAAGTGCTGAAGAGGATGTGGAGAAAAAGGAACACTCGTGCACTGCTGGTGGGAATGCAGACTGGTGCAGCCACTATGGAAGACAGTTGGAGTTTCCTCAAAAAACTAAAAATGGATCTGCCATTTGACCCCGTGATCCCACTACTAGGAATATATCCCAAGAAAACAGAAACACCAATCAAAAAGTATATATGCAACCCTATGTTCATAGCAGCACAATTCACCATAGCTAAGATCTGGAAACAGCCTAAGTGCCCATCTGTAGATGAATGGATTAGAAAACTGTGGTACATCTACATGATGGAATACTATGCTTCTGTAAAAAAGAAGGAATTCTTACCATTTGCAACAGCATGGATGGAACTGGAGAGTATTATGCTAAGTGAAATAAGCCAGTCAATGAAGGAAAAATACCACATGATCTCACTCATTTATGGATAATAAAGACCATTATAAACTTATGAACATATAGATATAGAGGCAGAGCAGCCTCGAACAGACAGTCAAACTATAGCGGGAAGTCCAGGGAGGGTTGGGGGATGGGAAGGGGGAGGGGGGTAAGAGATCAACCGAAGGACTTGTACGCATGCATATAAGCATAACCAATGGACATAAGACACTGGGGGGTAGGGGAGGCCAGGGATTGTCAAGGGCAGGGAAAAAATTTAAAAAAGAATTCAGAATAGAGTTAGGTGTTAAGTAAAGAATTAGAGATCATACTGCAGACATATTCTTTATAATGCTTAACAACTAGCAGGTACCAATTCTTTGGGTGCTATAATTGAATCAGGCCCAAGTTATGACTTATTTAGGCCTATCTAATCAGCCATGATAGAATACCTTTGGATAAGTAGACTTTCTACTAAAAGCATACCTAACATATTTATAATGTATAACTAAAATTCTACATAATAAAAGGCTATTATGCAAATCGACCAAACAGCAGAACGACCGGTTGCTATGATGTGCACTGACCACCAGGGGCAGATGCTCAATGCAGGAGGTGCTCCGTGGTGGTCAGTGAGCTCCCGCAGGGGGAGCGCTGCTCAGCCAGAAGCCAGGCTCATGGCTGGTGAGCGGAGCACTAAGGATGTCCTGCTGATGGCTTAGGCCCGTTCCCTGCAGGCTCCCAGACTGCAAGAGGGTGCAGGCTGGGCTGAGGGGACCCCCCCCTCCCCCCAGTGCACTGGACCTCTAGTAAGTTAATAAGGTCCTTTTTTTTTGGAAAGAGAACTAAATGGCCACTGGGGATAGCTGGATTGATCCTCAGGGAGATCTTTTTTCTTTTTCCTACTAGATATCCAACAAGAAGTATTTCATGTTAGTATTGTCTTTGTCACTATCTACATTTATATGGATAAATATGATTGACTGTTATGAAAATCACATCACAGCAATTTTTTCTACTTTGAACAAAGTGACCTTTCTCATTAACATTCACCTGCTGTCCTCTATGTGTCACAGAGGAATGAACCACCAAGTGAGAAATGAGTCATCTATTCAAAGAAAATGCAGCCTGCTAAGACCCATTCTTCTTTTATTTAAGTCACATTAACTTGGAGGTTCAACTGTAGTGACTAGGTGGAATTGTTTTCTCAGGCAGCATATGTAGATGAATCTTATTTTATAATGCTTTATATAAATAAGTCATAGTAGTAAAAAGTACCACAAAATTTAAATTGGTTTGTATTATGTCTAAGATGGATAGTATAATCAAGTGCCTATTCTCAATCTGAGGAACCATACTATGGTAGCAGTAGGAAAGCAGTTGAAAAAATAATCCCTAAACTACAAGGAGGAAGCAGTTGCTTGAGAACAGACTTCAGATGAACTGCAGAGCTAAAGCAGTCCTGATGATATAAGAAATGTACAAATATGATATGGCTACACAATGATTTGTAGATTTCAAAGTTTAAAAAAATAGTCTCTCATTTGAACCTTACTAGCTGGTAAGTTAGCAGGGCATGCATTATGATTATTTTTTAGAGATGAAACAAGTGCCTTTCTCTTAATAGACACACAATCAGTGGCTAATAAAAGCAGGGGCACACTTGAGCATTTACTGATATGTTTACATTAAACCTAATTTTAAATATCTCCGATAATTTATTTTCTATATGTCTGGGTAGAAAGATGCTGGCCAAATGGAAATAAATTTTGAAACTGATTGAATTGCCAGATAGCATGTCAATATAAAAGTAGATTCTGTTCTTTTGATATTTTAAATAACAAAACGTAATATTAGAAAATTTGTGTTGACTATATAAATGCTTTATTACAAGGATAAAAGCTTAATGAAAGTTGTATAATGCTATATTTCATTGTCTTTCAAGTATTGATTTGATACCTAATCACCTTAATTTAAAAGTTTACATTTTATTTTATATTCTGCTAATGTCCAATTAAATTTAAAAAGAATGCAATCATGGTATGGAGCAGATATTTAAAAGTAAACCATTTGTCACTGGAGTGAAATTAGATCATGGGATTTTTTATTTTATTGTTTAAAGTATTACATATGTCTCCTTTTTCCCCGATTGACCCCCCCGCTGCCATTCCCACCCACCAGGACAAGCCCCCACAGCCCCAGTGTCCGTGTCCATTGGTTATATTAATATGCATGCATACAAGTCCTTTGCTTGATGTCTTACCCCCCCACCCACCCACCTACCCGCCGCCGCCTTCTCTCTGAGGTTGGCAGGTCTGTTCAGTGTTTCTTTGTCTCTGGATCTATTTTTGTTCATCAGTTTATGTTGTTCATTATATTCCACAAATGAGTGAGATCATGTAATATTTATGTTTCTCTGACTGGCTTATTTCACTTAGCATAATGCTCTCCAGCTCCATCCATGCTGTTGCAAATGGTAAGAGTTCCTTCTTTTTTACAGCAGCTTAGTATTCCACTGTGTATATGTACCACAGTTTTTTAATCCACTGTTGATGGGCACTTAGGCTGTTTCCAAATCTTAGCTATTGTAAATTGTGCTGCTATGAACATAGGGGTGCATATGTCCTTTCTGCTTGGTGTTTCTGGTTTCTTGGGATATATTCCCAGAAGTGAGATTACTGGGTCAAATGGCAGTTCCATTTTTAACTTTTTGAGGAAACTCTATACTGTTTTCCACAGTGGCTGTTCTAGTCTCCATTCCCACCAGCAGTGCATGAGTGTTCCTTTTTCTCCACATCCTCACCAGCACTTGTCATTTGTTGATTTGTTGATGATAGCCAGTCTGACAGGTGTGAGATGGTACCGCATTATCGTTTTGATTTTCATCTCTCGGATGATTAGTGACTTTGAGCATGTTTTCATATGTCCCTTGGCTTTCCTTATGTCCTCTTTCGAAAAGTATCTATTTAGATCCATTGCCCATTTTTTAATTGGGTTGTCTTCCTATTGTTAAGTTGCATGAGTTCCCTGTAAATGTTGGAGATTAAACCCTTATCAGTGATAACATTGGCAAATATGTTCTCCCATGCAGTGGGCTTTCTTTTTGTTTTGTTGACGGTTTCTTTGACTGTGCAGAAGCTTTTCATTTTGATGTAGTCCCATTTGTTTATTTTCTTCTTAGTTTCCAGGTCATGAGATTTATGACAGCCATCAGTTCAATGAAATGTTTCCTCTATTTGTAACTTTGAATTGTTCCATTTTTTAATGTTCATACTTCCATTGTCCATGCCTATTCCTATGTACTAGCTTCCATTCTATTTCTAAAAGTGGGGTGTAGTTTTTAACTTCCTCTGCTTTCAGAGGGCATAATTTCCTGCACATCAGTTTATCAACAAAAGTGATCAATATTTATTGTAGTGCAATTAAAACTCTGATTTATTTGCCAGAGTTAATTAAGACTAATTCCTTGTATTCTTCTAATAAAAATTCTTTTTTAAAAATTCAGGAGAAAACATTAGTACCTTTCTTTTATCATCTTTAAGCAGTTCTCTGGCATAATAATGATATTTTAAATTGGATGAAAATATCATGCAATAATGACACATTTGTATTTCTTATATTATAATGAAATAGTGATAATGATAGCCCTCCACATTGTTTTTACATTCATTAGGTCACTTAGGCCTTATATTATGTGAAGAAATAATTATCATCAAAACATTGTCTCTTACTCAATATGAAAAACATTCTAATTCAAATTTAATCAAACAAGTATTGAGAGTACTAAGGGAATGAGATGTATCTCTCTTGTAAAGTCAGTAAGAACTTACTTCTTTGCTATGGCCAGGAATGCTTCATCCAGAGATGGTCCAAGAGACTGAAAACAAGACTCAAGAAAACAGATGGATTTAGCAGCTTAATGAAAGAGCAGAGCCTTTACTTAGGGAACTATAATTATAAAGACCTATAATTAGCTTGCTAAATCAGGATGGGGAATTCTCAGCACCTCACAGTAATTATCTAGGGGTATGAAATAACTAAGAACACCTGGAGGTTCCAAAAAGCTATATCACCTTAGAGAGGGTCAGCTTCATGGGTATGGGACTTGTGCGCTTGCACAGGTTCCAAGTCTCAGAAGGACCTGCACTTAGCTTAATGCTCTGCTTTTTCTTTCTTGAAGAGCTTAATAACTTCTGAACATGGGACCCCGCATTTTTCTTTTGCTTTGGGTCTCACAAGTATGTAGCCAGGCCTGACCTGAGGCGACCTAAGAGAGTAACTTTTGGATGAGGTAGCTGGTTAGCTGGATAGGTAGTGTGAGAAATACCTATGCTGGCAGCTTTGCCAGTAGGACATTAAGGAAGCTACAGAGTAGAGAGCAGTGTAGACTGGGCCCTCTTAGGAAGGGAGTATTAATTTGAGAATAATGAACATTTTTGGAGGACTTATAAGAGGAAAAGCAAAAGGAAAGAGATGGATGCTTCTTTATTTTGGTAACTTGTGTCCTACATTATTTAAAATGGATTTTCCAACTATCTTTCTAGTTCAGCATTCTCTAAACATTTCTAATTGCACACTCTTATAATTATAAAAACATTTAAACATGAATCTCCCTAATACAGGTTTATTAGTTTAAAACTTACATATTGTATTACTATAAAACTATGTTATATGTCAGCATTGTCAAATAAAAATACAGTGTGGTACACAAATGAGAGCCACATATGTAATATTAAATTTTCTAGTAACCAAATTAAAAAATAAATAAGCAAGTGAAATTAATTTTAATGTGTTCTAATTAAGCCAACATATAAAAATATCATTTCAACGTGACATTAATATAAAATTATAATGAGATATTTTACATTTTTCACACTATGTCTTAGAAATATGGTGTATATTTTAAACTTTCAGCATCCCAATTCAGACTAGCCAAGTATTAAGTGTTTAATAACCATGTGTGGTTAATAGCTACAGTATTTGATAGTGTAGTTTTATATGTTTCAGAACATATTAAATATCAACTAAGGATGTATGAGAATAAAAAAGATAATATAAAAGTCCTGGACCTCATGGCTTCACAGGCAAATTTTACCAAGCATTCAAAGAAAAATTAATATCTGTCTTCCTCAAACTATTGCAAAAAATTTAAGAGAAAGGGAGACTTCCCATCACTTTTTATGAGGCCAGCATTATCCTAATTCCAAAACCAGATAAAGACATTACAAAGGAAGAAATATATAGGCCAATATCTCTGATGAACACAGATGCTAAAGTACTCAACAAGATATTAGCAAATTGGATTCAGCAATACATTAAAAAGATCATACACCATGGTCAAATGGGATTTATTTTGAGAATGCAAGGCTGGTACAACATTTGCAAATCAATAAATGTGATATATCACATAGCAAAATGAAAGATAAAAATCACATGATCGTATCAATAGACACAGAAAATGCATTTGATAAAATCCAGCACCACTTTTGATAAAAACTCTCAGCAAAGTTGGAATAGAGGGATCAAACCTCAACATAATAAAAGCCTTATATGACAAACCTACAACCAACATCATATTCACTGGACAAAAACTAAAAACATTTCCTTTAAGAATAGAAACAAGACAGGGTTATCTGCTTTTTCCACTCTTATTCAACATAATACTAGAAGTCCTAGCCACAGGGATCAGACAAGAAGAAAAAAAAAGTAAAAGGGATCCACATTTGGAAAAAAGGAAGTAAAACTGTCATTATTTGCAGATGACATGATATTGTACATAAAAACCCCTAAAAACTCTACCAAAAAACTACTATATCTAATAAATGAATTTGGCAAAGTAGCAGGATACAAAATTAATGTTCAGAAATCAGTAGCATATTTACACGCTGATAATGAACTACCAGAAAGAGAAACTAAGAAAACAATCTCATTTACTATTGTAAAAACAGAAAATAAGGTACGTAGGAATAAATTTAACTAAGGAAGTAAAAGACTTGTCAGGACTCAGAGGGAAGGTAGAGGAGAGTTGGGGTAAGGGGGAGAGATCAACCAAAGGACTTATATGCAAGCATATAGGCCTAACCAATGGACACGGACAACAGGGGGGTGAGGGCATGAGTGGGGGTATAGGGGGTAACATGGGATAAGGACACACATGTAATAACTTAATCAATAAAACATTTAAAAAATAAAATAAAATATTATTTAAAAAAGAAAAAGAAAAACTGTAGGACATTGAAGAAAGAAATTGAGGAAGATACAAATAAGTGGAAGCATATACCATGTTCATGGATTGGTAGAGTTAACATAATTAAAATGTTCATACTACCCAAAGCAATTTATAGATTCAACACAATGCCTATTGAAATACCAATGACATATTTCACATATCTATAACAAATAATCCAAAAATTTATATAGAACAAAAAAGACTCCAAATAGCCTCAGAAATTTTGAGAAAGTAAAACAAAGTTGTGGGTATCACAATACTTGATATCAAATAATATTGTAAGGCCATAGTAATCAACAAATCCTGGTATTGGCACAAGAGCAGACTTATAAACCAATGGAACAGAACACATACCCCAGAAATCAACCCACACCATTATGGTGAATTAATATTTGACAAAGGAAACAAGAGCACGCAATGCAATAAAGACAGTCACTTCAGTAAATGGTGCTGGGAAAATTGGACAGATACATGCAAAAAAATTTAACTAGACCACTTTCTTATATCATATACAAAAATAAATGGAATGAAGTTAAAATGGATTAAAGACTTTAATGTAAGTTAAGAAACCATAAAAATCTTAGAAGAAAATATAGGTAGTAAAATCTCAGACCTCTCTTAGACCAATATTTTTTTCTGCTGTATCTCCTAGGACAAGGGAAATGAGAAAAAATAAACAAGTGGGACTACATCAAACTAAAAAGTTTTTGAACAGCCAAAAAAAGCCATAAAAATAAAAAAGGAACTCACTATATGGGAGAACATATGTGCCAATGACACATCAGATAAAGGGTTAATTTCCAAAATACATAATGAACTTATACAACTCAACACCAGTAAAACAAACAATCCAATAAAAAATGGTCAAAGGACCTGATATGGTTCTCTCACATCAGTGTTTCTCTCTGTCTCTCCCTCTCCCACTCTCTCTAAAAATCAATGGGAAAATATCCCAAGTAAGGATTAAAATACATACACACATACATACATACACACATACTTACAAAAAAGAAAGTAATATAAAAGGAATTTCCAAGTTCTAATATTTCCCCCATATTTTAATGGATGGCCTTGCAAATCATGGGGTATGAGAATCACACACAGGAAACTAGTGGTTTAGTATTTGGAAAATACCATCTTTGGAAAATACAGCCTGCTACAAGTTCCTTAACTGTTTTGTAAAGTTGAGGCTCTAGGAAACTGCACTGTACTGATCTCTCTGGCATACTGTTTCTGGGAACATACATATTCCTCTTTGGGAAGCTCAAAAAGAAATACAAGAAACTGTAGTGGCAGCTAGGATATATCAGGTCATGGAAGACTTTTTGTACCATGCCATGGAGCTTGAACTTTATCTCATTGGTGATTTTTCAGCAGGGGAATAGCATAGTCAGTTGTATGTTTAAATAGATTCCTCTAACTGCAGTGGGAGGATGTATTTAAAAGGCCAAGACAGGGCCTAGGGCAAGTAGAAAGTAGAATAGTATATTACAGCAATGGTCTCAGCTTGCTCACCAGATCTCATCAGATACACATGCTTGCTTATTAAGATGTTCTACTTGGAGCACTTGTCAAGTGAAGTTTTAAATAGTAACAGAAGAAGCCATTGAAAAAGCATGTTAATGGAAATGTTAAATGTTTGATTCTTAGTAACTTTGAGCCTTTGCTTCAGAGCGTCCACTATTTCTTTCTCCACATTGTTTTTCTACTTCCCCAAAATCCAAAAACATTTATCTTAAAGATCTCTTTGTCAACTGTCCCTATGGTAACCATATACCCCAAATAAGTAAAAGGCCTAGAGTGTAGGGGTGGAGTTGGTGGATATCAGGGCTACATTAAGACAATTGAGGAACATTCCACAGAACAGTTGATCTATATTTTTCAAAAATGTCAATATCATTTTAAAAACCTAAGGAATTATTTTAGATCAAAAGAAATTAAAGAAAAAAGATATTAAAGAACTATGGTAACTAAGCACAATCCTGGACTGGATCCTGGATTGAAAATATTTACTATAAAGGACATTTTTGGGATCACTGGAGACGTTTGTGTATTATGTATTAAATAGTATTGTGCCCAGCTGGAGTGGCTCAGTTGGTTGAGCATTGTCCTGTGCACCTAAAGATTTCCTGTTGGATTCCCACTTAGGGCACATATAAAAGGCAATGGATCAATATTTCTCCCTTCCTCTCTCTAAGCATGTACTCAGATGAAGTTTAAAAAGAAAATTTAAAAATTTTAAATAGTATTGTATCAATATTATGTTCTCTGAATTTGACAATTGTAAAACAGCTATGTAAAGGAGTGTCCTTATTCTTAAGAGGTACATATTAAAACATTTTAAAGAAGGGTTATGATATCTGCAACCTAACATGACTCAGCAAAAATTTGAACATACTTAGGCATCCTATCTAATAAAAGAGAAACATGGTAATTAGCGTACGTCCGCTACCCTTCCCATTGGCTAATCAGCGAGATATGCAAATTAACTGCCAGCCAAGATGGCGGCCGGCAGCCAGGCAGCTTGAAGCTAACATGAGGCTTGCTTGCTTCAGTGATGGAGGAAACCAACCTTCCCCGCCTGCCTTGCCGGCCTCTGAGCCTGCAGTTTGAAACATAGTTACAAATATAGAAGCTAAACAAAACTCCAGAAAACTGCTTTCAGCCAGCCAGGATCTCAGAGCTGGAGTTGATACAGTGTTTCGATTACAGAACCCAAACAAACCAGATACCTGCTTTCAGCAGCAGAGGCCTCAGAGCTGGAGCCAGAGCTAAAGCTGGCCCAGAATAAAAAAAAAGAAAGAAAAAAGGAGCAGTTGGGAGCTTCAGTCACCCGCCAGCCTGAAAACAGCCCTCAGCCCCTCACCCAGACTGGCCAGGCATCCCAGTGGGGACCCCCCCACCCTGAAGGGTGTGTGGCCAGCTGCAAACAGCCATCATCCCCTCACTCAGGCTGGCCAGGCACCCCAGTGGGGACCCCCACCCCCCTGAAGGGTGTGTGGCCAGCTGCAAACAGCCACCATCCCCTCACCCAGGCTGGCCAGGCACCCTAGTGGGGACCCCCACCCTGATCCAGGACACCCATCAGGGCAAAACAGCCGGCCCCCACCAATGCACCAGGCCTCTATCCTATATAGTAAAAGGGTAATATGCCTCCCAGCACCGGGATCAGCAGAGCTGCAAGGCCTCCCAGCACCGGGATCAGCGGAGCTGAGAGGCCTCCTGGCACCGGGATCAGTGTGACAGGGGGCAGCGCCCAAACCCCCTGATCGCCCTGTGGCTCTGTGTTTGACAGGGGGCGGAAACACAACCTCCCTATCCGCCCTGCTCTGTTCGTGACAGGGGAAGGCGCCCCAACCCCATGATCAGCCCTGCTCTGTGCCTGATGGGGGGAGCTCCCCAACCCCGATTGCCATGCGGCTCTGTGTGACAGGGTGCGGCGCCCCAACCCCCTGATTGGCCCTGCTCTGTGTGTGACGGGGTAGAGCCATAAACTCCCCATCGGCCCTGCCCTGAGTGTGAGAGTGGCGGCGCCCCAACCCCCTGATCTGCCCTGCTATATGCGTGACGGGGGGAGCTCCCCAACCCCCCGATGGGCCCTGCTTTGTGTGAGACAGGGGGCAGCGCCCCAACCCCGATTGGCCCTGCTCTGTGCCTGACAGTGGGTGGCGCCGCAACCTCCCCATCGACCCTGCCTTGATTATGACAAGGGGCGTTGCCCCAACCCCCCAATCGGCCCTACCCTGAGCGTGACTGAGGGTGGCATCGCAACCTCCCGATCCGCCCTGCTCTGTGCATGAAGGGGCAGCGCCCCACTCCCCAATCGGCCCTGCTCTGAGCCCGACCAGGGGCTGCACCTAAAGATTGGGCCTGCCCTCTGCCAGCAGGTCGTTATCTCCCGAGGAGTCCCAGACTGCAAGAGGGCACAGGCGGGGCTGAGAGACCTTCCCTCCCCCCCGAGTGCACAAATTTTTGTGCACCGGGCTTCTAGTCCTATATAATAAGAGAGAAACATGCAAATTAACGATCCCTCTGCCACAAAGATGGCTGCACCCACAGCTGAGGCCGAGTTCCCATAACAAGCCTTAAGGAGCAATCAGCAGGGACCTGAGGCCATGCCCCCCCATGGGGCTTGACGGGGGACTTCAGGCCACGCCCCCCACCCCGGTGCCAGGCCAGGGGACCTCAGGCTGTGCCCCCCGCTCAGCAGGGCTTGACAGGGGACCTCAAGATGTGCCCCCCACACCAGTGCTGGGCTGGGGGACCTCAGGCTGTGTCCCCGACCCTGGCACCAGGCCAGAGGACCTGAGGCAATGCCCCCCATCCTGGCGCCAGGCCGGGGGACCTGATGCTGCACCCCCCGCATGGCAGGGCTTGACAGGGGACCTCAAGGTGCACCCCCCACCCTGGTGCTGGGCTGGAGGAACTCAGGCTGATCCCCTGCCTGGTGCCAGGCCGGAGGACCTCAGGCCATGCCCCCCACCCTGGCACCAGGCCAGGGGATCTGAGTCTGTGCCCCCCACCCCAAGCCAGACCAGGGGACCTGAAGCCACGCTTCCACCCAGCGAGACTTGACAGGGGAACTCAAGGTGCGCCCCCCGCCCTGGTGCTGGGCCGGGGGACTTCAGGCCATGCCCCCACCCCAACGACAGGCCGGGGGACCTCAGGCCATGCCCCACGCCTGGCGGGGCTTAATGGGGGACCCTCAGGCCGCACCTCTCCCCCGGCACCAGGCTGGGGGATGGCAGGCCACTCCCCCTGCTCGGCGGGACTTGATGGGGGACCTCAGGCCATGCCCTCTGCCCCAGCCTGGGCTGAGGGACCTCAGGCTGCACTCCCCCACCCTGGCGCCAGGCCAGGGGACCTGAGGTTGCGCCCCCCACCCGATGGGGCTTGACAAGGGTGGGACCGGCCGCGTCTGGATCTAGCCCAATGAAGGGGGGCCGGCTGGGTCTGGGTCTCGCGCAATTTTGAGGCACATGTGGGTAGGTAGGGACTTGACTCTTGGTCCCATGGTGCACCTCAGACTCTGACAGGAGGAAGATTTTCATATACGTTTTACTAATTTTCTTTCATCTCTGACACTTCTATTATAGAGAAAGGGCAAATAGCAATATTAAAATATTTCCTCTAATTAATCCCCTTTTAATGTGCACAAATTTCGTACACTGGGCCACCAGTATATTTATATGCTATATAGAAAAAGATGATGCAAATGTGCCAAAAAGCAAATGTGGCAAAAATGTTAGCAGTTGGTAATTTTGGTAAAGAAGTATAAGTTATTCATTGTGCTATTTTTTATAATTTTTATGTATATTTAAATTTTACAAAAAGATCTCTTTTACAGATTCAGTTGAATACTTTTAAATATAATGATATAATGTCTGAGGTTTGCTTCAGAATAATGGCAGGTGGGGAGTGAGAGTTGGTGGAAGTATAGATGAAATAATTATCAAGAGTTATAGATTATTGAACCTGGTTGATAGCTATATGGGCGTTCATTGTATTATTTTGTCTATTTTGATATATGTTTAAAGATATCCATAATAAAATGCTCTAAACAAAGAAGAGTATGGTGCCCCATCCTCATAAGTAAAAGGAACAATGCTAATACTTAATAGGACAGAATTCCATATTAATTTTAACTTTGCCAAGTCTACTTTAAGGTGGGGGGTGGGAGGTGAAGGGGTGGTGGGTGGGTACAGATATAAAATATCATATGTTTTCATAAAGAATTTTTTGGATGCTGCTGTTGTATTGGTGTCCTAGCACATACTTAATTTGTTTATTGGATAATTCAGGATTGGTTGAATTAGAGAGATGATTAAAAAGAAAATTAGGGAACTGTATAATATATTTATTCTGGTTGAAAAATTTACATGATAAAAAAGAAATTTCCAGGAGGGTCTCCATTTTTTTCACATACTAGATTGTTCAAGTGTTGATATGAATGAAGCTAAGAAGTCAGTTGATAAAAGTCTAAATACTTCTATGTTTTCCCAATGTTTTAGAGACTGAGAGGTTTCTAGCTCAGCTGTTTTCCTTTCATAACCCCTCCTTAAACCTCACATATAAATGTTCATCTGCCAAACATTTGTCAGAAACAATTCATACAAAATTCCAAATTCTTGATCAGATGCAAACTCTTGTTTCACACTTGGCTGTTTTTCAAAATTCCCTAGGTAACACTTTTCCATATTTACAGAAAAATGAAAATAATTCTGCCAAGAATTATGAATTATATTTTGAATTCAGTTATGAGGTCCTTTGAAGAGCACACAAAAACATAGACTGTTTTGTGTTACCTTATGGATTATGAAGGGATTAACACTGGGAAAGGACTTTAATGGGGAAAAATGTTGTGAGACACACCACAGTGAAAAGACAGGGTTTTTTTTGTTCATTCCATTGCTTAAGAAATTGATAGCCATCTTTGAAATTCAAGTATTTCCACACTTGTATACATTATCTGTTCACATTAGAGAATTATATGTGATATCAACAAACCCTGAACACTAGCAGAGATGGTTGGTATTCAAATAAAATAATTTCTAGGTCATACTACTCAGGCCTTACCTATGGTACACAAAAAGTCCACTAAGTTTCAAGGTTATTTGGAAAAGAATAAATTAACATCAGCAACAAGTAGGGGAGTTACAAAATATATAGAGAATATATAAAATCTGTTTGACTAATTTTACAAATATTATGCTATAGATTTTCATTCAATAATTAAAATATAGAAGTAGTTAACATCATTAGAGAAAATTAAAATCTCAGAAACATGGAACATGTGTTTTGAACCTTAACAGACATATAAACACAAATTCAAAACTACCAGATAATTTGATAAATATTGACCATAGAAATACTATAATGTGTTATTAAATTTTAAAAATTATTTGAATATAAAAATAAAATTAAAGTACACTTAATTGTCCCTTAAATTATTGGTAATCTATATAATAAAAGCCTAAGCGATGGTTATGGCGGAATGACCGGAACAACCGGTCACTATGATGCGCACTGACCACCAGGGGGCAGACACTCAATGCAGGAGCTGCTCCTTGGTGGTGAGTGCGCTCCCACAGGGGGAGAGCTGCTCAGCCAAAAGCTGGGCTCATGGCTGGTAAGCGCCGCGGCAGTGGCAGGAACCTCTCCCGCCTCCACGGCAGCATTAAGGAGCAGCAAGCCGAGCGGTAAGGAACAAGTAGGCAGGCGGCCAGTAAGGAGCGAGGGGTCCCGGACTGGGAGAGAGTACAGGCTGGGCTGAGGGACCCCCCCCAAGTGCACAAATTTCACGCACGAGGCCTCTAGTCATGAATATAAAAGTAATTGCCAAAAATATAGGGAAATACCTCAACTATTTTATGTTTCTTTAAAAGGGGGAAATTTCATTAACATATTAATAAAAACCTTACCATTTATAGATATAAAATTGAATTAATAAAAGTCATTGTAGTATTTCTCATTGTAGTATTATCTACACTAATAAAAGAGAAAAATGGTAATTGGCGTACGGCAATACCGTTTTCATTGGCTAATCAGGGCTATATGCAAATTAACTGCCAACTAAGATTGGCAGTTAACTGCCAACTAAGATTGGCAGTTAACTGCCAACAAGATGGTGGCTAATTTGCATATGTAGGCACAATGCAGGGAGGCGAAAGGGAAAGCAGGAAGAAGCCCCCTGCCACTGACAGTGATCTGAAACCCAGGGGGGAGCTAAGAGCTGGGGGGCAGGGCAAAGGCGGCCCTGGGGCCGCCTTTGCCCTGCCCCCCAGCCATGATGGGAGAAATCAGGCGCCTTTGCCGCCCTGGCCAGTGATAGCAGGAAGTAGGGGTGGAGCCAGCGATGGGAGCTGGGCACGGTCGAAGCTGGCAGTCCCTGGAGCTAGGGGTCCCTTGCCTGGGCCTAAAGCGAAGCCCACGATTGCGGCGCCCCCCGCTGCTACTGCAGGTCCCCACTGTCTGGGCCGGACGCCTAGGCCAGAGGTGTTAGGCCTGGGCAGGGGCGGAGCCTGCAACCGCGGGGAGCTGGGTGTCCCCTGCCCAGGCCTGACACCTCTGCCGGAGGCCTCAGGCCTGGTCAAGGGGCCGATCCGGTGATTGGTGATCAGAGGGTGATGAGGGTCAACTCCTCTGGCCGAGGCATCAGGCCTGGGCGGGGGGCGGAGCCGGGGATTGGGGGGATATGATGGTCCCCTTGCCCAGGCCTGAAGCCTGGGTCAGAGGCGTCAGGCTTGGGCAGGGGGTGGAGCAAGCAATCAGAGGGAGATGGGGGTCCCCTGCCCAGGCATGATTCCTGGGCCAGAGGCCTCAGGCCTGGGCGGAGGCCAGAGCCAGTGACCTTAGGGAGATGGGGGTCCCCTGTCCAAGCCTGACACCTCTGGCGGAGGCGTCAGGCCTGGGCAACGGGCCTATCAGGCGAACGGAGGGTGATTGGGGTCAACGCCTGAGGGCTCCCAGTATGTGAGAGGGGGCAGGCTGGGCTGAGGGACACTCTCCCCCCCCACACACACCCAGTGCACGAATTTTGTGCACCGGGCCCCTAGTAATTTTATAATAAATACCTACTTAATGTGGTAAGTACTAAAAAGTAAGTTTAGATGAACCTGAAACATTGGATTGAAATAAATAATGATGTTATGTATATTTATGAAAAGAAAGGAGTTGTAAATGACTAGAGTAAACAATTCCAAGTATATTAGGATAATGCTTCTGTGAAATTATCCTGTTCTCTTAAATCACTCTAGAAAACTCTCGTTTTAGATATAGCAGTTTCTATTTCCCCTCTCTTCTTTTGGTTCTACATAGTTATGACTGAATCAATTTATGGCTAAAATGTGATGAAACATTTATTGGTAGAGTGAAGATATCCCAACTTTCACAACTGAAAGATCAACTATGACTTCAGTCATTTGGGCTTATTCCTCAGCACTGTCTGGGCATAGCAGATTCTTTATAATACAAAAGGAAAAAAACACACCAAACATTGTAAGTTGAACACGTTTTTTCCTACTGCATTTCCCATTGTGCATTATTAATGCAATAATATTCTAGGAGTCTGAAATACATTTCAAAATATATGAATAAAATTACTCATGCTTACAGTATGAATTTTGGTGTATTGTTTTTGATCAATCAAAGCAGTATCTTGTTGCAGATAAGCTGCCAGGTGGTACAGGAGAATTAATCAGCTGGACACTCAAAAGATATTCAGAAAAGTAGCCTTTAATTGCAGATGCACTAGTGCCATGACTCAGGGGAGTCAGCCTCCAAATCCTGAGTGATGAATATAGACAAAGCTATCCCTTTATGCCCTTAGTTCCTCTGTCCCCCAAATATGGATCAGGCTTCCAGACTTTTTGCAGCTCCCCGTGAGTAGGGATGGAGGAAATCAGATTACACTCAGAGGCCTGTCTGGCACCAGTGTTGCTAATCCCCTCAGGGGATTGTATATGGTTGTATATGGTTCATGGTTTTGGCCTTTATAAAATTGGGAGTATTCCGGGAAACAGGTTCTGCAAGGCAGGACAGGCATCACAGGTAAAAATGGAGTGTATCGGCAAGCAAGAGTGTGTGTCAGAATGCAGGTTACTGGCACAGATTCAAATAGCCAGCCCCCCCCCCCAAATGTCTTATTTTCCCCTTCATCTTTGTTTATATATAAATATGAATTCTAGAACTATACATGATTTTAGAATTCATGATTTTAGAATAAAATGGACAAATTCTTATTTTTCAGTTGAAGGAAGTAAAGCCTCAAGAAGGCCTTGGGGTTGCAAATCTGAAGTGCATTCTGCATTGTTTCCTGTTAGGGTTCCCAGTGGATTTGAGCCCCAATTAACCACAATACTATCAGTGGTTGGCAAACTGCGGCTTGCGAGCCACATGCGGCTCTTTGGCCCCTTGAGTGTGGCTCTTCCTAAGCCTTAGGAGTACCCTAATTAAGTTAATAACAATGCATCTACTTATATAGTTTAAGTTTAAAAAATTTAGCTCTCAAAAGAAATTTCAATCATTGTACTGTTGATATTTGGCTCTGTTGACTAATGAGTTTGCCGACCACTGACCTAGCTCAATAAGGGGCTCTTTTATTGCTTTTTCTTCCCTATTTCAGCCTTTTCAAATCCCCAAAATAAACCACCTACATGTAAGCCCTTGTGTCTTTTGGGGAACCCAAGCTATAGATTTCAGAATGTTACTATTATAAACAAAGTTTGATGTGTGGCATTAAGGAAAATGAATTTGAAAGGAAAAACAGCTCCTAAAGTTTGTATTCCTTTCAAAAAATAATAAAAATAATTTTTACTTGTATTTTAGAAATAGATCTTTATGTTTTAAAACTTATATTTATAATATGAATTACGTTACCTGATGTCTAAATCTAAGAGATTTGTCTTAAATTAACCTTATTATCATGAAAAGAAACAATGAAAAATGAAAGTGAATTCCATTCTCCATTCTGTATCTTAGAGTTGTTTTTCTGGAAAGCTTGTGAGGCTATGTGTACATAACAACAAAATATCCCATCAATTAATTTTAAATAATCATGTCACTGGGTTACAGTTGTATTGATAGCCCAACTGTGACAGTAATTTTCTATTAAGTAATAGAAAACCCAACTGAAACTGACTTATTATCCTACATAACCATAAGTCTGGTGGTAAGATTTTCTTTTTGTGTGTTAAGAACATTTAACATAAGGTCTACTCTCTTTGCAAATTTTAAGTATTCAATATAGTATTGTTAGCCATAGCCACTATGCATTATAGTAGACCTCAAGAAATTAGACAGCCCTCTGGAAATGTGGATTCCCAACTGTGGATTGAAAATAGGAGTTGATCCTTGTAAAATACAGGCATGAACTCCAGCTGGCCTGCTAAAGATACCCAGCACACACAGGCTACAAAGGGGAAGCTCCTATACAAGGCCATGTTTTTAAGACGGGGAGAGGTTGCTATTTCACCTATTTAATAAGAAACAAACACAGAGAGAAAATCTTAATGAGGAGACATAAAAATGTTTTTGAAATGAAAGAACAGGAAAAAACTCCAAGAAAAAGAATGAAACAAACTGGAGACAAGCAATCTACCAGAAAAAGAATTTATAACAATGGTTACAAAGATGCTCAATGGTCTCAAGAGAAGAATAAACTCAGTGAGAACTTCAACAAAGGTATAGAAATATAAAAAATAACCAGTCAGAACTGAAGAGTACAATAACTAAAATGAAAAATACACTCGAGGTAATCAACAGGAAATTAGATGATGCAAAAAAATGAGTCTGTGAGCTAGAAGACAAAGTGGAAATCACTGACTCAGAAAAGCAAAAGAATTTTAAAAATTTTTTAAGAATTTTAAAAAATTTTTAAGAATTTTAACAGAACTCTGGTACCACATCAAGCATACCAACATTTGAATCATAGGAGTTTCTGAAGGGGAGGAGAGAGAGAAATTACAGAAAATTTATTTAAAGAAATAATACCTGAAAACTCCCTAACCTGGTGAAGGAAACAGACATCCAAGTCCAAGAAACACAATGAAACTAAAGAGGCCCATACCAATATACATCATAATTAAAACAGCAAAAGTTAAAGAGAGAATCTTAAGAGTAGCAAGAGAAAGGCAGCGATTTAAGTACAGTGGGTCTCTCATAAGGCTTCAGCAGATTTTTCAGCAGAAACTTTTTTTTTTTTAATATATTGATTTTCCACAGAGAGGAAGGGAGAGAGACAGAGAGTCAGAAACATCGATGGGAGAGAAACATCGATCAGCCGCCTCCTGCACATCTCCCACTGGGGATGTGCCCGCAACCCAGGTACATGCCCTTGACCGGAATCGAACCCGGGACCCCTCAGTCCGCAGGCCGATGCTCTATCCACTGAGCCAAACCGGTTTCGGCAGCAGAAACTTTGAAGACCAGAAAGGAATGACATTATATATTCAAAGTGATGAAAGTGAAAAATATACAAGCAAGAATACTCTACCTATCAAGATTATAATTCAGAATTGAAGGTGAGACAGTTTCTCAGACAAGCAAAATCTATAAAAGTTCATCACCATTAAAATGGCAGTGTAAGAAATGTTAAAGGGATTTCTTTAAGTGGAAAAGAAAAAGCCCAAACTAAAAATAATAAAAGATAGGGGGAAAGGCTCATTGATAAAGGCAAACCATTTAGTAAGTGTAGTTGATCAATTATAAAGCTAGTAGGATGGTTAAAAGACAGGGGTAGTGAGAGCATGTGTAACTATAGTAATAAGTTAAGGTATAAACACACATACATACAAAGATGTAAAATATGATGTCAAAAACACAAATATGCAGGAGTAACAAAAAAATGTAGTACTTTTGGAATGTGTTTGAACTTAAGCGACCCTTAAAATAGACTGCCATAAACATAGCTTGCTATATATGAACCACATGGTACCAAAAACCAAAATCCTATGGATACACAAAAAGTAAAAAAAGGAATCCAAACAAATCATTGAACAAAGTTAACCATGTTCAGGAAAATAACTCAAGAGAAGAAGAAAGGAAGAGAGAATTACAATAAAAACAACCAGAAAGCAATAAAATAATGACAAGTACATACCTATACATATTAACTTTAAATACAAGTGCACTAAATGCTCCAATCAAAAGACATAGGATGGCTGACTGGATTAATAATTAAAAAATCAAGATCCTTGCTTATGCTGCTTACAAGGATTCATTTCAGATCGAAAAATACACACAAACTAAAAATGAAGGGACAGAAAAAGACATTTCATGCAAATGGATATGAAAAGAAAGCTGAGGTAGCAAAACTCATATCAGACAAAACAGACTTTAAAACAAAAACTGTAGGTATATTCAGAAGGACTTTACATAATAATAAAGGGTATCCAACAAGAGTACATAACACTTATAAACATGTATGCACATAACATAGGAGCACCTAAATACATGAAGCAAATACTAACAGACATAAAGGGAGAGACTGACGCTAATATAATAATAGTAGGGGACTTTAACACCCCATTGACATCAATGGATAGATCATCTAGAAAGAAAACTAACAAGGAAACAGTGGCTTTAAAGGACACATTAGATCAGATTAACTTAATAGATATTTATAGAACATTCCATCCCCAAACAGCAGAATACACAATTCATTTACACATTAAACATTTTCCAGGACAGACCACATGTTAGGCAATAAAAGACAACTCAGTAAATTTAAGAAGATAGAAATCATATCAAGCATCTTTTCCCATCAGAATATTGTGAAATTAGCAATTAATTACAATAAGAAAACTGGAAAAAACACAAACACGTGGAAGCTAAAAACAATGCTATTAAACAACCAATGTGTTAATGAAAATATCAAGGAAGAAATAAAAAAAATAACTTGAGATAAATGGTACCTTTAATTTAAAGGGAATAAATATTGTGAGTCCTGAGAAAAAAACTCCGTACTGTTTTTATTTTATTTTTATTCCATTAAATATGCCAATAATTAAATTAACTGTAAGTGATTAAATTATACATGGATGCCTTTTCTTACTGGAAATATAGAGGAGCACTAAAATCACTAAATTACTATGAAAGTACATTTGAAATACCTTCAAGTTACCATCTACAGGTAAAATGTTAAGCTGATGATGAAATCTTTCTATAGCAGAAAAAATGAATACTAGAAAGCTCATGGATAATATAAAAAAATGTGTTCAACCATTCTTTCAATAAGTTAGTTACAAATAATGTCTGGGGCAGTTACAAAAACAAATACATTAGCAATCAGGGAGCTTTCTATAAACAAACACTGAATTTGGGGGATTTTAATTACATTCCATTTATATCTTTGACTGCTGTCTTCTTTTTCTTGGCATGAAATTATTCTCTGGGCTAAATGTGGGGCCAAGGACAGTCAATTCCCATCACAACATTGCCAAGTGTGACCCAAAAGTTGAAAGACGATGATTTAGACTAATCAAGCAGCTAAGGAAATATGTTTTGCGTAGAAATGGCTGCCTTTGCCTGGAAAAGCATAGCCCTTGAATAGAATGGCAATATTCTTGGGTAGGATAAGGAAAATACTTGCAAAATCCTGGATAACTTGCAGCAAACCCATTTTTAAAAACTTGCTGAAGAAATATTATCCAATGGATGATGTTTACCTGGTTTGACCCTCTAATCTAAGTGTTTCATATTCATAAATAGAAGATTCAAATAGGGTTCACCTAATCTAGATATTGGTCTATCATTTTAAAGATGTTTTGCAATTCAAGACTTTGTAGATATAACAAAAGGGTTGTTGAAAATTATTGAACCCTCAGAATTACATGAGGTTTAAGTATATTTCTTCAAATAATAAACTTTAACATAAATATAAACAATAAACTCTAATAGATATGTGGGACTAAAGGGGAGTTTGGTATACAATTTTACTTCTTCTTTGTTAACTAATGAAAATTATTTGCCAGGGTTGCTAGGGAGTTTTGTGTTTTCTGGTCTGGCGTAGATTCCTAGAACATAGCATACTGTTTCTTCCTTTTGAACCTCAGCTCATGCTTTCAACTCTTTTTGGAATACACTAAACCCCTCCACCCTAACCAATACACACATTTACTTGAGTAATTAACTCTCATTCAGTATGACTTCTTCTTCAGTATTGTATAAATACTTGTTCATATCTGTGCAACTTAAAAAATGTAGCTATCTGTTTAAATATCTTATTCATCTTTGTAATTCCGGTGCCTAGACATAATAATGTTCAATAGAATGCATCCACTGTATTCATAGAAAAGTTCCAATGTGGTGCTTGATCTCCTGCCTATTATTTCATTTTACCAGGAATAATTAATTATAAACTTACCAAGTATAAGAAATTTCTTGCAATTTGAAAGCCACTAAAAAAAGTATGTGCCTTTTATTTCTTACTAGAGGCCCGGTGCACAACAGTCGTGCACTGGGGGGAGGGGTCCCTCATCCCAGTCTGTACCCTCTCAGGGTCCGGGACCCCTCAGGGGATGTCCGACTGCCGGCTTAGGGAGCAGGCCTAAGACAGCAGTTGGACATCCCTTGAGGGGTTCTTAGTGCTGCTGTGGAGGCACGAGAGGCTCCTTCCACCGCTGCTGTACTTGCCAGTCGTGAGCCAGGCTTCCGGCTGAGCGGCACTCCCCCTGTGGAGCACACTGGCACACTGACCACCAGGGGGCAGCTCCTGCATTGAGCATCTGCCCCCTGGTGGTCAGTGCTTATCATAGCGACCGGTTGTTCCACCTTTCGGTCAATTTGCATATTAGGGTTTTATTATATAGGTTTGACTTTTTATTGGATTTATTGGGGTGACACTGGTTAACAAAATTATAGATGTTCCAGCTGCACAATTCTACAGCATATCATCTGTACTCTGTATTGTGTTCACCACCCCAAGTCGAGTCTCCTTCTATCACCATTTACACCCTAAACCCACTTCTACCTCCCCCTCTCCTTTCCCACCCCAGCAATCACCACACTGTTGTCTGTATCCATGAGGTTTTCTCTTTTCCCCCCTTTTTTTGATCAATCCCTCCACCACCCTACACAGAACCCCTCCAACAGCTGTCAGCCTGCTCTCTATGAATCTGTCTCTATTTTGCTTGTTAGTTCATTAGATTCCACATATGCGTGAAATCATGTGGTACTTTTCTTTGTCTGTCTGGCTTATTTCACTTAACTTTTAAATCCTAAGCTGTCAGTAGTACATCCCCTGAGGGCTCCCAGACTGTGAGAGGGGGCAGGCTGGGCTGTGGGACTCCCCACGCAATGCACAAATTTTATGCACTGGGCCTCTAATATCTTATCTGATAAAAAAGTAATATGCAAATTGACCATCACTCCAACACAAGATGGCTGCTCCCATGTGGACACAAGATGGCCGGCAGGCGAGGGCAGTTGGGGAAGATCAGGCCTGCAGGGGAGGGCAGTTGAGGGGTACCAGGCCAGCAGGGGGAGGGCAATTGTGCGGGACCAGGCCAGCAGGGGGAGGGCAGTTGGGGGCAACCAGGCCTGCATGGGAGGGCAGCAGGAGAGGACCAGGCCAGCAGGGGTGGGCAATTGGGGGGCAATAGGGCCAGCAGGGGAGCAGGTAGGTGTCAATTGGGCTGGCAGGGGAGTGGTTAGGGGCTGATCAGGCTGGCAGGCAGAAGCAGTTAGGGGTAATCAGGCAGGCAGGCAGGCGAGTGGTTGGGAGCTAGCAGGTCTGAATTGTGAGAGGGATGTCTGACTGCCCATTTAGGCCCAATCCCACACCAGGCAGTCGGACATATCTAATGGGCAGTTGGACATCCCTCGAGGGGTCCCAGATTGGAGAGGGTGCAGGCTGAGCTGAAGGACATACCTCCCCGCACTCCCGTGCACAAATTTCATGCACTGGGCCTCTAGTATATATATATATATATATAAGGGTAATATGCTAAGTGTCCGACCATCTGACCGGTTGCTATGATGTGCACTGACCACCAGGGGGAATATGCTCAACACAGGAGCTGCCAAGCTGCGGTGACTTGGCAGCAGTGGTTCTCGGATGAGGTACCCTAAAGCCAGAGAGGAGGGAGCCCGATTCCTCATGGGGCTGCGTGATTCCACCTTTGGCTGTGGGTTATGTTGTTGCTGGGGCACTGTAGCCAGAATCTGGTTTACTGAACACTTGTGTTCACGTTCCACACTCTATATGACAGCAACTTTTCAGAGTGCCCTCTCACACTCCAGGACCCCCTGGGGGATGTTGGAGAGTTGGTTCTGGCTGATCCCTGCAGGCTAGGCTGAGGGACCCCACCTGCTGGAGGGATCCTGCTCATTCCACAGATGCCCTTCATGCCATGGCACCACCCCAGGTGTGGCCACTGGCCAGGGAGGGAATGCAGGAGGTTGGATCCAGGGTGTGTCCAGCCAGTCTCACCCAGTCCTGCCTCACCAGACACCTTCTAATTAATTTCCTTTCAGTGTGCACAAATCCGTGCACCAGGTCACTAGTCCTATCTAATAAAGAGGGAATATGCTAATTGACCTTCATGCTGTAGCAAAGATGGCGGCACCCACAGCCAATAAGGAGGGAATATGCTAATTGACTGCCCCACCCTCAAAGATGGCTGCACCCACAGCCAATAAGGAGGGAATATGCTAATTGACTGTCACACCCTCAAAGATGGCTGCACCCACAGCCAATAAGGAGGGAATATGCTAATTGACTGTCACACCCTCAAAGATGGCAGTGCCCACAGCCACAAGATTGCAGCACCCTGTCCCCTCAGCCCTGCTGGGGTGGCAGGCTGCTCTGCGTGCCTGCCTCCAGAGACCCTCAGTCCCCTCAGCCCCACAGCTGCCCAGGGCCGACCCAAGGCACAGGCAAGCCTTGGATGGCAGCTACCCAGCCATACAGAGCCAGCCCAAGGCACAGGCAAGCCTCAGATGGTGGCTGCCCAGCCACCCAGGGCCACCCAGGGCTCAGGTAACCAGGGCTGGCCAAGGCTTGGCTGCCAGCAGTGACAGCAGCAGAGGTGTGATGGGGCATTGCCTTCCCCTGATCACTGGGTCACCTCCCACCCCTAAGGGCTCCCAGACTGTGAGAGGGGGCAGGCCGGGCTGAGGGACCCCCCACCACCAGTGCATGAATTTTCATGCACTGGGCCTCTAGTTTTACTATAAAGATAAGGACAGTAAATCCTAGAGAGTTAAATGACTAATAGCAATAGCAGAACATAGCTAAAACTTGGTTCTCTGAGCTCTAGAGGAAGGCAAAAAAGGTAAATATCAGGAAGAAGTAAAGAGGAGGTTTTTTTTAGATCATTATATAAGAGTAACAAATAACCGTGGAATGACTCTGATTCAGGTCATTTTTTCCTAAATGAGGAAAATGGTCAGGCAAAGAAATAGCCAAAGGTCTCAGTCCCAAGAACCAACAAACTATAGCACCTTTTCTCTGTCAGAGGCAAGATGGGACATTTGGGTATTTTTAGGTCATCATCCGCAAATGTGAGAAATATGCTCCCAAATAATCCCAATTTCTGCTAACAAAACACTATGATTGCAACTAATAAGCACTGTGCTATCTATACACATTTTCAACCATTACCACCTCTTATAATTCCAATGCTTGCTACCTACTATATATAACTCAATTGGTATTAAATAGAATTCTGAGTGTTTTATTTAGTTCCTTAAGCTTAATTATTCTCAAACATGCTTCTAAATACCACAATAAAAGCATAACAATGACAATTAGTTCTTTTTAAAATTTATTTATATTGTTGAAAATATTACAGATGTCCCCCTTATTTCCATTGACCCCCTCCACATTGCACCCGCCCCTCCCAAGCCTTCACCATACTGTCTGTGCCCATAGGCTATACATATATGCATACAGGTTCTTTAGTTAATGTCACCCACCCCTGAATTCCCTCTGAGATTTGACAGTGTCTGTTCCATGCTTCTAATTCTCTGGATCTATTTTGTTCATCAGTTTATTTTGTTTATTAGATTCCACATATGAATGAGATCATGTGATACTTGTCTTTCTCTGACTGGCTTATTTCGCTTAGCATTATACTCTCCAGATCCCTCCATGCTGTCTCAAAGGGTAAGAGGTCCTTATATTTACAGCTGCATAGTATTCCATGGTGTAAATGTACCACAGCTTTTTTTATCCACTGATGGG
Organism: Myotis nattereri; assembly: GCF_964212035.1. Classification (NCBI taxonomy): domain Eukaryota; kingdom Metazoa; phylum Chordata; class Mammalia; order Chiroptera; family Vespertilionidae; genus Myotis; species Myotis nattereri. The sequence goes on from NC_138078.1 coordinate 12,847,748, forward strand.
CACTTAGACTGTTTCCAGATCCTAGCTACCGTAAATTGTATTTCTATGAACACAGGGGTACATATAATCTTTCTGATTGATGTTTTGGTTTTCTTAAGATATATTTCTAGAAGTGGGATCACTGGATCAAATGGGAGTTCCATTTTTAATTTTTTGAGGAAACTCCATACTGTTTCCACAGTGACTGCACGAGTCTACATTCCCACCAGCAGTATACTAGGCATGTAGATCAATAGAACAGAACAGAGATCCCAGAAATCAAACCATTATGCTCAATTAATTTTTGACAAAGGAGGCAAGAGTATACAATGGAGTAAAGACAGTCTCTTCAATAAATGGTGTTGGGAAAATTGGACACGCAAAAAAAAAAATAATAAAACTAAACCACCAAATTACACTATATAGAAGAATAAACTCAAAATAGATAAAAGACTTAAATATAAGTCATGAAACCATAAAAATCTTAGAAGAAACTATAGGCAGCAAAATCTCAGACATCTCTCATAGCAATATGTTTGCTCATACAACTCCTAGATCAAGAGAAACTAAGGAGAAAATAAACAAATGGAACTACATCAAAATAAGAAGCTTCTGCCCAGCAGAAAAAAAAAATCAAAATGAAAAGGGAGCCCACCATAGGGTAGAACATATTTGCCAATGATACACCTGATAAGGGGTTAATTTCCAAAATATATAAGGATCATTAATTCTTTTTTTTTTAATATATTTTATTGATTTTTTACAGAGAGGAAGGGAGAGAGATAGAGAGTCAGAAACATCGATGAGAGAGAAACATCGATCAGCTGCCTCCTGCACATCTCCCACTGGGGATATGCCCGCAACCCAGGCACATGCCCCCGACCAGAATCGAACCCGGGACCCTTCAGTCCGCAGGCCGACGCTCCATCCACCGAGCCAAACCGGTTTCGGCAGGATCATTAATTCTTAATATTTATTGAAGATTACAATACACTAAGTGCTGAAGAAAAAATATATTTTTAAATAGTTGTGTCACACATTCTAAAGAGAACAAATTCTAATTTAGCAGAAATGTATTTATACATTTATTTAGATTTATATAGCTCTTTATACTTTCAGCATGTTGGGCAACAATATTCATTAGTTGTTTCTTAAATAATATTTATAACTACTTTATCACTTTACACATATTTTAGAATGGAAAAATTTGTTAACAGAGACTTCAGTTCCTGGCATGAGTGTAGAATGTCATCTATCAAAAAATCTCAGAGATAGACCAGGATTTTCTGGATTCAAAGAGCAACTTTTGGTCTATGAGTGCTGCCTTAACACCCTGAAAAAAAGTAAGGTTTCTACAAATTTGCACAGAAATGATCCACAGATTCTGAAACATCCTTTCCTCTGGGAGTAATCTGGGAAATAGGCAGTTCCTAATCCCATTCTCTTGACAACTCATTGTGTTTTATTTCTAGGCTAATGAAGCATCTAAATGGGGAGATGTACTCTTCCTATGTTTGATAATAAAGGTTTTACCTTTATAAAAATGAGCTGGTCATGCCATGGCTTATTTGTTCTATCTTACCTTTATTTATATACTTTCTGTAGGCCCTGAAATCAATTTGTAACCAATTAAGATGGTAATTATTGCAACTGCTTGTTGTTTAGTAGAAATCAAGTACAGTTCTAGCCAGTTTTGTTCAGTGGTTACCGTTAGAGTGTTGGCCCAGGGACTGAAGGGTCTCGGGTTCGATTACAGTCTAGGGTACATACCTCCATCGCAGGCTTGATTGTGGGAGGCAACCGATCACTGTGTCTCTCTCACATCAATGTTTCTCTCTGTGTGTCTCTTTCTCTCTCTCCCTCTCTAAAAAAAGAGTAAATACAATGCTGATTATAGAACAAAAAGTAATTTTCATGGCATCTTAAATGTATACTATAAACTTGAAAACAAGTACTTTAAACATTTACCCTAGTTATGATAATTCTAGGAAATTATCTCACAGATATAATCATACCAGTGTACAAAGATTATATATGTGAATATTCCACTACAGAATTTTTGCATGGGCAAGAAATTATAAAATTTCAAATAACCTTCAATAATAAAATAAATAATGGTATATCCACAAAATGGAATATTGTACAGTCATTTTAAAAATTGATACTTTGAAAATATCCAAGACATATTGTTTTTGAGTCACAAAATAGTATCCATGGTATACACACACACACACTTAAAAATTCATAGAAAAATATTAAAAGGGTTTCTTATTAGATAAGGGGATTATAGTAGAGTCTCAGTTTCTGTTATTTATATTCCTGGTATTCGTTGAGTTTTTTTAAAAAACCTAGCATATACTGCTTTTGCAATCAGAAGTAAATATTAAAATACAAAGTATGTGAAAGTTACTATATCTTAATAAAATATAAGATTGAATATGTTGAAGGTTATCTTTGGGATGCATGGATTAAAATGCTCTTTACTTAATGGAAAAATATGAACAGAAGAATAAGAAAATTGAATTGAGGAAATCTAGGGGGAAAGTGTAAAAAAAAGATAAACAGATAATATAAAAGATAAGACAATTAGATTCCATGCTGAAGGTCTATTATCTGAGAATTAGGTGATATAGGGAGAAGGAAAAAAAAACAGAGGAGAAAATATGGTCAAAGAAATAATCCTAGAAAATTTCCTACAACTGAAGAGCACAAGTTTCTTCAAGGATCCTACAAGTTCTCAATACAAAAAATAAGATACCCATATCGAAACAATGCTATAGTGACATTTCAGAACACAGGGGGTAAAAGGATAATTCCAAATGCTTCCAGAGAAAAAAATACAGTGCACTTACAAAAGATTGGAAATTAGAATGGCATTGCACTTTAAAAACAATGGAAACTAAAAAGAAGACACTGCCTTCAAAATTCTGAAGGAAAATTATTTCCTTCAAAAAAAATCTAATGTGACAGTTGTATAAAGACATTTTCAGAGAGGTAAGAACTCAAAAAAAAAATGTGCCTCTCATGTTCTATTTTCCAAAAGCTACTGAAGGATGTGCACCACCAAAAGAGGACTAAACTAAGAAAGAGAAAGACATGAATTCAAAGAAAGAAATGACTCCACAGAGGAAAACAATAAAGGAAATTCCTAGGATGATGGTAAAGGGACTTTTCAAGAGAGGACTTGGTAGCAAACCCAGAATACTAATAAAAAGGAACAGGGGGAGAGTAGGTTCCAGGAAGGAGATCTCCAAGGAGAAATAATGAATCTGATAATTATCTGTTGTATTTAAATAAAGAAGATTAACAGGTCTTTTTTTTTTTAATTTACATTAGCCCAAAATGACTTTAAAATTTTACCTGAGAAGGAAATTACCTTGTCAACCAAATGGCAATTACTTTGCTGAGAAATGTGTGTTCTTCAAATGTTTTATTCTATGGTGAGAGATCTAGGGGTTGGAAATGAAAAGTAGTTTGTTCTTAGAGATACCTTCTACTTTGCTGGTTTGAAAAACTGAATCCTTCACTGTCAGAGATTAGGATCTTCCTGTGGTACTGCTAATTCATTCCTAGTATTGAAAATTCAGAACCAGGGATTTTGTCTTGGGCTCTATTCCCAGTGTGGGGTGTGGAGGAAGCAGCCCATCGATGTCTCTCTCTCTCTCTCTCTCTCTCTCTCTCTCTCGCTCATCCATGTTCTATCTATCCCTAGCCCTTTCTCCCTCTAAAATCAATACAAATATTTAAAAAGACTTTGCTTCAGTTCTCAGCTATAACAACTGAATTTTAAAATATAAATAAATGTATGTGTGCATACTCAAAACGCAGCAATGTGACAGGCACTGAACTAGACAGAAACAATAGCTAAATCCTCTCCCTTCATAGATTTTATAGTCTAAAAGTAATAATATAAGTTTAATGAGTACAAAAAAAGACCACGTAACAAAAGCATTTAACCTAATATAGCAACAAATGTAGAACATATTTCTATGTACCAACCTATCTAGTACTCATACAGAAAATAGGTCTTGAGTCAGCAAACAGAGCTACAAATTTTCTCTCTTTTTACTGCTTAGCTTCATAGTCAGTGTGCCCCAAGGTAAACATATTGACCCTTCAGAAATACCATATTTAAACTCACTCCTGAGAAGTTGCGTTTTCCACTAGAGGTAGATATAGACTAAGACCCACTGTTTTTTATGCATATTCAAAATAATACAGCCTAGAATTCTATACCTAGATAAACAAGCAAGGCAACAAAGGCCTTTCTACATGACTAATCACTACAACCCAGATTTGTCTTTCTCTGTTTAAGTCTCATATTGCACAGCTCTGCTGCCTCACCATTTTAATTTGTGGCTACATAGTTTGATATTCTTCTTCCTGTTAAAATAAGCGATAAACCCTCTTAATATCACTGACTTTAGGTACCTGAAAAATGTGCCAAATTTGTGATAGCCAGCATGTAGTCTAACTTACTGTAAATCATAAAATTCTTTTGTTTAAATAAGCAATAATCAATATAAATAAAAATTGTGACAGTACTGAGCATCTATTCTGGCTCAGAAAATGTACACTGAACCCAAATTTTAAATCAGTTATGAAAACCAGACAGATGATTTCAGAATAAAGACAGCTTGAGCTGTCTTCCTAATTCTAAGATTCAAAAAACTAATCTTGAAATTTCCTGTCTCAAGATTTTCCATCTATATCAATGTCTTTGATATCCAAGACAGACTTTAGGAAGATAAAAATAATGCTAAAGTAAAATCTCTAACATTTTCCTTTGCAATATTTTTTCTGACATATTCCTCGGGCAAGGGAAACAAAAGAAAAAATAAACAAATGGGACTATAACAAACTAAAAAGTTTTTGCACAGCAAAATAAACCATCAACAACATGAAAAGACAACCTACTGAATGGGAGAACATATTCACCAATGATATATCCAATAAGTACTTAATTGCCAAAACTTATGAAGAACTCATACAACTCAACACACACACACACACACACACACACACACACACACACACACACACCAAACATTCCAATCAAAAAATGGGTAGAGGACCTGAATATATACACCTCCAAAGAGGACATTGAGAGGGCCAATAGACATTTGAAAAGATGCTCAATGTCACTCAGCATCAGAGAAATTCAAATTAAAATCACAATATTATCACCTCACACCTGTCAGAACGGCTATCATCAGTAAATCAACAAACAAGTGTTGGCAAGGATGTGGAAAAAAGAGAACCCTGGTGCACTGTTGTTGGGAATTCAGACTGGTGCAGCTACTGTGAAAAACAATATGGAGGTTTCCTCAAAAAATTAAAAAATGGAACTGCCTTTTGACCCAGCTATCCCACTTCTGGGAATATATCCAAAGAAACCCAAAACACTAATTTGAAAGGACATATGCACCTCTATGTTCACTGCAATGTTATTTACTAGTATAACAGCTAAGATTTGAAAACAGCCCAAGTGCCCATCAATAGATGGGCATTTTTTTAAAAAAAGGAATCTTACCTTTTGCCACAGCATGTATAAACTTAGAGGGTATTGTGTTAAGTGAAATAAGTCAGACAGAGAAATACAAATACCATATGATTTCACATATGTGTGGAATTTAAAGAACAAAATAAATGAACATAATACCATATAATTTCACTTATGTGTGGATTCTAATTAACTAACTAACAGAAACAGACTCATAGTTGTCAGAGGGGAGGTGGTAGGGGAACTGGGTGAAAAAGGTGAAGGGTTATTAAGCAAAAGTAAAACAAAACACCTCAGAGACAAGAGTATGCCCATTACCTAAGGGAAATGGGGGGGGTGGCAGGAGAAGGTAAAGGGGTGATGGAAAAAGACATGACTTGGGGTGGTGAACACACAGTATAATGTACAGATGATGTATCATAGAATTGTATACCTTAAACCTATAAAATTTTATTAAGTAATATAACCCCAATAAATTCAATGTAAAAAAAACAAACAAACCACAAAATAAACAAACAAGCAAAACAGAAATAGACTCACAGATACAGAGAACAGATGATGGTTGCCAGAGGGGTATGGAGGAGTGGGAGGCTGGGTAAAAAAGGTGAATGGATTAAGAACTATAAATTGGTAGTTACAAAATAGTCACTGGAATGTAAAATACAGCATGGAGAATATAGTCAATAATATTAACTATGTATGATGCCAGGTGGGTAGGTGAAATATTGGGGGATCACTTTGTAAAGTATATGATTGTCTAACTACTATGCTGTACCTTTGAAACTAATACAAAATAATATTGAATGTAAACTGACATTGAAAAAATTAAAAAATAAAGAAAAAAGAAATTTGGGGCACAAAAAATAAAATTATAAAAATGTTGTTTGTTCATGAGAGATTAATATTCTTGAAAAGTCTATTATATGTTTTTATATAATACTGGACCTCACCAGCTTTTGTTTGGTGGAAATACAGTTGTCCAATTTGATGGAAGTGGGCACATAAGTTCTGGAGAAAACACTAAAAAAGTAATTTGAAGTCATATTGCAAGTGTGTTGCTATGCAAATGAATTTGAACTTTACATTGGTAGACAGTGGGGGCCATTGGAATTTAGGAGTGGGTTTATACAACAGGATGATTAAAGCTGTGGATTTTGGAGAATAACTTGACAGAAATATATAGGGAATTTATAGGAGAAGTAGGAGATGGAGAGAAGAATGTGGAGAGGGTGGCCTGTTAGAATGCCATACCTAAAGTAAGGAGTAATAAGGAATTGAAATAGGATAGTAGCAGGGAATACAGACAAGGAAAAGATGCCAAATATAAATGCAGTCTTGTATCATCACTACATCTACCAAGGACTGAAAAAATATCTAGCCACTGTCTTACATTATTTGACCTCCTCAAACATTGCTGGACAATAAGTTATTTTCCATCTATAACAGTGATGGTGAACCTATGACACGCATGTCAGAGGTGACACGCGAACTCATTTTTTGGTTGATTTTTCTTTGTTAAATGGCATTTAAATATATAAAATAAATATCAAATATATAAGTCTTTGTTTTACTATGGTTGCAAATATCAAAAAATTTTTATATGTGACACGGCACCAGAGTTAAGTTAGGGTTTTTCAAAATGCTGACACGCTGAGCTCAAAAGGTTCGCCATCACTGATCTATAAACTCTCCCAATGTTAATTGAATAAATATTTCATAAAAGCAAAATGTCATGTATATTAAAGACAGATAGAGGAGTAAGACTCCTCTATCTGCTCCTGAGAAACTGGTAGTCTAATGGAAGGAATGCTCTATATGTAATTAAGTAATAGAAGATAGATGAGAAAAGATGCTGTGGCATAATATTTATTATTTCTAAGGCTCATCTTTAAAATTGCATGATTATGAACATCATAAGGAATATAGTCAATAATATTGCATAACTTTACATAGTTAGAGATGGTAACTAGACTTATTGTGGTGATCATTTCATAATGTATATAAATATCATGTCACTATGATGTACACCTGAAACCAATAGAATACTGCATGCCAGTTATACTCCAGTTAAAAATAATAATTAAAATTAAAGATAAAATAAAATTCCATGATGTAATTTTACACCTGTATGCTCATACATGCATTTCTCTAGAGGGAAACAAATAACTAACAATGGCAATTATCTCTGAGGAAGGAAATTGGGTGGCTGGTGAAGGGTTGGAGAAACATTCACTTTTCACTATACTCTCTAGTACCATTCAAATTCTGTACCACCTGAATATATTGTCTACTTTAATATATTTTAAAAATATATGATTCTCTAAATTCTTCTTTATAGGAAACTATGAGCACTTGGAAAAATATAACATCCTATAAATACTGGTAAGAAGTAGTTATTAAAACAAGAGGTAAGGAGGATAGGTGAGGGGGAAATATGTCACACTCTGATATACTGATATAGGTATTTGGAATTGGGCATTAATCAGGGATTGCTAACCTTGACACATAGAAGTTTCTCTTTCCTAAAAAGATATTTCATTAAAATTTTATTATGCACAGCATATTTATAAGAGAGGTGGTGAAGTTTTAGAGAATCCTGGTATTTTACTTGGAACTAGCTAATGAAAAAGTCCAAGTTGGTTGCTTTATCTAATTTTTAAAAAATCACATCACAAATTAAATTGCCTGTTTGATGAAGACAGATTGTTTGACTTTGCATAATGATATCGTTTAAAGAAATACCTTTCAATGGAAAACAATGTCTGGTATATAATAATGTTTTTTTCTTCAATTTCAAACAGAGAAATAGAAAATGAAAAGATTATGCAACCGTTCTGCAAGTTTATTGGGAAAATGAATGAACATGTGATTTGGTTGCTCTGCAGAGATGATTTGACCTAGTTGAAAGAGAAATGTGATGCTTGGTGACAGAGCTGAATAATTGTCTTTAGAAAAAACAGTGGAAGAATTATCCATCTTCTGTATTTCTTCCACATTTAGTTTATGATGACTGTTTCAACACTGGAAAATAACTCAAGCTCCCAAAAACTCCAAACCAGACTCTATTATCACTATTAGTAGTAAAACAAGCACTTCTTTACAATTATCACTGATGAATCAGGAACTGTCCTTCGTCTAAAAAGGTGATAGTTACTGACTCACTATCTGTAGGCTGCTCACTCAGGTTGTTTTTGGTTTTGGGTTGTTTTTATTTTTGGTTTGTGCTTTTTTTCTTTTATGTTTGTTTTTGTTTTCCCAGTATCAGTTTAAAATTTTTCCTTACCCATGCACAGTCCCTGGCTATTTTCCTCCCTACCAATGCACTGATTTGTTGTAGTGAGGCTGTACCTAGAAACAGATTGATGCTAAAGAGGCATACAGAAGAATAAAAAATTCATAAACTCTGCCACCCTACCCCATAGTCAAAATAAGAGACTTCTCCAATTATTTTCTCACCAGAGGCCCGGTGCACCAATTTGTGCACCAGTGGGGTCCCTCGGCCTGGCCTGTGGGATAGGGCCAAAACTGGCTTTCCGACATCCTCTGAAGGGTCCCAGATTGCCAGAGGGTGCACGCCAGGTGGAGGGACCCTACTGGTGCACGATCGGGGCCAGGGAGGGACCATGGGAGGGCTCCAGGGCATGTCTGGCCTGTCTCACTCAGTCCCAATCCATTGGACCCCAGCAGCAAGCTAACCTACCGGTTGGAGCATCTCCCCCGTGGTGGTCAGTGCTCATCATAGCGAGCAGTTGAGCAGCCTTAGCATATCATTAGCATATTATGCTTTGGTTGAATGGCCCACCAGACACTTAGGATATTAGGCTTTTATTATATAGGATTTTCCTTTAGTTCCCAGGAAAGAGTGAACTCCTTTTGAGCATTACTCTTGTTTATCTTTGTATTATCAATTCCTAGATAATGTACTCAATAAATGTTGGTTTTTACAGTGGATCACCTAAACTTCAGAACAGTTCTACTACTAAAGAAGCATTTATAGTTACTTGACCAGGGTGCTAAACCAAGTTAATGGAAAAACATAAAAAGTGAAAATACTTTCTCAATTGAGTTCTTGCCCTGATTGTAGTTTGGAATGGTAGTTTTTTACAAGCTTAATTTCAAAACCGGTACATCATGCTTTATACTTTGTCACATCCAAGAAATGAGACTTATCACCAACTTTCTGATTAGAGAAGGAACTTTAACCATTCTTTAACAGGAAGTTTGCTAGTAAATAATTATCTTAATTTTCCTTTATCCCAGAATATTTTTATTGCCCCTTAATTCCTTAAGAATTTTTTTCAGATGCCGAAGTTTCTACTGAAAGTTCTTTTTAATTCAGTGCTTAAAAAATATTGTGCAACTTACTCCTGATCTCCATAATTTCAGATGAGAAATCTGCTGTCATACCAATCAGTATTCCCCTATAAATAATGCAGTATTTCTCTCTGCATTCTTTCAAGAATTTTTCTTTGTTATTTCAGAAGTTTAATTATATGTTATGGTGTGGACTTCTTTGGATTTTTTAATTTGTAACTTGCTCAGCTTCTTGAATATGTAAGTGTATTTCTTTTGCCAAATTGGTATCATTTTCAGCCATTATTACTTAGAATAATACAGTTATGCACCACTTAATGACAAGGATACACTATAAGAAATACACCATTAGGCAATTTTGTTTTTATGCAAACATCATAGAGTGTACGTATACAAACCTAGATTCTATAGCCTACTATACACCTAGGCTACATATTATAGTTTATTAATCCTAGGCTACTAGCCTGTGCAACATGTTAGTGTACAAAACAACATGAGATTAAATCAAGCATAAGAGAAAATGATGCAATCAAGAAATGCAGTAAACACAGTATGTATGAGGCTGCCGCCAGCGTTAGATAACATAGTGTTTTACAGCAATTTTTAAATATAAGTACAAAGAATATACTATAAAATAATGGTTAAAAGTACAGTATATACTTTTATATACATAAACCAGTAACATGCTCATTTATTTTCATTTTCAAGTGTTATATACAGTACATAATTGTATGTAGTATACTTTTACTAGTATATAACTGGCAGCATAGGTTTGTTTACTCCAATCACCACAAATACATGAGTAAAACAATGTGCAACAACATGGCAATGGCTACAATGTCACTAGGTTGATAGAAATTTTTAAGCTATATAATAATTTCATGGGACCACTGTCACATATGCTGCCTGTTATTGACCAAAATGTATGTGGCACATGACTCTATTTCAGTCCTACTCTCTCTCCTCTCCTTTTGCAACTCTGATGATAAAAATATCTTCTTCGCTATTGTCCCATAGGTCCCTAAGACTGTTCATGTTTTTAACCTATTTTTCTTTGCTGTTCTGATTGGGTAAATTCTACTGATCTGTAGTCTAATTCACTTATTCTATTTCTATTTTCTCTACCATTGAGCCATTTAGCTTTTCATTTTGATTACTGTATTTTTACTTCTATCATCTCCATTTATTTATTTTTGTTATAGCTTCCTTTTCTTTGGTGAGATTTTTCAATATTTCAAGAGAATTCATAACTGCTTATTAAAACATTTTTATATATACTTTAAAATGTTATCAGATAATTCCAACATCTAATTACTTTTGATGTTGACATACATTAATTATCTTCTCATTAGTGATTGATTTTCCTTGTTCTTGTTGAGCTGAGTGATTTTTTATTATATCCTTGACATTCTGGAAACTGTATTATGAGACTGTGGATCCTATGTAATCTTTATTTTACCAGGTAGTCCACCTGTTGAGGTGTAGATACCACACCAGGTAGAGTGTATGTTGTGCTTCCTGCTAGGTCCTGCTGACACTACTGTAACAAGTGGGGCACTGACTCACACTGCCTCATTGCAGATGGGTGGGGTAGAAGGTCAACTCATCCTTCAGTCTTGCTGACAGTTTCCCAATGAAAGTAGGGCATTAGCAGGTGTGTATACCAGCTCAGATTCCTGCAGGCCCCTTTGACACCACCAATGAAGGAACAGAAGTGCTGTCCAGGCTTGTTTAACACCACATCATTCATTCTCATTGCTACTGGTAAGCTTGGAATTCCAGTTCTGCACTGGCCTTGCTGACACCAGAGGTAGGTGGAAAGCAGAGCGTTTACTAGCCCTGACTTGTACCACCTTATTCAGTCATACTGATCCTAGGTGGGGTGGAGGCTCAGTTTCCCACAGAACCCTATGACATGGGGTAAGGAGCAAAACCTAGTAGTGACAAAACCTACCTCCCACCACCTTGTTAAGTCTCATTGCTGCTAGGTACAAGTGGAAACTCAGCTCACAACTGAACATCACTGAAACTACCCTATTGGGGGAATCTGAGCACTGCCTACTTGGCCAGATCCAAATGATAGATCCTCTCACCATTCAGCCTCACCAACAATACCCAGGTAGGGGAAATCAGAGCACAACCTGCTTCCACCAGGCAGAAGATGGGGAACATTAGTTGCCCACTTGGTCCAATCATTACTACCTCTTCAGGAGAATCAGATAACTGCTGCCTGCTTCAGATCCCCACTCAGCTTGCTGACACCACCTAGTGGAAAAATCAGAGTGAACCTTACTTGCGCCAAATGGAATACCATAGAAACCATGGCAGATGAGGTGTACTTTTTCCCCTTGATGTTCATCTGCTACAAAATAGGTACTGTGAAAAAGGTGGTGGTGGTGGTGGGTGTTTGTTGTTGTTCTTAGGCCACCTTTTTCCTGTTTTTGATTCTTTCTTTTTTTTTTTTCTAGAGAGTAAAAACTAGCTTTTTGGGGGAACATTTTTTGCCTTTGCCTGTTGGCAGTTCTAGGTTGCAGGTTTCTACCATGCACTGCCCAGGATATATGGAAAGCATTAGGGAAACCCAGGGAACTCACCACTGTGTCTTCCCTCAAGTCACAAGGTAACTAGACTGTCAGCCTTCTTTGTTCTACCTTTCATATTCTCTCTCTGATTGTTTTGTTATGTCCAAGATTTTTTAGTTGTAAAAGAGAGGACCTGGAAGGAATTGGGCTACTACATCTTGCTAGAATGAGAATTCTCCCAAAAAGTTACTTTCAGAAGACACTTTCTGTTTGTACCTTACTAGAGTTGTTTTTTTTTAAGGGATTGAATATTTAATTTTTCCCAATCCTTTTCCTGTATATGTTTGGAGGATAATATGTGTTTTGACCTTTAATCTACTGATAGGGTTAGGATGGACATTTAGAAAAACTGCTCATGATGGACTGAACTAGTTTTTCTATGAAGGACGAAAGACAATATATTGACCACCAGTTTTTAAAATTTGAAAATTCACCAATTTTGTGAAGAACCTGAACTGAGGACTAAAGGCTTCAATATTTGATGTTACTAGAATATACATAATTAATGTATAGAAGGTGCTGAAAAATCTAGTGAAGGTAGAGTCTTCCAGTGAAGCTGGAGTCCTCCAAAACATAAGTATGTAGAACTTTACTAGTAACCATTTAAATACTTATATGTGTAATATATTACTATGAGAACAGCTGCTCAGCCAAGTGGCTCCCAATATTTTATTACAACTGTCATCAATACGCTGTTTCTCTAAATCTTATTTGACAATGGCTTAAAGACTTCTTTATTTTTCAACGTTTCAGAAATACATAAAAATTATGATAGAGTCAAAAAATGGTGGCCGAATAGGCGGACATGTCCTGTGCCTTCTCACGGAGCAGATAGATGGAACAACTAAATCAAATAACATCCAACTGGAATTGGCGAATTAAACACAGCTAGTGAGACAATCCATGGCCAGAAAGGGCAGAGGATGCCTGGAGAATGGTAGGATCAAGGATCTGGGTTGGGGAGAAGGATGCACGACCACTGGGATGAGAGGGTCAGAAGGAGCCTGTGCTGCACCAAGTCCACATCCCTTGGGGACACCCATAACACTCGACTGTGGAAGGGGGTCCACAGGACTGTTGACAGCCAGGAAATCTAGATCTAAGTCCACAGCCGCAAGAGGCTGCACCCAGAAAAGGCAGCCTGAAGAACTGCCTGAGATGTGCGGTACAGGGGGTAGGGGTGGAGGTGGGGGAAAGAAACTTACGGTGGAGTGGTTCTTTTGCCTTTATATTTTCCTTGCTTGGATTTGCTAAACCCAGTTCATAGGACATTTCAATTACAAACACTCATTGAGACTGTGGTGCAGGTGGAGGTGCAGTTTTGTGGAAGCTGGGAAGAGGCTGTGGAGAGGAGCAGGACAGGGAGAGGTGACCAGGAATCTAGCACTGAGACATTCCGGACTCTCCAACCCGAAGCAGCCATTTTTCTCCTGAAGAGCCATCCCCTCCCAGCAGCACCCATAGGGCAACTAGAACAGCTGCACCCAGCCTCGACCTTTACAGAGGAAATGAAGAATCTGAATAGCCCCAGGGAGCCCTGGGGGACTGGGTTGAGGAGCCGTTTGGTCCCGGAAACCAAAAGAGCAACACCCTCAACTAAAGCCCACCTCAGAAATAGATGCTTGTGTAAATAAGACTGAAAGCAGGCAGACAAACAAAGCGGGCCGATTGGGCCCACATGCCTGCAACCAAGGCTATGGAGACAGACACAGAGGAGTGGTGGATGGCTGGGACCTTCAACACGGTGCTGACTACCTAACAGCAAACTGAGAAGTGGCAGATACAACAGTAGAAGGAGTCTTAAACCAGCCCCCATAGGACATTAAAACTCAGCTGAAGTGAAAGACACTTCACTGTTTTATTTTACTTTATTTTATTTTATTTATCTTTTAATTATTTTTTTTTATTTTTTTAACCTTTTATTTTTTGTATTATTTTTCTTTATTTTATTTTTTATCATTATCTTATTTTAGCTTACTTTTTTCCACCTTTTTCTTCCTAACTTCTCCCTTTTTTATCCTGTTTCTCTTCTGTCCCTGCTTTAGTTTTTCTCTCTCCTTTCATTTTACCCCTTATTAAAAATTGATCTTCTTTATCTACTTTATTGATGTGTTATTATTATGGTAGTCTCTGTTGGCTTACTCATATATCTAATTTCCTCTCCCCTGCTCCAAGTCCATGCACCTTCTATTCTCTCTTTCTTTGCTACCCAATTTTTTATGCTTTTGTTTTTCCTCTCCTCTCTTGCTCTCTTCTTCTCCTAATTGCTTAATTAGTTTAACTCACTAAATTCAAGTCTATCTGCTCTCTCATCTATTCTCCTTTTCCAAAAATAGATGAATATATGGATATATAATTTTTTAAAATGGTTTACTATGTTTTTATTTTTTGTTTTTTATTTGTTGACTAGAGCATGAAAATTCATGCACTGGATGCAGGGGTCCCTCAGCCTGGCCTGCCCCCTCTCACAGTCTGGGAGGAAACCTGGTCATCAGGGGAAGTTGATGCCCCATCACACCTTTGCTGCTGCCACTGCCAGCAGCACAAGCCTCGGCTGGCCCTAGGTGGCTGGGTAGCCACCATCTGAGGCTTGCCTGTGCCTCGGGCTGGCCCTGGGTGGCTGGGGGGTTGAGAGGACTGGAGGACTCCAGAGGCAGGCTTGTGCCTGCCATCCTGGTGGGGCTGAGGAGACTGGGCGCCGCCATCTTTGAGGGGGGGCAGTCAATTGGCATATTCCCTCCTTATTGGTTGTGGGCACCGCCATCTTTGTGACGGCATGAGAGTCAATTAGCATATCCCCTCTTTATTAGATATGATTATTTTGTTTTTTACTTTTCTTCTTATCAACTAATTTTCTTTCTACCTCCTCTATACTGAACCATGGCCATTCCCATATTTATTCCATTCCTTTACCTTACTTTCTTGATATAAGTTCTGCCTCTACATATTCTGTGTACCCCCCCACCCCACTTTTTTCTAAGTGTTTGTTGTTTGCATTTTTTTTGGTTTATTTGTTTTGTGGAGTTTCCTCCCCATATATGTATATTTCCCCCCCCCCTTCTTTTTTCTGCTTTTTCTTTTCTCTCATACCATTTTTCCTTTTCACAATAGCATTTTTGCTCTCTTTTCTCTTTCCTAATTCTCTTTTCTCTGGTGGGCACCTTTAATTGGGGTTATTGGTGTCATGAGTACTTTAGTGTTTTGTTCCCTTTGTGTCATCTCTTGTCAAGTTGTATTTTGTACTGTTCGGTCAATGTGGTAAAGAGTGAGCCACACACAAAGACACCTGAGAGAAAAATCCATACACAAATGGGACAATAACACTCAATACGCAACTACACAAAGAGAACACCAAATATCCAAAGCAGGGGCATCCCTAGAATACCTAGCCCAGAAGGCCTGAGAGACTGCACCACTGGGTCCAAAGAAACATCTACTATATAAAACAAACTCAAAAAAATCTGGGTGACATAGAAGTTTGATCTAATGCAGAGAAACAACCACAAAGGATAGCAACAATGGGGAGATAAAGAAACAACCCTCAAACAAAAGAAAAAGGAGGAATCACCAGAAAAGGAAGAAAACAAAATGGAGGCAAGCAATTTGTCAGAGAAAGAATTCAGAGCAATGGCTATAAGGATACTGAAAAGAATGGAAGACAAATTCAACAACATTTGTAAGAATCAAGAGGAAATTAAGAAGAACCAAGAAGAAATAAAGAATGACATAGCTGCAATAAAGAACAGAATGGAAAGTATTGATAGTAGACTAGAAGAAGCTGAGGACTGCATCAGCAAGCTAGAAGACAAAAATCACCCAAGCAGAGTGGCAACTGGAAAAATAAACAACTTAAAAAGCAGGTGGAGAGCCTAAGGGAGCTTTGGGACAACATGAAATGAAACCACATCTGGATAATAGGGCTACCAGAAGGAGAGGAAATGGAGAAAGGAATAGAAAATATGTTTGAAGAATAATAACAGAAAATTCCCCTGATATTGGGAAGAAAAAAGTTACACAAGTCCAAGAAGTACACAGAGTTCCAAACAAGATGAACCTAAAAAGACCGACACCAAGACAAATCATAATTAAAATGGCAAACACTGACAAAGTAAGAATCTTAAAGGCTGCCAGAGAGAAACAGAAATCAGTTTATAGTATAAAGCAGTGATTCTTAACCTTCCTAATGCCACGACCCTTTAATACAGCTCCTCATGTTGTGGTGACCCCCAACCCTAAAATTATTTTCATTGCTACTTCATAACTGTAATGTTGCTACTGTTATGAATCGTAACGTAAATATCTGATATGAAGGATGTATTTTCATTGTTACAAAATGAACATAATTAAAGCATAGTGATTAATCACAAAAACAATATGTAATTATATATGTGTTTTCCGATGGTCTTAGGCAACCCCTGTGAAAGGGTCATTTGACCTCCAAAGGGGTCGCGACCCACAGGTTGAGAACCACTGGTCTAAAGGATCTCCCATTAGACTGTCAATAATTTCTCAACAGAAACACATCAGGCAAGAAGGAAATGGGATGAGATATACAAAGTGATGCAAAGCAAGGGACTGAATCCAAGAATACTATACCCAGAAAGTCTATCATTCAAAATTGAAGGTGAAATCACGAGCTTCACTGACAAAAAAGGGCTAAGGGAGTTTATTACCACTAAGCCACCAATGCAAGAACTGCTAAAGGGACTGCTGTAAAAAGAAGAAATAGGAAGGGAAGAAGGAACACAGGCATAAATATTAAAAATGGCAGCAAACAAGTACCTATCAATAATAACCTAAAGCATAAAAGGATTAAATGCTCCAATCAAAAGACATAGGCCAAAAGAGGACATTCAGAAAGCCAAGGGACATATGAAAACATGCTCAAAGTCACTAATCATCCGAGAGATGCAAATCAAAACAACAATGAGGTACCATCTCACACCTGTCCAAATGGCTATCATCAACAAATCAACAAACGACAAGTGCTGGAGAGGATGTGGAGAAAAAGGAACACTTGTGCACTGCTGGTGGGAATGCAGACTGGTGCAGCCACTATGGAAGACAGTATGGAGTTTCCTTAAAAAACTGAAAATGGAACTCCCATTTGACCCTGTGATCCCACTTCTAGGAATATATCCCGAGAAACCAGAAACACCAATCAGAAAGGATATATGCACCCCTATGTTCATAGCAGCACAATTCACCATAGCTAAGATCTGGAAACAGCCTAAGTGCCCATCAGTAGATGAATGGATTAGAAAACTGTGGTACATCTACACGATGGAATACTATGCTGCTCTAAAAAGGAAGGAACTCTTACCATTTGCAACGTCATGGATGGAACTGGAGAGCATTATGCTAAGTGAAATAAGCCAGTCAATGAAGGAAAAATACCACATGATCTCACTCATTCATGGATAACAGAGACCATTATAAACTTTTGAACAATAATAGATACAGAGGCAGAGCTGCCTCAAACAGATTGTCAAACTGCAGCGGGAAGGCCGGGGAGGGTTGGGGGGCAGGAGGTAGGGGGGTAAGAGATCAACCAAAGGACTTGTATGCATGCATATAAGCATAACCAATGGACATAAGACACTGGGGGGTAGGGGAGGCCAGGGGACTGTCTAGGGCAGGGGGATAAAATGGACGCATATGTAATACCCTTTGTAATACTTTAAGCAATAAAAAAAAAACCAGATACATAAAAAAAAGATTCTACTGTAATGGGTACAGGGATGTATGTGTGAGTGATGCAGCAGGGTTGTTAATCAGTGGTTTAGAGAGAACTAGGGAGACTGAGCAACTTCTCATAATAACAATATATATGATTTATTGAGTAACCACTGTGTGCCAGCCAGTGGGATGCTCACTTTACACAGATTATCTTACTAAAAAAAAAAAAAAGACATAGGCTAGCTGAATGTATAAGAAAACATGACCCATATATCTGCTGTCTACAAGAGACCCACCTCAGAACAAAGGACTCACACAGACTTGATAGTGAAGGGATGGAAAATTTTTTTCAGGCAAATGGAAATTTTAAAAAAAGCTGGGGTAGCAATACTTATATGTGACAAATTAGACCTCAAAGTGAAGGCCATAAGAGATAAGGAAGGCCACTTCATAGTACTAAAGAGAGCAATTCAATAAGAGGATATAACTCTGATAAACATATATGCACCCAATACAGGAGCACCCAAATACTTAAAAAAAAACAAAAACAAAAAACAAACAAACAAACAAAAAAACAACTTCTGGAAGATATCAAGGGTGAGAGTGGCAGCAATAAAATCATAGTAGGGGACTTTAATGCCCCATTGACACCACTAGATAAATCCCCTAAACAAAAAATCAGCAAAGAAACATCAATCCTAAATGATTCACTAGATCAGATGTAATTGACACATTCAGAACATTTCACCCCAAAGCTACAGAATATACATTCTTCTGAAGTGCACATGGGAAATTTTCAAAGATAGACCATATATTGGGACACAGGCAAAGTTTCTTCAAATTCAGGAAGCTAGAAATCATATCAAGCATCTTCTCAGGTCACAGTGGCATAAAATTAGAAATCAACTACAATAAAAAAACAATGAAAAAATCAACCACTTGGAGGCTAAATAGCATGCTATTAAACAATGATTGGGTTACCAAAGAGATCAAAGTAGAAATAAAAAGCATCATGGTAACAAATGACAATGAAAACACAACAATCCAAAATCTATGGGACACAGTGAAAGCAGTCCTGAAAGGGAACTTCATAGCTCTGCAGGCCTACTTCAAAAAACAAGGAAAAATTGTAATAAATTATCTAACCCTACAACTTAAAGAATTAGAAAGAGAGCAACAAGAAATGCTCAGAGTGTGCAGAAGGAAGGAAATACTAAAGATCAGAGCGTAAATAAATGACATAGAGACAAAAAAATAATAATACAAAAGATCAATAAAGCCAAGAGATGGTTCTTTGAAAGTTTAAACAAGATTGATAAACCTCTAGCCAGGCTCACAAAGAAGCAGAGTGAGGACCCAAATAAACAAAATCAGAAATGACGCCCTGGCCGGTTTGGTTCAGCCCTGGTCGGTTTGGTTCGGTGGATAGAGTGTTAGCCTGCGGACTGAAGGGTCCCAGGTTCAATTCTGGTCAAGGGCATGTATCTTGGTTGCGGGCACATCCCTGGTAGGGGGTGTGCAGCTGATCGATGTTTCTCTCTCATCGATGTTTCTAACTCTCTATCCCTCTCCCTTCCTCTCTGTAAAAAAATCAATAAAACATTTTTTTTTTAAAAAAAGAAATGAAAAAGGTGAAGAAGTAACAAGAGACCCCACAGAAATACAAAGGATTATTAAAAAAAAATACTATGAACAACTCTACTTCAACAATCTGGACAATCTAGATGAAACTGACATATTCTTAGAGAAATACAAGCTTCCAAAACTCAATCAAGACCAAAAATAACCTGAATAGGCCGATAACTACCAATGAAATTGAAGCAGTAATCAAAAATCTTCTGGCAAACAAAAGCCCTGGTATGGACTACTTTACAGGGGAGCTTTACCAAACATTCAAAGAATGACTAAAACCTATCCCCCGCAAACTATTCCAAAAAATTCAAGAGGAAGGCACACTTCTAAGCTCTTTCTATGAAGCCAGCATTACCCTAATTACAAAACCGTATAAAGACACTATAAAGAAAGAGAATTACAGGCCAATATCCCTGATGACAATACTAGTAGATGCTAAAATACTCAACAAAATTCTAGCAAATCGTATCCAGCATTACATTAGAAAGATCATACACCATAACCATGTGGGATTCATTCCGGGGATGTAAGGCTGGTACAATATGTGCAAATCAATAAACATGATGCATCACATAAAAAAAAATGAGAGACAAAAATCACAAAATCATATCAATTGATGCAGAAAAAGGATTTTACAAAATCAAACACCCTTTCTTGATAAAAAAAAAAAAAACTCTCAGCAAAGTGGGAATAGAGGGATCATACCTCAACATAATAAAATCCTTATATGACAAACCTACAGCCAAAATCATACTCAATGGGCAAAAATTAAAACCATTTCCCCTAAGAACAGGAAGAAGACATGGATGCCCAATTTCACCACTCTGTTTGACACAGTATTGGAAGTGCTAGCCATAGTGATCAGACAAGAATTAATAAAAGGCATCCAAATTGAAAAAGAAGAAGTAAAACTGTCATTATTTGCAGATGAAATGGTACTGTACATAGAAAACCCCAAAGATTCCATCAAAAAACTACTAGACTTAATAAATGAATTCAGCAATGTAGTAGGATACAAAATTAACACCAAGAAATCTATAGCCTTTTCATATACCAATAATGAACTCACAGAAAAAGTAACTAAAAAACAATCCCATTTACCATAGCACCAAAAAAAAGATACCTAGGAATAAACTTAACTAAGGAGGTAAAAGAGCTGTACTCGGAAAACTATAGGACATTGAAAAAAGAGGTAGAGGAAGACATAAACAAATGAAAGAATATACTGTGTTCATGGATTGGTAGAATCAACATCATTAAAATGTCCATACTATGCAAAGCAATTTATAGATTCAATGCAACAGCATATTTCACAGATCTAGAACAAACACTCCAAAAATTCATATGAAATGAAAAAAGATCCTGAATAGCCACAGCAATCCTGAGAAAGAAGAACAAAGTTGGATGGATCACAATACCAGATATCTAGCTATATTACAAAGCCACTGTTCTCAAAACTGCCTGGTACTGGCACAAGAACAGATGTATAGACCAATAGAACAGAACAAAGAACCCAGAAATTGACCTAAACCATTATGCTCAATTAGTATTTTACAAAGGAGGCAAGAGCATACAATGGAGTCAAGACAGTCTCTTCAATAAATGATGCTGGGAAAATTGGTCAGATACATGCAAAAAAAATGAAACCACACCATCAACTTACACCATACACAAAAATAAACTCAAAATGGATAAAGGAATTAAACGTAAGACAGGAAACCATAAAATTCTTAGAAGAATCCATAGGCAGCAAAGTATCAGACATATGTTGTAGTAATATCTTTACCAATACAGCTCCTAGGGCAATGGAAACTAAGGAGAAAATAAACAAATTGGACTACATCAAAATAAAAATCTTTGGCACAGCAAAAGAAACCATCAACAAAACAACAAGAAAGCCCACTGCATGGGAGAACATATTTGCCAATTCTATTACAGATAAGGGTTTAATCTCCAACACTTACAGGGAACTCATACAACTTAACAAAAGGAAGATAAACAATCCAATCAAAAAATGGGCAATGGACCTAAATAGACACTTTTCAAAAGAGAACATACACAAGGCCAAGAGACATATGAAAACATGCTCAAAGTCACTAATCATCTAAGAGATACAAATCTAAACAACAATGAGGTACCATCTCACGCCTGTCAGAATGGCTATCATCAACAAATCAATAAACAACAAGTGCTGGTGAGGATGTGGAGAAAAAGGAACCCTCATGCACTGCTGGTGGGAATGAAGACTGGTGCAGCCACTGTGGAGAACAGTATGAAGCTTCCTCAAAAAGTTAAAAATGGAACTCCCATTTGACTCAGTAATCCCACTTCTAAGAATAATCCAAGAAAACAGAAACACCTATCAGAAAGGACATATGTACCCCTATCTTCAAAGAAGTACAATTTACAATAGCTAAGGTTTGGAAACAGCCTAAGTGCTCAACACCAGATGAGTGTTTTAAAAAACCCTGGTACATCTACACAATGGAATACTATGCTGCTGTAAAAAAGAAGGAACTTTTATCATTTGCAATAGCATGGATGGAGCTGGAGAGCATTATGCTCAGCGAAATAAGCCAGTCAGAGAAAGATAAATATCACATGATCTCACTAATTTGTGGAATACTATAATGAACAACATAAACTGATGAACAAAACAGATCCAGAGACAGAGAAGCATGGAACAGACCGTCAAACCTCAGGGGGAAAGTAGGGGAGTGGGCTGGGGGGTAAGAGATCAACCAAAGGACTTGTATGCATGCATATTAGCATAACCAATGGACACTGACACTGAGGTGATGGGGGCTTCTCTTGGGGGTGGGAGTGGCTTGGAAGGGATCGATGGGGGGAAAAGGAGACATGTATAATACTTTAAACAATAAAAAAAGCACAAATAAATAAATATGATAGAGTCAACACTCAACCTTTAATTGGTTCCTAGACAATGGTCACATGTTGAACCATCTAAAAAAAGTCCACCTAATTTTTTATATGTGCAAAATTACAAGAAAGAATTTCATTCTTGGATATAAATTAGCTACCACAAACAGACCAAAATTGATCAGCAACGTACATAGAATCAAACTAAAATACAAATACTAGTAGAATTTAAACTCATGAATTAAGTAACTACAGTTAAACACCATGTATAAAATCTTGATTCCTAATATATCTTTTCCAGGGATTTTTCAGAAACAAAAAGGAATCAACCGTAGATCCATACCTCAATATGCATGAACCTCCAAAACATTATACTGAGTCAAAGAAGCAAGACACAAAAATACATACTATATAATTTTATTTATATAAAATTCTAGAATGGACAAAACTATTAACCTACCAGTATGATGATGGAAATTAGATCAGTGGTTCTCAACCTGCTGGCCCTTTAAATATAGTTCCTCATGTTGTGACCCAACCATAAAATTATTTTCGTTGCTACTTCATAACTGTAATGTTGCTACTCTTATGAATCGTAATGTAAATATCTGATATGCAGGATGGTCTTAGGCAACTCCTGTAAAAGGGTTGTTCGACCGCCAAAGGGGTCGCGACCCACAGGTTGAGAACCACTGAATTAGATCATGGTTATTGTGGGGGACATTCACTGAGACAGGGCATAGAGGCACTTTCTGTGGTGATGCGAATGTTTTGGGTCTTAATATGGTATGTGTTATATAAATTTAGGCATTTGCCAAAACTGAACAATACTCACAGAGTATTTAGTTGTATTTAAATTGTGATTCAATAAAAATGTTGAGGTCTATATAAAAGACTAAAATACTTTGAAAGCGTACTGGCTAAATAAGTTTTATCCTCCCCCAGGATAAATGAAAGCCTTAGAATTGTAGGGCAAGGCAGGGAGAAAAACTTGACAAAAAAAAAAGATTTACATTGAGGGGGAGGGTTGTGTCCTTTCCTACAGGTACTAAATAGAATCCTACTTTAAGTGAGTATTTGAGAGTATAAAGTAACCTGGGTGAAGAGTAAGAAGATGACAAATCTTTAAGGAAAGTTCTCCAAACCATTCAAGTCTAATAGCTATTTTTTTTTTTACCATATTAGAGATGGCCATAGAAACCCCTCTGAATTTACAGTGGGACAGCATGGAAAATACCTGAAGAGGTAAATAGTAGCTAAGAAGATAAATAGTTAATGTTCCTGCAAGAAATCCACAGGTGATACTAAAGACCAAAAAACTAGAGGAATATACATCAAGGGATCTAATAAGGTTTACAGTTAGATCTTAGCAGATGTCAGCATGCAGAGGATAGGCCCAAGGATTAGACAGGAGTTACATTACAGGGATGTCAGTTTAGGACATAACCAAGTAAAATATAACAAATCGATGTGCCCACATTATGGAAAATTTTAAACAGCCTTATATCTACCTTAGGGAGTGGGGCAAGGTAAAACGAGTGAATTTCCTTAAAAATAATCACAAAGGTGACCAATTGTACCTGGTTGTGACCAAATAAAACTTTCTGAGATAAACACTTTTTTATGTCACTAGATAAAATTTTCTGGGCACTTGAGTTAGAAATTACACTTGGTTGTACAAACAGCAAAGTTTCTCTTTCTGTAGGTACACATGCTAAATTTACAGAAAAGTTGAAAAAGTAGTACAGACTGTTCCTTTGTACCCCTTATCCCTCACCCTGCTTCCCCTAAAGTTAACATTTTACATAACCATAGTTTGATTATAAAAAATAGGAAATTAACATTGGTACAATACTATTAACAAAACTACAAACTTCATTCAAAATTCACCAATTTTTCCCACTAATGTCTTTTTTCTTTTCCGGCATCCCACATTGCTATCACAATTGAGTTTTTGCAGCCTGTGAGATATATACTCATTAGAAAACTATGTTCTTCATAGGGGTTTTCTCCAACCCCTTTACACTGAATTGAAAATTTTGGTCAACTCTCATGAACATTTTCACTAATGATTACATGTGTACAAACACCTCCTAAAAATATTCACCAACCAGTTTATTGGGAAAAGTTTGACACAAGTTCCACTTACCTTGAGCTTTTGATTCTCTCTACCAATCTGAAGATATTTTTCCAGACGTTGTCTGTAGAATAACATGTAAAGTGATGAAGGGTAGTAAAATTGCCACTCCAGAATATGTTGCTTAGTATACTGATTATTGTGAGCTGAAGGCACTTTTAAACAGCAAATGCAGGGAGAGGTTTTCTCTGATCTTCCAAAAGGAACTCAATTGTCATAAATCCTCTCTCTAGGAGTTTCATCCACTAGAAAAAAAACTGACTCATAACAGGAGAGAAGTCTAGAAGTCCACACCACATCCAGAAAAACTTTGTCACAAACTATCATACCTGCCATTTATTCTTTTAAGGGCTCATTAATATTTCCTAAAAATCATTTACTCTCCCCTATGAGATCAAATCCCTCCTCCCTTTTCCCTATTAAAATGATATTTAGTCCTGGGTTCTAAAGCTACCTCTCTTATTAATCTATCTTCGATTATAGGTGTCTCAACTAAGAACTCAATAGGGTAGAGGGGAAATTATTTTTCCTCACCTACAGTGATAATGGCAGCTACATTAAATCAAGAGAAACCAATTTCTAAAGAAGCACAACTAAAGTGTTAGCAAATAATTTAATTCTTTGAGGTATTCAAAGTATTAGTAAATGCAAAACACAATTGTATAAATGGCAGGTATCAATTGGGCCATCTTTATCAAATGCATACAGCAAGCATGTTAAACTCACCGCCAGCAGGCTGCATGCTGGCCACGAGTTTGACATGCCTGGCATACAGGAAATTTTCATATGAATGTTTGTCTTAGATTGCTTGTTTTATGATCTATCGATACAGGTAAATTAGTATTAACAGATTTCCCTCTTTATATGGCTGTTGAAGCATAAGATCCCATCAGAGCCGAAGTATATTTTTCATATCAAAACTCAAGTATATTGCATGTTAACAGAACATTTGTTACTAACAGTTTTTGAAAGAGACGAAATGACTTGCTATTTTCACATATTTATGTTCTAATAGACCAAGAAAAAATGGGCTATCCATACAATATTAAAAAGCCATGATAAAAGAGAAACATGCTGCTTATAGAAAAACAATATCCCCCAGCACCAAGATCCCAATAGGTACCTAATATAATTTCTGAACAGTACTTTTAAAGAGGTGGATTTAGTTAATTCCATCATTTTTCTTATCTTTCCTTGGCTACAACTTCATCTTTCTGTTTAGGAATAAATTGTGAATGTGATCAATCTTTCTTTTTCCATGAGATTATGCATACCGGAAGTCGTGCTGTTAAGGAAGTAAAGCTGTATATTTTCTAAGCTGGCACAATATTTTTCTGAGAAAAAATACATGCAATAAATTTCTGACCTCTGCCTCATTCTGCCATGTGAAGATTCTGACAATGCTGTGTAGGAACTATAGGTACCTAGGTTATGATGGTGAACCTTAACTGTTTACTTTCATCCAGTCCACAGAAAGTAAATTTTCATGTATAGAGAGCAAAGGCAAGGTTTAACTTTTTAAGCCACTTTTTTGTGCAGATACACATTTAAATATGTTGATAGTGAAGTGGTACTTTAGTAATTCAAACATTTTCCTCCCTACTCCCCTCCCTTTCCCTCCCAAAATCTTTACTCATAATCCTGACAAAAGGAATAATTTACAAAGGCTGAACTTTTATTCACCTTTCCATACCCACATGGGAAAAATGCATAATATAACTGAATATTTTATGTATCCTTTTACAAACATAAATTTGCTTAATTATTTTTTTGCTCCACTTTAAACTTTTTTATTTTTTAAAATATATTTCATTGATTTTTTTTTTTTTACAAAGAATCAGGGAGAGGGATAGAGAGTTAGAAACATCGATGAGGTGGAGAACCAAGATGGCAGCATAGGTTAACGCCGGAGTTTGCTGCTTTGAACAACTACTTCAAAAGTGAAACCAAAAAACGGAAGGGACATCACCCAGAACCACAGGAACGCTGGCTGAGTGGAAGTCCTACAACTAGGAGGAAAGAGAAACGCATACGGACACTCAGAGGAGGCGCAGTGCTGAAGTCAAATTCTGAGGTGCGGAGTGTGCGGAGCGGGCTGGCGGCGGAGGGTGCGGTTGGCGTTTTCAATCGGGAGGGAGTCGCAGACTCTGAGCTCCAGATACAGGCGAGTCTTTAGGGACCCAGACTCAAACGGGAGAAGCGGGACTGTCTGGCTTCGGTCAGAGTGAGTGCAGCTTTCTCTCTGAGGTTTGCAGCTGTTGCTGGGACTCAGAGAGGCAGAGCCCCTGGGGACAGGACTGAGAGCCGCCATAACTGCTCTCTCCGGCCCACCCTGTTGATCCTGTGCGACCCGCCCCGCCCAAGCCCTGCACAGAGGCATTTGCTGGATAGCCTCAGGCAAAGGCTAGATTAGCACCTCCCTAGAGGACAGAAATTCTCTCACTGCAGACACAGCTGATTCTCATAGCCACTTGGCCTGGAGGTCAAACCCTCCCTGGAATTAGCTACAACAATCAAGATTTAACTATAAGACTGCGAACAAAGACCACTAGGGGGTGCACCAAGGAAGCATAACAAAATGCGGAGACAAAGAAACAGGACAAAATTATCAATGGAAGATATAGAGTTCAGAACCACACTTTTAAGGTCTCTCAAGAACTGTTTAGAAGCCGCCGATAAACTTAATGAGATCTACAAGAAAATTAATGAGACCCTGTTATATTGGGGAACCAACTAGAAATTAAGCATACACGGACTGAAATAACGAATATTATACAGACTCCCGACAGCAGACCAGAGGAGCGCAAGAATCAAGTCAATGATTTGAAATGCGAGGAAGCAAAAAACACCCAACCGGAAAAGCAAAATGAAAAAAGAATCCAAAAATGCGAGGATAGTGTAAGGAGCCTCTGGGACAGCTTCAAGCGTACCAACATCAGAATTATAGGGGTGCCAGAAGATGAGAGAGAGCAAGATATTGAAAACCTTTTTGAAGAAACAATGACAGAAAACTTCCCCCACCTGGTGAAAGAAATGGACTTACAGGTCCAAGAAGCGCGGAGAACCCCAAACAAAAGGAATCCAAAGAGGACCACACCAAGACACATCATAATTAAAATGCCAAGAGCAAAAGATAAAGAGAGAATCTTAAAAACAGCAAGAGAAAGAAACTCAGTTACCTACAAGGGAATACCCATACGACTGTCAGCTGATTTCTCAACAGAAACTTGGCAGGCCAGAAGGGAGTGGCAAGAAATATTCAAAGTGATGAATACCAAGAACCTACAACCAAGATTACTTTATCCAGCAAAGCTATCATTCAGAATTGAAGGTCAGATAAAGTGCTTCACAGATAAGGAAAAGCTAAAGGAGTTCATCACCACCAAACCAGGATTACATGAAATGCTGAAAGGTATCCTTTAAGAAGAGGAAGAGGAAGAAAAAGGTAAAGATACAAATTATGAACAACAAATATGCATCTATCAACAAGTGAATCTAAGAATCAAGTGAATAAATAATCTGATGAACAGAATGAACTGGTGATTATAATAGAATCAGGGACATAGAAAGGGAATGGACTGACTATTCTTGGGGGGGAAAAGGGTGTGGGAGATGCGGGAAGAGACTGGACAAAAATCGTGCACCTATGGATGAGGACAGTGGGTGGGGAGTGAGGGCGGAGGGTGGGGTGGGAACTGGGAGGAGGGGAGTTATGGGGGGGAAAAAAAGAGGTACAAATGTAATAATCTGAACAATAAAGATTTAATTAAAAGAAAAAAATATTTAAAAAAAAAGAAACATCGATGAGAGAGAAACATCGATCAGCTGCCTCCTGCACACCCCTACTGGGGATATGCCCGCAACCAATGTACATGCCCTTTACCGGACTCGAACCTGGACCCCTTCATTCCACAGGCCCACGCTCTATCCACTGATCCTTGACCGGAATCGAACCTGGGACCCTTCAGTCCGCAGGTCCACGCTCTATCCACTGAGCCAAACCGGTTAGGGCCACTTTAAACTTTTTTAGAGTAGTATCTTAAATCAAACATACAGACTTAATATAGAATAGCCTAGGAACTTATATGGAAACATTACTAAAATGCAATAAACATTTTTTTAAAAAAACACAACCAAATAAATATAATCAATTGCTGTTAAACCTTCAAAATAGACATTTTTGAGATTCTGAGTAATTAAAAATATGTTAGGAACTTTTGAAATCTTGTCTTCAGTAATTTTATGTGGCATTCTTTTAAAAATGTCTATTTTATAACTAATTTTTATTAACCAAAAACAGTATTAGCAAATTGGAACATCAACCTTATGGGGCAGACATGGCTTCAAAATGAATTTTGACTATCAAAGTTTTCCTAAAAGGAAATAAGAGTTACCAATTTTGAGGATATTTAAAAGACTATGCTATAAATTCTATGCAATTTTAATGTCATTAGCTTTACAGCAATTTTGAATACACTTTCTCATCTGAGCCTCATGACAATTCTAAGAGATGATCATCACCATATTGCAGATGACAATACTGAGGGTTAATGAGGTTATATGACTTGCGCAATATTACAGAGCCTTGAACTTAAAGTTTGGATAGAAAACCCAACTCTTCTCACTCCTAATTTAGCTCACTGTTTAAGTATATCAAATCACCTTGCAATTTTACATGTTCTGGCATCTTCTGAAATTTCTTATAATTTTATACAGAATTATTTTCATACAAGTCCTAATAATATAATTATGCAGCTGTTGTATGAGAGATCATTGTGATGAGGACATTTATTCAATAAAAATTAAGATTTGCTACTGAAAACAGTCTTCACTTTACATTTGGAATTTACACATTCAAATTAATACCTAAAGATGGAAAGCCTTAAATTGTTATTTCCAAATTTCTGGACATCCTGTACCATACGAATCACTGTATCAGAAGAATCAATCCTTAATAAAAATTTTAAAATCCGGACACATTCAGATTGTTAAAAAGAGACAACAGGCCCAAAATGGAATCAGTTGCGCTAAGCCCGAAGTCAACAAACCAAGGTTTAATACCTAACTTCGTGATCATGGTATCTCCCCTGCCAGGTAAGTATGTTTAATACCTAACTTAAATACAGTTCAGCCTCCCCCATGATCAGAATTTTAAACCAGTCAATCTGGAATTATCTGGCCAGCACTAGTGAGGTAATCTTCCTGGTGGGCCCTTGCTATCTCCTAAAGAACTTTGCCATAAACAATTAGCTCTTTGCTTGTGTAATTTCCTTGTCTTACCTTCTTTTGCCTATAAAAGTCTTTCATGTTGTACAACTCTTCAGAACTCCTTTCTGTCTGCTAGAGGGGATGCTGCCTGATTCATGAATCATTGCATAAAGCCAATAAGATCTTTAAATAAATAAACTGAGTTGAATTTTCTTTTTTAACAAAAGGAATTTTTTTAAATATACCCTTTCTCCTAATAGCCATAATCTACCATTAAAAAATTAGATTGTATTTGTAGACTATTAAAAGTAGCCACATGCCAGTGGGAAAAGGCTTGGTAATTATGTCTGTATATAGGACTTTTGCAAAAAGTTATCTGCTTGGGAAGTATGAAAATGGGTCTCATTATCAGCTGATTCCTATTTCCTCTATCACAGCAGTTCTCAACCTGTGGGTTGCGACCCCTTTGGGGGTCGAACGGCCCTTTCACAGGGGTTGCCTAAGAACATTGAAAAACACTTATATAAATACATATTGTTTTTGTGATTAATCCCTATGCTTTAATTATGTTCAATTTGTAACAATGAAATTGGAGGTCACCACAACATGAGGAACTATATTGAAGGTTCGTGCATTAGGAAGGTTGAGAACCACTCACATTCCAAATCCCATGAAAATTGGGTTAACTTACAATTGTATGACATGGGGAAAAGTATATCTCCTTTAACTAGAAAAGATGTGCTATTTCAGTAAAGTTTAGAAATAATATATTGTTCTAAAAATAAGATTTCTGACTTAGAAGACATATGGTGAATCTTCCTGAAGTTGTGGAGAGAGGAGGAGTTGTCATGAAATGTGTTCTATTAGAATTGCTAGGGGGACAGACTGTAATTTCCTACTAACAAATGTCCCTTTTTTAAAAAAAAAAAAATCTTTACTGATTTCAGAGAGAGAGGAACAGAGAGAGAAACATTGATGTGAGAGAGAAACACCGGTCTGCTGCCTCCTGCACAGCTCCCACTGTGGATCGAGTCCACAATCTGGTATGTGCCCTGACAGGGAATCAAACCAGAGACCTTCTGGGGCATGGGACAAAGCTCAATCAACTGAGCCACACCAACAAGGGCACAAGTGTCCCTTTTAAAATGTGGATGTGCCTATATTTTCTTATTACAGACACACTTCTTTTGCTTTTTCCCCTGTGAATATGTAAGATGTTTCTTTTTAATTTCTCAGAATTTGTTTCTATTTACTTAATAGAACTTAAAATGTATATTGTATGCCCATTGCATATAAAAATTGGACAAACACATTGATCTCTGGAAAAGATCAATGATCTCTGGAAAAGAGATCATTCTACTCTTGGGGGATGGGGGGAGGACTGATTTGGAAAAGGCTCCAGGGAGGAAATTACATTTTAGTAGGGTGTCCATGGGTGACAAGGATACTTGAAGAGATAACAAGAGAAACAAGACTTTGTTTTCTGATGTAGCTAAAACAAAGTGTTTTTAAGGAAGAGCTAGAAAAAGAGAGGTAAATCTAGGTCGGGGTCAGCCTAATGAGTGTGAAGTAGTATCTCATTGTGGTTCCATTTACACTCACTTAATGATTAGTGAGGGTGAACATTTTCTCATGTCTTTTTAACGATTTGCATATCTTCTTGGGATAAATGTATATTCAAGTTCTTTGCCCATTTTTATATGAAGTTTCAAATTCAATGTCATGGATATTGTCTCTAGTGTTTTCTTCTTAAAGTTTTATATTTTAAGGTTTTACATCTATGTCATATAAGGTAAGGGTCCAAATATGCTTTCTAGCATGTAAATTTCTGGTTATTGTTAGGGTTTTGTTAGAGAACAAAAACTTGTAGCTTCCTATTTTACCAGTTTGCTGACATCCTTCTGGACTCTACGGTTTCTGATGAGAAAATGACTATCATTTATTTTCCTCTAAAGGTAAGGTGATGTTTCTGTCTGGCTACTTTTGAGATTTTTTTTTTTTCTTTTCCTTTAGTTTTCAGAAATTTGACCATGACATATCTTGATATGGATTAATTTGTTTATACTATTTGAAGTTCATTCAGCTTCTTAAATCTATTGGTTTGTGTCTTTTGCCACATCTGGGTAGTTTTTAGCCATTTTTTCTTTGAGTCCTTTTTCAGTCCTGCCTTCTCTGTCTTCTCCAATAGGACTTCAATGACATGAATGGTCTCTTGTGTCAGAGTCCCTAAGTTTCTGTTCTTTTTTTAAAATGTCTATCTCCTCTTTGTTGTTTGGATTTGGTCATTTCTATTATTCTAACAGTTCATTGTTTCTTTCCTCAGTCCCTTCTTTCTGCTATTTTCCTCTATATTCAGTTTTTATTTCAGTTATTTTATTTTTGTGCCCTTAAATTTCATTTGTCTTTTATTGAATTTATTAAGGCTTATATTGTGTCCTAGCATGTGGTCTATCTTAGAGAATGTTCCATATATATTTCAAAAAGTGTATATTCTGTTGCTTTTTGATGAAATGTTCTGTAAATATCAATTAAATCCATCCAGTCTAGTGTGTCATTTAAGGTCACTGTTGCCTTATTGATTTTTTTGTCTGAAAGATCTATCCATTGTTATCAATGGGGTGATAAAATCCCCAAATATGACTGTATGACTGTCAATGTTTCTCTTAATATCCACCAAGATTTTCTTTATATATTTAGTTAAATCTTCATTGTTCAGATTATTACAGTTGTTCCTCTTTTTCCCCCCATAGCTCCGCTCCACCCGGTTACCACCCGGTTACCACCCCACCCCTCTGCCCTTACCCACCCTCCACTGTCCTCATCCATAGGTGTACCATTTTTTCCAGTCTCTTCCTGCACCCCCACACCCCTTTCCCCCCGAGATTGTCAGTCCACTCCCTTTCTATGCCCCTGATTCTATTATATTCACCAGTTTATTCTCTTCATCAGATTTTTTATTCACTTGATTGTTAGATTCACTTGTTAATAAATATGTATTTGTTGTTCATAATTTTTATCTTTACCTTTTTCTTCTTCTTCCTCTTCTTAAAGAATACCTTTCAGCATTTCATATAATGCTGGTTTGGTGGTGATGAACTCCTTTAGCTTTTTCTTATCTGTGAAGCTCTTTATCTGACCTTCAATTCTGAATGATTGCTTTGCTGGATAAAGTAATCTTGGTTGTAGGTTCTTGCTATTCATCACTTTGAATATTTCTTGCCACTCCCTTCTGGCCTGCATAGTTTCTGTTGAGAAATCAGCCGACAATAGTATGGGTACTCCCTTGTAGGTAACTGACTGTTTTTCTCTTGCTGTTTTAAGATTCTCTCTTTGTCTTTTACTCTTGGCAGTTTAATTATGATGTGTCTTGGTGTGGTCCTCTTTGGATTCCTTTTGTTTGGGGTTCTCTGCGCTTCCTGGACTTGTAAGTCTATTTCTTTCACCAGGTAGGGGAAGTTTTCTGTCATTATTTCTTCAAATAGTTTTCAATATCTTGCTCTCTCTCTCTTCTTCTGGCACCTCCATAATTCAGATGTTGGTACGCTTGAAGTTGTCCCAGAGGCTCCTTACACTATCTTCATATTTTTGGATTCTTTTTTCATTTTGCTTTTCCGGTTGGGTGTTTTTTGCTCCTTTCTATTTCAAATCTTTGACTTGATTCTTGCGATCCACTAGTCTGCTGTTGGATCTCTGTATATTATTCTTTCAGTCAGTGTATGCTTAATTTCTAGTTGGTCCCTTTTCATATCCTCAAGGGTCTCACTAGATTTATCAAGGGTCTCACTAAATTTATCAGCGGTTTCTAGAAAATTCTTGAAAAACCTTATAACCGTGGTTTTGAACTCTATATCTAGTAGTTTGCTTTCCTCCATTTCTGTCATTTGTGACCTGTTTCTTTGTCTCTGAATTTTGGCTGCTTCCCTGTGTTGATAGAGTGGCTTTCTGTGCTAGGTGTCCTATAGGGCCCAGAGGCTCAGCCTCCCCAATTACCTGAGGTAGACACTCTTGGTGCACCCCTTTGTGGGCTGTGTACGCAGTCTTGTTGTAGTTAAGCCTTGATTGTTGTAGGTATCACTGGGAGGAATTGACCTCCAGGCCAATTGGCTGTGAGAATCAGCTGTTTCTACAGTGGGAGAACTTCTGTGCTGGAGACACCCTTCTGGGGCAAGACTTGCTTCAGTGGGGCTCTGGTGCTCACTGAGTCTGCCCCCTGAGTGTGTCCCTTATGGATCTGAGGAGTTGTAATCTGGATGGTCCCACTCTGACCACTGGGTACACTGGCTCTTGGATCTCTAAGGAGGTGCTACTTTAGCCTCTGCCTGAGGCTACCCAGCAGGAGCTATGGAGAGATCTGCAGATTCCTCTTCTTTGTTTGGGGTTTGGAGGTGCCCAGATGAGGCCCAGCTGTGAAGCAATGCAAGCAAACAGCTATGGCTGATCCTCAGCCCTGTCCTAAGAGGCCCCAGGTCTCAATGTCCCGGGGTAATTGCTGCAAGCACCTCTGAGAGAAAGCTGCCCTTGAGTTCCGTCTGATGCCAGACAGTCCAGTTTCTCCCTGTATGAGTCTGGGTCCCCAGAGACTAGCCTGGAACTGGAGTTCAGAGCAGTTGAGAGCTTGTGTCTCCCTCCTGATTGAAAAAGACAACACGTCCTCAGTTGCCAGCCCTTTCCACGTGCGCCTCCTTACCTCTGCACTTTACTTCCACACCTCCTCTGAGTCTCATTGTGCTTTTTTCTTTACTTCTAGTTGTAGAATTTCCACTTAGCCAGCCTTCTTGTGGTTCTGGATGATGTCCATTTTGTCTTTTAGTTGTAGTTTTGAAGTGGTTGTGCAAGGCAGCAATTTCAGGTGTTTACCTTTGCCGCCATCTTGGTTCCTCCCTCTTTATATATTTAGATGCTCCTATGTTAGGTACACATATGTTTATAAGGGTTATATCCTGTTGCTGGATTGATCCATTTAGTATTATGTAATGTCCTTCTTTGATTCTTCTTGTGGCTTTTGTTTTGAAGTCTATTGTGTCTGATATAATATTGGTACCCTAGCTTTTTATTTGTTTCCACTTGCAGGGAATATTTTTCCCACCCCTTTATTTTTAGTCTATGTGTATCTTTTGTTCTGAGGTGGATCTCTTGTAGACAGCATATGTATGGGTCATGTTTTCTTATCCATTAAGCATCCCTATGTCTTTCGATTGGAGCATTTAATCTTTTCACATTTAAAGTTATTATTGATAGCTACTTACTTATTGCCATATTTTTCTTTATATCTACGTTCCTCTCTCTATATATTTTTAAATTAAATTATTTATTGTTGAAAGTGTTATATATGTCTCCTTTTCCCCAATTGACCTCTCCCTTCCCGCTCCTCTCCTCCAGCACAGGCCCTCACCCCCCTATTGTCTGTGTCCATTGGTTATGCCTATATGCATGTATACAAGTCCTTTGGTTGATCTCTTACACCCCCTCCCACCCTCTCCTGACTTCACTGTGAGGTTTGGTGATCTGTTTGATGCTTCTATGTCTCTGGACCTATTTTTGTTCATCAGTTTATGCTGTTCATTATATTCCACAAATGAGTGAATCAATATATATTTCTTTTCTTCTTTCTTCTTAGAGAAGGCCCCTTAATATTTCTTGCAATACTGGTTTAGTGGTAATGAACTCCTTTAGCTTTTTTTTAATCTGGGAAGCTCTTTCTTTCACCTTCAATCCTCCTATATAATAAAAGGTAATATACAAATTGACCTTAATGACAGAACAACCGGGAATGATAGGTCGCTATGATGTGCGCTGATGAGGGGGCAGACGCTCAATGCTGGAGCTGTCCCCTGGTGGTCAGTGCACTCCCACAGGGGGAGCTCAACTCAGCCACAAGCCAGACTGACGGCTGCAAGCGCAGCGGCAGTGGCGGGAGCCTCTCCTGCCTCCTTGGCAGTGCTAAGGATGTCCAACTATGGCTTAGGCCCACTCCCTGCAGCACTCCCGGGCTGCCAGAGGGATGTCTGACTGACAGCTTAGGCCCGATCCCCTAGGGAGTGGGTGTAAGCCAGCAGGTGGACATCCCCTGAAGGGTCCTGGACTGTGAGAGGATGCAGGCCAGGCTGAGGGACTCCCCCAAGTGCACGAATTTTTGTGCACCAGGCCTCTAGATTTAAATGATAGACTTGCTGATTGATTAGTCTTGATTGTGGGTGCCTGCTTTTCATCACTTTGAATATTTCATGCCAATCCCTTATGGCCTAAAATGTTTCTGTTAAGAAATCAGCTGACAGCCTTATTGGAGTTCCCTTTTAGGTAACTATCTTTCTCCTGCTGCTCTTAGATTGTTTCTCTTTAACCTTCGCCATTTTAATTATGATGTGTCTTGGTGTGGGTTTCTTTGCATTCATCTAGATAGGGACTGTCTGTGCTTCCTGAACTTGTGTGACTTTTTTCCTTCAACAGGTTAGGGAAGTTTTCAGCCATTATTTCTTCAAACAGGTTCTCAATATCTTGCTCACTCTCTTCTCCTTCTTTACCCCTGTGATGTGGATATTATTATTCCTGATGTTGTCCCACAGGTCCCTTAGACTTTCTTCATTTTTTAATTATATTTTCCTTTTGCTGCTCTCCTTGGGTGCTTATTGTTTTCTTGTCCTCTAAATCGCTGACTCAATCCTCTCCTTCATCTAACCTACTGTTGATTCATTCTAATTCATTCATTCATTTCAGATATTATATTCTTCATTCCTGACTGATTCTTTTTATGGTTTCTATGTCCTTTTAATGTTTACTATCTCTGTTTAAGTCAGCGGTTCTCAACCTGTGGGTCGTGACCCCTTTGGGGGTCAAATGACCCTTTCACAGGGGTTGCCTAAGACCATTGGAAAACACATATATAATTACATATTGTTTTTGTGATTAATCACTATGCTTTAATTATGTTCAATTTGTAACAATGAAAATACATCCTGCATATCAGATATTTACATTACAATTCATAACAGTAGCAACATTACAGTTATGAAGTAGCAATGAAAATAATTTTATGGTTGGGGGTCACCACAACATGAGGAACTGTATTAAAGGGTCGTGACATTACGAAGGTTGAGAACCACTGGTTTAAGTTCTCACTAAGATCATCCATTCCTCCCCTAAAGTCCTTGATCAACCTTATAACCATTATTTTAAATTCTGCATTTGTTATCTTGGTTGCTTCCATTTCATTTAATTCTTTTTCTGGGGATTTTTCTTGTTCTTTTATTTGGTGCATATTTTTTTGTCTCCCCATTTTGTCTGCCTTTTTGTGGTTTAACTCTGTGTATTAGGTATATCTGTTATGATTCCCAAGCTTGTTATGATGGCTTTCTGATGTAGGTATCTTGTGGGTGTCAGTGGCACAATCTTCTAGATTAGCTGACCTGGGTAATCCAGAAATGTTTCTTGTGTGAGTTATGTGCCCCCCTCCTGCTGTAGTTGAGTCTTAAATGCTGTTGGCCTATTCATGGGTGGAGTTAACCCTCACGTTGGCTGACTACAAGGACAGACTTCATTCACTGTGTATAAGTTGCTGTTCAGGGGCTGCCCCCGAGGCAGAGTTGCTCCCAACAAGTTCTGGTGTCTGCTGAAGTCCTCCTTTGGCTGAGCCATTGGTGTGGCTAGTTTGGTAAAGCTCTGGTGAGGTTTGAAACCCACCACTGTTTATGTTGGTTCTGGGACCACTTGGACAGGGTTCTGGTGCAGGACAATGTCAGATATTGTGTGTAAGTGATCTCGGACTACCTGTCTAGAACTACTGCACTATTCATTGATTATGGCTATGTCTACTGTACCTGGGTGTGTGTGGGAGGGGCCAATATATGTACAAGGGTAAGCTTCTTGCAGCTCTGAGCTGGGGGCAGGTCAATAAAAGGTTCAAGGTTCTCTGAGGTCGGCATCTACCAGTTAGCTACTCCACCACCCCCTGAAGTTGCCTGGACTTCCTCCAAAGCCTTTCAAAAAAACTGTAGAGTGGGTCCAAGCTGCCCATGCTCCAATGCCCCACTATATGGCACAAGTTCAGTAGGGCGGGGTGACTGTGTCAGGAGGCCAGGGCTAGTGATTCCCCTATTTGGGGGCAGCATGGTCAGGTACTCAATGGGGAGAATGTGTCCCACATTGAAGAGCCATAACACTCAGTCTCTGCTACAGTCTACAACTCTAGCTCCTCCGAAAAGAGTGAACCATTGATTCAGACTGGGGGCAGCCAGCAGTCCCCACTGCAGGACCAAGCTCAGCAGGGTGGGGCCACAAAGACTTTGCAAAACACATCAACTCAGTTTTCTGTTGGGGAGTGGCACTGGTGAGCCTGTGGGAGGGAAGCAAGCTCTATACCACCTCTTAGTCCACTTGAATCCTGGACTGGAGCCTCTTCTGGGAGATGTGCTTAAAAGATCCTAGCACTGAGCCGCATTCCCTTCCCAAGGATCTGAGCTCAGCAGGACTGGCCACTGGGACTTGGGAAATTAGAACAAAACAGTCTCTAGTTGGGAGTGGTGCTGGCCAAGCTTGCAGGTGGCGGGGAGGGGGGGTGCGGGGGGGGGGAATACTGGCCCTCATTTCAAAGCCTCACAGTTCAATGTCTCACTGAGGGTCTGCCTATAGTTTTTCCAGAGAATGAGTGAACCAAAGGTCCCTGTTGAGTGCATCCAACAGTCCTTTCTTCCAGACTCCAGCTTGGTAGGGTGGTGACACCAGTATTTGGAGGACCAGGTTAGTGTACTCCCCAGGCTAGTACTGTAAATATAGGAGTGCCCAACCCTGGGAATATGGCACTTGAGGGCAGTGTGGGCTATTGACTCAGGACCCAGATCTCAATAGCTGACCCTCCAGATCTTTCTTGAGGCCATGCCACCAAGGTCTTCTCTTTATGATTCCTATATGCCCTGAGTCGTCTTCCTTCTACCAGAGCCCTGGTTAACTTCCTGAGAGCAAGCTCCTGTGTGTTGGTCATTTAGGAGAGTACCTGGGATTCTAGCAGACTCCCTCCTCTTCCCAGCAGACAGATTCCCCACTGATTTTCACAGCCAGATGCTATGCAGGCTCCACTTCCTGGCCCTGGTGCTCTGGGTTGGGGGTCCCGGCATGGGGTTGAGACCCTCATTCTCTTCAGGGGGCACTTTTGCAGTCAACATATCCCTCTAGCTTCTCAGCCACCACATGAGGGTGCTGAGGACAGCTCTCTCCACATCTCTGTCCTTACCAGTCTCTATGTAGCTTCTTCTATAAACCCTCAGATGTAATACTCCTGTTCAACTGTCCTTAAGTTGGTCAGTCATGTTTACTGTTCTATAATTTAGATGTAAATCTGGTTTGGCGCCAGGAGGAGGTGAGTGGAGCTTCCATCCACTCTGCAGCCATCTTGAAAACCATGTTTCTTCTTGATGTCTTCTATTTCTTTACTGAGATTTTTATTTTTCCATGTTTCAAGTGTTTCTATAATTGTTCATTGAAGCATTTTTATGATGGCTGCTTTAAGATCTTTGTCATATATTCTAACACAGTGATGGCTAACCTTTTGAGCTCGGCATGTCAACATTTTGAAAAACCCTAACTTAACTCTGGTGCCATGTCACATATAGAAATTATTTGATATTTGCAACCATAGTAAAATAAAGACTTATATTTTTGATATTTATTTTATATATTTAAATGCCATTTAACAAAGAAAAATCAACCAAAAAAATGAGTTCGCGTGTCAGGGGTGTCATAGGTTCGCCATCACTGTTCTAACACTTCTGTCACCTTGTTGTTAGTATATATTGATTGTCTTTTTTTCAGTTTGAGATGTTCCTAGTTCTTAGTTTAATTAAAATTCAATTGAAATCTGGACATTTTGAGTATTCTATTATGAACCTCTGGATCTTTTGTAAACCTTCTCTTTTAGTTGTGACACAACTCCAGCAGAGGAAATGGGGGTGCTGCCTTCTTTCAGCCACGTGTGGTAAAAGTCCAGGTTTTCTACTTGGCTTTCATTGACACCTGAAGGTAGGGCTTCACATTATTGCTGGGCTATAGTCAGAGTTCTGATTTTCCCACAGGATTCCACTAATACTTCTCAAATTGGGAGGGTTAGGAGTGTTTTATTACTTAAGCTCACCATTTGGTCTCTGCTGACAGCATGGGGTGGGAGATGGTCTCATTACAGCTAGGCAGTGATCAAACTCTTCACTCTCCATAAGGACACCTCTGACACCACTTCAGAGGGGAAAGAGATATTCCATTACTGGTGGGTGGACATAGAAATCCAGGCTCCACTGACTCTGGAAAGGGAAGGGCATTACTGCATGGCAAGGATGAAAAATCCAAGTTTCCCCTTGGCCTACTCTGATATCACCATGGCAGAAATATTAGAGTGCCTTGCTACAGCCTGGCAAAGGTAAAAGTCTAGGCTCTCTACTTTGCCTTTTCAGGAATAGATGGGGGTTGGGCCCATAATTTTCTCTGCAGTGTTTGGAAGAATTAAAGTGGTTAATTACCTCAATGTTTTCTGCTTTGCTAGGTTTCCCCTTTCCTGGTCACTTAGCTAGGCAGACCAGGATTTTCTTGGAACTGTTTTGTCTGTGTTCTTGGCATTTCCAGATTACTAGCTTCTTCTGCTCAGTCCATGATATATGAGGCAAAAAATAAAAAGCCTGGAGAACTCATGATCATGTCATCCTTTGGGTCTGAGTTCCCTTACTGGTCTGCTTTCTTCTTTCTGCCTTTCAAAGTCTTCTTATGTTTGTTTTATATATAATGCTTGGGGGTTGTAGCTGTATTTAGTGGGAGTTGATCTTTTGGAAGTCCCCCTCCTTAATTTATAACTATAAATCAAATCATGATTCAACCTGCTTACAAGTCTTAATGGCTTTTCACTGCATCCCAAGCTAGATACTGCATGGACTTACAAGACTCATTTTCTTCAGCTTCAGCCTATTTATCTAGCCTCATTCATGCTCTTACCCATTCGCTATGTTTCAGCCATGCTGATTTCCATTCTGTTCTTCAATTACCTCACATTATTTATTGCTCCAGAGACTTCACATATGCTTTAAGTTCTCTATTTCTAATCATTTCATGCCTGTAGTCTTCTTATATCTCAAGACTGTGCCTAAAAGTCACCTACTCAAAGAAATTGTCTCTTATCACATTAAGAAGTTTCTTTTTTCCCTCATCCCAACTGTTTTCTTTCACTACACTTTGTACATTTTATACCAGTCCTCCACATATACACATATCCTATATAATAAAAGCCTAATATGCTAAGTGTCCGACCATTGATTCCACTGTTTGACTAGTTGCTATGACGCGTACTGACCACCAGGGGGCAGACACTCCAACCCGTAGGTTACTCCAGGGTCCTTCCCCTGCACTGTTTGGGACTGGGTGAGACAGGCCGGACATGCCCTGGAGCCCTCCTGCGGTCCCTCCCCGGCCCTGATTGTGCAAAGATGGGGTCCCTCGGTCTGGCCTGCTTCCTCTCGCAATTCGGGACCCCTCAGGGGATGTTGGAGAGCTGGTTTCAGCCTGATTCCTGCAGGCCAGGACAAGGAACCCTACTGGTGCACAAATCCGTGCATTGGGCCTCTAGTACACGTACACACACACACACACACACACACACACAGTCCTCAGGTTACATCGGACTTGACGTACGTCATTTCGTGGTTACATTGCCATATCCCATTTATTTATTTAAAAAAAATCCATCTTTTCAACCTATGTACATATGTGCTTCATGTTTTTTATTATTTATTTACCACCAGTAAAGGTCAGGAATTGTTATCTTTCTTTTAAGTATTTTTTACTGTTTCACTTCATTACTGCTGTGTATGTGCTCCATGTGAGTGACGTAGGTG
Organism: Myotis nattereri; assembly: GCF_964212035.1. Taxonomy (NCBI): domain Eukaryota; kingdom Metazoa; phylum Chordata; class Mammalia; order Chiroptera; family Vespertilionidae; genus Myotis; species Myotis nattereri. Next base: position 12,889,523 of record NC_138078.1, read on the forward strand.
CTTATGTAAGTGACGTAGGTGCTTATGTAGGTGGGTTCCAACTTATGATGAAAATCACGTTACGATGTGCTGTAGGAATGGATCTCCGACGTAACCTGAGGACCTACTGTGTGTGTATGTGTGTATATACATGTGTGTGTGTATGCACATTATTATATTGTATATTTCCCAACAGATTATAAGCTCCAGAGGGTGAGGGGCCATACCCATTATATTAACTAGTTTATCCATGGTTCCCAGTACACAATAACATTTAATAAATGTCTACTGAATAAATGAAAGGAGACCAACAAACATTATATAATGTACAAATTATATTGCCACCTTAGAATCTAGAAAGATTCTAGACAGATATTTATTTATTAATTTGGTATGCATTCATATTTTCATATTGTGAAATGCACACTAAATACTTTTTTAAAAAATATATTTTATTGATTTTTTACAGAGAGGAAGGGAGAGGAATAGAGAGTCAGAAACATTGATGAGAGAGAAACATCGATCAGCTGCCTTCTGCATACCCCCCACCAGGGATGTGCCTGCAACCAAGGTACATGCCCTTGACCGGAATTGAACCTGGGACCCTTCAGTCCGCAGGCCGACGCTCTATCCACTGAGCCAAACCAGCTATGGCCACACTAAATACTTTTGTAGGAGATAAAAGTATTTGTCTCTGTCATTGTGCTTGTTACATTATGTGAAAAATATCTAGTTGTATGCTTTGTTTTGTGCATAGGAGTTGAGGATAACAACCAGTGTTTTACTCTTTTTGTATCTATAGTGCTTAGCATAAGACCTATACAAAGCAGATGCTCATGTTGAAAAATCAATAAATGATAGCTTGAATTATGCTGCAAAGTATTTGAAATAGTTCCTAAGAGATACCAAACAACCAAGATATTTTCTACTTAGATCACCAAAATAACTAAGTTTCTTTTCAAAATCAAGAAAATGTAAAAAAAAAAAAAAGAAAAAAAAAAAAGCATTGAAAAACTTACATGCTTTTCTCTCTTTCTTGATACGGTTCCTGGTCAGTGGGAATAACTGATTGTTCCGCTTGGTATGGGTATCCTAGTCCTAGAAGTAAATAAGACAAATTTTAGAAAAAACACAAAATCTATGTATGAAGAAAGCAATCTTCCTTTCCCACTCTCCAAATTTATTCCTCTGTAGGCGATTATTAGTCAAATATTAAACAATTTATCTCCTACCTTAAGTGCTCTTATATTTATAATTTTTTTATCTATAGAGATGTACCAGTTAACTTATAAACAGGATCTTTGACTTTATCTAGCACCAATTTTGCCAGTTCATATTTGCCATGACCAAGTAATACTGGTAAGTGTTCACATGAAAATGAACCTAACATCTTAATATAAGGGAAATCCCTAAAATCTAGGTGTTTTGTAAATAAACAATGTTAAAGCTCAGAAGACATAGTTTAGCTCAGGGGTTTGTTTTTATCCTGTAACATTAGCAGAGGGTTGTTTTTATTAATTATGGAGTTATCTTAGGGAGCCCCTCTATATAGTCTTTCCCCAGCTGTTAGGTACTCCTCTGAGCATAGTCCTGAACACACCTATCATTGCATTTAAGGCACTGTCCTATTAAATTAACTGTGAATGTTTCTGTTTCCCCTACCAGTCTATGAGCATCCTGGTCATCTCTGCAGCAACAACATCAAGCTCATTTTTCACAACGCAGAGTACTAACCACTATACGATCATGGCTTTCAAGCTCATTTTTCAGATCAAAGGATACAACTTGGGTCAGATCATAGGGAGTATTCAAATTATGTTTGCTGAATAAGTTTATATGTTCTTCATTTATAGCTTCTAAGTGCACCAGAAAATTTCCTGATGGCCTAGGGTTTAATGTGTTAAGAAAACTAGGTTTCTAATCTAGATGTGCTCTGGGATTTTTATTAGACTGATTAATACAGCAGAGAATACCTGGAAAGAGCCCTTAAAAACCATATTGGAATAACCTCAACCTAATCCAATTTTTCTTCACCCAGAAATGATTGCTGTGAATCTTGGTCTGGAAAGGACATGACTTGATTTAATACAGTTTAACTTAGAGGCAGAACAGCAACAAAAAGATTATATTAATTGAATTATAGTCTCTGAGTGCTTTTCCCTGATAATATAAAAGCGAGGTCTGGCCCAGAACAGCACACTAAAGGCCCATTTATAGTTAAAGGTCTCTTACTACTTGCTTCTCTAACTACTGGAGGCATAGAAAGATTGCTATCTGGTCATTTACATCAAAGGTTACATCAAAGGTTTTGGTTCTTTATTCATTTTTAATTCATTACTCTTAGTTGAATTACACTACAAGGAAATAAAAACATTTTTCCAGAAATTTTGCTAAGCTTTCTCTGAAGCAAGTTTTACATATTGTTCTTGAGAATAACTTGTGTTTTATCACCACTAGTCTTATCAGAACTGCCTAACTAAGGTTTCTGAACAAGATATATATCTTTTCCACCATAGAACACCTGCTTTTAAAATTATAGGACAATAGACAGGTGAAGGCCTAGGGTGGGGTACTGGGGAGATGGGAGCAAACAGGGGAAAATGGGGGACATCTAAATACTCTCAACAAAATAAAATTTAAAATATTATAGGAATGATCTGAGCAAAACTAAGTGGGAAAAAGAGGGGCTCTGTTTTAGGACATTGACTACCCTGATAGCTGTTCTCTCTGTGTTGTCACTTCTCACTAATCATTCAAACATGAAAGATAAAAGAGAGAAAAAGAAGTTATGATAAAGTATTACTCATCAAAATGATGTGGGGATAAGGACACATATGTAATAACTTAATAAAGAAATTATAAAAAATATATATTACTCCTTTTAAAAAGCAAGAAAACTAAAAATTAAACAGACAGCTATAGCAAAACAACAACAAAATACTATAAAGCAAACTGGGAAAATCACCAGAACTCTGCAAGACATTTTGTCTAAATGTTATATAATTTAAAAAAAAAACACATTAAAATATATCTTTCATGGCAAGCCTGAGGTCTGATGCAGAGCAAGCTTCTTAGCAGAAGAAATGGGAAATGAAAATTGAGGCCTCTATAAAATAAAATATATTGGAAAATGTGACAGTTAAAGACATTCACTTTGTAGCTCCATAAGAAACATTCATATTATGCACTCCTGTCTTTGGTCCCAAAGAGACAAAAGCTTGAAGGTCCTTCCAATGGAAGGCTCCTCCCTATCTGACCCAATCCCTAAGAGTCAGATCCATTGAACACCTACATTCCAATCAGAAGACCTTAGTAAATTCCATGTCTGAAGTAATTAAACTCATTATATACACTCTAAAATCTTAATCGGAAATACTTTAGTCAAGAGACTTTAATTTTAATTGAAATCTAGAGGGAGAATAAAAAGACAAAAATGTAACAATTGAATTAAAAATGATTTAAAGTGATTTATTTTGAAAAGGTTGCAAACACCTCACAAGTTATATGTCTCTGATTAATTTATATTTCTCCTCTGCTTGCTTCCAAAAACAATCCAAGTCAGCTTCCAAAGAATCAGTTTGCCTTTTATATCTAGATTGTTGAAGTATGTGTGACATCATGTCATTTAGTACGTTATCTTGTCATATGTATTTTATGACAACATATCTTTTCCCCCAATCTTTGCAACTGAATTGTGCATTAAGAGAAGGCAAAACTAAGCTGCTGAAGTTTACATGTAATCACACTATACTACACCTACAAAAATGGGCCAAAATTAAGCTGTGAAAGTTTGTACATAATCACATTAAATTATACTTACAAAAATTGGGCAATACATTAACATTTTTAATAATAGGCAAAATTATATCAACGCTAGTTTATTTGAAAAGTTGTGGAGAGAAAAATGCAGAAAAGATTTAGCTGAGTCATTTGGAGTTAAGAGTAAAAGTGTGAAGGCAATGATGATTTAATCCTTTTATATTTCTTCTCCCCAAATCAAGGATATTAGAGCGAAAATCCAGTTATGTTCTGAACAACTTAAGTAAAATAATTAATACCAAGTATATTGTCAAAACAAAAGACAATTTTTTAAAATGTTTTGTAAAGGAAACTTCAAGAAGGGCTTAGGATAAATACCTAAGGCCTTGGTGACTCCACAGCCATATTTTGACTGTCAATCTTATAATTTTTTTATAGTTATCTCAGATGACTAGACTAAATAAATTCCTTGGAACATAAATAGGAGGAGAACATGTGCAACTTAATTCTGATGCAGGGTGTTCTTCAAAATCCTCTTTATGTGTCTTTTTCCCCATCTCTTTCATTTTTACTGCATCCTGTTCTTTGGCATTTGTTTTGATTGATATTCCATTCACTATGCAAACATCTCTCTTTAAACTTGCTTGCAATATGATGAATAGTCTGGTTGCTTGTCATGCAAGCCCAGTCAGGATATGCAGTTCGATGTTTCAGCCAAATTTGTTCTCTTCCTACATTGCTGGTTAGGTACTGGTTAGGAATACTCATAGCAACCACAGTATTCCTTTGTAGCTAACTTTCTGATAACATTCAATGGGCCTTTCCCTTCCAAAGTACTGTTCTTTTTGTGACACTGATATAACCCTTCTTACTAGTTTTAAAAGTTCATATTCTGGAATCACCTTAACTTAATATTAGAATCATACAGTGATGGCGAACCTTTTGAGCTTGGTGTGTCAGCATTTTGAAAAACCCTAACTTAACTCTGGTGCCGTGTCACATATAGAAATTTTTTGATATTTGCAACCATAGAAAAAAAAAGACATATTTTTGATACTTATTTTATATATTTAAATGCCATTTAACAAAGAAAAATCAACCAAAAAAATGAGTTCGCATGTCACCTCTGACACGTGTGTCATAGGTTCGCCATCACTGCAATCATGTGTCATGACCCCAGACAAATTATTTAACCTCTTTAAGCTTTATTCATTAACTTATTCAATATTTACTGAAGTATGTGTAATGGGCTCTGGGGATAGGAACTGAGTGTGATAGCCAAGGTTTTCTCATCTGTAAAATGTGGCTAATGAACTGTTTTGAGGGTGTGTGTAAATTACTTAGTACAGTGCTCAATTAATGTTCATTATTATTAGCAGTATTATTTTGATAAAATTACTGTTAACATCTATGACTGTAACCTCTAATGATTCTCAATGCATCCATTCCATTATGTTTCTGGACGTGAAACTACTCCATAAATTACTAATGCTGGAAATGATCTTTTCTAGAAATATTGATGCAATGTGTGAGACTCGGGCACTCCAAAATACCTTTCATACACCGTTAGCCAAGAGATCACTGCAAATCACAACCATAATGTAAATTATGAATGGTGCTATACCTGTATCCTCTGCACATAGACTTGTCTAGATAATCTTCTAAGTTTCTTTCCAAAATTTCCCATATGCTTTAAAGATTGGGGTTATTAGGAAAAATAAACATGTCTACAGACAGATTATCTTAAGTTTTACTTAGTTTGTATCACTAGCTTGAAAATATCAAAATACTGTGGTTTCAGTTCTTTGTGTGTGGGGGAGGTGGGGGGATGTCAACTCATGTCAATTGAGAAATGTGGCAGTTATGCTGCATCTCATGCAGTTGAACTAGAGAAGATGGATTACTGAAGGAACTGGCAAAACCTGGTGACATTACTGAAATGGTTATGGAAATAAAATGAGTTTTTGTTTACTGAACGGAGCTATTTAAGGATGACAAAGAGAAAATATCTATGTGGTGGTAGAGAGTTTGCATCTATACTTTCTAAGATTAATTATTTGTGGTTTAAAGTGACGCTTCATTAGGCTGTCTTTTACTTGGGGCTGTATAGTCAGTGAAGTGCCTAAGTTTTGAACAATCAGGTTGTTTACAATTTGTCACTCATTTTAAATCCGTGTCCCCCCTTCAGTTCTTATATAGGAATTGATGAAAACAAAAGGACATCCTCTAAAATAGATACTGGGCGCTCTCAGCTTTGGGGGAGTTGGAGGAAACCCAACACAGAGCCCTTCAAAAGGCACGTGGGACCGACCTGTCTCAGTATCGCCTGGACCTCACTGGCAGGTCCTGGCCCGGCACCGGCCCTCCTGCCTCCCCATCGCTGCTTTTCTGGCTGGCGGAGCCCGCCCGCGGCATTCCACGCCTCCGTCTCCAAATGCGTGCGCGGGGCTCGGGAACCACCACGGGAGCCCACTCAGCAGCGGGGAGGGCGGGAGCGAGGAAAGCCCGGGTTCCAGCTGTAACCAGGCACTCTGCGGCGTCCCCCACCCCTCGGCGGCGGGGCAGCAGGTACCTCCTCAGCAGCCTCAGCAACTGGTGGGCGTGGGCGGCCGTCCCGCCGCCGTCACGTCTGCTCCGAGCCCCTTTGGGGCCAGGCTCCCGCCCCGGGCACTTAAGTGACTGACCCGGGCTCAGGCTCGCGCTGCCGCCGCCTCCGACGACGCTGCCGCCGCGCACGCGCTCCTCGCGCGCTTCTGTCCCGGGGCGGCCGGCGGGGCGGGAACACGAGGCTGCCGGCGCCCCGCACCTGCCTGACGGAGAGGCGGACCCCCGTCTCCGGGCGCGTGCAGGCGCGCGCACGCGCACGCGCCACAAGCGCGCCTGGCGTCCGCCCCGGGGGCGGGACCGCGCGGCCGCGAGCGGGCGGGGGGCTCGTGGCGCGCGCGCCCCGCACCCGAGGGCTGCAGAGAGATATTTCGGGTGGCAGGAGGCCCCTCGTCATTTCCGCCGTGCAGTTTGTCGTGCTGGGGCTTCACTCCCGCGCGCGAGGCGAGCGGGCAAGTTGGCTGCGGGCGTGCGGCGGCGGCGGCGGCGGCTCCTTCTCGTAGCGTCGCGACCCTCGGCAGTGCAAGCCATGAACTGAAGCCCCGGAGGGACGCACACCCGAACGGAGTGGCGGAGCCGCCGCCGCCTCGGCAGTGACCGAGAGGCGCAGTGGTCGCGGGCGCGTTTCCCTCCTGGTCGCTGCTCCCACCGCTGCTGCCCGCCTTGCGCTAAGAGACATTGCAGCCTCGAGACTCGACACAAAAGCCGCTTTCTCCGAGCTGCCTGCCCAGCGAGGCAGCGGCCAGCGAGGCACCCCACCTGAAGGCGGCTCAGACAGCTGAGTTGGTTTTGTGTCTGAGCTCCGCACCCCACGCGGAACCGACCCCGTGCTCATGGCTCTGATCATGGAACCGGTGAGCAAATGGTCTCCGAGTCAAGTAGTGGACTGGATGAAAGGTAATGACCGCTGTGCGGAGGGCGAGGCAGCCCGAGGGTGCGGAGTCGAGGCGCGCGGGAGGGAAGGGACGGCCGAGCCCGCCATCGGGGCTTCCGCAGACTGATCATGGTGTGCAGAGGGGCGGCGGGGGTCCTCCGGAGCTGGTAGGGGCTCGGGATCCCGCTCTCCTATTGTCTCCAGCCGGTTGCTCCCCAGCTGGAGAGGGACGCGGAGAGCGCGGGAGGATAGGAGGTTGGAAGCCCTGCTGCGGAATCCCGGCGCAATATCGGGCGCATCCTGCCCGCTTTCCGACCCCCCTTGACGTCCCCAAACCGGGAGGACGTGGCGACCCCGGTCTTCCCCCCCCAGGGAGGAGCCCCCAAGGGACCTGCTTGGTTGGTCGCCCCTGCAAGAGCCCCTTTGTTCCCGGGAAACCTGATGCCCTCTCGGTAGCCGCCCCTGCCAGGTGCCTTTTCCAGCGCCAACTCTCCCGGCAACTTTTAAGCCCACATATTGGGGTCAGGACGAAGCCGCCCCAGTTGGGATCGGGAAGCAAACCCTTTCCCCCAGGTTGGGCTGAGGATGCTCCTGGGATGTTTTACTTTTGGGGAGGAAAACGGGCTTCCCCTGGGACAGCAGCCGTGCTCGTGTCTGTGGGCTCCCTCCAGCGCATCACCCCGCATCCTTTGCCTCCTTCTCTTCTGGCCCGTTGAGGCTTTGGACCTCAGGGCTTTTTCTCGGGGGCTGGACGCCAGGTGAGAGGTGATGCGCATTCAAATTCCTCCTGATTTCTTCCATCTTGAAGGCTCTCTCCCCCTCTTTTCCCTGGCAATTTCTAAGTGCCATACTTATACATACTCGCCCTCCTAGTCGCAGTCGCAATCGTGGGCTTTTCTCTAGTCCCTGGGCTTTCCTGCCTCACGATCTCCCTCTGTTGTCTGAGTTAAGGGGCCTGTAGAGGACTCCCCCCCACACTCACGACTACTGCTCTCTCATCTCCCATCCCTTAAGATTCCTAAGGTTTTGGGAATGCTGACAGGGAATGAATGGAACTGAATAAATGACTACTGGCCACACTTGGGAGATGTTACAGCTTTGCTCATGGTTATTCCCAGGCACAGACTCAAGGTAGATTAGTCAGGGACCAAAGGCTTATTTGTGAAAAATGTGCCTTCTGTAATGAGAGAACCCTTCTTAGGGCTTGCTTAGCAGGCAGACTTTCCAAGATCCAGGTACTTTAGAATGAAAGGTGGGGTGATTGGAAGTAATTGAGAATGGTAGGGAGAAACGTATTTTTTTCCTCTCTTTTCCTGAACCTTTTCAGCTTGCTTATTTTTGTGGATTTTCCTTTATCCATTTGTGTTCCTTCTATTCCCTTATATGTCCATGTATTCCTTGTTTACTTCATTTTTCTTTTCTGATATATAGAAAGTGCTTTGTAACTGCAAAGCACAGTGCAATGGGAGTGTATTTCATTAAATTGAATTCGTGATTTATCGACTGCCCCCCTGTATGCGGTGCATTGTGCTAAGGTGTCGTGCCATGGGTGCCATGACTAAGACAAAGTCCTGCAGTGGCTCATCTTTTCTGTTTCTTCTTCTCTTTTCATATCTGCTATTTAAATTCTGCTTTCCGAGATTCCCACCAGCCCCTCCAACCCCATTGTCACATTGTCAGATACGGACAAACATCTGTCTTCTCTGTATCTCAGTCATGGAAGAAAGAGCAGGGTATATTCAAGAAGCAGGCATGCTTAATTAAAACCCTATCTTTGAATTTGCCTAAAAGGTTGCTTTAGTTTTAGTCTGTTCCTAAAATTCTCAAAGCAAAGCTGTCTTGGCTCCATGGGAGTCAGATTTCTTTCCAGACTACCTCTCACAAATTCCCATGATGCTTGAAGTGAGTGCTGCATACTCCATCTTCTTCACCTCCCACCCTCCCAGTACAGTCTTGCAGCTTCCCCTGTCTCTACAGTTCAGGTCCACTGAAACAAGTAGAACATATGCTGAACATATTCTGACACACATATCCATCCCAGCATGCTAGTCCTTTCAAAATCTCTCCAGCCTAAACTGTAGCTTCTTTGAAGTTGACCTAACATTGTTAGCTGCCCTTTAAATGACTGTTATATTCAAGTTGAATTGATTTCCATACCTGTTGGTGACGTGTTTTTGAGCTATTTGAAAAGATTAGTGAGGTTGCCAAGATGGAATTTGTGTATCCTTGTACACATTAGACCGGAAGAGACTGATGTCATCTGTATTTTTTAAGTCCAAACTGCTTACTGATGAAATTTCTATGAATTTTATAGAAATGTGATTTGAGATATTATCAGAAAATGAGATTTATAAGTAGTTGGATAAAATGAATATTTCCTCAACTTATAACTTACACTGTTATCTAATAAATTTTCCCCTTTTTACACTTTTCCCAAAATAGTTTACAAAACACATTTAGAACTACTTTTCACCCTTTCCTCAGATGAAATAATGTTTAAAAGTCAACTAATTTAGGCTGTAGCTTTGGAATGGCTAAACTTCATTTCATGTTGTATAACAAATAGTGTTATTAAGGCAGTACCAAAGAATGAACAGGACTTTAGAACAACTGAAACATTGTGGAAGTTAAGCATGCTCCTAATGTGATGGTTTCATCATCCTTAATATTTAAAGCACATAGCATATGCGTTCAACTAGTTCCAATCCTAAATAATTACAACTCGATATAGTAAGGTACATGATTTATGCTCTTTCTAGGGTAGTTTTCTCTTTAGTAAATAGAAAAGGAACCATTAAGCACATAAGAATAGGAGGGCCATACATTTATACTTCCAGACAATTTATATAAGTGATGTAGAAACTCAGTAAGCAGAGAGGGAAAAGAAGTGGTGAAAAACAGGCTGACAAGATTATTAAGCTGTGGTAGCATATATTCAAGATTATTTATGAAGGGCCAGTTATACATTGCAATTCATTTTGATCTGTTACTTTTTATTAAAATATATTTAAGGGAGACATAAATATTAAATTTACATATTAATTATTGGTAAAGATATAAGGAAACACTTGCATTTTTTGCTCACCCTGAATCCATTATTTATAAAATATAATACAGAATTTTATGTGCACAATGAGAATTTGATGTGACACAGTGTCAGTGTTAGTTCCAGTAAATATATGAATTCTTCATGCGTCAGTAAAATAAGCAGTTATATTCCAGATTATCTTGATGGTACTTCAGGCTATTTGAAAATATGGTATAGACCTTAAAAATGAATTTTACAAAATATTTTTGAGAAAATCAAAATCACTTAGCATTTGAAAGTAACTTTTTTTTCCAATTAGAAAATGCATTCAATCCTCTTGTGGGTTTGACAAAAATTTAAAATGTAAACTTTTTTTACAGTAAATAAAAACAAAGCAGTTATTGGAAAAAGCTATAGGTAGAAAAGTAGGCCAATAACTTTCTAATTTTTGCTCAGTCTGTTACTCTAACATCATTTCTGTTCACTTGCAGGGCCTGGAAATACCTCATAATCTGCAGTTATTTGAGTCTCCATTTTTGCCCTCTGAATGATAGTAAAAACCTCTGAACACTTTAGTGTTCCTATTATTAATGTTACGATTAATTTTCCTTGTCCGTGTCACACCCAGTAATTCCAGTTTTTTCTCACACCTTTTCTAACATTGAAACTCTTTCAACTTATCCACTTGACTAAGATAAAGTTATTTTCTGGAACCAGCTCCTTTCATGAAAATTTCCCAATGATCTTAATCCTTTTCTGGATCTAATAAAATGAGATTTTTTTTTTTCAGAGTCAACCAACAGGCCCTGCTTTACTACTCTTTTCTTATGGTCTCTGTGACTTAGCTCCATCCATTCTTGTATTATTGCGATTCCTAAAATAATCTGAATTTTAAAGATAGCCTCTTCTCAAAGCATCCCACAATTAACTGCTCTACTTTTTCCTGTTTACTATAAACCATTTTCTGTAAGAAGCGTTCACTGACTTCCAATTTCTGTCCCGATGACTCAGCCATCTTGAGGATAGAAAATGAAATACAAAAAAAGAAGAAGAAATAAAATGAAATACATTATTTTAGGTATAAAAAGCAAAGATAAAACCAACGTTTGCATACAACCCTACAAAAGGAAAATGCAGTTATGAAATAAGGTCAATTTAGTATAAATCTTAAATTCTATAAAGGAGAATGTATCTGATAAGATAAAGAAGTTTTGACAGATACAATGCTTTTCAGTATTTTTCCCCCTCATAGGATCCAGAGATGAGTTTGACATATATATTAATTAGATGAATGAAAATGTCAAAATTTTGAATTAAACATTCTTGAGAGAGAGATCAGAAATAATTCTGACAGGAACTTGAGGAAAAATATGATCAAATTGGTCATACACTTCCTTTTTAAAAATTAGTATATTCTGATTTGCAATGTGACTGGACAGTGACCAACAATCACCTACTTTGGATTTGACGTTTTTGGAATGGGAATTCTTGTCATGTTACAAAAAACGAAATTTACCTTTTCACTATGTAAAGTTTAGTTCACAAGAAACATCATTTTATTTATAATGTCATTAATGTCTGCTCTTTAAGTTAATACTCATGATTAATGCAGATTAGGAAAAAAGAGTATATTTATGTATATGTATCCTGGTCTTTATATATAATGAACTCAGTACTTCTTTATGGAAGTACTTCAATGGATTGTTTTAAATAAATTATTCCCTGCTTTGGGGAAATTAGTCTCTGTAAGGGATGGCAGTGACTTTGACAAACTTACGCCAAGACAGAGACAGGTACCAAATATAATCAAATATTTGGTAAATTTTAAGGTTTCATATGTATACAATCGCCAGTGAAAAGTGAAGATGATGATTTTAGTAGATAAGGAAGGATCCATAGGGAAGGTGGTATTTTAGCAACTGCTTAAGTAATTTATTTAAGGCATAGGCTAAGAAGGGTATATTCTAAATGTTGAGGCACAGCAAGAGACTCTAGAATTGTGATGGGGTGATTAACCACAGGGGTTGTGTCTAGATTTGTTGGATGGAAGGAGAAAGGTGGGCAGTAGAAGGAAAGTGAGGGAGGAGCAATGAGTAGGTGGCACAAAAGTACGAGAACAAATCTGCATTTTACAAAAACAATAAAAATCTCATCATGTCCTGACTTTAAATAAATACCACATTATAAAACTTTGCCTGCCAAAAATAAGCCCACAAAGAATGTGTATTGAATTGGTACAGCTGTTTCAAATCTGTTTCTCAGGGATAATTTGGAAATAATGTTAAAATGAGTTTTTTGAAGATTAATTACATCATTAACATTATGTTGTTGGATATTTAGAATTTTACTGACCCAAATTCTTACATGAAGAATGAATATAGGCTTTTAAATATTAATGGTGTTCTTAAACCAATGATAAATTATAATTTTCATTTACAGCATAGTGACCTTAGATTAGGACTTAATTTGTTCTTAATGACATTTTTAGCTTTCTACGTGACTTTCCTATAGCACCTCACACACAGGGCTTATTGTGAAAGGTGAAGGATTAGCTTCTGTAAAGAGTACTGGAAGGATGGATCATCTGGACTAATTTATAAGGGGAAGGAGGAAGGGAGGGTAAGTAATTTGAAAAAATAAAGTCTAAAGCTTTTTATTTTTTATGATTTTTGTCATGGTTTAGTTTAGTGTCTGGCTAAAGAACAGCAAATGTAGTGTTCAATTATGGGATCCTGAATTGAATAACATTCAGTGAGTGAATCCACATTATTCATATATACAGTAGGCCTGTGCTCTTAAAATGGTACATTTCTATGATTGTGGAAGCCAAAACATCGAAAGAAGTCAGAGTTGATTTTTGCTAAGTATTCTAAAACAACATTTTTATATTAAATCTAACAGCGGTATTATATTTATGTTGTAGAAAGTAAAACTGGCATGATTTAAAAGATGAGACTAGAGGCTTAACAGGAATTTAGGCTTGCAGCAGGCTGCTTAAAGCTGCACTTCCCAGACCTCCCAAGGTTATGAGTCCCTTCAGGATTATGGATATATTAGTGGAAAAGTTTGAGAAGTGGTGGTTGGGTTAAGAAAAGATAAAATTAATGTACTTTGCTTTCTCTGTTTCTCCTATTGCACGTGACAAAATATATTTTCAGCCAAGGTCATGATAAACATAGCATTTATGTTTGTTTGTTTGTTCAACCTATAGTCCAGATGAACTTCTTGGGAATGATTCTCATCTGATCCTGTTCTTTCACTTCTCACCCTCATTAGCTTAAAAAAAATGGAATGGCTTCTCGCTGTTTTTAGGATAAAGATCAAAGTCCTTAAAATGGCTGATAAGACCCTTGCAGGTTTGGCTATTGCCTGTAAAGTAGGCTACACCCGCCTTCTTTCTGTTTGCCCAGCACTAGGCCTTTGCACTTAATGTGTTTTCTCTTACCTTTGTTCTTTACCCAGTTAAATCTGACTCATCCTTCAGATCTCAATCCTCCCCCCTGCCTCAGAAAAGCCTTCCCACTTCTCTAAGTCACATCAAATCCTCCGTTATATGCTCTCCTGGTGCCATGTATATCTTTATCCTGTTTGCCAGTTTTATTTTTACATTAGTTTGTATTGTCATTTGATGAAGGCAGGGACCACATGTTTTTTGCATAACAAGGCAAAAGAAGGTATATGATGAAAAGTAGGCACTCAGGAAATATTTTTTGAGTGAAGGAATAAATAAATTTATCCACAGATTTCTTGTCTGTCAGCAAATCTGCTTTCCTAAATGACAATGCATGTAAAGTCCCTTATAATTCTCTAATGGATACTTCAGTGCCAAGTCATATATTGTGTGCCAGGATACAGTGAAAGTAGGGTTGCTTTATCCATATTTCACAGTTGTGTAACACTAGCCAATTCAGTCATCTAAATCGTGGTTTAGATTAATTTTGTTAAGAAATATTAATAATTTCAGTGAATTCATAACACTTCTATGTTTATGCTATAAATATTATTTGCTGCTATCATTTAATAGTCCAACACAATAGCAAACATTATTTTAAAAATTAAAACATATTCCTTTTCTTAAGCATTTACTTTCTTTCAGACAAATTTTCTAATTGTTTCTTCATTTTGATGTTTTTTAAAGAACTCTAAGAACATCTATGCATAACCCATAGACACATACAACAATGAGGTGATGGCGTGAGGGGCGGGGGGGGGGGAGGGGGCTGGGTGGAGGTGGGCAAAGGAGGGGGAAATTGAGACATGTGTAATAGTGTCAACAATACAAATAAAGTGAAAATTTTAAAATAATTGCCTGGCCTGCGTGGCTCAGTAGTTGAGGGTTGACCTATGGACCAGGAGGTCATGGTTTGATTCCTGGCCAGGGCACATGCCCAGATTGCAGGTTCAACCCCCCAGTGTGGGGCGTGCAGGAGACAGCCAATCACTGATGTTGCTATCTTTTTCTCCCTCTCCCTTCCTTTCTGAAATCAATAAAAATAAATTTTTGTAATCAATGATGCTAAATAACCCTAAAAAAGAAAAAGAACTAAAAAAATAACTATATACTATATTTTGAAATGCAGGGTAGATTGAAATTGATAAAATGCCTTAAGTTTATCCTCTTATAAAAGTTTAAAAATGCTCATATAAGAAATTAAAATATTTTTTCTCTTGTGAGAAGAAAATATCCTTTATTTTTGAAGTTGGAGAATAAAATGGAAAAATAGCTCTTTAGCTTAATGAGAACCATTATCTTATATATAATGTTGACTTTACATTTTTATTAATAACCATAAAAATACGATATTCAAATATGCATTTTAAATCACCATTTCTTGTATAACTTTCCAGCTCTCCCTGTAATTTTGAAAAATAAATTTAAAATTTTAAACTAAATATAAATTTATTTGAACTAATTTTTATGGGCACTTGTTAAGAGCCATGTAGAGAGTTATTGTAAAGCGTTAACTTGTTGAATATAGGTGCCTCTTGCAGACTTAGTGAATTACATGCTTCTGATAATCACTACTAGGTAAGTTATAGATATTTTTTTAACAATGCATGTTTTCCCCAAAAATTGAGAATGCTTAAGATATAAACTACAATACGTGAAATTTTTAAGACCTTAACATAAATATGCCAGTCTGTTAACTCTTAATAAAATAATACCTCCAGGCTTAAATATTCTAGTTAGTACTGAAAAACAGTAGGTTGCAATTGTGCCCTGATTTGAATTAGAAGTAACTATTAAACATGATAGAAATTTGGTGACTTTAAAGATGTATTTAGTTCCTTGTTCAATTCAAATTACAATTATTAATTTAAATGGAAGTTTTTATTATCTTAATCTTAACATTTCAGGAAAGAAAGGGTCGCAGGTATTTGCATAAAATCATGAATTTTAAATTTTACTAAAGTACAGTAACTGTTGTTTTAGTTTTCTGTGTTTATCTGCTGAATATTTTGTCATAACAAAATTGTTTTTAGAACTAAAATTTATTAAATAAACCAAAACTCACAATGGCATTAATGTATTATAATTTGCCACAATAAAAACGTTACGAAACTAATATCAACTATAGCACACTTGTCTGTTTTATATTTACTTGACATTAATGTTCTTGGAAATTAGTCTTATTAGATGGGTTGGACAGTCGTTTGATAACATAATAGATAAGAAGAAACCACATTGTTAATTGCCTTTAAAGTGTTGCCCAATTTACTTTTTGCTTGTTAGAACTTTTTGTTTTGTTTCAGCCACATCTGCTATTTTTAAAATGGGCTTGAATATGTTTTCTCAAGTAATATCTACAAAAAATCAGTGGAAGGCTTAGGTCCTGGATTTTACTTTTTTCAAATTGTTTACCAAAGATTATGAAAGATTCTATTTTCTAGCAAGTTGTGAGACTTATTTATAATGTAATTTATTAATAAAAGATTTTAAAATACTTGCCTTAAGTATTTATGCTGAAGGATTAATTTCAGCAACATTAGCTGAATTCTTGTAATAATTTTGGTATGTTTTATATGTGTATATGGGAGTTTATTTTTTTTCCTGGCTGAGCAGAAAAATCCTATTTTCATTTTGTACAGTTTATTTATATTTGGCTTTCAAAACAAGCCACTGGGATATTAAAAACCTATAAAGTATTATAGAGTTTTTACTAATGGTGCTTAAAACAGACATGTAGTCCAGTTGCTTTATGGAGCCTATTGTGTGTAGACCAAGTTCAATGTGTAGAGCCAATGTGGATGGCAGGACTAGGTGCTGTGGTGCGAGGTTTGTGGCAGCCTCTGTTGGTATCACTGTTGCATTAAACCAGTGGCAGAAGGTTTCCTCCTGTAGAAGGCTGCTCCCTTGCCTTCTAGCTGTCCGATAGTAGGCTTTCAGTTTGATATTGAATTGTCTGTCACACAGAGAGGGAAGCTTGTTCTATGGAATATTTAAGGCTAAATACTAGTAATTTTTTTCTTTCTAGTATATCTCTAGACATAATATTTTAAGTATATTGTGGTAAAAGGAAATTAATTCAGATCCTGTTTATTTGGTATTTGTGATCATTTCAATAGGCTTCAGTTGAAGTTTACTCTTTATGTGAAGGATTTGGTGATCAATCTAATAGAGCAAACAAGATGGGAAAGAAATTATTTGACCCGGAAATACTATACTTTGCAGGAGCCATTTCCATACTGTAAATATGCTAGCTATAAATGAGTTGAATTTTTAGTTAGAATTTCTGCACATTTAGAATCATTATTTTTTTATTTTTAGAATACTTTTTAAACATTCTCTGATGCAGCTTGGTTCTTCCCCTCATTCAGCCAAATTGGAAAGGTCTCATTCACTTCACATCTTTATTAGTAAAACTTAAGAGATAAGGAACAGTTATTAACAGCTTTTTCCAGGTAAGGTGTAGAGAAGTTAAGCAGCTCAACAGAGATTGTAAAGCTGTTCAGTGATGGAATTAGGTTGGGCATCAGCTCTTTTTTTTTCCCTACTGGATTGGATTTATACTTTCATGGATGAAGGACACAGTTCAGGTTTGTATATACTAGTAATTATCTACAAATTTGATTTTTTTAAAAAAATTCCTGAATTTTCTACCCTTTAAAATGGGCACCATACAGTATATGGTAAAGAACACTAGAATCAGATGCCTGGGTTAGTCATATCCAGGCTCTATTACTTCCTAGCTGTGTGATCCTAGAGAGGGAGAGTTTAAGTAACTTGCCAGGTTTTCTCATTTTTGTATAATATGGGTAGTAATATTACATACTTCATAGAGTTGTGGTGTGCTTAAAATGGTGCCTGGTACATAGTAAGTACATGATAAATGTCAGCTTTTTTAATTTAGAAAGAGGTTGTACTCTGTTGGCAAACTTCAGAGGCAGAACTCCTAATAGATAATATTTATTGAGTGCTTACTGTATACCATGTACTGTGCTACATGCTTTCTCTGCATTATTTTGTGCCTATCCTAACCCCGAAAGGTTCAAATTATCCCTGCTTTACAGATGAAGATTTTGCTTAGAAACATTGAATGACTTTTCCTGTATACCCAAATACTTATTGAGCAGGTGTTCAATAAGTATTTTGAAGAGTGAATAAAGAATAAGTGGAACAAACAGAATTTGAAAATTTTCTAACTGGTTCCAGAATATATAATTTTGCCACCTTGCCTTTTTTTTTTTTTTTTTTTTTTTTTTTTTTTTTTTTTACCAGAGGTAGATGTTACATGAGAGGAATCCTGGGAATACTTTCAAAGATGTGGATGCCCTCTCCATCAGACCTACCTCCTCTAGTATGTGCTAAGGTGGGCTATAGTTCTTAGGTCCTTCTGCTCTCTAGCCTGCATATCTGTGTGTGTGTGTGTGTGTGTGGGGGGGGTGATGTGTTGCCACTCAGAATAGGACTTGAGCTATTGAAAAAGATGCCACAGAGCACTATAGTCTTGGTGATATTGTTCTTATTTTGAAGTTAACCCCAGGAGTTTAATGCTCTCCTTTGCTTAGTCCAGACTTAGACAAAAGATCTACTTCAGACCACTGCCACTACCAACCCAGGGCTGAGATATTTAATTCTAAAAGGATTGTTGATAAAAGCACATGGTGCCTGATAATAGATGTTCATAAGCAGCATATATTTTAGTAGAAATAATGAATTCTGTTATATTCTTTTGTCCAGATTTACTTAGCAGTGTTTAGTATTACTATCTGCATTTCATTAGTGTTTCTTTGAATAGCAGATTTTATTCAGTGTATTCCTATGTAAAAGCCTTACCTACCTACTAAATGTTAATTGTTCCCCTCAAATTGTTTTGTTTTGTTTGGAAACATTTTCACCATAGACCAATAGCGTAGTGAATCACAAAAGGAACTTAAGTGCCGAAACCGGTTTGGCTCAGTGGATAGAGCCTCGGCCTGCTGACCGAAGGGTCCCGGGTTCGATTCCGGTCAAGGGCATGTACCTGGGTTGCAGGCATATCCCCAGTAGGAGATGTGCAGGAGGCAGCTGATCGATGTTTCTCTCTCATCGATGTTTCTAGCTCTCTATCTCTCTCCCTTCCTCTCTGTAAAAAATCAATAAAATATATTTAAAAAAAAAAGGAACTTAAGTGCTAGTGAAAAATTTAGTCATAATCAGTCAAAAAACTTGTGAAATCAATGTAATGTACGAGTGGTCAAGTTGAGCTAGAGATGTTGATCAGTTGAGTACTTGTAAAATGGTACTGATAGGTATAATTCCATCTATATTATACATATTTAAAATGATACGTATGGTTTTGCCTGTGTATCTAAAATATATATGTTCTGGCATATATTTAGGAACTTAAAGTTGGATTCATTCAGAGTAAAAACACAAAGATTATATTTTCTGTTTCTCCTTGTTTTAGTTTAATAGCATTGAGGTGAGTTTTGCTTTAGATTGGCAGTTTTAAAATATTTGAAAGCAACTTAAATTGTTCTTTGTTTGTGGAGAGAATGATTTGAAGTCTCACTATACATGAAAGCTACCACAATACCCAGGACAATAGGCATTAAAAACAGCTGTGAGTTGTGGTTATTATCAAATATTTTGAAGTGGCCTTAGCTTTGTCCATTTGATTATATAAAGCACTATTTCTCTTCTAAAGCATTCATTATCTTTTAAAACCCATATGAATGGAAATTAATTTTGTCTGGGGATGTTTTTGAGAATTGTATTACTTTCCTTTAAATAATTGTTGACATCCTATGTTAATAAACACTCTGGTAAGAGATAGACTTTTAAATATGGTAAGACCATAAATCTCCAACAACGTTTCATTTTAAGATGTGTGTAATTTAATGTTTAAAGGAAATATTTTCTAATTTTGAGATTTTTTTCAAATGAGGCTGCTTTGCTAGCTTATTCTGCTTATTAAATATGGTCTTACCATATATAAAAGTCTATATCTTACTTGTAACCAACACACAGAGAGAAAATAAATACAGCAGGATAGTATCTTGGGATCTAGTAACATTTTTCTCCCCACCAAAACACCATTAATGAGGTCACAACAAAATTAAGGTGTATCTCTAAAAAATAAATACTTAAAAAGTTATACATTACACACTCACCCCTACAACACTGTTATCACATCAAAATTCATTCCTTAATATCCTTAAATATCTAATTGTTCAAATTTCTAGTTTCATAAATGTCATAAACAGTTTATAGATTTTTTTCTCTTAAATTGGGATCCAGATAGAGTCCACACACTGTAGTCTACCTTATTCTTTTTTCCTTACATCAATCCTTTGGGACCCAATACTCCCTTTATATAACAGGCATTATGTAATGTCTCCTAAAATAAATAGATAATATATAATATCCACACATAATTTTTAAAAATTCCCCTTATTGTAACAAAAGGAAAAATAATCTATAAAAATAAAATTGGTTTTTATATGTAGATGCTCAATATAACTATACCAGAAGAAACAAATTGATATTTTTGCCTATTTATAATGAGCCTATCTGGATTTTTAAAAAGCAATAAGTTCTGAAGTCATTCCATATAAGTACAAGAAAACGGAAGAGTAGATGAACTGATAAACACTGGAATAAAAATGTATATTAGCAGTAGTACAGGCTAGAATAATTTGATATGTCATCCTATTAATTCATCTTGAGGAATTATTAAAAGTCATATGGGAAGGAACCACATCTTTTTGGAGAAATGGCAGATTCTAGGACTGGAGAGGGATTATTTAAGGTGATCCTGGAGCATCTTGTAGTGCAAGAAAGCAAGGAAATGCTCAAAGAGGGCATGTTAAAGACTTGGGAGCCATTCTGAAAGAGTTCTCAAAGGCTAAAGCTGGAATAATTTGAGCAACAAAAATGGTATTTGGTTATAACCCAGTGTATAAAATAAATATCTGAGAGTCCATACTGATCTAAATAAATGTCTAAATAAATGAGAGAAAAGAGAAAAATCTCCCATTCAGAGAATTCCAAATAATTTATGTAGATACTTTCCTCTCAAGGAGCTGCACTTAACTCCCCTCCCCTTGATTATGGTCTGTACTTAAAGACTTGTTTCCAAAGAGTAGAGGGTGTTAAGGGGAAACAACTTTACAATGGAGAAACCTAGTGAAGACTACATTGGCCAGGTGATGCGGGTTTGCATCATCATTGAAAAGGCATGTTGATAACATGTACCCTTAATATAAAGTTATGAGAATGGCACTACACCCTCATGATCTTCCTCCCCCAAATCTATAATTCCACTCTAAGCATGAGAAAAACATTAGGCAAACACAAATTTAAGGATATTTTACAAAATACCTGACCAGTACTCCTACAAACTGTCAATGTCATAAAAAAAAACAACAAGGAAAATATGAGAAAAATCACAGCCCAGAGAAGGCAAAGAAGACATGATGATGTTCTGAATAGGATCCTGGGACTGAAAAATCACATTAGGGAAAAAAATAAAAAACAACTAGTGAAATCGAAATGGTGTGAAGTTTAGTTAATAGCAATATACCAGTGTTCATTCCTTATTTGTGACAAACGTATCATACTGATGTGAGCTATTAGTAAAGAATATGAATGAGAGGTATACAGGAATTATCTATACTATTTTGCAACTTTTTTTGTAGTTCTAAAACTATATTAATAAAGAGCTAATATGCTAATGGTTGATATGGGGTAATGGTAATGACCAGGTCATTAGCATAATAGTTGGGGCCTTGCTCCGGAGATGGGGAGGAAGCAGGGAGGCACCCAGAGAGGACATGACCAGCCTGAGGCCACTCCAGGGACTGAGGGTGTGGCTTGCACACTGGGCTCCTAGTTCTAAAATTAAAAGTTTATGTAAATTTTTGAAAATTGGAATTTATTTCAAATTTGGTATTCCCCAAAATAAGCAATATCTCGTATGTGAAATGGTTTTGTTTTGCCTCTCTGTGAGTGTTAATAATAAGGTATTTTCAAATAGAAACAAAAAAGTCAAGTGAGATACAAGCAGTTCTTTAGTGTGGAATTGTTGCATCCATTGATTCAGCAATCATTCAGCATCCCCAAACTCCTTACAATTCTCAAAATGCTCCCAGGAGTAACATTGGCCCTGTCTTGGTATCAAGAACCCTTCTGCTCTACTTCCCTGTGTAAACCTCATGCTTTTCCACAAGTGGGAAAAAAAAACACCGAAAACAATTTTCTTGAATGAATGATATGCCTTGTTTCCCTTCCACTGAAATTAATCTTTTACCTGAATATTTTTTAACCTTTTGCTAATCAGGAAATGTGTGTAAGAAAAGGAAACAATGTTCAGGGGATAGGATGGGATGGAGACCACCAAAAGTTAGCCCCATCTCCTTATTTTACCTCACTGCTAACAAATTTGCAGTTAAACTCTGAGATGGAAGATTGTGCTGTTCTAAACTCTGTTAACTAAGCCTGATACCCAGCACTCCTAATTGTAGTTTCTGTTTCCTGCAGACACAGTGTCAGAATGTTAAATAAGGCGTGAAATTTTTGAGCAAATAAATGTTAGGCTTTATAATAATTGATATTCAGCTGAGTATATAAATGTGTATATAAATATGTACACACATTTACTTAGGACATATATTTGCCTAGGGCATATAATGCTGAAATTGAATAAGTGACCTTTTCTCATGGCTTTTCTGCAAGAAAGTCAACATTTTTATTTTTATCATTTAATGCAACACCTTATTTCCATTGTATTATGGAGTCATATAATGTGTTTAGTAGCTGAGTTTGGATATAAGGGTGGTTATAACTAAAGGCCTCCTTTGGCCACATCTCCAAGAAATTCTATTAGATTTCAAAACAGTGCTACTTTAATACTTGTACTTTATTCCTGTATCTTTTTGGTTAAGATCTTCCTTGTTTACTAGTTTATTGGAGTGAAAATTCTGAAAGGAATAGTATCTAATAATAAGATAAAACTGTGACTAGGAATTTAATGCATTAACCCGATATGTTTTTCTTGCCAAAATAAATTGAAATGCTATAATTATCACAATTTCAACTTGATTCTTTATTATTAATCCACCTCTGTAAAAGTGTGAGGTTCTGCTGTTGATGTGAATGTCTAATAACTGTCTCCTTGTCATGTTGTTTTCCTGATGTTATGCTCTGTATGAGCTTAGATATGCATTAATTTGTTATCTGCGAAATGCTTCTGCTTTTTGTACAAAGTATTTCTTAAGCTATGCTCACAGGAATGAAATAGCGTTTGTTTCATTTGTCTGCTTTGTTTTGTTTTTATAAGGTAAGAACGCTTTGCTTTTAAAGAAATCACAAAACAACCTGTGGTGTGGGTAGTGGGTTCAGGCTAGAAGGAATCAAAGTGGGACATCTCTAATATTTTCAGCAATACAGATAACTTAAAAGTACATAACCTGTTGAGATTGTACATTAAATATCAAGGATTTGAAGCTGTATTTGTATATGTGAGTGGAAAGGATGATCTGACTTTCCAAGAGTCTCCAATATCTATTCTAGGATAGAATCTCCCTCGGGATAGGTGGGCGATATTTAGAGTGAAGTTCTTTTCACAACTTTCCAATGTAACTTTCTTAACAAAATTACAAAGGTTTAGGATGACTACATGTTGCAATAACACAGACAGTCTTCTAATAATTAAAAACATAATGTCAGAAGCAAATTGTGTGATTTGCATTACTTGAGAAATACAGATGGCAAGAAGTAGACTTGGAAGCTTCTTCGGAATGCAGATGGACACAAGTTCTTCCATGACGTTAATTAAGGGTAATCATTGTATAGTAACCACTATTTTGTTAGCTGCCATGAATTTAGCATTTTACTTTTCCCAAGTGAAAATGCCAGACGATGCCTTTCAAGGCTGCTGAGAACATCTTTATCCCCTGTAGCCATGCCAAAAGACTAACTTCCCCTATCCTACTGTTCTCTTCTTCCATCTCTACATTTCATACAGATGAATAAAAAGAGATTAAAGAGATAAATATCTTGTAGGAAACATTGTATGTAGAAAACAATACAAATTATCTGTAGGATTGAGTTGGAAATACAAGTCTCTCAAGTTGCGGCCCCACTTCACTTATGTCCTGTATTTGCTGTGTGTGTTTAACTCATCTCTTCAGTTCTCAAACTCTCAGGTTTGTTTTGTGGTGGTGGTGGTTTTTGTCTAAAAATGGGACTAGGAAAATGTGCATTTTAGGGAATTCTGAAGAATAATTAGTCAAGATACATTCCGGGTAGAAATGGAGTAACATTTTGACACTGGCAAAATAACTGTTTATTAACACATTGTTTGCGGGTAGTTTTTATCGCGCGCTAACAGGTGGCGCGGGCCATTTTTGCTAATTTTTTGCACAAATGGCAACGTTCCGTAAAATTACGGTAACTTTAGTTTACGTATTTATACGTTACCCGCATTCTACCGCTAGTCTATAAAAAAACGTATTAATACGTGTCCCGCGCTCTACTACACTGGTAGAACATATAAATACGTAAAACGTGTAAACACGTTTCCTGCATACAATGTGTTAATTAACTAGAGGCCCGGTGCACAAAAATTTGTACACTCGGGGGGGAGATCCTTCAGCCCAGCCTGTGCCCTCTCGCAGTCTGGGACCCCTCGGGGGATGACCACCTGCTGGCTTAAGCCCACTCCCCAGAGGATTGGGCCTAAGCTGGCAATCAGACATCCCTCTGGCAGCCTGGGAGCCCTCGGGGGATGTCCACTTGCCAGTGGGGAGCAGGCCTAAGCTGCAGTCGGACATCCTTAGCACTGCTGAGGAGGCGGGAGAGGCTCCCACCACCACCGCTGTACTGGCAGCCATCAACCTGGCTTGTGGCTGAGCAGAGCTCCCCCTGTGGGAGCGCACTGACAACCAGGGGGCAGCTCCTGCATTGAGCGTCTGCCCCCTGGTGGTCAGTGTATGTCATAATGACCAGTGATTCCCAGTTGCTCTATTGTTAGGGTCAATTTGCATATTAACCTTTTATTATATAGGATTACTGAACAGGATTCAAATATCTTTATGGAAAAAGGATTTTTTAAGGATTCCAATTTAGAAATAAATTACTGGATATACTAGTAGCTCACATAAGTTTGCCTTAAGACGTGGTGTACAAAGAAGATTATACTGATTTAAAAATGTATATGGAGTATAAATTTCAAGAGGCTGGCTCTCTTTTGAGAACTCTTTCCCTCTTACTAGCTTCTGTCTTCTGTGTACCCTAACTTCTATCTCTAACAGCTTTATTGGAGCATTTCTCTCTGGACCATTTCTTCCTTTGAGTCCAAGGATTACTGCATAATTATTAGAATGGTATCTCTCTCTCTTCCTGCAGGGAACCCAGTACAAGGGTCAGAAGGCATTGCTGTTAATGTCTCCGCCATCCCTAAGTCTGAAGCAGATAAACACCTCATCTCAGTAGTAGACCCTGCATATCATGATTTCTTGTACTTCTCAGCATTATTTTACCAAAAGGTTCATGATCATTGAAATTTCATTTCTCAGGCTGTGTCAGAGTTTTATCATAAAAAGTCATGTACACTGTGATCAAAATTGTTAAACACTGAATCTGTGCAGTGAAAATGACAGGTACTTATAAGCTCTAGAACTTCATTTAATGATAAGAATGTATTGACTTTTCCTAGTAGAAATAGTCAATTGTAAGAATCAAATGAACCAATTCAGTTGAGCTTGGATCACTGAAAACAAGAGAGAATCAATGGCAAAACAATGCCTTTTCTCATTCATGTGTCACAAGTGGTATTTGGATTGAGGATAATTGAGAAGCATTAGCCTGCAAATTAGTTTTCATCTTGTATAGAATGTTGTATGGAATGGTTGTTGGAAAGTGTACTTTCCCAAAGCTAGTATACTGGCTTTTTTTAATTACCAGAAGTTTTGTTTTTCTTGTTAGGTTTCACATTTTGATCTACATTTGTGTTTTCCTTGGAAAAATGGGCTATCTATCCAACTCATATAAAATTTGGTAGAATTTTTAAAATATGAAAAGAGCTTTGTTTTAATCATTATAGCAATGTGATGACAATGTTGATATTAAAGCTTTTGAGAAATATCTTCTTTCATCGTGATTTTGTTGCCATTGCTACTTCCTCCATCTTTTTGATATTGATATGTTTCTAAATGACAGGACAGCAACGTGCCAGATTTTATTCTTTCATTCAAACTTTGGATTTTATTTGGGGGGGAGCCGGGGGTCAGCTCTGAGCCATTTATAACTCACTTTTTAAAATCGTGTACATTTTAAACTAAATGAATGCCAAAAATAAAATTTAATTTAAAAAATGAAAGACAGTATTGACATCAAGTGGCTGAGACAGCTTTGCTTGCATCAGAGTTACCTAGAGTAAGTAATTTGGATTTCTGCATTCCTTTGCTATAAAAATAAGTCAAGTGGTGTGTTCTCTTTTAAAACTCTAATATTATTTGATTCTAATTTTTTTCATTGATTCTCTTATTTGGTTTAAAAGCAATGAGTGATGGCCATTCTTGATTTTATTTATATCTACTTTAGTGACTCCTAGTGACAGTTGGACATTCTGAATTTAGAAGGATTAATTTTATTCTTTGGGGTGGTGAACACACAGTACAATATACAGATTATGTATTATAGAATTATACACTTGAAACCTGTATAAAGTTACTAACTAATGTAACCCCAATAAATTTAATAAAAATATTTTAAAGGAAAGATATAAAAATAATATATATTTATTTCATAACTTGAAAATAAAATCAGGATCTGTGTAATTTAATAGTTCTATAGTTAACTTCTGGATATAGGTAGATGTATTATGGATGTATGTCACTTAAATTCTTAGCATTTTTTACAGCTTTTTTATAGTTATTTAACATTTGTGGTTTTAATTATACTTGATAAGCAAATTTGAAACACAAATACAGTTTTTTTGTGTTATTGTAGCACATTAGTTAAAACAGTTTTTAACATTTCTTTTATAAAAAGAACATGCTTGGTTGCTTTACACAGTGATACTCTTGTTCTCTGTGAGATGAATTGATAGGAAGTTAAAATCAGAAAGAACTTTTAGAAATCTCTTGATTCTATGCTATCATCTTACCTGAAAGCAGCTGAGCTCAGAGAGGTTATAGGAATAAATTCACGTCTTTCTAGTAGCAAATTAGTATAACAAAGAACCCAATATAAGAAGGCTCAGAAATCATATATTACATCGATCTTTTCATTGTTTTTAAGGACATATCTGTTAGGAACAAAAGAGAATAAATTATTTTGATCACTGGTGTCAAAGCTAGAACAGGTCTTAATTAACACATGCAATAGGCCTACTTTGTAGAATAATCCCCTCATTATGAATGTTTGGTTTAGATTTTATTTTATCATCATCAAATGTAAGAGTCCAAGTATGCCAAACTTCATTTATATGGAGTTAAAATTCTGTTAACTGCCAGAAAAACTTCTCCTGATGGTCTTCTAATCTCTGTGGGCTCTGGACTCAGTGATTTTAAATCTCATTTTCTTAGGCTTTGTAGATTGTTAGTGAAGTCCAGTGCAACAGGATTAAACCCCAGTCCAAACACACAGTAGACTTTGTGGTCGGTTTAGAGCTGAATAAGTGGTTTGCTATGCTGAATAATCTATTGGATTCACTTATTTTAGTAATTTGCCATTTTAATTACGAACAATATACATGTATCTAAAACTCTGTGGAATACATTTTGACCCTATATTCTTTAACTTTCTGTATCACTGTATTTAAGTAACCTCATTCACACTACTAGAATTATTACATGGGTGGGCAAAAGTAGGTTTATTGTTTTTATTGGTATAATGCAAATAAGTAATACAATGATGAATTAATAAATAATAATACAAGAATAAACTGTTTCACATAGTAACAACTGTAAATCTACTTTTGCCTACCCTTGTAAATTGGAATAAATTGGTCCCTACCAACTACAAATATCTGTATTTGATACATCAACGATCAAGGCCAATGGATTATTTTAAAATTTGTTCATAGAGCTTACTTGCTGTGATGTCCTCCTTTACAGTAAAAATATATTCTTCTATAAGTAGATATTGCATCATTTGTAGTCTCATTCATTTCTCTTTCCAACAGTCCTATGTCTTCATATTAATTAGAGCCTCAATAGCTGGAATCTCGGATTTGAAAGAATTATTTATTTAAAATTTAGGCAGGGGTCCTCAAACTTTTTAAACAGGGGGCCAGTTCACTGTCCCTCAGACCGTTGGAGGGCCAGACTATAGTTTAAAAAAACAAACAAAACTATGAACAAATTCCTATGCACACTGCACATATCTTATTTTGAAGTAAAAAAACAAAACGGGAACAAATACAATATTTGTATTTGCATGTGGCCCGCGGGCCGTAGTTTGAGGACCCCTGATTTAGAGTAACTACAGCAGTGTGACATCTGCATGTATTAGGGGTTCAATAAGGTAAGTAAATAATATAACCTTAGTGAGATTTCAGGTAATTATTTTTTAAATATATGGATGCCAAATAGGGAGAAGTGGCTACGTAAATAAAAGTATTCAACAAAATGGAAAAAAAAAAAACATATTATGGATTTTTTCAAGTTTAATATGTGCAGGTCTCTTGTATTATGTGTGCTGCCAAGTATTCAATAACTAGATAAAAACGTGAAATACCACTGAAATACCATTGTGTGTTTCCTATTCTAAATTTATTTCTAATGGCATTTATTGTCCTTTAGGAATACTTTCTTCTATGTGTTAAGTTTTAGGTACTGTATTTTTCAAAATTTGTCATCCTTTAACAAAGGCAATATTATGTAACTTAATCACTGGAGAATGAACTGTGGCATTATGCACATTTTTTTTAGTTGCTGTCAAAAATGGAATAATAACACGTTTCCTGCCACCATAAGAAGTGTGGTCACCCCAGGACAAGCACTGAGTCATATTTCTTGGGCCATTAGGAAAAGTTCACATCATTGGCAGCCACCTGCGCTCTTCATGTTCCATGACAAATGGCAAACTGGCACATGCTGTTACTGGAATATTTCTCAAATGTCTAATCCCAGGAAAAATTAAACTAAAGCCTATGGCTTATTTTGATCAGTAATTTTGAGTTCTTAATTTAGTTATTTTTTTTAACAAATTTGTAATTTTTAACTACATTTATATTATAACTTGATATGGTAAAACTAAAGCATCTTGTACAGTAAAGACCTAAGGAACTGAGGCTTGTTTCTATATTTTAAAGATGGGTTAACCAGTCTCAACAACCCAGACAACACTGGAATGTGACCCTTAATGTTTTTTTCTGAATCAGTAGTTATACAGCTGTTAATTAGAGGCTGGTTTTGTGGGGCTGAGCCCTTTTACATGTGGAGTCTGATGCTATCTGCAAGTAGGTAGTGTCAGAATTGAGTTGAGTTGAATTCTCTTACACCCTGCTGAGCTGGTAAGAAGTGTTTTCCTCCTTTTATACGAAAAAAGGAATAAACAGGGCTACCACATTCAGTTGTGTAGCTTTTCACTATCCCTATATGGCTCTGCATGTTTGCAGTACACAACCTGCACAACTCTACCGTGTCCTCGGATATGTAAGGACATGGACTTGAAACCTAGAGCAAGTAAAAAGAAACTTCATAAAATTCCTAATTGTACTTCTCTAATAAAATCAAGGAAATTAGAATAAATCATTAATATTTTAGAATGATTTAGTTTATTTCCATATTAAGATTAGGTAATGTAAATGCTTATGCCAAAGGCTGTATTTGAATTTATGATGATAATTAACATTTAATATTTTTAAAGATAACTTATTTATAAGATTTCATCATTTTTAATCTAGCAACTAATCTGAATTTTTAATGGCAAATGAGCACATAGATTATAATGCAGCTTACAAATAAAAGTACATTTTTAGTATCTCAGAACATGAAAATAGTTGACTATAAAATAAAAAAATACTTAGCTCTTAAATATGTATGCTAAAATAGATCGTGGTAAAATAGTAGGCAGTGAAAAGATTTTTAATATATTTTTATTGACTTCAGAGAGAAAGGGAGAGGGAGAGAGAAATAGAAACATCAGTTATCAGAGAGAATCACCAATTGGTTAACTCCTGCATGCCTCCTACTGGGGATCAAGCCCACAACCTGGGCAAGTGCCCTGGCCAGGAATGGAACTGTGACCTCCTGGTTCATAGGTCAATGCAAAACCACTGACCAACACTGGCCAGGCGACAGTGAAATTTTTATATTTATTTGACATAATTTAATTTTTGTGCTTGGTTTACCATCCTAATTATGTTTAGGACATAATTTTTAAATTAATCTGTTGAATTCTTAAGCTCATAATTGAGTATATGATTCATCAAATCTCATCAAATCTTTTTTTTGTGTTAATCCTCAGCTAAAGATATTTTTTCCATTGATTTCTAGACAGAGTGGAAGGGGGGGGCAGAGAGAGAGAGAGAGAGAGAGAGAGAGAGAGAGAGAGAGAGAGAGAGAGAGAGAGAACATCTCTATGAGAGACACATCAGTTGGTTGCCTCCTGCACACCCCGGACGGGGGCTAGGGATGGAACCTGCAACTGAGGTATGTGCCTTTGACCAGAATCAAACCAGGGACCGAAAGCGGGCTGAGGCTCCAACCACTGAGCAAAACCAACTAGGGCAAATCAAATACCTTTTTTAAAAAGAAGAGCCATCAAAACACTGGGGAAAAGCCCCACCCTATAAGGTAGGATTAGCTTTACCCATAATTACAGGGGTCCTCAAACTTTTTAAACAGGGGGCCAGTTCACTGTCCCTCAGACCACCGGAGGGCCGGACTATAGTTTTAAAAAAAACTATGAACAAATTCCTATGCACACTGCACATATCTTATTTTGAAGTAAAAAAACAAAACGGGAACAAATACAATATTTGTATTTGCATGTGGCCCGCGGGCCGTAGTTTGAGGACCCCTGAATTAAACCATTATAAAGCCTCTCTAATAAAAACAGCATGGTGGTATCCAATGAATACACAAATATAATAGAATACAAAGCCGAAAAATACATCCCAACACACACAGAAATTTACTATATGACAAAGGTAAAATTAGATCCATACCTCTTACCATACATAAGAATAACCCCCAAATAGATTAGGGATCTAAACTGATGAACAAGATAGATCCAGAGACATAGAAACAGGAGATTGATGAATCTCAGAGGGAAGATGGGGGTGGGTGTGTGGGTGGCAAGAGATTAACCAAAGAATTTGTATGCATATATGCATAATCCATGGACACAGACAATAGTGTGATGAGGCCCTGGGGCGGGCTCAGGGGCAGGCTAGAAGGGGTCCGTGGGGAAAAATGGAACACTAAAGATAAATTTAACAATAAAGATAAATTTTTAAAAATAAATGTAAAAAATGAACCCACAGAAGTACTAGAAAAACCCAAGATTTTCACATCGATTTATATTTTTAAGGAAAATTTTCATACAATAGGAAAATATCCTTTTAAATTGCCGCATTTCCCTAATCATTTTGCGGGTGTGATGATTCACAGGTAACAGGCATAGGAAAAAACAGTTCTCCTTCAGTACTCTCTGTCTTATGACCCAAAGCCTGTATTACCTTTTTTAAAATATCATGGCCTAAACTAATGACTCCCAATAGCCATGTGATAGATTAGCAATTCTACTCTTAATTTTTTACATGAACTTTATATCAACTTAACTAACTGTGTAAAATATCAAAGGCAACTCAGATTCCATGATGTGGAGACGGAAAGTGACTATGGCTGATGAATGTAAAGTTGTTATAGAGAGAAAGGAGTTAACTGATTACTGTTCACTACATACAGGTTTTAGAAGAAGAAAATCTACCATGAGATTTTTAAAAACCTAACAAGATTAACTTTAAATCTCTGTTGAATTTTAAAGTAAAGCAAAGGATATATTTCAGTGTATAAACATATATTAAATACCTTCTGTGAGCAAAGTTCTGTTCTGGAAATACAGAAATGATATATATAGTCCCTATAGCTGGTCTTACTAAGCATCTGAAATTAAATGTAGACTCTTATCCTAACTTAGAATCATTATATTGACTCCAATATATGTTTCTATTCTTTATATAGCTGCTATATTATATTTCACTTAAACCACATGCTACTGGTCAGAACAAAGAGTAAACTGTGATAAATTTTAAATAACTGCTTCCAGAAAAATAGCATTTTGTGACATACTATTCCACGCAGGATCTTTCATTGCAGCTTCTACATTCATAAATAGAAACATGCCACAACATTTACATAAAGTAAACCAGAGTGCAAAAATAGCTTACTTAGTTGAAAGAATCACAGCACTTAATTACTAACCTTGTTCATAGAATTTGACTTAGAAAAAAGGATCAACTCTGGGATACATATGCAAGAGATGTAACAGTTCTATAAGAAACAGTGGCCAGATGGCTCAGTTGGTTGGCGTGTAGTCCTATACACCAAAAAAGTTGCACGTTCGATTTCCAGTCAGGGCACATACCTGGGTTGTGGTTTGATCCCCAATTGGGGTGCATATGGGGTCAGTGTTTCTCTCTCACATGGATGTTTCTATATATATCACTAACTCCCTCCCTCCCTCTCTCCCTCCTCCCCCCTCTCTCAAAAATCAATAAACAACTCTTCAGGTGAGGGTTAAAGAAAACACAGTGGCTCACTAAAGCTTAGCTTCTTAAAGGAGTAAAGGAAATAAGAGGGAACATGAGATTTTTTTATCAGAAGCTAGAGCTCATGTGTGTAGTTTGAAAAAGTCCCCTTTTATCAGAAAAATATTTAAATTTTAATGTAGCCATATCTGTTATTTTCCCCCTTCTATGGCTACTTGGTATTGTATATTGCTTAGGAAGACTTTTTCCATCCCACTCTTCTAAATTAAGGTTAAAAAATGAACGTACTGGAACAAAATATAGGAAAAGATTTAAGAAGAGTGGGATGGAATGGATGGCTAGTCTCCCCCCCCCCCAACATGTTATGCTTTTTCAAATATTTCTTGAAATGCAGGATTGAGAAATAAATCTTATTCCAGAAGAAATGCTTCCCAGAAGAAATATTCCTAATTTACATATTCATTAGCTCCTCAAGTTTAAACTAGTTAACTTCCAGGCTGGACTATATTGTATGTGTTGAAGAGATGCCATAGTAAAACATTGGGGTAGTTATCATAGACACACATGAGCCATATTTCCTTCCAGAAAGTGGCAGTTTCTCCATATTAGTTGTATTCTGTTTCCTATGCTTGGCTTTTATCAGTTTTTAGTTATTATTTTTTTTCCCTATTATTGTGTTTTTATGAGATTATCACCAGTTGCCTGCCTCTCTAACTCAAGCAGAAATAATATCCTCCTTTTTGACAAGATTTGGGTTTGCCATGAAAAGCAATGGAATAAGCTCTTTTTATAAATAAAACTTTACTTGGATGACACATGACTGAGTTTTTAATTGGAATGCAAGGTTCCATTTTGACTTATTTATCATTTTTTTATTATAGCACTGGGAAGTCAGGATTAGAATACTTCGATCATGACTATAGGCACTCTTCCTAAGTGACTTTTAATCTGTGATGCTATAATCAGAGAGAACATGTTTTCTAGGAGGTTTTCTTGGATTGTTACCTATTTTAATGTATTTCATATTTTCATTCTAAAAAAGAAAAAATATTATTCACTCTTGGTTCCTTCAAAAAATTTCCCATTTCTGGAAAACTACCTTGAATTCAGTAGTCTGCTGTTAAAAATGGGTACTGAACGATTGCCTTCGGGAAAGGAGCAGTTTTGATTCTACTATAAAATTAAAATAGAAAGGCAATATGAATCTTTCTCATATACATTTAGAGATGTCTGCCAATATTTCCATAGCTCTCACCAAGATTATTTGTAATGCTTATCACAGTTTGTTTTACTTTTTATATTTACAGTATTTGCAAAACAGTGCAGGAAATAGCTTTTACTTTGTGGCTACTCAAGATAACTATTGGTAAATGCTTGGTTCATTTCAGAGGTTGATTTACAGTTGTCTTGAGTATAGGCCTGGGTTGCAGTCAATGGTAATACATTTATATGTATGCAAATATTGTATCTCTCAGAGTCTTTTCACTGAAAATTCAGCAATGGAAAGATTTGGGACTGAATTGAAATAAAAGCTTGCTAAAAGATTGTTTGCACAGCTGCTTTCAGGCAGTGACCGAAGTCTCATAGGAGGGTGAGTGAATAAGCTCTTGTTGGGCCATGTTCAGAAGTTTTTGGGTAGCACTTTGCATAATATAAAGTCATTATGTGTGTTGGGTCTTTGCCCTTGCCCTAACCTCTCTAAGCCCCACATTCTGGTTGTTGTTTTTTTTTTCCTTCTTGCTTGGTCTCCTTTCCCTAGAAGAGCTGATTATTTATTCTTTGTGTCTTCTGGAGGTAACTAAAAATAAATGGTTTTCTCTTATGACATCAGTATCTAGTGATCTGAAATTGCATTTCATGTCAGACAGTTTTAAATTCTGAGAACTGAGCAAAGATGTTTGTGTATCATTCTCTTATAAACTGCTATCTGCAAAAGTAGATTTGTGAACAGTAATTTAATCAGGAAAATCATAAGAATATTAAGCTCCATTAACTGTTGGGCTGACAACGATATGAATCTAGTATTAAATTATAAGTTAGGACTTTGCAAATGTCATCTGAAAGTTAATTCTTCAATTCCTGGCAAGCACTTGCAATCTGCTAAGAAACAGATGTTATGGAGGTTAATTTGTGAATAGAGAAGTGATGTTGTCTTTTCAGGAAGAAGTGAGTGCAGGATTTTTTTTTTTTTAAGGTGGGTTTAATCAAATTGCTTCTTTGACACACTCTTAGCCAAGGCTGTGATTTTCTCCTCCCTCCCTCTCTTCCTCCCCTTTTTTTCCCCCCCACGTCTCTGATTCATATACATATCTGTAGAACTTTTTTCTCCTTTCTAATTTTCCAGTGTTTCTGATTCAGACTCACGTGCAGGAATTTGGCATCTGGAGGAAACAAAGAGAAAAGCAGTGCTTGCTGACAACCTTTTCCATTTTGATTGACAAGGGAGAAAGCCCACTTTGCAGGCAGTGATTGCAGTAGAAGGCTGTCATAATGAAGGATAATTTTACTGAGCAAAGAGGAATTATGTGAAATATTAAAAGATTCCCATCATTTTAGGAGGTAATCGAGAAATGCTTAATGAGAAGGAACATGTATTCTTTGTCGTTTCTTCCTTTTTTGAAGAAATTCCACTGCACTATTTTATAATTGATGATAACAGTATTGTGAAGGATGAAACTAATTGTGCTCATTTAGGCTGGTGAATTTCTCCATAGACTTCACATTTTGGAAAATTAGAAAGTTTTCTAAATACTTATCCTTAAAACATGCAATTAGGGATTTATTCAAATCAGAATAATTACAATTACTTTGGCATAGCCTTTCTTCTTCCCACTTAGTTAAAATAATTTGTCTAGCTTACAGTATGAAAAATTTGGTCCTTTGTGATTTATAAATTTATGACAAATATTATTAATCGTTGGGTATCATTTCCTAATTGGGACTGCTAAGCCCATAAAGGACATAGCTAGATATTTAGCAACATAAGCCTACTTGCATCTATTTATGTGTATTAACAGTCATCATTATTGTCCTATTTGATAATGACCTCATATCTTGTTGAAAAAAATCATCTCTTTTTGCCTCTAACAAACATTGCTCTGGTAATGTCCATTGTTACATGGGAGCTTGTTAAAAAAAATCTCAGGCCCCTCACCAGACCAACTGAATTGGAATCTCCAGTTTAATCAGATGCCCAGATGTTTTGTGTGCACATGAAATTTGAGAAGCAATGGAAAACGGACACTGTTTTGAGTTATAATTAGTACAATTATTTTGATTCCACATCTTAGCTATTGAAAATGCTGCAATGAATGTAGGGGTGCACTTTTCATATAAATTGCGTAAAATAATTATTTCTGTGGTATAATAAAATATATTTTTAAAAGAATTATTTTGAAAAGGTCATAAATTTAGGGAGAAAAAAATTAAACTTTCCAAATAGCCCATTTTCGTAGGTAAAGTAAAACTTACATTATGGGCCCATAAAAATTATTTGGCTTTTAATATAACTATGATATTATGTGTTTATTCTGATACCTGAAATAAAACAAATATAAAATTTAATATCACCACTTATGGTTTTCTTAGATAATCCAAAAATGGTTGTTGGATAAATAGAGGGTTCCTGATATCCTGAAAAAATAAATCCTTATGAATACGTTTTAACTTTGTTTTAAAAGACCAAAATTCATAGCTTTATCTTAATATTCAGTAAAACTGTGTGATATAAACATTAGATGGCAAATATAAGATGACTGGAAACTAAATTGTGCCTAGTATCTAAGGACTTGTTTTAGGAGTCAGAAAATTTTTAAAAAACAAGGTTTTTGTTTTTTTGGGGTTTTTTTTGTGTTTTTTTTTTTGCTTGACCTGTGAAATTATTTAATGGTTAATGCTGACATTCATTTATACTGGGGAAGTGTGTGTGTGTGTAACAATGGAGGATGCTCCAAACAGTGAGTTGGAAATGCTGAATAAAATTTGTATTAGGGAGAGATCATAGGAGATGTATTGCATTTAGTTTTAATAGTGAATGGTGCCATTTGTTTCTGCAGTTACTTTTCTGCTAGAGATTTTTTTTGTGTGTGGAAATTGTTTCAGTCAGAATTAATTAGGCACACATATCAGAATTAAAATGAACTAATTTCTAAAGGCAGTTTTTCACCTATTGCTACAGTGTTTCTGGAATCACCATTTTAAAAGCTGTTTCTACATTTATCACATTTTTCTGTTGATTTTGTTTGTTATTCAGGCGATTATGGATATAGCTCTGTCCAAATTACATATGGAATAGGATTTACTTGTAGGTCTTTTCCTTCCCTTCCAAGGTGGTATACATAGGCACAAGGGAATAAAATGGCCAAAGAAATGACATGTTTGAGAAAATTGTATGCTTCAACTCACGTGGCTCAAATAGCCAATTAAGTGAAGGTGCTGAGCAGGAAGATTAATTTCTACCAGAGACCATCCTTTCTTTGGCAAATGGCAAACACATTGAAACCAGAGATCTTTTTGGAACACAAGTTTGAACACAACCTTTAGACATGCTGGTCTTTGCCTCGCTCTCTATCCTGTCTCCCACCTCTGGGTATTTGCTGTTTCCAGAGTCTAATGCTTTTCCTTCCCTCTTTGACTGGTTGCTTCCCACTCACCAAGACCTCAGTTCTTGCCACATTTCTTCCAGAAAACTTATCCTTGATCTCTCTGATTTGGTCAAATCCCCCCATTATGGGCTTTTGGAGCACCATGCAAAGGTACCTTTCCTTCCCTTCAATTTACTTGTCAGGGTTGCTTCTGTGCTTCTCAACTGAATGTGCCTCTTTCCCAGCAAGCTATTAGCTCCATGAAGGCAGGGATCATGTCTGTTTCTGCTCACCTTTTTATTCATACTCCCTGGAATAATATCTAGCTTATAAATAGGCACTTGATAAATAGTTGTTGAATGAATAAGTGGAAGTTGGTATCAGGAATTGCAATACAGTGGGGTGGGGATCCTAATATTGGGGACAGGAATGGAGGGATTCCTTAGCTCAACAAGCTAGTTGGTCAGAGAAAAATCATATAGAGGTCTGGGCTTTGGTAGAAGAATAAGAAACAGTTACTTATTTATGGACCAGATTTAAGTATGAAGAAATCAAGAATATTAAGGGAAGCCTGGGGCTAAGATAAGCCAAGATTAGATGTGTCTCCAGAAGCTGAATCAACAAGTTTTGCCCTTTCCAGTGACATTACTCAAGGGTTACCCCCCACCAACACCTCCCCCATGGGAGACAGCTCCCTCTTGCTCATGTGCTGGAGAAGAGAATTTTTCCCAGCATGCAAAGATGACTGATTAATTCCTGTGCTAGTATTCCTTCAAAATTTATCTGCCTGGCACTTGAATACAAATTTATTTTCCCTCTTGATATAGCTAGTGTAAATTTTTTTATAAAATTCACACATTGCTGAAACATTTTTGGCATGTCTCATTCCCAATAATATTGTTTAGACATTAAATTAAAATAGTAAAAAGGATGGCAGCTGTATTAAGTGCCATTGTGATTAGGCAAATTACTTTTTCATGATGAATTAATTAGCGTGGGTGAGATAGTATATTGATGAGTTCCATGTAAGATTTACTGAATTTAGTAAATCATTACCTTTGGTGATTGTTGTTTTTTAGTCAGGAAAAGGAAATTGTGTTTCTGTTAGGGAAATCTGATTACAGATGAACATATAGTAATTACAAATAAAATAGTAATTTACAGCTGTGGCATTCATATATCCATATACTTCCCCCCAATTTTTAAGCTTAATACTTGAAAGTAGCAAATTTAGGCCATTTAAAATTAATTTATTAACTTATACTTCTTATTTGTGTTAAAATGTACATCACATAAAGTTTATAATTTTCACAATTACATTTTTAAATTATAAAATGCACCTGACATCAAATTTACTGTCTTTACCATTTTTAAGTGTAAAGTTCAGTGATGTTGAAGATGCTCACTTTGTGCTACCATCACCACAATCCATCCACAGAAATCTTTTCATCTTACAGAATTGAAACTCTGTACCCATTAAACACGAACTCTTCATTTCCCCCATCCATTAGTCCCTGGCAACTACCATTCTACCTTTGTCTTTATGAATTCCACTACTCTAGGTACTTCATGTAAATGGAATCATGCACTGTAAGTCCTTTTGTGACTGTTTATTTCACTTAACATATGTCCTTAGGGTTCATCCATGTTATAGCATGTGTAAGAATTTCCTTCTAAAGGCTGAATAATATCCCATTATATGTCTATACACATGTTGTTTGTGCATTTGTCTGTCGATGGACACTTGGGTGCTTCCACCTTTCAGCTATTGTGAACAGTGCTGCTATGAACATGGGTGCACAGATATCCTTTTAAGACCTTGCTTTAATCATTTTGGATCTATTTCCAGAAGTGGAATTGCTGGATAATGTGGTAGTTCTAATTTTAATTTTTTTAGTAACTACCATACTGTTTTCCATACTGCATGCATCATTTTGCATTTCCACTAACATTGCACAAGGGTTCCGATTTATCCACAACCTTGCTAACACTTATTTTGTTTTATGTTTTTATTTGGTTGTTTTCTGGATAGGATAGTAGCCATCCTAATCAGAGTGAGATGGTGTCTCATTATGATTTTAACTTGCATTTCCCTAATGATTAGTGATGTTTACATTTTCATGTGCTTATTGGCCATCTGTACATCTTCTTTGAAGAAATGTTGATTTAAGTCTTTTGCCATTTAAAAAATCAGGTTATTTGGGGCTTTTTGTTGTTGTTGGTTTACAGTTCTTTATATATTCTGGACATTAATCCCTTGTCAGATTTAATATTTACAAGTATTTTCTCCCATTCTGTGGGTTGCCATTTCACTCTGTTTATAGTATTCTTTGATGGGCAAAAGTTTTAATTTTGATGAAGTATAATTTATTTTTTCTTTGGTTGCCTGTGACTTGTACTTTTTTAAGTAGGAAATCTGTAAAGATGCATTTCAAGGTAAGAAGTATGACAGAGGTGTATTTCATTTTAAATTGTCATTAAATTTAATGAATATATAATGTGTATCCCTAAAACATTTTAGGCTGTTGACAAACTATCAGTTTTCCAAAGTTGATTCAAATATAAAGCACCTATTTGGTTTTTACCATTATAAAAAAGAGACCCTGTTAGCTATTTTTCTCCATAGAATTATAACCTCTTTTGATAAATTGTAATAGTTTTAAAGCCAGAAAGTATAAATATTTTTCTGTCTTCATGATAACCAGTTATTGTTTTATATACAGTGTAATATTTGAAAAATATATATTGCAGCATTGCTATAAGAAACAGTTCAATGGAAACTTGTACTTATTGAAAGGGTTTATTGAAGGCTGTGTTCATTACATCACACAAGGATTTCTTCCCAGGAGAACTCTTTTGTCTGACTTTAGTGCCAGGAATGGATGGGCTTCTCTGAGAAACTGGCTTGCTTTTTTTCTAATGAATGTTTTAACTGTGTACCTAATCCTGTTTCTTCTTCATTAGCTTGTAGACCATTTACAGCGAGTGTTCCAGCTCCTCCCACACTTAGGCAACTCTAACATTCATTGATATGGATTTTTTGTATTACCATTGTTTCCAGCTCCTATTTGAAGACTCACCATATTTTCCCTTACCCATATTTTTTTCTTCTTTTAATTTGTGCTATCCTGCTAAGCTGGTGTGTTTGTGGATGTGTAAATAATTTACTTAAATCCCTTTTGATACAGAATTTAATTTAAATATGGTAAATGTATTTTAAAACAATGTCTTTGAAGTTTTAAATGGAAAGTGGAAAAATATTTTTGGCATGACTTGTGGCATGGTACAGATGATCAGTTTGAGAACAATCTCTTTCACCCTTTCCCACTCCTTCTAATTTAGTGTAAATTTAGTTTAGGCTTAAAGGACGGGGATGTGGAATCAGGACTTGGATGTAGACCTTGCCTTACTGTTTATTGAGCGGAGGGATCCTGAGCATGGTCTCTAAATCTCAATTTACTTATCTGTAAAATCAAGGTAATGATACGTAATTCCTCAGGTTGTTCTAAGGATTAAATGAGAAAATATTTGTGGAGTGCATTAAACAGTGGTTGGCATACAGTGAGTACAAAAAATAAGTGGAAGGGATTACTGTTAATTAGTATCAACTCTTTAATATGAAAATGGAATACCATGGCCAGCTTAGCATTTTCTAAAAGAAATTAAGACAGAGTAAATGAGAATAGGCCCAGAAGAAAATTGCTATTCCTTTTTTATTTTATTTGGTTTGCTGGGGGATCCTTGTGAAAAATCATATACTCTTTGTTATAGAGCGACTGCTTGCTTATAGAAGGTGAGTGAAGGATGGCACTGAAGAACATAAGGAAGAGGAGTTCTCAAGTCTCTGTGTTTGTATTGGTGTCAGTGATATCTAAAAACTATTTGCTCAAAGTCACTAATCATCCAAGAGATGAGAGATGCAAATCAAAACAACAATGAGGTGCCATCTCACACCAGTCAGAATGGCTATCATCAACAAATCAACAAGTGACAAGTGCTGACGAGGATGCAGAGAAAAAGGAACCCTTGTACACTGCTGGTGGGAATGCAAACTGATGCAGCCACTGTGAAGAGCAGTATGGAGTTTCCTCAAAAAGCTAAAAATGGAACTCCCATTTGACCCAGTAATCCCACTTCTAGGAATATATCCCCCCAAAATAGAAACACCAATCCGAAAGGATGTATACACCACTATGTTCATAGCAGTACAATTTATAGTAGCTAAGATTTGGAAACAGCCTAAGTGCCCATCAGCAGATGAGTGGATTAAAAAAAAACTTGGTACATCTACACAATGGAATACTATGCTGCTGTAAAAGGGAAGGAAATCCTACCATTTGCTGCAGTATGGATGGACCTGGTGAGCATTATGCTAAGCGAAATAAGTCAGTCAGAGAAAGATAAATATCACATGATCTCACTCATTTGTGGATCATAATGAACAACATAAACCGATGAACAAAAATAGATATAGAGACAGAGAAGCATCGATTAGATGCTCAAAACTCAGAGGGTGGGGCTAAGAGGGAGAGCTCAACCAAAGGACTTGTATGCATGCATATAAGCATAACCAATGGACACAGACACCAGGGGTGTGAGGGCATAAGCGGGGTGGTGGTGGGGGGATAAG
Source organism: Myotis nattereri (assembly GCF_964212035.1). Classification (NCBI taxonomy): domain Eukaryota; kingdom Metazoa; phylum Chordata; class Mammalia; order Chiroptera; family Vespertilionidae; genus Myotis; species Myotis nattereri. The sequence continues at coordinate 12,931,131 of NC_138078.1, forward strand.
GACACATATGTAATACCTTAATCAATAAAGAAAATAAAAATAAAGAATTAAAAAAAACTATTTGCAGTGTTTCTCCTTTCATTCATTTGAATGTGGGATTCAGATAGAATGCCAACCAGGTACCCTATACTGTATTCAATTCATCAGAGTATATTAGCATGGAATTCAGTCCTTGGTAATTTTAAATGTTTTTCACACCGGTCTGGAAGAGTGTGATGTTTTAATGTTTTTAATTTATTTTTAGAGAGTAAGGGAGAGGGATAGAAACATCATCAATTGGCTGCCTCCTGCATGCCTCCTCCTGGGGATCGAGCCTGCAACCTGAGCATATGCCCTGACTGGAAATCTTGGTTCCTGGGTCAGTGCTCAACTGCTGAGCCACACCAGCTGGCTGGAATAGTGTGATTTTTTATTAACCACTGTCCTATATTATCTCTTCTTCATTTTAATAACTGTGTGTTTCTATCAGTTCCATTTACCCCTTTCTTTTTCCAAAGCCTACAAATCCAATTTATTTGAGATCTTTTTTTTTTTCAGTCTTGAAATGGTCTGATGTATTCAAAACAGACTGAGCTTCAGAATCCCCTGAGAGTAGGTTTTAATCCTTGCTTTGCCAGTCAGTTACTTACTGAGTACACTTAGGGAGTTAACTAATCTCACAAAGCTTTAGTTCCTACATGTCTAAAACTGGTATAACAATAGTCCCTTTTACCTGATGTGACACTTCCCTAACCACTCTCCATCTTTACCAATACCATATACTCTTCTAAAGGAATATTTCACATCTAAGGCTTCTTCTTTCTCAACCTTCAACTCCATGTTCTGTCTGGCCTCTATTTTTATAGTATGCTCCTCTGTGGTTAAAGTCATTGATAAATCTCCTAATTGTTAAATTCAGAGTGGGCTTCGAACTCTGGCAACCTGACACAACGTTTTATTTTACCCCAGTCCTGTACTGGTAGTGATAAAACATTCTTTCCCGTTAGCTTCCATGGAAACACCTTTTACTCATTTTATTCCATTTCTCTCTGGATGCACTTCCTCGGTTATTTTTGTAGATTTGCTTCTACCAAAGTCTTTACCTTTTGGTTTCTAAAGGTTTAATTCTAAGTCCTCTCCTTACTCATTTTCCCTAGTCAGTCTCAGTAACACTTGTGGCTTCAATTTTCTACTGGTATACCAGTGATTTTCAAATATACTAGTATGTCTCCAGGGCAGACCTTCCTTGATTTCTGACTACTCAACATTGCTACCTAGCTGTCTCAAAGGAACTGTAATCCCAGTATGTTCAGAAGGAAACTTCTTCTTGTTTAGTGTTTCTAATATCTGTGAATAATGTCACCATTTTTCATGATCCAGAAATGTGGGCATCATTTTCCTTCTCATTGCCTCCTCTACGTCACACAGCACCAAATCCTGCCCATTTGATCTTCTTTCCAATCCATCTCTTCTCTACCTTCCCTGCCATTATCCTAGGACAAGTGAACAACATTCCATACTTTAATTATTTCAAATTTTACTCAATATTCCACCCTCTTGGTAGCCTTCAATTCATTTACCATACTACAGCAGAGATAATGTTCGCAAAACACTTTCAGTGCTGCCAATTTAACCCTTCAGTACCTTCTCATTGCTCTCAGGTTCACAGTCAGGATCCTGAACATGGCCTACAAGACCCTGCATTATCTCACCCCTGCCCATCTTTCTAACTCCATCCTCATCTCTGCATTTCACCCACACAGACTTCTTTCAGTTTTTCAAATGTACAGTGTTCTTTTTGTAGCACAGGATCTTTACATATGTTATTTCTTGGGTACATTGCCCCCTATTTATTCCTCCCCTTTGCCTAGATAACAGTTAAGTTTATGGGTCATAATACCATTGTCAATTCTTCAATTAAGCCTTCCATTCCTGACTTCCAACTCCATGGAAAAAATATCCTTTTTTGTCTTTCATAGCACAGTGTATTTTTCCTTCATAATCATCACAGCTTGTATTTATACATCTATTTTGACAATTAAATGATTTAATGGTTGTCTTCAATATTGTACTATAACCCCATGAAGTCAATGTTCATGTAAGTGTTTGCTAGGCATTTGATTCCCAGTGCCTAGCACATAGTAATTACCTCAGGAAATATTTATTAAATGCAGGAATGTCTGAATATGTATCAGGTACCTGCTGTGCTTAGTGCTATGTGGAGAAGTCAGTGATGCTATCCTTCAGGGCTCTATAATCTATTGGGGGGAGAATCCTATATAATAAAAGGGTAATATCCAAATAGACCAAATGGCAGAACAACCGAACAACCAATCAAAGCGTAATGTGCTAATGATATGCTAAGGCTTCTCAACGGCTTGCTATGACATGCACTGACTACCAGGTGGGAGATGCTCTGACCAGTAGGTTAGCTTGCTGCTGGGGTCTAGCTGATTGGGACTGAGCAAGATGGGCCAGACACTCCCTGGAGCCCTCCCCTTGTCCTTCCCTGGCCCGATCGTGCACCAGTGGGGTCCCTCAGCCTGGCTTGAACCCTCTCGCAATCTGGGACCCCTCGGGGGATGTCAGAGAGCTGGTTTCAGCCTGATCCCACAGGCCACTCACCTTGAGAGGGTGCCAGACGCAGGGCTCATGGCTGTTGAGTGCTGCTGCGGCAGCGTGAGCCTCTCCCAATCGGGACTGATTGGGCACAGCAGGTACAGTGGGGCCGGGATGTGTGGGAGCGGCAGGTAGGAGCTGCAGGCAGCATTGGACTGTGGGTTTCAACCCAATCCCTGCAGGCCACCCAGAGGGACCCCGCCTGTGCATGAATTCGTGCACTGGGCCTCTAGTGAGACAATAACACAAAGATTATAAAGAAACAGCACAGGTAACAAATACTATTGTATAAAATCCATAGATATTAAGAGAAGAGAGATCCATCTGATTCCAAGATCAAGACCAGACAGGATTTCAGCAACTAAATATGTACTAGTAGAAAGAGATATTCTAGATAATAGGAATCACATTAAGTAAAGAGTTGAATTGTTCAAGTTGGCTTCAGGTTAAGATATATGAATGTATGAGAGAGAATGGTAGAAAGATAGGTTAGGGCCTGAAGTTGGAGGTCTTTGAATGAGAGAATAAAAGATGAAAAGCTTAGATGCTCTTAAGCTTCCTTAAACAAACAAGCAAAAATGATTATATATTAAGTAGTAAAATTAAATACATCAACTAATTGCTTATGCTTGGTCTATATATGATTCATATTAAAGTTGTTTTCCTGTTAATAAAATATCCTTAATAAGGACTGTGAAGACTTGCAAAAAGGAAACAGTTTCAGTTTTAGTTAGTGAAAACTGTGCAACTGAACATTAATTTTGATAAGAAAGTATGGTATTTGAAAAATATTGTATATGAATTCTTAAGTATATAATAGCATCAAGCTCCATGATAATGTAGGCAGTCTTTGTTTATTAAACATGTTATTAAAATAACTTTAGACTGTTTTAAAAATTAAAATATGGATTGCAGGATAATTTTATATAATATTTAGAGATTATTTTATCTTTACTAAAGGAATATTTAGTAAACATTTGCTTGTGAGCTGTCCTGAATCACTTTGAGAAAAACCATTAGTCCAGCCGTTTTACCATGTTCTGCATACAACACTTTAAAAGTTACAAAATTGTGAAACCATTAAAATGTTGTTTTGTTTAATGTGCCACTGCATTTGAAAGGTTGTTATCTCATATTACCATATATCAGTACTTTAAAATTGAGTAGTTTTAAGCAATTTGATAGTGTGCTTATGGGTTACTTTGCCCTCTAGTCAGCCTTGATACAGTATATCACTGGATATATCGTAAGTGCTTTTTGTGAATATTCTGATGTAGTATGTCATACTAAAAACTTAATTTTTATCTAGTCAAACCTATCTATCTTTTTCTTCACTGTTTCTGTCTTTGATACAGAACCCAGTTTTCTCTAGTTCCTTTTTTAGTTTTTAACATTGGATCTCATCTGCTATGTAGCACTGTCTCCTCGTTTCAGAGCTGATATACTCTGCTTCCTTAGTTTGTTTTCTTTTGGTGATTTAATAGGAAAGGGGAGTTTTTATCCAGATAAAATTTACTCTGGTTTAAAATGAAGAACCAGAAACAGACTGTAGGAAGGCTGAATTGTTTTGTAAACTGGAACAATTGACATTATCACCGCCAATCAAGGTTATTGTGTTTTGTTTTGTTTTTTTAGTCTCTGTCTTAAAGACAAGGTTGTTATTAGAAAAAAAATATAGATCTGAGGAGAAGAGTAGAAATGGTAATGATAAGTATAATAGGGCTTGGCCTTCCAGGATGCCTTCTGGAGACCACAGGGCACAGTGATTGGTTTCCTGCTGCGTGTACCAGTCTGCACACTCTACATCATATACACTTTCTTTGACAGAAATTCTGTTTATAGCCTCTGAGCTCTGCCAGTCAGCAGGGTGAAGGAGTCTTTTCAAAGGTAGTTAAATGCACACTGCCTTAAACTTAGTAGGTGCTTAATAAATAGTTGCTGAATGGAATGCTAGAATCATTCTTCCCTGGCCTGGGTCTTTTATGACAAGCACTATGATAAAATGATGTCAGAAGGAAATTTTTTCCACTAAATTTTCAGTTTAATAGTATTTTCAAAATGTTATATAACTCATAATTCACTTGTAATTTTTTTCAATTTTATTCTTTAAATTAACAGAATAAAATAGACTTTTCAGGTGTTATCAGTTGTAGGAGTTTCAACACATGTATAATTTATGTAACCAAAACCACAATCAGGATACAAAATAATTTCATTACCCCCCAAAAAACAAAATCTCTTTCCTGCTGCTTTATAGTCACTGCCTCTTCATATTCCCAATCCCTGGCAACTACTGATCTGTTTTCAGCTGCTATCGTTTTGCCTTTTTCAGCATGTAATATAAATGGTATCGTTCAGTATAACCTCTTTCACATTGGCCATTTTCTCTTAGCATAATACCCTTGAGATCTATCCAAGTTGTTGCTTGTATCAATAGTTCTGTTTTTATTGCTGAGTAGTATTCTGTGGTATGGATGCCCCAAAGTTTGTTATTTTTCACATTATTTCTCACTTGTTAAAGCAGATATTGCTTGTTTTTATTGGAATTTTGAATTGTCTAGTGACATAGATGGTTTTGAAGAAAACTTTTTCTTATTTTTTTGGTTGAACAAAATGTAAAACTAAGTATAGTAAAAAGCAGAACAAAGAGTAAATTCACTTTTACTCACTAAGTAAGAGTGATGGCTAACTCTTCTCTGAATGAAGTCAAGAATTTGTATGGCTATATTTTCCCAGAACTATAAGGCAATTGTTAAAGAAAATTTTAACTACATAGTCTCATTTTTTCTAGAATACTTCAGGAATTATATTTATTAAATATTCTGGGTATCTGTTAAGTAGCCTGTACATTTACATAGGTTGGCCAGTTTCCCAATAATTAGAATTCAGTAAAATTCACTTACTGAAATGCAGTATAATATAATTTTATCAGTTTCAGATGCTTTAGGAACTATCACAGATCTTAAATATGAATTGTCTTTTGCTAGATTACTTAGGATTATATACTATCCTATATGTAGGAGAAAAGAATGGTTATATGTATGAGTTTCTGGCAATTTATATTATAGAAAATACTTTTATTATCTATAGTAGATGTCACAGTTAATACTGAATGCTACCTGACACAGACATCCAGGACCCTCCTCCCCCCAAAAAAAGGCTTATAAATTAAAAAATTAAGATATTTGATTTTTAATCTTGTGGCAGGAGGAGTCATTGAAGTTTTTGAATTGAGGAGTGGCTTGATCAAAGAGTGTTTTTAGAGATGTGACAGTGATAGATGGTAGACTAATGCCAGGGGGAGCAACTAGGCATCAGGGTAGACTGTACAGCCTGAGTAAGGTGATGACAGTGAGATCCAAAATGAAAGGACAAAGCAAGAGCTATTTTGAATGAAGAAATTACATTTCTCACTAACTGACAAGATAAGATATTCACCCAAGAAGGTTGTGAGACTGGAAAAATAGTGGTAGAAATAGAGGAATAAGTTTCTTAGGGAGAATGAAATTGGAAATGTGGCAGTTGAATATGGTGTTATTGGTCATTGATGACCTGGAAAAAAACAGTGTACACAAAAAGAGGGGACTGAAAACTAACTTAAAAGTAAATCTTTTGCCTTGAAATTTTCAGGATATCGAATTGATGCATGTTTGTTTTAATTTTCTAACCTTATCTTGTAGAAGGGACACAGGTCCTCACAAATCTTCATATGTTGATCTTTATTCTTCACCATAAATAGTGAGTGGCAACTGAACTTTAACCGATGAATTTATTTTTATTTTTCGCTATAAGCATCAGAGTGTTCTATTTTTAGATAAGAGCATGTGTTATGTAGAAAATGATGTAAAAGTAAAATTTCCTGGAATATCAGTAGACATCCTCTAACACCCACTATTAAAGTGGGTTTTTAAGATTTTTAACAGTAGATGTAATAATTCCATTTCTATTTCCACCTTATATTGGATTTATTTATTATGTTTCACCATTCTTCTATAATATCATTGATTTACTGAAAATTTGTGCATCCTTAGGATATCTCTAATGTCACCATTTTTTAAATGTTTCATTTTTGGAACCTCTTTCTAGATCTATGATTTTATGTTCATTCCTCTTCATTGCAGATGGTGAAAAGCAGTATAATTTACTGAAAAAGACTAACATGTTGTAGTAATGATTTCAAGCCTTCTTTTCAACTCTCTTAAGCCATGGTCTTAGATAAAGTAGTATATAGTTTATTTAATGTTTCAATTGACAAGTACACAATTTTCTTCATGGTAAATTTGTGAGGTTTATGGATCAAAATTCATTTTCTATATGTTTTCTTAAGAACAGTAGGTAGGAATTTGTAATTGGGGGTTATAAATTTTACTTAGAGTTATTTAGAACATATCAACAAAATAGGGTAAAATTTCGTGGAACCTAAGGGAATAATTCATTCAACATTAAAGCTTAAAAATCTTAGGAAAATGGAATAGGTAATAACATTTTTTAAAATTCTGGTATATATTTGTTCTCATTTTATCTGTTACAGTGTTGAAGACTAGTCATATATGATCACTAAAGAATATCTTATCCTTAAAAATGGGATAGCTCTACTTTAAATAAAATAGTGTATTAGTGAGCGAGAAGGGTTTTAGCTATTATGTGTGTATGTTGCATAGATCTTAGAGTTATGAGATTTAGGCCTTTAGTCCTATTTTATTATGTATCTAGTTTTGTTATTTTTTTTGTCGATGACTCTTTCTGTACCATATTTGCTCTTTACCTAAGTTTGAAATATTGGTTTTGACCTTTCAGTCAAAACAGCAACTCTCAAATATTATAAGGTCTTTGATTATTTATAATTCAGGTGAGAAAGCTATGTAAAAGCACTTTATAGTTTATAACTACATATATTGACATAAAGTGACATTATTATAATTTCATTATAATACCCCATCTGTATGTTTACCATATATTTTACATTTTTAATATAGGAGCCAAGATACATCCTATATTATGGAGTAATATACCTCAATAACTAAATTAGGTACCAGTTAATGAGATCGAGGACAAGCCTCTCTTCTTTATTTCTACACTGCCACTTGTAACTGACTTGTTTGGTAAACTTAATAATGATGCTTAGCATTGGCACTGTAGGCCATCCTTTATCATTGCTTTCCATAGAGGAATCATAAGAAAAATGAACTCAATAACATTCAATCATATTCTTCTGCAATGTATCAAGACATTAATGCCTCAAAATGCCATATACCAAATATTTTGCCCACACTACTTTTAGATTTAGCTCCTATGTAAAATGTTCCTTTATGGCTCTGACCAGGTTATATAGCATAAAAATAAATGTTTAATGTTTTCAGTTTACACTTATTAAACACCACTCTGTGTCAGCCACTGTGCTAAGCCCCAGATTCTCCAAATTCAGAAGACGTAGTGTCCAGCTTCAAGGAATTTCCAGGCTATTTATTGGACACACAGACATGGGAACAAGGAGTTATAATATAATATGGGCATTGTTGTAATGGAGGTCTTTGAAGTTGGAGATTCAGAAGTGAGAGTTCTGGAATGAGTCTGTACAGGAAGGCTAGGTTTAGATCAGGAATAGCTATGACCAGTATATAAGGGAGTTGAGATTTTATTTTGTCATAAGTACAAGGAAACATTGAAAAATTTTGAAATAGTGAATGACATCAGAATTTTTATGTTGGGAAAAATGAATTGGATATCATAACTAGCAGCAGTAAAACCATAAAACTGCTTTAATCCAGATGAGAAAAATGCATGGCTTGATTTAGGAAGATGGCTCTAGAGAATGAGAGGAAAGTACATATGTAAAATATATTTCAGAAGAACAATTTAGGACATGGAGATTGGTTGGATGCAGGGATATAAGGAAGGTAGATAAATCTAAGATGGCTCCCATATATTTGGGTTTTATACTGGGATAGATGGTGCTGCCGTTCATTGAGACAGTGATTGCAGCAAGGTCTGAAATGGAAGTACAGGCTCTTACTGTACTGAAATGGAAGTACAGGTAGTTGAAGACATAGGCAGGGATGAGATTGTTCAGTTAGAATGTAAAGAGTGAGAAGTAAGGAGGCCAGAATGGGGTCCATGGAAAGAAGAGCAACAGTTTTAGGACAATTGGAGAAAGTATCCTGAAAGAGGACTGAGAAGGAATGGACAAAGAGGCAAGAGAACTTGGAGAGAGCAATGTACACATACTATCGGAAAATGAAAGAAAGAGAAGATAGTATAGACAGACTGCAGGGTAACTCAGGTTACATTAAGAAATCTTGATAATATAGTAACTACATGTGTTGCCTTGGTACTAGACCCTATCAGAACCAGTTGGCTTTTAGAACTAAGTTTTTCCTGTCTCAGTGGCTACTTAATGTTATGGGACTTGACTTCCCTTTGCACATTTGTACTAACCTCATCTCTGCTTTCTCTAATTGGTTATAATTTCTGCTTTGTTGTAATTCCAGCTGGGTTGTAGCCCATTATGGTCTCTCATCTCTTTACTTGATATAATCAAGACCTTTTCGTTTTTGTGAATTGCCTCATTTTCTTGGTGTTCCTTATTTTAAAATCTAGAGAGAAGTAATATGCTTAGGCTATTTCATCAGTTGTATGAAGACATTTTATAGGTTATTGAAGCTAACCGATTCTATAGCCTAGCCAAACACTTATGAAGTGCCCTAAATAATCTTGAAAACGTATCCACTGTGGATTTCAACTCTTGGATTTGTGTAAAATTCAATGCCAGTGGATTAAGAAGTGCATTGAAGTTGAGGAAATAATGGTAAGGGGTTTAATTCTGATGGGAATAACAGACTACTGGAGAACTCAAGATTAAGGAAATCAAAGAAAGGTGTTTATTGTTGGCTGCTCTTGTCCCATCTGGGGTGCCATTTATTGCCGGGGTTCATGTCCCAGCATCAAGAAGGATTCAGGAATCTGGAAAAGGTGCTGTGCGTAGATGACATAGAAATCCAGAGACTAATAAAGAGTCCGGAGACGAGATATAATTTTTAAAGGCATTGGGGGTCAGAGCACCTTCAGCTAAAGGAACTGAAGAGTGCCTCCTTGTCTAGGACCCTTGCTTTTATTAACACAGTTTGTCCTAAGGCAAGGTGGAGATAATACACTTCAATGGGTAAGGTATCAAAGGCTACAGAGTCCATTGTCAGAATGGGGGAATAGCCTACGGCTGTTCAGGTGTTTGGCCAGTAGGAGGCAATAACATGTAGATTAAGATACCCTTTAACTGCCTGGCAGCCACAATCAGTTTCCTATTCAGGTTTGGGGAAATGCCTTCAGCCATTTCCAACAGGTGACTATATGTGTGACTCAACCCTGTTGAGTCCCCAAGTTTCATCAACCTTTTGATGAAACTCTTAAAATTATGACATGCTGGAATTGGTCTACGGCAGGTGTTGTTTTTGTTTTATTTTGTTTTTTTAAGATGCCAGCAGTTTGAACAGAGTCAATGAATAGGAAAGGGTTAAAATAAAGAGAGCATTTAATTTTTTAGATTGTTGAAGTAGTGTTAAGGTGGCAGTAGATGGAATTCCAGAGCACAGCCAGATCGATTAGCCTTGTATAGGAAGAAAGATATCTCTCTTCTGCAGTGGGATTAAAGAAGGAAGGAGGAATGGGATGCAGATAACTTTGGAAATAGGGGAGCCTGCCTGTTAGCACAGTTTATTAAATAGTCAACAAAGAGAACTAAGAAGAGGGGTAAGGAATTCCTAATTGCGGATGAAAATCCAAATAGGAATGTAACCATTTGGCATATGATGAAGTGATTTTTTCCCACTGCAGCACATATATAGATTGAGAAAAGGTGGATTACTGAACTAGTCCAGAGTTGAAATAGACTGGACTTGTGGCTTGGTAGGACTTAATGCTTATTTTATTTTCCTATTTGTTTGGTTCAACTGATTTTTTTTAATTCTGGTCTACCATATTTTTCTTTGCAGGTCTTGATGACTGTTTGCAACAGTATATTAAGAACTTCGAGAGGGAGAAGATCAGTGGGGACCAGCTGCTGCGCATTACACATCAGGAGCTAGAAGACCTGGGGGTCAGCCGCATTGGCCATCAGGAGCTGATCTTGGAAGCAGTTGACCTTCTGTGTGCACTGGTAAGGACATAAACTGGTGGGAAGGGAAGCTTAATTTTTGTCATTTTCTTTCCTCTTAAACTTCTTTTTTTTTCTTTTTTGTTTCCTTTCTTCTTTTCTTCTGTTTTTAAAACTAATTTAGGTACTAGTAGAAAGTATTCAAACAACTGGATGTAGTATTTTCCTCCTTCGTTAAATTTGGTATATTATACAGTGCCAAATTGCAAATTAAAGAGGTTTAGCCTTGGTCCAATACCTCAGTTGGTTAGAGCATTGTCCCAATATGCAAAGACTGCAGGTTCGATCTCCAGTCAGGACACATACAAGAATCTACCAATGAATGCATAAATAAGTAAAACAATAAATGGATCTCTCTTTCCCTTTTCTCCCTCCCTCCATCTCTCTCCTTGCACACTTTCTCTCTAAAACCAATAAATAAAATTTTTAAAACTCCACAATTAACAAAAAGGAGAGTTACAACTCAGCTAGTGATATTACGTTCAGCTACTTGAAAAAATTAAGTTAAAGCTCACCAAAGAGTTTTCATAGCATTTAGGATATGCAATTGTATATAATCAGTTATAAAATCCATTCACTTCTAAAAGTTTTGATTTAGGCTCACAAATATTAATTAATCCTATTTTAGAAAATTATTCTTCAAACAATAGACTTATTTACATGTTCTTTATGTATGCATCCATGAAAATGGAATATTGTATCTTATATGGTTACTTTTTGTATGTTAAAAGAGCAATACCTAATTAGATAAGATAAAGCAGTGCCAAAATAATCCTGCAAAATTCTGTTAGTACATTAGATATTCTGAGAGGAACATAGATTTTTTTCCATGTTAGATAAGATGTCAGTAACCTGATTGGTTTTAAATTCTTCCACATATTTGTGAGGGGGTAGAACTACAATGAAAAAGAACATGTCTTATAATAATCTAGGATTGAAATTTGGCTACATAAATTACTGACATTTGTGAGGAGATAATTTCACCATAGCCTTAGTTATTTTATTTAAAACAGAGATAATAACAACTACCTTTTGATGCTGTTGTAAAAAGCAAATGAGATAGTGTTTGTATAGTGCCTAATTCAGCACCTGACACACAGTAGGCATTCAGTAAATAGTAAGTATTATTAAGATGATGATGTTTAATAAGAAATGAGTGGATAATTAAACATAATTTTAAAATCAATTAATACACTCAGCAGTGTGTGTGTGTGTGTGTGTGTGTGTGTGTGTGAGATATAAAATCTAGTTTCTGTTCTCTTGAAAAGCCTAGAGAGTGACATAGAAATAATTAATCACATTACTATAATATAATTACTAAAATAAAGTATGTGCTAAATATTATGGGGGCACAGAAGTGAAAATAACTAGCTTGCCTAAAATAGATGGGTTTATATTGTAAAAGAGATAATATTTCTGAAACCTCATAGAATATGAATGAGCATGTGTTTGGTAGATTGAGGAGCAGAGGGAATGGTATTTCAAGTAGATGACATGTACACATGCACACAGAATAAAGAGCTTGCCTGGTGTGTTTGAAAAATGGTAAGCTATTTGGGATGAAAAAAATAGGTGGGAAACAGTAGCGGAAATTAGGCATGAAAAGATAGAGCCATAATGGACCTTGAGAGCTTGTTTGGAGGTTCTAGCAGGGGAGCGCAGCTACTCGTATACCCTTGACCGAAGACCGGTCCTCTCCTCGGGGGGGAAGGTCGTCCTCTTCAACCGAGCGCGCAGCTTCGGGAGGGACGCACATGGATCGGTGAGGGAGGAGGGGGACACCCGCCTAGCCAGCCAGATCAGCCGAATCAACCATGGCGATCAATGGGGTGACAGATGTCGCAGCCAGATCGCCCTCACATCCAGAACAAAATAGACTGATGAACAAAATAGATCCAGAGACATAGAAGCATGGAACAGACTGATGAATCTCAGAGGGAAGGTGGGGGAGGGTGAGTGGGTGGGAAGAGATCAACTGAAGAACTTGTATGCATATATGCATCACCCATGAACACAGACAATAGGGAGAGGTGGGAGCTGGCTAAAATGGGTCAGTGGGGTGGGGAATATGTAATACTTTCAACAATAAAGATTTAATAAAAAATAAAGTGTGTGTGTGGGGCGGGAAGATAGGGCCAGACAGTAAACCTTAACATCATGATAAGAGATCTGTACTTCTTAATGTGTGCATTGGAGAACCATGCAAGAATAATCAAATAATTGTATTTAAAAGGTAACTGATGGTAATGAAAATGATGGAATAGAGTGGGCATAAACTAAAGATGGGAGAATAATTAGGTAATGTTTAAAATAATCTACTCAAGCTATAAGTAGGGCTTGAACCAAGGATGGATGTGCAATAGGAATAGAGAAGAGCTGGTGAATATGAGGGGTAAGATTAAGAAAGGAGTTGAGAAAGATTCCATCTTTTCTAGCTGCAGAGATAGAGTCGATGATTTTGTAATGATGGACATAGGCATTGGCAGCAAGAATAGTTTTAGGTGGGAATATAAATCAAGTTTTGAATTTGTTGAATTTGAGACATCTGGGTTATCAGAAAGAGATACTCTTCAGAGATGAACATATGAGTTTGAAGTTGAAAAGTAACTGAATATACAAATTTTGGAGTCTCAAGAATATAGGGATTGAATCCATAGATAAAGGAGAGGGCCTCTAGAATATAAAAAAAAACAAAGGACACAGCTCCACACTCAGCACTCGGGCTGCGTAGGAAGAAGAGGAAGTTGCAGAGAAGGCTTATGGAGTGGTCAGAGAAGCATAAAAACAACCACAAAAGAGTTGTCACAGAAGCAATAGAGAATGCTATTTTCATTAAAGAATATCAATAATGTCATCAAATTTCACAAAAAGTGAATAGGATAAGCAAGGGGGGGGAAAAGGAGCAGACTGAAAGAAGTTTCTAAAGAAGAGTAGAGTCTGAAACCATATTCATTGAATAGCAACTCCCACTTACATATTTCAGTCTTACCTTAATTGTCATCTCCTCAAAGAGATATTTCCTGATCACTCCTCCACCCATGTCTAGTCTAAAATTAACCCTCCAATGTTACTCTCTTTCTTAACCATCATGTCATATGTTAATTATATACGTATATGTGTGCTTATCATTTTAATATCTGTTTCTTCATTAGACTGTAAGCTATGTGGGGAAAGTGACTGTTTATTGAACACCTAGCATGTAGCACAAATGCCAGGGAAGAGTGGGTGCTGAATAAATATTTTTTGAAAGTATCGATGAAAGTCTTGACACATTTTTTATGTAATTGCTTGGCAATCTTCTTATTTCCCTATTCCTGAGATAAGATAAATTAATTTAGACCAGAACACACATGTACACTCTGTCCCTTGTATGAATCAGATCACAAAATCATCTATGAAATAAACGAGTACTTGGGGTAAGGTAAGCATCCACAGTGCTTTTGCATGCTGGTCTCCAAATCTGTGTCAGAGTGGCCATGAAAGTACAATAGAGTGGTTTGGAAAGAGATACTCTTCAGAGATGAACAGCAGTCTCCTAATTGCCACATCTTCTATAACAGCAGTAGTTGGGTGTGTCAGAGTTTGAAGTCCAGGTTGTATGTCTTAGAAGTAGAGCTCCGTATAGATGAACCACTTGAGTACTAGGCTCGTACCCTGCCCGTTTAAAGAAGGAAGATAGATTATTACAGTGTTACCTACAGAGAGTCTCTAGACCTTTAGGCTTTAGAGTTTGGCTTCCGAACAAGCTCTGCTGACCTTAACTTACTTAAAAGGATGACATCAGAGACATATGTCCAGACCATTTTGCTATGTGAGCTCTGGAGCTATGGTAAATCCCTTCAAATTCTAAGTTTTAATCCCTCTACAGTTGTGGGTTTAAGCACCATAGTATTGCATCATTTTCTTGGGAAAACTTCATTATGTAGTTGACCTGTTCTGGAAGTTAACACAGAAACACACACACACACACACACACACACACACACACACACACGAGTATCCAGCAATAAATTGCTCACATTCCCCAGAGAGGTCAAATATTAAACTTCCTTTTCACTGCTTCTTTTTTTTCTTTATTGATTAAGGTATTACATATGTGTTCTTATCCCCCCACTGCCCCCCACCCCCAGACTCATGCCCTCATCCCCCTGTTGTCTGTGTCCATTGGTTAGTCCTATATGCATGCATACAAGTCCTTTGGTTGATCTTACCCCCACCCTCCCCTACCTTCCCTCTGAGGTTTGACGGTCTGATCCATGCTTCTCTTGTCTCTGGATCTGTTTTTGTTCGTCAGTTTATGTTGTTCATTATCACTGCTTCTTAATGGTTATATATCAGCAAGTTAGAAGTGCAGATATCTTCCAGTTTATGCAACAGATGTTTCCCAGTGAATATAAAGCAAATTACTGAGCAATGAATTCTGAAGTACTTCTACATGCCATTATGAAATTAGGAGGTGAGATCCCACATCAACAAGCTGAGGTGACTAGACCAGAAATTCTGCTATTGTGAATGAGGAACTGTCTTGTCTTTTTGAAATTAATGACTCTGCTGGCTTTTGTACTTTTTCTTACATCAACTGTACTTATTTCTTCTTTCAACACCTATATATTCATGTTCAAACAGTGCTACAGTGGGGGATACAATGACGTAAAAGGCATAATCTGTGCTCTTAAGATGTATGCCATCTAGTAAAGAAGACGATAGTCATTGAAAGATAATATAGATTCAAAGACAATCCCAGGGGAGTGCAGAAGGAAATTATGAACACTGCTAGGGGATCCAGGAAGTGTAGATGGGCTTTGCATTGAGACTTTCAGGATGAGAAGATGTTCACCAGACAAAAAAATGTTGGGGGAAATTTACCTAGGCAGAAGACTATGGAGTGTTCATAGAGAAATGAGAATTTTTATTTGGCTGGTGCACAGTGGAAAGTGATGGGAAGAAAGGCAACTTATACTTTGTATGACATGATAATTCTTTGCTTAGATTTTTGGTCCTCCAATATGCTTTCTGTCAGTGCTTAGCACATAGAGGATGTTAAATTAATGTTATCTTACTGAATGAAATTCTCTGCCTTTCTCCAAGGAACTGTCTTTTTTTTCTTGCTTACATACCCTCTGACTGATGTATCTGTTCTAGTATAAGAAGACAGAGTAATTAACAAATTTATTTGCTTCTTTTAAGCTTTGGCATATTTTCATCTGCCTTGTCTTAAAATTATTCCTGATGGGAATAAATGTTTGGCAGCTAATGTTTATGTATCCATGTAGTATATATTTATTAAGCACCAACTATATTGTTTGTGCCATCTTATTCTAGAAAGAATTAAGCTGTTCATGGTTTGGAGGTCTATTAACTCTTCCAAGCTGTTATGCTTTTATTTAATACTAGAGGCCCGTTGCACGAAGAGATTCGTGCAATAGGCCTTCCCTTCCCCTGGCTACCAGCACCGGTTTTCCTCCGGCACCTGGGACCCAGGCCTTCGCCCCAGACGGAGCCTTCAGTCTTTGCAGGTCCAGATGGAGCCTTCAGTCTTCGTGGCTCCAGACAGAGCCTTCAGTCTTTGCTCCACCACTTCGCCCCCTACATATGCAAATTAACTGCCATCTTTGTTGGGTTAATTTGCATACTCTCCTGATTGGCTGGTGAGTGTAGTGGAGGGATGGCCAATTTACATGTTTGTCTATTAGGTAAGATGCTTAATAGTAAAGCATAAATTATTTATATATAATGTATTAAGCTATTTTTATAGCTGAATATATAGCCCTTAATTTATGTTCTGACACCTTTTATTTGGAAGTGTAGTGAATCATTTATGACAGGATAAAAATAGTTTGCATTTAATTCTTTGTGTACTTTTCATATAATAGGTAGGCATTTTGCAGGAAATTTTTGATGTCTGCAATTGCTAGGATTTGTTTCTTTGCAACATAATTGCTTGGTCCATTCATCTCAAAATAATTTCTAAAAAACTTCATTAAAGCAAACTATTTAGGACTCACTCATTTTTAAAGCAAAGCATTATGAAACCTAAATACCTGTTACATGCTACATTCAAATGAGGATCTGTGAATAAAATAGTATTGACATTGTAAAATATGTGGTACCAGTATTGAATATTTTTAGTTGAGTGTTTAGTAAGACTTTGCCACTAAAATGTTAAGTGTGTTCCCTTATTCCTTTCTTCCCTGTGGTTTTGCATGCATATAATTGAAAGAGAAGAGCAGTACGAACTTATTAGCACTAGTTCCTTAAGACTAAACAGGCTATGTTGAATCAGTCCAGAGTCGCAAAAGATTCCTGGCAGACATCTTATTGGCCAAGTATATGAACAAATAGGTAGCATAGGAAAAGAAAATAGCTGAATACATTTTATGTTCAAACTTTTTTTATGTTGTCTTTTCTATATCAATAGTAATGCCTAGTTTTTCCATGCATATCCAGTGATAAGCCAATCTGTAATGAATAAACTTGTATTTTTATAAAGTTGAGGTAGTACATACCTCTGGTCAAAAGCAAATAATTGCTTTATTTACCTGACACTTCTTTACATGGCAGGCAAGGGAGTGTAATTTACTGGTAACTTAGCAGGTCACAACACACTATCCCCTTTCATGAAAGAAATAGCAGGAAGATATTTGTGTTGGCAGTAATTGATTTTGAGCTACTTAGATTTGAGAATTTTGATGACAAAAATTAACCTGAAAGGTCAGTTAGTCCATCCCTTTTCTTAATATAGTACCACATAGATGCTTTTGTATACAGATAAGATTCTAACCTATTTTTATAACCCTTTAGAATTGAAAAAAATGCTTTTGAATTATTATTTTAACCAGTTATATTTGTTAACTAGGATCAGTTTTAAGTATTTCCCTCTCAGTTTTCTAATAATCTTTTATCTCTTGCCTTTACATTCCTCTATCCTCCTCATTTTTCACGTTTTCTCCATGTAGGATATGTTTTTCAGTAGGTTTCCAAGTTTGGAGGCCTTCTCAGGGTATCATCCCAGGTTTTGTTGAGAAGACTTTTCTATTCCCTAATTCCTGAATTGTATTAAAAATAATATTGTCTTAAATGTAGAAGTTTCCAAAGTACTTTTACTTTGCCTTCAGATTTTTATTATTGAGATGCTTATATAGATAGATATAATTTAAATTAATTTTTTATAGAAGCTAATGGCTATAGAGTTAAGCCATTACCAGGTTGATTGATTAGACTCTAATCAATTCCTCTAATAAACTATTATAATTTGAGCTCATCTAAAAATTGTTATAATTTGTTTATAAATAAAAAGTTTCGCATTAAAATCATTGGTATGCAAAAATGCAAAAATTGTTATATTTCAGGGAAAATGCTTTAACACATGCAAACATCTGAAAATATTTTGAAGGACTTCAGAAATATTTAGATTTAGTTATTATAACTGCAAATTGTTCTATCTAGTCATTAGAGCAGTGATGGCGAACCTATGACACGCGTGTCAGGGGTGACACGCGAACTCATTTTTTTGGTTGATTTTTCTTTGTTAAATGGCATTTAAATATATAAAATAAATATCAGAAATATAAATCTTTGTTTTACTATGGTTGCAAATATCAAAAAATGTCTATATGTGACACGGCACCAGAGTTAAGTTAGGGTTTTTCAAAATGCAGACACGCCAAGCTCAAAAGGTTCGCCATCACTGCATTAGAGAGTACCTTTTATAAACTTATACAAAGATTTCCTCTTAATATAGTGACAATCTGCATGAAATCTTTCAAAGTTTTCATAGATAATCCATGCTCAGATGCAATTGAATTTGAAAAGAATGTTGTTTTATTTGTGCAAGCCAAACTTTTTAACTTGAGAGAGAGAATATTGCTATTTAAATTAAGCAGCGAAAATTTAATATTCTATGATTAAAAAAACAAATCCATGGCTCCAAAAAAGATGTTCTTTTCATAAAAATGTAAATTCTCAGTAAAAAACAATCAGACTTTTATCACTATTAAATCTTTAGTGTTAACATACTTAATATAATGAAGTATTTATTTAATGTTTATCCATCCAAACCTTCTCTAGTCCTTCCTTTTATCTCCTCTAAATTTGCTTTTCTTAAATTACTATGTAAAAATAAACCTAAATTTCATATTGAATAGATATTTCCAGTGGTTGTTGATTTAATAATATAGCTAAACTCATGTACCATTTGCTTCCCTTTTTTACTCCTTCAGTATTTTATCTTCCATTTTGTATCATTTGTTATCATCAGGCATCCTGATGACTTACCTATTCTGAACTCCGTCTACTCTAAGCTCTGAGCTCTTTAAGCAAACAAAGAAATCTTGGGTTTTATAATTTCTGTAAAGTGATAATACTTTTAATTCTACATGGGACAGTAATGTATGTTTTGCTGAGTAGTTCAATCATCGTCATCCTTTGATCAAGTTAGCCAGCCTATCTTAGAGATGTTTTACAACTCGCAATAAGGTGCTTTAAAATTTAATTGTAACTAAAATCTTTCCCTAAAGTTTATTTGAGGGGATCTTATAATATTTTCCTAATGAATACGGTAGAAAAGCTTGTTTGCATTATTTCTTGTAACCTCTTTCTGTATTAATTTGTAGATAAAATATTTAGGGTAAAACAATAAACATTACTAGAAGTTTAAAAGTGAGACCAAGGAAACGAAAACAAATACACTTACCAAAAAGTCACTATGATTGCCTGAGATGTGTTTCACATTTCACTGTGAGCTAATGTAACCATGATAAAAGTAAATATAAGTTTAATAATTTATATTATAAAAAGGAGAAAGTGCATTGGTTCCCCTGAGGAAGCAGAGTTTTTCCTGGTACCATATTATAATAGAAACTTGTTATTTGAAACATTATAGAGAGAACACAGAAAAAAAAAGTATTCTGTGATCTATTTCTTGCTTCTTTTTATTGTTGGGTTGTGCTTACTTTGCTGACTTTAAGGGCAGAATTTTTCTTAGTACCTACAGTCACAATATGCACATGCTGTTAGAATAGATACTCAAAAATATTTCACTATTCATTAAAATAATAACATTCTAATATATTACATATACTACTATATATGTAGAATCACTTGTTTTGAATTAATAAAAATTTGCTAGCTATAAACACAAGTCACAAATGTAGAGTTCTAATCAGAACACCTTCAAAAACAACTTGAATGTGGGGAGTGAGAAGGAGGAAATGGGAAGTGACCTCTATGGGTATGAGTTTTGTTTTGGGGGCAATGAAAATGTTAAGGTACGTTAATTACATCACAATAAAGCTGTCAGTAGAATTATTTTTCAATATGTTAAAAAAAATAATTGTTGACAATAATGAATTTCACAATTAAATGAACTTATGTTTGGGTTTAAAAAACACTTCTGGATCCTTATAACCTTTCTGTCTTGGGTGGTATAGTTCCAAGATATAATGCCCTCATCTATCCATGTTCATATTAGTACTTTACACATTTTATTGTAATTTATCTGACATTTCCCCAAATCCTCACTTGACTGGATCCATTAGACCAGGAATCCTAGCTTATCCATTTGTAACTTAATTTTTTTTTATTTATTTCAGAGAGGGGGAGGGAGAGGGAGAGATAGAAACATCAATGATGAGAAAGAATCATTGATCAGCTGCCTCCTACATACCCCCTACTGGGGATCAAGCCCGGAACCCGGGCATGTGCCCTGACCAGAAATCGAACCAAGGACCTCTTGGTTCATAGGTCAGTGCTCAACCACTGAGTAACACCGGCCAGGCTCATTTGTCACTTTTAAGACAAGTTGCATGGCTTGTACATAGTAAAGTGCTCAGTAAATATTTTAATGAATGAATAAAATATTGACTTTAAGTATATTTGTTCTCTTTCTTTTATAATTCAGAATTATGGCTTGGAAACAGAAAATCTAAAAACCCTTTCTCACAAGTTGAATGCATCTGCCAAAAATCTACAGAATTTTATAACAGGGAGGAGAAGGAGTGGCCATTATGATGGAAGAACCAGCCGAAAATTGCCAAATGACTTTCTGACTTCAGTTGTGGATCTGATTGGAGCAGCCAAGAGCCTGCTTGCCTGGCTGGACAGGTAAAATATCTTCCTAATGTTTTAGAAGTAATTTTCTTTGAACACCAGTTTGATTATGATATTATTTCATGTTTTCTTGTGAAAGGATTGGACAGGTAGAGACACACACATAAAAAAATACATGCAAATACACACATAGCAATCTATGAAGTTAGACAGTGGTATTTTATGTTTGCCTCATAGAAAGAGGAAATGTGACAAAAACCTGAAGGAAATTATTTAAAATCATCTATTTGGCTTCCATTGCTGCAAAATTTCTCAAATGTTTAGTTTGTGTTATATCATACCACGGTGATCAATGAAATCAAATGTCATTTAACATTTTGACCATAAATACATACTGGGGGAGGGGGACAACCTTGTGATAACTTTAAAATCTTCAACTGAGACTTTTTTGTAAATTGAAAAAAGAAAACTGGAGTTTATATTTTGAAGATCTTTCACAGAAAAGTTTA
The DNA here is from genome assembly GCF_964212035.1 of Myotis nattereri. Lineage (NCBI taxonomy): Eukaryota > Metazoa > Chordata > Mammalia > Chiroptera > Vespertilionidae > Myotis > Myotis nattereri. The sequence continues at coordinate 12,952,431 of NC_138078.1, forward strand.
GCTCAAGGCTAACTTGCCTATAATGATGATGTTTTTAACAGTTTAAGTTTTTAAAGGAAAGATGAGAAGGGGGGAAAAAGAAAGAAATGATTTGCCAAGCTAAGGCATTTGGACTTAATGCTGAAGGCAGTAGCGGCCTATTTAGGGTCATTGTTGTGTTCTGATTTGTAAATTTTGAAGACTACTTGGGATATAGTGTTGAGAAAGATTAGAGAAGAATAAGGCTAAAAGAAGTGAAACCAGTTAAGAGGCTATTTTAGAAACTAATCATGCTGCTGCTACCATCAGTGGTTCTGATATTAATACTTCCAGCCACACACATTTAATACAGTAACAATAGGAGGGTTGTCTTTATTTTACGGATAGGAAAACTAGCACTTACAGAGGTTAAGTTCAAAACCAAATGACAATTAAGCATTGGAGCCAGGATTCAGTCCAGGTGTCTGACTGCAGAATTGATCCTCTCCACTGCTCTTTATTGATACTTTTAATTATTTAGAGAGGAGCAGTGAGGATGGAAGAATGTTGGAGATATTTATGCAGATAAATAAGACTTGGTAACAAGTAAGATCTAGAAACTAAGGAAAAAGGAGATATATTAAATAAAGGGTATCTGACTTGGCTGAACCAACGGATGGTAGTGCCATTATCGAAAGAGGAGGAACAGCTTATGGTGGAAGACAAATGTTGAGTGTCAACAGGCATTATAAATTGTGATGGCTGGAGAATATTCAAGTAATAAGGTCTTTAGAGTATTGCTGCTCATGAAAGATATATGGTTGATAGAAATTTTGGGATCATCAAACTCATAGATATATTAATACTAGAGGCCCGGTGCACAAAAATTTGTGCACTCGGGGGGGAGGGGGGAGGTCCCTCAGCCCGGCCTGTGCCCTCTCACAGTCTGGGACCCCTCGTAAGATAATGCCCTGCTGGCTTAGGCCTGCTCCCGGGTGGCAGAGGGCAGGCCCAATCCCTAGGTGCAGCCCCTGGTCGGGCTCAGAGCAGGGCCGATTGGGGAGTTGGGGCGCCACCCCTCTCATGCACAGAGCAGGGCGGATCGGGAGGTTGCGATGCCACCCTCAGTCACGCTCAGGGTAGGGCCGATTGGGGGGTTGGGGCACCGCCCCCTGTCACACTCAAGGCAGGGTCGATGGGCAGGTTGCAGTGCCACCTCCTGTCACGCACAGAGCAGGGCCAATTAGGGGGTTAGGGCTCCGTACTCTGTCACGCACAGAGCAGGGTCGATCAGGGGGTTGGGGAGCTCCCCCATGTCACGCACAGAGCAGGGCTGATCAGGGGGTTGGGGCGCCTTCCCCTGTCACGAACAGAGCAGGGCGCATAGGGAGGTTGTGGCCCCGCCCCCTGTCACACACAGAGCCGCAGGGCGATCAGGGGGTTGGGGCACCGCACCCTGTCACGCTGATCCCGGTGCCGGGAGGCCTCTCGGCTCCGCTGATTCCGGTGCTGGGAGGCATATTACCTTTTACTATGTAGGATAGAGGCCTGGTGCATGGGTGGGGCTGTCTGGTTTGCCCTGAAGGGTGTCCTGGATCAGGGTGGGGGTCCCCACTGGGGTGCCTGTCCAGCCTGGGTGAGGGGATGATGGCTGTTTGCAGCTGGTCACACACCCTTCAGGGTGGGGGGTCCTCCCTGGGGTGCCTGGACAGTCTGGGTGAGGGGCTGAGGGCTGTTTTCAGGCCGACTGAAGCTCCCAACTGCTCCTATTTTAATTTTTATTTTTTTTATTCTGGGCCAGCTTTAGCTCTGAGGCTCCAGCTCTTAGGCCTCCGCTGCTGAAAGAAGGTATCTGGTTTGTTTTGGTTCTATAATTGAAACTCTGTATCAACTCCAGCTCTGAGATCCCGGGCTCGCTGAAAGCAGGTTTCTGGGGTTTTGTTTGGCTTCTATATTTGTTACTATGTTTCTTAAACTGCAGGCTCAGAGGCCCGCAAGGCAGGCGGGTAACGTTGGAGTCCTCCGTCACTGAAGCAAGCAAGCCTCATGCTAGTTTCAAGCTGCCTGGCTGCCGGCCACCATCTTGGATGGCAGTTAATTTGCATATCACCCTGATTAGCCAATGGGAAGGGTAGCGGAAGTACGCCAATTACCATCTTTCTCTTTCATTAGATAGGATGGTGGTGTAAGGAGAATTACAGAATTCTCTGCTCTATTTATTTTCCATAACACGCAAACCCTTCTAACACACTACATAATTTTCTCATGTAGTATTCTTAATATTTTTGTCTGACTAGTCTTTATCTGATGTGTGCTTGAAAACAGCAAGGATTTTCAGCTGTTTTGTTCAGTGATATCTCAATTTTCTAGAATAGTCCCTAACCTGTAGTGGGTACTAAAGAAATACATTTGAGTGGCTGAAGAGAGCTTGGATGAGGAATGAGCTCTGTGGACCACAACAACTAAAGAATGATTAGAAGTTTAGCTATGGAGGGAAAAATAACAAGGCATAACTAGAGAGGAAGGAGATAATTAGTTGAGAGTGGTTTCATGGAAGCAAAGGCAGTAAAGAGTTTGTTGTCTTTCTATTGAGATTTTGGTGTTGCTTTATTTTTCAACTTCATTTAGATAAAATTGACATAACATTGTGCAAGTTTAAGGTGTACAATGTGATGATTTGATACATATTTGTATTGCAAAATGATTACCAGATTAAGGTTCATTAAAATGTTCATCGACTCACATAATTACCTTTTTTGTGCAAGGGGAGAATATTTAAGATTGGAGTAAAGAGATGTAGGAGCAAAAGGAAGTGGTCAGTAGGGTCAAATGCTGCTGTGAGATTAGGTAGGTTAAGGACTAAAAATGTGTTGTAGATTATGGAATCAGGATATATGTGACCTTACCAGCACCAGTTTAGTGTTTTTACTTAGAACTCATGAAAAGTGGAATACATGAATTGGTTGTGAGTTAAAGGTAAGCGATAACTCCTCTTTGAAGAAATGTTTCTGTGAAATGCTTTGATATTCAGAATAGTTTAGTATCATGTTAACATCCCTTTGCATAGATTCTTAATATTTTATTGGTGATGGAAAAGAGAAAAGACAAATGATAAGTGCTGATTCTATTTTAGAAGCTTGACTTTGCTTCCTCCTCTTGCCATGAATTGTATGAATATCTTAAGTGCTCCTTGGCCAGTATACATTTCAGAAGGTCCCGAAATCAATTTAAATGTAATAGGATTGTATCTTCAACTGTGCCAGGTGAAATGTTTATTTAGGCTGTTTGTTTTCTGCTGGGGTCCAACCCCAGCAGATCCAGGGGTCCCCAAAGGTGTGGACAGAGTCAGCAAAGAAGGAATTAAACAGAGACAGCGTTCAGTTGATCAGCAGCCTAGCCAGGATCTCTAGCCAAGTTCTGGTCAGGATCTCCAGCCAAGTTCTGTCTAAGATCTCCAGCCAAGTTCTGTGTCTAGGTTCTCTAGCCAGGTTCTGAAGCCAGGTTCTCTAGCCAGGTTCTCCAGCCAGGTTCTAGCCAGGTTCTCCTGCCATGTTCTCTCGCTAGGTTCTCCAGCCAGGTTCAGTCACCAGGTTCTAGTCAGGTTCTCTTGCCATGTTCTATCCAGGTTCTGTAGCCAGGTTCTGTCTCTAGGTTCTTCAGCCAAGTTCTCTTGCTATGTTCTGTCTCTAGGTTCTGTGGCCAGTTTCTGTCCAGGATCTTTTGCCATGTTCTCTCCAGCTAAGTTTTTCTGTCTCTAAGTTCTGTGTAGGTTCTGTGTCTAGGTTCTGTGTCCTGTTGTCTTGTTACATCTGTATTTATACCAGTTGATTCCAATCCTATCAATCTCTATTCCAAAGCTTAGGGCGTTTCTTATCTCCATTCCATGGAGTAAAGATTATGTAGCTTAAGCATGATTGTTCGTAGTTAAAGTGATTAGTTACCTGCCTGGCACTTAGTTAAGGGGTTTTATTCCCTCCCTAACTTCAGGGGAAAATCCCTACCTGGGGAAACAACCTTTCTCAGAGAGGTGACCTTGGTTAAGACACATAGTGCCAAGAAGGTGAGCAAACATATTAAGAACAGTATGCCATATATGCCAGGTCCCTTGAAACAGCAAGGATGGAACGGCTCCCGGCAGTTTTCCTGACACGTAGCCCAGACTTTATTAGCTATTGTTAGTGTGTTTGTATTTAACTTATATTTTATTCCTTTCAAAGAAAAACATACTTTAGGTAGCAAACAAGCAAGACAACACTCCATGTGCCCTCTTGTGTCATTGTGTTCTACAAATTACAAAAAAAAAAAAAAAACCCAACCACAAAACATGAATCAATGTTAGAAAAGCCAAAAGAGCGGTGTTCTCCAAGACCATTATTGTGAATCCCTGCTGAAATACATCTTGCAGTAGTTTAAAGAGCAGGTAACTGATAAAGAGTTGAGATAGCCAGCTCTGCCTCAAGCCTTGGGTAACCTTAAACTTAACCCGTTTTTATTTTATTTTCAGAATAAGGATATAAGACCTATAGAATTTGAAGGTCTCTTCTCAGCTCTAATATTCTATAACTCATGGGACTTGTTCACAAAAGCCACATGAAGAATATATATAACTTATTTCCATTTATGTAATCTCAAAGGATAAACACTAACAAAACTTATTAGTGACTTATAGAATCATGATTTAAGTCCCTAACTCTTCTCTAAATAAATTTAGTTAATATTTTTGTTTGGTTAATTTTAAATTCTAGAACAGAGCTAATCTATATTTATGCTTTCTTTATATAAGGTTAAGAATATGTCTTGTCTTGTTTTATTTTTGTTTGCTTTTGAATAACTTAGAACTTACATAGTTAATTATAAAAGTTCCATAGAAATAATGTTGATCAAAAGTTCTTAATATTTTCATTTGTCAGTATAGATTTGCTTTACTTTTGAGGGTTTAAAATGGCCACTGCAATCAAATATTGCTAAACATTGGGTCTTTAACCTTAGTTTATTCCTTTGCTTTATAATATGATATAATTCTGCCAGTTTAAATATGGTTATTTTGTTGTAAAACAAGTTGCTTAATTTTTTAAAGCAATACATTTTTGGCATTAAATTTTTTGTTACATTTTGGGAAGAATTTTCATGCACAGCAATATGATTGGATTTAATTGCAATTTTTATTTGATGTCACTTGAAGGGGGAGAAAGGAAAAGAAAAATAAGCAAAAATCTTTAACTCTGGAGACTGAACTAGATACTTTACATATGTCAACTCATTGAAGTCCCACAAAGTAGGTATTATTATTCCCATTATATATATATGAGACATTAAATAATTTGCCTAAAGTCATTATCTAGTATGAAAATTATATTTTAAATCTATTTTTATTTGATACCAAAGCCCTTCTTATTTCTTCTTCATCATTTTCCTTTGTCATGCTACATCTCCTTTTGAAAGCTGACTAATTCTTAAGGATTTTGAGGAAGTGATCCTTAGTAATGAAGCATATATATGCATTTATTTGCACTGTAGTATTTCTCTTCAAATTCTAAAAAATACCATTTTTCTATTTTTGTCCTTCATAATTCAAATTGCTATACAGAATTTTATTTATTGAAAGTTTATTTCTCATTCTACTTTGAAGGCATCAATGAGATATCTTTTGATATTGAAAAACTTGAATGTTTAAGGCTTAAGAGGTGGGATGCTAGGAAAAAATGTTTATAATTCATAAAAAATCCAATTCCAGTGGAACTTACATTCAAATAAGATTTATTTTCAAAAACAAGCTCCTTAATGTTTCTTTAAAAAAATAAAATCTAAGTCTAACGAAAAGTTTTTCTCACATTTTACATATTGACTTGAATGAAATAGCAGACTTTCCCAGAGGAAAAGCCTCAAAGTTGAATCACAGGTGGTAGCTTTACTATTTATTTTCAATGCATAGTTTACTTGTCTATTTTTAACCTACATTCTGCTGTTATTCACACTTTATCTTTCTTGCCGTTTTATATGGCTGTGCCAAATCAGTCTATACTTGGAGGTTTACAGATCACTGCATGTATCACGGTGTACAATAACATCACTAAAAATGTTCAAAAGTATTATTTATAGAAGTTTATTTTGCTATGTATGTGACAGTTTGTTTTTTCCTCTTATTTTTAGCATAAATCCTAATTCTTATTGATTATGAAATTTCTTTCAAGCCCATTCTATTTTGAAGGGATCCATGAGATATGTTTTTATATCACTGAAAACCTTTAAAGTGTTTAAGGCATAAGAGTTAGGGTGTTTAAAAATTGGTCAGGTCTACAATTATAGCCCTTTTTATTCTGCGTATCATTTCTGTGGTCTTTTTGTGTCTTCTCCAGATGGGTTTTGCCAGAGATTAGTTTTCATTACATTTTTGAGGAGCTCAATTTTGGTTTTATTGATTCTATTGTTTCCTGGTTTTTTACCTTTGTTTTAAATAGTAAAACTTTAGGTACTCTCACAAATTTGTATATATTTTTATAGTCATTTAGTAACAAGTATGTTGTAATTTCCCTCATGAGTTATTTAGAAATGCATTTTGAATTTCCAAGCATCTTGAGTTTGTCTGACTATTTTTTATTGCTTATGATACTGATTCTTTCAAATTCCTTTGTGATTCAGAATTTGGTCTTTTAAATTTTGGGTAAATAGTCTGTGTGTTTGAATAGATGCATGTTTGGAGCATGATTTTATATATTAGATCTAACTATATTAGGTCAAATGTGACAATTCAATGCTTCTATATCTCTTTTTTCTATTTGATCTAGTCTCTTTCTGATGGAATTATATCAAAATTTCATAGTACGATTGTGAACTTGTCCATTTCTCCTTATATTTTGCTGGATAAAAAAATTCCAGTCTGATAAATTTTGCTTTTAATAGGTAAATTAAATCAATATACATTTATTTAAAAAAGAGGGTGTGTTAAAAAACAAAATTCAACTAAATAAATTTGAAGATCTAATTGGTGTTTGTGAATTGGGTAGCTCCATCTAGCAAGCAGAAAGGAGCTCAGGGGAGTTGTACAAATTTGAAGGCTTTTATAGCCGCAGGGGTCAGGGGACTTACAAATAAAAGGATTATTTCTGACAAGGTTACCTTGCCATAGCAGCCAGAGACTTCAGAGGTCTTATCTGGAAGATCACCTCACTGGTGCTGATCAGAAAAAATCCAGGCTGATTGGTTTAAAATTCCACTGCTGGGAGAGGCTGAAACTGCCATTAAGTGTTGGTTTTTTCGAATGGGACTTAGCACAAGTGACTCCATTTTGGGCCTGTTGTTTCTTTTTTAATAGGTGCCAAAGGAAAACAAGATTTCTGTGAAATCTTTTGCCTTATCTAAGAAAATGGTTGAACTAATATCTTCTTAGATATTGAAGCTCATTGTTGTTGGGTCTTATTTCATCTCATGTGCTCACTGCTCTTACTGGGTACCTCTTTTTCCAAATATGAGCAGTGATGTAGTACTGCCACTGTTCATGGACAGCCCTTCAGGATTAGCAGTGCTGGGAAATAGTAAGGCCTTCCAGATATTCTTTTAACTGCAACATTTTAGCTTTCCTTATTAGCTTGTATTTTGTTTAGGATTTCTTAACATTAGTAACCTTTTCATAAATGCAGTCCTTTTGTTTTAAAGCATACAAAAAATTAATTTCTTGCAGCACCATAAACCTTTGCACTAGAAACACATATAAGCATCCTATTACCCATAACAGCCATTTATTGATAAGCCAAGGATTTTATCATTTTTAAAACTTTCTGGCACCAAAAAGCTTTCTTACCAGGAATTTTATTTCCTTAATTTAAAGTCACTGTGTTCTTTTTGTAAGCAACCTAAGCTCTATCTTGGGTTTTCTTTAGAGTGTAGAACAAATTCCTCTCTTTATTTCGTTTTTGTTTTTTTTTGTTTTTTTTGTTTTTTTTGAGCTGATTATGCTCAGTTCTTCTATAGTGGTCCACTTATTTATTTCATAGATGATCATGAAGTCATGATTGAATGGTCATCTTTGGTAACTCACAGAGATTGGAACCCAGTCTTTCATCTTTTTTAATGTATGAATATAGCCAAAATCACCATACCAAACATTAATATCTGCTGGCTAAAAATGGTTCTTGGTATGGTTGCAAATGATTTTTCTTTAAAATGAAAGCTTTAGAGGAATTCATTACAAAATATAATTAGTGTTTTCCTTGGTATATGTTTACATCATCCACCCTCCCAGCTTTCTTGACACTTAATCTTGATCGAGAATCATATTCTATTTGAAATATGAGTCGTCAGGAAAATGGAAAAAACATGCTTTAGAATTCAGTTTGCTAGAGGCATTCAGTAATCAATGGATTTTTCTTTTGGTATGTTTTGAAGAACAAGTGAGAGTCTCAAATATTTATGGGAAAATCCATGCTGTAATTCATCTTATCACTCTTGAATGAAGTTTTTAGGTTTTATTAGCAGACTTTGACATTTTCAAATCTAGCAATCCAAACTTTTTAATAATGCCAGAAGCATCTTTGAATTCTTAATTGAAATGATAGTTTTTATGCTTCAATGCAGCAAAAATAAATGGTCTTTAGGTAGCATTTTTTTATTAATGATTTTTCCTAGAAATGCTTATATTTTACATTTTAAAAAATAGTTTTATAGGGGCCTAATTTACATTCTATAAAATTCACTTGTTTTAAGTACAACTTAATGAGGTTTAGAAAATTTGGATATATCCTTGCAACCATCTCTACAATTCAGGTTTAGAAAACTTCCGTCAAGATGAAATTTTTAAAGCTGGTCCTACTTATAACTAAGTAGGCTAATTTTTGAACTAAAATCATAGATTGATAACATATTTTTATAATTGACTTTATTTGAATTCATAATGTCTCCTTCTGTTTCAGTAATATGTACATATAAAAATATACTGAGTTTTGGAATAGGAGTAAACAGATTAGTGGAAGAGAGCCCATAATAGACTGTGGTATATGGAATCATTTAGAAAACAATATGTTAAAACCACTGGAAAAAAGGCATAATTTAATAAATGGTACTGTGGCTCTTAGTTAAGTTTTTGGAAAATAAATAATGATAGAACACTGACAGATCACTAAAATCATTTTAGGTATATCATTTATTTAAGTGGAAAACATAAATCCATAAGAAACTGTAGAAAATGTAAACAAAATGATTTCTAGATGTAGAAAGACTTATTAAATACTTAAAATGTGGATTAAAGTTAAAATAAATATACTGTTTGACTTTTGACTACATAAAATTTAAAAACATGACAATATATAAGATAGATGACAAACTGGGGAAAATACTTGTAACAGACAGATATGAAAAGTTGGGGGTTAATCTGTATTATGTGAATATTACATTCAAATTAAAAACAACTACTTACAAGTGATATCAAATTAAGAACAAAAACCACCAAAATGTAATAGATGATCATATACTAGACAGCTCAAAAATGAAGAAACAGACATTGCTTTGAATATGTATGTAACAAACAACAGAACTTCTAAGTACATGGAATAAAAACTTACAGAACTAGAATAGATAAATTCACAATTTTAGTTGGCTACTTCTTCTCCATTCTCTCAAAAAAATGATAAAACTACTAGACAGAAAGTCAGCAAGAATTAGAAGTGCTAAATAATACCATCAAGCAACATGTTATAATTGACATTTTTAGAACACTTTGTCCAAAAACAGCAGAATACAAATTCTTTTCAAGTGCCTATAGAACATTCACTAATATAGACCTGCATCATAAAATAAACCTTAGTACATTTAAAAGAACTGAAATTATAATGTATTATTTAACCATAATGGAATTTAAGTAGAAATTAAACAACACACTTCTTAATAATACATGGATAAAAGAGGTAGAAGGGAAAGAAGAAATACAGTGAAATTAGAACAAATAAGTTTTGTGGCACACAGCTAAAACAATACTGAAAGGGAAATTTATAGCATCAAATTCTTATATCAGAAAAAAATCTCAAATCAATTATCTAAGCTCCCATCTCAAGAAAATAGAAAAAAAATATTTGTCAATCAACTGACATAAAGTTTCAGTTAAGCAAGATGAATATGTTCCAGAGATCTGTTGTACAGCAGTGTATTCATAGTTAACAATACTATCATGTACACTTAAATGTTGTTAAGAGGGTAGATCTCATGTTAAATTTTCTTACAATAAAGTACAATTAAAGAAAATAGTAAAATAACAGCACAATAATCCCAAAGCAACAGGACGGGAGCAAATAATAATGATAAAGGAGCAGAAATCAATGAAACTAAAAACAGAAACACAATAGAGAAGTCAATAAAAATTAAAAGGATAATAAAGGAATACTACAAGTAACTTTTGATGCAAAAGTTAACATTTAGATGAAGTAGACCACATCCTTGAAAAACACAAACTACCAAAATGTATCCAAGATGAAATAAGAATAATAATAGTGCCTATATTATAAAGTTGTTTTGAAAATAATTTAGTGCATGTAAAGCATTTGGAACAGTAATTGGCACATAGTAAGTCCTTGGTAAGTATTAGCTATCATTGCTAACTCTTAATTGTGAATATCTCAAAGATATATTGTACTCAGAATCTTTCTTCATTTCAAAGTAAATTAAATGTTGCTTTGCCTGATGTATTCCTTTTTTGTTGATTTGTTTTAGATGTAATAAAGAGACCTTGTAAGAAGTACCAAAGAACTTCTAAATATTAGGAACTAAAAAAAGTGAGAAATTTTATGGAAAACAAATATTATATTACTTGACTTTAATTTTATTCAAAGAATTTCCCTCAGTTTTTTTCTTAACAATGTCCTAAATAGTTTTATCATTATGAACAATTTATTTCACATCATTCAAAATCTTATTTTAGGCTATTATAATTTTTGGAGTCTTTCTTGGAATTTTTGGAATCACAGTTTTTCTTTGTTCCTTTATAGGTCACCATTTGCTGCTGTCACAGACTATTCAGTCACAAGGAATAATGTCATACAGCTCTGCTTGGAACTGACAACAATTGTGCAACAGGTATTAGCTGACAAACTTTCCTTCTGTTAATTTATTAGCTCTTTAATATTCTATCAGTGTGAAGTATTCCTGTTTACCAAGAGTTAAGCTATGGGTTTAGGAGTTTCTCATTCAAAAACAAATGATTCTAAAGAAACCAAATATGTAATTATTCACTGGAAAATTATTCATATAGCCCAATAAACAAGGATTTTATTTACTGGAAGATGTGAAATTAAACTGAACCTCTAGAGGCACCATTATAATATGACCGTCTCTTATTAGTTTTACACTTTTTCATGGGGTTGACTATATTGACTTTCAGAAAATGAAATTGTCCCATTTGAATAACAATCTGAGACTTTTGCTCCGGGACACCATTATTTCCTTATTAGTTTCACATATATAGGCAAACATACACACAAATGTACACAATGGCCTTTAACACTTACATGATCTACTTACATGACCTGATTTTTTACTTTGTATATTATCTATGTCAGGTATCTGCAAATCAAATGCCTTCAGAAGTGCAATAGCTAATATAAAAAATATGTGAACCAAGCCTGGCATCAGATATGGAGAAATGGTAGAGAGGTAAATTGGCTACTATATATCCTACAAAAGTGTATTTAAATCTAAAAACAAAAACACACTTGAGAGGTCTTACGCCTGCAGCCACCACTCTATGTAAGGCCGCTGTCAGCCTCTTGCTGCTGTCGGAATGCTATCTATTTGTTAACCTATCCAATGATGCAGAAACAGGGAAAGCAAATGATGAAATACAAAGATTATTGGGGAAATTTGTGAATTAATTTATCCTTTTACTCCCTATTCTTTATTACCAGGGATAATTAAGAGTTTCTCATTGCCTGTATTTTCTCTAACAAATAAGAAATTTTATTAATATAGATTTAAATGCTTCAGTATATTTTATGTTGTATTGTATAAACTTTATTTGTACCATTTCTCTGAAACTGCAGGTTTTAAGATGTCATTCATTACAAAAAGGATAGTAACTTTGTGACTTTTAGTTCTGGAATACATCAGACATTGATCACGATTATATCATGGCAGTGAGAAGGTCGACAACTCATTGCTGTGAGACATGCATGAAGATGGTGAACATTTTATGAGCTTTGAAGTAACCTAACAGTCTCACTGCATGTCTTCATACTTTGTATCAAATTTCCTTTCTGAATTTCAAAAATCTCAACTATGTAATAGGAAAAAGAGTGGCATTTTAGATCAAGTTCAGCAAAACTTTTCTGTAAAAGGCCAGAGTAAGTATTTATGGCTTTGTAGACTATAAGGTGTAGGCTACCTTGTCTGATGCAACCACTCAGCTCTGCTGTTGTAATGCAGAAGCAGGTGTGTGTGTAAGTGTAAGTAAATGAATGGGCGTGGCTATGTGCCCTTAAAACTTATTTCACAAAAATAGGCAAAATGATGCATTTGGCCCATGGCCCTTAGTTTGCTGACCTCAGTTCTAGGGAAGTGCTAGTCCAGTATGGTCTGCTACCCAGCAGCATTCTCATCATAAGGAAACTTGTTAGAAATTCAGATTCTTTGGAAAGCAACTCAAAGTACTATGGGAGGTCCCAGGGACTTGCATGTTCACTAGTGTTCTAAGTGACTCTGGTCTTCATACATTATTCTAGTGCACAGGGGTAAAAGAGCAGTAATATAACCTATACGTAATTTTCCTTATAGTTCTCTATAATTAGTGAAATTTCTTCAAAAATCTGCCTTTTAAAGCTCTATTTCTTCTAAAGGCATTAAAATTGACCAGAGATTTGCGATGTGGATAACAGATTATTAGTTTCTTCCATTTTACTCTGAAAGACATTCCCTCTGATTTAAGGGTACTTATTACACAGTATTAGGATAATAATTGTTCATAGTCTCTTAATATTGGGTATGTGCTCAGCATTCTATATACAAACATAATAATATAATATTAGCACTTATCTACTACATAACAAGATCTGTCATAACTGTATTATATGTATTATTACAGCTTTTTATTTATACACTAGAGGCCCAGTGCACAGCTGGGGAGGAGCCTGAGCACTGGCTTGGCACTGTACCGCTCCCACTCAATCTGGCACACTGAGCCTGCCACTGGTAGCGTTGCCACAGAGGCGAAGCGGGAGAGGCTCACTCCACTGCAGCTACACTCACCAGCCATGAGCCCAGCCTCTGGTGCCCAGTTAGCTGAGGGGCACTCCCGCTGTGAGAGTGCACTGACCACCAGGGGGGCAGCTCCTGCATTGAGTGTCTGCCACCTGGTGGTCAGTGAGCATCATAGCTACAGGTCGACCAGTTGCTTAGGCTTTTATATATATAGATGAGACCCAAGATAATTGAAATACCATGGAATTAAATAGGAGAGCCAAAGAACATTTATGTACAGCCATGTACACAGACAACAGTGGGGTGAAGTTCAGAGGAAGGGGGATGAGGACTAGATGGAGGTGGGCAAAGAGGAAGGAAATGGGGACATCTATAATAGTGTCAACAGTAAAAATGTTTATTTTTTCAACATTTCATACCTGAGAATCTCATACTTGTCAGTTTTATGAGAATGCAATCCATTTTAAGTCAAACTTCCAAAATAAATTCATTTCCAAGCATAATTATGACAGAAAGTGGGTGTTTTCCTCATGTCTCTTCCAAACATCTGGATCTGATTGGCCAGTTTTAGGTTTACTTTTGAATAATTGGCCAAGTCGTTGTTACGTTATAAACCAAGAGTGCAAATTGAAGTGGCAACTATGATAACCAAAGAACTCATATGAATATATGCATATTCCATGGACACAGTCGTGTGGTGAAGGCCTGGGGATGTGATGGGTGCAGAATGGAGGGGGTCAATAGGGAAAAGAAAAGGGACATCTGTAATAACTTTCAACAATATAGATAAATTTAAAAATAGGAAAGAAATAATACATGGCAACTATGATCATATTTCTCGAAAACCTTGAAGGAGAGTACTCAGGTGTATTCATTTTCACTTAATTCATATCTAATGTTTTCCCATATCAAGAGGGGTTAAACAAAATTATCTTGAGGAAAATTTACCTTTTAACTTTTATGTATAGACTGAAGTCAGGAATGGAATTAACCAGTGTCACCCCAATCAAGTCAATAAAAAGTTTTTAAAAATAAGGAATGTAGTTTTTTTATATTTAAAACTCACAGATTCCAGAACAGACCTTTGTCACTGTCACCTTCAGAAGTTACATTGAGATGAATAGCTAAAATGATTGTCAGTGAGTTAGGATTTCCTGTAGAGAAACGTGCAGTGGTGGAAGTGCAGTTTGTGTCAGATATGACTAACCCATTTTGGTATTTTAAAAACCTACCATACGCCGAAACCGGTTTGGCTCAGTGGATAGAGCGTCGGCCTGCGGACTAAAAGGTCCCAGGTTCGATTCCGGTCAAGGGCATGTACCTGGGTTGCAGGCATATCCCCAGTAGGAGATGTGCAGGAGGCAGCTGATCGATGTTTCTCTCTCATCGATGTTTCTAACTCTCTATCTCTCTCCCTTCCTCTCTGTAAAAAATCAATAAAATATATTTAAAAAAATAATAATTAAAAAAACCCTACCATACAAGCAACAAGTGATTCAGTTTTTATTTATCTCCAGAATGTATGAACATATATTAGCAACTACTTCATGGAAAACATACGCCATTCTGATATTTCCACAGAGGTTTGTGAGTGCTCTCAACAGGACCTCTTAACTGCTGCACTATTTGGCTTAACCTTATCTTCAAGGCATAATGGGTTTAAATTTTGCTATTTACAGGACAGGAACCATTATATAGAATAGAAATAGATGATTTTAGAGGTTGAACTTTTAAGTACATTCCTTCTTGACAAAGCATTAAATTACTCCAACTAATTAAAATACACTAAATATACTCAGGATGTAGAAGGACCTCTGTACCCTCCACCCACTATATACTCTGTTGTGAAGAGGATGCCTTGACATTCTTAGTTCATTTTGCTCTAACATTAGCTATTCCTGTTTTTTTAAAGTTTAGTAGCTCATAATATTTATCACAGTTCCTTCTATTTCCTTCTCATTTTTCCATCACATGTCCTGTTTCACATGTCACCTTTAAAATGCTTCAAATAAAAACCTCTATACATGAGTTCTTGGTTCTTGTCTTGCTCACTCTATCCCAGCTTCTACCTGACTTAGTATATTAATTCATCTACTTTAACTAGGTCTTTCTTGTTGTACCTTAAAGAGATATTAGATGGAGTTTCTCTTAACAAAGTGTATCTTCATTACATCCTGATTTAATCTATAACATCGATCACTTTCATACTATTCAAAACCCAACTCCAATTTTGTCACTTTGAGCAATTTTCCACTAATTTCCAATTTGATTGCAAACTTCTCTCTTGGGCTCCAATTATGGTCCTAACATAATTTCAGTTTTATTGTTTAGTACTTCATGTATCTCAATTGTACACTAGTTCATGTCAATGACTTACTGTTCATAAAATAGATTTTGCATTTTCATCATTTTATGTTGTAGGGCCTCCTCAGAACATGCCCAGTGTGTGTGTATTTTTATCTCTTCCTGTTAAAATTATGTTCCATCTTTAAAGGCCTCTAGGAAATGCCATCTCATGCATGAAACTTTTACACAACTGTTTGTACCTTCCCCCTACTTGGACCATTTGTATTTACTGTAACTATTGACATGATTGGGAATAAATTAAATACACCACTTTTTTCTTTGTCTTCTGTTTCCCATATGTTCTTGTTTTTTTTTTCTTTTTTCCCTATACTTCTCCATTATTTTTATGATTCTATTTTGTCCCTTTTCTTGACTTATTAGCTATAATTCTTTGGTCACAGGCAGAAATCACTTAACTTACTTTACATAGCATTTCACCTCTCATCTATGGAAGTTATATTCTGCTGTGAATAATAATTATCTGACTTCTCTTAGATTATGAACTCCTTGAAAATAGCAACAATGTCTTGCTCATTTTCATATACAGTAGGTTCTCAATACAAACTTGTTAATATAAATTGACCTGAATTCCAATTATCCCCTGTGGTTAGCACAAGTTGTTTGTACTCTTCCAAG
Organism: Myotis nattereri; assembly: GCF_964212035.1. Classification (NCBI taxonomy): domain Eukaryota; kingdom Metazoa; phylum Chordata; class Mammalia; order Chiroptera; family Vespertilionidae; genus Myotis; species Myotis nattereri. The sequence continues at coordinate 12,968,544 of NC_138078.1, forward strand.
AAATATTTGGAATTAAATGCTTGAATTGTTTATTCATTTTTATTTCATCTCCAGTGTAAAAACTACAGTTCTAACTCTGGTATTCATGTAAGTAACCCCAGAGATATCTAGAGATACCCACTACTTTACATCTCAGTTTGTTCATTAGTTAAAATGAGAGTTTTGATCTTCATAAGCACTTTCCAATGCTAGCTTGAAGTGAACAAAACATCTGAAACACTATGCAAATATATAATGCTAACAAAGCATATCTTTTAGAGAAAACTTAAATATAGGCATGATATATTAATGTTTGTAAATCATCTCTCAAATAATCTGTTATTTTTCTATTGTTATATGGTGTCCTATCTTTGGTACCAAGTTTTTCTGGGCTCTATGGTCTATTGCTTCCAATCAGTAGGGAAGAGGATATGCATGTGTGAGGGACAAGGGGCATACAGGAAATCTCATACTTTATCAATTTTGATGTGAAACTAAAGTTCTCTAAAAAATAAAGTCTATTAAATTTTTGAAATGAAAAAATATATAGGAATGATGATTGATAATAATGAAATATAATAGTTGTTTTTGTTTCTTGATAATGAAACTATGGGTGATTTTCTTTTATTTAGACTCTATTTTGTATTTTCCAAATTTTCTAAAATGAATTTGAGTTATCAGAGAAAAAAAACAAAAAAATGAGCACTATGTATACTGAAGAAATGCTACTTTGATAAAACAGCACAGCAGAGACAAATACTGTATTTTAAAATAAATTGTGTAGTTGACAGTCAGTGCCCATCTGATTGTCTCATTCAGCCACTACACACACAATAATCACTGAATTATCTGAATTATATGTAGTATCTGAAGATGGGAATTAAACTTAAGTTGCCAGTAAAAGAGGCCAGTTTGAATTAGCAAAGTGTAGATATCTAGGCCATGCATTTATTACCAGGCTTTCAAGAAATCTCATCTGAACAGTTATGATGATAGTTAGGCTTTGAAATACATTGTACTTCAAATTATTCTTCACTCAGCTTTAATTATTTTATTCCCTTTGCAGCAAGATGAGATGATCAATATCTAAAAATAAACTGTCACAAATAGCCTTTTTCCAATCTTAACTCAGAGGGGTGGTACTATGAAATAAGTGGAAAATGCTTCTTAATATTGGCTACTTAGATCTAAAGTAATGCTAGTGTTAAAGGGGAAAGAGAATGTAAATTCCTTTTGACAAGGTCTGTTTGGAGGGATTTATTTAATCTCCTTTGTTTTACATATTTCCAGTTGTGATGGGTTTAGATAGTTATATTTGAAGTCTTTTAAAGTGATCCCCCCTAACACCTTCCTCCACATATAAAATTGTGTATAATAATGCATTTGAGAAAAAAATGGAAACTGGTTTTAAAATCTTTAAAGGAAAGAATCTACCAAAGAACTGAAGCTTCATTTAAAGCACTGTCAGCAACTAAATCAGAAAAAGATGACAGGTACCCACGCATTTCTTGTCAGCATTGAAATAATTGCCAAGATGCCTACCCTAATGGGTATTAGCTTCACCTGAAAGTATTCCTACTGTACCATTTTTGTATTTTCCACTTCAAACACAAAAGTGATTAATTAGATTGTCACCAGTTAAGAAATGGGCACAAAAGTATGGTTTACAAGGTGAAACTTTGGTAAAACTTAGAACACTTGGAGCAAGGGAAAGAGGGTGGGGACAGAGTATTAAGAGACTTTAGGCTTAGCCCTCTTGCTTCATGATTATTTCACCTTGAACAAACCATGTAATTGCCTGTGCCATCTACAAACATAATTCTATACATTATTGGAGAGTAAAATCAGAATTATTTCAAAAGTTCACAAATGTGAAGAGGAGCCCTAGCCAGTTTGACTCAGTAGATAGAACATTGGCCTGTGGACTGAAGGGTCCCTGGTTCAATTCAAGTCAAGGGCACTTACTTCAGTTGCAGGCTTACTCCCCAGCTTTTGGCCGGGGTGCATGTGGGAGGCAACCAATCAATGTGTCTCTCTCACATAGATGTTTCTCTGTCTCTCCCTCTCCCTTCCACTCTCTCTTAAAATAAATCAATGGGAAAATATCCTCTGGTGAGGTTTTTTTAAAATGTGAAGAGGAAAATAAAAAGAAAGTAATATTCTTCATAAAATGAGTGAGAAATAGAGACTAGGCAAAATAAATTAGAATAAGAACTTCGTTCTAAATGATAGATGTACACATTATTTTTCCCTTTGTATTTGGTGTTAATTTTCTTCAGCTGCATATACAGTGAAATCTGAATCACATGCTGAGAGAAAAATGTCAACATGTGAAACATTTAAAATCAGACTCGAAATGTTAAATACAGAGTGAAAAAAAAAACTTCCTTTTAAAATTCAAGTTCTGACAATATAATTTTACCTGAAAGAATCTCCTCTAAATTCTATGAATGAAAATTTATTTCTGTTTCCTTATGGGTTTGCTCATTTTTCAATCTTTCATATACATTTTTGCATATCACTGGTTTTCTGAATAGTTTTCAAAACATATTACTTTCACTTACTATTTCCATCTGAAAGTCAGCGGGAGGAGGTGGGGGGGGAAGATCAGTAGTCTCTTCAGATAAGATTTTGTAAAATAACTTTTGAGAAGAAATGCAAAGAAAAAAAGAAATTCTAGAGACAGTTTCAAAACATCAGTCTATTTTAAGTCTGTAATTTTTGCCTACTGTGTGTCAACACTTTGCTTCCCCACAATCTAAAATTTGAAGAAATAGCATTTACTGTTCAAAAAATCTTAACTGAGAGAATCGTCACCAAGAAATTAAAGTTCATTGAGATGTTGAAAGGTAGTTTATGGTCCTGGCTTATTGTATGCATCAGTATGAAGGTTTGTTACGCAGCCCATTCTAGACTCCCCTAATTATTTTCTACTGTTAAATTATAAAAGTAAGATGATCTGTTTTTTAGAAAAATTTAGAGTAATGAAAACAGAAACTTGCTTGTAATTCTTCCACCCAAAGAAAACCCCTGTTATCATATTGCCTATTTTATTTCAGCCTATTTTCATATATATACACATGTATTTTGAATATGGTAATTTTCATTATTATCCCATAATATATAAAAATTTTACTGCTGTGAATATTGGGTTGTTCTTACTGTTAATCTGGCATTTTGTGGGTGTTTAATAAATGGCAAGTTTAGTTATCTTATATAGCAAAAATGCCTTTGGAAACTAAACTCGGTTTTTTACTCCACAAAAAAAATTTTAAGGAGTGAGACTCTGCTTACTTTTGGTAGTTAGTGGCAATGAAGATTAACCTATTTCTAGAATGCCTTACTTTTTTAAAAGGGATTTTGGTTGGATTCAGGGTGTTCTTTAGATATTAATGCAAATTGATTATTGTGCTGCATGTTCTGGAAGATATTTTGAAACATGCATGTTTAAATGTAATGCAGACATTAATGTTGATTACCTATGAACTTGCTGTCCCTATTTACATATTCAAATAACCTAGAGTTGAAAATGGAGAACTCAAAATGTGTAAAAGGCCAGTACATAATAGTTAGTCATACAAAATGTGTGTTCTAAAAGGAATATTAAGATTCAAGTGGTAGTTAAATATATGTAAAGTTCTAAAATATACGTATAAATTATACTAGGGTAGGCAGAACACATATTTTAAGGTTTGTGTAGTATTAAAACATAAAAGCCCAGCCAGGACAGTCTCTGATTCATCTGAAACACAATTTTAAATACTATTGTTTTCTTTATTCTGAAAATTAGTGTTTAAACTTTCCTGAACCAGTCATTCTAGGTGACCTGAAAATTGGCCTGGACTCTTGGGATTGAAACTGGGGCATTTCAGAACAAAAACCAGGACAAGCTTTATATGTAATTTTAAACAATATGAACGATATTATTTAGCATACCTGTTGAAGACAATACGAAAGGTGATTCTGTTTTTCACTTTGTATTTAAACACACAATGTATATGTGGTTCAGATACCATTTTCAATATACTGTACTTATTCTTTTGTAAAGAATTGAACCAAAAGTAAGACCAGTCCACTTAAGAAACGATATGCTGTTGGAGACTTGGTGAAGGCAGGTGTCTGCTCCATGCACTGCTATGTTTCCAGTGTCTGGATAATATGAGTTAGTTGAAAGAATGAAATGATTAGTTTTCCCCTTAAAATTTCACTCCAAAAAAAAGGTTATTGAATTTATTTTTTAGACCAATGGATTTTAATGTAACATATTGTGAAAAAGTTATTATTTGGCATCTGATTCCACACTGTAACTAACATTAAGTAGATGTCCACTTCTCAAGTTTTAGCATAGTATTGTAAAGAAGAATAGGCATAATTACCTGAAAAGGCTCTTAGAATACCTTTTTTCCAACAACGTATCAGTGGGAGACCATGTTTCCTTTGTAAACTTGAACCTAACAACGTATTGCAGCCGTTTGAATGCAGAAGCAGTTATAAAAATCACCAGATTTTAAGTTTAGCTGCTGTAACTCATTTTGATGCTGATGAAGACCTAAAAGAGAAGTAAAGAGAAAATTCTCATTTTTCAAAATTAATGAAATCCAGGTATATCTTGATTATTACAGATACAAAATTAGTCATTTAAACTTTAAGGCTGATCCTTCCTATTCCTTCCCCTATTAATTCTTGAAATTACAGGGATATGAGTTGTGGGAAAACAGTGGTGACAGTACCAGTCTCTGCTATGAAACAGGTGAATTGGGGAGGGGAAGAGAAATAAATCATGGGAGAGAACGAGAGGAGCAGAGGCTCAGAGGTGAGGGGGCTGGTCTTGGAGCTTGAAAAGGTTTCCATTATGACTCGGCCAATCACTTGGTTAGTTGCAGCATCATCCCATACACCAAAAGTTTGTGGGTTTGATCCCCTGTCAGGGTGTGTATGGGAGGCAGCCCATCTATGTTTTTCTCTCACGTCAGTGTTTCTTTCCTTTTTCTCTGAAATCAATAAAAACATATCCTTGGGTAAGAATTAAAAAAAAAAGAGGTTCCCATTACAGTCCAATCTGCTTCCCACCCTCCCCAAATAAATTCATGTATTCATTTCTGAGAATCATTTAGAATGCTTTTGTTGTAGCTTAAATTTTTCAATTTTGATATGCTACCAAATTGGAATCCTGAGCCATAATGTAATTTAGAATATGTTGCTATAGAACTACATAGTACCAGAGTGGGAATTATAAAAGTACATAAGGGAATCAAAAGGTTTGATATGGTATCTTTTTTAGTTCTTGTTCTGTAAATATTTTCTTCTGTATCTTGCTCCCATTTAAGTGCTATCCTCAAAGTTTTTAATGTCATTTGAAATGTCTAGCCTAGTGTTTTTTAGCAGTTATTCATACCATAACTATTGATTTCCTATTTAATATATCACTGTTTTCCAAAGCCCTCCTCACCACACTAGGCTTCCTGTTTCTTCTCATTTAAACTATCTACACTGCCTCCCCAAAAGGATTCTGAACTGCCTTGTAGAATGGAAACATATTCTGCTCTGGGCTATTCTGTTTACCTTTGTAACCTCTCCCTCAAACCATATCATCTGGATTAACTTTATTCCTTATGACATTTAAAATTATTAGCAAAAAAGGGCTGTATAAAGTTTAATAAGCAGGAATAATATCATTATTTTGAGGTTGGCAAAGTGCTTTTACAACATATTATCAGATTTATTCCTTACAATAATCACGTGAATTAGGTAGACTATATGTCATTATCTCAATTTTGTAAGTGAGTAAATAGAATTTCAGAGAGGGAAAATGACATAATAAGTGGCATGGCCAGGACTTAAATGCAGCTGCTTTGATGTGGTTTGTCATATTTTTATGCTCATTGCTCCTCAAGCTTGACTTCACCTTAGAATCAAGTAAAGAGCTTTTTAAAAACACTGATATCTGGGTCCCATCCAAGACCTATTAAATTAGATTCTCTGCATTAGGGCTTGGAATCAGTGTTTTTTAAATGATGCCTCAACTGATTCTATTATGGAATCAAAGTTAATGACCACTGTGCTGTACTCATACTTTAATGATTTAGTTAGTATGACATGAGTGTGAGGTGGGAAGAGATGTATGTGATCAAGAACAAACGGTGTTTTCCAAAGGATGGTCCATGGACCATGATTCATCTGGGAAGCTTGTTAAAAATACATATTCCCACCCTAGCCTATTTTCTCAGTGGTTAGAGCATCGGCCCTCGGACTGAAGGGTCGTTGCAGATTCAGTTTTGGTCAAGGGAGCATAGCTAGGTTGCAGGATCAATCCTCAGCTCTGATCAGGGCGTGTGTGGGAGGCAACCAGTCGATATGTCTCTCTCACATCGATGTTTCTCTTTGTCTCTCCTCCTCCCTTCCACTTTCTCTAAAAATCAATGGAAAAAATATCCTTGGGTGAGGATTAACAAAACAAACAAACAGACAAAAAATACGTATTCACCATAGGCTGAATGATTAAGAACTGTGGATCAGAAGACTCAACTACTTACAAGTCATATCAGTCCAGAGCCCTCACGTTTATAAAGGAGACTAAAATTTAGAATGTACAACTGTAGTTCATCTGTGTTATAAATGCATATACAAGAGGATTAGACTTTTTCTTTAAAACATCAAATATATTAATAAAAATGGTCATTGTGCATTTGTAATAAGGAAAAAAGTGTTAGAAACTAAATGGTATCAACAGACGGGCAGGAACTAGAGTTAGTAAAAACAAAAAAAAGAAGGAATAATGATAATTTAAAGTTTAACATTTATGAGTCATATTATGCTTTATGTGTATTACAGTGGGGGTCTTGACTTACGAGTTTAATTCGTCCCGTGATGGAGCTCGTAACTCAAATTACTCGTATGTCAAATCTTAAAGTGAACGAGTGAGACACGTGATGCTGGGCTGATGTTGTGGCATTCACTGTGACGTTCGCTGCGCCAGCTAGTGGTGGGGTATCTGAAGCTGGCTCATAACCCGAATTTTAGCTCACAACTCAAAGCAAAAAATCAGCCGAGAGACAGCTTGTATCTCGAAAAACTCGTTAGTCGGGACACTCATAAGTCAAAGCCCCACTGTATATCATTACATCAAAATATAGATTTTTTATACCAAAGCTAGCGGCCCAGTGCATGAATTCGTACACAGGTGGGGTCCAGCTGGCCCAACTCGATTGAGGCCCATCATAAGTGGGGGCAGCCGGGGGGAGGGGCCACAGGTGGTTAGCTGGCCAGCTCCGACCCCTGGTCGAACTCCCAGTAGAGGGGAAAATTTGCATATTGGCCTTTTATTATATAGGATAAGATGACAAACCAAAGAAAATAGAGAGTTACTAATTATAGGCACTAATTTTCTAAGGCACTTTGCCTCTGCTGACAAAGTTTTTAATAACACAGGCCCCTTGAGTTGGGTCAGGATGACCACAGATATCAGTTAGGTAATTCAGATGCACCCTAATACAAGTGAAATGATGGGTTGAAATTTTAATGAACAGAGGCATGTTGAAGAACCAGGCAGATTTAAGTAGTTAGGACAAATAAGCAAAATTATTCTTTTAAAATGAGGCAAAATTATCTACAAATACAAGATGGGAAAAGACTAGATTTGCATCAAGGTAGCAGAATGTAATCTGAGGTTGATTGTAAATTATAATGTGTGAGGAGTGACACAGCACTTCTAAAAGGTAGCACTCATGATTCCTAGAATGAAGAGATACAGCATGTAAAATTCATGGAATAGTTATTGCATTAACCTCTGCATTGGTTAGGTCTTCATTTGCATGTGTGTGTTATTTTTTCTGCTTTTATTTGGTGTAGGATTATGTCAGTTAAGGTAAGTTATATTATGCTGCAATAATAAAACAACCTGAAAATATTAGTGGCTTATAATAACACTCATGTTCAGTGGTCATGCTTCATGTCCTTCCTGGATTACTATAGCTCTACTCTGCATACTCTTCATTTCAGAGCCCAGACAGCCTCTTTTTTATGTAGACTTCTGTCATGGCTATTATAATATTTTATTAAATACATTTATTTTTATGCTTCTGGCTTTCAGCATTTCAAAGTCTAAAGTTAGCTACTTACTTTAAATGAATGTACTCCTTTCTGAAATGAAAATGGAATTAAAGGTGACCTCCCTTTCTATTCCCTAAGTGACACATCTTGGAATCACTTCCATTGAAATTTAATAGAGAATTCATTGCTTCAGAAGACACCCATCCTATTTAGAAAGGTGTTCATATTTTAAAGCAAACAAGTGCGTCCATCACATACTTAGTTTTCTGTTGTATGCTATCAGATTCTAGGATTACATGGGGGGGGGGAAGGGGTGAATGTTCCAGAACAATCTTTTATTGAACACTGCTGGTCATCATGGCAGAGGGAAAAGAGCATGGTGAACTATGCACTGCTTCTTAAAGTTTCTGCATAGAAATGAGACAGCACTTCCGCTCACATTTCATTGGACCAGTAGTTCTCAACCTTCCTAATGCCACGACCCTTTAATAGAGTTCCTCATGTTGTGGTGACCCCCAACCATAAAATTATTTTCGTTGCTACTTCATAACTGTAATTTTGCTACTGTTATGAATCGTAATGTAAATATCTGATATGCAGGATGTATTTTCATGGTTACAAATTGAACATAATTAAAGCATAGTGATTAATCACAAAAACAATACATAATTATATATGTGTTTTCCGATGGTCTTAGGCGACCCCTGTGAAAGGGCCGTTCAACCCCCAAAGGGGTCGCGATCCACAGGTTGGCGACCCACAGGTTGAGAACCGCTGCATTGGACAAAGTAAATCACATATCCATGGTAGATTTTAGTGGCTCAAGGAAGTTTACTTTTACCTTTAAAAAAGGAAGTGTATATTTAGAAATCATAATAAAAGATAGCCACAACCATGAATCTATTAAGAATTCTAGTATAGCATTATATTAGAATTTTAAGGACAGCAATGTTTATTGAACATAAGGAGAGGCAATAAAATTAACTTATGTGGAAAATTTTAAATGTAAAAACAAAGCTTGGTAAAGATTAAGTTTGAGGAATCTCAATAGCGTATTTATATGCATGTGTATGTGTCTCTTGGTATTTTAAGTATAAATTACTGGAACATGGGCGGTAGGTTTGGTGGCAGTGGAGAAGACCTCTAGAATTTTTTCAGAGCCTAAAAGTCTGCCTCAGTATTACTACTCAGTATTACTACTAAGAACCCCTAAATTGTACTGAGTCTGTGTAATACTTCATTTGAAGGTAGACCAAATTAAGCCTAGATTTAAGCTAGTACTTTTATTTGGACAGTTAACTATTATCATTTAAGTATCTTTTCATATAAATGGCACTTTTTAAATGTTGCAGTTACTGAGAAAAAATGTTCCATTTTTGTCCAAAAAAATGCAAACTAAATAGATAAAAGGGACTAAGATATATGGAGTGAAGAATTTTTAACTACTACTTGAAATTTGATTCAAATATACCTTAACTTCTATTTATTTTCTAACAGCCAAGTGGATGATTTTGAATTGAAGAATTAATGTTTAATTTACATTTTTATTTATAATGGGGCATGGTATTTATATTTGCTTGAACTCTTCATTTGAATTTGTCACAAGGGAAAAATTGTCTCCCACCACTTAGACCCTATAAGTTTTCTTAAAAAAATTGTTTTAAATGTGTTTTTATTGATTTTAGAGAGAGAAGAAGGGAGAGGAATAGAGAGATAAAAACACCAATGAGAGAGAAATATCAAGATCGATTGGCTGCCTCCTGCATATCCCCTACTGGGAATCGAGCCTGCAACCCAGGCATGTGCCCTGACCAGGAATCAAACTGGTGACCTCTTGACTCATAGATCGTGGCTCAACCACTGAACCACACGGCTGGGCATAGGTTTTCTTTTTTAAATTGTATTTTTCAATTACAGTTGACATTCAATATTATTTTGTATTCGTTTCAGATGTACAGTATAGTGGATAGACAATCATATGCTATACAGATTTGATTTCCTTTCCCTTGTAATATATTAGATGGTCATTACAATAAATAACTTGAATATCTGAGGAACAGCTAGAGAGGGTGTTTTTTTTTTATTACCAAGAACTGTTAGTTTCATTGTATGAATATAAAATTCTTGATATCTTTTACATAATATGAATCGTCATGCAGAGACAGGTCCAATTATTTTGTTGAAAATATCTGCTGATATATAGATTATGTTTAAAAGCAAACTCACATTTAAAATTATTTTAAAACTGTGAAACTCAGTTTATTTTTGTACAAAATAAAAGTGTGAAGAAATTAAATGCACTATACTAATTTATTCAGAAATTAAAAAGTTTTGTTTTAAAAAATATGGCTTTACAGTTTTCATTTTTATACCTCATCTGTAAAACCAATGTAAAATATTTATTATGGAATGTGAAAATAGAGAATTGAATAAAAAATCGTAACTGTTAAGTTCAGATTATATTAAAGAGTGTGTAGGGCACCTTGAGAAATTAAAGAGACAGTGCTGCTGAATATAGAGTTTCGTCTTTCCCCAAATATTGGCAGTCTAATGGGAGAGACTAAGACTAACAAATAGATAATGGATGGAAACATAAAATATGTACAGTTAGTTATCAGATGGGCCATTCAAAACTGTTTAAGTCTTAACTCAAGACAGGCATAATAAACAAATTTAGTTCATAATGGGGATTAACTCACTGCCTCTAGGTCGTTAAAACAAAGCTATTAAAGTTACCCGGATCACAGTCTCACTCTAGTGAGTTTTCTTGCCATTTGTACCTTGAATTGACATTTTTACTTTTTATCCCTTTTCACAGTTCAATTTTGAAAAGCCTCAGTGGTTTTGGATATGTTAGAGAGCCATTTGGATGTTGGAAAATCAATCAGCCTCACTTCTGCCTGCACCCCACAAGTCTCTACGTGCTAAAAGATTAGTTTCCACACCCATTCAACTATTGGGATATAAATCTTTTATTTTCAACTGAAAGACCGGAGTGATTAGAGCTACATGGGTGCTTCAGTTTAGATGACTTTCTGGGGGAGAGCTGGAGTAGAATTCTGAACAGGGATGTGATGCAAGGTACAGAACAATGTGAATATGTTCACAGACACACAAAGACTACAGGCCTTTAAGGTCATGCCCACCCACATTCTCATCCAATTCTTTATTTATTGCTCATTTTGTTACAATTCATAACCTTATTTAACTTAATTAAAATGTTAAACTTATTCTTTTTATAAAAAAATGTTCATTTTTAAATTTCAATAGATACCATGAGCCTTGCTCCTCTCATTCCCAAAACAACAGCATGACCACTAACAAGTTTGTGGTCATTGAACCAGTCAACATGGTGAAGGAATTGCCAAGGAAGTCTTTGGGGGTGATTCTACTTCTAACTTGTTGGAGTTAAACAATGGCATTTTTATTTCATATTCAAGAAGAATGCTGACGCCTGTCTATTCACCATGGATAATCAGATAGCTTTCCGTCTTTGATGAATATAAATTTAGTTTGGACTGATACCTTCTATCCATTGCAGATGTTTTCTCCCTGGCACTGTTTTCTCCATGCCCACAAAGCTATGTAGTAGGTGCTTTGAGTATCCTTTCGTGACTCTTTTCTACCTATTATCCTTCCAGAGAGAATTGGTTTCATTGTACTGTGCTGCTACTATAGATGTCATAATATACTGGAATTTGGTCTTTGCTGAAAGAAAAAAAAAAAGAAGCATCTGGTTAATACCTGAGAACTAAATCCCTTCGTTTTCTTCCCAGTTATTGCTTTTAATGTTAATTATTGAAATGCTTGCCAAATGTCTTCCCGTTTTGCATAGACTTTAGTATAATTCTCTAGACCTGCACTACTGTCTAATGTGGTAACTGCTATCTGCATGTGGCAATTGAAATGTAACTTTAAGTTAATTAAAATTAAATAAAATTACAAATTCTGTCTCTTTTGCACTAGCCACATTTTAAGTGCTCAATAGCCACATGTGTCTAATGGCTATCCAATTAGGCAGCCCAGAAATAGAGCATATTATTGTAACTCTGTTATTGCTAAAAGTCTTATTAGATATGTGTCTGGAACATTACTTTCTCCATTTATGCCTGGCCATGCAACTACTCTTCTTCCATTTGGCTCCTAAACACAAGCATTGTTGGAGCTTTGTCCTCAGCTATCTTCTCACTAAACTTACTTTTTTCTGATGAATGTGTTGTTGTTTTTCTTGCACCTTTAACTGTCAATATCTCCCATGTTTGGCTCTATTTTAGATCTCGTTCAGTGTTTTCAGCTGCTTGCTAGACAGCTTTGTGTAATATGTCCTCTCAATCACTTCTAATTTCACATTCCCAAAATTATTTTATTCTTTCCAAATGCTCTCCTCCTACTATATCTACTATGTCATTCATCCATTTGCTGAGCCTTGAATCCCTGAAGTAATGTTTAATTTCTGCCTCTCTATGATTCTCTGTACTAATGAATCAGTCACCCAGTTCTCTTATTCCTGGTTCTGTGTATGTCATCCAACTCTTCTCATCTCCTCTTCCACCTTCATAACCTCAGTTCAAGCCCTGATTACATATATATCTTCTATTGAAAGTATTCTGACTAATCTCCTTACCTCCAGTTTTTCTCCCTTCCAAATCCACAATTTCTCCCCCCCCCCCCATTTTCATAAAACATACCTTTGATCACATACTTCCCATACTGAAACATCTGTGAGCATTCCCTTGTATCAGAGTAAAATGCACACCTTTTCCATCTTCCTTTGGGATGAAAAGTTTACATGGCATGCTTCAGAAGATAACACAGCTTTGCCAAGATTCCCTACCTGAGACATGGTGTCAAAGTTACTCTTGTAACTAAAGGAAAAGGAAAAGAGGAAAGGAACCATGAGATGAGTTAACAAGAAATGGCTATGGGAGTTGTTAGTTACACCAGAGAGTTTGAACTCCACTCCCACCCCACCCCACCCCAACACACTCACCTTTCACATTGCTGTTAAGAACCAACCATGGCACTAGATAAGCTCCACTGACTTGAACCCCTCATGAAGGAAAGTCACACGAAATCGTTAATTGGTTGAGATAAGTTTTTGTTACCCTTGTGGAAAGGGGCTCCAAAATAAAATGTTACAGAAAAATAAAAATCCTATTTACTTTAAAACTAACAAACAAGAATTTCTCCAGTCCAGCATTGGTAGTTCTCCACAAAATGACTACACATTACTTTCTAGGCTTTCCTTCCCACTACATCCACCCCACGTAACCTATGCTCTAGCCAAATAGTCTCCTTACATTTTTATTATTTAAAGTATTACATATGTCTCCTTTTTCCCTGACTGACCCTCCCTCTCCCACCCCCCAGGACAAGCCCCCACCGCCCCAGTGTCTGTGTCCATTGGTTATGCTAATAAGCATGCATACAGGTCCTTTGGTTGTGCCTTTGTCCATGTGTTTGCACAATCTAAAATGGTCTGGACTGTGGACTGCCAATGTCCAGACTTAAAAACTATTTAATGCCAGCTAAAATATCATTTCTTCCATAAGGTCATTCGAGATACACAAGTCAGAATTTATCTCCTTTTTATGGAATATTCTGTTAGCATTTATCTTGTCTACCTTGTATTAGTAGTTGAATGTTTTTTTCCTCCACTAAATAATGAAATTATGATCTCCGGGGATCAAGGTTAATTTATCTTTGATTACCCAATAGTGCCTAACAGTGAATTGCATTTAAAAGATACCCAAAAAAACCTTTTTGGTGAATGGAATTGTGACTTGAGTGAATGGATGAATGAATGAGAATATAACACTAACTCATTACAGTAATTAATCACATAACCATATGAAGATATTTTGAAAGCTTACTAATTGAACATGTGAAGTATTCTGTATGCAGATACCATTATCAAAGGTTTGCATAGGTGAATCACTTAAATATTAATTACAGGTAAAACAATATTTTATATTAATTGTACAACTATGCTATAATATATACTGAAAAGAGACAGATGAAAATTATATAGCATTTATAATTATAAAGTTTTATGAAATATAATTGTATATTGCATTAGACATACACTGTTTTACTTCACTCTATGCGCAATGTTAAAAACTCATGTACTGTTTTTATGAATATATATCTATATAGATAAGTAGATAGATAGGTAGATAGATACAGTTGATAAGTAATATTACTTGAACTGAGCATTATGACCCCCAGGTGCTTAAAACTTGTTGCCAAAGCAATTTTTCTATGTATTCTCCTCAGTATAGCAATTACATAATTGTTTCACAGAAAAGATAACTGATCATGACCCTGTGTGGGCATATAGCTCATTTGTGGGCGAGTTTCTGTGCATGCTTATTTTCTAAGAAAATAATCAAAATTGAAGACACATTCGTGATTTTTATGACTATTGTCTTATTAGGAATTTGGTGCATTTAAATGTGCATCACATGGTTTGTAGAAGCATTACATGGAAGGGTAAAGAAGAAATACAAGTGTTAATTTGTATGTATTGTAAAGGACACCATGAGCTACTGAAGAGAACTCTAGGGAGTATATAGTGGCTTAGCTCTAAATCCAATTTTAAAAGTCTAAATTTAATCCTAACCTAAAAATAACTAGAACGTCAAAGGTGTACCTTTCCATAGTATGAATAGGTTCATAAAATGTAGATTTCTTCATACTCAGTGCTATTTTATTTTTAAGACTTGGGGTATGATCTTTTGGGGGAAGGATTGGACCGTAAATATTAATAAAACCCACACTTGAAAAGCAAATATTTTAAAATCACATTTTGATGGAAATAAAATAACTACCTAATAAGATGAATCTCCAAAGTACCCAGGGCTATTTAAATATTTAGCATTATAAAATGAACTCCATAAAATTATTGCTTCCCTAAATAGAACATAGTCATTTTCTATTCTTCTTCCTAATACATAGCAGCAGGTTAATGTGCACTTTTTACTGTTGTTTTGTTTTTATTATGCTATGTCCTGCCCTGTGTGAAAGCCTGTGGCTTTCAATAATGAACAGGGCAATGTGGCTGAATAAAAGTAGAGATGCAATCATGTAGAAGCAGTTAATTCAAAGTAGTAAGCTATTAAAGAAAGAAAGTTTACTAGAAGTAAAAACACCCAATTAATAAACTTGGAGAATGTGTAATCAAAACACATAGCTCAGAAGAAGGAGCTAAGAACTGTTTAGGGTGAACCCTCAGATAGATACTATTGTTCAATCCATTTACTGTTTTGTGTGTTTTTTTGTTTTTGTTTTTATTTTTTATTAGGTTATTCCATTTACTGTTTTATGCATTCTATATATCTGATCATTTTTGGCTTGATTTGGTTTGGCATTCTTCTATAACATGATGCCCTAACATGATGTCCTATAAAATATTATTTCTCAAACTACCACCTTTATCAAAATTATCTTGGGAGCCTTCACTGTGAATCTACTAAATCTGTATTTCTGGGGATGAACCTGGGAATTTGCATTTTTACCCACTCCCCAAGTGATTCTTACATATATACAGAACTAAAAATCTGAAAATTACTGCAGTAGCTGTGTTTGAGTGTAATTCCATTGCTTTTGTAATAATGCCTCTCTTTTTTTGCCTCAAGACCTATTTTTTCCAAGACCCAATTAAAAAACAACTTTCCAGATATTTTAAGACAGTTAGTTATATCTTCATCTGTAACCCTAACTCCATGAACCTGCCTTTATTATAGTAATTGTGGGTGTCCCAAAAGGCTTATGCAGATTTGTTTTAATAACTTCCCATATACTAGTATAAATATGCTACAAACATCATTTGAAAATCAAATTATTTCAGTGTTTTATTATTTAGTTTTGTTTACCTCAAATAAGTTTTTAATTTTAACATCAGTATGTGAGTTTTTATTTCTTTTTTTTCCTTTTTATTGAATTTATTGGCGTGACACTGGTTATGTGACAGTTTTTTAGACCTATGGAAAACCTCAGCCACCTCAGTCACCTGATAAATCTCCCTTAGACTTTGTCCTATGGGGTTATGTCAAAATTGTCAAGAATGCATCAGTGCTTCATTCTTTGAATAATTATATGGTTAGGATTATAAATATAGTCCTTTTAGTCACTGAGGACCAGGAGCTGATGAACAGACATATCAGACATATTTGCAGAGTTTGAAATTTAACTTGAGCAATGTATAGCACAACACAGTGGTCATGTTGAATTTTAATAAGAAATATACTAATATTTTAAAAATTTAAATAATTTACTTTTCACATGTTGATTTGTATAATTTTGTGACCTTTACACTTTTAAAGTTATTAAAATATAAAACTGCATGAAGACTTTGGAATTCTACATATTTTATCTTATTTGTGTGAATGCCTATCTCCTTAAACTTCACTTCCCTAAGTCAGGAGTCATATTTTATTCAGTTTTGTATCCTTAGCACAATTGATTAATATTTGTTGAACTAAGAAGAAAAATACATCTATAGCCCAGCTAGTGTGCTCAGTGGTTGAGCATTGATCCATGAGCCAGGAGGTCACAGTTCAATTTCCTGTCAGGGCACATGACTGGGTTGTGGGCTTGATCCCCAACAGGAGGCAGCTGATGATGTTTCTCTCTCTCTCTCTCTCTCTCTCTCTCTCTCTCTCTCTCTCTCTCTCTCTCTCTCCCCCTCTCCCCCTCTCCCCCTCTCCCCCCTTCCTCTCTAAAATCAGTAAAAACGTATTTTAAAAAAGGAAAGTACATCTATTATACATTGTCCAATTCATTCAATTATTCAATATCATTAAACTATAAAATATATTTGTATATTTTTACTATTTTAAAATTTAGCATCAGACATATTAGTGTATTTAATTATATTTACTGTTTCATCCATTGCAGTTATTATCCTCTTAGATGTTCAAATTGCTCCATCTTTGCCAGTGAGAACCTCTTCATAGTGACTTCTCAGTCCTACTGACAAAATCCACATAGTCTTTAATAACTTTCTATCTTGTGTCACAATATAACCCAAACTCATCTTGTACATTTCCTATCCCAGATCAGAATCAGCCATTTTCCAAGAAGGCCTTGGAAATGGCATTTAAAGATCACTAACTGTGGAGAGTTTATTTATTACTATGTTAGCCATCATTTCTATGCCTTTTCAGTGAGAAAAACTAAGAAAAACATATACATATATGCATACATAATACATCAAGACACTAGGATTTTACTTTTTATATATGTATCTGTTTTCTCCCTGCTAAAATTACTTATCAATGACACCAAGAATGATAGGATGTAGTATCACATTGTTCAATTGCTTCATCCTGTAAAACACAACAGTTTTAATAAAATAGCAGAACAACAACACTACTACCAACAAACAATATGATTGCTAAAAATAGTGTCAGATTTTGTCACACAGTTCCTTTTGTTATACTAGGGATGTGCAAGTAAAATATTATATTTTAAAGAGATTTGAAATATGTGATTATTATGTCATTAGCAGGATATACATTTAGATAATATTTACTTTTGTCCTTGAGAATCCCTGTGAAGCTTGAATATTTAATCATATTGTCTGATTCTAGGAAGGCAGGTAAATAACGAAACTCGCATCCATTTCAGCTGAAGCTAGCTATAGAGACAGTATAGGGAAACTGGGCGACTGCCCAGCTTTTTTCAAATCATCTCTTCCCAGTGTAATTGTGTTTGAAGTTAATTTTGTAAAATTGGCCCCTTCAAATGCAGATGAGAGTACAAATGTACTTTGCAAATATAAATGTTTTATCTACAACTTGGCTCCTCTATACATAATTCATAATTATTAAGAGTTGACTTTACGTAAGAATATAGACATAGGTATGACTGTCTATATAGCTCCTTTGGAAAGCTTTACCTTTGTAACAAACTTCTCTTTTGGCACAAGAACTCTTTAGAATGGCAAGGCCCAATCCCTAAACATTTCTATTAGTTTGGGAATAGAACCAGATCTAAATTTAACCTTAAAAATTCTGCCCCTGTTAAAAATATGTACTTCGTCTGACAAGGTATTGTGGTGAAATGGCATTATGAAAAATTATGCAGAACCAGATTCCTTTTTGTTAAAATTAAGTTCAGGAGGGAAAATAAAAAGGACAATTATTCCTTGAAATATGCAGTACTATAGAATATGGATTTCTTTCAAAATTAGTCAAATTATTAACTTTATATTTTGAAATAAAGATTAAATTTTTAAATAAAGATACAGTAATTAATAGTTAAAATCTATCATTTACTGTATGTCAAATACTGTGCTAAGCCATTTGTCTCATTTTTTCATTTAATTCTCATAACACCCTAAGTTTCTACTAATATTGTGCCTATTTCATAAATTCCTTGGAAAAAAACAGAACCATAAATATGAGAAGTTTCTAAGCAGAGATCACTTCGCTATGTTACCACTTTATTGTAAGTGTAGCAATTGCAGGTAAAAAGACAATGGTGATTTTTAAAAAATAATTTCAGGGAATCAAATTTAGACAAGAACTATAAACTTGGCATTTATTAGTAGCATGTATCAATTCTAATGCATAATGTAAAGTATATTAAGTAGCTTACAGTAGTTGCAAATATAAATGTATTTTTGAGATTTTGATATTGAAATAAATGGTAGTGTTTTTTCTTGATGTTCCAGTCTATAATAAATTAGTATTTGAAATGTTGGAAATATTTCAAAAATACATTTATCACATGTAAAAGTTTAGATAGAAAGTGGTTACAATAACTTTCCAATGATTGTTTTTACATATATTTGATGTAAATTATTTATTTTATGTTTAAAATTAATTAAATTATAAATAATTGGGACAACGAATCGATGTTTCTCTTTCTCTCTCATCAATCAATCAATCAATAGATAAAAATAAGCTTAAAAAAAGAAAGAAAATACACAAGCAAACATGAGAAAATCCCTGTAACTATCAGAGCTAACCACTATTGATATGTTGTGATATAGTATTCCAGATTTTTTTCCATTATTGCTGCTTTTGCTTGAATTATTAATACTTTTTTCAAATTGTAGTGTAATTCATAAGAAAGTATTTTAGGATGAATGCTTGATTTTTCTCAAAGCTAATGTCTATGTTTCTATTTCTAGGATTGTACTGTATATGAAACAGAAAATAAAATCCTTCATGTGGTAAGTATACTTGGATTTATTTTCATCTTCATTCGAATATATTTCTTTGTTTAACTAGTAATTAATAAAAATCTACAACCAATAAAAAGGTGAGTCCTGTATATTTCATAGGAAAAGTTCAAAAGAATCAAAACATAACAGGTTATATTATTTATAATTATTGTATCTTAACAGAAAAATATGATACAGTATTTAGAATGTAGCAGGGTTGGAGTATAGTAAAATAAAGGATCTAGAGAAAAGACAATTTGAAATCAGAATTTTTCATGGTTGATTTTTGACAGCAGATCAAAGAAAAGTATTTGGTTGTATCACAGGGATAATTCACCTCTATCATCATTTGTATGAAATAACTCATAAAATAATCAAACTGCCTTTTCTCTGATTCTATACTCACCACACAAACTTCCAAATTTTAATTTGGCAATATTTGTTAAATAAATCAATGACTTTGCAGATATTTTATTACTAGAAATGAATGTGAGTACATCATACTTTGCAGAAAGGCATATTATTTCTTGTTAATGCACATTTGGCTGCTTTTCTTTGTACATCCATGTCTTGGTTGATGCTCCTATGCCCTTGTAACTCCTTTACCTCTATTAGAAATGAGTGAAAGTATATATAACACTGAAGACATTTAGAAATGAATGCAATATATTCACTTTGGCCTTGGCCAGTGTGATCAATGGTTGGAGTGTCAGCCTGAGAACTGAAGGGTCATTAAGTACCCTTTTGCAAAAATATATTTGAATAAATTTACCATATAAATGAAGTAAAACTTGAATTCCAGAATAGTAAAATTATGGTAGCAAAGGAATGGAGGTGAAATACAACCAGATGAGATACTGTCACCCATGAGTTTATTGAAGTAGACAAGTGTTGCAGGCACACTACTGGGAGCAGCAGGGCTATGACGCAGAGTAAGTCTGCCAAAAAACAAGGTCTGAAATGGCTTCTCGGGAGTGTTTCTCAAGATTCAAAGACTGTGGTGAAAGGTAGGAGTGAAGCATGTTAACTGTTTTATTTCATAACCATTCTATTTAATCTCTTTTTTCATTTAAAAAATATGAGTTCTTTATTCCTAAACTTCATCTGGCCTGGGAATATTGTGCCTTCTCTGCTGTCTAAACTAGAAATGGCTAAAACTGCGCAGAACCAATAGTTAGGTCTAAGAAAAAAGCCTGAAGGAGAAAATGAAGAGCTCATTTTAGACTTTGAAGATATAAGTACTAGGGTAGCAGCATGCTCCATAATAAAAGAAAAGTAATCATATTAATACTTTGTCTTTAGAGATTTCTTGAAAAGAGTGGTAATCTTGCCGAAACCGGTTTGGCTCAGTGGATAGAGCGTCGGCCTGCGGACTGAAGGGTCCCAGGTTCGATTACGGTCAAGGGCATGTACCTGGGTTGCGGGCATATCCCCAGTGGGGGTTGTGCAGGAGGCAGCTGATCGATGTTTCTCTCTCATCGATGTTTCTAACTCTCTATCTCTCTCCCTTCCTCTCTGTGAAAAATCAATAAAATATATTTAAAAAAAAAAGAGTGGTAATCTAATGGCTTCATTAAAATAATTTTGCATTGGTCTTCAAAAGGTCCCTGATGCTGTGAAAAGACAGCTTTGTCCATTATAGCTACATTCTTCTCTTAAAGCTGTGGTCTTGGACCACTGCACACTGAAATTTTTTGAATGGTTGACATTTTGGTTGTAACTGTAGCATTTGAACATACAAGTTATGTTCAATTCACTAAAATGTGAATTCTAATACTGCGTTTTGTACATTGAAAGCATCAGATGGTTCTTTATTTCTATAGATAACATCACCCTTCTATCTTGCCCCCCTTCACTGTCTTTGTGGTCAACCTAAAGAAGGGTGCTACCACCGTTACTGAAATAGCATTGACTTCTTGTATTGTATTATATTACCTTCAGGTTTTGGTACTCTGGTGGTTAATTGCCTTGTAAATTATTTTAAATGTAAATTAACTTCTCAACACCTGATGTCCTGTGCAAGAAAGAAGAAATCTAGATAGAATATGATGAAGATAGAAAATTTTTGTCTTTTGGGGGACAAAAAAAGCAAGTGTATATACTAAAGGGAATGTGGCCATACATAAATAATTGAAATAATCTGCTTTTAGTGTGTCTTACTATGATTTGGTTAGACACTATGTACTAGATAAGTTGGTATATTTATGTTGGTGTTCTTGCTAGCATTACATTTGCTATACACATTATGGATTGTTAAATGATTTGATATTCACACTGACTCCGAATGTACAGTCCTTGTTCTCAAAGACTGTTTTTGTTGGGGAGTCGGAGGCAGAGTAATGTAGTAGAAAGTGCACCAAATTTGAGAGTTAAAAAGATTTTGTGTCCTGACCTCATTCTGGTACTTAACTAGCTCTTTACAAAGTAAATTAGCCTCTCTGATTAAGTTGAAGGATTGCAGCTTCTGTGGTTTCTAAGGTGTAAATAACATAATACTTTGATGACTAATTCACAGAATCAGTAGAAAGGAGTGTGTCCACATAAATTGAAGGATTGTCATCAACTGAGACCATTCTTTATGTGATCAAAGACATGGGATATTTTTAAAAACTACACTTATAGTTATTGTAAATGTAAAGATTTCTTCAACAAGTTAATTGAATTCGTCTGGAGACAGAAACCACACAGTAACAAACAAGGGAAGTTAATGCTAAGTATTATCAAACCATGATAGAAGAATACTCATACACATGTAAAGAGACTCTAAAGCAGTGATGGCGAACCTATGACACGCGTGTCAGAGGTGACACGCGAACTCATATATTGGTTGATTTTTCTTTGTTAAATGGCATTTAAATATATAAAATAAATATCAAAAATATGTCTTTGTTTTACTATGGTTGCAAATATCAAAAAATTTCTATATGTGACACGGCACCAGAGTTAAGTTAGGGTTTTTCAAAATGCTGACATGCCGAGCTCAAAAGGTTCGCCATCACTGCTCTAAAGCATGCCGTGGGACTGTACCCAAGGAAAGGAACTATCCCCTAGCCTAGGCTGATGTCAGCACTCACTGGAGCCATAGTGTTGCAGCTTCACTGGCTTGCCTAAGCAAGAGCTGATCCACAGTGGCCAGGCAAGCAGGAACCACTCCTCTAGGGTACAGGCAAGTGATGCTGCTGGGAGGACTCACAGAGCAAGTGGGGTGCAACTGTGGATAAGAGGCCGAGAGGGCCGCAAGGTGGTGGGCACTAAGCTCAGGATAAGGCTGTGAGGTCACTGAGGGACCACATGGTCTGGGAACCACTGGATTTCCCCGACACATGCATCACTGATGGACTGTGCATCAGGAGCAAGAAAAAGCAAAATGCAGCACAAGGAAACCTGAAGGAGAGGCCTCCTTCCCCCTGTGATGTCCCTCCACCGCCCTCTACTGACAAAAAACTTAACATTGTGCTCACTGTAAATGTAGAGTCCTGTCCATTATCACAGAGCAAGCACTGAAGGGTGAATTTGGAGCTGAGAGCCAATAAATTCATAACTGACACAGTGTGATTAGCTTTTTTCTCCATAAAAGCACAGATGGTAACTTCGAATTTCTCAGCTGTAAATGAAAATGTTGCTCCCAGGTCTCTGCTTTTCATTCCCTATTTGCCCATAAACTGTGTATATAGCGCCTGGATTTTCCAGAAGCTCATCCAATTATAATGAACTGCTTTACTCCTGCTATTTGAATCTGAAATTAAATAAAAAATACTCTTCCTAATAACCTACATTTTAGTTGAGCTACTAAGATGTCCAGACCCTTGTTCATCTTGAGCCTGAAAGCCATTGTGCCCTCTAATGAGTGCTCTCTCATCTGGCTGGGACCCAATGCAAACCTGCCTGGCTCTGTTTCCTGCCCCTGAGAAAGCAAGCAAATAGAATGGAGATTTTCCCAGATCCAGCTCTGGTTTCCAGCTATTTCCCTATGAGAAATCAGAATGGTGGAACCTGCTGTCCCACTTTTAATTCAGACCTGACCAAGATGTCTCAGAGCAGTACTTACAAGTAAGTTGCAAGTGTCAAGGGTCCACTTCATGCTCATCAACGTAGGTACACATTTGGGGATGACTAATGGTCTCTCACTGGTTGGTACTGACCTCATCATTGCTAGATGATTATTATTTTAAAGTGTTATTGCTTCTTTTCCATTATCAGGTACACAAGGTCGACATGCTTAATGTCAGTGATGTCAAAGCCAAATATGCTACCAGAAATACTCTCCCAGGTTGTGAAATCCTTGAACGTAGTAGTTGGCATTTGAATCATGTAGCAGATACTTAGTGATTGTTAAGTGAATGAAGTGATGGTGATGGTGATGGTTGTGGCTGTGGCAAGGGCAGAGGTGACTGCGGTGGGAGTGGTGGTGGTGGTTTCTTTTCATTTTGCTAATTGTTTTGTTGTGTTTTCCCCTCACCATCAGAGTTTGAACCCTAAAGGGATTATAGAGTTTTCTAGGCATTGTTGGAACAAAATTCACATGATCTTTATTAATTTGCAACTGCAATTGCTTTATGAAGCTGCTTGAAACTCTTAATTTTGCTGTATACAGATATTACTTTTATGTTGAGTTAAAATTGAAATTTTATTCTATTATATTAGTTTTTAAGTTTAAAAAATTGTTTCTCCATCAGTTCTCTTTTCTTATATGAGCAAGAAAGTCTTCTTGTGTAGGGGCACATGTATATAGAATAATACTTTGGAATACCAGTTTAAATTCTTTTTACCAATAATGTATTTTTATTGATTTTAGAGAGGAAGGGAGAGGAAGAGATAGAAACATCAAATGAGAGAGAATCATTGATCGGCTGCCTCCTGCACACCCCCTACTGGGAACCAAGGCCACAACCCAGGCATGTGCACTGACCAGGAATCAAACTGTGACTTCCTGGTTAATGGGTCAATGCTCAACCACTGAGCCACATGAGCCAGGCTACCAGTTTAAATTCTGTTTGTGAATTTTACTCTTTTGTTACCTACCATTGTTCACTCCCTGTGTCCTGTTAGTGTAACATCATAATCAGAGGTGCAGCATTACTAGCTTCACAGAGATCTGGCAAGTACTAGGATACTAAGAATATTATAGTTCCTAATGAGGCTTATATCACCTAGAGTTCTCACTATTTGACAATATTATATATTACAATATTGTAATATGTAATATTTTTTACCAAATATAGCACAATTGTCATCCTAAATTGGCACAGAGTTGTATGACTTATACTACTGAATTATATTACTTCTTTAAAAAATAAAATAGCTGAAACTTCACATATTCATCTAAAAAGTAAAAATTAGTATCTTATAAATTCAGCAATAATGAAAGAATGATGTTCAGAGATAATGAAATAATGCTATATGTTGTTATGGTTAATATATTAAATAGGGTTGCTATTTTTTTTGAATGAACAAAATTAACAAACAAAATAGAAGTAAACTCATAGATACAGAGAATAGACTGATAGCTTT
The DNA here is from genome assembly GCF_964212035.1 of Myotis nattereri. Classification (NCBI taxonomy): domain Eukaryota; kingdom Metazoa; phylum Chordata; class Mammalia; order Chiroptera; family Vespertilionidae; genus Myotis; species Myotis nattereri. The sequence goes on from NC_138078.1 coordinate 12,993,256, forward strand.
TAGAGGGGAGGGTGGTTGGACAGCTGGATGGAAAAGTTAAAAGGATTAAGAAAAAAACCTCATAGACACAGACAACAATATAGTGATTACCAGAGGGGGTTGGGGAGGTAGAAAAGGGCATAGGGAGGATAAATAATTATGGAAGGAGACTTGACTTTGGGTGATGAATATATAATACAGTATACAGAGGATGCATTATAGAATTGTACACCTGAAACCTATATAACTTTTTTAAACCTATTTAATTTTATTAACCAATGTCACTGCAGTAAATGCAATAAAAATTTTAAAAAATTAAATTAAAAAGTAGTATCTGATAAATTCAGTGATAATGAAAGAATGAGGTTCAGAGATAATGAAAGAATGCTACCTGTTGCTACTGGTTAATATATTAATATAGGATTGCTGTTTTTTAAATCTCCACAGTGACTAAATGTTATTTTTACAACTCTTTCAAATCAGTATTTATTTTATACTAAACATGCTGTGCTCAGATCTTTTTTCCCTTTAGAACTTTTAGATTTGGGTGAAGCAACCATACACATATATGCAAATAGTTATAAAATATAGAGCTTATATGTAGAACAGAATATGAAAACTTTCCATCTCATCCTGAGAATGTGCTCTATTCATTATATTGATTCATATTTGAAATATAAAAACTGGAGAAAATCATAATACCATTAAATCGATCCTGTGACACACTTCTGTTTGAAAAGGTTCTTAAGTCATAGCTAATCCTGTCTGTTACTGCTGTTCAATCACTAATTATTTTTTCACCATCTTAGGTAGCTTATAACAGAATCCAGAGGGTCAGCTATGACACCATTGCAATTTTATGTTCCCCTTAGTGTTATTAAAGGCATATTATTGAATGGATTAGAAAACTGTGGTACATCTACACGATGGAATACTATGCTGCTGTAAAAAAGAAGGAATTCTTACCATTTGCAACAGCATGGATGGACCTGGAGAGTATTATGCTAAGTGAAATAAACCAGTCAATGAAAGAAAAATACCACATGATCTCACTCATTTATGGATAATTAAGACCATTATAAACTGATGCACAAAAATAGATGCAGAGGCAGAGCAACATCGAACAGACTGTCAAACTACAGTGGGAAGGCCGGGAAGGATTGGGGTGTGGGTAAGAGATCAACCGAAGGACTTGTATGCATGCATATAAGCATAACCAATGAACACAAGACACTGGGGGGTATGGGAGGCTAGGGGAAGGTCAAGGGAGGAAAAAAAAGGAGACATATATAATACTCTTTGAAATACTTTAAGCAATAAAACAATTAAAATAAGGCATATTATATACTAGGATTTAATTTTAGTTTCATACTATTTATTCTATTTTTAGAACTAAGATAAATAGAATGTAAAATCTTTTGGTATAAATATTGCAAAAATGGCAGAAGAATCTCCCTCATATGAGTGGTTACCAGTCATCTTTTATCTAGAGGAAGCGTTCCTTTTAATGCTAAAATTGCTTTAAGTTTCCCCAGACTGTCTTTCACAGTATCCATTCTATTACTCCTTATCTAAACTGCATTCTAAATTGGAAAGCTCATCTTATATTTCATTAAACTATGTAGTTTAAACATTATATAATATCCATTTAATACAGACATGAATTTTTAACAGTACAAAATGAAATTAATGAAAAAAAGTTGAGATTTAAGGATTGAAATAAGCATAATGATTAAGAATTCCAGTCTTTCTTTTACCAAGGCAATGACCTTGATAGATTTTTTTAGCCTTTCTTTCAAAAATACCTACTTCAGGAAGTTGTTATAAGGATAAAAGAGATAATGACTATGAAGTATTTAGCATTGTGCCAGATACATGGTAGGTGCTCTATAGTATTGATGTTAATTTGCAATAATAAAAAGAATGCATTTTTCTTGTTGTATAATAGTTAATTATCTTTTCCTAGAATATATTAGGTAACAGTAGGTAACACTTTGTTTTCAAATGATAACAACATAGTATCACACGATTTCATTGAATGCACACATTTAATTTTTATAAGAACATGGTAAATAACTTCCCTGGAACTTTGCCATTACAGTCTTAATGTGGTTTCCTGCAGTGTCTTGATGTATGCTGAAGTAATGAGTATAGAATTAGCATATAAAGCCAGACTATTTTATACCCCTTCTAATTGGCTTATTTAGTCAAGTGCCAAATGGTGCAATATAAAAGGTTCTAGTGCATTATCTCTAAAACAGACAGCAGGGTTCTAGTGGGGTTTCTTTTCTAAGTCTTTCTGTTATTAGTTTCCAAGATCTTTAATCTATTAAATCCTGGTAGCTTTGCTGGTAAAGTCAATGTTTTACACATCTTTTGTATTCCCGGCAGACGTAGCATATAGCAGGTATTTGGCAAACAAAATTACTCAAGAAGAGGAATCTGAAACAATATTTTGCAACTTAATATAATGGGTTTAAATGTTATTTTCTTTTTTGTAGAAATGTCTACAGTCTAGTATTAAGGCCTTTTTTTCCTACACCACTTCTAAGTGTTTCCAGTGTGTGAATAGAAGGCCTACTACTGCTCATCACCAGTGTTATATGAGGCCCTGAATGTTTTAATACACACATGTTAAGCCATTTATATACATCCATTACCTTCGTATTTATTGCTACATTGGTCTCTTTTGAAATATGCTTCAATTTGTAGAAACCACAAAGGGTCCTTTATAGCATACAAATTAGTAACCTTCAGGTTATTATTCAGTCCAAGTATCTTATATGGAAATGCTTCAGAATTAACAATGTTATATCCCCCCTTGAGATTAAGAGAAAATAAGAATGAAGATGTAACCACATGTGGGAGGAAATGAATAGTTAAAAGATTAAAAATGAAAAAAAAGATTAAAAATGACCAAAAGTGTTTATCTTCCTGTCAAAGAGCAGCAATTTGAACTGCAGCCAATTTTTAAATGTAAAGTGCTGCCATTCTGTCCTTTTTCCCATGGCTGCTGCTGATATTTTCAAGAGTTTAAAAAAAACAAAACACCACTCCAAGACTGGGATCCCAGGATGGGCTACATAATATACGAGACCCAGTACAAAATGAAAATGTCAAGCCCCTTGTTCAAAACTAAGAATTCCAAGATGGCAACAGCACAGCATAGTGCTAAGTGCAGTACCTTGTGTGACTTCCCTGTAGGTTTCCCTGTTTGGGTGAGAAAAGGGGGTGTTCCTGTTGGCACTTTGGTTAGCAGCTCTTCAAGGTAATTTGTATCTGCAAGCAGTGAGATTTGAGCCTGAGAGAGAGAGAAAAGAGCTGTGAACTCTCCATCATGACCATGCAGTGTGATTACTGGTCATTGTAAGATGGTCAATGAGGTCATGGGATTAAGAATAATGACATCATTCATCCCAGGAGTAAGGATTGAGCCCTTGGGAGAGTAGAGAAAGCAATAGGAGGGATAAAAAGCATTTATTTAGTGTCTTCTTTTGATAGCAGGGCTCTTTTTTAAACATACACTATCCTGATTTTTCATGTAAACCATAGAAAGTAATTTATAATACCCCATTTTTTACATGAGGAAACTGAGCCTCAAGGATATAAAATAACTTTCTCATGGTCACACAGCAAATAATTAGCAATGTGATGATTGCCCACATCTGTCTTTAAGCCCAGATTCTCTACTGCACCAGCTAATGTTTGTCTTTAGGGACTGATAGCCACAATAAAAGTGCAGCCTTGAAGAGCCGATGCAAAAAGCATGAGTGCAAACAAGAAGGGTAATTTAGCCTGGCTATTTCTGTCTTGTGAAGAATCTGAGTCCTGCACAGACTGAGACCATGGTCCAAGCACAGAATGCAGTAATGACAGGCAGAAGAAACTGTCTTCCTTACAGTAGGGTAGTACAGTGGTTACAGAACAAATGTAACATGTTGGAGATGGACAGAAGATAACGACTTGATTGCTACAAAAGAAAAGCACCTCCTACAATAGGGCAGAAAAACAAAAAACAAACAAACAAAAAACCTTCAAACGATGGACACCAGGCTTCTTTAAGTACATTGAGTGCCTGTGAAGCATATAAGGGCCAGCATAATTTAGGATAGTATATTCCAAGATTCACTCACTAATGTTCCACTTTCTTTTTTTTTTATTGCTTAAAGTATTACAAAGGGTATTACATATGTGTCCATTTTATCCCCCCGCCCTAGACAGTCCCCCAGCCTCCCCTATCCCCCAGTGTCTTATGTCCATTGGTTATGCTTATATGCATGCATACAAGTCCTTTAGTTGATCTCTTACCCCCCTACCTCCTGCCCCCCAACCCTCCCCGCCTTCCCGCTGCAGTTTGACAATCTGTGTGAGGCAGCTCTGCCTCTGTATCTATTATTGTTCAAAAGTTTATAATGGTCTCTATTATCCATGAATGAGTGAGATCATGTGGTATTTTTCCTTCATTGACTGGCTTATTTCACTTAGCATAATGCTCTCCAGTTCCATCTATGACGTTGCAAATGGTAAGAGTTCCTTCCTTTTTAGAGCAGCATAGTATTCCATCGTGTAGATGTACCACAGTTTTCTAATCCATTCATCTACTGATGGGCACTTAGGCTGTTTCCAGATCTTAGCTATGGTCCACTTTCTTCATGAGTTTACATGTCCAAGTCTTAATCATACCATTATGGATATACCTTATTTTAAATCTATTGTTATTCTTATCAGTATGAATGGATTTCTCCTAATTAAAGCACTAGCTTTCTTTCCTGCAAGCCACTCTACTCATTGTTAAAGCTCATTTGCTCTTCAGTTTATTCAACTCATATTTATTGATTACCTTATATGTTCTAGGATCTGTCTACCTGGTGTGGGTGGCAGGTGGGAGTGGGGGAGGAAGTGAAGTTAGAAATGAGTAAGACACGGTTCCTGTTCAATAGGGCTTCAGAATGTAGTTATCATACAATTTTAGACTGTTCAAAGAATGCTGAGAATGCAGGATTGAAGGAGTACCAAACTTTGCCTGGTGGTGGTGGGAAACTTTATACAAAGGTAACCTTGAACAGGAAAGTCTAGATGAATAAGTAGGAGGAGTTCATCAAGTGGATTTGCAAGACTCATCTTCCTTGTGCCTTGGCTGAATTTTTTTTAACTATTCTGATCATAATATAAAAGACATAAATTTTTAAAAATTATTTAATTCAGTTCAATCCGAGGGTTGTTATAAAGTTCTTGGATTGTTTAGAAACAATCATTTTATTTTAGATCTGATGAATCAAATAATGGAACTAAAATATAATAATACCTCTGTTTCATATTTTGATGTATAGTTCTTGTATCCATAATTTAGAATATATTCTAAATGTGTGTGTGCATGTATTTTTTCACCTGAATACCTTTTAATATAGATTTAATGGAATAAAATGCCAAGTACTGTTACTGTTTCTTTTATTTTTTGTTGTAAAAAAGGTATAACATAAAGTTAATTAATGTGTTACTTACAACATTTATCATATATATTTTTTTTGCTTTCAGTGTAAAACTCTTTCTGGAGTCTGTGACCACATCATATCCCTGTCTTCAGATCCTCTGGTTTCACAGTCAGCCCACCTGGAAGTGATTCAGCTGGCAAACATCAAACCAAGTGAAGGGCTGGTAAGAGATACCATATTTTTCAAGGCCACCATCCATCGGCGGACAGCTAAAGATGTGGGCAAAGCAGCTTCTGAATATGGGAATACATGAATTTTAACAAATTTTGAACATATTGATAATTTTTTGTAAAGGAGCTAGGTAGTCGGAGTTTGTCAAAAGAAATTTTATAAAAAAGATAAATGAAAATGAAAGAAAAGTAGTAAGCATGGTGATTTTTGAATTACCCTGTTTACTTTGGTAATAAGTTAGCTTTTATTGCATTCTTTCACCTCCTACCAAAGTTCCATTGGTTTAAAGGAAGTTTAAATTAAGAGTTTTATAAAAACCATACTGTCACACCCATGCAAGTGGGTGTTTTGTTTGTTCTGCTTTGGTTTGTTTTGCTTTTAATAGGTCTCTCTTCCCTTAGGGTGGGTAAACTGAACAAATGTGATATTCTTTATCACTCACATCCATTCTTTCCTATAAGGATGAGTAAGAAGGTGAATCTTGCCAAAACTAGGCTAACATTCATGAGATGGATTTTTTTATTATATAATAACTAGAGGCCTGATGCACAAAATTCATGCAAGAGTAGGCCTTCCTACCTCTGGAAGCCGGGACCTGGGCTTCCCCTTGGCACCCAGAACCAGGCTTCCCTCACAGCCCCTGCTTTGTCCGGAAGGACATCCAGTCTAATTAGCATATTACACTTTTATTATTATAGATAAAGATAGTCATCTTCTATATTCTGTTCACCTGATTAAAAAGTGTATTGTTTCTAAATGTAACCCAAGGGAGAGCTCTTCGTTAAATCTTCAGAAAGAAAACATATACAATTAATATTAAGGAGACAGAGAAAATGGACACCTACAAAAGGTCTGCTTCCAGTTACAAGACAGAAAAAAACAAAACAAAACAAAAAACAAGAAGCTGGCTGGAGAACATCTTACCTATAGATAAATTTTCCAAGAGTACATTCAATTAATGATATTTTAGAAAATAGATATCTTGGAAATTGGCATTAATAATTTAATTCAGAATATATATTATTAAAGATCTTTAAGCAGCTTTAATTTTTATGTGGTGTTTCTTCTTTAATTAAATATATATGCATACAACTCTTTCAGAGGGCAAATCCTTCATTGGCCACCAGTGATTTTTCAGTTTGAAGCCTTCTCTTCTATAGAGTGACTTTTCTTCTGATATTTGGAAATTTACTTTTGGATAACCATAGTTCCTCAGGCTTCTGTGGCTTTTATTGATATTTTCCTGGGATGACGGAAAGCAGCATATCAAACATAGCCAGCAATCATGTCATCATAGTAACCTATAAGTGTTTTATCTAACTTCAATTAATTTTAAGAGCTTATTTGGAACATGTATACACATATTTGAAGTAATATTTATGATTTTAAATTTTTGCTATTCATTTTAGTCCAGTTTTATTTAAAGCATCTTTCAACCTATAGTATAAAAATTTTTCTTTCTACAACTCCCTTTTCAGTTGTTAGGAAGGAAGAGAACCTGTCTAAACATGATTTGTAGAGTGAGAAATTATGAACTAACTAGGGCCGTGGTCGGCAAACTGCGGCTCGCGAGTCACATGCAGCTCTTTGGCCCCTTGAGTGTGGCTCTTCCTAAGCCTTAGGAGTACCTTAATTAAGTTAATAACAATGTACCTACCTAGATAGTTTAAGTTTAAAAAATTTGGCTCTCAAAAGAAATTTCAATCATTGTACTGTTGGTATTTGGCTCTGTTGACTAATGAGTTTGCTGACCACTGAACTAGGGGCGCAGTGCATGAATTTGTGCACTTTGAAAAGAACTGTGGGCAAAGAGGCTGCGGTGGGCACAGGGGCAGGTTTCAGCCCATTCTCTGCACCCCTGCTCGGCCCCTCCCAACACAGCCCCCGGTTCCCTATCTGCCCGCAGCCCCGCTCCCACCGCCACCGCTCCCATGCACTGACGGTACCGGCCTGCTCACAGCTGCTGACCGCACGGGGCCAGCACCAGTAGCAGGTGCAAGCGGCAGCTTCTGCCCTGATCACCCCTCAGGAGCAGGGGGAGGTGGAGAAGCCCGCAGGGGCGATCAGGGCCAGCAGCCACTCGCACCCACTGATGGCATCAAGTGATCAGGACCAGCACCAGGCATTGCCAGCAGTGGGTGCGAGCAGCAGCTCTGGCACCAGCAGCAGGTGTGAGCACCCGGTGGTACCATGGCATGCAGGAGCAAAGAATTTTCAGTAACCAGCAGAGACTCACCCCGATGACAGCAACGAGCACCTTGCCTTGATCTGGCACCCCTACTCACCTGCTCCACCATCCTGCTACAGTAGATGCCCACTATGTTCCATGCTCTGCCACCTGCTGCCGACGCCTGCCATGTTCCATGTGCCCACTGGTGGTCAGCACACATCATAGCGCTCGGTTGTTTGGTTGTTCTGCCGTTTGTTCTATTTGCATATTAGGGTTTTATGTAGAGAGATTATTATGTTAGACTGGGAATCAGGAGGCATGAATACAAATCACTTCAATAAATATTTCTGTGAGTGTGATCTGGGAGATGTGGAGGAGTAGATTTAACTTCCTTGGCCTTGATCTATTCATCTGTAGAATTTTGGGAGCAGGAAGGGTAAACTAGATCATCTTTAAAGCTCTCTCTAGTTCTATGAGCCTGCAGTTCTAAGGATGGTATTTTTCTGAGAACAGAGCCTGATTATTTTCCTCTAATTTCTACTGAAATCATGGGGAATGGGGGAGAATAGGTACGTGAAGTGAGTCAACAGGATGCGAATTAATGGACTTTAGGAAATCTTGACTTTTTAAAATGAAGTTATAGCTCTGGACAGGCTTTTTATTTTTTAAATTTGAAAGAGGTAAATCTAGATCTGCTTTTGGGAATAGTCATAAACATAAAAGGCCAAGAAATGGATTCAGTTAAATTGTCTGGGAAAGAGCTAGAAGATAGAAAAGAAGAAATGTGTTTAACATTTACCAGGTATTTTCCTTACAACTCTATACAGTAGGTATTAATCTTCTCATTTAGCAAATGAGAAAATGGAATCACAGATATTCTCCACTTTGCCCTGTGTCACATATAGGTAATGTATAATAGAGGCAGGGTTTCCATCCAAGTAAATTTAAATGAAGTGCATCTGAATAAAGCTTATTCCATTATCCCATATATAAACTGGGAATTGCTAAAGGGGGGTGTGAAGAGTTTAGGAGGATGACAGGAGCACTTCATTGGGAAGATATTTCAGATGGAAAAAAAGAAAATAAAATGTTGAATATTCATAAGTGTTAACTACAAAACTATTTCCTATTGTTGATGTTAAAGGGGAGATGACTAAATATTTCACATGACTTCATTTTTTAAATTAGCAACTTTTAATTAAGTTTACTCAGTCACATTTGAAGAAATAGATTTGAGGGTTTTGGTAACATTTAGCTTGTGCTTAGCTATAGAAAGTGTATAAATGGTAAATGAAGGAAAGAAATAGAAAGTGGTGGGAGAATACCAAGCTTTAATGAAGTTTAAATAGCTTAGAAACAGCTGCTGAAGGTCTTCTGCCAGTTTCAAAACAAAGGCAGAAGGTAGCTGCTTTGTTCTTTCACTGATAAACTGGATAGATCTTTTATCATCTCTCTACCTAATTAGTCAAATCTCCTAGGATTTCTTAGATTTGAGAGTCCTGAGCATTATAAGGAATGGTGGAAAACATGTTTATTTATGATTTAAAAATATGGAACTAGTTTCTAAAATGCTTTTAACAACAATCAGCAGAAAATTAAAGAAGGAAATGGCACCTAAACTTAGCTAAACTAGATTAGAGCCAACAGCTAGATTGAAGAGAAAATAAAGGGTGTTATGGGCTAGGGTCATCTTTTGGGGAAGCCTTGGCCTTAGAGAGTTCTTTTGCTACTTAGGCACTTGGACTTTCTCCATATATCTCTTATTTCATTGACTTGATTGTGAGGTTTGTTTAGCTTTCATTGGTTAACCTACGTTTGGGGTTTGGGGATATAGTGAACCAAATGTCACTTTGGCAAGCTGAGCAGGAGACAGGGAGCTGTTCAAGTAAGCTCCAGAATTATTTTTTGGGGGGAAGGGAATGAAAGTTTTTTCATTAAATGAAAACAGATTTGTCTCAGTTCCAGAAAAGAGCCATTTGAATTATGTTTTCTTGCTGTTTCACCTTTTCTCAGAGGTGAACAAGTGATCATAAGTAGTTTTGGAATCTACATTATTCAGAAGTTGATTAGTTCAAAGTTCACCCAAGCAACTTGTTTCTTCTCTTTCTTTTGGTGCCTCATTTTTGGCCATTTTTTCTCATTGGTACTCCCAGAGGGAGATCAAAAGGATGAAGAAGTTAGTTTCAATTTTTAAAAGCAGTTACAAAAAATGGTTTATTGAAGTTAGAAGTGAAAGTATTACATAAAACCAAATATCTTCATTATTTGTAGCATTTTAAAAATGTGCTTTAGTTCCATTCTATTTCTTATAACTATGAAGTTTCTAGAATTGAACTCTGTATACATAGTTAGATCTTTATTTAAGCTTTTAAACGTTTTTATCCATCTGAAAAAATTAGTTTTAGTATAAATTACATAACACTTAATTATGCATAAATAATGATGAAAGCCTCTTCCTATAACTAATAGATACTTGCTTTAGCTTACAATTGCCATTTTTAAGTTCCTGATATGCACAATAATTACACATAGATTTTATCTCCAGAATCATAACTAGATTATCTCCATGAGTTTTTATTATCCCAATAACTATAATGACTTTTTCTAAACATTTATCATAGGGTACTAGACTTTCTCTATGATCTAATTATTTATGAGATTATTTAGAGCTCTTGTCAAACACACTAATTCATAATCAATAATGCACAGTGTTGAAAGAAGTGTGGAGAGAAATATATTCAACTTTAGCTTACAGTTGTCATAAGAGATGGGTGATTAAATTGTAAAATATCATATTCAGTTACTCTTTATAACTGCATTGCACATAATACATGTTTGCTGATCATATATGCATAACCCATAGACACAGACAACAGTGAGGTGATGGCCAGTGGGAAATGGGGGCGGGAGCTGGGTGGAGGTGGGCAAAGGGATAGGAGGGAATGGGTACATCGGTAACAGTGTCAATAATAAAAGTAAAGTTTAAAAAGGGTTCTTAGTGTTTAAAAATAAATGTTGAACAGTTCATGTTTCACTTTAATATCTATAGTTGCCAAATCGTATATTATATAAGAAAAGTGAAGGAGTACAACTGCCCTAACTATTAATCAATAAATCAGGAGCCTAGTGTTGAAAATATAGTACGGAGTCAGAATGCCTTGGCTTAAAAACTGACTTCACCACCTTTGGCAGATTCCTCAGCCTCAAAGGCTGCTGTGAAATGAATATCAAATACTTAAAACAGTCCCTGGCACATTTTAACAAGATATTTAACAAATAATGAGTGATGATTGTTTTGTATGTCCAAACAATATATATTGGGGGTTTTTGCTGTCTTTTTTCTACTTTGTCTTCTCACACTTCCTCTATTTAAAAAAACTAAAACCAAATTTAGTGTTTAGCTCTTACAAATATACTTTAAGATCCTTTATTAAATATGTAATTTTGTTAATCCTCAGGGCAGGGGCAATAACTGTAAAAATCTTGTCCTCTCCTCTGCTGAGTTCTATAATAGCATCCTTATATTTACCTTCCAATATATAATGGAATAAATAACTTCAAAAGTATGTTTTACACTTGTTACCAATGTAAGCATGAATATTACCATATGGTCATTGCCAAGGACTACTAGCCAATTTCTTAATTAATTTCTATTTGTACTTGTGTTGAGGTTAGTAATTTATTTTATATAGTGAAGAACTTTCACTTAAGAAACTAGAGTTCATAGGTAAGTAAACATCTTTTAAACTTACATTCATTTTGTTTCACATTGGAGAGCCAGGCTCAACCATTTTTGGAACCGTTACTAACATTTTGAACACAATGAGATTATTGAAATGACTTTTCAGAAATAAAATCTACATGGTGACTTTTTAGTAATTCCATACCATCAACTTTACTGCTTCTTGTTGTTTTTTTATTTCTTACATATTATCAATGAAAACACATGTATATTTAGGTCTTTAGATATATAACTAACATAAAGGTATGGAAAATTAACATTATATTTCAGACTTTAAGTTTATTAAAATTGGTATTTTTTTAAAATCAGTATTTTGAAATGCAAAGCACTTTTATATGTAATGCTTAGGCAATTTTTCCCCAAAGAGAAATTAAGTAACGGAATCTTTCTTAGAAAGGAAAAAAAGCCATTCACAAAAAATAATCTATTTTTTCTGATTTACTTAAATAAAAATATTTAAAAATTTTAAATAATACTTTCTTGTGATATTTTTCCTTTAAAGTCCTATCACTGTCCATAATTTAAAGTTTTTGTTTGCTCTAAAAGTTTACACAATTTCAGGATTTCTGAATATTCTTTAATTTTAATGAAGCTTTTTCAAAAATGACTTTATTTAAATGGAAAATGGAATCCCATCCTCTTTATTGGGAGAAGTGGTTGCCACACATTACCTCTTAATTACTGATATAGAGATGATTGGATGTAATTATTAAAATGGCATCAATAAGAAATAAAGGCAGAAAATGCAGGATACCACAAAAGAGCAGGAGAAAAAAAGTTGATCTTACCAGTATTTTATCACTCTTCTGTCTCTTTAGTTGTAGTTGAAGTGGCTCTGTAGAAGCCTACTTTGTATTGTGTAATATGTATCAATTACAATAAGCTTAATAACATACCAATGTTTGAATTTTTCATTGTAACTTTTCTTTTCCCACAGAACATATAATACAGATTTGGGGGCAGTGAGGTGTGTTCTTTCGTCAGGGTATTGCATTATGATACTGCATTTCATAGGCAATTCACTTACCAAGTAGTTATTTGATTAAGCTGTGTATAGCTTTTTGCGGGGCAAACATTAGAAGTCAGCACATTCATATAGGAGTTTCTTACCAGTTTAAAGACATCATTATTGAATCATAGATTCATTCCTGGGGCATATGGCAATTTTAATTTAATAAGGTGGTCAACAGGATTGTAATAACTATGTATAGTATCAGGTGTGTACTGAAAATATCAGGGGGAACACTTTATAAGATATATCATTGTCTAACTGCTATGCTGTACACCTGAAACTAATACGAAATAATATTGAATATAAATTGTAATTGAAAAATAATTTTTTTAAAATTTTCAACGAAATAATAATTTGATAGAGTAATTTTTGTAAATGAGTTATGATATACTTGGAAGCATTCCAGTTGCTTCACTTTTTTTCTGATGCTGTTTTTTTCTTAGGGTATGTATATTAAATCAACGTATGATGGCCTCCATGTAATTACTGGAACTACAGAAAATGTAAGTATTGTAACATTTCAAAGGTTTGGTTTTTCCTTGTATTGTTAAACAACTTATATGTCTTACATAATTACATTTGACTTTTGAGGGCATGAACTAATTAGGAGGCAAAACTAAAAAGACATTGAGTTAGTAATGTCTTTGGGAGAAATTCAGTCAGTTTATTTAGTTTAGAATAGCTATTTACTTAAAGTGAATCAGATGTTTTCTGTTTGCAGCCAGAGATTTGTCCTTGTTAATACGTATTTTCTGTTTCATGACAAGTTATTGCAACATCCAAAAGAATCCATTTCCATCTGTCAAATAGTTTATTTATATTAAGAAACTTAGCTCACATAAGAAAAAAACATCAGATAAATCATGCTTTCTGAATACTTGGTGTATATTTCAGCTTAATTTAGTGGATGGAGCATGGTATAGCTCAATGGTTTTCACAGTGAGGACCTCCCTGGACAAGCAGTATCAGCCTCCCTTGGGAACTTGTTAGAAATGCAAATTCTCAGACCCAGCCAGTAAGAACTACTGCTGGCAGTGGGTCAGAGTGCTAGGTCCTACAAGCAGTTCTGCAGCTTAATGGCAGTGTAATTTTTGGCAAATCACTTACCCTCTCATTAAGTTGTTTCCCTAATCTATAAATTGGAAATAATATCATATATACTACATACCTCACTAAATTGTTCTGAAAATCAAATAAGCTAATAAACATGAAAGACTATACTGTAAGAGCTACAGAAATGTGAAATCATCGTGTTGGGCATTAACACGATCAGTATAATAGACTTGAATTGCATAATAAATCATTATTCGTGCATTGGATTGTCCCAGATATCCACCCTACTCTTTTAAGAAGGTGCAAAGCTTTGAATTTGTTTCCTTTTAGAAATTCTGACAAATTGCATCCTTATGCTGTGTTCCTTCAAAGAAGACCGAGGTGGAATTAGTTAATCTCAAGTTTTATTGATCTCAACATTTTACTAGCATTTTCTTTTTAAAAATCAACATGGTCACCTAATTCTCCTATTACTTTATTTACTGACCCCCTCACACCCGCTTCTCTGTGAATGATGAAATATATAATAATAAGTTAGAGTTAGACTGCTGTGCTGACTTCAATTCTAGTATTGAATGAGAGTTAAATGGGGTCAAGAATATAATTTAAATGCATGTTGTGAACTATTTAAATGTTTTAATGCAGAGAGTTGCTGTAAACTATATGCTTTTCATTGATTGATCATTCTCCTATACTTGTGTATTTATTTGTTCGTTTTAACAAACTTTTGTTATGTTTCAAGCTCTGGCCTAGGTATAGAAAGAATTTAAAAATTAAACTAGCTTTGTCGTTAAGGAGTTCAAGTAGGGGGTTATCTATGAACAAGCTATAAAATTTGCATAGATGGGCAAAGGAAAGAATAGTAGATACTGTTAAGTAAAATCAGAGGACGAATCACAACTTAAGATTTTGAACTGTATCTTGAAGAATTGGTAGGAACATCATCCCTATATTGTCTGTTGTCTAAAAAATAAAAGTTGAGTACTATGCATTGATCATATTAATTACTTAGAAATATTTGATAAGTGGACAAGTTATCAAAGAAAGATGGATTCTGTGAGTGGTTCAGATATGAACCAAATATTAATAGTCCATCACTTAATTCTTTTTTCTTTAAAATATTTTACTGTTTTTGGTACCCTTAGTCACTTATGATTAGGGGTCATTTATCATTAGCTGCTCACTAAAGTGACTAAGTTATTTTGCTTTGCTGTGCCCTACTTTCTTATTTTCTCATATAGAAAATGAGGGATTTAAACAAAATGATCTTTAGGATCCCTTTTAAAACTGGAAGTCTATAATTTATAGGACTTAGTCCCTTTTTCACTTATCTGTGCAAAAAGTCGTTTTCGTTTCCTTAAAATTTTGTCTATCAACTATCATTTTCTCTTATATCATGATTAGAGCCATTAGCTTGATATTTTTCTTTAATACTCTCCTCTAAAAAGATCAATTGTTAGCCAGATAGCACAAGGACTGACTCTATAGTTACAGCTCTATTACAGTAATGATTTACAAACTTTTCAGAATTGTTACTTGCTATTTGTCTGAATTGGTAATATACCCACCTCCTAAAGATACTGTAAAATAAGTACAATATTTTTCTTATGACACTATTCTTAGGGTTGGGTTAACATCCTAGATGAACTACTCTCTTAATAGTAGACTTGTGTTATTACTTTGTTCAAACTAGAATTTTCTATGATCTTACCTTGTCTTGAATTCTAGCCTAGGGCAAATAATTTTTTGAATTTTAAAATTTATTGAACTAAGGTTAATATTGTTTTGACTTCTTTGTTTTTTAAATAATTGGAAATGAATTTTTAAAAAGGAACTAGAAATAATTTTAAAGTAAATCCATTCCAGGGTCTCAAAGGTAGCATTTTACTTTGCAATTCTATCATCATATCATTCTTCATTAGCTTTCAATAGATTCTAATAAATAAATACTACATTGTCTATAGTTGTATTTGATAAATTAATACATACATAAACATGCACAAATATATTTTTCATTAAAACACTTTTTCTGTATATTCAAAAGTTCATACATATTGCAATATGTATAATCAATGATTAGTAGTCAGAGAAAAATAAAGAATAGTATTTTACATTGATTACCCATACCTATATTATAAATTTTCTATCTTAAATCTCATTTTAGTTTTCTAAAGATTTCATAAGCTTGTCATTATTAGTTTACCAAAGTTGTTTTTTGCTTTTCTGTTTGCTTTTGTATATCATCTTTTATTAGAATTTTTAACAAATGATGGAATTGTTACCTCTTGTGGAAATGTAGGCATTTTAGTTTATTTAGTATGGTTTTGTTTGCCAATGTATTATACTGTATGAAAAATATGAAATGGAATCCTATATAATAAAAGGGTAATATGCAAATTGACCCTAACAGCAGAGTGACTGGGAATCACTGGTTACTATGACACACACTGACCACCAGGGGGCAGATGCAGGAGCTGCCCCTTGGTGGTCAGTGTGCTTTCACAGGGGGAGCTCTGCTCAGCCACAAGCCTGGCTGACGGCTGCCAGTACAGTGGTGGTGGTGGGAGCCTCTCCCGCCTCAGCAGCACTAAGGATGTCTGACTGCAGCTAGGCCTGCTCCCTGCTTGCAAGTGGACATCCCCTAAGGGCTCCCAGGCTGCCAGAGGGGTGTCTGACTGCCAGCTTAGGCCCAATCCCCTGGGGACCAGGCCTAAGACAGCAGGTGGTCATTCCCCGAGGGGTCCCAGACTGTGAGGGCACAGGCCGGGCTGAGTGACCCCCCCTGAGTGCACAAAATTTTGTGCACCAGGCCTCTAGTGTTCTTATAATAAGACATTTAGATAGAGAATCCTATATAATAAAAGAGTAATATGCAAATTAACCATCACACCCTCACTCTGTCAGTCCCTCACAAAGATGGCTGCGGCCACAGAGCTGGAGCGAGCAGGAGGCTTGGTTGCCCCGGCAATGGAGGAATCCAAGCTTCCCGCCTGCCTTGGCCAGCCCTGAGCTCCGCTCAAGGCTACAAAGTTTTAATTATAGAAGATAAATAAATCCCAGATACCTGCTTCCAGCCTGCGGCGATGACCTGCCTGAAAACTGCCATCAGCCCCTCACCCAGGCTGGCCAGGCACCCCAGTGGGACCCCCTTCCACCCTGAAGGGGCTGTGGCCAGCCTGCAAACAGCCATCAGCCCCTCACCCAGGCTGGCCACACCCCCATGGGGCAAGGGTCCCCACTGGGGCACTTGACCAGCCTGCAAACAGCCATCAGCCCCTCACCCAGGCTGGCCAGGTACCCCAGCAGGACCTCCACCCTGATCTGGGACACCCTTCAGGGCAAAGCAGCCAGCCCCCACCCATGCACCAAGCCTCTATCCTATATAATAAAAGGATAATGTGCAAATTGACTCTAAGAGCAGAACGACTGGGAATGACTGGTCACTATGACACACACTGACCACCGGGGGGCAGACAATGCAGGAGCTGCCCCCTGGTGGTCACTGCACTCCCACAGGGGGAGCTCTGCTCAGTCACAAGCCAGGCTGATGGCTGCCAGTACAGTGGTGGTGGCAGGAGCCTCTCCCACCTCTTCAGCAGCGCTAAGGATGTCCGACTGCAGCTTAGGCCTGCTCCACGTTGGCAAGTGGACATCCCCCGAGGGCTCCCTGGCTGCCAGAGGGATGTCTGTCTCCCAGCTTAGGCCCGGTCCCCCGGGGAGCGGGCCTAAGCCCGCAGGTGGACATCCCCCAAGGGGTCCCAGACTGCAGGAGGGCACAGGCTGGGCTGAGGGACCCCTCCCCTCCGAGTTCACAAATTTTTTGTGCACTGGGCCTCTAGTGTTATATAATGTAACTGAACTAATGGCTGTTCATCTATTAATTTGCTTTTCTAAGTTATTTGGAATTGATAGTATTAATGATGAAATAAATTAGTAATCTAATCATCAGTTGACAGAGCTTTGATGCCGATCATAGCATATACTTGAAAATGCTTATTTGCCAAAGTTAATGTGAATTATTTGTATTAAATAGAAAGGATCACATTTTAAAACATAATGTTTTGAATTGTATTTTTGAACCAGTTGCCCAGTAGAGCCTAGTAGAATTTGTCTATAAAGTTTGTACTGGGTACTACCAGTTATTATTTTCCCTTAATGCTCTCAGAAACATATTGGTCTTTTATAACAAATATCTATATATTTATTTGCATTTCTACTTCCTACTATTAGTTATACATAGAATGCAAATAGTATATTAAATATTAGTAATCTTTTGTTTGCTTAGTTCCTTGAAGATTATAATTAAATTATTGATCTAATATAAAGAGATGAACTTATTGTACTGTTTCAGAGAGAGGAGATGACTGATAAAAGTTATGTTCTGTAATTTTTTTTTTATGTTAAATTTAGTCACCTGCAGATCGGTGCAAAAAAATCCATGCTGGCGATGAAGTGATTCAAGTTAATCATCAGACTGTGGTATGTATAATTACTTTATGAGTCAGTGGGAGGAACTAATATAAAGTTTTGTTAAAGCTTTAAAGTAATATCAATGAAATGAAATACCTGTTTGTGTATAAAATAATTCAACAACCTTTTTAAAAAATAACTGAATGACTATTCCTCTTAATTATTTGATGAAATGTTAAGGCACAGTTTTTAAAGAACATGAGGAATGTGGGTGGTGGCTGAGGTTAGATATACATTGCTATATAGACAACTATAGGATAACATTATACACCCCATGGACTGGGGTAATAATTTTGGAATAGAAATTAAAGTCACAATGCATACAAATTCATCCTTTTCTTGATACAATTTTTAAGTCTTATTTTACAAAGTATTTAATGTCCTAGTTGATATGTTTTATAATAGCATGCCTTCCTTCATCTACTTTAGCATTGATTTGTTCATTAAATTGCCTGGTTATTGATTTATTTTAAATGTCAATTTTTTAAAAAAATATTTAAACATTAATAGCTGAAATAGCTCTTCAATTCCCAAAAGAGAACTACAGTGTTAGTTTTATTTTTAAAGAAATATGTTTTTATTGATTTTAGGGAGAGGGATAGAGAGAGAGAAACATTGGTGAGAGAGAAACATCATCTATCAGCTGCCTCTGCACGCCCCTACTGGTGATCAAGCCCGCAACTCGGGCATATGCCCTGATCAAACCAGTGAGCCCTTGGTTCAACCAATGAGCCACACGGGCTGGGCTACAATGTTAGTTTTAAAACTATTGCACTTAATTAAATAAATTCATAAAATTTTCTTGCTTTATGAACCTCACGGATGCTTTTCTAGGCTAAGAATGACAGTGACATTCTGTGTCTATGGTAGATTTTCAAGGGCTATTTTTTTAAATCTCAGATTTAGAAAATGAACATTATATGATTTTTATTTTAGACTATTTTGTGTCTAGGTTGGTTCACTTTGTTATCCTATCTCTGCCAAAATAAAATGATTTGTTTAAAAATGTAGATAAAATAATCTGATTATTAATATAATTATCATTTGAGAAAAAATTGTTTTATTCTGGTAAATATTCTTATAGGTCACTAACTCTTCAAAGCGAGTAGTAATTTCCTGTTGTACCTTTAATTAAATTTGCTTTTGCATGTTCTAGTCATAGGAGAAGTTTTAAAAAGAAAGGCTATTTGGGGGGAGATTAGAAGACTTGTGTGACAAATCTGATCTTTCTCAGTGATTCTGATCTTAAGGCAGAAGCCATTTTAATTCTGTCTTTGAATAAACTGAAAAGTTTGTGATATTTTAGAGAGACCCCTGAAAACTGATAATTAAAGTTATGATGTTTATTTAATGACTTCATTATTTAAGGGAATAGAAGTTAATGAAAGTTTAAAAATTAAACACATGGGTGTGAGATTAATAGGAAATAATGCAGAATGTTGGTAATTAAAAAAGCCTCTTTACACGATGGCAATTTTGATGATGAGAAATTCTCATTACTAGAAACTATACAACGTGGTTGTCCTGACTAAAGTTACTTGTCCCCTTGGATGAGGATTTGGGTAGTGGGATAAAGCAGCTGCTTTATTAGACAGGCAGCTTCTCCTTCTAGGTTCATGTTGCCTCTCTTTCTCCAAACTGACCTTAACAGACATGACATCCATTGGATAGTTGGACCAATTTCCAGTTAGCCAATTCTAAGAGGGTAGAAATTATTCTCCAATGAAAAATAAATTGTTTAAAGAGTACTGTTTGTGCAGCAAAGAATCTGATATTTATCAAGTGAATATGAAAGTCTTTAAGTGCTACAAGTAAACTAATAAAATCTATATGGATTGATGATATTTAAATACTGTGAGAACATGTAAATGTATCTTTGCATCACAGGAATATTATAAAATACTGAAAACTGCACAGAATAAGAGTTGGGGGAACTTGCGGAAGTTTTTACTCTGAAATTGATGTATGGTTTTAAGAATCATTTTCCCTTTTTATAACAATAATAATCAAAGCCAAAACTTGGTGAGTTCTTGTAGTGTGCCAAGCATAATATTAAGTATTTTACTTATTTTATCATTTATTCTTTACACAGATCCTACAAAGAAGGTGTATGTGAAAATTGAAACTCAGAATGATTATTTAACTTACCCACAACTAAAAACTCTATGAATCTAAGGCCCATGCTCTTATTTTATTTTTATTATACTCCCTCCCCAAACTCAAATTATAAAATTACCAAACAAAAGGGAAAGAATTCTAACAATCATCTAAGTAAATCTCAGTATTCAGTGAGCAATTAAGTGGGACCAAGGATAAGAAGAGGAAAGTAAGTGAAAACTTACATAACTGGGGTAGAATCAACTGAACTGAAATTAGAAATGGTGTTGAAATTTAAGTTTCTCACTTCTTTCCTGCAGATAGATATGTAAAACATCACAACACCAGGCACATGTTAGTGGCTTAATAAAAATTAACTTTTGTCCTCCCTCTCCTCCTTTTACCTGATATAACAGTTGGGCCAATCGGAGTCCAGTTTCTTGGCAGAACCTACTAATTGATTTTGGATAACAATGAAGACATTCTCTGACAAGAAAAATATGTTCATTCCATTAATCTAGTCTTCTTTAATAATGTGATCAATTACCAGATCTTTGTGTTCAAATGAGAGGCATATTTGTGGAATAATGGTACATTTCAAAAAATACAGCCTTCTCTGCCCTCTTTTTTTCCTGTAGCCTGCATTGTGGTCTATATAGTGCTTTGAATTTTTTATTAGACAATATTCAGAGGTGGTGAAATGGAAATTTTCTGGATTTTCTTACTATGAAAAATTTGGTAGGTAGACAAATTAGTTGAAAAAGTATAAATTATTTGTAGTCTGCAATTACCCCTTCTATCCCTATCAGGGATATTAGCGGTTGGTTATGATATAGTAATTACATTAAAGTGTTGCTTAATACATTTGAAATATATATTTAGTATTTTAATCCAGTAATTAATTGGCCAAAATAGTGAGATATTGTTAATATGATTCTATAACAATTTCGACTCAATAATGAAAAGAATAATGTTCAGTCTTATATTTTAAATGTTATTAGCTCAGTTAGTAGTTGGTATTTACCTGTAATTCCAAAATTTCCTACTATAGTTAGTAATGTAAAATATAAACTCTGATAACTATTCTTATTTTAAAATATATAGAAAAGCAATTTGAATTTTTTCCCTAAGACTCTGAGAAAGTTGAATGAATCACAGATACATTCAAATACTATTTTTTAAAAAATTGTTAGTATGGTATATCTTCAAGATGTCCAATTAGATGTGTGTTTAGAGTTCCTTTTTTTAAAAAAAAAGTATATTATTTGAAATGAAACTGGAAGTTTTATGTTCTTTTTCATGTTGCTATATTTTTATTGTAAGTGGCTTTTAAGCTTTTCAAATGAACATACTTCTGTGGCTGAGAAACTGTGGCTGCCAGGTAGGAAGAAGAAAAAAATCATGAACATCCAAGCAAAGCAGACTGAGTCCTATTGCATGTCTTCCCCGCCAGTGAAGATCCAACTCCTCAAAGGCTGCTGGATTTTTTCCACTTCATCTGCCACTACATCCCTCTTTCTGGGAGATACCTCGGCATAGCTTGAATCAGCAACTCTGCCCTCATGATGCACTTTTAACACGTTTTTTAGCTGATGAGACTACTTAATACTTATAGTTATCTATTTGGGCATATTCCTTAATGAATTTGTTAAATTTCTTGTTAATCCTCTTTTTGGTGTGTAAGTGTTCTACAGCTTCTATCCATCCTAAAAACAGATATTTTCTTCTTAGAAATATAATTGAAAAGAGTGAGATATGTGATGGTTGAGTCCAACATTTGGGAAAAAAATCATTTTATTTTGTGTAAATATTAAAAAATATTCCTATTATTTTTGAAAGGTCTTCTGGAACCTGGTGACTACATTCCATCAAGAAATGGTTTAATAGATGTGGCTATAAAGGCTACTGGAATGGAAAATAACCAGTTTGGGATAGTCAAGAAGAAGATAGGCTGCAGCAAATAGTCAGGATGTTGGGTATTGACTAGGGAGAGATGGAAGATGGAAGCTAGTGGTTCTTACGACCCCCAACTGGTGAACATTGTTGAGCAAGATTTAAACTGGTAATGGCAGAGGGTGGAGGGGATGGGAAGGAACAAATTAAAGGACTATTGTGTCATCTGTAAAGTTCATTCTGACTTCATTTTTACAATTCTCAAAGGTGTCTCCGTTACTCTCTTATTCTCATTCTAGTCTTCCATTTTTCTCGCTATTCTCTTCCTCTTTTCCTTGAACCCAGAACAACAGTATTGATTAAAGGGAAAGCCATAATAGAATGGATGGAGAGTGTACTGACCCATTAAAGCCCAGATCTCCTTAACCTTCCCTCTCACCCTACCACCCTGCTCCTGGACTTCAGCAGGAGGAGTGGCTCTTTTATTGCAATCAATACCATGGTATCGCTAACCCCAGATGTGCTTTTCTATATGTATATATTTTTAATTTACTAAACTGTTGTCTTTATTTTTTAGACTTTTCTTCTAATTTCATTTTCTTCCTTTTTCCTTTACCATCTCCATCTCTTCTCACTTAACTATTTATCTTAAATGTTTTTATTCTTGCCTATTTTCTTCTGTTCTCCTTTATCAAAGGAGAAAGTATTTTTCTTATAATTCTTTATACTGAAAATATTGAAAACTGAGACCTCAAACAGCAGTATTTCTGATGCACCTCACATCTTATTCTGGTAAACACAAGATGCTGCTGGAGTGCAGAGATTAACTATATTAACATGGTGTTTAACAAATTGCTTAATAAGTAGTTATGATAATACACTAAAATACTGTGTTAGGATTCTAAGAAATTGGTGTTCTAAAGCAGCAAGTGAATTGTTCTCTTTAAGAAGGGACATTTACCAAATATTAAAGGAAACACTGCATCATAGATTTCAGTTACTCATAGTAATGTTTTATTTCAGATTCTACCTTTTATAGTATATAGTTTATATGATCATATTTCTTTTATTTTACTTGAGCATTGTGGATTTGATGAGAATGTGTGGAAATTGGCTTTAAGTACCACATACTGATATGACTATAGATTTATTTTCCCTAGAGGGATCAATTAATTAATTATCTAATATAATATTCTATGATTTTTCTGTTATCAAACTAAAATTTATTATCTTAAGTTTTCATATAAAGGAGACTAAGTTGTATGATGTCTTAATAATAGTAACTTGCTGTTAACTGATTTATTTTCTCTGCAGATCTCTGCATCCTGATTTGTTTCTTTCTTATTTATTGAATTCTTACTAGCTTCCCCAGGAAAAGAGTAATTGCTTTTAAAAATGGTTACTCCAATTTATTTTTATTATTAGACTACATCTTTCAGTGTAGAATATATTTAATATGATCTAGTTATTTTACATGGAATTTTAAAAAAGATTTCCTTATAAATGATTATTGCGTATGTTTAAAATGTATCTATTGGCTGATATTCTTACCTACTTATAAAGTGTGCAACTCACTTGCAAGTCAGTATTAATACTGCAGTCCTTTTCCTACCCCTATCAAAAAGGCAAATATTGACCAGTCATAATTGCCTAATCCAATTTCAGTCTGGGGGGAAGTGTGTTAATTAATAGATAACATTTAACTGCCTGATGAAAATAAAACATTATTACATGATAGGTAAACACCTTAGAACACCATAATACAGAAAATTCAAGCAAAATCTTAAATCCTTCATCTAAAATTCATTTTATGTTATTTAGCCATCAGATTCAAATATATGCCTCATCCACTAAATTAACATTCTGATCAGCATGATGGAAGTTCATTAACTAAATTTTCTCATTTTAGAAGATTTAGAATGTTGCTTATTTAGCTATATATATGCATATATACACATGCTTTGCTTTGGTTTTGATAAATACAGGCTTCTATTGCAATATTTATGAGTATTTTCAAATAAACGTATCTTTGTTAAATGTCTACCACTAAGTGACATTATAAAGATTATTCATAGCAAAGTTATAATTTTTTAAACATATTCCTTTATGAATACTAGGGTTTTGGTTCCATTCTCATTTGGATTTCTAAATTCAATTTAATCATGATTTTTTTAGAAGTATAAATGTTTTCTTTGTTTTTCTCATAATTCTTATTAATAGGAACTGTAGATTTTTATATAACAATGCTTTCTTTTATCTCTTAGCTTTGGTGACTAGGACTCTACTTTTTATTTGAAAATACACACATTTCTAATATCTTTGCAAGAAGAACAGAAATGACATATAGGAAGGAATGGCTGAAATGTAATGATTTTCAAATATATGCAAACCCAAAATTGTCTTAAAATTTAACCCATGTAAATATCTTCACAAAATTTTTAGTGAAAAAAAAACTGTATTCTTATGGTTCTTTCAAAATATATCATTGGTTTTCTTTGGTGGGGGAATGAGGTTCTGTAGTATAATCAAAGATTTGCTCCTGCAGTCTTTCACTCTGATATGATTATCTTCCTACTAGCTGAGGCTGTCAGACTCACTCAGTTTTCTGTTTTGGAAAAGTTAAAGGACACATGAATGATAATGAAAGAAAAATAAAATTGGCTTCTATTTAGTTTTCTATAGCATATACGAATGTGAACCATGAATCCCTGAAATAAACCTTTAGTCTTCAGAGATTGCAACATTACCCATGTCTTACTGAAATGGAAGGAGGGAAAGAAAGTTTGTGTTGGAGATGCTAAACTATACCCACATATTTTTTATCAGTTTGATACAGATGCATAAACATCAGTGATACAAAGGCTGCAATTACTGTAAGTTATAGGTAAGAGGAGATAATGAGAGTAAAAGGATATGGAAATGTATCACCTTTGGCAACAAGGATGTGGGTGATTCATAAAACATAAAGAAAAAATATAATTATGATTCTTTCCTTCCTTGAGCTTTCTCATAAGTCCATACAAAATTCTGAGTTAACCTTCATAACTTCTTGGTTATGCAGAAAAGGACTCCAAGAAGATGGTATGCAATAGGTGAAAAAATAAAATTACTAGCTTCTTGTAGTGCTCAACTTTCCTTTCTCTCTTGGGCTCTCTATCCATTTTTACCAGTGAGAAATTATGTTCTCTGTGCTTTCTCTTTAAATAAAATACACACATGTATATTATATACATGACTATGTGAAATTGACATAGAAGTATTAATTATTAAAACATGTAAATTCAAATTGTGAGTAGCTCAACCTGATCCAGGTTGAACTGTAAAATTAAACCACATTAAAAATGCCTTAAAAATGCCTTGATGTAGTCTTATTTCACTGGGTAAGTGACTTTTAAAGTTAAGAAGGAGGATGTGAGATGAACTACTAATAATAGTGCCTCAATAAATAAAGTTGTAAAATTATGGAATTTTTTCTTGATGAAAATAAAACTTAATTTCCATATTTCTTCTTGTCAAATGCATATTGCTTTTATTATTTCCCAAGGTAATCTCTTCTAGTCATATTTGTAAAAATATCAATACTAAGGTTTTATTTAAAATAGAGACACCTTGGCACAACTCTGAATAATCTGAATTACCTATTTAAATTATTTTGCTGAAATTTAAATCAATTGTTGCATATATTTACTTAAGTAAATACATACTTTTCAACTTATTTTCCTTTATATTTGAACCATGGGTAATTCTCTATTTCTTTTCAGTAAGTGAAAGATCGTGGAATAGTAAAATTAGGAGATCTCAAAATAAACTATAGGGTAATATAAGACTTTCTCATTCATATTTTGTGGGAGGAAAATAATTTAGGTATAGGTGAAGTCTGTAGATTGGTACTCAAGATTTAGTAGTTCTAATGCATCTTTGAAAGATATTGTGTATCAAAATTTATTACTTCTGAAATATTTATAACTGTATGACATTTCTTCCACGTAGCTTGTTATGCTAAAGAAAGGCAGTCATCAGCATAAAATGTTGAATTCATTAGATACTTCAATAACTTTTTAGTATTTCAAAGGAACAGAACACTAATAAATACCTCAGCACCAAAAAAATGTGGCAAACATAGTGTCATTAGTCATGGTGCGATGGGTTGTATATTGAATTAAGTCTCCTCAGTGATTTTAAAAAGAACAGAAGGACGTTTGTATATAGCGTGACTCATCATCAGACATTCATACAGGCACACCTCATGCATCTGAAATTTCTTTTGTGGAGAGGTATCATTTATAAATTACAGCCTATGAGTAAGAGCATGTGAATACATAAAAGCACGTGTAAATGTTAATGAATCTGGTACTTTGTCTTGTGAAGGATAATACCTCTGAAAATATTTTAAGAAATGTCCTATCTCTTGTGTTTAGGTATATAGATGCTTTCTTGTATCTCCAAATGCAACTGTGACAGGAAGGTTGATAGGCTTAAATTCTTACCTTTATGCCTATTTATAACTTTGACTACCAGGGACCATAGGGTAGAGATTATTTTTATATATTGGTCAAATAATTCACCAGCTGTTGTTTGGAAATCTGATAGGCTAGGGCAAGTCCTAAAGGAGTCAGAGAAACCTTCTTCCCTCTATGTAGTACCAAGAGAAAAGGAGGTCTCTCATCTCTTCAGCATCAACCCCAAAGCCTCTTCTGCTCCTAATCAAGTAACCCATTGTCCAAGGACCTGCCCACTTATGTTACCCTTCACCTGGGAACCTCTGGTGTTTGCTTCAGCCTGATAAAAACAATTACAAGCCCCATGCACAAGAAAGCAGAACTCCTCTGGCTTTTAACACTTGGGATTACCTTAAAGATTTTCTTAAGAAATTTTAATCCTGTTATGTTGTATGTAAAATACATTTCAATGTACAAGTTGGGGATAACATGTAAACTAGTAAATGATAAACTAGTAACTGCTTAGAAACACTGGCATTTGCTACCTCAGACAATAAGGGAGATAGTAGTAGTAGATTAGCATATGTGAAAAACATTATCTGTAGCTGATAATAAGACATATTTTGGGTAAGATGCATATGGTGGTTTTTAAAAAGTTCATTCTAGCCCATTAATGCAATGTGAGTGACATATTCCATTAACATATTGAGGAAGAGAAACTTGGACTATTTATAACCACTACAAAATATTTTTTCTGGGGGAAAACTTCAACAGTGTTTACATAATGTGTATGATTAGGCAGAATCTTTCATTGACAAATAGAAACTATATCCATTTTTATATTCCTTGTCATAATCACATCACTGTGAGAGTATTCAAGATATAAATACTATTTTTAAAAATATTAATGTATAAGAAAGTTTGGTAATTTGGAATAAAGAACGACTTATAGTTTTAGTATCAATTATATATATTAGAGAAAAATTTAATACTACATCTTCGTTTTACACACAAAACTAAACTCCCTTTCCATTTCAAGGCATTATATTGTCTCTGAAACATGTGTTCTCATTCCTCCATATCATCTCAGTAGTCAAGTTATTAACAAATAATGTGTCTTTCATTTTAAGGCACATTATTGATTGCAGGTTTATCCAGATAAATAAGAATAAGTTTTTCTCAAAAAAAAGTAAAAAGGACACTCAAAATCCAGTTTATGAGGATGGGTGGAGAGGACTGGGGTGTGAGGAAACATACAATTTTAATGTGAAAAAATGTCACTAGAAATATACAGTGTGCTATAAGATTCACATGAGAAAAATATGGTTTTAGCTGTAAGAGGCTTTATGATGAATATTGCATTTACTATGAGCCATTATGGATAAGTCAGATTTTTTTATTTTTTTACTTTTAATTTATTTATTGATTACGGTATTACATATGTGTCCTTATTCCCCCATTACCCCATCACTCATGCCCTCACAGATAAGTCAGTTTTTAAAGGTGGGAGAAAATTTTCTAGAAAAAGGAAGAGTGATTCTGCAAAGACATGGCCGTGATTAAATGCAGTGTTTGAGAACATGTACTTGGTCCACCAACATTTACACCCATATGGAACTACTGAAATTTGCTCAAACTAGTGATACTTTGTCTCATGGCTTTGTTTACTCCTTCATCCTCCATATCCCCTTCACCTTTCCAGCTCCTAAGAAATTCAGCTTAGACTATTATGAAACCTCTGAATCCTCAAGGACTGATAAGATGCCCTTGATGGGGGATCCAATTGCACCCAGTATTCACCCTATTAAGGTACTTCTCTTACTTGATTTTAAAGGTTTATTTACCTGCTCATCTCTTTTCCCTGCTCAATAGTGAGGCACAGACTGTGCTGCATGCACCATATTATCCATGATGCATGGAAGGCACACAAGATTTACTGATTTTATAAATTATAATACCTAATCTTAGCATATTAAAGACCTAAATATTCTAGACATGAACGAGTCAGTGCCTTCAAGAAGCTCTTCATATGGTACAGTGGTTCTCAAAATGTGGTTCTAGACCAGTAGCATCAGCACCACTTAATAACTTGTAAAAAAAAAAAAAACATGAAAATTATAGGGCCCCACTTCAGACCTACTAGATCAAAAATTCTGGAAGTTTAAATAGCAATCTGTGTTTTAACAAGCCTTCTAGGTGAATTTAACACATGCTAAAGTTTGAGAATAACATTAAAGAGAAATAATAGGAGACAGCTATGGCCATATTGACAAAGGACCTGTTTGAGTAATTTATTTTTTTAGCTGGCTTGAAGGGAAGAATACTTACACTGTAGCGGTATTTTGGAGCTACAAAGGAGTAGAAGCAGAGCGACCAGTTAGGACTCTTGTAAGTCTAGCAATTGAGTACCCAAACCAGAACTAAGGCAGTGAGAAGAAGCATTAGTTGCTAGGATCTATTCTTTAGGACACATGTACTTAAAAGGGGAGGCTATCATAAGTGAGACCACACTCCAAACTTGAAAGGGTAGTGGGGAACTTTTGTTGTTGCTGTTGAATGAGAGTAGGGATAATGAATTTTATTTTAAAGTGTTGAATGTAACATTCATTTGAACTACCAATGGGATATTTAGGGGGGGATGCTTGCTCTTATAGTGCCTTGTGCTTTAGAATCAAACAGATTTGAATGAGAATTCTGGCTTTACCACTTAACTATATTTTTAATCTTGACCAAGAAAACTTAATGTATTTTTGCTTCAGTTTCTTCACATGTAAAATTGGATTCATAGTTGACCTCATAGGGCTGTTGTAAGAATGAAAATACATATATATAAAAGGAATGCAATGTAGATGTCAAGAATCTAGCACAGTGAATTATTGGTACTGATTATTCAGTAGCCATTAGTATGGATGAACTAAACTGTTGGAAATATGTCAGTAGAGTTCTGAATAGGAAGCAGGGATGGTTAGAAAGATTTGAGAACCATTTGCAGAAAGTTGTTATTAGAAGCTCTGGGAAGAGAAGTGTTTATTGTAAGAAGACCACATGAAATATTAGAAAGGGTCTAATACAGGGGTGGGCAGACTTTTTGACTCGAGGGCCACAATGGGTTCTTAAACTGGACCGGAGGGCCGGAACAAAAGCATGGATGGAGTGTTTGTGTGAACTAATATAAATTCAAAGTAAACATCATTAGATAAAAGGGCACGGTCTTTTTTTTTTTTTAGTTTTATTCATTTCAAACGGGCCGGATCCGGCCCGCGGGCCGTAGTTTGCCCACGGCTGGTCTAATACTTAGCCTAGAGGAAATACCTACATTTATTGATTGTGAAGTAACAGAAAAGATGGAAGACATTAATCAGAGATGTACCAGGACCACATTCCTTTACTTAAGTTAATCTGTTGTCATAGCATCTACTTGCATTTTCCAATCCATTCTGTTTATAAGAGTCAGAATGTGTTGTGACTTTGGAAATCTAGTCATTTAGCCTGTGCAAGAATACTGAAATATCCTTTTTGATGTTGAGTTCACTATTTCACAAATTAGCCAATTCCCTTTTGGATATCTTTGATTATTAAAATGTTTCTCATGTATCCATAACCATGGTCTCTTAAGGCTTTTTACATTATTCAATTTCTTCCCATATTAATGGATTGTACCCCTAAATTAGTGTCCACTAGGATCCCTTCTTCCTTCTGTCAAAACTCCCTCTATCTCCTAGGAAAGAAAGATTTTCCTTACAGCCAATGTATGTAAAGAATACTTTTAAATCATTTTTCATATTACTATTATATCTTCACATGGTTTCTAATTAATGTCTTTCATGACTAATATTTTATTTATTTTAAAATATATATTTTTATTGACTTCAGAAAGGAAGGGAGAGAGAGATAGAAACATCAATGATGAGAGAGAATCATCGCTCGGCTGCATCCTGCATGACCCACACTGGAGATCAGGCCTGCAATCTGGATATGTGCCCTGACCAGGAATCAAACTGTGACCTCTTGGTTCATAGGTTGATGCTCAACCACTGAGCCACGATGCCTGGGCCATGCCTAATATTTTAAAACTATAGTCAGAAACTTAAATGTGAAAATGGAAAGCTAATCTTGAAAGATGGTTAACATGTATTTATATATATTACCTATTTTGAAATGTGTATACCATTACATTTAGTTCCTAACATGGGGGCTCCCAAATTTCTTGAAGTTGTAACACATACACCCCTCACTTTGTCATACCATCTTTATCATGTCCCCTTATAATCTGACAACCATAAGTATCTCGATAACAGTTAAAGAGAAATAAATTAATTTTAAGTATTCACTACACTTCATTGTATGGCTGAAGATATGTTAGGATATCACAGAGCTGGGAATCATTTGTTTTGGAGCTCTAGGACCATGTCCTATTTGCTCTTGAATAGAACATGATACAATCCAATAAATGGGGACAATTGTTAACAATTTTATGTAGTAGAGAAGATGGAAAGTAATGAAGTAATTATCCAAATGAGGGAATTTGAGAAAGTCCTAAGTAAAGGGGGCTATTCAAATAAGAGGCATGAGGTTTGGTTGCCATTTATGTGTATACAAATACTGGAATGGGAATGATAGGACTAAAACTTCCCTCTGTTATCGAAAATAATGTTATACAAAGTCTGAATTATTCAACCAGCGTTATTGTCACTCAGTAATTTTTACGTGAACCTGGCCTAACACTTCAGTATCTACTGAAATTATTTATTGAATCAATAATCAACAAATAATATAGCTCTTGACTTACTGAGCACAACTGAATAATAAATTTGTTTTTTTCTAATCACCTAGAATTATAATGACTAGAGTAGATATGATTTCCCCATCACTGTCTTTTACTGTTTTAAATAATGTTGCCTTTCTGGTTCTGACATTTTATGAGAATTGTCCATCCATAACAAACAGTCCTAATTAGGTAACCCATAAAATTCATTATTTTTAATTGGAATATTACTATTCATGGACTATATCCACTTATATTGCTCATTTTGTTGTTTCTAAAAATAAATCATGTTTATTGCCAAGAGTTCAGGAATAAAGTTATTTAAAAATACATAGTCTGTTCTTTACTCTCCTTTAACCACTGTTGTATATCTTTCTATTATATATATATATCAAAAGTAAAATTTAATTTTCTATTTTGGAACTTAATTTTTCACACAATTTTTATATCCCTTACTAATGGAGATTTACATAATGTATAATTCTTGATTGGTTTAAACAGTCAGTATGCAACACATATGTTGCACATTTATCTCTACTTTTATCCAATCATTTCATTATGGTGGTAGTGGAAGTAGAATTTGGGAACCTAAGATATATGCTTCATATGTATCTTGATGTATATCTGTTTACTTTGTTTAAAATGTTGCTAATGTTATCTCAGTGAGAGTTGGAAGGCTGATTAAAAAGTAGTAAATTTATATAATTTTCTGTTGCCATTAAATAATATTCAGCTATAAAATTAAAATTGAACCAAATTCTTACTTTCTCATCCAAAAAAACAATTCCATTTTCTCATAAAAATACAATTCTATTATTTGGAATTATGTGTTTTAAAAAATAGCATAGAAAAGTATGAAGGAACAGGATAAACCAAATTTCACTGAAAATTAAACAGGAAAACGCTATCTAGCCTTAAATTTTTTTTAACTAGTCACAATGATTATAACAGAATTAATGGAAGAAACTGGTAGATAGAAATCAATGTGTAATTTGCCAATAATAAGAATGCTGAAAGAAAAATACAGTCATATTATTGAGTGCTTTAATGTAGTTAGCAATTATTTAAATAAATAAATGATAAAAACGTGGTTATCATTAATAAGTTGTTCATAAACTCTTTGTATAAACAGTATGTTTTCTCCCTTCAAATCTGGAACTCAAAATCTGCTTCACATATTTTTTTGGCAAGCAAAATGATCACTTGGATTTGAACTCACTTTGCTTTAACTCTTGGCTTACAGAAGTGGCTGTAGGGACACTACTTAGCTATCAGAGTAATCAGAACCAATGTATTATACCTTCAGACACATAATAATTCCACTTATATATAATGGGAGACATTTGACCAATTCCAGTACTTTAGTTAATCTGTATTAATGTGACTTTTTTAAAAAAAAATTAGTAGCTTCTTGTTCAGATTAGGCAGGTATTCTAAATCATCATTTTGATTCCTATCTGAGAAACCCAGAGGTTTTAAGCATTATAGCATATTGCTTCTTTTTTGTCCTAACTTTTTCTCTTTACCATCACTCAATTCAGCTATAATAGAAGTTATAATTTAAATGAATGCTCATCCATTATAAAAACGAAAGTCTCCCATTATTCTGCAGTGGCTGCGGTTCAGAGTATCTTTTCATCATACTCTCTGGAGATGTGTGCTTCTTTTGGTGGAAGTGCTCATTCTTTCCAGCGTGAACATTGTCTTCCAGGCAAAAACATGAGTAACAGACAAAGGCACACATTCCCTTTCACTTGAGTGCCTAGGAAGAAACTAGATCACTGTTATGACCATTTGCTAAATCCTTCTTGCAAACTAGGATAAATTTTGACCCAATGTATTTCTATAACACATACTGGAAAATTCGATTACATTAGAGTTGTGATAAACGTTTTTTTCTTTATAATGTTAAATGTATTTTTAATCTTTGAAATAATAGACATTTTTAATGTGTTTCTTTAAAGCATAGTTCTGGGATTTCAGTTATCTGATAATTGTGTAACTAGTCCACCTTAAAAGCAAAAAAAAATTATTCTATGTTCAAAATATTAAAAGGATGATGAGTGAAATAATTTAATGGATAACAGCTGAGCCATATTTTAGGACATTTATCAAGGACTTCAGTTTAATTATTCAGTATTTTTTTAGGTGATATTCAAATAGAATGGCTTCATTATTTTTAATATATTTT
The DNA here is from genome assembly GCF_964212035.1 of Myotis nattereri. Lineage (NCBI taxonomy): Eukaryota > Metazoa > Chordata > Mammalia > Chiroptera > Vespertilionidae > Myotis > Myotis nattereri. Next base: position 13,026,730 of record NC_138078.1, read on the forward strand.
TATTGATTTCAGAGAGGAAGGGAGAGGGAGAGAGAGATAGAAACATCAGTGATGAGAGAGAATCATTGATTGGCTGCTTCCTGCATGCCCCTCACTGGGGGTCACGCCTGCAACCCAGGCATGTACCCTGACCAGTAATTGAACTGTGACCTCCTGGTTCATAGGTTGATGCTCAACCACTGAGCCATGCCAGTCGGGTTAGAATGGCTTCATTAAATATAGCACATTATATTTTAAATTTACAGAATCATTTAGAACACATTTTCAATAGGTGCTTCATTGGAGTAATATTAACTTGTAATTTTTTATTCTATCTTATACCATGGTGAAAGGTCTATTCTATTGATGCTGTCTTCCATGCATCAGAATGTTGTCTTGGTGTGTCATTACCAGCTATTGGTAATATAATATCAGTCTAATTTATAGACACTTGTACCACATATCTCTAAAAGATGGTGATGAGAAAGCATGTGTGCTTTGTAAACTCAGGACATTGTCAAATCCGTGTTTTCAGGCATGCAGATTTTAAAATTGTACTTTTGAACAGAGCTTGGATCTATACCTTGCACAGCATTAATGATGATTTAATTTCTTCAAATTCTAAATTACTCCATTGGTAGGATACCGTTTTACTCTCTGCTTTGACATGGTAATTGTCCATTAGCTTATCAGAATGATATGGACTCTAATGCAATAACATGGTTAATCAACTCAAAGATAAAATTTCTTTCTTAAGTATATATCTCCTGAAAATTGGTACGATGGTACACCAATTATGTGATTTTCATTTTTAACTAATCTTATTAAAGGGGGAGAACATTAAATCTTTGAATACTGTACCTCAATTTTATTGTAATGATTTTGCTGGTTACCAGGTGGGGTGGCAGTTGAAAAATTTGGTGAATGCACTACGAGAGGACCCGAGTGGTGTTATCTTAACTTTGAAAAAGCGACCTCAGAGCATGCTTACCTCAGCACCAGCTTTACTGAAAAATATGAGATGGAAGCCCCTTGCTCTGCAGGTAATGAAGCTTAATCATAAGTCATACACCATCATTTTAGCCATAGACTATCTCAGTAATGCTTCTTTATTGTGCCTCATCTCAGCAGCATATGGATTAATCTTGTATGCTTTTGAAAATTTGTTTGTGAAATGATCTCTTCACAGCTTATCCTAATAGGCTTAATTGTGATGAAATATTAAAGTTTATAGACTAAAGCCCAAATAATAAAGAACTTGGCCTTAATTTGTAAACATTTAAAAGCATAATTCCAAACAAACCACAAGATATTTCAAGCCAAATATAGATAGAAATTTAAAATGAGAGGTTTCATGTTTCATATAATCTTCTATTTAAAAGTTATCCCCATATTCACTTCTTGAAGAAATTAGCTGATAGTTTATAAAATTCTTGTGAATCAGGTCATAAGAAGTAATAGCTATTTATGAATAGTATGTAAAGGAAGTTTTAGATAGTAATTAAAATGTACCAACTGCATTCCACCTGACTGATCATTTTTCTCTTTTCCACCCTTTAGGGTGGCAAAAATAGAGAAACTGTTGCATTAGAATTTCTGCATTTTTCTTCAGCATGAAACATCACTCTAAGTATTACTCTGGATGTTGATAAATTATATTTATTAAGAAGCTGACTTATCTAGGAATTTATAAATATATAATTCTGGTTGACTAAAGAAAGAAGCAATACATATTCTCCAATTTCAGTCAGGATATAATCTTTAAACACATCATAGAAGAAATTTTTGTCCTTTTTGTAAGAAGGACAAAAATTTGGTCAGAGTAATCAGAACCAATGTATTATACCTTCGGACACATAATAATTCCACTTATATATAATGGGAGACATTTGACCAATTCCAGTACTTTATCTCTACTTTTTCTGTTCATAAAACCTGCATTTTAAAAATAGGAGACTATTACCTTTCTTAGAAGTACAATTTTTAAAAATTTAAATTGCCAATTGAAATAGAAGACTGACCATTCAGATTTAAAAGAAAAGCAATACATGAAAATAACATTATCACTGTGTAAATTGGTATTACGTTCTATATTAGTACCTTATACCATTCTTAGATATTTTTTCCTAAAATCCTAAATTTTACATTACACACGAATGGCCTTATAGACTATAATAATGTCTAATTATTTAAAAGTGTACTATTTATTTGCCTCAAATTTGCATTATACTTAAATAACAGAAACATATAAAATTTTCTAACATTAAGGTCTCTACATTTTTAAAGTGAAATTTTCTAATTTTCAAATGAATACATGTAAAGCTGTATTAATATGTCCAAATACATTTGACTTGCAGTATGTTTATTATTAAATATTTTTGATATTCATTAAAGTTCCGAGTTCAGTGTTTGACTCATTAAGGCGTAGATTAATAGATCAGACTTTACCATCACATCATTTTATTTTCTTGCTGCATTGTAAATTGCTTTGTTGTTACATTCTATAGTTTTCTATTGACATGTCTTCCCTTAAGAACCTTCTTCAAAGTCTGAGGTGGAAACCCTGAAGAAGAAGCCCATGCTTTCAGCTTTTAGGTGTTCTTCTCTATGTACGTGTAGTTAATTTAAATTTTTCTTTCTAGTCTCTTCTATTTCACATTGAACACCAAAAAGACATTAGTTTCTTGTTGATCCATGAACTTTGAGGGAATATCTCTAGAAAATAAATGGATAATTTGGTCCCCTTTTAGATTCTTTTGCACAAACTCAAAGTTGAGAATTAAGATAATGGCAGATAAGAATCAATTTTATGTAAAATGCTAAAATGATTGAAAAACCAATGTTCGTTTTCTGCTACATATACATTTGGTACGTGTATTCAAAGCAGGATAATAAAGACTTTAATTTTTTAAATGATTTCACACCCCTTAATTATAATATAATTTAATAGAATTTTAAGGCACTTTTTATAGGTCCATTCCCAAATGCTAAGAAATGTGCCTCACCAGATCACTAATTATATTTACTCCTCATTGCCTGTTCAGTTACTCTGAGTATATTTGTAGGTTTACTTTTTCAGAATGCTGAAATCAGATAAAAGAAAGTCAGCATTTATATAAGTGCTTATATGTATTGACATTTTTGTGTTTGTTATTTCAACTGAATTTAGTTCACCTGAATTGTATAGTCTAAGTTCAGACCTTACTGATAAATAATACTGTTGGGGCGGGGGAGAGAGACCTGCTTTCAACTTCTTTGCAAATTGCTTCAGAGATTGACTTTTTACACAGCAAACTGGAGAGTATTCATTTTTTATTGTTATTGAATTTATTGGGGTGACGTTTTAACTAAATACTTCCTAGTGGTGGTAAAACAAGATCTTAGGACTAAGGGCAATGGTTAAGTCCTCTAGCATATATCAGCACCACCAGATCTCCCCAGAATCTATTTTGAAGACCCGAAATTACCAAGACACTGGGAGAGTAATGGAAATTATTTGATCAGAATTTTTATAAAATGTAGATTTTGATACAATTAAAAGTGGACAAAACCTGAGGGTAGCAGGATCTGGAGATTGAAGATAGACTTCCTCCAGAGGGGGAAAAGTCAAAGAAATAGTGGGATGAAAGTCTTAAGGTGTTCTTGGATTCTTTTTTCCTAGTGGCTAAGAAAGGACCTCAGATGTGGAACAAATGCATAATACTCTGGGCAGACACAGTATCATTCCTATTGTATTCTTGCTTCTGATATGTGTACGTACATGTTAGGGCTAAAATGCCAATTAAATCATCTAAATATAAATATTCACACCTGAAGAATTAGACATTAGGTCGTTTCTTTTTACATAGGATATACCAGTAGCCTAGTAAGAATTATTTAAAGTAGAGGTTACCAAAAAACAATCTGTGGCGTTTATTTAGCTCAATATGTTCATTTCATCTTTTTTTGTATACCAGGTTTCATTTACCTACTAGCATTTTCAGATAAAATATGGAAAAGTTTGTGTAGCATGTAGGTAAACTAATATATACATCTTAAAATAAAGAACTGTATTCTAACATAAGGAATAATTATTTTCTAAATTAACAAGTAAATAATTTGTGCCTAGACAAATAAAACGTAACCTTATCTACCCTAAGGTAGATGATTATTAAGGAATATCACATTTTTAATAAAACAATCTTTATTTCTAAAAATATTTTAAAGGTATAGTAAATTCTATTATTAATCAACCACAATGATGAATTTTGATTTGAAATTTCTTTGAAAAAAACATTCACGGAATTTAGCCAAATAAACAAAAGCATACAATTCAGCTTCATACTCACAGAGCAATTTCATTAGTACATTTCATGAAATTTGGCAGCTCTTTGTTTAAATTCTTGCTTTCTCAAACATTTTACAATAGAATAAAAGATACCTTAGTCAAATACTACAAGCAAATTTAATCTGGAATTGAATTGCATTGTCATCTGCATTCATTTACAAATAGTAGATGTGTCTTACTTAAGATAGAATATGTTATTCTAAGAAAGCAAACCAGGGATTCCCTGTTTTCTGAGAGATGTTTTTAAAAACATGTCCTTAATAGCACCTTCAACTAATGTCCTGGATTTTGGTAAGCAGGGTGATTGCTTATGTTCAAGTTCTTCCAGTGCAATGAAAACATTTCTGGCAACTGTGGATAAACATCAAGGTATATATTTTTTTTATGTTTGTGATTTTAAATTAGTGTGTGTAGGTCCTAAAAATCCATGTCATTTTCTTCTTAAAAGAGATTGTATGGCTGGACATTGACAAGAATGTTGATTGAAATCATCACTGGGGACAAACAATTTTCTTAAGCATTAAGAACCCAGCATTTTTGGTTAGAATACATTTCAGAAATGACCACTAAAATCAATGCTGGATTCAACATACTGATACAGGTTTCATTAAACACATTTTTATATGAAATAACATCAAACTGTATAATTAGACTTATGTTCTTAAACTGTATTCTAGTCCATAAATCCTGTAACTTGTGATAGTTTCTTGTGTGATTTTGTGTTTTTCATTTAAAATATTACTGCTAGGCATTTTTACAGGATATTAACTTTGAGAAGAAAATGAAATGGAAAGCAAATAGTCATAGCAGTTTATTCCATCTGTCAACTGGTACAACAATTGAAGAGCATTGATTTTGTTGTATTTCAAATACAGATATGAATGGTTGTAAAAAAAACATAAACAATAAAATTTATTTTAATTCAAAGTCATGGTCAGGGTGACCTTTAGTTAACAAAGTTTATGTTTCTGAGAGTTTTGTTTTAAAAGCATGTTTTAAAGAGGAAGATAACTAATATTAGTTAAGATACTAGAAAAAGAAAATAAATTTAAACTAAAAATGTAATTATGCTGACTGGGAGGCAAAAAACAATCACATTTTTTACATGCTCAAATTGGTAAATAGCTGCAAGCCATTGTCACATCAATTTCTTGTTCACTAAGGTTTAAGCAAATTAATTAATCACATTTGTATTATCAGCCAAATACTTCTAAAATGTTAACACTGACAACAAAAATTCTTTTATAATTTATTTTTTTCTTTAGTTTCCCATTTCTTTAGTTACTATTCTAAAAATGAAGTTGACTGTAATTTGAAATAATTGGAAGTCCAGTTTTAATGTTGCAGTACTAATTATGCCAATACGACTGGAGAGCACAAGAATAAACATACTAGTGGTAGTCTCAGTATAATGTGCAAAATGTGATGATTCCGCGGAAAAAGCCATTTTGTCATGTGACTCTCAAGTCTATATTAGTTGTATGTTGTGTAACTATATTCATACTTATGCACATATGTCTGTATTTTTTAATTGTATACATGACAGATACGGTGTCCTGATCAAATCCATGATCAGAAAAAGCAATGTGCGTTTTCTTGGTAGTCTGATAAGTAAGGGAAGATTACATGCTTATAAAAGAAGACTCTTTGTATTTATAAATTTGTATTCTAGAAAAATCTGTGAAAGAACAGAGTGGGAGAATTTTGAATAGGTGTGTTTCTCTTAGGTTCTTTTCAAATTATTTACTACTTAAAACTTGCCCATGAGAAAGCATTCCCAATAATTTTCAAAATTAAATCTAACATTCTTTATATGGTCAAGAAACTTACAAGATTGTATGCAACATCGTGCCTCCCAAAATCCAGATTAATTTTCCCTGAAGCATTTGTTTAAATGACTAAGAAGAGAATCACTAACATAAAACAATATCCTGGTACTTGTGTTGGGAATTACAATAAAAATGTGTTTGAACTGAGTAAGGACGTGTGTAAATGCTCTGTGCTAGAATAATGGGGTATTGTGATGCCTTTGAGTCTGTGCTTATTCTTCAGTTTGAATAAAATAAATGGCCAGGTGTTATACATGATGTAATCCTTCGTATTTTAATGAATATTTAACCCTGAAAGACAATGCAATTCTTTGTGATCTTTACATTAGTGACTTTCTGAGATAACTACGTAGCATGTAACACACTGTCTTAATTTTTAACGCTGGGGCAGTCTTTATGTCATTGGTTTCATCAAGACTCCATGGCTCTATGAAAGCTGGGTCACTCACCAGACAGAGGGACGACTAAATTAAGATATGCTTGCCAAGAGTTGTTAAAATGTTAAACTGTTTCAAGTAAAACCTCAACATCAAATGTGGTTTCTTTCGTAGGGAAGTTTTTTTCCTATAGTCCTTAAAACCTATGGGTTTCAGGGGTACATTGATATCTTCCAGATGTGCTCAATTACCTTAGAGATGTTAGAATTGGGGACATAAGAAAAAGACCTGAGCCATGAGATGATCTAAAGTGAGATTTCAGTGATGCCTTACGAAAGCTGAAAGTTTTATTTTATAATGATCACAATCTTCCAGTGATGTTTAATCTGGATGAGTAGGATATTATTACTAAAGCATCGTTCATGATTCAGAAGATTTGAGTCCTTTTGGCAGTAGTAATTGACCTAGTATTATAAATGTACATTTGAAGATATACATATGATCGTTTTATTTGGGATTTGAGTATTTTAAAAGATGCACGCCAATGCCCCTAGAAATAAATGCATTATAGACTTGTTTTAGAAGAGTAACAACATATATGCAAATGTACCTTCCTTGTTGGAGTCTCACTGAATCTGGAAGGATAACTTTATATCAGTAGGTTCATTTTGATCTGAAAACTAAATGTTATGACAAGTTCCTTTCAGAAAATAAACCCCTTTGGATAAAATGCAAAACTGGATCCTTGTCATACTTGATTGCATACCGTAGTGGATCAAATTATACTGAAGCTTTATGCTTACTTCAGTAACAGATAAAGTCTTTAAAAACCTTTGTATTTTATCCATAAGTGATGTTAGTTCCTAATTCTCTTCCCATATAGATTTTACTGATAGAAAAAGTGGCACGATAAAAAAAATACCCTTTATTTCTGTGGCATAATGCTTTTCTTACACTATGTTAACAAATGATTGAAAGTAAGGAATATGCCTATTAAAATTTGAATTGAATGCTGAGAGAACACCTTTTTTGATTTAATGGAAGCTTTCTTTGTCACTAGGTGTATTTGCACTCCCTTAAATGGTTATTGGTGGTAGATGTAATTTTAATGCCACTTGTTGCAGCTAGAAATTTCTCACTGGTAATTTTAGCTAATAGCATCACTTATACTGTGCTTGATTTAGTCAAAATTTGTCTATCTTTCTAATGTTTTCAAATGCCTTTTTCATTCCTTTAGTGATTTTGTACTCTTTCAATTCTTGTCCAAAGTTAAGAGGTTATACTTTCAGGTTATCACAAAGACCTCCATTTGGGATAAGTAGCTATTTCCATTTTCCCATAAAGCTTCTACTTTATGCTGATTTTTCTATTGCGCATTTTTTAAGTTCTTTATTGTTTAATGTATTACATAAGTCTCCTTTTCCCCCCATTGACCTCTCTATTGCGTATTGTCTTTTTAAACTGAGACTCTCAAGAAGAATGTTTACTTTTTTAGCTTGGATTAGCTTGACAAAGTAGTACAAACAGTCGATAAAAATATATTGAATATATTTAATATTTACCATGGATTTTGCTTGTTACAGGGCATACTGATTAGCCAGATGATGTGTGTATGTTAAACCCATTGAAATGTTTTGTATGATTTACCAGTTAATAAAATAACTAGCCAGTTTAATTAAACAACAGGATTAACTATTTTTTTTCTCTGAAAGAACAAGTTTTTTAAAACCAATTCAACTTATTGAACCAGCTGGCACAATCAAACTTGTTATCTGTTTAAGCATATTTAAGAGTCTTTTTCTTCCACATACTTGCTAATTTAGCTAATAACATTAACCAATGACATAAATAGCAATTCCTTGCTGAAAGTAGATATCTAGAAAAAGTAACAATTTAAAGAAATAGCTAATATTTAAATTTCCTGGGAGGGGAAAGGCATAAGTACCCTGTGTAGACAATCCTGGTAATAGTCCAGGCAGAGTAAAATACTCTTCATCATTATCTTACATGTCTGGGGTATTTAAATATACTGTAAGCATTGACTCCTATTTCTTTTTTCTTTCTTTCTCCCCTCTTTGTCTAGGGAAGTCAAGGGTAGGTATGAACAACAACAACAGAATTATCTTTAGTTCTACAGATAATAAACTAAAAGGAGAGAAGTCTTCAAAATAGAAATAGTGACCCTAAAACTGAAGAAAGAGAATAAAATTTTAAATTACATTATTTTCTTCTAGTGCTTATGTTTTTAGAACTTTTAAAAAATTCACTTATCCTGTTAGGACATTTTAAAATAATAGAGATATTAGAACATTTAGAAAGCATCTTGAATGTAAGTTTTTCTCTCACAGTGCCTCTGTTGGGAAGTAACATACTATGTAATGAATGTTTTCTCACAGTTCTATAATGATGAAATTTTCATCCAAGTTATTATTTAATGTCACCTGTATTTGATACCAAAATGTCCTGACAGAGAGGAAAACAGTTATAAACAGAGTCACATCCCAATGATTATACATATATAGTATGTCTAAATACTTGTTGTAAAGAACCCATTATTCAAAGATCTGTTGTAGAGGCATGTAGTACATCCCTAGAATACAATTATTTATTTCCTCCAGCTTCATGGTGTTCATTTGTGCAGGTGGCTCCTTATTACGTATATAATTTCAGGATTTCCCATTGCCAAGATTTTTATTTCTAAAAGACACACAGAGTTTTACTGGAAACTGTTCCAAAATCAGCATAGTTAAACATCAGTCTTTACTGTGTACTTTCTTAATATCTCAAAATTCCTCAACATATAAAGCTTCTGACTTTCATACATCATATTATAGAGTCCCAAAATAACTGGTCAATTATTTACCCCTTCTGCCTTTAATTTCTATTTCATATAGTCTAAAGTGTAACCATCATTTTGGCAGAGTGTGTGATTTCAAGTTATTAAGGTGAGCTGTGTAGCAAAGAAGGTAAAAACTGTGCACTGAGTTATAAACTATGTAGCCTACCCTAGTGACCTACATTGTACATTGTACTTATACTTGGCTTTTTTAAACTTATTTTGTTTATCTGTATGAAAGTATTGTCACAATATAAACAGTTGTGACATGCCATTTTTGAGTGTCCAGCTATAGACTGTGGGTCTATATAGATATACTCAAATTGTTATCATACTGGCTAAAATGACATCTGGTCATGTGACGATACAGATCATTTGTGATCATTATTTTTATATTGGCAATTGCACTAAAATGCTTATTTTTCATGTTATTGTATATTTCGCTAATCAGTAAGACCTGTAAGATAAACATGAAAATTTGTGAATTTTTGTTTCACTTTAGGATAACTTCTCGAACCACAAGATCAGTTTTGAAGCTTAGAATTGGGAGTGCTCTTAAGTTAATGCATCCTGATGTATTGCTTGATTTAGTATATATACCATCTTAATTTTAAAAAACTTATACTTAAATATAGGCATGAAAATGAGTTTTCTAGATATGCAACTACAGATTATTTTAAACAATGATAAATGTGTGAAAAGGTGAAATGATTCTGTCACACTAATCACCATACTTTTGAAGATGTACCATAAAATGACTTTGAGAAGAGAGTTGTGTTTACATTTACTTTTAAAAAGTAGGTTTTCCTTGAAAAATACTCTCATATTGGCCTTTCCTGGTCCATTTTTGTAACCTTTTCTGAGAATCTGTGACATTCTGCTAATTTAAGAGTATGTTGTATCTTTTGGGGGGAAGTTCTGAAATATTTTTCTAATATATCAATCAGGATGTGAATGAGCTAATTCTTTTGAAAGTTACTCTTTATTAACTTTCTTTAAAAGAAGGGATTCTAACAAAGCAAATTTAATTTTATTAAGTTTCTGACTGTGACATAAATCTTCTCATTATGAAATACTGCATAGTAATATATAAATATGATTATACCATATAATAAGGTGAGTTGGGAACTAAGTAGAAACCTCTAAAGTAATAAACTATGTGTTTGGAGATTCAAAGGAATATCCCTGTGATAAATAACATGCTTTTTTCTTTTAGCCAAGCTCAAAAACTTTGCAGAAATAGATAATTTTAAAATGATAACTCTGTCGTTGTTGTTGTTGTTGTTGTTGTTGTTTTGTGTGTTGTTTGTGTGTGTATGTATTTTCTTTTTCATTTTAACCAGCCTCTTATACCTAGAAGTCCCACAAGCAGTGTTGCCACGCCTTCCAGCACCATCAGTACACCCACCAAAAGAGACAGTTCTGCTCTCCAGGATCTCTACATCCCCCCTCCTCCTGCAGAACCGTATATTCCCAGGTATAAAACTAACCATCATGTTGTTCTAGGAAGCTTCTATCCAAAGACTAACCCAATGGCATGTAAACTGTGAAGTAAATTCTCAAGGAACAACTTGAATAGTTTATCAGTTGGGAATTCGAACACATTCTAGAAAAATCATTGCATTGCAGAGAATGCATTTTGGTTAATAACTAATTAATATGTATTAAACACTTAGTAAGCATTAAATATCTTATAAACATCTCATATAAAGGTAAGAATAGTAAAATACTATTAAATAATAATTAGGATTATTTTAATAAGTAAAATATAAGTGAGGCTCTTTGGCAAAAAAGCCCCTAGAAATCTTAGGTTACTTTGAAGCATGTCATATCTTTTTTTCTAGAAGAGAAAGTTATAGATAACTATTATAACTTCTTAAATGTAGATAACGAGAGAGTTTGCAAGAAAATGGCTTGACTTTAAAGTCTATGTTCCAGATTTCTTGAGTCTGTGTCCCCATTTCATTTCCAAATTCCTACTGGAAAATCCTGGAAGATAAGGAAGAATAGAACTTAGTGCCATAAAGCATTTTGTCCAAAATCATTCTGATACCCATCTTTCTGGAATGCAAAGTTATGGAAAAGGACCAGTACAAAAGGGACAGTTACTACCAATCACAAAGAATTTGATTCACTTTTTAAATTAGTTGTGCAGTCATTCAAAAACAGTCATTTAAGGTATCTTGTTTTCAAGACATAATTAATATTAAATTTCTTTTATTTGTAAAAGAACTAAAATACCTTGGTTTTATTAATTTTTATTATTCATTGGTACACCTAATGTCTCATTCTATTAGATATGATGGTACTGACGTTTTATTATCTAAATGCTACATGACAACATGACATGTTTGCAAATACTGTGTTGTCATTTGGTAATAAAACTATAGTCAGTTTTATAAACATTTTCATTTTTATTATTGAGAATTAAATGTACCTGTGGGGAAGTATTTTATGAGAAGATTTAATTTACTAAGCTGGGATTCCACAAATATTTATGATATAATTTTACAGTCTCATGTTAAATTTACAATCAGATATAAAAATCTATCTGATATCCTAGTCAAACACAAATTGCATTTTAATTCTATTAAGATAGTGTCTGACTTTCTGAATACTCTTGCATGAAGAGCAATAAAAGTATGTGTGTATCAAATAGGAAGTGAATCTTTTGAGTTTGTTTTATTTTACTGCAAATGATTAAGAGACCTTATTCAGAGAGCTACGTGTACAAATAAACATCAGAAGATTTTTTTTTATCAAATCTCTGCAATGTTTTTAAATGTTCTTTCCTTTTCTCTTGGCTAGGATGGAACTTGTTTTAAAGGACATGTTTCCTAGACAGAAAGTACTTAAAATACACTTCAGAAGACAAAGGAGTAAAATGATAACAGTTCTCTCTTCAGGGAGTGGTGTAGATATGACTAAGGAAATATATAGAAATCAACAAAAAACTTGAACATGCTATTGAAAAATACTGTATAATATAAGAGATTGAAGTATCAATATAGCATTACTTGTTTTGTCAGTATTGTTTGAAAGCTCTATCCTTTTCAGTGAAATTCATAATTAGAGTGCATTATCTCATTTTAGTTGATTTGTAGTTTAGTGTGTAATTGAACACAATATTCTAAATATATTTTGAATCAAATTATTAATTGCTCAGTCACACAGTAATTTTATATAGCATGGTCAAAACAATCCATGCATCAAAGTTCCTTTGTACTACGTACACCTTGTATAAATTATCAGCATTTTCTGTTTTGACTTGAAATGATAGTTATAGAAGTTTTTGAAGTTGTCATTTTTTTTATAGATACAAACTTGGCACTTTTTTTCAATTTTTCTCATTTTGATTATGAGTGTGGTTCACCTAATTGAATTTATCAGAACATTTCTTTTTTTCTATATTAAAAAGTCGGTTTTGTGTAGGATAGGCATTTTGGTGTTAATTTGAAATATAAATCAGACAAATTTTCTCATCTTAAAACAAAAAAGAAACCCTTAAAAATAGTAGGCCTAGTTGTCAAATTAGGTAGAATTGTTTTCATGTGATTCTTTGAACGCATTTATTCCAGAAAAAATAAATGTGGTTACAAAAGTGATCTTATCGCTAAAAGAAAAAAACACTCATATATGTGAAGTGAGTAAAATTTTGTCAGTTTATACATATGACTTATGAGTATATAAAGTTTGATTATCATAGTCTATAGTGCAGGGGTCCTCAAACTTTTTAAACAGGGGGCCAGTTCACTGTCCCTCAGACCGTTGGAGGGCCGGACTATAGTTTAAAAAAAAACAAAACTATGAACAAATTCCTATGCACACTGCGCATATCTTATTTTGAAGTAAAAAAACAAAATGGGAACAAATACAATATTTGTATTTGCATGTGGCCCGTGGGCCGTAGTTTGAGGACCCCTGCTATAGTGCATTTTTTAAGATGAAAATCAATAATTTATAGGTCTTTGCACAACTGTGACATTTAAGCACTAATTTCTCTTGTGAAGTTTACAGTGAGCCATTAAATATAAAGTCCACTAAAGTAATACTCTAACTTTTCAGTTGTTCTATGAGATCCCTTTTAGAGAAAAACTATAGATTTATTACACATGTGTATAACTATCTAACATTTAAAAAAGGGAAGAAAATACTCCAAATATTACTTGGGGGATTTTTCTGCAGTTAGGTTCTTTATTCAGTTCTGCATTTTCCAGATCGCATATATACAATTAGCATTTATTAATTCTACGAATAAACATTAAATATAAAAAATATATTTTTTAATCTTTACAGCAAAATGAAGTAATACATTTAGTTACTCAGTGGCTTATGGTGTGAATACATATACAGACACACAAATTTATATGCACAATATGTATATCAATTCATTTTTTTGCAAAGTTTGTTTTTGGTTTTTACTTTTTAAAATTCAACTTTATTTGAATGAATGACATATAAGTGTGTTTAATAAATCTTCCTTGCTGGTAAAAGGTCCCTCTTTCATATCATTTAGTACAAGGAATACCAGCCCTTCCAATTTTCTGCCACAGGTGTACCCCTATAATTAGAGCATGGTGAATTAACTACAGCCCAGTCACCCTCATATATCAAGCTGCATTAACAGTTATGTCACCGGCATGATAGAAAAGTCTGCCCATTTGTAGATAAATATAACCCTCTTCCAGTGCCACGACTTTGTTAGGGCTATTTCCAAACTAATTGCAGTGTCTATTTCCTTTTGATAGAGGACTAAACCAGTAAAAACTAAAATAAAAAGACCAGACAATTTGTACAGGAAGCGTTTTTAGCTAGCTGAAAATAAAATTCTGCCTGGATTTTATATTTATTTTCTTTATGCTGCCTAAGAACTATATAGTTCCAATTTGAAAATAGGCAACACTTTATTTTAAAAATAAAAGAGTGAATGGCAATGTAAATGGCAATTTCACCTTGTGATGAGTTAAATACATAAGAAAATTTGCCAACTCAGTCTGTCGTGAGAATATTATTTACTATTTTCTACATGTTTAAATTACTAGGAATATAGTTTCCTTCTTTCAGACAAACCTAATCTAAACATTTGCATATGGATACAAGCATAGTATTGTGCTGAATTGAACCTCATATTTTGGATTTGACATTCAATTTATAACCTCATCGCCATTTTATAAGATGCAAGTTGAAATGCAAAATTCTTCTTTTCATCTGTACTGTTATAAGATTTGTTCTATTGATTTAAGATTCGTTTTGTTGATTTAAGATTTCAAGTGTTGGCACTTGACATAAAATTAAATTGTATCTGCTTTGATAGCACTGATGTCACTCTTTAGCATAAAACAGGAAACGAGAATTAGGAAGAAATAAAATTAATGACCCACAATGGAAGAAACATTGCATTTACATCGATAGTCCTATTCTAAAAGACAATATTTTCTAACAAAAATTTCATAGCTAGTCATTTAAACATGTAAGATAAATAAGGTTCGATACAGCCGAACCTAAATGAAATATTTCTACTAAAATACCACTCATTAGGGCCCAATCATCTGGACCATGTGAGTAATACAATATGTAAGATTTAGGGGTTTCATAAATTATTAGAGAACTTTCTTTTTAGATTCCTATAGGAGAAAAAATAAACTTGCCATCATTTTTTTTATTGAAATTTAATTATTCAAAACATTTACATGACTCCAAATTCAAAACTATATAAAAATACATTAAAGCAAATGTTTTCATCCCTGCTTCGTCCACATTTTCCCTTTCCTTCCCCATAAAAATTAGTTTTTATTAGTATGTTTTATTCTTCCATTATTTCTTCTTGAAAATATAAGCAAAACTAGGTATTTACATTAATATTCCCTTTCACCTTTCTTACAAAAAGAAAGGAGAATACTACAAACATTGCTCTCTACCTAGCTTTTTTGGTACATTTATTGGGGTGATATTGGTTAATAACTTGCCATCATCTTTAATCCTATTCTTAAACTCTATATGGATATGTAATGAAATTTTCCATTTGGAATGAATTCTGTGAATATATGTACTTACTATTAAATGAGATACATAGAATTTAAATACTGAGAGTATTTTCATTAAGGTGTATTTTAAGTTAATAACAAGCTATTTGACATTCTTATAATATCAGTTTACTTAGTACTGATTTGGTTTTTAAAGCCACAGTGTCCTTACAGAGGTGTTTGTTCTTAAACACATTTTTGTTTTTAAGTAGTGCAGATATTATGTGAATCAACTAGGTAAACTGGCAAAAGAAAGTTAGATTTTTAACATTTCCTACTGTCTTGAACACTAAAAGCAATTTGTGTGCTAAGGTGATTTCCTTTACATGGTATAGAGCAGTGAAAATGGACTAGGGCAGGAGTTAAAAAAATCTATGATCCACGTCTGGCTGTGTCATTTATTACCTGTGTGACCTTCAGGCAACTCATTTAATCTCTCTAAGCCTCAGCATTTTTTCTACAAAATAGGAATAGTTAAAAATTGCCCTATAAGCCTCAAAGTTTAGAAAGATGAGAAGATATATTGCATGGGAAGGATATTTTTACTATTTTAGACATTCTCAGCCATTTTACCACCCTAACACTTTCCTACATTCTTCTTCACCCTTTCTTTAGGGATGAAAAAGGAAACCTTCCTTGTGAAGACCTCAGAGGACATATGGTGGGCAAGCCTGTGCATAAGGGATCTGAATCACCAAATTCATTTCTGGATCAGGAATATCGAAAGAGATTTAATATTGTTGAGGAAGATACTGTCTTGTATTGCTATGAATATGAAAAAGGAAGATCAAGTAGTCAAGGAAGACGAGAAAGCACCCCGACTTATGGTAAGAGTTCTTAAGTTGACATAAGAACATATGTTTGGAATGGGAATTTTAATTTCTTTTCATAGGCTTTTGAGTTATGAAAATTATTTGATAGCTTTTGTATTTTGTAATTGATCTGTGTCTGTCATATGCTTATAAGTGAACTTTCAACAATGTGAGGTATGCCATCTAAACTTATTCTAAATTTTCCAAAGAGTAAGCAAGAATAGTAAATAGAATTTTAGCTCATTAATGATGTGTGGAAACCGTTTCTAATTACATTAAATTTTTGTATGTCAGATGTTGCCAAATTGGAATAATTCAAAGTGGGTTTTTTTTCCTTTTTTAAATGTAAATTTGCTATTGACATGGCTTATTTAAAATAAAATTGTCTTCTTACTCCTCGGGCATTGAAAAATCTTTAGATAGACTTTTCTGAGGAAAAAATTTATTTTGATATTGGTCTTTTTTAAGAAGCTGCAAAGTTTGAGTGGAACTAGATTTTAAATAGGAAGAACACACTATTTAAAGCAAAGATGCACCTGGAATGACCATGTCCCTAGAGTTTTGTGGGGGGTTTTGTTTTTAGCTTTGACTCCTATTTTTCCATGTATGATCAAGAAAGTAACCCAGTCACAAACACTTAAAATTGATATAGCATATCTGAAATATTGGCAGGGAAAGTTGCCTAAAGTTAAAGTACTGAATAAAGTCTGTCATCCTATTACAAGAATGAAGAGATTTAATTGGAAGTCTATGCTACTCCCTTTCAAGTTTTCCAACTAATCATGTTTAGTGAGGAACTTATACTTGGGGAAGGACAGGATCCTTGCAGATTAGTCCAGACTTAATCAGTGGGAGCTGAGCAGAAGGAAATTTTAATTTTCTCTTTCCACCTGTCCTCCTTACTTGTCCACAGTGGCCAAATGCCTCCCTTCTGTGATCCCAAAATATTGGTCATCGCTTATCTTAATACACATGCCTTATTTCCTTACAGCTCTTGGGTTATAATTATATATGAAAAGTTTTGCACAAAATGATCCTAAAGATTAGTAACCATGGTTATCTTCCTTTGTGTTATTCTCTGTGCATGTGTTTTTCTATCATAAGAATAAGCAATGGTATTTTATAGCATAGCTCTTCATACTACTTTAGTGGCATTTAATTTGAACTGTCATAATTTGAACATATTTGCAGCTTTGCTTTTTCCCCCTACTATATTTTAAACCTTTGCAATACAGAAGCCTGCCATCTTTATTATCCCTACCCCTGAACCATTACATAAGATTATTATTTTTATTCATTCATTCCACAAGCACTTATTGAATACCTATTATTAGTCAGTACTATATACCAACTTTTCCTTTTATTTATGTCCCAGAATTTTCTGTCTATTTTCTACTTATGTTGAAGAAGATACGAATGTTTAACCTAAGAGGAAATTGTAATCACCACATAAATTTGATTACTGATAGCTTTATAAAAGATATGTTTATCTCTTCAGACTACAGTTTAAACAAATCATATTTCTCCCAATAAAATGGAATACTATTTAAATTTTAGAAAATATAGATATCCTACGTATATTTCACATATTTTTATGAACTTAGGAGAAAAGAAATGTATATGTGCTTGAAAGAGGGATAGGAAGTTAAAAAAAATAGTTCTTTTACTTTTGATCCTGACTTTTTTAAACTTTTGAACCTAAAATATAATCTGAACCTTCAATAGAGATACTTATAGATACTTCATTGGTGATTCCCTGGCACAACCTGAAGAACGCTCTAAGTAACTAGCAGTGTAATCTATTTGCCTTTTTAAAAAATCAGATATTAAGTAATAAAACCTATTACACATGAATTAGTGGCCATAATATTCCCAAAGACTGGCTCATTTGTTAATTCATCCTATATAATAAAGAGCTAATATGCTAATAAGACTGGATGGCAGAATCACCTTCCGGAAAGACCAGTGGGCGGGGGGCAGGGCTGTGAAGCAGCTGGCCGTGAGGCAGCTGGGGCTGCAAGGGCCAAGTCCCTTGCATGAATTTCGTACATCGGGCCTCTAGTTCATACATAAAGTCTGCTAGACACTAATGATACAAAGGCGAATAAAACATAAATCTTCCTTGGAAGGCAGTCATAACCCAGAGAAAAGAAAAATGAAGAGATGCATTGAAGTCACTCTAGGTAAGTAGGAATGTGAACAAAGTTCTGCAGTAGCCCAGGAGCTTAGCCCCAGAGTCTGCCTGGGAAATCACATAAATAGAAGTGATATTTATGCTGAGTTTTAAATGATAAATAGTCATCATCAGGGTTTCTAAATGCTAGTTATCCCCACCAAATACCTGGCAACTTCTCAAACCTAGGTCTGCCATCTGAGGGTTCATATCAGTCTCTCAGCCTGGACCCCAAGTCCCCAATACAAATTAGATCAAATGTTTATAACCAATAATTGATGACAACTTATTTAACCTATAAAGTGGTCCCATTACATTGAGCCCTTAGGGCAGGGGTTCTCAACCTGTGGGTCGCGACTCCTTTGGTGGTTGACCCCTTTCACAGGGGTCGCCTAAGACCATCCTGCATATCAGATATTTACATTACGATTCATAACAGTAGCAATATTACAGTTATGAAGTAGCAACGAAAATAATTTTATGGTTGGGTTACAACCTGAGGAACTGTATTTAAAGGGCCAGAAAGTTGAGAACCACTGCCTTAGGGTGCCAATGTTCTCTTGGATTTAACAATAATGAAAATCAAAATACATTATCCTGCTGAAATATATTGCAAAAAAACTAAAGTACAAAAAAGTTCACACTTGATATTTTCTGGAAATTACAATAATTTAGCTTGTTAGCACTTGTGTGATACCTGAAAATGCAGTATAGAAGTCCTTTAGCTTACAATGTTCTACTTAGTTCTTAGTCATAAATACTCTTAACGTGAAGTATGTGAACTTAGTCATCATTACTCTCCTCTTAACTTCCCATATTACTCAGAGAGGTTTAGAGTTTTGATTATAAGAGTGTAGACAGGATTTTGAGAAGCAAAGGAGAAACACAACATAGTGCCTAATATGTGCTTTTGATTAAATATATATGTACTTATTATATTCTCTTAGTACATTCATATTTTCAAGTAAATTACATAAGATAAAAATATTTAGGAAAGCTCTGTTCCTAAGAGGGAGTAAAAAGAACAGTTATTTGCCCTAAGCTATTAGATAAGTACAATATGGATCAACAGTAGATGGCCCTTCTAGAAAGTAAGTAAGCAATACTTGTTGAGCTTTTATATATGCCAGGCACTGTTCTAAGCTTTTAGAATGTGTGAATCTATTTAATCTTTACAACAACAATATGAAGTAGAAACTAATGGAATTTTTATTTTACATATGAGTTAAATAACTTACCCAACTAGCAAGTGGATAGAGCTGGGATTAAGTACCCATGGATATTTGTTGATTCTGCCAGTGGTACTAGGTGACTAAATGTAATGAAAATAATTTACTAAATTATAGGAAAATAAAATCCACAAGTTGCATTACTCTTTCCAAATTCAAACATTTTATTTCAAGCAAAAAGAACTTGGTCTGATTTTGTATATTCTTGTCTATGTTGTTTGGTATTTACTGGCACTATAATAAACATGCATTTATATAGACATGGCCTTGACAGACCTTAGGAAAAGATGGCTAAATTGAGGAGTAAAATTAGCAAACAATGTGTTATATCCTTTTTAAATCAGAGAACATAAAATAGGGTTGTTTTGCTTTGTTTTGTTTTTAGCATAAAATAGGTTTTACTTTCCTTGAAAGGTAGACAAGAATAACTTCTGGAAACACAAAATACAGTAGGGGAAGAAACCTAGATAAGTGGTCACTAGCATTGGCTGCCGTATCAGCCATACTTGGTAATCCTGTCTGCCTTGAAATGACTCTAATGTGGCTCGGAGATGTTCCTCTAGGCCCCTGATTTCTCATTTGTTAAAAGAAGAGGATAAAATCTGCCTCATAGACTTTTGTGAGAATTTAATGATAACACACTATAAATTGCCTAGAAAGTGGCCAGTATGTGCTAGGTATTTATTTTTGCTGTTGTCTTTATTACATAGAAACTTTAGTGTTGCTAAGACAATAGATCTTAACTGTTCTCACCACACACAAAAAAGAGGGTAACTATATGACGTGATGGGTGTGTTAAATAGCTTGATTGTGATAATCATTTCACAATGGATATGTATGTCAAATCATCACACTGTACACCTTAAATATATACATCTTATTTGTCAAATATACCTCAATACATCTGGAAAAAATTAACTTAAAGATCTCAACATATAGCCTGGCCAGGGTCACTCAGCTGTTGAACATGGGCCCATGAACCAAGAGGTCACCAGTTCAATTCCCAGTTAAAGGCCTATGCCAGGATTGTGGGCTCGATCCCCAGTAGGGGGCGTGCTAGAGGAAGACAATTGATGTTTCTGTCATTGATATTTCTATCTCTCCCTTCCCTTCTCTCTGAAATAAATAAAAACATATTTTTTTAAAAACCCAACATATAAATCATAATAATAGTGACAGCCATTTTAAATTCCTTGAAGAATAAGATGGGATGAATAAAGAGTTCAATAAAAAATGAAACTTTAATGTGGTGGTAAAAAAGGGGGACATGATAGCATTAAATCACTTTAACTATTTGGTCTCATCTGCTCATGTTTCAAAGATAAAGGCTCAAATTTGATTAGATCAGTTGCTTGGCAACTTTTCAGTATAGTAATATCTCCCATCAGCTTTCCCTTTTCACTATTCAGGCACTACTTGCCCTTGCTATTCCATCATAGCACATTTCTGTACAGAAAAACCTGCTAAAAGGCTGGCATAGTTAGCTGAGTCCCTTTGTGGCCATGAGTAGTCATATTTTATAAGAATAGGAGGAAAACATGTTTTTTACTATAATATCACGGAAGAGTATTGGTTTGAAGGAATCCAGACCTTTTCTGATTTATGGAAAATCCAAGACCTCACTAAAAGCACATGAATGCATGCAAAGCCAGTATTTTAGAACTGCTCCTCATAAGTGTTATTGTGCACATTGTACATTGAGACAAATTAATTTCTGTCATTACACCTGAACATTTTTCACTAAAAAACAAAGTACTATGTCCCTTTTAGTCACATGAATAGCAAATGGCTTGAAATGACTTAGAGCAACATATGGAGGCCGTATAGGCAATGACACTGTAAACTGAATTTTATCAATGTGAGGGGAGGATATTGTCTATAGGTTCCAGGTTCTATGATCATACTTCAGTATCTCCGTCCTTTTTGTCTTACAACTTCATTCTATCTTTTGGGCAGTTAAATTGTAACTAATAGCATTGTTTCACACATTTCTTAAAGTATCAATTATATGTAATACATTCACATTTATTTATTTCTGACTACAAGGCTGCTATCTTTCCTGTGATTTTCTAATATAAATTATCCTCCTTCTCAGGTAAAAGGCCAGCTGTCATCTATCAGCTATGCTAGAGAGAAAAGAAAATAGTATTGTAACCACAGAAAATTTCTGTGTTCAATTAAAATATACCACTTTCAAAGCAGAACTAATCATAGAGCTATGAATTAATGAATTAAAAATGCAGAAATATGAGATGTGTACCATACTTATAGGAATTCGATTTCTTTTGATTTATGTAATACATTTCATAAAGACCATATGTTAGCTTCACAGAATAATTTTGAATATCAAGCTGATGTTGATAAGGAACCATGTATTTGATAGAAAACTATTTTGGCATAGAAATAGAAAATAGTCTGTTCCTAATGTAAAAATTAGTGTTATCACCTAGGTAAGGTACTCTTTGTTTGTGTAATTCTATGGATAGAAATATTAGAGCATGAGTTTTGAGGTCACATAGAAAGACCTGTACCCTTTGTAATACTTTAAGCAATAAAACAATAACTGTAAGATATAATTATAAAAAAAAGACCTGAATTTGGTGTGACAGGTTGTCCTTTAATAACTGATTGACCTTGAACTTGAGCCTTATCCTCTGTTTTTTTCCCTTATCTGTAAAATGGGATAGTCATAGTGTTTTATGAGGATTAAGTGAGAGATGCATGTCAAGTACTTAGCACTGTTCTTGTCTCATAGAAAGTGTGCAAGAAAGCATGCTTAAATGGCATTAAAAATTGCAGCTGCTCATAAATAAAAATGTCCCGCCCTAGCTGGTTTGCTCAGTGGATAGAGTGTAGGCCTGAGGACTGAAGGATCACAGGTTTGATTTTGGTCAAGAGCATGTGCCTTGGTTGCAGGCTCCTCCCCAACCCCGGCTCTGGTCGGGACATGTACAGGAGGCAACCAATCAATGCGTTTCTTTCACATTGATATTTCTCTGTCATTCTGTCTTTCTAAAAACCAATGGAAAAATATCCTTGAGTGAAGATAAATAAATAAATCCCAAAGATTATCAAATGCTGATGGATCAAATGAACATTTCCTCCTCTCCTATGGAGGGGCTTAATAAAGGACAAAGGGCTGGAAGTGTTTCCTCAGTTTGGCCCCTTTAACTACCCAATAACTAGCCATTCAAATAATATAAATTAAAAGACATATGAATAGAGTTTGTCCCTTTCTTTGGTTTGGTTTTGAGAAGTAGAAGGAAGAGCATTCAAATAGCTAATAACACTAGAAACTGTCCTGATCCAAGGTTTTTTTTAAAGTTCCACTATGGAAATTAATAGCTCATATGCTGGACAGAAGGACCTTTTAAAACCTCATATCAACAGAATTCTAACAACAATTCAGACCCCACACATTGTTAAAGGTTAAGGTTAATTGCTAAAAAGTAATAGAGGGAGAGATAATAATATGTATTATAAATAAAATAAGTTATAGTCTCTCAAATAAATGAAACCTGACAAGAAGAGATCACCCTGAAAGCAACTGAAGCTACTAGATAATAGATAAACAGTAAGATTAAGAAAAAAGTAATAAAGTTCCAGAGTATTAATATGTGGACAAAATGGAAAGATTAGCAAATCAAATCAACAAAGCTGATGCAGCTATCAGAGGAAAAAAGAAACTCTTCAAATGAATTAATCAACAGAAAGATACGAACTAGGTGAAATAGTACTTCCCTTAAAGACAGAATAGGAAATAATAGAAATACTCTCATTCAGTGATTTTCAGCTAGGCTCAGAGCACATTTGGCCATTTCTGAAGATATTTGTAGTTGTCATATCTGGAAGTGGAGGTGCTGCTGACATCTAGTGGGTAGAGGCCCAGGATGTCATTTCAGCATCCTACATAGAATGTGCGACTCATAGAATGTGCACAACAAATGGTGCAGGATGGCTTCCAACAATAAAGAATGATCCAGTCCAAAGTGGCAAGTCCTATTGTCGAGAAACCCTAGCTAATTTAAGAAGAATGAGTTGCAGACAAAGTGAATACAGAAGCAGGTAACTATGACTAGAAAATCAAAGAGCCCTTGTACAACATAGGGTCATTTGCCCTTTTGATTTTATTAAAATAGTGTAAGGTTGTGATGACCTACCCCGTTCTACAATAGAAAACCTAATCATGACAAATGCTGGAATAGGAAGGAACCCATTGTCTTTAGTGTTAGCTCTCTAATCACAATGTGGTTTATATAATCCAGCATTTTCCTAAATATGTTCTTTAGATAACTAGTTCTGAAAGAGAATCTTTGTGAAAGGAAGAGATTATGTAGTTAAATAAGATTCAGAAGCTGTGCAGATTTTTCACCCTTCTTGGAGATCAATAAGTGCATGTTAGCATACCAACGGGTTTGAAAGTTGTTGAATTCGGTTTAGCTTATTGTTTCCCAAATGTATTTGTGCATTTATTTATTTTTTGTTTTGGTCACAAAATACTTATTAACCGTTGAATGGGACTAATGCTTGATGGAATATATTTTTAAAAATGCTGAAATAGACTTTTGCAGCTCCTTTTAAAGACCCATATACCAATGATAAATTTTCTTTGTATTTTAAGTTCCAGATAAGCATTTGGAAAAACTTCTATTCTTAAATTGAAGCCTGCCCTAACAGATGGCTTGTTGAATGTCATCTTCATTTAGTTCTTGCAGAAAAGCCATTTTTAAAAGTAAATCTTATTTCTGATAAAAAGTCCCAACTAAAGAAATAAATACTAACTGGAAGGATGTGTACACGGTGTTCTATACTCCAGGCTTCTTGTATCACTGCAAAACAATTTGCAGGAAATCATGGGAGAGATAGATCCTTGAAGATAGGAAATGTCAAGTGTTACAGCCAATCTTGTTAAAGAAGAGATGACTAAAAATTTCACCCTGATTACCTTAATGACTGAAGACATTAGAGCAAGTAATTAAAACAATATACAGACATCTAAATATACATATGACAACCTAGCATTATTTTAGTAGTGCAATGTCAAACCAATTTGTTTTCCACCTTCCTTAAGGAATATATAACAAAGTTACATCCGCAATTTATGCGCTAATCCTTCATTAGCTCTTTAGCTAGCTTTTAAGAATGTTTTTGCAAGATTTTCAAACTGGGAGGACACTTAAACAAAAGCAGTAATAATCCATGTTATCAGATTATTTTTGAAGAAAGATGAATTGGATTTTTCTGTAAATGCAATGGCCTTAAATTCATCACCAAATCAAATTAGTGTAGTAAAAAGAGCCCTGGGATAGGAAGTTGAAAGTCTATATTCATGGGCTGACTTATCAGTGAAATCCTGAGAAATTAACTTTGGTATGTCTTAAGTTTTTCATCGCAACCTTTCTTGCTAGCTTCACTGATTAACATGATCATAAAGAGAAAAATATATGAAAGAAATGATAAAGTTATTACAAGATGTCATTTTGTTTCATTTGAAAGTCTTCCAGTTGATGGTCTTAATCCTTGTCTTTTTCTTTTCATGAGAAATGATGACTGTCTTCCATATTTTGATAAGATTTTCAAGACACTGATTTACTAAGGTTTTTTTATAATGAAGAAAAATATATAACATACAATTTTCCATATTTTTTTCATTATAGTTCACATTTTTATGTGTTAGTTTTCTGTATTAGTTTCAGGTGCACAGCATAGTGGTTAGACAATCATATACTTTACAGGGTGGTCCCCCTAATATTTTAAGTACCCCCCCCCACTGGCCTGTACATAGCTACTACAATATGATGTACTAAGGTTTTTAAAAAAAACAAATTCCTTTAATTTCTAGTTATCTAACTTGAAAACAGGATGTTTTTAACCAAATAATGCCCATGTCATCTTTCTTGTCCACATTTATTGCTGAGCACAGCAAGGGGCAAATCTCCATTAGCATAGCTCATTGTATACCCAGTTAGAGGAGGACCTAGAACTCTTCTGCCACTTAGGCAGTATTTAAATCATATGAATCCTTCTCAGTCTTTCCACACCCCTCTAATGTAGAATAATCTCTATGCATAGTGACATTTTAACTAAGAAAAACCAGTCTTTCTGAACTACAATGTGTATTGAAGATTTGTTCTCTTGGTAGAATGTTTACAAAAGATGTTTTGGTTCAAAATACAATTAGCCATGGTGTTAAATATTAAAAGTTCCATTTTATTTATTTATTTTTAATTTATTTATTCAGGTGACATTGGTTAATAAAATTATATAGGTTTCAGGTGTGCAATTCTATAATATGTCATCTGTATATTGCATTTTGTGCTCACCACCCAAAGTCAAGTCTCCGTACATCACCATGTATCCCCTCTTTACCTTCCTCCACCTGCCCCACCCCCCCTTTCCCTCTGCTGTTGTCTGTGTCTATGAGGTGTTTTTTGTTTAATTTTTGCTTAACCCCTTCACCTTTTTCAGCCAGCCCTGCAATCCCCTCCCCTCTAACAGTTGTCATCCTGCTTTCCATCTATGAGTTTGTTTCTATTTTGTTTGCTATATTGTTCATTAAATTTCACATATGCGTGAAATTATATGGTACCTGTCTTTCTCTGGCTGGCTTATTTCACTTAGCATAATGCTCTCCAGGTCCATATACTTTTTGATGCACTTTCTAATTTTCCCATTTAACAATTTTTATCTTACTCCCCATTTAAAGTCTAGATCACTTTTAGTAAGCAATAGGAAAATTCACAAACAAGTTGTAGCAGTTTTAAAAATATGGCCATAAAGATCAAAAGTGCCTGTTCTTACTAACTTTATTAATTCAAGATATGTTGCCTTTATCCTTAAAAAATTACTGACTTTCCATTTAATTCAGTTTTATTCCTCTTTAAATATGTGGTTCTCTACCTTAAATAACCTTCGGATGTTTTCCTAGAAATGCAGTCAACCATCTGAAAGTAATTTTTCTGTCTGGAATGTGGGAAGTTTGATGGGTGTATGTGGCATGCTTATAGCTTAACATTCCTTACTGCACTCATTTTCATCAAAATATTGGTTAAGTTATTCAGAACAGATGTGTATATGTGTATATATTTTTTTCTTCTTAGACTGCAGAGAAAGCTTTTTTGTGAGCTAAAGGTTATGTCAGATTTAAGAAATCTCTCTGAAGTCTTTTTCAACTTTTGGCAACTGTAAGAGAGAATATTGTTTCTCAGAAGCTGTTTATCGCCCTGAAACTTAATGATTTTACCATGTTTTGGGAGAGAGTTTTTAAAAAGGGATACAATTGAACAGCAGTCATTCAGTAGTATTTCTATGGACATCATGGGTAGCATAATATGGGAATGTTTCTGGATAAGGAAGCAGGACATCTAGTTCTGACTGGATTACCAAACAGCTTTGTAAGGCTCCATTTGTTAGAAAAATGTAGGGGGTTGTTCAGGTTGACATACTATCTTAGAAGTAAGCGAGGGACAGAGGGGAAAGTAAGGAAAAGTAAGAAGGAGAAAAAGAGAAAATAGACTGGAAGGAAGGAGAAGGAAACTATGAAAATAGAAACTGGCAGTATATCTTGGACTTTTTTGGGATCCAATGTGTACACATGTTTGGCTCCAAACAACAAATTATTTCTTCAAAAATTATCAAATTAGTTTATTTATGTATATATAACATGTAGAGCAAGTAAAAACAACAGCCTATTTATTGGATATTTTACTTTTCAAAGATTTTCTTCATGACATGTAGAAACATTGTTAGTGCTATTAATGCTCCAATTTCAGTGCTAATGTGAAATGGACTTTATTTTTAAAAAGATTCTAAAGAAATGTTTGAAAATGCAGCATTCACAACATTGAAAATCTGGCAGACTGATTCTGCAAAGAATTTGAATAGACATGACAAGAGGAGACCTTTCCTAAAACCTTCCCCTGTCCCCTCATTGGGCAGAATATATTGACCTATATCAACTCACCCAAATTCCCTCTGTAAAAGTGTAATTCTACTCCATGAGAATTTTGGAATCTTAGATGATCGTTTATAAAATTGTTCGCATACCTTGAAAGTAAACCATTAAATACTGCCTTTTTTGGCGCTTTAATAATTTTACCATGTCTCATTCATCCTCAGACTTTCAAAAGAAGTTAGCAAAATATACTGTTTCAGTATATATAATAAAAAGCCATAAGGTTGGCACATTTTCTGAAGAACACATAGTAACTGTGAAATTTAGGCAAGGAGGGAAGTGAAAAAGACATATGGTGACTGAGAGGTGAAGGTGGAAGATGTGTGATTAGAGGAAGGCTCATTGGACTTGGAGTGCTGTAGGGGTATGCACAAAATATAGAAGGTGGTAGTTGGAAAATTGGACACTGGAAGAGATTATAGCCATTGAAGATGACAAGATTAAGCATATGACTACAAGAATGCATAGAGGAGAAACCCTCAGGAAAATGTGAGGGTTGGAAGCTGAATATTGAAGTCACCAAGAATTAAGGCAGAAGTGGTATTTGAGTGCCTGAGTTTGAACCCTGGTACAACATACTTACCAGCTGTGTCCTTGGGCAAGTTACATAACCTGTCTCGGTTTCTTCATCTAGTAAAATGAGTATAATGATAATATAGTTTTCATAATTATGAGGATTAAACACGTATTTATAAAACCTTTAGACAGTATGTGACATATGATAAGTGATATATGTGTTAATATTATTATAATGATTGCCATAATCATCATTGTTACTATCCAGTCCTGTGTGAACTTTTGCTTTATATTCATTCAAAATTTATTAAGCAACTATTGTAAGCCACGCATTGTGCTAGGTATCCTTTTTAAACTTTTATATATTTTTGGCTCTTTTGTGCTTCAGGATGTCAAGTTGATCAAAAATAATGCACTGCAGCCTCACCAAAAATTATCCTTGAAGTCTATGCCATGAGTTCTGCTTACTTGAGTAAAATGTTGTGTAATAAGAATACAAACTTAAAGGGAAATGGGACAGGCCAAAGCACTGAATACTTGGATCTGGAAACTAGAATTACTTATTCACAATATAAAAAGATGAGATGCTTGGGGAAGACCCAGGTATAAGAGAATCTAGATATATTGCTGAAGCGTGGTGGTATCAAAATGTATGGCATTGGGAGCTAGGAGGCAGGGAAGGTAGGAAGTTAGCATTGTGGTGTTCCAACATGAAACAATGGGTTCATGTCCTGACAGGGCAGGTTAAACACAAGGGACTACTATCTTGGAGACTGACTATCAATATATAGACATGTGGGCGTTGGAGAATTAGATAGAGATCAAATTACTGAAAATAAAGTAAAATCACTGAAATAATGATCCTCTTTGTAAAGGACCACCCTCAAAGTCTGGGGCTCCTAAGAGAGCAAACCTAGGCTAGTCTTTATTGTTTACAAAACGTAGCTTATGTTTGAATTATCACCTGGCCAATTGCCACAGGCAGTTTCACCTTCTGGCTCAAAACACACACATTTTTCATCTACACAAATGCCAACCATAATGTTGCATATGAGTGAGTGTGTTTTGCAGACTGTAGCTAAAAATCAGTGTAAGTTTAAGCAGACATGGGGAAGAAAAACAATGTGATGTGAATTTTGTTCTCTGTGTTTAGGCAAGCTACGACCTATATCTATGCCAGTGGAATATAATTGGGTGGGGGACTATGAAGATCCAAATAAGATGAAGAGAGATAGTAGAAGAGGTAAGTGTTCTAGAATTTCAGTGTAGGCTGAGTTGTTGG
This sequence comes from Myotis nattereri, assembly GCF_964212035.1. Taxonomy (NCBI): domain Eukaryota; kingdom Metazoa; phylum Chordata; class Mammalia; order Chiroptera; family Vespertilionidae; genus Myotis; species Myotis nattereri. Next base: position 13,056,067 of record NC_138078.1, read on the forward strand.
AACAAAAAGCAAATTTAAATGTTTTTAAATAGGATCTTATGGCTTCAGTAGAAAAACTTTCATTCTTTCATTGACTCAGTGACCCAAACCAATTCAGACCAACATTTGACAATCTTGACTTATTATTAAGTAGATATCTTCTGTGAATGCCTCCTGAGGGATTCAGGGTAGATAAGTACAGTGTAAAAATTAATAGCTCATTGTTATTTGAAAGTTAATATTTGGAAAACAAGGTCAGAAGTGTGAAACTGCATAAAAGTTTAGTAAATAGAGTTTGTGATCAGTCCCCATTGGTCTGCAATGAAACCTCACCACTTTTATATTAATACAGCCTTAAAATGAAGCACATGGATAAAAGCTATTGGAAGCTCAACCAGTGACTCTAGTGAAAACTATATAGAAATGGGGGAAAAAACTGCTTTGCTTTTTTTTCTCTTCTGTTTGCTGTTCAGGGTTATCTTCTTACTTGGGGGTGGGCTACACTTGAAGTATCTACCAAAAGTAAGTTTTTATGTTCACTTATCCTGCTATTGAGCTGGGTAATAAAGAGAACAACAGAGAGTCTCACTAGTAAGTGGGATTCGACCAAGTACACGTATGGTGGGCCCAGTGGATCATGTTGCTACTTCCACTTTCTGAAATCAAGAGCCATTAAGTTGTAGATGAAAAAGAATACAAATCCAAACAAAGCAAACATTATTTATAAAACCTAAGCTCACTAAGCTTTCATCACAATATGTTTAACCCATTTGTCTGTTATTTCCAGCCAATATACAGAATTTATTTCATTACTATACAGATGTACAGACCACACAGGGATAAGCAAGCATGAATACCTGCTTCATTAGTCTTCTTAGCACTTGTTTTATGGAGCAGGCATTTTTGAAAATGGGACAGGGATATTGACAAATTTCTTTGCATCTATATACTCATTCCATTTTCTAAACTTCAGTTTCTAACCTAATTTGTTTTATAGAAGTAATCAAGAAAAACATAAAAAGAGAAATGCTTATCATATGCCATCTCTGGGTCACTCTTTTGGAACTTCATATGGTAGTGGCAACTTGGGGGGTAAAAAGCCTTATGAAGTACTAAGTGCTGGCTATCAATTTAAGCACTGATTTTTATAAACTAAGTTTCCTGACTATTGGTTCTTAATGTGGGCTTTAACTTCTCCAATGATGCTATCTAGCCTGCCATAGGTTGGTGTTTGTCATCAGCTTTTAGCACAATTCTCCTGGGGGAGCTTGTTAAAATATGTATGAGGCACACACCCAGAACTTCTGCTTCAGGTTCGGCAGGTGCTTCTGATATAGTTGGTCCAGAGATGAAAGTTGGAGATATAATATATAAGCTATTTATTATTGTCCTATGATCCCAAATAATTAAGGTTTTCTATATTTCCACTACATAGGTATTTTATAAATTAAATCAAGTTACATTTCTGAAATGGAATCTAATAGCACAATTAGGAAAGAATGACAAATTTGGAATATTTGCATATTTATATTAGTGTATTTATCTCTTTTATATAGAAAACTCTCTACTCCGATATATGAGCAATGAAAAAATTGCTCAAGAAGAATACATGTTTCAGAGAAACAGCAAAAAAGACACAGGGAAGAAGTCTAAAAAGAAGAGTGATAAGAGTAATAGCCCGACCCACTATTCATTGCTACCTAGTTTGCAAATGGATACATTGAGACAAGACATCATGGGCACCCCTGTGCCAGAGGCCACACTGTACCACGTAAGTAAAATTTCAGACTCTATAATACAGCTTTTATTCGGCGATTCTTTTGGCTGAATTCCAAATTATTTATTTTTATGCTGCTGCTAGATTTTCACAAAATATCTTAAGTTTAGAGTTTAAGCCCTTAAAGAAAACACAATGGCTTATTGACTTGTTCTTCAGTTCATATGTTTAGTGAGTTCATATGTTGTAGCAAGTTAGATTTTTAATGAAATAATATGCACAGAATTGATAGAGAGTAATCATTAGCTGATTAAGCATCACTATAATAATGCCCAGTAAATAGGTAGCTGTAGAATTCAACATTGAAGATAGAATTTTTATTGTATTTGTGATTTTATTTAAAAATGAGCACCTACTAGACCAGCATAGTGCTCAAGGTAAAAATGGGAAGACATAGCACATCATCATATGGAGAGAAAAGCTCCAAGAGTCTTAAAGTAATTTGACTATTGTAATGGGTGGGTGCAAGCAGTACCGGAGGGATATGGGAGAAGAAGGGCCTTGCCTTCTAAGGAAGTGAGAAAACACTTTACAATAGGGAACATTTGGATGATGGGTGAAAGATGTGTAGCAGTATCGTGGGAAGGCATATGGAGTTGTGCCACAAATGTATGCAAATATGGTATATCTTAGGGACTTCATATGGCTAAGAATTAGTGGTTCATTAAAAACTGAGGTGAAAGCATGTGAGTTAGGGGCAGTAGATGAGCCTAGAGATGTAGGTCAGCTTAGATCAGGAATTTTATGATAAAGTACTTAGGCTCTTTCCAGCCGTGATAAAGAGCTATTGCAGAATTTTGAGCAGGGGACTTGCATGATGAGATTGGCCTGTTTATCTATATGGTGCAGAGCATTGACCAAGAGTATGAAGCTAGAGGCAGGGTCATTAAGCCAGGCCAGAGGATGATGAGAAACTAGGACAATGGCAATGTAGAGGCTGAGAATATTGTTAACCATAACATTAAATCACAAAATCAAGCCATTTTATATCACTTTGGTTAAAAGGGAGGTTGTTATGCCAATTGAACTATAGCTCCTTATTAGGAGTCCTTGAAAAACATGGACTACACTTTTTAAGTAATTTGAATAACTGTGCTTAATGCTCAGTGTATCAAAAAATTTTAATCTGGCACTTCTGTAACAGGTATACCATTTAGGTATACAAAGTGTGAAAGATTTAATAACATACATGAGTTGATTTTCTGAGTAAATTTTTTAAATCATCTACTTATTCTGTAGCTCTCTCATAAAACTAAAGCGTAGAAAACTATTTTCATTTCTTTGGGTTGAAGTAGGAGTGTACTTCACATTCCTACGTGCTCATTCTCTAACCTCCCCTGGCCCCAGTTACATACCCCCAAGCTCTTCCTCTCAAAGAGAATAGTGCCCACATCAAAACCTGCTCTTTTGAATGACTGACAAATCCAGTGATTTTCCACAGATATTTGCAATCAGTCTGAAATCAATATTTGTAGCTGTATGAAAGGGGGCACTCTTGCTATCACTGGTCAGAAATGCTGTCTGAACACTGAGTCCCCTCTAAAATCTGGTGTTCCTGTCACAAGTAATACCTGAACGAAATCTAAAGATAAGAGGCAGCTGGCCTGTTTGAAAGGGAAGTTGGTAGTGAGAGATGGGTCTGGAGAGGGAAGAAAAGGCCACTTTTCCCAGAGTGTAGAAACTATTTAAGTTTGTATTTATCCTAAGAGGAGTGTTAAACCATTGAAGGTGCATTTAAACACTCAGCCTGCACCTCCCTGTCATGCACATCTGAACAGGAGTATTCTGTGTGAGGAAGAAAAGAGAGAGGAATCTTGTGGATTTTGAGTTATTAAAATATGAAAGATAGTAAAAGGTGAGTCAAACTGGTAATCAGAATCAGAAAGATTGGGAGTATTGTCTAGGAGTATAAATTGTTATAGCCTTCCTGAAGAGCATTATACATTACACGTATCAAGAACCTCAAATGGTAACTTCACTTCTACAATTTTATTCCTGGAAAGAAATCATAGCATCTACTTTTGCCTCCTACTTTAATTAATGTGTCCCAAATCTGTAATGTGGTAATTAGGAGATATTTATCCAAACTGATTTTGGACAGAGGGACAGCGCAGAGTAAGGAATATTATTAACGATGTGTGAAGTCCTCCCATGTAATACTGACCCGCTAATCCCAGAACAGAAGGCTGGACATTTTCTAACTCTATTCTCTGGTTTAAAGAAGCTAAAGATGAACACAGACAACAGGGGGGTGAGGGCATGAGTAGGGGGTTGGGGGGTAACGTGGGGATAAGGACACATATGTAATAACTTAATAAAGAGATTTTTTTAAAAAGAAGAAGCTAAAGAATTGTTAGCCCCAAAGTGCATGTTAGATGTCTATAACCAGTGTTCAAAGAGAGAACATTCTTTTGTGGGTTTTTTACTAGACTCTCAGTTCCCTTGAGGACCTTACCTTCACTTGTTTAGTACTTTCCAAGTTTTCAAGGGAGTTTCCATATTTATTGTGTCTTTTGAATCTCACAACAACCATATTTGCAAATGACAAAACTCAAAGGGGTTAATTTATTTACCCAAAGCTGTGTTGCAAAAAAAAAAAAAAGTAAGAGTAAGGACTATAACCCAAGTCACCTACCCCAGTGATCTTTCCATAGTCTACCCTGGAACAATATGCATGGTAGGCATTCCAGACACAAATGAATTTGTGCTTCAGTGACTGAGTGAAGTTTGAAAATGTATTAGCCCTAGCCAGTTTTGCTCAGTGGATAGAACGTCAGCCTGTGGAGCAAAGGGTCCTAGGTTTGATTCTGGTCAAGGCTCCTCCCCAGCCTGGGCCCTGGTCAGGGTGCATGTAGGAGGCAACCAGTTGATGTATTTCTCTCACATTGACGTTTTTTTCTGTCTTTCCCTCTCTCTTCCTCTCTTTCTAAAAAGATCAATGGAAAAATATCCTCAGGTGAGGATTAAAAAAACAGTTTTTAAAAAGTATGACTTTAAGAAACATGAGCCTTCATAGGTTTATTTAAATAACATCTTCAGTACCTAGATTGATTTCTACCCAGAGTTTTTATGAATTTTTGAAAAACATACAGAACTGCTGCTGTTATGAAGCACAAGTAGTTATTCAGCATCTATTGCTGAGGCTAGAGTATTATAATGAAAATTTCCTTGACCTTAGAAGCCAAACAATGTACACTTAAATGATTGCTTCTTATATTTCACAGGAATTCTTGTTTTATTTTTTTCCATCTGTTTATACACGCTTATTTAAAAGTGAAAAGACTTTTTCTTATGTTAAATTTTCTGAAGCACAAGATCACTATCATCAATATGTAATCCAGTCACTTTCATGATGAATACCTAATCTTTATTCTTACCAATTATTTCTTTGGATAACTCAGCCATTTTTAATAGAATAGGACTTAAATGGAAGAGAACAATTAAGATTTGAGTACTGAGTTTCACTGCGGTAATAATAGCTCCATGTTGTCTGAGTTCAAATTTAGTTTAATTTAATAGCAGGATTATATCAGCATTAAGTATCCTTGAACAATTTGCTAAAGGTGTGTGTGTGTGTGTGTGTGTGTGTGTGTGGTATTCCTTGTAAACAGACCTAGATTATAATCCCCATTGGTCTATTTTGGAAGCAACCCCATAAAAATACACAAAGCAACAGAAATACAGTTTTGCTTTAGTGTTCGGCTCATTCCTCTTAACAATTAGCGCAGAAATGTTCATATACTAATAACGAGGATTTAGAAGTTTATGATATTATAAAATACACAATTTTATTTTATTAATTCCATATACTTGTAATTTCAGGGGTTTTTTCCCTTAAACTTACTTAAAAGTGAATCCTTTCCTGTGCTCTAACCATCCTGGTCACCCACCAGTCTTTGCCACCTCTTTTCTTTGGACATGCTATTCCCTCTACTGAGAATGCTTTTACCGCTTTGTTCCCCCTGGCCTGGTTTCTATATAATCCTACAGTGGCAGAGAGACTTGCCCTGACCACTACTCCCTAAACTAAATCAATTTCTCCTGGTATAATCTTAGCAACCTGCATATTTTCTTCAAAACCTTTCTTATGCATCATAATTATATATTTATTTATGTGATCATCTTAATGTCTTAAAACCTTAATGTCTTTCTCCCCTGAACTTGGTAGGTAGGGCTTATCCATGTCCATGAAAGGAATAGAGAGCTTCTATATTTTGTTCAGCTCTTTATTTCAACATCTAGAATAGGGCTAGTACCTTCTAAGCGCTCAATAAAATGTGACGGATACGTGATTGAACAAGTGAGTGAATGTGACGGGAACTTCAATGTCTTTCTCAGTGTATGTCAGTTGAGGTCCTCAGCCTGCAGACAGAGCCACTTCCATGTCCTAGGTCAACCGTCCCCAGTTAAAGCAGGCCTTCAATTGAAGTGTATTCATAGTAGGAATTGCCAGGAACTTATTATCATAGGCTCATGTCCAATGTGCCTGGGGAGATCCCTAGGGCTCTGAATGTCTTATCATGTTTGTCTAGTTCATATGACTAAATTCTGCTTTGTTTTATTGAATAATATTCCAATTCACTCCGATTGGAACCCTGCTCTTATTGGCCTGTCCTCCAAGGAGCATCTAGCTGATTTATTGCTACCAGAGACAGACAATATGGAGCCTATCTCTGGCTACCCATCTTTTGAAAAGAGTATTGGAAGCACTTAGTAACTTACACTCACCATGTTGGGCTCCCTATCAAAGCTGGTCCCAGGCTGCACCTTTGATCAGGGTGATTTACAAGGTTCCTCTGCCCCACAGATGCCACCAGTGCAACAGGATTAACTCCCCTTCAGCCCCTGCTCCATCCCCTCCACTCCAGCTCAGAGCTTGAATTCCAGCTCCTTCTTACTTTCTTCCTATCACTGCCTTCTCATTATGGAGGTCGCAATGTGTCTGTCAGCCAGATATTATGTTATGGTATTTTTCAAACGAGTATAACTTTATTTTACATACTCACAGATTCTCTGTCTGAAAATGTGGGAATTGTTAGCTGCAGGGCCCACCTTGTCTGACCTGAGAGCACATGAAGAAAAGGTAGACAGCAGTGTGTGTGTGAGTGTGTGTGGGGGGGGGGGAGAGCGTGTATGTGTGTATGTAATTCGGATGTGGTGGTGAAAGCCTTGAGATAAAGAATTATTAGATTCAGCACCTTTTTTCTACTATAATATACACATGACAACTTGCTGCACAATAAAGCTGCTAAACTAAATCGATAAGCAAAATAATTTATTTTAAATCTCATCATATAAATTCAATTTATATGATGAGATGCCAGAACAAGTAAATTTTGATTATGAATCCTGGCAAGATGCACGTGTACTTTCATAAACTGAATAATGTGACTTTAGATGGCTTATTTAAAACAGATTTTGAGTAGGTGTTTAAAAATCTGGATAATTCTTTGCATAACATTTCAGCATTTGTGAGGCTTGTCTTAGGTATTTAGGATATAACTACAGATATTCACTTATTTTACTTCTGATAAGTACTTTTAGCCATTTTCATCAACTTGTGGAGGGATTTTTGGTGGAGCTCCTGGAAGAAGGAGGGGGAAAACTGCTTAAAGACATTTTATTTGTTAACTTATCAAGTAAATAAACATTATAAAACAGATACTATTCTAAGTAATTTACAAATTTTAACTCATTTAATCCTTATAATAGCCCTATAAGAAAGGTGCTGGTTCTATACCCATTTTAAAGATTAGGAAGCTGAAGCACATAGGTTAACTAAATAGTAAGTGGTAGAGCTGGGATTTGAACATTGGCTTTCTGCCTTCTGGTCAGCACACTATATTTCACCTCAAAAAATAGCATAATTTAGTAGAAACCCAACAATTATTCTAGTAGTCTCAACCATAGGTAAAGCCCAGTCTACATGTGGGATATATATTGACTAATAATAATATTGCCACTGTCACTGCTAATAATGGCCAACATTTACCAATTGTGTACTAAGTTTCTATGATAAGAACTTACATACATTATCTCATCAAATGTTCATATTGGCCCTTGTGAAGTTGCTACTATAATATTTATTTTGCAGAACTGAAACAGAGCTTACCTTACTCATGGTCACAGCTCGAAAGTAGCATACATGAAAGATGAGTCTAAGCAATCTGGCTCCAAAATTCACATTTTTAGATGAATAAAGCCATTTTTGTTCTTAAGGGTGTTACCATCTATTAGAAAAGACAGAGCCATTACTATACAAAGATGAAAAATATGTTATGTTTTCAGCATATAAGCATTTGTATTTAAGTTTATCTGCAGTGATAAACTTCAGTTTGTCTAATAGATACGTTGTCTCAGCATGATGAAACTAAAACAAAAGAACAGTTCATCTTAGTGGTAGAAAGCCATCTCTGAGCTAACAACCACTTTCTCCATATTTTGACTACATTAGCCTAGATGACAGTCATAGAACAATATGATTTGATCTTTCTCCTCACCACCGAGCATATAGATGTTAGACATTCATTCTAAATACTATTGTATTCGTATTTGTATTCTCTCTGATTTCTATGGGTGACTTGATTTATTCTAGAGTGCTAATGCCAACGTCACAGTAGCACTGGCTAAGCCCTATATGCGAATACCCTGGACTGTGAAAAGTGTTTCTCACTGGGCCACTTCACTAGAGCAGTGATTCTCAAAGTAAGGGCTATCTTGGGCTAAAGGCTCCTGGTGGCTGAGTCTTGATGCAGGAATAAGAGGTGTTATCATGACAAACCCCATAGATGTTAAAAAAATAAGTCAATACTAAGAGCAATTCTGTGCATATAAGTTTTTTTAATATATTTTCGTTGATTTCAGAGAGGGAGAGGGAGAAATAGAGATAGAAACGTCAATGATGAGAGAGAATCATTGATTGGCACACCCCACACTGGGGATTGAGCCCCCAACTGAACCCAGAACTCTTCAGTCCACAGGCCAACACTATCCACTGAGCCAAACTAGCAAGGACTATACACATAAGTTTAACATTTTAAAAAAACAATTCCTCAAAATCCACAATCTACCAAAACTCTCTGAAGGCCAAGTAGATTATCTAAGTAGTCCTATAACAACTAAAGGAATTTAATCAAGAGGCTTCTAAAAAATAAGTATAGAAATACTGAAAAAACAAGCATACCTATAGTACCAATGCTACTGTACACTGGAGCAGCTCATGGTTGAGTGCAGAAGTAATGCATTTGACTTTTATTATTTTGTTTTGTGGTGCTTTTAAAGTGCTGGCAGCCTGAAAAATATTTGATGTATAGGACTCCTAAGAGACTGATTAAATTCATAAATTGTTTTAATTGTGAAAATATTGTTTCAACATTTGAAAACTCTTGTTTTATAACTTTTTGAAGTTTAATAAATTAAGCATTATATAATCAAAATAAAAATATTCACTAATACACTGTCACTTTTGCGAGAGATTTTTGCTCACACTGTATAAAACAGATTATTGATAAACTGAAGCCAGTCCTTTCCATTTCATGTTTGAACAAATGTGTCTCATTCTGCTAGTTTCTGTTCAAATAATGGCTGCCAGGAAGCAAAACACAAAATCTGGCTTCATTAGTGATGCATCATACAAAACAGGACACAGAAGAATTGAATTAGGAAATTATTCTGTTGAAATTTATTAAATTTAAATCTTATTACAAATTCCTTGTTGCCTTTGAGAAAATAAAATTAAGCAGATTCTGATGAGAGGCCTTGGCTTGGTTGATAAGGTCAATAATTACAAACTATTTGGGGACATACCTGCACTAACCAGAGAGGTTAAAGTAGCACCCCACCCCCATTCTCTATCCTGTTGTAGACCTGTATCTCCCAGCTTTATAGCCTCAGAAAACTTCCTCAAATGTTGTTAGCAATAGGCCTTTTTTGCTCCTATATAATCACTCTACCAATATTACCTCACCACAACTTATTTAATGAAACATCTCAAGTTTAATAAAACTCCAGGTAAAATTAATTTACCACCAGAACTCTTTAAAGCCTTTTCTCATTGAAAGACCATAACCTATGTCAAATTATCTTCTTCACTCTAACTCCTCATATATATTACTCCCTTGACAGCATCCTTTAATTTCACAAAACTATAATCCTATTGATTTGTTGTATATGTCCAAATCTCATCCAAAGATTCCTCTTGGTAAACTACATGCCTGGTCTCTTAGCCCAGATCTCATATGAGAATGAAGTTTAAGTCACAATCATTGACTACTTTTCATTCTAGTTTCTTGAAGATAAATTTTCCAATAACAATGTTAAATTGTTTGAGCCTTCGTGTACTCTTCATTGGTTTTTGGCTCAGATAGCAACTAGCAGTGTCCAAAGTGCATGAGCTCACCCTAAAGTCTCAATTCTAAGTGATGTTGCTAAATTTGTTTCTTAACATCACAAGTATCAGGCTAAGCCAAGAACAGAATCCTAAGTCTGGAACCCAAAATAATATGGAATATTGAGAAATAGGTCAGTGTTTCAATCCCTATTCTTTTTTTTTAATATATTTTATTGATTTTTTACAGAGAGAAAGGGAGAGAGATAGAGAGTTAGAAACATCGATGAGAGAGAAACATCGATCAGCTGCCTCCTGCACATCTCCCACTGGGGATATGCCCGCAACCCAGGTACATGCCCTTGACCAGAATCGAACCTGGGACCTTTCAGTCCGCAGGCTGACGCTCTATCCACTGAGCCAAACCCGTTTCGGCGAATCCCTATTCTTTAAATGCAAATGGTTTTAGATTAACTAGATGCAAGCTTTCATGCCATAGGAAACAGGAGAGTAAGTTACTTTCTCATAAATTATTTTATTATTGTAACTTTGGGGTGGCCTGAAGAGACAGTGGTTGTTGTATCTAACCACATCCAGGTAAAAAGGCTGAATGTTAAAGAGAAATGTCTTTTCTAAGATTCTTCTCTAAGATGGCCAAGAATAATATTGTAGTTTTAGAACATGGGCTTTATGTCAGCTCTATGAACCTAGACACATTTCTGAACCTGTTTCTCATGAGTAAAAAGAGGATAATAATTCTTACTTCACCTGGCTATTTTAGAATTAAATCATACACTGTGTGTATAAAGTTTTTCCATAATGCTGGGCACATAGAAACTATTCTTAACACCATATAGAAAAAAAAATTAGCCCTAGCTGGTTTTCTCAGTGGAAAGAGCGTCAGCCTGTGGACTGAGATGTCCCAGGTTTGATTCTGATCAAGGGCACATACCCGGGTTCAGGCTCAATCCTCTCAGGGGGGCGGTGTATAGGAGGCAGCCTATTACTGATTCTCTCTCATCATTGATGTTTCTACCTCTCTCTCCCTCTCCCTTCCTCTCTGAAATCAATAAAAATATTTTTTTTAAAAAAAGAAATTAATTTGTGTGCGTGGAAGGAAATTTACTTGTGAGCAAATGAGGGCGCCTTCTAGGACTAAAATATGTCATCATTGGGTATTAATGAGTATATCAGTTTCAGTTCAGTCAGGGAAACAGAGGCACTAAGTGATATGGAATAAAGGACTAGTTATTAATCAATTGAGGTGCTAGTGAAGATTCCTCAGCAGAGCTGGTGGTCATGAAGAAATTTTGTTGTGAAGCCAGAGAGAGCAAGACAAACTAGAACCATGAGCACAAACTGGGACCCTGCCTCCAACTTTAGTGACAAAGCCGGAGCCCTCCACCACAGAGATTCACAGGCTTCCTGTTTAGGACTTAGAAGAGCTGAAGAAGTTGCAGACCCTGCTATTGACCCATGCAAAAAAAAAAAAAAAAGGCAAGAAAAGTGACAATATGTGTTAGCTGCAGCAGTGACTGACAACGTACACTGACTTTCAGAGCATAACACTGCTACTTCACTTGTGTTCTCCAAAATTCACGCAAAGTTATGTTGTGGCCAACCCTAACTAGAACCATACAGGAAAGGGAATTCTGAGAAACAGTTACAGCTTTGGTAAGTTGGCACAGTAGGAAATCACCACATTGAGGTTTCCCTTCTTGTGGGCACTACCAGATAAAATCTACTTTAAAAATTATCTAGTGTTGGTTTATGAGGATCAGTGATAAAGTAAAAAATTCTAAATTATAAATTTAGACTGGATTCAAGGTGAGCCTACCTGTAGGAAGTTATCATCCTTATAGCCTATTTATTTAATTTCCCAAAGCATATATTAGAAAATATATCTTCACATTTTATTTTATCTTCAATCAAGAGATTGACTAATATAAGTAATAATTAGGATAAAATGTATAATTTACCTAAGAGGTTTCTACTGAATAAAACACATTAGAAAAATATTTAAAGAATTTCTTTGCATACTCTGAGGAAGAATACCAGAAGACTATATGCCTAGACCATGTTACCTTAGCTAAATGCTGAATCTCCTTGACTTAGTTGCATTTTAGCATCATGTCTTTAATTTTTATCAGACAGCTGCTACAAAAAACAACCATATGAAATATACTTGTTTGCTATAAAAATATTTTCGAGCCGAAACCGGTTTGGCTCAGTGGATAGAGCGTCGGCTTGTGGACTGAAAGGTCCCAGGTTCGATTCCGGTCAAGGGCATGTACCTGGGTTGTGGGCACATCCCCAGTAGGAGATGTGCAGGAGGCAGCTGATCGATGTTTCTCTCTCATCGATGTTTCTAACTATCTCTCTCCCTTCCTCTCTGTAAAAAATCAATAAAATATATTTAAAAAACAAACAAACAAAAATATTTTCGAATATATTGTATTTTCTACTCCCTTGTGCCCCCCCATATATCCTATATAATAAAAGGGTAATGTGCAAATTGACCTTAATGGTGGAATGACTGGAAGCACCGGTCACTATGATGCACACTGACCACCAAGAGGCAGACACTCAACACAGGTTCTGTGCACTCCCACAGGAGGAGCTCCACTCAGCCACAAGCCAGGACAGAGCCAGACATCCCCCGAGGGCTCCCGGGCTGCCAGAGGGATGTCTAACTGCCAGCTTAGGCCCGATCCCCCGGGGAGTGGGCCTAAGCGGGCAGGTGGACATCACCCGAGGGGACCTGGAATGCGAGAGGGCACAGCCCCCCCCCCCCCCCCCCGAGTACACGAATGAATTTTTGTGCACCGGGCCTCTAGTATTTTTTATAAAAGCTTTGGCTCCCTGTTACGACAATGTATATAAAGTATCCAGTACAATGGCTGGCACTCTGGTAGTACACAAATATTCTTAGCATTCTTCCTACAACCATACTATCAAAATGTCCTCACCAGGGAGCTGAGAACAAGCCAAACCTAAACTAGGTGCATTTGAGGCAACCAGTTCTGGAGAAATGGCAGCATACATCAGGCCTGCAGAAATCTCATTTTTCATAACTTAAAGTGCTTATTCTTGTGCACTTTTCTCATGCCATCTAAAATGACAACATGATGATTTAATTTTTGCTGCAAACAGAATTTTTAAAAAATCCCATCAAGTTATTTTTCCCCTTCTATTAGATAAAATAAATTTTGCTCTTTTAGTTTTAAAAATCATGCCCTACTAGATGGTTCGATGTAGAAGGGAAGGAAGAGTATGATTTATCTCTCAATTATTTTATTATAAAATGCATAAATGACTTTTGAAACTTTCTAAGCTTAACTTTTAAATTTATCCAGTATTCTCTTTGAGATATTTTTCTGTTCAGAAAAAATATCTCCAGATCAACAAAACTACAGCAAAACTAACAGATGTAGAAATATTTGAAGTGGTTGTCTTAGATGACTATTTGTCTATTTTGTGTTTGTCTACTATATCATAACAAAAATCTCAGAATAAGAGCTTGATATAAACATACTCTTAGCCATAAAGGTATTTAGATAAAAGCTAGCATTCTTGGAATGAATTACATTGACATGGCAAATATTCCATGATGAGAAAATATGTAAAATATATCACAGCAACAAACTTAAAAATAAAGGTAACGCTCCCCCCCAAAAAAAAACTGTTTTGTTTTGGATTCTTTTAAATAAAGCTATTAATTCAGTAGCCAGAAAAAAATAAATAATTATGATTTAGTCATATGATTGCTGAGAAAATTAGCATGTAATATACAGTGACTCCATTTGAGATTCTTTGTTTTGTTTGTTTATTTTTATTGTTTAAAGTATTCCATTTGAGATTCTTAGGTTTTGTTCTTTCTTAGATTCTTTTTATATAATTTGTTTCTCTGCTTTCTTTTACATATCATTTATTTTCTTGTCATTGAGTAGCCTTGCAGAGGCAAATCTAGTTCTTTCATTTTTTTTCTGGTCTTAAACGTTTTTTTGTCACAAATGATGGGCAAGCCTACACTGATTTCTCTGACACCCAGATGTCGACAGTTTGTCAAACAGAGGTGTCAGGAGCAAGGAACTGCCCTAGTTCTGCTTTTCATCTATTTGAATTGTCTGCCTCTATATGTAAATCTATATTAATTGCACACATTAATCAAGCACCTCAAAATAACTCTACCTCATATGGCTGGTGATAAGTTGTTCCCATTCCTGGAGGAGCTTAAACATATACTAACTCTGCCTTTCAATAAATAATTTAGCATTAAGTGTTAGATTAACACTGATTATGGGTATAAACATTAATAATTGGATGCACATTGGTAACTAGCCATTTTCCCCTTCAATTTGAAGTCAGAATCATGTACAGTTAATGCTCTAAGAGCATTTGGTCCAAACCCCTGTTCTTGCAGATGAGGAAATTGAGGTCAAGAGTAGTTCAGTGACTTTACTACAGTCGTAGAGCTGGAATGTGGACTGGAATATAGAGAAATAGAAGTCTGGTACCTGATTCCTACTACAGTGTTGCTCCACACTACTGTGTATTCCATTCTTGCTGAAATATAAACATTTGAAATGTATCACTCTAGCTGGTGTATTTAGAATAGACTGGAAGGGCAAGAGAAGCAGGGAGACAAGATAAGATCTGGTCAATTCAAGTGAGATATGATAGTGGCCTAGCTAAGAACTAAGTATAAAGTGGTGAGCTGAGCAGATGGTTTCTGCCTTTGTAGAAACTAATGTAGCAGTTAAAAACTACTTGAGAAAGTAAACCAAATAATTTAAGGCATTACATAATTATCAGGAGTGTATCAGGTGAAAAATTGCATAATTTTCTCTTGCAAAATTTGCAAGATTTCTCTTGTGTAAAAAATTAGTGGAGAGGCAGCCTCGCCTTATTTGGATCACTGATTTCCTCATCAGTATTGACATAGGGTTTTTTAATTGCACTGAGTTCAATTAACACTGTCAATAGGTTTGGAGTAAAATGTGATTGCAGCCCCATCCTTGCCTACCTTGACTGAGCCTTTTTACTTTCTTTACCTTGGTTTCTATCACATTTGCAAAATTAAAATGCTAACATGAACCTTCTTCGCATGAAGGTATTATGATTAATAGTTGCCCCAAAACCAGCAAATCTTTTTAGCCCACAGAGTAATATAACATTCTAATTAAAATAAAATTGAAAAAAGCATGAAAATTGAAAATTCTTAAGATGTTACTGGTTTGAATTATCTCCATTAATATAAAAGTGTTATCTTTAATATCTTTCTGTTTTATAAAATCCTTTCTTTCCACATAGCAATGTAGTTACATCATATGTCATGAGAGGGTTTGCATAAATAGATGTCTTCGTGTCTGAAGCAGTTTTTCTTTTTTCTAACATTGTTACTATGACTACAGATACTTCCTTGGGAGGCAGTATTACACAGAGTGGGTAGAAGAACAGGTTCTGTGATTGGCAAACCTGGATTTGAATTTTGACTCTGCCACTACCTGTGTGGTCATGAGCAAGTTGTTTATGCATTCTGTATCTCAGTTTTTTGCTTCTTTAAACTGGGATTGATGATAACCACTTTAAGGATTTATTGTAAGGATTAAGATAAATAACTGATATAAAGTGCCTGATACTTTGCCTCAGTAAATTATAATTATTATGATTCAGGAATGACAGTACCTATTTCCCAAGGATGGTGATTCGTGTTACCCTTCTTAACTACTCCCCACTAATCACTCCTATTCTTCCTACTTTACTACTTCATAAGAAAAATGGAATCACCTTATGGGATCTTGTGTAAGATTCAATCACCTCCTTCCTTCAGAATCTGATCTGCATGATATACTTTTTTAAAATGTATTTTTATTGATTTAAGAGAAGAAGGGAGATGGAGAGAGAGATAGAAACATCAATGATGAGAGAGAATCATTGATAGGCTGCTTCCTGCACACCCCACACCTGGAATCAAGCCTGCAACCTGGGCATGTGACCTGACCAGGAATCAAACCATGACCTTCTGGTTCATAGGTTGAAACTCAACCACTGAGCCATGGCGGCTGGGCATGAATGATATACTTTTGATGAAACATTGACTCTATCTAACCTAATGAGTTTGACTGACCTTTGCTATATTCCCCTCAATTACTGCCTTTTTGTTCCTATTTGACTGCTAATTTATTAGCATGATAATTGTTTTTAAACACATGCTTATTTATTTTTTAGTGTGTTTGCAGTCATTTTCAGTCAGTATAAAGTCAGGTTAACTTCACTGAGAGAATCCAGAGCAAGTTCACCCCACTGTACTGAAAGACCCGGTGCGAATATAGTGCCTCATCCTCATCCCCTGAACTCAGAGTTTCTCTCTCATGCAACACAATGGGCAAGGCCACCACCAACAGCAAGTTCAAGTCTATACTGCTGTTTCTTGTAAATGGAAGAGTTCTTGATTTAATATTTTACATTAAATATATTTAATATGCCCATTACTATCTTACCCTACTTGCTCATACTTAGACTTCTTTTCTGCTGATACACAATAATTAGAAAATAAGGGAAAATACCTTCCTTTGTGAAATATTTTAATCTTAAATATTTTAATCTTTTGTTTATTTGTTTATTAAAAAATTAAATATGTGGAAATAACTGTCATTTCTCCCAAGTGTTTCAAATTGCTAAGCACCCTCTTTTCTAATGCATAAGGAATAAGCGATTGGTTTGACTAGTTACTGAAGAAATCTTGAAACTTTGCAGAAAATTTCAGTAAGAGGAAGTTCTATATTGCAACAAGAGAGTATTTTGATTGCAAATTTTTCCATAAGTGTGGCAATTTGCAACTTGAGAAGAATTTAATAGTAGCTGAGCTTTCAAAATGAAACACAGAAACTGTCATTTTCTTCCACAATTAAAATAAGTGCTTCTGAAAGTTTCAGGATAAGAATGACCCAAATTACCCTCCCCCATACTTCCTCAACCAGAACAGAGGGGAATGGAGTTTGAACAGAACATCTGTGGACAAAATGAAAGACAAATGGTCTTTTCAGGCAAATGTCTGAAAAAGGGATCTTTTATAGCCAAACAGAATACTATTGCATGCATCGCCATGGTTAAGAAGAGGATCAACAATACTTTCATAATGGCTTTTTATTTTAGCACATTCTATTTTTATGGATAAAATTATGATTTCAACAGATCTATTCATAATTCATCATATAATTATTTGCATAAATATCTTTTGACACATATTTAATGTATTTTAGCCAGCCACACCTTGAATTCAAATTTGAACTTAAGTGCACTAAGACAATTCCAATGCAAGTAATATTAAGGGAGGTTGGATAAAAAGGAACTTTTAATTATCTACCAAAACAAATGACCTACTAAAAAAAACAGAACTTTCAGTAACATTCTGTGCATGGATTACTGGACAAAAGACACCTGGCTTGTTTGTTTTCTACTGAAGGACTTTTTTCAGGTTAAAACAATCAGCTAATTAAGACTACATCCTATGCTCTTTATTGATGGTTTACTTTTATTCATTCAACCAATATTTATTGAGCAGATCTACTCTGTTCTAGGCCCCATTTTAGGCAGAAGTTAAAATAATGCATGAAATAGTTAGAATTCTTCTTCTTTCATGCAGTTACATTTGGAAGAGGATCAATGAGAGTAAACATCCATCACTCAGTTTGAATAATTCCTTTATTACGACTAGTAAAGACAACATACGATTATAAACTTGCACCTCAGGGACACTTAATCACACTGTTGCTGGGATGAGGAAACTTTCACTGTTAGGAGCTTATTTATATAGGTATGAATAGTGGACAGTTTCTAATATAAGTTTGTAAGGAATCTTTTGAATAATGAGGCTATTTCAGGGGTCCCCATGATCACCCACATGTTTGATGATTTGCTAGAAAAACTCATAAGACTCAACAGAGAGTTCTACCCACACTTAAGTTTTATTACAGTGACACAGCAAAGATATACAATCAGATCAGTAAGGGATAAAGACACCATGACAAACAACTGGAGAAATTGATGTGCAGGCTTCCAATGGGTCTCTCTCTCTCTCTCTCTCTCTCTCTCTCTCTCTCTCTCTCTCTCTCTCTCTCTCTCTCCCTCTCTCTCCCTCTCTCCCTCCCTCCCTCCCTCCCTCCTTCTCTTTCCCTCTCTCTCCCTCTCCAGATCATACACAGTGCAGTCTCCCTCAGCAACAAAAATGCAGCAGTCACATATGTCAACTTTCTCTGCCCAAGCAACCCCAGTAAAAAACCATCATCCAAGGATTTTCTTGGATTATTCACATAGAAACCCCTTGCCCAGAGTGTGCTAAAATTAAAGGCCATTATAAAAATTCCAGACCCCCATAAGGAAAACAGGTGTTTAGTCCCTAGCTGGGCAAAACCGCCTTATTGCTTAGGGAAGCTTTATGTCAATACTAAAGGCCCAGTGCACGGATTCATGCACATTGAAAGGAAATTAATTAGAAGAAATATTGTAGAGGCCGTGGAGGGACCGCAGGAGATTGGCCGGCCAGGGAGGGACTGCGGGAGGGATCCAGGACATGTCAGGCCTGTCTCACCCAGTCCCGATTGACTGGACCCAGCAGCAAGCTAACCTACCAGTCAGTGCATCTGCCCCCTGGTAGTCAGTGTGGGTCATAGCAACTGGTTAAACGGTCCAACAAATGGTTAAACACTTAGCATAATAGGCTTTTATTATATAGGATGGAGAACTGTTTACTAGTCAACTTTCCAGGTGAGAACTGTTTACCAGCCAACTTTCCAGATGTCAGCCAAGGGTTCACCTTGCAAGCAGGCCCTTGTAAGAGTAGTTTCAGGCCTGCAATAGTAACTCTTTTCTGCACAAAGACCTATTTCCTTGACTATAGTTTTCATTGTTTTTCCTATTACTTTCAAAAGCATATAATTCAATTATATGATTTTAATTAATATAATTCAATTATAACTTTCATTTTAGAAAATGTTACATCACTTAGAAAAATAATGAAATCTCTTTTAAGATAATTGCATTGTAATATTTATGATATTTACAAAAGATATCTAAGGCTTTGCTTCTTTGAATGATGGATAAATCTATATTTTGTGCCTAGTTCCTAGGTTTCAACAATATGTACACTGATTATACTCTGTAATAACAATTAGTATGAGAGTATATTTATAAGGAAAGAAAAGATAATCCTATTAAAAAGAAAACCTGGAGAGCATAAAATATGTTTTAGTGTCGAGTTTAAAGTAGACTTCCAGGTTTTAAAGAATAGCCTGCAAAATGCATAGGAGGTATATTATATAACTCAATTATTTCAAGCTGTCTGTTATCCATGTAGCTTCCTAATAACAAACCACCCCCATCTTTGTCATTTTTAAAAATAATGAACTGTAAAATCATAATGTTACTTGCAGAAACACAAAAGGAAAAAAAGAAACCCAATCAGTAATTTTACAGCCAAACAATTTAGGGAAAGTAACTATATGTAAATTAACTATACTTAAGCACACTAGCCTGAGTTATTATTTGAGTTATTATTTTGAAATAAAGTACACTCAAGAAAATCAGCACAGTATAATGTGTTTTATCTTTTATGCTTTCTCTCCGAAGTTGTAAATTTCTTTAACCATGGATCCTGCAAAGTTTTTCACACACACGTGTGTGCACTCACACACATATTGCTTTGACACATGGGTGATTATTTATGGATTACACTGTATGGCAGCAAATGATCTGATCCTTATCTTTAGGACTAGTATCCATTCATAATACTATATTCATGAAAATTAAGTTAACCACATACAAATGCAAGAAACCTATTATGAAAGTAGAGCATTACTCTGTTATTTTATGAGCAAAGATTCTAAATAAGAAAGTATATCACAGAATACAAATGTATTATATAAAACCAAGACTAGCGAATTTTATGTGAACAAACTTCAATTGCCTCATAGAAATACCTTTGTAAAGAAAAAGAAGAACCCGCTACTTGAAATTCATTTGAAGGATTTTCTGTGAATTAAAATTACACATGAGATCTCTGTACTCTGTTAGCTATCTAATCATATGAACATAACTAACCTTATTACACCAATAAACAATATAGCTTAGTAGACTGACTGGAACCAGTGATTTAGTTGAAGACTAGAGCAGTCAATGCAGTTGTGGGTTTTTCTATTAAGAAATTAAGCTGTTCTGGCATTTAGCATGGAGTAAACAGATAGACAGATTTTACTGAGATGGTTGTTTAGCCAGGCAAGGAATGCTGGGAGCATGATTCAAGGGAATTACTGTAGCGATGTCCTATGGAAACCAAGTGGAAGAAGAGAAAGGCACAAAAGTGTGGTGATGTCAATGAATTGAATACCTCAAAGGAACATTTTCTAAAAATTGCTGAGTTGGGATTATTAGACTGAAAAACAAATAATGGAGGTAGTGGTTCGAATATGCTTAAGATAACATACGGTCATGGCAGTGGATAGCCACCACTCCTTGGCTATCCACTGCCATGACCATATGTTATCTTAAGCATATTTGTTAAAATAAAGATCACTGGAGATGAGGGACTGAGGAGCCAAGGTTCTGGCATCCCCTACATGAAGATTAGTCACCGATAATAGTGAGAGAAGTAGGTGTGAGATGAAAATAATGATCCAAGTGCTGAAATATTTAGTGATCAAGGAGAGTACCTAGGAGCTCAGTAGGTGATGGTGGCATGTGTAATAGAATAAACTTCTAAGGAACAAAAAATAATATTTGCCTGCTTACTTAATAAGATTTTTGTGAGAATCAAATGAGATATTGCCTGAGAAAGCACAATATACCCTCTTAAGAGGTATAATGTAAGGCTGTGCACATATAAAGCCCTTAGTTTCACCACTGTTTTGTGCCCCGCGTTCTCCACTACAAAATAAGGACAATGTTAATATCCCCTTCTGCTTTCCAGGAGATTAGAAAATTGAATGTCATGATATGCATGAATTTTTTTTGAGACTTTGGAAAAAGAAAGTGATTTCTCTGACCAGGTTTCAGAGTCAACATTCAGGTCCTGAGAGTTCTGCACACCACGATGGTGCTCCAGACGGCACCCTATCAGATAACATTCTTCCCTGTCTTTGATTTCAGACATTTCAGCAGTCCTCCCTGCAGCATAAATCAAAGAAGAAAAACAAAGGTAAGAAAAGGAAATGAAATGAAACATATACCTGCGTGGTTTGCACTGTGATGATACCTAGCACACTTCACCCATCCTCTCTTGCCTGAGACCAGTGTGGTTTAGAAGAGCACAGCCCCTTAGCAAATGCTGCTGAGACCAGCTTCTCCTTCAGGTCAATTGTGAAACAAGGTGCCTTTTGCAAAGAATGGTCTCAACACGTTTTCATCCTGGGGTTACACACTTCTTTTTTGTTTTTAATTTTATATTTTTAATTTATTTTTCATTGCATTTTACATACAGTATTATTTTGTATTAGTTTCACATGTACAGCATAGTGGTTAGACAATCATATACTTTTACAAAGTGGTCCCCCCAATATTTCAAGTTCCCATCTGGCACTGTACATAGTTGTTACAATATTACTGACTGTATTCCTTATGATGTACATTATATCCCCATGACTGTTTTGTGACTATCAATTTGTAGTTCTTAATCCCTTCATCTTTTTCACACAGCCCCAAACCCCCTCCCCTGTGGCAACGTGAAAATGTTCTCTATATCTATGAGTCTGTTTCTATTTAGTTTCTTTATTCATTTTGCTCTTTGGATTTCACATAAACAGGTGTGGGCAAACATGGGTTTACAGTTGTGCATATGGAAAAAGACATGCGGGTTATTGTTATTATTATAATAGCTTTATTAACTCAAAAGAATGTCACAATGCAACTACAAACCTACTTTTGCCCACCCTGTAGATGAAATTATATGGTATGTCTCTTTCTCTGACTGACTTATTTCACTTAGCATAATACCCTATAGGTCCATTGATGCTGTTGCAAGGGTAAGCTTTTATTCTTTTTTATGGGCAAGTAATATTCCATTGTGTATATGTGCCACCACATTTTTATCCAGTCGTCTATTGATGGGCACTTGGTTGTTTCCATATATTAGCTATTTTAAATAACACTGTAATGAATACAGGGGTGCATATATCCTCTCAAATCAGTGTTTTGGATTTCTTTATATATATTCCCAGAAGTGCGATTTCTGGATCATAAAGCAGTTCCATTTTTTAATTTTTTAAACTTATTTTTATTGTTGAAAGTATTACAGATGTCCCCCATTTTCCCATGCCCTCCCTCCACCTGGCTCCCGCCCCACCCCAGGCCTTCACCACACTATTATCTGTGTCCATGGGCTATGCGCATATGCATATAAGTTATTTGCTTAACCTCTTCCTGCCTCCTCTCCTTCCCTCTGAGACCTGTCCGTCTGTTCCATGCTTCAGTGTCTCTGGCTCTATTTTGTTTATCAGTTTATTTTGTTCATTAGATTCCATATTTAAGTGAGATCATGTGATATTTCTCTTTCTCTGACTGGCTTATTTTGCTTAGTATAATACTTTCCAGGTTCATCCATGCTGTCTCAAAGGGTAAGAAATCCTTCTTTTTTACAGCTGCATAGTATTCCATTGTGTAAAGGTACCACAGCTTTTTTTATCCACTCATCTACTGATGGGCACTTGGGCAGTTTCCATATCTTAGCTATTGTAAATAATGCTGCTTTGAACATGTGAGTGTACATATTCTTTCTGATTGGTATTTTGGTATTCTTAGGATATATTCCCAGATGTGGGATCACTGGGTCAAATGGCAGTTCCATTTTTAATTTTTTGAAGAATCTCCATACTGCTTTCCACAGTCACTGCACCAGTCTGCATTCCCACCAGCAGTGTACTAGTACTAGGGTTTCCTTTTCTCCACATCCTTTACTAGCACTTGGTGTTTGTTGATTACTTGATGGTAGCCATTCTGGCAGGTGTGAGGTGATATTTCATTGTGATTTTCATTTGCTTTTCTCTGATGATTAGTAATGTTGAGTGTCTTTTTATATGTCTCTTGGCCATCTGTATGTCCTCTCTGGAGAAGTGTCTATTCAGATATTCTGCCCATTTTTTATTGGATTGCTAGGGGGTTTTTTGGTGTTGAGTTGTATGAGTTCTTTATAAATTTTGAATATTCACTTATCAGATATATCATTGTCATATTTATTCTATCACTCAGGACATTGTCTTTTTGTTTTGTTGATGGCTTATTTTGTTGTGCAAAAACTTCTTTAGTTATATATAGTCCAGTTTGTTTATTTTTTTTATTTTGTTAACCTTGCCTGGAGAGGTATACTGAAAAAAATATTGCTAAGGGAAATGTCAGAGAGTTCACTGGCTATGCTTTCATCTATGACTATTATGGTTGCAAGTCTTAAACTTAAGTATTCAATCCATTTTGAGTTTATTCTTGTATCTGGTGTAGGAAGGTGGTCTAGTTTCATTTTCCACATGTATCTATTCAATTTTCCAAACATCATTTATTGATTACACTGTCTTTACCCCATTGTATGTTCTTGCCTCCTTTGTTATAGATTAACTGGACATGCAGGTGTGGGTTTATTTCTGACTCTGTATTCTGTTTCATTGAACTACGTATGTGTGTTGTATGCCAGTACCATGCTGTTTTCATTACTATAATCTTATAGTATAGTTTGATATCAGGTAGTGTGATACCTCCTCCTTTTTCTTTCTCAACATTGCTATTGCTATTGCTATTGCTATTGTTTTGTTGTTTCATATAAATTTTTGCATTATGTGTTCTAGTTCTGGTAAAAAAAATGCCATTGATATTTTGATAGGAATTTTTTAATCTGTAGCTTGCTTTGGGTAGTATGGACATTTTAATGATGTTAATTCTTCCCCTCCATGAGCACAGTATATGCTTCCATTTATTTGTATCTTCTTCCTTTGTTGTCTTATAATTTTCTGAGTACAGGTCTGTTACTTAGTTAAATTTATTTTCAAGAATTTTTTGATGCAATTGTAAATGGGATTTTTTTGTTTGTTTTTTGGTGGTTTTTTTGGAGGTAGTGTTTTTTTTTGGGGGGGGGCAGGGGGGTTAGTTTCCCTTTCTGATAGTTCGTTATTGGTGTATAAAAATGCAATCAATTTCTGATTGGGTGTTTTCTGCTACCTTGTCTTCCAAATTGCTGATTTGATCCTCTGCTTTATCTAACCTGCCATTGATACCTTCTAGTGTGTTCTTTATTTCAGTTATTGTATTCTTCATTTCTGACTGGTTCTTTTTTGTGGTTTCTGCGTCTTTTTTTATGCTTACTGTCTCTTTGTTTAAGTTCTCACTGAGTTCATGCAGTCTTTCCCTAAGTTCCTTGAGTTTTCTTATAACAGTTGTTTTGAATTCTGTATCTTGTAGATTGCTTTCCTCCATTTCTTTTAGTTCTCTTTCTGTATATATCTCCTGATCTTTCATATGGGGCATGTTTCTTTGCCTCCCCATTTTGGCTGCCTCTCTTCATTTGTTTCTGTGTATTAGGTAGTTCTGCCCAGGGTGAGTGCCTGTGAACGAGATTTTGTAAGCTGACCTTTTAAGAGTGCACCTGGATATTAGCAGTCTCAGGTCTTAACCTGGCAGGTGAAATCCCTACTGATTTTCACAGCAGGTGTTCTATGGAACACTCTTCCCTGCACTGGTGCTTCAGGCTGTGGAGCCTGGCATGGGGTTGAGACACCTCGCTTCTCAGGGGGGAACCTTTGCAGCTGAGAAATCCTCTAGATTCTCAATCACCACATGTGGGTACAAGGCCAGCCCTTTTCATATATCTGCCCTTCCTACCTGTCTGGATGTGGCTTCTTTTGTAAATCCTTAGTTATAAGGATAACTAGTCTTCATTAGGTTATTCAGGTTGCTTTTTCTATAATTTAGTTATAATTTCAATTTAGTCCTGGGAGGAGGCAAGTGTAACTTCCACCTACTCCCCTGCAATCTTAGATCAAATTACTCATTTGTGATTAAATTGTATGTCACTTATATGGGAGAAATGATATTAAAGATTTTCATATTTTTATTCTAATGCAATGTGAAAATAAGAATTTTTAAGGTTAAGTGCCCAGACTGATTTTTTGAGATCTATAAATTAATCTTCTACCTCCAAACCTGTTTAAAATTTAAAGAAAATTTTTACCCACTATTATCTTTAGGTCCTCTAGCTGGCAAGAGCAAAAGACGAATTTCTTGCAAAGATCTCGGCCGTGGTGACTGTGAGGGCTGGCTCTGGAAGAAGAAAGATGCAAAGAGTTATTTTTCACAGAAATGGAAGAAATATTGGTTTGTCCTTAAGGATGCATCTCTATATTGGTATATTAATGAGGAGGTAAGACAAAGCATATTTTGTTTACCCATTCATTCTCTATCTTTAACCAAAAGAATCACCATTTTGAAACTTATATTTTAAAATCATGTAATGACCTTAAGGCTAAATTCAGGAGATTTCTGCTAGTTATTTTTCTTAAGAAAATATTTAAAGACTTCTTAAAATAGTTGCATTTTGGGGTTCTTTAAAGATAGCTGTGTCATTTTTTCTAATGAAGCTACAAATCTGAAAATCAGATAAAGTAGTTTTGTATATCTAATTAAAAATACCAAGTCAATTAAAGCAGTAGCTTAATTTAAATGATTACATATGTAAATTTAAATGTCTTGTTTTGTTCGAAGTTTAAAATTTTTTTCTGGGGAAGTGAGGATGTCCTTTAGTAATTTTAATAGATTAGTATCACCACAATTTATTTCAGTTTTTCTTTAAAAAATGAACTGGTAGATGTGTTTTGAAAATCTGCAAGTATTCATTCTATTTGGCACAACTGGGGTGTGTATAAAATACATTTAAATTGTTTTTTATGATTTCCTGACTCATTTGCAGTAAACAAATTTATATCCAGAATAATGATATCACAATCTATCACATATCACAACAGATATAAAAGAATATAACTTACTCATTGATATTCCCTTTACACTACTACATTTTCTTTTATTCATTTGCCATAGCCATCTATCAGTTCACCTTATTAAGATTTTTAAAAATATTCTCTATTGTTAACTTGTTTTCTCAAAAAATGTACATGGTTTAATGAAATATAGTGGCTAAATAGACTTATATGAATACTGTTAAAATATTATTCAATTTGCATTCAAAGATTGATTTTTGAAATGTAGTCTAAAATTATTGTGCCTATGATTATAGCATCCAGTATATAGAGAATTTTGTGTTCCCTAGACAGGCTGTCATGATGTTATTTTATATTATATTAGGTTATGTTTAAGAGAGTAGACTTAACACTGCCTGAGTTACTGTGCCCCAGTTTCCATTTCTGCAAAAAAGGGAATAATAATAGTGCCTAGGTCACTGAGCTCTCATATGGATGAAAAGAATTAGTACACTTACACCAATGCTTGGTACATACTAAGTACTCAATAAACATATACAATTAGTAATATTTTTTTAAATTGACATATTTCATTTTTGAAATCTTGAATTACTACCTTGCTATTTAATATATATATCTCTATTACCTATATAGAAGGATTTGATTATTTACTTTACTTTTAATATTCTTTCTGGCAATCATATAATTATGTTTGTCTTATTTTAGATATACTAAACAGACCATAATTTTACCTACATTTTATTTATATATATCTACACTAATAGACAAAGATGCTAATTGACCATACCTTCACTACACCCAAGCCATGCCCACCAGCCAGTCAGAGCGACTATATGCAAATTAACCCAACCAAGATGGCGGCCAGCAGCCATGGAACTGGAGCAAGCAGGAGGCTTGGTTGCCCCTGCGATGGAGGAAGCCAAGCTTCCTGCCTGCCCTGGCCGGTGGTGGCCTCCGCAAAAGGCAACAAAGTTTCAATTATAGAAGCTAAATAAATCCCAGATACCTGCTTACAGCCAGCCTCCACTGGGAGCTTGGGGGGCTGGGGGCTGTGGCCAGCCTGCAGCCATCAGCCCCTCACCCAGGATGGCCACACCCTCATGAGGTGAGGGTCCCTGCTGGGGGGCTTGGCCAGCCTGCAAACAGCCATCAGCCCCTCACCCAGGCTCGCCAGGCACCCCAGCAGGGATCCCTACCCTGAAGGGGGTATGGCCAGTGTGAAAACGGCCCTCAGCCCCTCACCCAGCCTGGCTAGGCAACCCCAGCAGGACCCCCACCCTGATCTGGGACACCCTTCAGGGCAAACCAGCCGGCCCCCACCCATGCACCAGGCCTCTCTCCTATATAATAAAAGGGTAATATGCAAATTGACCCTAACAGCAGAGTGAGTGGGAATCACTGGTTACTATGACACACACTGACCACCAGGGGGCAGATGCTCAATGCAGGAGCTGCCCCCTGGTTGTCAGTGTGCTCCCACAGGTTGAGCTCTGCTCAACCACAAGCCAGGCTGATGTCTGCCAGTACAGCGGTGGTGGTGGGAGCCTCTCCCGCCTGCTCAGCAGCGCTAAGGATGTCCGACTGCAGCTAGGCCTGCTCCCCGCTGGCAAATGGACATACCCCGAGGGCTCCCAGGCTGCCAGAGGGATGTCTGACTGCCAGCTTAGGCCCAATCCCCTGGGGAGCGGGCCTAAGCCAGCAGGTGGTCATCCCCCGAGGGGTCCCAGACTGCGAGAGGGCACAAGCCGGGCTGAGGGACCCTCCCGAGTGCACAAATTTTTCTGCACCAGGCCTCTAGTGCGTGTGTGTATGTGTGTGTGTGTGTGTGTGTGTGTGTGTATGTATCAATCAAGCATTATCAAAATATAGTGTTTTCTATGTCTCTTTTTATATTAAGGTCACCTGTAGATTTGTCTGCTGTGTGATAAATTATATCTTTCACAGTTAAAGTGATTAAAAAATTGTGGCCCCTTTTTCTTGAACAGTAGCTAAATTTCAGTCAGAGAGTTATTGTTACTGTGTTAGCCTTGTAAGAGGTGAGTGAATAATTCCATGGGATACATTCCAAGAAATACCCTTGTATGACATTTTTAGGAGTAATATAAAAGTTCCTTGTCCTATCATTATTAGAAGATAATAACTACCCCCAAAATACTTTAAATTGTTCAACATTTAAACATTTTTCATTAAAGACATCATGGTAACAAGGAAAATCAAAGTTGAAAAAAAGAGATTTGAGACTATTGTATTTACCCTAAGATTTGAAGAAAAAACTCAAATATTGAGAAAGTTATAATATTGCTTTTTTAAATAACACAAACATTTTTGACACTATCAGTAATATCAATTTTTAAAGTTTAGGATATGTACAAACACACACAGTAAAAGAATTGAAAGTCTGGTTTTTCTTTGAAATAGTAAATGAGGATTTACTCTCACTCAGACTTGAAATATAAGAAGGAATGAACTGGTACAGAATGGATCAAAGTTCAGGAGAGTAAAAGTCTGAAGAGCTTGGTCATGAGCATGAAAGGGACACCAACAATGCAAGGGTTTAGCCAAAGTCAGTGTTAGCATAGTTGGGATCATTTATATCTAATGTAAGATTTTGGATAATACTTCTGTCTTGTTTTTTCATCCCTCATTAAATATAGGAGGATTTTATAGATTTCAATTAATTTTTCAAGTGAAAAATAACCTTTACAAATAGCATATATAACAAAGTCAGATATTTGAAGATTAAATTAACCTATTTCATTTGTAAAATATTGAATACATAAAATAGTTATTTAATTTAGGTTTGATGAGAGATTTTTTTGGAGGCAGAAAAGGAATTGAGTTAGTAAAATTACCTATGGTTTACATCTGAGCATTAAAAATCATAGATAATTATGAATTGTAAATGTGGACTAAAGTTATTGTATGTGTTGTAATAGTTTATATGCATCAGATTAGAAAATTACTTAGAAACATTTCAATGTTATTAAATAAGATGTGTATGCTTTAAAAAAGAATTTTCTGTCTTCATTTTAATGTAAAAAAGATGTAAAATTTTTTCTGTATATATATATTTTTTTTATTGCTTAAAGTATTATAAAGAGTATTACATATGTCTCCTTTTTTTCTCCCCTTGACCTTCCCTGGCCTCCTTTACCCCCCAGTGTCTTGTGTCCATTGGTTATGCTTATATGCATGCATACAAGTCCTTCAGTTGATCTCTGTATATATTTTAATTTATAGTATTCAAAATGTCTAAAATATACCTTTAATGGAATGTAACAGATAAGAGTGGAATTCTAATCACTAAAATGTCAAATTTAAGAATTAAATGGACAGATTTATCACTATAGATATTTAAAGCATAGTATCGGCTTCAAACCTTTGTATATAATATCCTAAATAAGAGTGTTACCTTTTTAGGATGAAAAAGCAGAAGGATTCATCAGTCTGCCTGAATTTAAAATTGATAGAGCCAGTGAATGTCGCAAGAAATAGTAAGTTCATTTCATTTTGGGAGAAGGAGGAAAAGGAAAGCTTTTTAAACTTTTTCTAGCTTTTAAATTATAGGCTGCTTGTCTAATGCTTTCAAATTGAGGTAATAAGAAAGCATTTTGTGGGCAGAAAATTGGATTTTTTACTGATTTCTGTCATCATGGCAGAAGCATTATATATGTGAGCTCAGGTTAGATTGTTGAGGTAATTTTACCCATTAAAATGATTATGTTCTAATCTATTTCTCAATTTGAAATAAAATAAATGTACTTTATTTTCTTTCACAGTGCATTCAAAGCCTGTCATCCTAAAATCAAAAGCTTTTATTTTGCTGCTGAGCATCTTGATGATATGAACAGGTAAAGTGTACTTAAATTTCAAAATAATTACGAAGTTAGTAAGGCTTAGAATTCTAAGTTTTCCACATTAATATTTAGATAATGTCACTGAAGTTTCTAGATCAACCAAGTTTAAAATAAAATGTAGCAACCTAATAAAGGACAGCATTAAAAAGTCAAAGTAAAATCATTGACTGTCAAGTTTACCAAAATATGCCAGAATCCATCCATAGGCAAAAAACAAACAAAAACAAAATACCACTAATAAGATTTTTTAAATTTTATTATTTTTTTATTGTTGTTGCTCCTCACCCGAGGACATTTTTCCCATTGATTTTCAGAGAGAGTAGAAGGGAGTGGGAGAGACAGAGAAAAACACCCATGTGAGAGAGATACATCAATTAGTTGCCTCTTGCAACACCCAACTACGGCCAGGGGTGGAACCCGCAACCAAGGTATACGCTCTTGACCAGAATCGAACCTGCGACCTTTCAGTCTGCGGGCAGATGGTCCATCCTCTGAGCCAAACAGGCGAGGGCAGAAAATATTTTTTAAAGTCCATTTCAAGAATAGGTCTTCAAATTTACTCCTAGGTGGGCTAGGATATCCACACACAAAAAAGCTGACTTTCCTAGGTTTGAGTATTTATGACAGAATATCTATCTCAATAATTAATGCTTAAGCAAAGTTTGTATTTCTTTCTGACACCTTTCTTCTACCGCTGGGCAGGATTATACAGCCAAATGATTAGATGGCTACATGGTTATTTGATGGCTCTGAGAAAAAAATCTCTATATATTTTTTCCATCATTTATAACATTCCACTTTGTGTTTCTACTTTAGCTTTTATGAATTTGATCCTTTCACCCCTCCCTTTTCTAGATATATAAAAATTGGATTGAAGATGGCAATATTTCCCTCTCTAGGTCTTCAACAGGTAGAATATATTGTGTATATGCAGACAGTTAAGGTGGTTATATAAAGTGGTCAAGAGCATAGACTTTGGAACCAGACTGTCCAAAGCCCAGCTCTCCTACTTACTATTCTGTGACCTTGGACATAGAGCTTAACCTCTCTATGCCAGGTATTAACCCTTTTTAAAAATGGAGATAATAACCATTTTCACCAATAAGACTTTTACGAGGAGCAAATAATCATACATAAAGGCCTACTAAATTTTAAGTGCTATAAAATATTCATTCGCAATATAGATTCCTTTTATATACTTTGGGCTCTTGCCCCATTTACCTTTCTTTGTGTGTCTCTAAAAACTTGGTATCCAAATATTTTAACCACAAAATTGTGCAGTTTAAAAAATGTGCTTGAACACACTAAGTGAACACTTAATGTGCTTTTTTATTTATCTGTCCATTTTCCTTTGTTTTGGAGAGTATAATTTAGAGTCTTATTAATCTTGTTCTTTGACACTGGAAGTACAGGCATGGTTTTTCCAAAGCAAGGGTATGAATACAAGGAAATGGCAAAGAAAGGTATTGAAGATGGTTGATAAAATCTTTCATTATTGATAAGAGAACTGAGCCTTTCATGTAGTTTCCATAATGTTCTCTTAATTAATACGTTATCCTTCCTGAAATCTCAAGCTAGGCAACCAGAATTTTAGAGAACGTTTTCTCCTTGTTTTCAAAATAAAAAAAAATGTTTATTCACATCATTGATGTTTCTATCTCTCTCCTTCTCCCTTCCTCTCTCTGAAATCAATAAAAACATATTTTTAAAAAAGAAATGAGTATTGAAGCATTACAAAAGTATTTCCATTTTGTGTGAAGTCTGTGGGGGAAAAAAGCAAAACATCTTGTTACTCAAGTGTTCTGAGACTTAGTAACTGAATTCATTTGGCTTATATATTTCTCCTGTCAGCACATATGTCCTTGTACTTGTGAGGACTCACTAACTTCTATTTGGTTATTATTTCTACATTTTTCCCATGGTTCTTACTCTTTTTTCTCTCTAGACACATTATTCTCTGTCAGCTATTGACAACCTCATTGGATTGTTCACTGTAGATGCAATATCCCCTTACCTATATCTTCGTATATTTTAGCACTGATGATATGGTAAGGTACTGAACTTAAATATGATATTAAAGAAATTCCCCATCAATGTGTTTGAAAATATTCTAAATTCAGTACTTGAACCCCTGACCACCTTATTTTAAAACAACAGCCTCCCCCTATCCCTGGCATTTTGACATTCTAATTTTTTAGCTTGTGTTTTTTTAATACACTTGCTACTACTTGACATATGTTTATTTATATACCTGAGTATTGTCTTTCTCCTAAGATATAAACATGAAGGCAAACGCTTTGTTTTGTTTATCTATTTTCTTAGTGCCTCGAATAGTATCTGGCGCACATAGGCTCAGAATAAACATTTCTTGACTTATTTAATGCGTATATATCTGTTGTTCATAAGTGCCTGTAAATAGAAAATCATAACTGCAGCACATATATAAGTTAGATGCTTCTAGATGAGGTCTTAAGGACAAGTTTATCTAAGATTGTACCAACATTTGTGTATTGCTCAGCTTATTGGGACCTAAGTTCATCTATATACTTTCTAAATAGTGTTTATTATGACCAGCAATTTTATTTGTAAAAGTAGTTTAATTTTTCAATTGTTTTATGAAATGTAGCAATTCTGGAGCTAATTGAAGGCAAAAAGTATGTTGTATTCATATTTGTACCTCCATAACTCATTATGCAGCATATAGCAGATACTTAAGAAATGTAGAACTGAACAATTAAGGAATCCTCTTTTTTGTTTCCTGATTCATTTTATAAAGACCTATTGTTCTTTAGACTTCTGATAAAATGACATTTCAGTGATATTTTTAAAAGTAGTAAATATGAGGTACTAAATTAAAATTTAATAATAAATAGTCCTCTAGTGGTATAATCTTCATTTTCACCCAAAAAGACCCAGAGCAATTTTTCCTAAGAGTGCTAAGATTTGCCTTGTAGTACAAATTCAAACCCTTCAAATGACCTATAGACTAGATTTTAATTTTGACCTTTTACTAATGATTACATCATTTTTAAAAGGTTACTTGTCATGATGTTAACTTTTTGACTTATAGTTTATAATTTTCTGAAGTATGGTGTGTGTATACCATGCTGTTGAATTCATTTGATCAATCTTTATTTTATTCTATTTTGCTCTAATCCCTTATTAACTTTCCAAACATACTTGAGGTGATAATTACATTGTAGGTTTTGTCAAAATAAAGTTGGGCTTTAAGTGACTTATTCATAAAATTAAAACTTAAATTGCCATGGATGTGATTTTGTCTATTAAGAACACAACTTTCCTCCCTTTTCAAGGCATTCTAAGTATCTGATGCACATTTAACACCATTTAGTATAAATGATGCATTATATGAGTCACTTTAAAGAATGTCATCTTCCACTTAACAGTGGAGATAACCTGCTAGGAGAAAAAGTTCTCAAACACAACTTTTTCTTAGAAGTGTATTTCAATCAGATTATTCCACAATTGAATGATGTTAGCCATACTAGTGATTCTAAACTTACTCAAGCTAATTTGCAAGGTGGATTCTTATTTAATTTCTGATTTTGGAAAGTATATGGACCATAGCTCATAATAACCAATGGGAAATTGTCAGATCAGCTTAAAGATTTTGTGATTTGCTAATCTGATACAGTGTAAACAGTTGGAATAATGAACACAGGGAGAGGCCTGGTGGAACAAAAGATGGAAGTTGAAACAGTGATTTATTTCAGGCAGTCCCCTACATTGGCAACAGCAGCACTACTGAAAGAGAAAAGAACTAAGATTTATTTTGTTAGTGTTTTTATTGATTTCAGAGAGAGAAAGGGAAAAGGAGAGATAGAAACATCAATGATGAGAGAGAATCATCGATTGGCTGCCTCCTGCACACCCCCTTTTGGAGACTGGGCACAACCTAGGCATGTGCCTTGACTGTGACCTGGTTTATGGGTTGACACCCAACCACTGAGACACACCAGTTGGGGAGAACTAAGATTTGTTTTTAAGTTACTATTGTTCATGGAAATAAATTTTCAGGATCTAAGCAGAGGTTAAATTTGTATAGGCTCATTTTAAAACCTAATACCCTTGTACTTCGAGACAAATGTCTGAAGTACTCCCAAGATGTGTTTCCCTTTGGATCATTAAACTTAAAAGAGCTTCATCAACACTTAGTAGTTCATAGTGAAATTTATTTTGACGGTCAAGGTCCACAACTTTTTTCCTTATTAGGACAACTTATATCTGATATTGTTTAAGTGTCTCTAAAGGAGCATTTCTTCTGAAGAAACAAAACAGAATTAGTTGGAATGCTTCTACATTGTAATAACAGAGTTAATAGGGTTTTGTTCATCTCAAAATCCTTTACGTTGCAGACATTAATAGGTTTTCCCAAGACTTTTTTTTAATTAAAATAGCACCTTTGGTGTGGGAGCAATTTGCACTACAGCAAATTATAACTATTTGAAGTCTCCATGTGTCAAGAGTAGCAAAGAACACATCTTTTATGTAAGATTATTCCATATATTCTTAGGCATCTTAAAATAAATATTACTAAGAAACAGGAAATCAAGTCACAATACTTTTGGTTTTAATATTTTTTTCAGATGGCTTAACAGAATCAATATGCTGACTGCAGGATATGCAGAAAGAGAGAGGATTAAGCAAGAACAAGGTAAAGGAATACTTTTCTTCCATTTTTTTTTTTTCTTGCTGTTATTCTGTAGTGATTCACTGCTATCATTTGACAGAAAATGCATATGTTAGTTTTTTGTTATTTCTCTTCTGAGTACTTGGAATCCAAACCATAGCCTCATATAGGTAAGTGTAATAAGTTAAACAGATAGGGAATAAACACTAAAATTTTTGGAGCAGCAAATATGAAGTTCTATTCTGTTTGTTACCAACTCCTTCAGTCTACTTCCCATGAAAGAAAAAATATTAAAAATTAAAATGTCTGTAATTGATTCTGTATATTGACCCAATTCTAACTCCTTAGTTGTTTTTTTTTCTAATAGTCACATAGACATTTAAGTGACTTTTTATGCTAAGAGCTCAGACAAATCATCTCTTCTATAAATTATCACATTTGTTTATGTTCTTCAGTTCTGTTACTGTGTAACTCTATGATCTTTATGGAATTTGCCTTGGTAATGACCTCAGATTTATGAGCCACAATGTCATTATGCAGAACTGAAATCTTAACGAAAGCTGTGGTCACCACTCTGAAGTGGCATCACATTTCCCAAAGAGTATTTGCTATATGTCGCTTGGAAGCTTAGTTTTTTGAAAATTCTGAGACATCCTAAAGTTCTAGTTGTGTGTTCAGTGGGCCTGTTTGTTGATGTGGAGGTTCTAAAAGCCTTTTATTTCCTCTCAGAGTAAAAACCACAGCCAAAACTTTTCAAAACATCTGAAAACTAAAGGTTAGAGAGATCTAAGAGAGATAATCAGATCCTTAAACTTATCTGTTAACAAACGTTTAGAGCAGAAGTCAGCAAACTTTCTGTAAAGAGCGAAATAGTAAATATTTTAGGCTTTGCAGGCCATAAAGATTCTGTCACAACTAAACTCTGCTGTTGCAGTACGAAAGCAGCTGTAAGCATGTGCAGGGGCATGGCTGTGCTCCAATCAAATTTTATTTGTTGACGCTAGGATTGAATTTCATATCATTTTTTACCTTTCGAAAGATATTCTTCTTTTGCTGTTTTTTAACCATTTAAAAATGTAAAACCCATTCTTATTTCACAGGCCCCTATAAAACCACGCAGAGCTCCTCATTGGCCTCCTGGCCGTAGTTTACCAACCCCTGGTTTAGAGCCACGGGGTGAGAGAAGGGGATGGGTAAAGAGGTGTAGGGTAAGAAGATAGGGCAGGAAATTTA
This sequence comes from Myotis nattereri, assembly GCF_964212035.1. Classification (NCBI taxonomy): domain Eukaryota; kingdom Metazoa; phylum Chordata; class Mammalia; order Chiroptera; family Vespertilionidae; genus Myotis; species Myotis nattereri. The sequence continues at coordinate 13,091,858 of NC_138078.1, forward strand.
GAAGAAATAGCAACACATGGTTCCTGCCAATGGGAATTTATCATCTTGTTGAGGATCTCAAAAATGCACACTTGAAATTGCTTAAGAAAAATTAAACAGCAATATAAAGTAAATCAGTGCTAATTTTTGCATAATATACAACTGATTAAAATTTGCTAAGGAGGTGCAAAAAATTTTAAAGCCTGAGAAGGGGATAAGATTAATGAAGAAATACTTGCTGGAGAAAGTGATCAGAAAGTCGGCGGTGGAGAAGGAGAGAAGATATTTTTATTCAATATTAAGTGTTTCTGTGTAAGGCCTCCCACTAGGTAGCACTCTTATTATATCAAGGTGAAATAGGCACTCATCATGCCTGAAATTACATTGAATTCTAGTAGAAAGGATATTCTTCATACAGTACAGAAAATAAAATGTAATCAAGTTTCATGGTTATGACACTGGAGAGACTCCTTCCAGATGGGGAGCAGGGAGGAAAGGCTTTCTGTTGGCTCTATTATCTAAACTGGTTCTCTCAGGATGAGAAAAATGTAGAGTCAAGGAAATAACAAAATAAAACATCCCTACTGTGGAATCAGCATATATACTTCAACAAATAATGTGGAAGCTATCTTCATCAAATCAGTGTGCACAGGCAAACCCCAGCCAGGACAAAGAATGCCAGGCCAGTTATTGAACCACATTTCTTCACTGTTAAAAGTTTATTTAATACAAACAGCAGTACAGTGATATTCTAGAGGGGTTGGGGGAGATAGAAGAGAATATAGGTGGGATAAATGGGGATGGAAGAAGACTTGACTTGGGATGGTGAACATACAATAAAAGACACAGAGGATGTATTATATAAAGTTGTATACCTGAAACCTATATAATTTTATATTAACCAATGTCACCCCAATAAATACAATAATTTTTTTTTAATTTAAAAAAGTATTATTCCTCAACTTTCATGCTTCAACTTCATTTATAGACTTAAAATTGTGGTGAGAGTGCTAAAAAATATAAACATTTCTTTTCAAATTTATTTAAGTGGCATAAAACTGTTCTCTAAAGATGCATATAGATTTATTTCTGATCTTTTTAAGATGGAAGAATTAGAAGTTAGGGAAATGTACTGATAGTAAAATGAATCTTTGAAACAAGTCAATTTGTGTGAATATAGAAGATTGGATTTTCAGGCTTAACTTCTGTATGTTATTACTGGGCATTATTTTAAAGCTGAGCATGGTCTTGATTTTGGTGAATTTTTTTGTAATGGTATTACATGACCAAATTTCATTATGGATTAAAGAACTGGTAAGTTATATTATACATACAGGCTCAAAAAAGTTTTAATTTCAGGGATTCATGCTGCCCTGGTCTCTCATGTGAGTATATAATTTAGTGCCCACTGGAGTATAGTAGACAATAATATGCAGAAGCTAAGAGTTACAATTCAGGTCTGTCTTAGTAATGCAGTGCAACTGGAATCTGAAATAATCTGGATTTCCACCTAGAGTGTACCTTCCTCAGGCACTCTAACATAACTCAGAAACATAGACCTTCTACCTCTGCATGAGTAGTATTCTATATAGAAAACTACTGAATGCATGTGTCTACTCCACACTTCTGTACAGTTATTTGACATCTCCTGAGTGCCATTCTCAGTACCAAAGTTAAACTTCATACAAAATATAGCTGTTGAGGATTGGGAATATTTCACAATGATGCAATGGAATAACTGCCAAACACCGTATCTGCTTAATTACCCAGTGCACTTAGACATGACTCTTTCATTGACTGAAATACAAGTTTAGTGAATTACTGTCTTTAGCTACAGATGTGTAAAGGATGTGAGGTTCTCTTTCATTATTTGTCATTGTACTTAGAGAAAACAGGGTTACACTAAATTCTGCCAAGATCACAATTTGGCAAATTACCTGCTAATCATTTGTCTATATTTTTCCAGCTTCAAGTTAGACATTCATAACACATTCTTTTCAATTGCATATTAGGTCTTTTCAGAGCTTTAATTACATAAAAATGAATGTAATATATTGTATTTCTTTGGTAGTTCTAGATGAAAAAGTCATTTTTTTTCAAATTATCCTTTTCTATCAGCATGAGAAGTAATGTAGAAATTTTCCTGTTCTAGTGATGGCACTGTTTATTCATGATTACTTATGAAATTGAATTCACTGAAAGAGACATTAAAGTATCCATCTATTTTCTGCTAAGTAGAGAGCTCAAAAAAATAATTAATTTGATCTTAGAATGAAAATAAGACTAATTTCAGTCTCTGAGCAACAGTGTGCTTGTAATTTTCCACAAAACCCAAATAAAGCCTAACTAAAACTTCTATGTAGCCTGATCTCTGGCACTGATCTCTCAAAGTCATACAGCTTAGTATAAGAAATGTAGTTAATTTGCAAAGTTGTATTTCAGTCTTTTCTTAGGCAACCGAAGGAAACTTTAGATTGATGGTGCTTTTCAGTAAACCAAGAATTACATCAAATAGTGGACTAAAGTTCTTCCTAATTTAGCTGGGGGGAAATTAGAAAGAGACTCTTTCAAAAATGTCACTTGTCGTGGTAGCTATAGATAAAATTGTGATCATTTTCTTCTCAGTGTGCTAATAAGAGCCACTTGAGGTGCTGACTCTTTGAAACCCCAGAGAGAAACTCAGCAGAGGTGCCAGTTTCTGGGAATAGTGGGGAGGGTAAAAGCAGAGGGATCTTGGCAAGCCCACTGCTTAGGGGTGGGATGTGGAGGAGGCGCTTCATCTCCTCCACAAAGTCCCTTTATCTCCAGCAGTGACTTCCCAGTAGTATTTCAAAATCCCACAAAATTACCCAACTCAGGCCCCAGCGTTCTAAAATTCACTTTTTGGGGCTAGAACTTGCGATAAGAAAAAACGAATGTCTAAGAAGATGAATGCCAGGTATTTATCTTGTAAGTGATCTGGGTCAGACTGTCCTGGCATGCTACCTACAAAGTGGACCAGGAGTCCTAACTAATATTTATTGAGTGCTTTCAGGTTCAAAGGTTCTTGATATATATTACCTCATTTAAAACCTAAACACACACACACACACACACACACACACACACATACACATACGTACATGCCCGCACGCACGCTCGCACACACACACACACACACCAACCCTGAAAGGCAGTTATTATTAGCCCTGTTTTATAGAGGACAAAACAGACTCTGAAAGGTTAAGTAACCATCACAAGAGCACAGAAGTGGTAAGTGTTATAGCCAAGAATTGAACCTACAGCTGCTCAAGTATATAGCTCATGGTTTTCTCATCAGTGTTTGCTGGGTCCATTTCTGTTAGTTTGTATTTGCAGGAGTCTTAGTACTCTGACCTTCACTGGTGTGATCCAAGGTAAAAAACAGACAGCAGATTTAGATTAAATAGACTTTGCTTATCTTTTACTCAAAGGAAATTATTACAGTAGGAATAGAATGTTCAGAGTCCTTGTATTTTTAGGACTAAATATAATAATCTCCATTGCTAAAGAATTTCTATTCACAGTAGCCAGACTTATAAAGCAGCAGGAGGAGGGGGCTTAAAGGAGTGTGGATATACACCCACAGTGTGTGATACACAAAAAGTCCCAGTGACTTAGCCCTCTGAGGTTTAGAGCGAGGCAACTTATTAATTGAAATCCTAGTTCTACCACTTTCTATTCAGCATATACTAAGTACTCAATAAATGTTAGCTGTACTTACTAATATTAATCAGCAGCACAAGAAACATGTAACAATACTACAATATGAGAATTGCTAGGTGGAGAGGGATCCTGTAAAAATATATGCCATGGCCCTGGCTGGTTTGGCTCAGTAGATAGAGCATCGGACTGCGGACTGAAGGGTCCCAGGTTCAATTACGGTCAGGGGCACATGCCCAGGTTGTGGGCTCAATCCCCATTTGGGGGTGTGCGGGAGAGAGCCGATCAATGATTTTCTCTCATCATTGATGTTTCTGTCTCTCTCCCGCTCCCTTCCTCTCTGAAATCAATAAAAAAATATATTTAATACGTATATGCCATGATTTATCACAGAAATCTGAATATTAGTCAAGCCTTTTGATGGTTCTTTTGTGATTTAGAGTTTCATGAGAATAAGGAAACTTTTGTTTTAATACCTTTTCACTTCTTTTATCATCTGAAATTCATATGGATAATACTTCTGGGTTTTCCCTTGTAAATCAGATAAAGAATTAACCCAGCAATGACAGGTTGGTTGAGATGTTATTAGTGGAACAGATTCTTATTATTGCCCTTTGCTGTATTTTATGTATTCAACTAATATAGCTCTTAGAATTTTCCCCCTTCTCTCTTGCCTGAGGTCAGCCAAGTCACTTTGTTGAGCAGCTTACATTTTCTACCCTTTTAGGTAGTTCTAGAAGTTTGGAGCTTGCAGCCCACATCAGCAGATTTGCCCTTTTGCATTTGGCAGGAATCAGGGTTTGCCATGTATTTCCCAGTAGAGGTGGGAGTGTGGTGTTATAGAGATTTATGTCAGCATGACTCTGGAAACAGTGATTGTTAGATAACCAGTGAATTGAAGCCAGAAAAGAGAACTAAGAACATTATTTTTGGAGATGTTTATGTCTGTAGAGATCTATAGCAATATATGTATTACTTTTCTTTGAACGTTCATCTTTAGGATAAAATGTTACATTTTAAAGGAGCATCGTGTGATGTAATTCATTAATTGAAGCTACAGAATAATTTGGTCTGGAACCTCAAATACCCTAAATTTGATTTGGCTTATACGATGTCTTTTTCTTAACTCCTTAAAATTGTGGTTTTGTACAATTGCTTGCTTTAAAAGGAGGTTGGAATTAATTAATTGTACACTTCCTTCATTCTCAGAACCCAGGTGAAAATAAAAGTTGGTGGCCTAGGGTAAAGGGTGCTGGGGAGCAGGGTGTACAAATGGAACGTAAACTTCCTTCTGTTAGCTGGTATTGTGTGTTCCTGAAAATATGTCTAGAAACATCTAGTAGGATGTTGATATATCTATGTGTGTGAATTTTCAGATTACTGGAGTGAGAGTGACAAGGAAGAAGCAGATACTCCATCAACTCCCAAACAGGACAGTCCTCCACCACCCTATGATACATACCCGCGGCCTCCCTCTGTAAGTTACCAACAGGAATATAAACAGCATCAGATTCTTTGACCTAAAACATCCCTTTGTATGTTTATATAAAAAAAAAGATATGTGGTGAATTGCATGTTAGACCTCAGCTTCTTAGGGGAAAGAAAATAGGGAGTGTAAAGTCAATAAGGGAAATTTTTGATGTATGCAAAGAATATTTAATCAAGAGAAACAGTAACCACAGATTCCAGGCATAATAAACATCTGACCAGTTGTATGTATGTATGTATGTATGTATGTATGTATTTTAATATAATTTTTATTTTTTATTACCCCTATACCTCTATACCCTCTTCCATCTCCACCCACCCCCCTTCCCCACTGCAATCACCACACTGTTGTGCATGTCCATGAGTTCTTTCTTTTTTTCTTTTGCTTGACCCCTTCACCCCCCAAAACCCACCACCACCACCAGAGCTGCCAGCCTACCCTCTATCTGTGAGTCTGTCGTTATTTTCCGCGTTAGTTCAGTTTGTTCATTAAATTCCACATATGCATGAAATCATATGGTACTTGTATTTCTCTGACTGGTTCATTTCACTTAGCATAATGCTCTCCAGGTCCATCCATGCTGTCGCAAAGGGTAAAATTTTTGTCCTGGACCAGATGACTTTACAGATAAATGTTACCAATTATTCAAAGAACTAACACCTGTCCTTCTCAAAGTGTTCCAAAAAATTTAAGAGGAGGGGTGACTAATTTTATTAAGAAAACATACTATGTGTGTCAGAATAGCCTTTGTGAAAATAACAAAAATATTTTTTAGAAAAAACTTAATTGACATTATCTATTTCACACTAATAAAATTTATACCTATATCCTTTATAATCAACTCATAAAATTACGATTACATCTATATTAAACATGTTTTGGCATTTAGATTTTTAGACAGCCATGGGGTCTGATTTAATGTATATGTTTATATGGTGCTTCAGACCTCTTAAACCTGTGTAAATTATTCTGTGTATATACTTTGATCTTCAGATAGGTTAAACAACTTCTGGATTGCTTGGGACCATCCTACTTTATGCTCATTCCTTTCAGAATTAGTGAAAGTATATTAGTAGTGCCCCACTCTAGACAATACATAGTATGATCATGGTACCGTGAGAGTCAATTCTGCCTATGTTGGGACTGAGTCTTCCACATAGGAAATAGAAGCTATATTTGGGTGACAAGAACAGTAAACCTAATTCCACCTCCATATAAGTTCGGGGGATTTTCAATAAGAAAGGTGCCATGCAAGATGTTGATAAAATTCCAGACGTTGGCTTTCTCAACCTTGGCTGTGCATAAGAATCACCTCTGGAACAGTTTAGAAATGCAGATCTTCAGGCCCAATCCAGACATATTAAATCAGAATATTTGGGCCTGCACACAGCTCACTGGACTGGACTATGAACTTTTTGACAACAGTTTATTCATCTATACATTTCCTGGCCTGCCTCAGCACTGGCACTTATTAAGTTCTTGATAAATGTTTCTGAAGTAAACGAATGGGTACTTTTGGCTAATAATTAAAAGGAAGTCATATTTTTGATAAAATGTTTGAAGACAATGTTTCTTACCTATGGAGAAGAAGAGAAAAGTGGGGAAAATTCAGAACCGTTCTATCTGTATGCACATTTCTTGATTAAATGCTGAAGTTTACTGAGTGCCACAGAATGCAAGGATGAGCTATGGAAATAAAATAATGAAGTCAGTGACAAGATATAGTTTTTATCGTATTTCCCCTCTGTCCCTAGAACATCAGAATCTGAATAATTCCTTTAAAATATTTATAGAAGAGGAAGAAAGGAAAACTATAGCTATACCAAATAGCTCTTTAATCATAGCAATATGTGAATTTTAAGCAGGAAACTATTCACATTGTTAGTAACGCATGAGAATATAAACTGCCCACAGAAAATGCCGCATAACTTCTCCTTTACCCTGAGGGGCAGCATGCACTTTCCCTTCAACCAGGCTTGTCCTCGGCCCCATTTTTGATTAGCATGTTTAATAAATCTGGCTTCTCCTGCCAGAAGAGGGCCTGGGCTGGTCTGTTAGCCGCAGAGCTAGAATAAGGCTTGTTCCAGTAACTGTTCGTGCAGGTCTTTTATAGCATTCACTTGATTCCAGTTCTTTTTCTTGGCTGTGCTTTTTACTGTAACATATAGTCCCAAAATTTAAATTTCAGGGATAAAAATATTCCATTTTTCTTTTGTGTTTATGCACCCTGAAATGCCTGTGCTAAAGGGAAATGCTAATCCCTATCAGGGTGTAATCTCATGCTACCTACATTTTTAACTCTCTAGAAAATGCCCCAGAATTGAATAAAGCTTTGCTGTGGTACCCATAGGAGCAGACATTCACCTGTGAAGAAGAGGAAGGGTTCTGTTGATCATAGGCACTTTGTTTTCACATCCCAACGTCTCTCTTCTTACACTCATCCCCAAGCTCCATAAAATCTGAAAAGAGAAATTTGGCAACAATTGTTCAGGATTTCAAATGGGTACAGATCTTAAAACCTTGGATTATTTGTTCAGTTGCTGAATAGTTCTTACATATGTACTCACATTGTCTTGTACTTTCATTGTTGTAAAAAAAATTTAATCTTTATTGTTCAAAGTATTATAAGGTTCTCCTTTACCCCCCATTAACCCTTTCCAGCCTGCTGCCGTACCCCTCCCCCAGGTCCTTACCACCCCATTGTATGTGTCCACGGGCCTTGCATATATGCATACAGGTTCATTGGTTGATCTCTTCCCACTCATTCTTTGCATTAATTTGTCAGATATTTCATGAGAGCCTGGTATAAACAGTTACATTTCAATACCTCTGCACCTCAGTCTCATGAAATGGTAGCTGGGGCCTAATTTTGAAATGTGTGAAAGCTTGACAATCACTAACTCTCAACTAGCCATGTTACCCAGTGGAAATTGATGTGTTCCTTGGTGACAGAAGTGATCTGTTATTTCTGTAGAGACTGATCTGAGGCTCCTTTCCACAGATGAGTTGTGCCAGTCCTTACGTGGAAGCAAAACACAGCCGCCTCTCCTCCACAGAGACCTCTCAGTCTCAGTCCTCTCATGAGGAGTTTCGTCCGGAAGTGACTGGGAGCAGTGCGGTGTCCCCCATTCGCAAGACAGCCAGCCAGCGCCGCTCCTGGCAGGATTTAATTGAGACGCCCCTGACAAGCTCAGGATTACACTATCTTCAGACTCTGCCTCTGGAGGATTCTGTCTTCTCTGACTCCGCAGCCCTGTCCCCAGAGCACAGGCGGCAGTCCACCCTTCCAACTCAGAAATGCCACCTACAGGATCACTATGGGCCGTACCCCTTAGCCGAGAGCGAGAGGATGCAAGTGTTAAATGGAAACGGGGGCAAGCCTCGAAGTTTTACTCTGCCTCGAGATAGCGGGTTCAACCACTGCTGTCTGAATGCGCCGGTTAGTGCCTGTGACCCGCAGGATGACGTGCAACCCACAGAGGTGGAGGAAGAGGAGGAGGAGGAGGAGGAAGGGGAGGCAGCAGGGGAAAACATAGGAGACAAAAGTAAGTATGTTGATGGAGATTGCTAGCCTGTATACACAGAGTCCTAACCTTTTCAAACTTCTTATTTTAAGAAAATAGAATTCCGTTTCCCTTTTTTCTTAAAATAATGGTCTTGCTACATAGGAAGTTAGGTATCCCTTGGTGTCCTGCTTTCAGAACTTACGTAGCTTGTGGGAAAAAGATAAGTGATGAAACTTAGGATACCCATAGTTAGAGCAAATAACTTTTTTCTCCAATTACCTATTGCCTTTTAAGGTTAATGGTATTCATTTCTTTATCTTCCTCCGCTTAGCCACTTCTTCTCACTTGCATGCATCATCCTTTGGTCCACAGTTTTTGCCCCCTAAGTTTGTGTTAAGAAACTATAAATGCTTCAAGGAGGGTGTTTACAGAGCCTTGGTTGAAAGAGTAAGTGAACACACACACACACACACAATTTAAAAATCCAAGTTTTTCCAAGAAAAAAATTTCACCAGTGTTTCTATCAACTTAGCCAAATTTATGTCTAGAAACAAATTTGCCAAAAGCATCCATTTACTTTCTTAATAGGGATGTTGATTACAAATTTCAATTTATATGAATCAACTCTTAAGAGAGATAAGTCAATTAAGTAACCCCCTGTCTTGTTGGAATTAAGAATATGTTTACTAGTTATCAAGTTCTTTATCCACCATGTAATACCGAGCATCTTTTTATAACTAATGTAATACACCAGTTCAGAAACCTAGGCTAGTTTAAGAAAACAGCTATAACTCAGTTACTTAAAAAGAAAATCTAGGACTGGCTATAAATCTCGAATATTAAATACCCCCCAAAATATAGAAGAAATAGTATAAAACTGTTTACATCTTTTTATTCAAAATGAAGTCTAGGCCAGTTAGTGCATATAACCTGAGCCATTGTTGCTGAAGCCACAGTTACTAATTTGGTTCTACTAGGGCATGAGACTACTCTTTTTAAAGGATGCAAATAGACTTCATCCTTCAGCCCATTTCATGAGTACATGAGACGTTGACTACAGGATATATTTGTGTAAGTACTTCATCACAACTGAAAATAACTAAAAGCTTACAGGTTAACAGCAGGCCGAGAGTCTCATTTCAAATGAGGGTCCTTTGGTGATTATTAACAAGAAAATAGAGTGAACTTCCTTTTATGGGATGGTTCTTTATTGCCTTATTTAGTGGAAATTAAGTTATGACTTATACCATCAAATATGAGTTTCTTGTAATAAAGTGCATGTGTTAAACCAGTTTTCATGTAAAATATATATTAGCCTTAATCTCCATCAGGAACATACAAAATGTGTATGGTTGGTGCAAGAAAGGTAATTACCATCAATTACCTGCCAAGCCCTCGCAACTTTAACATTTATTAGAGATTATGGAAGAGATTGTAGCAGAAATGTCTAGGAACTATGGTAGGCCTCTGTAGGAGTTCTGCCAAACATGATAAAACATTTTTAATAAGGTAATTATCAAAATTTAACTAAAGGTGAGTTAGAAACTTTATTTCAGCTGTCATCCAGGTACTACACAACTGCTATAACTATGTCAGGTTTGTTCAGTACTACAAGCACAAAGCATGTGCTAGCATCTGAAAGCCCGGCCCTTGTGCTCACTCATCCTTCAGGCCTCAGTAGCCCCCAGAGCATCTCTAGATACACAGATTTCAATTTTTTTCTCCTAGTGTCTCTTTTTTTTCTTTTGCTGTTTTGTTGATTTGAGTTATTTTAGCCATATAGACACACACTTAAGTCAGTGGGTGTTTCCTTCAGGTTCCCAAATAACTCAAGTGGGCAGTTGTTCGGTACTACTTTCCATCTTTTTCAGTGGACTCTCTCTTTGTGGAATAATTGTGATGACACAGAACAGCCCTAGGAAGTATGTCAGTAAATTTGGTATTGCACATTTGGACTTTATGGTTCAATATTGTGGGGCAGTTCATGCTATGTCAGTCAGCCCTGCTTCTCTAAAGGTGGCCGTGTACTATCTATCACAGCCCCATTTCTTTCTGGGTATTTTTCCATAGATCTTTTCACTTGATGTCCCAGTGTCCTTCAAACTATCCTCAACAAAGCAGTGCTTTTCATGCTTGCCTAGAAAATGCTTCTTATTTAATGGAATATAGATTTGCCTTCTTAATGATGTTTTTTCTTCATTACTGTTTCAAATATTTAGGAGTGTACAATTTGATGAACCCTTCATTTGGGAAACATCAGCTCTAAAATATGTGTTTTCAAAAGAATCTCTAAGGTCTAGTTATGGGATGTTGTATTCATGACTGCCCTGGGCTGGCCATTAGGAGTAAATATTCCATGCTGCTTATTCAAATCAAGTTGCTTGGCGTTATGTCAACAGAGTAAAAATTATACCAGGGAAAGAAGCCGTGACCATTCCATCAGCCTCAGATGTATGGCATGCCCTCCAATACGAAGCACTCACTATGCCACTGCACGGGTCAGCAGGCAGCCGTGCTTATTAGAATCAAAGTCCAACAGCTGTGTGTTACTAACTGTCCTGCTCCAGGTCAGCATTCTGTTTGACCTACTAAAGTGAATCTGCACTAATCAAGTACTGACCTGCAGAGGAAATAAGTTTCATGTCTCCAGCTCCAAACATTTTTCTCAGTTTATCAAGAAATTAAAAAATGAGAAGTGTCAGGAGATGAGCAGAAGGAGTAACGGGGGGTAAAACATAAAAATACAGTTTCTCTTCTTCTGCTTTAATGGTGAAGAATTGTCATCAACCAAATTCCTTTCTTATCATTTATATTTAACTTAACTCTATATAACATATTATATAGTGTTTATGAGTTTACAAAGCAAGATGTACCTAAATCTGTGGCTTAGATTATTTTTTCAGTTTCCTTATAGATGTTCAATTTGGACCTGCTTATGAAGTGTAAATTTAGCATTCTTTAGAACAGACTTCAATCTGTGTTCTCATGATTGAACTACCTTTTGTCTTATTTTAAAATTCAGTTATTTAACTGTCATACTGATTTTTCTCAGGCTGAACTCATTTTAGTCTAAGGTGAATGGTACTAAAATTACACAGATGAGACCTGTCTTGTTTTCCTTTGACTGAAAAGTGAGCTTGCATATTAATTATCCTGACCTACTTCACTCTGGCATTTGGGAGAAGACAAGTAATTTCCTATTATCCCAATTAACAGTTCTGAAACTTACTGAGGTACCGGGCTTATAATACTTCAGTTAAATTAAATTATAAATTATGTCAACCTATGCTAGTTTCAAGGAATTACAAAAGTGGGGGTCAAAATATAAACTTCTTTTTTAATTCTGAAATCATCCATCATAACATGAAAGTACTGTTTTGGTTAATGCAGCTTGAAGTCTGCTGGAATGGTTTCCTTTCCATTGCCATGCTAGGCAATTTAGATGAGGTTTCCAAAAACTTTATCCCTTGATCCTGCTGATTTCCCCCCTGACCATCATAAGAGTATTCCATACATTCTCGGTGCCTCCATATACTTGATGAAGTTATAACGTGCTCTTTTTTATTATCTTGGATATAACCTACCAGTATTCTCACTTAATTTACACATTTATTAGCATGGTTTTAGAAATCTAAAGCAAAACATAGGGAGCTTGGATGGGGAGGAAGAGGGTGGATACAATCCATTACCTGGTAGCTATAATACATCTCAGGTTATCTGGTCAAGATGCTTATTGATGTTTTCAAATTTAGATCTGCAGAGAAATGTATTTTAAAGTTAATTTTTTAATCTAACATCCTTTGCACACCATTGGTAACATAAAATATGCAGCTCAGTGGCCTACTATCTTAAATTATCTAGGCTGAGAGGCTAGATAATGACTACCAATTTACTGCAGAAAAAGATAGATTAATCCTCTTCAATCATTTTAAAGGGTCCTAGAGTAATTTCCTGAAGAGTCTCTAAAAGCCATGAATTTTATTTTTGAAAACATTCAGGTAGGAAGTGTGTGGGCAAGGGTAAGATATTTCTAAAGTAATAAATTGTGTTAAAGGGAAAAGGAAGCAAGTTGAAAATAAAGAAAAATGTTGCAGTATTTTTATGGTCTTATTTATTGTCAAGATAAATTATGAACAAGCACAAAGAATTTAGAAGAGTATAATCATCAACAATATCTTAAATTATAGTTTGGCTTTAAATGGAATAGATGAAAAAGATATATAAGCATTGGGAATAAAAAGACATTCATTAAAGTTAGAGAAAGAATAGCAGAGAACCTTAAATATGCCACTTTTGTGAAGTTTAAGGGCATCGTTCTTGGCTTGTTGTATAACAAATATATCCTATCTAATAAAGAGGGAATATGCTAATTGACCTTCATGCCGTTGCAAAGATGGCGGCGCCCACAGCCAATAAGGAGGGAATATGCTAATTGACTCCCCTGCCCTCAAAGATGGTGGTGCCCACAGTCCCGGATTGTGAGAGGGATGTCCCTGTCTGATCGGGTCTAAACCGGCAGTCAGACATCCCCCGAGGGGTCCCAGATTGGAGAGGATGCAGGCTCAGCTGAGGGACACCTCTGCCCCAGTGCACAAATTTCATGCACCAGGCCTCTAGTGTGTGTGAGTGTGTGTGTGTGTATGTGTGTGTGTGTGTGTGTGTGTGTGTGTGTATATATATATATATATATATATATATATATATATATCACAGAAAAATCTAGAAAGTAGTAAACAAATATTCTCTTAATACCACATTGACTGATTTTGAAGAAAGACTGTTAGGCAGAAATAAAACACTAAAGATCAGATACAGAGTCTAACCATTCTAGCCATAATTTTGATATTGTTTATAGGTTGGATTTTTAATCTCACCTCCCTTGTTTTCTGGGTTAAGTTATAAGGAAACGTTATCATGTTTATTTATAGGAAATTCAAAGGTGTTAGGACTCTCAGTTAACTTTTCTGTAATGCCAACAGCTCAAAGCATCACTTCTTATAAGATAGTATCCAAAGAGCCAAAGATCTGGCCCTATCTTTAGTCCTTTTTATAAGATCAAGGAAAATGTCCTGGATCCTTCAGGGAGATTTAGCTCTAAATTTCATTGGCCAAGGTTGCACCACATGCCCATGCTTAAATGGAAAAGAAAAGGGAATGATTTTGAATAGTTTAGAATAAATAACCTTGATTTGTTTTCAAGATCATAAATAAAACATATGTACCAAACTGCTTATCTACATGAGACTCTCTCCTATTATATATGTTACTAGAGGCCTGGTGCATGAAATTCTTGCACTGGCGTAGGGGTAGGGGGAGGGTCGCTCAGCCTGGCCTGTACCCTCTCGCAGTCCAGAAGCCTTCGGGGATGTCCAACTGATAGCCCACAGGGAGCGGGCCTAAACTGGCAGTTGGACATCCTTAGCGCTACCACGGAGGCGGGAGAGGCTTCCGCCACCACCACTGTGCTCACCAGCTGTGAGTCTGGCTTCTGGCTGAGCGGTGCTCTCCCTGTGGCAGCGCAGTGACCACCAGGGGGCAGCTCCTGCAATAAGTGTCTGCCCCCTGGTGGTCAGTGCACATCATAGTGACTGGTCGTTCTGCTGTTCGGTTGATTTGCATATTAGCCTTTTATTATATAGGATATCCACAAATAATTTGTTCAATGTTTCACTCTTTGAAAACACATACCCCAGACCACATCACATCATTTAAGTCTTGGCAGTAACAAAATGCTAGATATCTAAAAGGGGATAAATATGACATTACTGAACATATAGCTAGTTAGATATAATTACTGTTGAATTTTGAAATGAATAAGCATGTTTTCTTATAAGTACTAAGTGATCAGAACATAGAATGTTTATTTATAGGAAATTCAAAGGTGGGTTTGTTCTGGAGTGAATTGCATATCTCTGCAGTGTTATACAGTCTGCGGAGATATTCCTCAGTTCCAATTCTTGTTTTGTCACTCTACCTCTAGACCTCAATATCTTCATTGTTAAATCGTGTGGTGCCAGTACTTATGAGGTTGTATGAGGATTTAATGAGGTAATTCCAGAAAACAGTTTCCATACCTGACACATTGTAAGTCTGTCCAGTAAATGTTTTATAATTGTGTAACTTATGTAGATTTTATGCAGATTTGAATTTAGGCAAAGAGGGCAATTATAATACTTAAGTAGTGAATTAGTCCTGGCTAACCTCACTAAATAACATTTACCTGACTGTATGACCTAACTTTGTTCACCTCTGGCTATTGAATTGAACCAAATGAAATGTTTTTGTAGGTCAAAATGATGAAATATCAGCAATTTTGTATGTTTCAACATAATATATTAGCCTTGTTTTAGGAGCTCAATTAAAAATGTCTCTCATTTCACATTCTTATCACTCACTACTCCTTCCCCTTTTGACATTGGACATTTGGGAAGTCAAAAGAAACCTTATATTCCAAATAGCACTAACCGTATCATATATATTTATTGAAATATGTATTTATAGGTTTTGCCATTCAGGTCTCAGTTCAAATATATTCCCCTCAAAGAGTCCCACCCTGACAACCGAGTCTGACCCAGATTCTCCCTCCCCCACCATCACTATCCATTCTCTGATATGTTACTCTGTTTTATATTCTTCAGTTTTATCACTCTGAGTATAATATCAAATATTGTCTACTTATTTACCTTCCATCTCTACCTGCCAGAATATAAGTTTTAAAAAAGCAGGGATTTTATTCCTATCTCATACACCTGGTGCCTAAGATAGTATATGGCCCCTAGTAGGCCAGGCACTATTGGATGAATAAATGAGTAGGTGAATGAGTGAGTGAATGATTAAATAGTAGCTAGCCCCTTTTGCCACCAATAGTTTCCTATTTTATTAATTATATAATAGTTAAAGCTAGTTATTGTTTTATCTATTGTGTGACAAAAACAGGAACCAAAGCACTGCAAAATTCTTTGTTTGGAGTATTTTGTGAAGAGAAGGACAGGAATGCATGGGCTCAGCATACCCTCTTCGTACTGGGAACCACAAAACCGGAGTGCTAATAATTAGAATTACTGCTCTTTGTATTATGGCTCACTTATAGTCACCTCCTGTATTGTTGAAAGCCTTCTTTTCGTGCCTATTTCACTCCCATTTGAAAAATGAAGGCCACAAAAATATGGCATGTGAGATAACCAGTTCATTGTTAGAAACCGTATCTTCCAACAAACCTAAGAAGTTGTTTTTCCTATCAAAATCTGTAGCCTGTGGCCCAGCCAATGTTGCTCAGTGGTTTAGTGGTCAACCCATGAACCACTAGGTCACAGTTCAGTTCCTGGTCAGGGTGCATACCTGGGTTGTGGGCTCGATACCTAATAGGGGGCGTGCAGGAGGCAGCCGATACATGATTCCCTCTTATCGTTTATGTTTCTATCTCTCTTTCCCTCTCCCTTCCTCTCTCTGAAATCAATAAAAACATATTTTAAAAAATCTGCAGCTTGTAGAAGGAAGGCAGCCTCCATTGGAAATCACCCATCATCTAACTTCATCCTGATGTTTGTAAAACATGTTGAAATTGCAACCTGTACTTTAGTGAATAACAAATAACCCTGTATCAGCCAGAAAAATAATCTCAGGAATGTTAATAAGTAATGAAGCCAGATTTAAAGGCAAAAGAATGTATTCTTGATGCTACAGAGTTGCATAGCAGAAGATGTGGCTAGATAAGAACTAAAGCTTGCATTAAAGAATGACAACCCCTCACTAGTACAGAAAGAGAAGTTATGACATAATTTGTTTTACCAGGAAAGATGATAGGGTTCCGCTACACTATTACTTGTTACTGTTTTCACACATCAAAAAAGCAAACCAATTTTCTTCAGATTATTAAAAACATATTGTCAGTTTCTCAGTGGAGCACTTTCTAGCTTATTTTATGAGAACCTGTCCTCAGTTCTGTCTCCTTTTACATTGGGCACCCTTGCCAGAGAAAGTTGAAGGTCACAAAGTCTTATTTTTCCCCCTCTACATATTAAATTCACCTCCTGTGTTTACCAACTACCAGAAGATGGTAGGTTAAGACATATTAGGATTGTATCATAAAACATACCTTGGAAATTTTTAATTTCCCTATACATTTTTTCTTTTGTTGTTTAAAAAGTATTAAAATGCTTGTTGCTAAACAAACAAACAAATGAATGAATACATGAATAAAACACTGATGAACTTAAAAAGAAACCTTCTCTCCTTACTCTCCAGAGATAATTTTTTTTAGAAGTTAAGGTTTTAAAATTTAATTATTGTATGAATTTCTTTTTTTAATTTTTTATTGATTAAGTTATTACATATGTGTCCTTACCCCACATTACCCCCATAACCCCCCACTCATGCTCTCACGCCCCTGTTGTCTGTGTCCATTGGTTAGGCCTATATGCTTGCATATAAGTTCTTTGGTTGATCTCTCACCCTTACTACCCTCCTCCCCTACCTTCCCTCTGAGGTTTGATGGTCTGATCGATGCTTCTCTGTCTCTAGATCTGTTTTTGTTCATCAGTTTATGTTGTTCATTATATTCCATAAATGAATGAGATCATGTGATATTTATCTTTCATTGACTGGCTTATTTCACTTAGCATAATGCTCTCCAGTTCCATTCATGCTGTTGCAAATGGTAAGAACTTCTTTTTTACTGCAGCATAGTATTCCATTGTGTAGATGTACCACAGTTTTCTAATCCACTCATCTATTGATGGGCACTTAGGCTGTTTCCAAATCTTAGCTTTGGTGAATTGTGCTGCTATGAACGTAGGGATGCATATATCCTTTCTAATTGGTGTTTCTAGTTTCTTGGGATATATTCCTAGAAGTGGGATCACTGGGTCAAATGGAAGTTCCATTTTCAGTTTTTTGAGGAAGCTCCATACTGTTCTCCACAGTGGCTGCACCAGTCTGCATTCCCACCAGCAGTGCACGAGGGTTCCTTTTTCTCCACATCCTCTCCAGCACTTGTCATTTGTTGATTTGTTGATGATAGCCATTCTGACAGGTGTGAGATGGTACCGCGTTGTTGTTTTGATTTGCATCTTTGGGATGATTAGTGACTTTGAACATGTTTTCATATATCTTTTGGCCTTCTGTCTTCTTTCGAAAAGTGTCTCTTTAGGTCCTTTGCCCATTTTTTTATTTTTTATTTATTTTTATTGCTTAAAATATTACAAAGAGTATTACATATATCTCCTTCCCCCCCCCCCCGCCCTTGACAATTCCCTGGCCTCCCCTACCCCCCAGTGTCTTATGTCCATTGGTTATGCTTATATGCATGCATACAAGTCCTTCGGTTGATCTCTTACCCCGCCCCCGCCTGCCCTCCCACCCTCCCCAGCCTTCCTGCTGTAGTTTGACAGTCTGTTCGAGGCAGCTCTGCCTCTGTATCTATTTTTGTTTATAAGTTTATAATGGTCTTTATTATCCAGAAATGAGTGAGACCTTTGCCCATTTTTTGATTCGGTTGTTTATCTTCCTTTTGTTAAGTTGTATGAGCTCCCTGTAAATGCTGGAGATTAAACCCTTATCGGTGATAACATTGGCAAATGTGTTCTCCCATGCAGTGGCCTTTCTTCTTGTTGTATGAATTTCTTTTCCTCATACACATTTTTCCTATAACTCAATGTGAGTAGAAAGGTATGGTATGGTTTAGTTGGTTTTCAGTTAGAGTTTTACCTCTACCATATTTTTTATGCGACTTTAGTTTATAATACAAGCAACAGTCTTGTGAGATAACTCACATGTCACCTCAGAATCCAGCTCCAACCCCAGCCTATATCACCCTAGAAAATGCAGCAGATACCTGCTGTTCTTTTGAAAAAATGGAGCAAGGAGAAATGTGGAAAAAATGACAAAGGATGTGCATGCACAGTTACACAACACACACACACACACACACACACGCACACACCCTCACACATATCAAAAGCTTCTTACCTACCTGCCTCATGCCTTGGTGTCATATGGATTTGGGCCAGCCTTCTTTATGGAGGTCTTCCAATAATGCCAGCTTATCCCAAAGTTCTGTGGTGAGAACAGCTAAGCCAGAGCCAAAAACATAGCAAGTCTAACTTTCAAAATCAAGAATGCAGAATTCAGGAATGAGTTTCAGAACCTTGGGTCTGGTGGTCTGAGTTTACCTGTGACTTTTGACTTCAAGTTAGAGAACCCTAAGCCTTCTACTAAACCATCTACCTTACTTATATTTTGCAGTGTTCTCACATGTTCCATTCTCCTGGCCCCTCAGATGTTCCTATCTTTAGCGATAGTCTCTCATCTTAGCTCTAATATTTGCGCTTAATAGCTCAATTTATTATACCCTGAAATTTTTCCTTTAATGTAAAAATACTCTCAGTAATATGTTATCCAATAAGAAGAAAGTGCCCATTGCTATATATTTTAAATGCAAAAGTGACAGTTGGTCATAAAAAGAATTTTAATATTTAAACCTCATTACATAAATTAATATTTCTTGATAATCAAAACATGCTTCCTGATTTTATAGTACAACTAATATTGAATTTGATTATCAGAAAAAGGCCATTAACATTAGCAAAGTGTCAAATTGAGAAAATTGTACTGTATTTTGAATGTCTACTTTAGGGACATTTTAACCTTAATATATATTTTTTTTCACATTGTTAATCCCTATTCTTCCATGATTTTGAATCTGAAGTTTTATTCATTTTGATAAATTCACTTTAATAAATAATTCATAGAATATATTGACTTAATGTCTAAGATCTATTTAAGACCTCCAAAAAATTGATTGATTCCTTTAGCTATAATTATTTCCTTAAATTGTTGTAGTTGGACTAATTTAGAGTCTATTCTGTAACTTATGAAATGTATATTTTGAAGCAATCATTCACTTTAGGATTCTTAGGGAGAGAAAGGAGCTTATAACTTCAATATGACTAAACTTAAACTTTATACCTTTACCTCCAAACATCTTAGCTGCTTTCTCCTTGTTCTTTAACAATGCCAGCACACAAGGTTTTTCATGCCTTTTCTAAAAGAACAGGGAGGAAGAACAGCTTGGAATCAGTGTGGCTTTCATGCAGACCTTCTGCCAATCCTAACAGTGATAAGCCTCACCTCTCACCGCGTGTGTCCTCTATCATCTTTTTACATCCTGTGTACTTGCTGGGCAGCCATTTTTTTAATTTAGCATCCTGGGTTCTAAGTCTCATGATGATCTTTTATTAACCTAATCAGAAGGATTGTGCCTCAGCACTGGAGATAGGAAAGGTGTGAAAGATGTTTACCATTCCAAAAATAATTCTGTACAAATGCCAAAATTGCTTTGCTAAATAACTAATCAAAAGTTAGCTTTAGACCTAACTCATTTGGTTCAGTGGGTAGACCCTGAAGGGTCCCAGGTTCAATTCATGTCAAGGGCATGTACCTCAGTTGGCCAGAGGCAACCAATCCATCTCTCTCGCTCTCTCTCCCTCCCTCCCTCCCTCCCTCTCTTCTACTCCCTCTAAAAATCAATGGAAAAATATCCTCGGGTGAGGATTAACAACAACAAAAAGTTAGCCCTTAACTTTGAATGCTTCTTTAAATATATAATACCTTTTTTTCTTTGTGTTACTGAAAGTGGATTCTCTCTGGTAAATACTGTAGAAGCCATTTTAAATTCTTTAAATTAAGGTAAAGAATTAATTTAGCTGACAAATTATTTTTATTAGAGTAGGCATATAATATGTGTCATGCTGTATGTAAATGTGCATAATAATTATCCCTTTCACAGTTGAACTTAGATTTTTAAATATTCACCCTCTCACCTAAGACAGAAATACCTTTTATATATTTGAAAAATTATTGAGATTCTGCTTGAATATTTAACAGACTCAAAGCTTACTGTCCACATAGACAGAGCATTCCATATTGGACAGCTCTAGTTTAAAAGTTCTTCCTTATATTGTTACAAAAGCTGACTTCTTAAACATTTTCTAATTATACATCTTGACATTGGGAATTAAAAAATACAGAGCAATTATTTGAAAGTCTGACATGTAGAAAAGGGATAAGGGTAGTCTTTGAAGTTCCAGAGGTTGTTAACAGGTAGAAGGTACAGGGAGGCTGATTTTAAACTGATATGAGGGAAAAGATTCCAATGATTGCATTTGCCCCCAAGTGGAATAAATGACCTTGTCAGTTTAGTGGACTCCCTGTTACTCAGTATTTAAGAAGGGGCTGACTGGTCCACAGCCTACATATCTTACATCCTCAGGAGCAGCTGGAGGCTTCTCTAAGGGCACATCTTCGACTAATGCTAACCATGCTTTCACCGAAGTATTTCCCCCAGGAGTCAACATAGTGCTGCTCTACACTGCTTCCCCAGGATCTGGTACAGTGCCTGAAATGTAGTAGGACCTTGATCAATGTGAATCAAATGAAAGAAGGAAGGAAGGAAGGTTGAGCCCATGCATGATTGTAATAAAATGTAATTATATCCAAATAAAAATATAACTAAGCAGATTTTTAAAAAAGAAGGACTGAAACCAGTTACCAGTCAGGGCTTCCCAAGCTAGCAGGAAAGTTGAACCTGATGGCTTCTTGTAACCCTAAGGTTTTATGGTTCTCTTCCACATATTGACCTCATCTTTGGTCTCACCATAGTGCCCTGCACATTGTACGTGTCTAAAACTATACAATGGAATTGTGTTATCAAACAATTTGTGCTGTCCCATTTCTGAGCTAGATGCATATAATCACCTTAACTTTAAATCTCTGACATGAGTTCTAGATAATTCACTATCCTAGTTACCCTCGTCTGTACACCTTGTTTCCTTTTATTGTCCCCATGCCAAGTGTGTTGGAACTATTACAGTGATCTGGACACCATACTTTTGTTTACATGTTACATTAGCTTAACCTACTCGCTGTTGGCTCATATAATGCTTTAATGTTAGCAAGTCACAAATTGCATTCCACACTTGCATTTATGCAACTATTTCTATTTATTTTTGTTTTAACCTCTCAAGTTTCACCCAGCAATATTCAGTTCTGTTAAGAAAGTCCAGAGTCTGTCTTATCATCTATGATGTCAATCATTCTTCCTATTGTTGAATAACCCTCCAACATTCTAAGCATCCTTTCTGTTTTTCACTGTTTTATTGATTAAAGGAAAGAACATTTTTAAAGAAAACATTTTAAAGATAAAAAGAACAATGATGGAGCTGTACAGCATACAATCTGAAATTTTAAATGTTAATTTTATTCAGTCATTCAAAACCCTTATCTGGATTCACCTAATAGTAATATCATTCAATTAATATTACAGTGCTTTATTCATATGGAAATCGTACAAAATTTCATCATATGCAAGTCACACTGCCAATGGCTTTCCTCTTGTCTCCCAACCTAGAGCTACTGTCCAGGGCGGGGAATGACATTTAAAAATGCTTAATTTGTCTAGAATCCATGTTGGTCCTTCAGTTGATATTTTTAAAATGAAACTACTCCCAATCACAATCTCTTCTAAAGCTTCACTATGTACCTGTGTCAGAATTATCATTGTGTTTTCTGTAGAACCCACACTGACTTTTGTTTGAATAAGAGAACTGTCTTGAAGCAGTAAGGTTCAAGACGTTCTGACAGTCGCGCTAAGCTAATTTTCAAAAAGATCCTTCAGTTCCTAAGATTATTCTACTGCTTCAAAGAGACCACAACGTGGGTCTTAGTAGTCTCTTATATTGAGAAGCATTTATTATTTTTAATGTACTAGTATGAAGAATTTTCTCCATGTAGAAAAATTCTGAAATATTGAAGCCATATGCTTCTACTTTCTTTTGTCTTTTTTTTTTAATTAAAAAAACTCCATGTTTAGTTTTTTCACAAGTCTCAGCTGAACATTTCTTTCCTGTCCTCTTCTTACAAGCATTTGGTATTATTTTCTGCTTGCTAATTCCTAGTAGCCTCTTTTCACATCTTCTATAGAACTCCTCCTTAAACCAAAGCTTTTTCTAAGAAACATTCTGTTGACTTCAGCTATATCTCCTTTCCCTCGCTAATTGGGACAGTTTACAGTTGTATTACAAGAATTTCATTTAAGAAAAACAATTGTTCATTGAAAAAAAATGTATTTGTCTGAAGTTTTAAAATCATATGTCTTATGATCTAGCACCCATATCTTACTGTGTTTTCTCTCCTCATCATTAAAAAAACGTAAACAAAATACAGAATTTCTTCTAGTCCCCTTCATGTCTAGAATAACACTTAGTTCTTTTCTGTTGTTCAGTGTTAGATTCCCACATAGATTTTGACTCATTTCTTTATATTTTTGAGACATGAAATTATCAGGGTTTTAATGTACACAGCAATTATTTATATGTATTAATTTCATACTAATGCATTACATTCTATAATCAGTATATAGGTTAAAAACGAAAAGTATTGGAGCTCAGGCTGTATTGCATTGTATTTTTTCATCTTTATAAGGTTTCATAGAAACTGATCTGCCAGCTTTTATATTGCAAATAATGGGAAAACTGGAGCTATGAAAATTAGGTGACTTCATTAGGATAGTTCGCAAGATTTTTAATCCTTTGTTTTTGCATCCCTCAATAAATACCATAATGTGCCAGGTTAGAATACTGGAAACATACAGATCTTAGCTGTTTACAGAATCTAGTATGGGTAAGAAAATAAGAATACCTTATTTTTTTAGACTGGATTCCTCATTCTGATCAGCCATATTCCTTGATCAACTTCTTTCAGTGGTTCCTAAGTATTATTATTTCTACATTGTAACCCAACTCACATCCCCTATAAATTATAGATTTAAATTATACAAACAAGTTGTATTCAACCCTCTTCATGTTAAGCTCTTTTATGTAAAATATTGTCTTGGTTGGAAAATAAAACTGTACTACCAGTTTCTGCTCTAAAAAGCTTATGGGGTGAGATCTGAGTATTTCTGTGTATTAGATTATCTTGCTGTAATGTAACCAGTGCTAGAAATGT
The DNA here is from genome assembly GCF_964212035.1 of Myotis nattereri. Taxonomy (NCBI): domain Eukaryota; kingdom Metazoa; phylum Chordata; class Mammalia; order Chiroptera; family Vespertilionidae; genus Myotis; species Myotis nattereri. The sequence continues at coordinate 13,115,516 of NC_138078.1, forward strand.
GCTGCCTGTCTGTAAAAAAAAAAAAAAACCAAGGCTATTTCTTGAAAGCTTTCTCTTTTATTATGATTTTCAGGGAATACATGGTAAGATTTTATAATGTATGATTTAATAAAAGTAGCATTGAGCTACATTGTCCATGTTCCTTAAGATTTTAACACATAGCTAGTGATAATACCTCTCCCAACTGAATAATTAACCTAGCTAAAGATAAAAAGAAATGCATCAACAAACTAGATTTAGCCCTTAAAAATAAATAAGGTTTATAGCATTTACTTCATTATATGGAACCAAGATTAAATAAATATTAAATAAAACTATTTGAAGAACTTATAGCTTAAAAAACACTGCATACTGTTAAAAGAAGAAGACAAGGTATCCAAAAATTGGTTTCTGATCAATTATAATATGGAGAATAAAAAAGATAATGGAATAACTATTCTTCTATACTGCCAGCTAAAATTTAGCAATTCCACCTATTATTTTGAGCAGTGAGTTTATAAATGACTTTCAGGTTTTTAGGGTTTACTAAATACACCCCAACAATGATAATGAGACAGCCAAATTACTTGAAAGATTCACTAAGCATCAATAATATTTCTGCTGTTGGCATTAAATTATTCTTCAGTTTCTGAAATGTCTAAGGAAGTCCTATGCTTTACTAATATTCAGAAATATCTTTTTAGACTATTGAGATGATTGACATCGACTAGGAGCTTTAAGTCAGTTAATAACATTTTTTTCCACAAAATACGAAGCTATTCTATCACATTCTGTGTCTTAAGTTTAATAACTCATGAGGTCTGTCCAGTGCTCACCACAGCACCTGCCACATGGTAAGCATTTAATACATGGGCATTGTCATTATTGACAGGGTGGCATAGTTGGAAAAGAATAGGACCAGGAGTCAGAAAAATAGGGCTCCACTAAGTAGGGAGCTATTTGTAGTCAAAGGGTTGGCCAATTTATTGCCTACAAAGTTCAAAAAAAAAAGAACTCCCAGATTCTAAGTGTCTGTAGAAGGAGTGGTAGAGAACTATACTCTTCATATAGTGATCACTAGGCACATGTAGCTACTGAGCACTTGAAATGTAGCTACTCTCAGTTGATAAGTGCTAAGGTATAAAATACACACCAGGTTTTGAAGACTTAGCATGAAAAAAAAGTAAAGTGTCTCATTAATCATTTTCATGATTAACATGAACAGATTGTGATTCTTTGCTGAAATGATAATATTTTAAATATATTGGATCAAATAAATATATTACAAAAAATTTTTTTATAAAAGAAAGACCTAACAATTTGTTTTTCTTTACAATCATCAAAAGCTTGTTAAGAAGCATTGGCCGGTTTTGCGCAGTGGTTAAAGCATCGGCCCACAGACCAAAGGGTATCAGGTTCAAATGCAGATCAAGGGCATGTACCTTGGTTGCAGCTTTAATCCCCAGCCTGGTCCAGGCATATGTGAGAGGCAAGCAAACAAAGTGCCTTTCTCACATCAATGTTTCTCTCTCTCCCTAAAAATCACTCTCTCTAAAAATCAATGGAAAAAGTATCCTCAGGTGAGGATTAAAAAAAAAAACACAACTTGCTAAGCAGGGCTTGGTTATCATCCTAAAGCAGTCATAAACCAGATATTAAAAGCAATCATAAACCATATATTTTTAACAGGTTGTATATTTAACCAATGACTAAAAACTCAAGAACATTTTATTGCATTTGCAATTGAGATTAGTGTAGTAAAAATGATAAATGTGTCTATAATATTATAATTCTTATGGCTAAAGAATGAAGAACAATGTGGGATCCTTTTTTGATATGAAAAGGAATAGGCTGCCCCTAAGTTTTGTGTATCAATTCATCTACCTGACTAAGCTTTTATTCTGTTTATTGCTCAATTTCTAAAATCAGAGCTTGTCTTAAATTGCAGATATCTGACATGTTTGTATATTACCCCCATTAGCTCATAATTCAGGTGGTGCCCAATTAAATGAAAGTGTGATAGAGACCATTAGATTTGAGAAAGGGAGAGAATACTAATTCCCATGTTATAATTGTCTCTAATGAGATGACTGAATATTTAGAAAAGCCACTTAATTGATCCACTGATATTATCAGAAATCAGATATTTTTAGTGATTGGAGAATGCTCATTTAGAATTAAAACAATCTTAACTCCATTTTCAAATTAGATTATTAAAATAAAAGCACGCTGTATTATAAAAGTTTTGAAAGGAATGAACAAATGGGTAAATCATTCAAATCTTTGGGTAAATTTTGATTACTGTTATTTTTCAATACTTAATGGAAATATAGAGATGAATAGATATGTAATATGGCATTTTAAAATGTTAAAACAGTACCTAATGGTTATGTCATACTGATAACTATTTTGTCTGATCCATGTAGTACAGAAACCTAGCCATTCAAAATCTTCTAAAAAGACTAAATTTTAGACATAGCAATAAAACCGTATCAAGTAATTTGGCTGCAACCTTTACAACATCTCCCCAAGGTAGCAAGGTGATAAGATAATTTTTTATTATACCGGTAGTTCCTTCTAATCAGCCTCAGTCAGCAGGAGACCTTTAGAGAGTATTTGTAGGCTATATTTATTAACTTGGCAATCTAGGGCACTCAAAGAAAACACCCTTTAACAGTAGATAGACTATTACTTCATAAAAGTTCTAGATCATTCTCCTTGACATAACAGTGCCATAAATAGCATTCTTTGACCTCAGTGACTTGCCTTCCTAAAGTTCCCTCCTGCCACATTTCATATCAAAGACTTTAGATCTTATTAAAATTGAAAAATATCTAGTGAGGTTAAAGTGTTTTACCCAGTTGTTCAGTACAATTCTTTATTCAGTGTTCACTTGGACCTCATATAATTATAATTAAATTAAAATGTATTTTAGTGATTTAATTCAAGTAATACTTAAGGCGCTACCACAACGTCCTGAGTATCTACTCTGCTAAGTGCTAAAAGAAAATAATCACGGAATTGATAAACTTGTCATGTAATGGGAGAGAAAAACATCCAAATGCATTTTTTGCAACAAATGTGCAGCATATTAAATATCTTAAAAGATGAACATTGTATGTTCCATGAAAGGACTTAAAAGTTCTTCATTATTTCTACTTTGTGAACTCAGATAGGACCTCCCAGAAGATATGACATTTAAGCTAGACAAATAAAATTTCATAAATAACAAAAGAAAGGGGATTACAGTCCATGTATTTAAAAAAAATAGCATCAGCAAGGGCAAAATGAAAAAAAAATAATTGATAGAAATATGGCATATAGTAACAGATAGGTACAGGTGAGACAAAAAAAGTGTACTACAACTAGAATTTGAAGGTCCTAGTATTCCATATTCAGAAGTTGGGATTGTATCTTAAAAAAAAAAAACATGATGGAGAGCCTTTGGATATCTCAGTAGGAAGGTGACATATTGAGATGTAAGTTTTAGAAAGGTCACTCTGATAGCAGTGTAGAAAATGTATTGGTGTAGGAGAATACAAGTAAGATAAGGAGACTAGTTAGGAAACTTTTTCAGATGAGAAGTGTTTTATCCCCTCTGAAAATGTGGAGCCAAACAGTTACCCACTCAATGGAAGATCCACAGGTAGAGAAAGTCTCAAAGAATTTAGTGGAAGCTTGGAGCACCCCAATGGGGAATTGGAAATTGAGCTAACCACACACTAATAAGAGGTCTGCCAAGTAGTCCTGACTGACCAAAAAAAAAAAAAAGGCAGAAAACAGACGTTTAGAACAGTGTCAATCATCATGGGCATACCCTTTTCTCTAGTAATGCTCAGTGGCAGGCCAGAGTAAGAAAGCAGAAGGCTGAATATTGAAAAGTGTAAGTGTAGTGTATATGCAAGAAGGCAAGGGAATTAAAGGGTCTAGTCAGTGGTATAGATTGGAAAGGAAGTGAATTCAGGAGGGGGTTGTGTTCTAAATGAGATCAAAGAGTAGGCATAATGGAAGAGATAGAAGGAGAAGATGCTATAATCAGAGAGCTGTAATACTTCAGAGGTAACAGGGTTCACCATGATGACAAACTGAAATGTGTGAAGTTTTTGGATTTGACAGCAAGGTTCCTACACAGAGGGCTCTTATATTTCAGAACAACTCTTCAATATCTCTCTTTATGTTTGTATCTTTTTTAAAAAACCTTTGGAACAATTTTCCACAGTCGTGTATAACATAAGCTATCTAATGGCAAGAGGGAAATACCCATTGATATGTAAAAAGAAGCCAACTTATATTAATGATTTATTATATATTTCAGTTATTTAGTGAAATATATCCAATGAACATAACTTGAATTATAAGGAAGTGAAAATTGAAGATGTTTTAACTTGCTATCTCTATTCTAAAGTAAATCTCAATTAACTTATTTTAGTCAGGTTTACAGCATCATGAACTGGTCAGCTTTAAATAAAGTAATTTTAAATATGACTTCAAGGACATTCTGAATGGAATGATTGAATTATATGTATTTGGCCTTTTACTGTCACTGTTGCCTCAGGAAAACTACCATTCCTATGTACTATACCTATCCGTTGAGTGAAAGGCATTTTGATGATTTATATTCTCTATAAAAGTATGCTAGTCTGGACTAGAGATGCAATGTGTAAGGCCAATCATGCCCATAAATCTGGATCTGTCATTCTTTGCTCATGTAGAGAGAGAAGGTATTTTTTTTAGAATTGCCTTCCCCCAAGGAAAAACCAACACATCTATAGTATGGTATGTTTTGTTTAAATCTTGTAGGTTTATTGAATACATTAATCTATCACAAATAATAGCTAACTTTTTTAATGAGTGCTAACTTTTCTAAGACACTATTCTAAGGTCCTTGCATAATATAACTCATTAAGTCCTCAAAACAATCCTAAGAGGTAAATACTGTTATCCTTATCTTGTAGAGGAGGAAACTTAGTTTAAATAACATGATCCAGGACTCCCAGCTAGTTAATAGCAGGTAGATGTTTCAGACAAAGACATTCTGGCAACAGAGTGCATGCTCTCAATCACATATTGCCCCTTCAGATCTATAATTTTAATTCAGGTTAAAATTTAGCAAAAATATCTCCCTTTCCTCTATATCAGTGGTTCTCAACCTTCTGGCCCTTTAAATACAGTTCCTCATGTTGTGGCCCAACCATAAAATTATTTTCGTTTTTACTTCATAACTGTAATGTTGCTACTGTTATGAATCGTAATGTAAATATCTGATATGCAGGATGGTCTTAGGCGACCCCTGTGAAAGGGTCGTTCGACCGCCAAAGGGGTCGCAACCCACAGGTTGAGAACCGCTGCTCTATATATTAAAAATAAAGGAAACAAAAAATTTTAAGTTTTATCAAGGCAGGTCAAGATCACCACTAATATGCTCTATCAAGTAAAGCAAAAAGCTGCACATCACTGTAGCTTTTATTACTAAAATTATAATTAGTGCACTTTTCAATTGTATTTAACCAGTGTCCAAAGCTGTGAAACAATTCTACCACTTGAGTCAAAGCTCTTAGTATTTTATACATTGACAGGATTCTTTTTATAGCTAATTTGTGGGAGTTAATAGTTAATATTGGGGGATATATATACACACACACACACACACACACACACATATATATCCCAAGAGTATCAGTTTGGAAAGTATTTCATGTGGTGGCCAAAGTTATTTTACTTTTTTAAAAATATGTATTTTTATTTATTTCAGAGAGGAAGGGAGAGGGAGAGAGAGAGAGAAAAATCAGTGATGAGAGAGAATCACTGATTGGCTGCCTCCTGCACGCCCCACACCAAGAACCGAGCCCACAACCCGGGCATATGCCCTGACTGGGAATCGAACCATCATCTTCTGGTCCACGCTCAACCCCCAAGCAACACCATCTGGGCTATTTTACTTTTTCCTTCCAACTTCCACTTTATTCATCTTCTTTGGAACAATCCAAATATTTCTGCCTTTTCTTGTATTGGCTAAAAGATCTTATTTATTTTTTAAATATTTTAAGATATAGAACAGCAACAGATTTAGGAGTAAAATTGGGAGATGCCACTGATCTTCCCAGTTCTTACTCACAGATGCTAAATCTGATATGCTGTGTTTTCTCTCCTGATAAAACATTAATGCCTATCACCTCTTAAAATCTGAAAAGTGGGTTCATGTGCCCTGAAAGGAACTATTTAAGAATGCAGCATTCACACTTTCATCTGTTTCCAACTTCATATTTCTCACTTGTATTATGCAATATGTAGTATGAAATGAAAGTTTATTACCAAAGTGAACTCTAGTGAAATTCTCATACTTTCTGCATATTCAACTCCAACATCCTATTTAAGAAAACCAAAATCAGAACTAATGAATAAATTATTACTTTTAACTCATATATTCTGGCTTTTTATTTGACATTTTAGTAGTAATTGATGTGGGTATCTGTGACCCGCCTTTCTTAGGAGAATGCCATAGCAACTGTTAAGTATGGTACAAGTTCACTGGAGCTTCCTCCTTTGTTGATGCTAAATACAGAAGCCACATTTGATTTCAGCTTGTCTGTTTTTAGAGGGAGCAATGTACCACAGTTCTTTCTACTTTCCAGGCTGACTTTTTCATTGCCATGGAGACAAGATCTACCCACACAACTAAGGTCTGAAACCATTCCTAGTATGGCTAAAACTAAGACCTTGGTCCCCAAGGTCTGTTCTATAATTAAAATGTATTGCTTGGTTAAAGAAGAATTCCAGCTTCTGCTTTTGAAGTTATTTATTGATTTTCCACGAAGAGAAAACAGGCTTTCTAGTTCTGTGCTTGAAAATTTACAATAAGGAGGAAATAAAATGTCATCATGACAGTTTCCTTGGTCATGTTCTGGGTTTGTGTGTAAATATGGTATATACATTGCTTAGTCAATCACTATGGAGCAATGTTTCATTTCAAATTGCGTGACAGGTTTCCTAAATAGTAGTAAATGCATTTAATGTATATTTCACAGTGATCTTAGAATGCTGCTTTTAATTCTAGATTGGGATTGTTAACGTTTGTTTCTAAATCTAGTATAAGTGTCTTTTACATTAGTTCTGCACTTTCTCACAATAATATCAGTATGAGTAAAGTTATTCTAGACCTTTCATCATAACTATAAATCCAGTTATAGCATATCCAGATAGAGCTGATGAATTATCTTTGGAAAATCATACATACCATTGCAGCTGTACTCTAATGTGTTATTTTTTAATTTTTTTATAAAATTTTTATAAATTTTTTTTTATTTTTATATATAAAGTCATATATATATGACTTTAATTATATAAAGTCATATATATATATATATATGACTTTAACAATGGGGATTTGTGAGAATAGTCTATGATGTAATGGTAGAGTGAAAAACAGAGAATATAAAAATGTTATTAAGGTAAGAGATTAGATTTATAACAGATTGGAGATAAATAAAAACATTAATTCTGATAAGTAACACTTAAAGTACTGTTTTAGGTTCTTACAAACGTCTCTTACATTTTCTTTTTTTTCTTTTTTTAAATTCTTTATTGTTTAAAGTATTACATATAGTATTACATATGTCTCCTTTTTCCCCCATTGACCTCTCTTCGGCTACCCCCACCCTCTAGTACATGCCCTCACCACCCTAGTGTCTGTGTCCATTGGTTATGCTTATATGCATGCATACAAGTCCTTTGGTTGATCTCTTACCCCACCCCCCCTCCCCTGTCTTCCCTCTGAAGTTTGACGGTCTGTTCGATGCTTCTCTGTCTCTGGATCTGTTTTTGTTCACCACTTTATGTTGTTCATTATATTCCACAAATTAGTGAGATCAGGTGATATTTCTCTTTCTCCAACTGGCTTATTTTGCTTAGCATAATGCTCTCCATGTCCATCCATGCTGTTTCGAATGGTAAGAGTTTTTTCTTTTTCTTTTTTATAGCAACATAGTATTCCATTGTGTAGATGTACCAATTTTTTAATCCTCTCATCTGCTGATGGGCACTTAGGCTGTTTCCAAATCTTAGGTATGGTAAATTGTGCTGCTATGAACATAGGGGTGCATATGTCCTTTCTGATTGGTATTTCTGATTTCTTGGGATATATTCCTAGAAGTGGGATCACTGGGTCAAATGGGAGTTGCTGTTTTCCACAGTGGTTGCAACCAGTCTGCATTCCCACAAGCAGTGCATGAGGGTTCCTTTTTCTCCACATCCTCACCAGCACTTTTCGTTTGTTGATTTGTTGATGATAGCCATTCTGACAGGTCTGAGATGGTATCTTATTGTCGTTTTGATTTGCGTCTCTCAGATGATTAGTGACTTTCAGCATGTTTTCATATGTCTGCTAGCCTTCTGTATGTCCACATTTGAAAAGTGTCCATAGAAGTCCTTTGCCCATTTTTTTATTGTTTATCTTTCTTTTGTTAAGATGTATGAGTTCCCTATAAATTTTGGAGATTAGGCCCTTATCAGATATGACATTGGCAAATATGCTCTCCCGTGCAGTGGGCTTTGTTGTTGTTTTGTTGATGGTTTCTTTTGCTGTGCAAAAGCATTTTTATTTTGATGTCCCATTTTTTTTATTTTGTCTTTAGTTTCTATTGCCCTCGGAGCTGTATCGGTGAAGATATTGCTATGACATATGTCTGATATTTTGCTGCCTGTGGATTCCTCTAATATTTTTATGGTTTCCCGTCTCACGTTTAAGTCCTTTATCCATTTTGAGTTTATTTTTGTGTATGGTGTAAGTTGGTGGTCTAGTTTCATTTTTTTGCATGTATTTGTCCAATTTTCCCAACACCATTTATTGAAGAGACTGTCTTGACTCCATTGTATGCTTTTGCCTCCTTTGTCAAATATTAATTGAGTACAGTGGTTTGGGTCAATTTCTGGGTTCTCTATTCTGTTCCATTGCTCTATATGTCTGTTCTTATGCCAGTACCAGGCAGTTTTGAGAACAGTGGCTTTGTAATATAGCTTGATATCTGGTATTGTGATCCCTCCACCTTTGCTCTTCTTTCTCAAGATTGCTGAGGCTATTTGGGGTCTTTTTTTATTCCATATGAATTTTTGGAGAGTTTGTTCTATGTCTGTGAAATATGCCATTGGTATTTTAATGGGATTGCATTAAATCTATAGATTGCTTTGGGTAGTATGGACATTTTAATGATGTTGATTTTACATTTTCTTTTTAACTTTCTTGGCATTTACTTTCCAAGGAAGGTATTTTTGTTGTCTTTATTGCTAAGAAATTCAGTTGGCAGTGGCCCCAAAGCTGCTCCTCCTTGCCAGAGTTGTTAATGAGCAAAGGATACCAAATATCAGGTTGGTATGCCAAGGAACTTAGTAATAATGCATTAACATTTGGAAGTTATTGAAGGGGAGAAATCAATATTGTAATTTTTTGTAATATTGTAAGCTCAGCCAGAATAAGTAAGCAGAAGTCTACTTCAAGCTTTCACAATCATAAACAATGTTGCAGCATGAGAGGAAATAATGTCTTTAAAATTTTAGCACACACCCTGGCCGGTGTTTCCCAGTGGTTAGGACGTCATCCTGCACACCAAAGGGTCTCAGGTTCTATTCAGTCAAAGGCACCTGGAATAAAGGTTCTGTCCCGGCCCCCGCCCTCCTCCCACTCATGGGGGCGCCTGCAGGAGGCAACCAATCCATGTGTATCTCTCTCACATCTCTTTCTCCCTCTCTTCCTCCCTCCCCCTCATCCCTCCTTTCCACTCTCTCAAAAAAAAAAAATCAGTGAAAAAAATATCCTCAGGTGAGGATTAACAAAAAAATAAATTTAAAAGAATAAATAAATAAGTAAATTTTTAGCAGAAGAATCACTCACCCACACACCCATTGTTGTACTTTTGTTGAAAAGTATATAGTATTTCATTCACTTTTGCAAATCAGTACCTCAGTTTTTCCCTCATTTCATCAGGAGGGATATCATGTAACTGAAGCTGATACTGAATGATTTTTTAAAATAATTCCACCAAAATCAAGATGGCAGTACTTTGAGGATAGTGTATGAATGTAGACTAAGCATAGGGTTTACTCTATAGAGCAGTGATGGCGAACCTCTGACAAGCGAACTCATTTTTTTGGTTGATTTTTCTTTGTTAAATGGCATTTAAATATATAAAATAAATATCAAAAATACAAATCTTTGTTTTACTATGGTTGTAAATATCAAAAAATTTCTATATGTAACACGGCACCAGAGTTAAGTTAGGGTTTTTCAAAATGCTGACACTCCGAGCTCAAAAGATTCGCCATAACTGCATGGAGTAAAAGTTCACAAAGATCTATATTACTGTTTATTTGAAATACCTTCTATATAAATATTTATTTTAGATCAAATTTTCAAGAATTAAAAAGTTGTGCCATTGACTGTCTATTTACTAGAGAAACTGGGCAGTAAAAACACAATTTGCATAACATCAAAATTTACTGATCACAGGTGGTGGTTGCTGCTCAGCAACTTGACATAGAGCAAAGTCCTTTGTTTACTATGAGTAGGTTCTGATGGAATGCATATACTACATGTATCTTTATAACCCCAACTTCCCAGGTACAAATACCTTTATCTGTTATTCACCAGGATATCCAATTTAGAGAATTCAGGCTAAAGTGCAATGGACAAATTAAATAGGTTGGCTCATGGAAGTAAAATCATTTTTACCACGCATTCACTTAAGTGGTTTAAGGTTCAGATAAGATTGGAACTGCTTTTTAGAGCACTTATCAGGTAGGAAAGAGAATGTCCTAGTTGGGTTAGAAGGGTCAAAGAACCCATTCAAAGAAAAAAAAAACAAGAAAACAAGTTAGATGTGTTGGTCCCAATTTGCCTGTTCATTTTGGCAGACCAGTCATAGTTACAGATGAAGTGTTGTGTCATATATGACTTACCTGTTCACCCCATTGACAGTTCTCAACACTGAGTTACTTCACACCAATTATCATCCAGACAGAATGTGATCTGTTTAATTATATCCTTTAAATATAAACAGGTAAGGTGGTGGTAGAGGTTAAAATTTCTCATAAATTAAAAATATGCATTATTCATTTCTAAAGTATTAGGGAATCAAAAGTCTATTTCCTATAATGTGTTAATGTCTCAGACTTCAGGTTTGTTACCTCTGAAGATACTTCATTTAGAAATGAGAATTTTAAAGAGATTATTTTAAAATAAGAATAGTAACATTAATCATAAAATAGGTTGCAACAGCAACCCATTCTGCAAGTAAACTCTTATCCACCCATTTTGCTGAAAGACACATTTACAGGGAAGGTTGTCTCATTAGAGTTTAATAGACTCCTTAATTAATCTCAAAATAACTTTATGAAATGTTTAAATATAGGGATAAATTAGGATGGAATGGTTTGAGAGTTGATACAAATGTTTTATAGGAAAGGGAAAAAAAAACTTTTTCTCTAGTCTATGTTCTTTGGCTGGGGCCCACAAATTAAATTGACAAAAGAATAACAGGAGGAAAGGCATATAAATTTTATTCTCTGTTAATATTTTAACCTTTATGTACACAGAAGCCTTCATAGAAAAGAAGACCCAAATAAGCTGTTAGACTTGGAGCCCTAAATATCATTTTAACAAAAAATAATAAATTGTAGAAAAAGTGATAAGATAATGAAAGAGGTTTGGGCTTCTAGGTCAGTAAATTGTGGAAAAGTAAATGTATGGGGGAAACTAACATAAGATAAAGGTTATTTTAGTAAGTTTTGCTTGTGCTGACCCATCTTGATGCCAAATTTCTGTCTCCAATGATAAGGGTTGTTCTTCTGATATGGAAGAGGAGAGGAAGAACAAATTTAAAAGGAGAAATTTATATCCTGGGGAACAGCCAAAGATTTTTCTGTGTTTGCTGCTTTTTAATTACCTTCAGCTCAAAATAATTCAGATGCCAAAGTGGCATATTTTAGGATGGCATATTATATTCTCCTTCAGTTTTAAAGTCCATTGTAAGCATCATAACTCAGCTGTTTTATATTTTATATATACATACATATGTGCATTCATTTTTTGTCTCCTTTAAATTTGCTGTGAATTTCAAATATTTTTACTTTCTATGTATGTTTAATTAAAATTAATATAGTCATACAGCATTAGTAATGTAATTACATATAGTATAATTACATATAATATACATTACTAGGGTAATTGTATATTTACATTTTAGTTATATAATTGAATCTGTCTATGTGTATGTATATAATACATATACATATACATGTGCTTAATAAAGTAGAGCAGTATTTTAATGATAATTATTAACTATGAAATTTTAAGATAGCAATTGGAGAAGGGGTTGTACAACTATATCATGAACTCTTTGAGGTCAGACTATCATCTTTGTATATTTATCCCAAGCATTTGATATATCTACCTGTAGGTGCACATTAAATACTTATTGAACTTTACATATCTATAAAATTGAATCCCTCCCATTTTCTATTTTAAATTCTGAATGGTGACATTTGAAACGACAATATAATGTGGCAAAATTCCATAGTACATTTTTTCTGAACTATCTATAGGCATTTAATTGAAAATAAACTGGTGGTCAATTGACTTAACATATCAAGTATCCCTGTGACTAATAAATATAAAAGACCTTTTCAATTGTTGCTAATATGTTTCTTTTAAAGTGTATTTTAGGTTTGCCTTCATTTTTAATGCAGACAGAAAAAGCCAGAGTGTGTGATATACTCATAATAACTAATTAAGTCCTAAAGGCCCTCTAAGGTCAGAGTATAGCAGTAGGTACATTAAGATGAGATACTACTTTCATAAGGAAATACTCTCTCTCCTGTGAATTATACACAGAGGATGGAATTGTGATTTGGCAATTTAGAGCAATATTCTAATTATCTGGAAACAGTATTTCCTTATCTGTTTTTACAAAGTTCATCAAATATTTTATTTTACCTGGAATTGCTAACTAAAGATCTCCAAAAGTACTATAAGTATGGCACTGTATTACTTTTTACAGTTAACTACTTTATTTTGAAAAAGAATACTTTTTCATGAAAATCTTACTAGTTCATAAAATAAAAACAAAGACTTGTCAATTCCTTCCTTCTATGGTATTAAATTTTAAAATAAGCAAATAAACTAATTTTCAAAATCTCATAGCTCAACCTTTATGACAAAAGAGGCCCTCGAAATTCACAAGTCTCTCTCTTGGTCTTATCATTCTGAACCAAAGGCATCAGTCTCCTATTTTCAATATTTACACTGAGAAAAGTAGGTATCACTGACGATTATTCATGGTGTTAGATACTCCTATTTCCCAAAGGAAAAACTTAAATATGAACACATACATTAGAAGAGGGAGAGGCTCCAGATAATGGTGTTACAGAAATATGCTTTATGGGTTTTTTTTAAGCACACAAAACAGTTCTGTTCTCCCAGGAGCTCTGCAAGTGTTAGGCTGGGATGTCTGCTGTTGGTGACCTTTGTTATCTGCAAGCAGCTTAAGACCGGTATTCAGTGGCTTTGCCCTTAAATTTGCCCTCAAGCTCACTGATAATGGAAGTGAATAAATGAAACAAAGTTTCCTCTTAAAAATCAGAAATAGGGATCTTTCCAAGTGCTATTCTGGCTTAAGGATTTCCTATTTCCATTTTCACATATTTTCTTCTCTTTCATTCATTAAGGAAAAGATTTTCTCTTGCAAATATTTCTGCCTCCATCCTTACCCTATAATCTAACCCTCAGGCATTTGATTTGGGATCATCAGTTATTCCTAGCAGGTACATTATTAGAAGCCAGATTACATTTCTAAAACTTACATTTCTGGAATTTCTCTTCCCGCTTATTATTTGAGCAGTCTTTAGTGGGAGGATTTTTAAATTCATAAATCAAAAAGGGAAAGAAACATGATCCTCAACATGGCCTACATGGATTCAATCTGTGAAGAGCTTGCATGGGAAGCAGATCCATGGAATAAGTCATCCTGTACATGGCTCAACATGGCATTACATAGGGGTTTAGTAACAGGGAAACAGTAGCTGTTTCTTTTTATACAACTTAGCTGGTGGCCTCACAATTGGAGGTTTCAGTGATGAAAGAAAGCTCAATTGGAGGTTTCAGTGATGAAAGAAAGCTCAATAAATGTTTGTTAAGTAATATGCCAAATAGAAATATTACTGATTTTCTTAGGGTAGCTTAGATATGTTGCTGCTGTTTCAAAATGCAGTTGATTAAAAGCTTGGTAAACAGTGAAGTTTATTTCAATAGCAGTAAGTGGAGAATTTTTCAAATGTGTTTTTATTGATATGAGAGAGAGAGAGGAAGGGAAAAGAAAGAGACATAGAAACATTGATAAGAGAGAAACATCAGCATCCATCAGCTGCTTCCTGCACCACCACCACCCCCCCACCCCCCGTCCCTTACTGGGGATCAAGCCTGAGATCCAGGCATGTGCCCTGACCTAGAATCTAACCATTGATACTGAGCCACACCAGTTGGGTGGGAATATTTTTTATAATTAGGATATTGACCAAAAGAAAACAATCAAGAGCCATATAACTTGTTTGCTTTCTAAGGTATATGCAATTTCTGCTTGTTCTTTAAAAAAACAGGAATCAAATTACTCTGTCATTACTAGTATAATAAATAATTTAACTAGTTGGAATTATTTTTACTATTTGGGGATAAATGAAGTTGTCAAGAGCTAGAAAGCCCAACAAAAACATGAAGGTAGAGAAAGGTAGAGTGTTAAGAACCAGAAAGGGATTTGCAAAAAAGTAAAAGACAAAAATATGAGATTCACAAAAGATAGGCTTTCGTGGAACGGTGTCATTATGAAGCAAGTTTGTTTTTGTGTTTTAGAAATTTCACGTAGGTTAACCATGTCCTAGTCCATCATATCTGACCGTCCTGGCCTGCCAATGCTGCTCATACTTGAGATTCAGAATACACACACAAATACATTCATTGATTTAATGGGCATGAGTCTGGAAGTATCTTTATAGTTGTCCTGTTTGCCTCAAGAATAAAGAGGAACTATCTAGGACACAGACAATAGAGTGGTGAAGGCCTGGGAGGAGTGGAGGGAGTCAATGGAAGAAAA
The DNA here is from genome assembly GCF_964212035.1 of Myotis nattereri. Lineage (NCBI taxonomy): Eukaryota > Metazoa > Chordata > Mammalia > Chiroptera > Vespertilionidae > Myotis > Myotis nattereri. The sequence continues at coordinate 13,130,626 of NC_138078.1, forward strand.
ACACATATACAAAAAATGGGGACATCTGTACTACTTTCAACAATAAAGATTTTTTTTAAAATATAGCATAAAATTGTGTAGCTTAAATGAGTACATTTTAGCTATTGCACACAATTTCTTATCATTTTTTACAATTTATATGCAATATATAAGCTAAATATATTTAAATATTATTAACACACTCTTGTTTTATTCCTTAACTTAGTGTATTTTGAATATTTTCTTATCACTAAATATCATTATTGTATAATAAATTTTAATTTAAATTTTTAAAAATGAGGAACTATTTAGCCTGGCCAGTATTGCTTAGTGGTTGAGCATTGACCTATGAACCAGGAGGTCAGGGTGCAATTCCAGGTCAGGGCACATGCCCAAGTTGCCAGCCCAATCCCTGGTAGGGGGCATGCAGGAGGCAGCCAATCGATGATTATCTCTCATCAGTGATTTTTCCATCTCTCTCTCCCTCTCTCTTTCTCTCTGGAATCAATAAAAACATTAAAAAATAAAGAGGAACTATTTAATAGTACATAAAAGAATAGGTGTAAAGAATTTGTTCTAGTAGTATTCTCAGTAGACCAAGATATTTCTATCGGATTCCATGGCAAAAACATTGAAATTATTCGAGCTATGTAATACAATGTTATACTGGTGATGGAAATAAGAATTAAATGCTATGTGACATGCCCAACTACAGGCCTCTAGTACAAAAAATGGCATCACTCCAACTAGCCCTACCCAATGTGACTGGCCTGAAGCAGGTCTCAAACTGTAGTGGGCACAAGAATCACCTAGGTCAGTGGTCGGAAAACTGTGGCTCGCGAGCCACATGCGGCTCTTTGGCCCCTTGAGTGTGGCTCTTCCACAAAATACCAACTTCTGCGCATGGGCCATGAAGTTTCAATCGCACTGTACGTGTGTGTGCACCTGCACATGGTATTTTGTGGAAGAGCCACACTCAAGGGGCCAAAGAGCCGCATGTGGCTCGCAAGCCGCAGTTTGCCGACCACTGACCTAGGTGGTTTGCTTAAAATGCAGAGTCCTGAGTTCCATACCCAGAAATTCTAATTCAGATTAGGGGTAGGGCTCAAAAATCTGTGTTTAACAAGCAGACCTCCAGTCCTGAGATTTCGTAGCCAGTGGCCCTGATCACTACTATTTGAACAGATACCTTGCCCTGGGCAGTTATCTTCTCTTATGCTAATACATGGGGGGGGGCAAAAGAGGTTTACAGCTGTGAGTACACAAAATACAGTTTATTCTTGCCTTATTATTTAGTAATTATTGTATTATTTTCCATGCCAACAACTATAAACCTACTTTTGTCCCACTCTGTATATACAGTTTGGGAACTAAATGTAGTCATTTTGAAAATAGCAGTCCTCCCCTCACCAACCTGCACTTTGGTAAGGCACTCAATTGAGCAAGTGTTTCCAATATCTTGGAGTAGAATTCGGCCATGCTGTAGAAACAACTAATCGTGACTTGATTACCAGGTATCTAGGTCAGGTTTAGTATGGGTTAAGTGCACTAAAAATTAAACTACTCATGTAACATTTTTCTCTGAGGGGAAATAAGAGGTCTGTTCAAAACAACAACTTACAAAATGTTTGAATTGCATAGATAAATTAGGAACAGTTCAAACTTAGAAATGAACTTGTGCCCAAGGTTAGATTGCCTGTGACTTTTCTGCTTCAAATTCCATGACCAGTACCTGAGGGGAGGAGGGTGAGGTGATTGGATAAAGAAGGCGAAGGGATTAGCTAAAGAACATATGTGCATACCCCATGTGATGAAGGGCAAAGGAGGGTAGAGGTGGGCAAAGGTGGGTGGAAATAGGGGATACCTGCAATAGTGTCAACATTAAAAATTATTAAGAAAAAAAGAAATTCCATGACCTTATGAAACAAAGTGATAGAAGCCAGAGCTAGCATTCCACTATTATAATTTCCTCTAAAATTAGATATTATCTTTTGTTTCATTTGACTTACATATGAATATTATTTTATTCCCAGCTCCTTTCCTATAAGAGCATGGTATGCTATAATAAACAAAAATTAGTTCTGCTGATTTCTGGACTATGCTGCATTCTCTTTTCTAGATAAAGTGCTATGGGTTACTCACACCCGTCTCATTTTCTAAGGGAGGTAGTAATGAACAACACGCCTTCTCACCTTGTAACTTCTTAATATACTCAAAAGCTATTACAGGATATTGCAGAAAAATTCTGCTCTAGTACAAAAAGAAAACTTGTGTCTGATGACAGTATTTGGATTCCTCAAAATCTAAAATAAAATGAACTAAGAGAGACTATAGTTTATTTTATCCCAGTTGTTCTTATTTTCCCAGGTCATTCAGAAACTTTAGTCTCTTCTAGTTTCTTAATTCCTTGGCATGTGGCTCATATTCAATTGTAAAGTCACCCTTTCATCACAATTGCCCTGTTAGAGCTTTTCATTTCTCTTCATTTTGTGTTGGTCAGCATTTGACCTCCTCATTGGAGGCACACTAGCTGACTCTTTTATCTCACCAATTAGCACGTGGTTAACAAATATATATCAGAGTAGTTAGATAGAAGGTAGAACAGAAAACTTTTCCTCATAATTCTTCATTGGATGAATTTGAGGAAAGATCTCATATAGAAATACTGTTTAATTTCCTTGAAAGACTGGTCATTTTACATGTGTATGAAGAATACTTTTAACAGACTTTTCTCATTAAAATTATAGACATGCATATACAAGTATAGAGGGGGGAGAAGATGTATCTGTGCTGTGTATTATTTTGTATACATAAGATTGGCATTTCCAAATAACCAAGCTTCAAGCAAAAAGTGTACCATTTATGGCCAAATAGATTTGCATGCCAACAGAAAAACATTATGGTATTGAAACCATATGCAATTCTAGCCATATTTTTTTCTCTTTCTCTTCATGGGTATTGCATGATGGTATTTCTAATACAGATACTAATGTGCTTTAGAAATAATGGCACCCGCAGGTCTTTTCATCATATTGTATCACTGCTTTATCATATTAGGCTAATACACTGCGAGAGTTGATAGAACCTCTCCATGCCAAATCGGATCCACTTCTGTTGGCACTCAACCCATTGGACTCACAGATTGATAAGCTAATGTTTAGAGAATTTAGATCGGAGAGAGTCGGCACGGCACAGACTCAACATCAACCTCTTGCAAGCAACTAAAATGGCCTCGTCCTTGCTGTTTATAACAGAAAACAGACTTTTAAAAGTTTAGATCATCAAGTGTTTTGGATTGGGGGCCTCCCTAAAGGGATATTAAGAGGGGCAGGCCACTCTTAAGAAGAATGCGAGCTTTCTACACTGGGACTAGCATAAGATCAAAGCCAATCAAGATGGAGCACAGTGACAGAAAACTGCCATTTCTGTGAGAGAACAGAAGGGGAAGGGTATTGACTGGGAAAGGGCTCTGTGTGGTGACATTTCAGTTGTGTTCTCCTTACACCAGGAAAGGAGAGGGGTCAGCTCCAATAACTAGAAAACCCTGGCTGTTTAATGGACTCTTTGGTGGCCTCTTTAAGGCAAAGCAGAGGAAGCAAATTCTGTGTATTAAGTGTATTTTGCATTTTTAAAACTTGACGTGCTGTATTGTACTAAATTAAGTGTAATCTATTAAGGCAAGGTATACACAACCTGCTCTGAAACTTGCTATGTTTATTCTATTATAAAGTGTATTCAGGTGCAACACAGAGATTGCTTTTGGTGACACTAATGAAGAAAATTCCTCATGCCAGGCTTTATTAGATTCCTCAGCTAAAATCCTAACTTTTTCCTTATTTCTTGGCACTTGTATACAAATGGTGTTGCCTCATACGACAGGCATGAGCTATTCTTTTCTGTAAAATTTTCCTAATCTATAGGCTGTGGTTTTCACTTTTGAAAAAGTATTTTGTCTGGATGTCTTTCAAACTAGCTTCACCTATTATTTAATACTATGTAACTGGGTCCCTTATGACTCAATATTGCTTATTTTTCTTCTGTAGTGGATGTGAAATTTCCTTTACTTAGTTGGATAAGATACTCTGTAATAATTTCAATGCTAATTAATGGATATTTAATACTGTGCAATGAACAGATAATTTAACATTGTATTTGGAAATGTTTTTTTTCTTCCTGTCGCCGCAGTGTGTGGTATTGCATAATGTGAATACATGTAAAAATATAAATTACTTAAAAATAAAATATGACCAATTGGTTTCAGATCTTTTCAGATAGCTAAATAATTTGCTAAGTATGCTTGATAGTAAATATATTTCTGAAAAGAAGTAATCTATGCTTCTTTCTCACAAATGGAATTTGTGTTGTGAATAAAAATCACATTGATCTGCCTTACAATTGCTTCTGTGCTCTAACCGTTTTAATGTGTTTTTAAGTATATATATATATATGTAAAAATGATGGTTCCAGTATGTAGAAATCCATCAAAAAGCATTTTGTTGGTATTTAATATTAGCAGGATTGTCTTGGGTCATCCTCTCTGTTTAAGTTATAGTGAAATTTTATGATAAGAAGTATTTTCGTTTTTTCTCATTAAGGACTATAGTAACTCCACGTTGATTTTTAAACATAATCATCTCTCAGCTTTGATTTCAAACTGTGCCCTTAATAAATCCCTGCCTAAGAACCAGATACCTTGACCTCCATGTGTCTATTAGATAAATTTTCTAAATTCCATGAGTAAACCCACAATTGGTCATTTATGTCTGTGGCTGTCCTTCAAAGAACCTTTCCTTTGGGTCAATAAATCAATGCCAAGGACACCAAGATTTTGCCATCATAGAAACTATCCATCATAGAAACTACTGTATAGTGCCCTGGAAATTCAGTCACTGTCCTATAGTTGTGGCCTTAAACCACATAATTTGGCAAAATTGACATGCATAGAGAATGAAGTACAGAAAAATCTCCAGCTCTGTCATTTCTGTCACATCTTTACTGTTGTGCAGAAGGGATTGACAGACACTAGTATGTGCTGTACTTGATTTTGGTGAAGCACAAGGTCATTCTTACACAGGGATAGACCGCACATGTTCTTTAAGAATACCCTTAGCAATACTGGTAGAGTCACTCAAGCTGTACTTTTTTTTAAAATAGAGTTTTTTCCCTCATTAAACTTAATTTTTTATCAGAGAAATTGTTATTTTGACTAAGGGAAAAAACAAATTACTTTTAAAAATGAGAAGGGTAGGTGATTACAGAGCAATGAGTAAAAGCCTAGTTTTAAAATATTATGTTTTTTTCCGGTATAACTGCCCCCCCCCCCACCCAGCTTTACAATGCTAAGCATAGCTAGTTGACTTATATAAAAGCATGAATAAGAGAACTAATATGTAATTATAAGACAATTCATATTACAGTTTAAAGTCCTGAATACATAATCATCTTTAGCATAAAACCTATAAACATTAAACCCATCTACATTAAATCCATTAAAAGTTTACTTATCACCTTACATATAAATAAGTTGTTCATCATGGTGCACTGGTAAATTAGTATTCACAGAAAATATTCCCGTTGTCTCAATGCAAATGTTTAATTGACCTTCATGACAAGAATAGTGCTCCACATACGTGACACCATTAGCCTGGAAGCCTTTAGGCGCTCTGTGGCTGTACAAGAACGAATGCCTCTCACATTTGACTGGTGACTAATGCTACTATGTCCAGCCTTCTCTGCCCCTTGTGACTTAGCTTTTCCAAGCTTTCTGTGCTCATTACCCAGCTGTGTTGTGGAAGGAATGACTGTTTCCAGAAAGACATCATTGTCCAATTTTAAAAGAGCACAGTTCCCTTCCAAAACATGTTGACTCGGTTCTTCAAGAGCCCAGCTGGTATACTTGTTTTGTTTTCTTTTCATCTTTTACTTTCTTTCAACATTGTCATTACAGTCCTGGGGAAATGGGGAAGACACCAGCATGAAATTTTGGGTCGCCAAGTTTGTGTTCTGCTCTCCAGAACACAATTTTCACCAAAGAAACATGAACAAAATTGTATAACAGACTGTGATAAAATGTGCACAGTCACCTAACAGGGAGCCCTCTTTAGAGTACTGTGTGTATACAGTAGAGAAAAACATCACTCAGCTTAAATCTTGGGTAGCAGAGGACCTGTGCCAGACAGAAGAATGGGAAATGCAAATAAGAGGGAGGGTTTTCTGCTCAGGGAGAGTCATAATCTAGGTCTCTGAAGGAGGGTACACATGGGGCCATTGAGGTACAGGAAGAAAAGACATTGGAATTTGTCCTCAATTTTTATAGCTCATTTTTTATTTCTTTTCTGTGTCTGTTTTATTACATCCATATCAACATAGAGTAATACATGTATATAAGTTATCAAAAGTAGAAGTGTTTTAACTGATAAGTGTGCACAATCAAAATGTTTGGAAACCACTGGGCATGAATGTAAGGAAATACACCAACTGAAGACCTTTTAGTATTTGAGAACTATATTATCATCTGCTAACAATCCATTTGCAAGAAAGTTCTAACAAACTATTATTTTGCATTAGCTAATCTTTTCTTTGACCTCTTCTTTATCACTACCAGGAGGTCATATGTAACCTGAAAGCACCAAACAGTGAATTGCTGTGGTGCTTACCACATAGGGATAGGGTCACAATATTTCATAATGTAGCGAGAGTATCAATAAGACAATAAAGGATCTTCTTTTTCCCCTGCCGCAGATGACACAGCCAGAAATGACCCTCCCTTGGTATAGAAACATGTTAATTCATCAATAACTTCTTTGTGACTCTCAAATCTATCCGACAATGAAATTTTATATAGGAAAGAAAACTTTATATGTTCCATTTGCTTTAATAAAATTGCAATACAAAAGTCTGTTACCTGACACAGAACTAATTCACATGTTGTAAATATAAATATAATGTGGGAGGGAATTAATTCTTGCAAAGGCCCAGAGTTCCTGAATAAATTAGATACCAATTAAATTTTTTTTGTAGGAGCAATATACTTACTCACTAGGAATCACTGAAGGTTCCTATATATGTCCTGTGGTTTGCATGTGGTGTTCTACACTTTGCCAACTTTCAGAAACATTCATTCAAATTGCAAAAGAGCTGGTACTCTGCCAGCACTCCAATGACTGAACTGGCATGTTGAAAGTCAATAAGGAAGCAGACCTCACCAAGTGCTTGCCTGCTCTTCCAAAGCAAGCCTCTTCTAGAAGAAGAAAAGCAAGGGTTTTAAAAAGAGAGAAACCAGAAGAGAAGTGAGAAGGAGACGAAGAAGAAGAGGGCAAAACAAGAAGAAAATAAAGGTGCTTTCATATTTTCAGTTGCAACAGTAGCCCCAATTGACTTAATTGGTATTCATCTGAGAGGAAAAAAAATCAAGGAAACCAATTGAAAATTATAAAAGAAAATAAAGGTCTGTTTTTGTCTTGAATGTTGAGTTCTGTGTTGTTTTGACTGTTGAGCACAGTGAATCAGATTTATAATGTGACTCTGCCCCTCACCCCCCTCCTTTGAAAATAAAAGGACTCTTTGTCTAGTCTTAAAATGTTCAGTGATTGGTGGCATTTTGTGGTAGCCTGGCATCTCAATCCCTCATCTTTCCTCATCCCACTGCTGTGTCTTGTGATGTTGCATATGTGTATATGTGTAGGGGTAGGGGAAGGGGCCTTACTTATCTCTAATAGGGGCCATGCTATTCCATTGCTGTACTTGGAAATGTTTCTGTGTTCCGTCTCATTGTGATTTCTTGTTCAAATGTCCTACCCAGAGATAAACCTATACTCAATTATTCTCACATCTCTCAAACTAGGTCCCTTGTGGAATTGTGTTGTCCTTTGGTTGAATGCTTTTATTCCCCCTTAATGGCAAGAGCGGGGGGGGGGGGACTTTCTGTTTTTATTTATTTAATAGCTATGCTTGTAACTTCTATCCTTCTTAAACTAAAACTGCATCGAAACTTTATAAAAAATCAATTTTCATACTGGCCCAGTATTTCACAAACTTTAAGAACTGGGGAGAAAGAAAACTGTAAGAATTTTTTTAAACAAAATATATACTCCCTACAGTTTTAGCTAATATGGAGGAAGGTTATTTGTAAATAAAACTTTACTATGTTAAAATAGTCTGCCTCCCTTAAATCCTAAAACTATAAACTGAATCCCTTTTCTTCTCCACCTTCTTTCAAAAACTGTGAAACTAATAATACATTAGGCCACTGATACCTAAACTACTATAATTCACGTCTGTTAGGCCTCCCATTTCTCTCTCAGTCTCTGCTCTATGAAATTACATTGAGCTTTGGATGCAGTCTTGCCTTGAGGCTAAAAGAATGATAACTGCTAAATAATTCCTCAAGGTCCTTTCCTGGCCTATGATTTTGTGAAATGGAATTATGCTGTTCAAATGTATCCTTGTTTTTACAACTTCATTTAGGTACTCTGAATGACCTTATGATTTTGTGCCTTCCTGGCTCTAAACAATTCTCAGTTAAAATTCCCTATCCCATTTCAATCTTGCTCTTAACCCACAAAGTAGTTACTCCTTTATATAGTCCTCCACCCACCTGCCCATCAGAATTTTCTAGGTGTTGCAAACATTCATAGATGAGCCAACAGAGAATTTAAAAGCTGTTATTTAAAGGGATGTTTGTATTTTTAGATTATAGTTCTAATGTAGATATATGATTAGGAAGTTAAAATTCATGGGATTAGTAATGTCATGTGCTGATTATAACAATAATAAAAAGGTCGGAAGGAACTTTCCAATGGCAGGACTCAATAATCCTACTACTAATAGTTGCTAACCTCAGCAGCAGAGCCAAAAATTGAACATGAGACTTAAATGAGGCTTTTTAATCCTAAAGGCGATCCCTTTAAGTTAAGGTACTGTGTTTGTGGGCTTTGGTGGTGGTTTTAGGTACACTCTAAAAAAATTTAAGAATGCTGCACTTTAAGGGAGTCTCACAAATTCATTAGCACTTACTGTTAAATACACAGTTCAAATGATTAACAAAATTGGCAGTATTGAATTCTTATTAAAATTATGGATTCTGGAGCTAGACTGCCCAGTTGGAATTCTAGCTCCATCAGTTACTGTGATCTTGACCAAGGTACTTCCCTGCTGTAAAGTAAAAATCAAGTATATCTACTCTTAGTTTTGTTGTAAGGATTATGAACATTACGCATTTACCTCTTTCTTGGCACCTATAAATATTAACTACTATTATTATCAGAGAATCTTTTTGAAGTATGTCAGAAAACCTAAAATATTCACATGGACTATAGTAGAATGAACAACATTAAAGGAAACATGATATAGCCCTAATTCTTTAACAGAGAGCCAGAGTCCTGTTTGAGGAGCACTAATTGTATTGGCCCAAGGAGTAAATGTGGAATGTCGTTCATTCTACCATGGTCAAGTTCATCTTTGTTTATCATTGTTGAGAAAGATATGACACCAATATTCAAGCAATTAAAGAACAGGATGGGAATTTGACTTGTTCAAATAGATCTAAGGTCCTTTCCTGAATTAGTCTAGTCTCTAAGATTTTTTTCACAAAAATATTTCATTGGAGTGTTTTCTTCCCAAGTCTTACAAATACTTACAAGACTCTTTGTATGTGCCAAATTCCTCAATTTGAATATAAACATATTCCCGTATTTTATTTAATTAAAGCATTATTATTGATAATTTATGATCATCAATTATACTTACAATGTGGTGAACATTAATATAGCAGTCACATTGAACCTAATAATTGATGGCACACTATTGGAAGATTTTTATAATCAAATAAATTCCAATGAATGCCATTCCATTTTATGAAATCTGGAAAGATCTAAAAATCAGTTTATTGCCAAACCAGGAGAGTTATATTAATCAGTATTTCTATGCTTACCAATATAATGATAAGGGATATTTATTAATGTTTTATCATATTAAATTGTGTGCAGGATTGTTTCTGTGTTGTGTACCTTTTGTACTCTAATTCTTTGAACTTATAATGGACTCAAGATATTTACGGTGATTTGCTACTCAGAGCATATTTTGTTAGTCAAAGCATCCTATTATTTGATCATCCTAAAACAATTGGCTGCCTGGAGCTAATCTTACTCAGTGTAACTAGCAGCTGTTGGTTTGTTGGGATTTTTTTTTAATGTAATAGGGTGTATTTCCAATCATTCATTATCCTGTTTTTTTTAGATGATATTTTAGTTGATTTCTGGAGTATCAAATAACTATTTATTACACTGGATTCATTTCTCTCTCTTTTTGGACATTGCAGGTGAAAGTAGGGGAGAAAAGTTAGGAGACTCATTGCAAGATTTATACAGGGCATTGGAGCAAGCCAGTCTGTCACCACTGGGAGAACATCGCATTTCAACCAAGATGGAATACAAGCTATCATTCATAAAGAGATGTAATGATCCTGTGATGAATGAAAAACTGCACAGGCTGAGAATTCTCAAAAGCACTTTAAAGGTAAGATAGGAAATGGAAGGAGAAACTTATTTCAGGAGATTCATTCCTGAATTCAAAGGTGATTACCAGATGGAGAAATAGACAATGGGAAGGGGGTGGGGAATAGGTAAATAGGAAGAAGCTGAAGCTAAGCTGTTCTTATAGCATAATAAGTGTATTAGTAAAAAGGAAATAATCTAAACTTTTTCATTAACGTCTCAAAGCACTGAGTAAATGTTATGTGACTTCGTTCTAGGAGAAAACAAGATATGATTCATTATTTTTTCCAAAACTGTGAGGCTGGTGTTATTACTGTCTTTCGTTTTCCTAAGACAAATGCGCCATGTAGTATAAGTAATATAGCTATTAGAAAAACACAGCATGCGTGCGGAATGCAGTAGTGGGTGCTAAAAGGGTTTGTGATAGTTCAGGACTATTTCCTGAAGCCATAGTGATTCATGCTCTCTGTAGAAATTCTATAATTGTTCTCTTTACACTATCAATTCCCAATTCGCACATTATTTTCCTAGCATACATTTCCACAAGTTCTTACATTGTCTCTGGCCTTGTTATTATGCCACCCACCAAATGGGGAGGAGGAGGGGAAGAGAGGGGAGCAGAGAGGCAGGAAGTCCAAGGAGGCAAAAAAGTAAACACTCACTCTCAGTGTGTGTGTGTTGCCGGGGGGGGGGGGGGGGGGGGGGGGGGGTGCAGCGCGCACACAAACTCTACTGCAACCAGGCCCTGCACCCTTGAAAATCAAAAACAGGGGGGAAAAACTATTCTACAGAGCAAAAGGACTCCTTTGGGAAATATTTCAGATAAATAGTATGTTGCTGAGGTTTTGTGATTTTGAAACATAAATGAATAACAAAAAGATAAAATAGAAAATGCATTATTTGAAAACATTTCCTGTCACAGGCAGTCAAGTTTTCAATCAATTATCTTTCAACTGGTATTCATGCAAATGCTATTGCAAATCCATGGGACAACCTAATGGCCTTTGGTAACTAAGACCAATTTTTTAAAGTTTTTTATTGTTGACGTTATTACAGATTTTAAAAAGAGCTATAATATTTGTAAGAATAAATCTGGTGACCAATCCAACTCCAAAGATATCTTTACCTTCACCCCTAACAGGCCCACCCTCCACCCCTCACCCTATGTTCAGATCTACTAGTTAACTGCCTGGTCAGAACACTAGGCAGGCACTTGGAAGCAGGTCAGGCTCACATATCTTAGAGACCTGCTCCTGTCCCTCTTTCTCTCAGCCCCTCACCCCTATCTTTCATGCTCTGTAGCTTACACACACACACACACACACACACACACACACACACACCGCCAAAAACAAAAGAGTTTTTTCCATTCAGTGAGTATTGATGAGTCACCAGCTATGTGATGCTGTGCTCTACTCTCTGGGGCAAAGAAAGATGATTAAAAAAAAGACACTATATAAATGCCCCTCTGAAGATGATTTGACTTTGGGTGGTGGGAACACAATGCAATATGCAGATGATGTGTTATAGAATTGTACCCATGAAACCTATATGATCTTATTAACCAATGTCACGCCAATAAATTTAATTGTTATAAAAGAAAAGAAATGCCCCTCATTGGTAAAAAACAAAACAAAACAAAACAAAACTATAGAGCCCTATACTTTTCAGTGTGGAAAATGAACAGGAAATGGAACTCTCCCATTAGAGAAAGATGACTGCCCAAGCAACCCTGGGTATGTGGTTCCTGAAATTGTAATAGGCCCCTCACCAAGCACAGGGTGACACAAAACATCCTTGGTCAGAGCCCTCCTGTGGTTGTCTTTCCCTCTCAAGTCTGGCTAGTCCAGAAGTGTACCTTCCCACTTCTTGCAGATCATTCCCTAGATTTCTCTGCCCCTTCCTCGGACATATAAAAGATAGGTACTGACCACCTAGCAGGAGAGAAAGGACAGTGTAAAAGTAACTCGAAACAAAATGTGGTAAGTCCACTCAATGGCAGTGATAAAGTGTTATGGGGGCATCAATGAGGGAGAGAACATTTTTTCCAACTGTTGAAGGAAGGCTTTAGGAAACTAGAGGCATTTGAACTGGATCTTAAAGAATGAGGAAGGTTCCTGTATGTGGAGATGATAAATAAGAAAAAAATAAACCACAGAGAATAAGCAATACAAGGCATACCTTGGCGGTAGAAAAAGTACACTAGAATTTTAATCTTAATAGCTGAGTTTGGATATACCAGAGCCATTTCTTATGGGCTTTTTATTTTTTTGCCTATTAACTTGTTATCTTAAACTTGAACATAAGTTTGTCCACATCTTAACTATTGAATCATTTTGCTTTTCAGGCCAGAGAAGGGGAAGTGGCCATTATTGATAAAGTCCTAGACAATCCAGATTTGACATCTAAAGAATTCCAACAGTGGAAGCAGATGTACCTCGATCTCTTCTTGGATATCTGTCAAAACACCACCTCAAATGACCCATTAAGTATTTCTTCTGAAGTAGATGTAATCACTTCCTCTCTCACACACACTCATTCATACATTGAAACGCATGTGTAAGTGTATTCTGTCTTCAGTCCATCTGGTACCTTCTGGTACTTTGAACAAGTATATAAGGTAGTTTTTATGTCAGTGTGTGGGACACTTGACAAGCTATACTTCAGTGTTACCAAACTATATGAAACAAACCATATATGGTCATAATACCATTGTCTTTAATGAGCATTTGTATATTTTATATGCAATTAGTGCTCAGCTTATGTTTACCATGTGCAAAAACAACTGTCTTCAATGATTTAAAATGAACTTTTGCAGACTATTCAGAAGACAGGTGGTCTTCAAGTAGAAAAATACAAAATGGCAGTTTTCTATCTAAGGTCATCTTTTCTCCCTTTAAGTTAATTTTATATAAAGAAGACTTCAAAAGTAAATCCACATTTTTTCAGGTGCAGACATCCTTGCGGGTGGGAAAGACTTTAAACCTTTTTTATATTTATTAAAATGTTCTGAGGATTTTCTTAAACATTGCACAAAGTAAGCTGTAGTTTTATTTTTGTGAAATGTAGATGCGCCTAAAAGAGTTAAGCAAAATAGAAGAGCATCAACATAAGAAAAGTTCAGGTATCTAATATTCGTCTTAATAGTCTATTAACTTGTGAAAGCTGGTTAATGGGAATACTATTCCAAATATATGGGGACACTTAACGGTGTATCAGGGCAAAGCTTTGTAAGATGTTTTTGTAACAAAGACCAAAATTGAAGATAGAGCTGCTTTATTTTCTTGGTTTAAATCTTCCTTTATTTTTGTAGTGATGATATGCTGATTGTGTACAGAGGAATTTGAGAGTGGATTTTTTAAAACACACTTAACTCACCCAGAAAGGCAGCTAACAGGTATATATATAAAATTTCAGCCCAAACTCGTGTTTTTAAACTGCAACTCTTAAAAAAGCTACAAGGTATAAACTGAAATGAATCAACTATCCAGTTAGTTTGCAATTTTCCCACTAGTCCATTAATTAAACTTACGGAATTATACTTCAGGCAGGGAAATGAAATATGTTTAATTACAGGTTGATGTGTGTTCTAATATAGAAAACAATGTTGCAAAATAAAAATGTACCTCTCTCCTGAGGAGCAAGAGGATGATGGCCATTCAGAGTTCTTTTACATTGCATTATGTGAGAGAAACAATTTATAGAGCTTTTTCCTGGCTTCGTGAATTGTTCTATAAAGTGGATGAAGTCTATGAAAACGTCCTCTTCATATATTTCCACTTATGAGCATCTCGTTTTCTAAAAGTGATCCCAGCATGACAGTGACTGTGCTGCTTTTTAGTGTCTGGCTGCATAACGTACAAGTCACAATTTGCTGTTTTTTCGGGAGGAAGGAAACCTCCTTTACTATTCTATATCCTAAACTCTACTTCTAATCAGCTTTATACTGTTGCCTGTCCAGCTCAGTGAATGTACTTTCATCACTAAGAGTTCAGATGTATGCCAGTGAATATTTTTGCTGTAGAGGAGAAAGTAAAAACTCCACAGCGGGGATCTTTTTCTTTGCTTTTGAAACCACCATTGAATCACTATCGTTTTGCAGACTTTGCACAACTGTACAGGAAAGTGGCCTTTCTACAGCACATTTTCAGTAATCCTCTATTTAGTCAAAAATGGATGAGAAATCATGTATTCATGTTTGTATGGAATTTTGGGTCCAGTGTAATATTTTTATCATTTAAAAAACCTATTTGTAAAAACATTTATTTACTGCATGGATATTGACACATATTAAATTTGTGGGATTTTGTATATGTAAAAAAAAACAAACAAAAAAACCTCTTGTCCTAAAATGAAGTGTGCTTGTTACAGGTATTTAGACTTGTTGTTTACTAGACTAAATGTGTACATTCGCTTAAAAATATCTGTACCTGATGGATGTGTCATGAATACAGTGGCCAGGCTGTGCCCTGTAAACAGCAAGCAGTTGATGGAAAGACTAGCTGTGTTGCTACTAAGCAGCTTTTCCTTATGTAAAGTCAGCTCTGTTGTTTTAAATGGTACAATTAAACTAATGAATTTTAAAAGACTTGTGGCTAGCCTAGCATGAAAGAGACCTTTTAACACTATATATCTGTACATTTTATTGCATTAGTTTCAAATCTAGGAGAGAGGCAGCACTGTAAACTGAAGTCAAATAAATTCAGCTCTTAATGAATCCTTATAAGGCACCTATTTTATTCAGAGTCCTCACCATATTTCTTTGTCTTGCAAATCATACAGCCACCATCCCTCCTTCCCCCCAACTACTTCGCGCCCCCCCCCCCCCCGCCCCGTGCCCAGTTATGAGTTCTAACTTTGCCACTCCACTGGTGATACAAGCCAGAAGTATCTGTTCAGTATATAAGCATCTTCTCTGAACCCCTGTAAAATCAAGCCGGTTTCCCATTTCCTTGATGCAAACTGACCATTTCACCGACTCCTCTTTCTTTCTCTGTGATACTTTGGGGAAATTAGGAGGGGGGCACAAAAATAAGTTGTATTTTTAAAATATAACCTACAGCATGTCTTCAGAATGAACATTTAAAAAGGATGAAAGAAATAAAGTTTTGTTTCTGCTACATGTCCCACTTAACCAAAGGAGCCTGATTATTATGGCTAAGTGTTGCTGAAATAAAACTTAAAAGCAATAAACTTCCTAAATTCAGCGCAAAAGCAGATAAGGGGTAAGTAAGGATGAAGGACAGAAAAAAACTAAGCCAGGTTGTTTTTATAAAAAAAAAATAAAAGGTGCTTTCGTAGAGATCATTTTTCCCTCTCAGTTCCATATTTATATTAAATTAGAGCAGAACCAGGTTCTAGACCATAAAATCATATTTCTCCTTATTTAACCAAGGCACTTTCCCTTCATTGTTTATTCAGATAATGCCATTTTCTTGGACTATTTATTACAGCCTTTATAATTAATGACTTTCTGGGTATTGTGTATACCTTCTTATGGTACCCTTTTTTGGCAATTTGGCACAAATGTAATCACTGTTTAGCACCTAGGAAAACACTTACCTATGAGAAGAAAAATAGGGTCATATTTTATTTTCGAAAGCCCATCCCTGGCCCAGCATTATGAGAATTTCTAGAAATCACTAGCTCACTGATGCTGGTTCACATGTCCTTCATTTTGACCCCTCCGGTCTCCGTTTCTCAGCTTAAAGGGAAATGTTCCTCTTTGGCCAAACACTTATTTGCCCCCTTAACCGTCAGAAGCCACTCAGTTCCCAGAGTCCCATTCTCAGGACAAGCCCACTCGTTGCTCTGTAAACCTGCTCAGACACAACTTTCTCCTCCTCGGATCTGAGACCGCGCTAACCCCTTAAGCCCAACACGACATCTGGAGCCTCTCCATTCTCTCCAGTCTCGCCCTCCCTCTCCTCGTCAGCACCCTCGGGCAGCTGCAGCACCGCGCACTGCAGGCCGCTCCAGGCCCAAGGTAGCGCGCAGTCGATGTCCTCCCAGCGGTCCAGGTCGAGGTCATAGCCCACCACGTTGCGGGTCGGCACCTGGCGCGAGTCCCGCCACTTGACGCCGCCCAGCAGCAGCGCCGTCTCCTCCACCACCGCCAGCCCATAGCAGAAGCGGTCGTAGGGAAGCGGCCGCAGCCGGGTCCACTGGTCCGTGCCCGGGTCGTAGCGCTCAATCTCAGAGAAGGGCTCGTAGTGCCCCAGAAAGGCAAAGACCGCGCCACGAAGTGCGGCCATGTGATGCCCAAAGCGGGCCGTGCCCATAGGCGCCCTCTTGCTCCAGGCCCGGGCGCCGGGCCCTAGGGAGTACACGTCCCTCAAACTGCTTGTGCCGCCCTCGCCTCTCCCTGCCTTGCCCCCGGAGATGTACACGACACCGCGGTCCCCGACGGCCCCCGCGTGACCGTGCAGGGCCCGCGGCAGCGCCCCAGCCTCGGTCCAGCGGTCCCGGCGCAAGTCGTACATCTCCACCGAGGCCAGCGCCTCGCCACCTGCGCCCAGGCCCCCGACGGCCAGCAGCCCCTCGCCCACGGCGCCGCACCAGAAGTGGGCCCGCGCCTCCCGCATCGCGGGCACCACCGTCCAAGCGTGGAAGCGCGGGTCATAACGGTGCACTTGGGCGGTGACCTCCCGCAGGCCAGCGGCCTGGGGAGAGGAGGCACTTCCGCCGGAAGGGCTCTCCCCTCCCAGGACGAACAGGAAGTTCCCAACTGCGCACACGCTGTGCCCCAGGAGCGGTGCTGGGAGCTGCGTGAGGCTGCGCCAGCTGTGGTTGTACACATCGAAGGCCACCACGTCCTGGGTGAGCTCCCAGTCCTCGTCCTCCTCCTCTCCCTCCTCCACCTGCTCTCCTTCCTCCTCCACCTCCTCCTCCGGCTCCGCTGCGGCGCCCCTACCCCTGGCTGCCCCTTGGGGGACCATGACCTCTTCAGTCACCGCCTCCCGCGCCCTGCACCCCCCGACCAGTAAGATGCGGGTTTGCGGGCTCCGGACGCTGGTCTGTTCGCCCTGCAAGAGTGGCTGGCGGGAGGGCGCTGTATGGTAGTTGAGGGCCTGGATGATGAGGCCTTTGACTCGAGCGGGCAGCACGAGGCCGGAGCCCGAATACACGGGCCGCAGCACGTCCACAGGGACCAGGCCGAAGCGGATGCGCTCCAGCAGCGCAGCGCAGTGGGCCAGGCGCTCAGCCTTGGGCTCCTGTCGCAGCCAGGCCAGCGCCAGGCCCAGCAGCTGGGCCTCCGGCACCCGCGCCATGTCGGGGGCACCCAGCACGGCCCTCAGCGACGCGGGGTTGAGCTCCAGCAGACCCACGGGGCCCGCTCCCCGTGCCAACAGCTGCCGCAGGTGGCGCACGATGTACCGCTCGGCCGCGTCCAGTGTGTGCCCCAGGCCGAAACGCGCCGCCACATTGGCAGCGAAGCAGCAGTTCTCCGGAGCCAGCAGGCGCTCCAAGTAGCGGCCACACAGTCCCAGGGCCTCCGTGACCTGCAGGTAGCTGGCGGCCTCCAGCGTGTCCTCCACGGTGTCCATGGAGAGCGGCAGCCAGGCGGTGTAGATGAAATCCAGCAGGCGCTGCAGGCCGGTGGCCGACGGCACGTGCAGGTGAATCACGCGTGCCCGGGATTCCAGGGTGTGGCTCTTGAACAGGGCCCTGAAGTAGTCGCTGGAACACGCGAGGAGGGACCTGTGCACCTGGAACTCGCTGCCCTGGGCCTCCAAAGTCACGTCGCACAGGAAGCCCTCGGCGCGCAGGGCCTGGTAGCCAGTGAGCAGCGCGCCGCCATGAGCTTTGCAGTAAGACAGGAAGTAACTCATGCTGCGCAGGGTGGGAAGCTGCTGGCTGGGGGCTGGGGCCAGCCGGGCATGGCCTGAGGCATCCTGGGGCCCCACGAGCGAGCCTCAGGGGCCCATTTTTTTTCCTGCTCAGCTTAAAGCCAGGGGCTCCTTCATCAGATTCGTAGATCTCCCCGTCTCCCTCTCAGAGACAATTCTGTCTGGAACGGCTTTCAGAAGCCCCTAGTGGTGGAGGGCACTGAGGCTTCCGGGAGGGGCAGGGTTTGGTTTCGGCAGCTTCCCAGGCTGCCAGTGCATTGCCCAAAGCCCCCACACCGGCCCAGTTTGGGGAGCACACACCTGCGCGCCAGGGGCCACAGTGGCCGCGCACCATCACCTGGAAGGGCTGAGCTGCTAGTGGACCTACTCCCGCGGATACTGGATCTCCGACGGCTCAGATGTGCAGATGTCGCCCGCCTAGGGGCGTCCAGGAGTAGAGGCGAGGGCTCTGACCTCCCGAGGGTGGATGAAGAAGACGGGTTCTGCGGGCATCCGTGAGGGCAGGGGACAACTGGCTATGGGGCGGGATAGGGGGGGTGAGCTTGTTCCGCGCAGAGGATCAAATCAAAGCCTCGGGGATTAGGGAGGGCGGGTGCGGGTCAGCGCGGGCAGTCGGAGGCGTGATTGGATGCTGCTCATAACAGGCCGGTAGCTCACAGCGACAAGAATAGCCGGCGGCCTCGGCCTCCCCTGCGCGCCCCGCCCCGCGCCCCGGCTGCTGGACGCGAACCGAGAGCCGGGATACCAGAGCAAGCGGCCGGGGCCTGGAACCTGACTCCGGCTACTCAGAGAGTCGCTGGTCTCCAGGGGGTCCCTGAAACTCGATTGGGGTTTGGGAAGCGCTCACTGGAGAGGCTAGAGCCATTCAGGGTCCCTATGGGGAGGGGAGGCCGGCTGGGCTGGAGGAGTGTCTACCCCCGTGGTGTCCCAGGAAGGAAGCCTCCGGCTCCCAACTTTGTGTTTTAATCTTGAGAGAGCAAGGATTAAGCGGCGACTTTGCGCGTTGACACCCTGGAGCCCTGGGTGCTCAGAGGAGCCACTGGCGGGAACACCCCAGAGGAATGTGGGCTCCCAGCTAGCGGCGCTAGGTAACACACCCTCACCTGGACTCAGCTTGCAGGGTTCTGACCTGCTCTATGCTTTTCCCGCGGGTCTCACATGTTGCATTCGGGAATTTGCTCCCATCCCCGCTTCCCTGCACGCTTCTTCTGTTCTTGGACCCTGCCCAGCCCATCCCTTGACAGAGTGGACAAGGAAATTGTAGGTGACTGACTTGAGTTTTCTGCCTTTGAATGACCAATTGCTTTAAGAAAATTATTCTTAAATAAATCAATTTCTTTCCTTGATTTCCCAGGCTCTGATCTAATTACTGCCTGTTAAATCTTCAATACCATAACGAGATAATGGATAGTAACGTTGCTAAGCTCTGTAGAGGCTGGAGTCCCCCCCCCCATGAAGTTATTTTTATAAGATGCACCCAGCAGAGAAATGATGGCTAAAACCACCCAATCTTGAGACATTAGGAAAACATTTCTCCCATCTCCTTCGTTCTGCTCTTAAATAAGTAAATAATCACAGTAACTTTTCTTGGCCAATTTGGAGGCTACTCTGTGTTTTTCTTTCATCTAGAATGGATTTTTCTATTTTGTAATGCAACCCCTCTGGCCATCTGTGAACCTTTTGAGGGCATTAACTTGCATTTCTAACAGTTGGGGTTCTATTTCATAGAAAAAAAGACCCAAGGAAGGATAAAATTTTATCATTTTTTGCCTGATATGCATTAGTACTTACAGTATAAGGTCTCTAATTAGAAATAATTCTGGAAGTGCATAAAAATATTAGTCAAAGTATTTTTGCTTTCTTGTCAGATATGGAACTACTTTGTGACTTAAATTATCCAAATTATAAAATGCAGGTAGGGGCTCAGGTTAAGGGCTTGCTTAACATTTCAGAGGCTAAAAGTGTTCCAGTTACTAATGTTAGAGCTAAGATGGGTTTATGGTTGATTTTTCCTTTTTAAGTACTGAAATTCTTATTTCAAAAATAAAATACCAATATGATTCACTGTGCACAGATCTATCTGGATGATGAAATTAAATGGCCTTCACTCAACCTAATAGAATTTTGCTAGAAGGAATATTTGAGATCCTTTAGCCAAACCCTCTCCCTTTACTCCACAATTTCTTGTTTTTCTTTTTAAACAAATGTGGCAAATGAGCCCCAGAGGGAGTACAGTTTGTCTGGGTGACTTGGATATTGAGTTCCGAAGTCTGGACCAGTATCTATTGCTCCCTCCCCACTACATTATCTGACCTCATGTATGATAAAAATAGTGCAGCACAATTTATTTAAGCCAAATTTCAGAGTGATAAAGTTTAAATACAGCTATTTAAACAGCGTACTTTTAACCCCAAATTGGCGCAGACCTGCCCATCAGCATGCATTCAGTTGAATCCAAAATGTTACATATTTGAGAATAAAATGCTGGGGGAAGACTTTAAATTCTTGACATCAACAATCCAATTTTACATTTCAATTTTGTGTTCATTGCTGACCCAACATGCCACCTTAACATGTTTTGCCATTGAGGATATGATGAACTGTGTTAACTGAAGAAATTTTCATATTGGATGTGTTTACAAGGTCTTGTTTAGAAAATTTCAATTCATCCAAGAACATTCTTGTCCTTTGAGTAATGCTTATGGAAAGTATAAATACTTTAATTTCCATTCAATATTAAGTATGTTAAATAACATTTCAGTGTGTGATTTTTTAGTTGTTGTGGTAGGTGTGTGTCTTAAGTTGGGCCTTCTAGAAGCAGACCATGCAATCCAACCTGAACACATGGTAATGTGCAGATGTCACAGGATCTGATCATTATGTTGAAAATCATCTTTATGAGTTGCCCTCCACTTTTAGACTATCAACCCCTTGAGGGCAGGAGTTGTTTCTTGGCCTTTGTATCTCCAATCCCTCTCGTGGTCTTTGGCATGACTAATGTTGAATTGAACGGATATAGGGAATGGCAACATGGGTGGGAGGAGTAAGGGGTTATTAAGAGGAACTTGATTGGGACATTTACTTCCTTCTCTCTGGTTCTCTTTCTTCCCTTCACACAGCTGGGGTTGAAGACACATCCTGGTAAGGCTGTGAACTAACATCCCTAGGAATCAGATGTGACTTTGGGTGGCCCCTAACTTGGGAGTCTAGGTGAATTCAATTCTTCTGAAAAGGCCAAATCGCCTCATCCAGCCACCTTTACTACCTGGTGCTTCCCTGCAGCTGGAATCCTTTACCTAAACCAGCCCCCCATGGCTCTTGGCATCCAGTCAGTCCCCAGGGGCCCCAAAAGCTCCTCCATGCCCCAGTTTGTATGGCTGGGCTTCTGCTGAAGGCCCAGCTATACACTCCAGTATGTCTGTTGGGAAGCTGCAATTTTCCCTGAACCTCCCACCCCCTGTTGGGACTGTGACCTTCTGTCCATGATCCCTTCCATATATCGGCACCTTCTGTGACATAACCTAGAGCCAAAGTCCTCCAAGCACCCACTCCCTTCCCACATCAAGGTGGCACTGCTAGATAGCCATGGCATTCCACTTTCCCTGAATTCCATAGTTCTCACTTCTAAAATAATTGTATGAATTGAAAAAAATCAAAAACTACCAATGTCCATGTATAATATTTGTTGCAAATGTGCTTTTTTTTGGTAATAGCTTTGAAATATAATCCACATATCATGCAATTCACCCATTTAAAATATATGGTTCAGTGGTTCTTAGCATATTTACAGAGTTATGTAACCATCACCAGAGCCTAATTTTGGAATATTATCACCTCAAAAAGAGACCCCATACCCTTTAACTGTCATTACCAGCCCCCAACTGCTAAGCAACCATGAATCTACTTTCTTTCTCTATAGATTCTGGAATCATGCAATAAATGGTCTTTTTTGACTGACTTCTTTGACTTAGCATAATGTTTTCAAGGTTCATCCATGTTGTAATGCACTTTTTAAGGAAGAAAAAAAATCTATCCTATATAATAAAAGCCTAATATGCTAAGTGTCTGACCATTCGACCAGTCGCTATGACACGCACTTACCACCAGGGGACAGCTGCTCTGACCAGTAGGTTAGCTTGCTGCTGGGGTCCAGCCAATCAGGACTGGGAGAGATGGGCCAGACATGCCCTGGAGCCCTCCTTTGGTCGCTCCCCAGCCCCCGATTGTGCACCAGTGGGGTCCCTCAGCCTGGCCTGTGCCATCTCACAATCCAGAACCCCTTGGGGGATGTTGGAGAGCCAGTTTCGGTCTGATATCCACAGGCCAGGCCAAGGGACCCCACCAGTGCATGAATCTGTGCACCGGGCTTCTAGTATATAATAATAGCATTGGGGGCCTTTTCTCTAAAATGTGCCTGTTTGATATTTAGGATACAGTTTTTGGCGGGTTATCTCTTTATCATCTATCATTATTGGCTCCTTTATGCTTCCTTTCAACACATGGTTTCTGACAACTTCCATGGAAAGCCTGTTATTAGAAATTGACTCATTAACTAAGTTAATTGGGAAAATATGACTACAAACAATAACAGATGTGCATTAGAAAACAAACTTCATGTTATCTTTACCCTCTTCCAAAACCTTTTCTTGCGTGTGTGTGAAATGTATATTTGTGACATGCAATTCAAGCAAAAGGGTATCAAGGCGAGTGTGTGTGTGTGTGTGTTAATCATGAGTGATTTTGACATTCTGGCGCAGGTGATGGCTTAAGGAGCAGTGTGGCGAGTGAGGAAGGACTGGGCTTTGGGGTCAGACAGACCTGGGCTCCAATTTCAGATCTGCCTCAGGTGACTTTAAATAAGTGATTTAAATCCTGTGTGTCATTTTATTATTTTTACAAGGAGGATACTGACTCTACATTCATACCACTATTAAAATTAGATTGTATCTACATGACTGCTCTTGGCACAGGTACACAAAACAGATGTGTTTTTCCTTCTACCTCCTTTGGCTAAAACCTTCTCAACACTCATAACACCAGAGCCCAAGCAGCCAGGAAATGTAATAGAGCAGTGGTCCTCAGTGGTCCCCTACAGTATCATCTGGGAATCTCTTAAGAATTATAAATTCTTGGCCCCACTTCAAACCTACCTCATCAGAAACTGATCATAGAGCCCAGTGATTTGCTTTAACAATCCCTCCTGGTGGTTCTGATGCACTCAAAAGTGTGACAGAGAGCCCTAGCCGGTTTGGCTCCGTGGATAGAGCGTCGGCCTGCGGACTCAAGGGTCCCAGGTTCGATTCCGGTCAAGGGCACATGCCTGGGTTGTGGGCTTCTTCCCCAGTGGGGGGCGTGCAGGAAACAGCCAATCAATGATTCTCATCACTGATGTTTCTATCTCTCCCTCTTCCTTCTGAAATCAATAAAAATATATATTTTTTTTAAAAGTGTGACAGAGGATTGTTAGTAATTTCTGCTATATCCTGAATTCGCTATTCTTAGTAATGACTTGTTATGGGTGTGCTGTCAACATTCCTCCCCCCAAAAAAGAGGAAGCCCACTTGCTCCAAAAGATCAGAGGTCAAAGACAGAGACCGTCAAACCTCAGAGGGAAGGTAGGGGAGGGTGGGGGTAAGGGAGAGAGATCAACCAAAGGACTTATATGCATGCATATAAGCCTAACCAATGGACACAGACAACGGGGGGGGGGGGTCGGTGAGGGCATGAGTGGGGGGCAATGGGGTAATAAGGACACGTATGTAATACCATAATCAATAAAAAAAATTAAAGAAAAGACTTAGATAGGAAAAGTTAGTGGCCTCTTCCCCATGTCACATGACTAGTCACATTAACAAAAATACCCCCACAATACGGTGTTATTAACAGCAGGTCACTGAAGCTGATGACTTGGTAAGCAGCACGTTTTTCCAAACAGCGTTTGATTGAATATTCAGATCAGAAGGTACATGCAGTCCTAATTTTCTGTCTGGATGCCACATTTTAAGAGGCTTTTGGATAAATCAGAAAATGCCCAGATAGGCCAGCCAGCAGGGGCTAGGGACTGGAAATACTTTCTCATGTGGGGATCAGGTGAAAGGGCTGGAGATTTTAGGCTAAGAGAAAAGGACCCCTGGGGTTAAAAAATCACTATTTTAAACTTTCAGAAGTTGACAGTGATCTTGTGGCTACAGAGGGCGGACCCAGGAGTAGATACAAGTTACAAAGAGAAATTTGGCCACAGCATAAATAAGGAACTTCTATCAAGTTAGAGTCTTGAAAGAAAATGTGGAAGTAGAAGGTGCCAAGCCATAAGAAGGGTTACCCAAGGCTTGGAAAAGCTAGGAAACCTGTACAAAATGACACAGTTTAGCAGACTGTCAGAACCCCACCTGCACACCGATCCCAGTTGCTTATGCTACTAGCAGACAGCACCTGTGTCCCTTTGTGGGCAGACACCGTTGAGCTCCTGGAGCCCACCTTGCCTGTGGAAATGAACAAAAACAAAAGCACCACCAATTTACATCTTCCAGGGGCTACCCTGGACCAACAACTGAGGAGTAGGGTGGCAGTTCCCTTTCTAGGTGCTACCCTATGGGATTGAGCCATAGTCACCTTCTGTAGGACCTTGGTGTCACACACTTCCCTTCCCAGTCTAAGCCCCCTCACACACACACACACACACACACCTATATTTTCTGGGAACACTTTCTAATAAATGATTTTCACAGGAATCCTCATCTCAGAAAGAATCCCTGCCTGCCTCTGGGGGACCCAGCCCAAGACACACAGCTAGCAGGTTTTTCAGAAAGGGTGACACCTATTACATCCCCCAAAGGCCATCCATTACCCACTTGCAGACATGTGCAGAACAAAACAGATTGCTGCATGGATAGCTGTGTGTGCCAGTAGCCAGTAGCATAGCTGTGTGTGCCAGTAGCATAGAAGGCAGGACAGCCTAATGCTGAGGCTGGGCATCTCCCCTCCACCCCTTGGGGCTTTCAGGGCTCTTGTGGAAAACTAAGTGAACTCCAGGGTCCGTTCAAACCCAGCACGCCACAGCTCAAAGCCATTGGCACCTGAAGTCCCATTTGCAAGTGCCATCTAAATGTGAGCTTTACCTGAAATCTTTGTTCTGTGGGATCCATTTGGTTCTTTGGTGTCATGCCCCCTACCTCATGACTAGTCACATTAACTAGTAGTAGCTGGCCACTACTGCAGTCCACCTCACCTTGGCTTGAAGCTCTGCCCAGCTGTTTGCTGTTTTTTTCTAATATTTCTTCTTCCTATATGGGATGGCCTCGAGTTCATTTCTTCACTCTGCAACAGCTCACACTCAAGTTCCCCCCTTCACCTGTGTTCATGCATGTGGCTTCCACTGAGCTTTGCACCTGATTTGGTTTTCAAAGAGGCAGTCGGGAACTCTAATAACATTCTCAGTAAGAGAGATGTCATGAGCCATTCATGGTTCTGATCATCCCA
This sequence comes from Myotis nattereri, assembly GCF_964212035.1. NCBI lineage: Eukaryota > Metazoa > Chordata > Mammalia > Chiroptera > Vespertilionidae > Myotis > Myotis nattereri. The sequence goes on from NC_138078.1 coordinate 13,156,427, forward strand.
TGCACTGAAGGGTTGTGGGCTTGATTCTCAGTCAGGGCACATACTTAGGTTGTGAGTGTGATTCCTCGTCAGGATGCATATTGGAGGTAACCTATTGATGTTTCTCTCACATCAATGATTCTCTCTCTCTCTCAAAAAAAAAAAAAAAAACTCAAAAAACATGTTCTCAGGTGAGGATTTAAAAATGTAGGTTCCTAGACCACGCCTGGGAACGGGTTAGAGATGTAAATTTCAGGCCCAGACTCCAACCTCCTGCTGAATCAGGAGCTGTGAGGCCTAACCTTGCATGTTTTATCAAGCCCTCCAGGGGATTCTATTTCTACAAAAACCATCACTGAGATTTTGGTAAGGATTGCATTGAATCTGTAGATGACTTTTGGTAGTATAGACATTTTAATAATAAGTCTTCTGATCTATGAACACATATCTTTCCATTTACTTGTGTGTGTGTTTTTTTTGTTTGTTTTTTTTCAGCAGTGTTTTGTAGTTTTCAGTGTACAAATCTTTCTCCAGCTTGGTTAATTCCTAAGTATTTTATTCTTTATGTTGCTGTCACAAGTGAAATTGTTTTTGTTAATTTCCTTTTTTGGATTATTTGTTGTTAATGTATAGCCATGAAACTGATTTTTGCCTGCTGATTTTGTATCTTGCAATTTTGCTAGATGCATTTATCATTTCTGTGTGTGTGTGTGTTTGTAAAATCTTTAGGCTTTCTATATATAAGTTCATATCAACTGTGATTACTTCAGTTTGGATGCCTTTTATTTCTTTTTCTTGCCTGATTGCTCTGGCTAAAACTTCCATGTGAAATAGAAGTGGAGAATGCACACATCCCTACTTATTCCCTGACCGTGTCTTAGGTACCCCCTTTCATTCCCAGAGGAGCCTTCAAGGCATCTATAATAATAAAAGCATAATATGCAAATTGACCAAATGGCCGAACGGCGGAATGACTGTCTGGAAGACTTTCCAGACAAAGCCAAGGCTATGAGGGCCAGGGCAGCCGGGGCAGCAAGGGCGAGGGCCAAGGCAGCCAGGGCTGCAAAGTCCTACTCTTGTACGAATTTTGTGCATCGGGCCTCTAGTCCTATATAATAAAAGGCTAATATGCAAATTGTCCCCACAGGCGGGAGATTGACGGACCCAGAGTTAGATGTGTGCTGACCACCAGGGGGCAGCACGGGACATGGCAGGCATCGGTGACACGGCACTGGCAGCAGGCAGCAGTGGAGGCACTGCCGGCCCCGATGGGCCCTGACAAGAGTGGGACCCTGGCGGGATGGTGGAGCAGGTGAGCGGGCCGTGCCAGGCCAAGGCGGGTGCAAAGGGAGGCAGTGGGTGGCAGCAAGCAGCCGGGGGAAGGGAGGTCCCAGCCAGCAGCCACTAGGGACCCTAGCTGTGCACGAATTTTATGCACTGGGCCTCTAGTTTTTATATATAAGTCCCTGACTGACAGAGCCTGTACTGGGCAGAGGAGCTATGGGAATCTGATAGAAAGTTAATACCAGGGCAGACTTAGAAATGGTCTGAGCTTTTATTGCAGGGAAACCCACTAAGGTAGAAGTGAAGGGGGCCTGGGAAGGGAAGAAAGCCAAGCAGGGGTGCCACAGCCAGCAAAGCCCCTGGAGGGTATCTTGGCCTTGGTCCTGAGGGAGCTCTGGGGACAGTGCAGGTCACACCTCAGAGTTGTCCCCATCAGGAGCACAGTGTTGCTTTTCCTGGACTGTAAGTCATTGGTCAAGAGCTACCCATGAGGGTGCCTCCAGCTCTGTCTCTGCACAGTCACAGCAGCCAGGGGCAGGAATATGCAGGTTTTGGTTCTTGGGGATTAAGGCCCCCCACCGGAAAGAAGTGGGCACAAACATGGTAAAAGGAGCCAAGGAGTGTGGCTCACTGCATCTGCTATGCCCACTTTAGACTAACAGAAGGTCAGTGACATCTGCTTACATCTCAGGAGGCTCTAAGAGCCCAGTATTCCTGCTCCAGGAGAATGCTGGACAAGTATATCCGTAGTCGCAGCAATACCAGCTATTGATGATACCATGTGGATCAGACACATTTTACCCAGATAAAGCTTGCTGCAAATGCTGGGCAAACATGTTGCCCATTAAGCAGTGAGCTGGCTAAGCACTGGTGACCCAGAGGCACTGCTCCAATGCCCAAAGCTCAGTACATCGACAAATCACAAGACCAAGTTGATAGGTACTGTGAGGGAGGTTAAAATCTACACTTTCACTCCTTTTCTGTCCACCCACTGGGATCAACCAACATCCCCCAACCCCCACCCTTTAGGTGGACATTGTAGACTAACACTATTGAGGGATGGCAAGCCCTGGGCACACTCCTATCCAAATAAGACTTAGGGTGACTGCATGGACCTGCTCTGCTCGTTCTCTCTCATCCAGTCTGTCCCTGTCTCCCTCGTAGGTCTCTTATTCCTCTGAGCCTAGCAACCAGTTGGCTCCATCAGCAATTCACCCCTCTGCAGAAAGAAATACATTTAGTACAGTGTTAAAAGTGTGAGTTCTGGGGGCAACATGTCCAGGTTCGAATCCTGACCCTACCATTCTCAAGCCGTTTAACATGCGACAATTTACCTGATTTCTCAGTTTCAGCTTTCTCATCCTAGAAGTACATAGGAGAGCGGTATGGAGTGTGTTCATTCATAACAGCACTTGGTACATTATAAATAATAAACATAGATAGGTACCCTAAATACCTTAGGTAAATATACATGGACCTAGAAAAATGACTTTCATTCAGGTATTGTTCATTCTCCCTCCATGCAAATATACAAGCATCCTACAGAAAAGCATAGAGTGCCCCTTGAACTATGGTATTTAACAGCAAGGATTGATTGGTACAATATATTAATGTATTAAGCCACGATTCATTAGTAATTTATGTTCCTGTAGGAAGGAAAAAATCATTACGTGAGAGGAATCAATTGGTTCATGCCCTGTGATGGGATTTTACCCAGAATCCCCCCTATAACATTTGCTCAAAAGTACTCACAGTTACTTCAGGACAGAGTGGGGGCCTGGAACTTGGGTTTCCAGAATCCCCTGGCGTATGATTCTGCAATGTGCTGGGAAGTGCTGTAACAGGAAAAATAACAAATGAAGTTATCCTTGCAATCATATTTTGAGATTAATATAAACAGCACAAAGGGATTTTGCAAAACATGTGTGTGTGTTTTTCACTCACGAATCCCTGGAGAATGAGTTTGTGCAGTATAGATGTTTAATAGACATTAAACATTGAATAGTTTTTACAACTTAACATTGTAAATGGAGTACATCATATAAGCCTGTGAATGCTAATTGGAGGGTGCACCCAAAGCCGTGGTGGCCTGGTAATGACACTCTATGTCAGTGTGGAATATTTCTTACAGTTACCTCATTGCATAATAATATAAAGTAAACATTGTTAGCATTTTTCTAACATATACACATTTTCCCCTTAAACTATATTGTTAATTTTCCCCATCTCTTTTCAAACATAGAAATTTCAAAATTTTGACCCAAACAGATAGAAATAATGAAGAAAGCAAAAATACCAGAAATACCTGAAAGTTCTTTCATTCAGTAACAACTACCACTATCACTGGTGGCTGTTACTTAATGGAGAATATACACATTCATGTGGATTTGGAATAAAATTTTGCATGGGTGAGATCACATCACATGTGCTATTTTGAAGCCAAAATGTTCACTTAATCATATGTTATGGGGATAATCACAAGTAAATGTATGTAGATATAGGCACCCTTTATAATATTTGTGTGGTTATTTATCTGAATATAGCAAAGTTTAACAAATCCTTTTCTAATAGATTCAGATTATGCCCAGGTTTTCACTTTTATAAATTAAGCTGAATGGAGCATCCTTATGCAAACCTCTTTGAAATACTGTGTGATTGATTCTATAAAGTAAAGGCCATGAATGGAATTTCTAGATTAAAAAGAACCCCTTTTTTAAAAGTTAGGCATATAAAGAAGAGCGCTTGGGTAGCAAAGATAAGTCTGAAAGGATATGAGCCAATATATCAGCAATCATAACTGGGTGAACTAGGTAACTTTGTTCTCATCTATATTTTTAATCTGTATAGGACTATGGATATTTTTTCTTATGTTTTTAAATATTCATAGAGTTATCAGCTAAAACCTAATTATGGCTTAGAGCTATACTTGGGATAATCACAGAAATATAGATGAAAAGATAGGAGTTGAAGATATTTAAAAAGAAGTGAATATATGTGAAAGACAAATAATGATGATCTAATTTAATTTAAGGTTAATTGATGTCCCTGGCATAGAGAAGCCCACTAATAAAATAAGGTATGTTCATCAATATTTTACAAGAGAATCTCCCTGAAATATTGAAATAAATTAATTTGCTGATTGAAAGTTTGCACTTCATTCTGGAAAATATAATACAGAACATTCAACACAAATATATTCTCCTTTTAAGCTTTTGAACTTTGAAATAAAAGAAAAAAACTCTCCATAACCGGTTTGGCTCAGTGGATAGAGTGTTGGCCTGCGGACTGAAGGGTCCCGGGTTCAATTCTGGTCAAGGGCATGTACCTTGGTTGCGGGCACATCCCCAGTGGGGGGTGTGCAGGAGGCAGCTGATCGATGTTTTTCTCTCATCGATGTTTCTAACTCTCTATCCTTCTCCCTTCCTCTCTGTAAAAAAATCAATAAAATATATTTTTAAAAAACTCATTCAAGTATCCAGGAAGTCAACAAAAAACATCTACAAAGGAGAAATAATTGGTCTTCCTGAGACTTACTCAGACCCATTAACCAACAATTCTATATCAAGGAATTTGATTGAGGTAAATAATCAGATGAGTATACAATATTTATATACAAGGATGTTTACTATCAGATTTTTTATAAACATTTTTTTAAACGTGAAATTCAAGAAAGATCCAAATGGTAGTCTACAAGGCAATCTTTAAAATTATTTTAGAAGAATATTTAATGATGTGGAAAATGCCCATAATATATTATTAACAAATGAAAGAATCAGGCTACAAAAAAGTAATTATAGTATTATTCTAATTAAATATACACACACTGGAAAAGCTACAGGGGGAAAGACTAGAAGGATATACATTCAAAGGAAAAGAGTGGTTATCTCTATCTAGGGAGTATTACAGGGGATATTTTTCTCTTTGTGCTTTCCTATATATACCAAATTCTCTACAATGATAAGTATTGTTTTTTATTTGGGAGAGAAAATTATAAATGATATTCAATATATAATCAATAATAACAAAGAATATTGCCTTTATATGACTGTCACAAATCAGAAGGAATTAAAGTGTAACTATAAGATTTAGGGACAGTTCCTTTGATTAGACTTTTGGAAAGTCTGATCATATTTTTGTGAGCAACTAGCCTGGGAATGTACTTATAAAAGAAATAAAGCTTTGAAAGCTTCAAGTCCTGAGGTTGCTCATGGTCATCATTAACCAGCTTTACTTGGATTACACATCAGATGCAACATCAGTCTGGTTGTAAATTTAAGTGAGCTTTGTTAGATGGGAACATGGAGCATTGCTGTACACTTGAATAAGCACCATTTGCTTCGTGGTACGAGTAAATATACTGGGAGATGAAGCTCTAAAAATAAAAATCAAGTTTCTGACTATTGTCAGAATACACACTGCTAGTGACACATGGTGCAATAAAAAATAGTGTTTATTGAGGAAAAGGGTATCAAGAATAGCAAAGCACGTGCATTATCTCAGTGCTTACTGAGCATTCCAGCATTCCAGCAGTGAGGGCCCTTCCCTCCCCAGGATGCCCCACATACTGTATTTCTAAGGTCAGGAAGCCAGGGCACATTCGATGATGTAACATAGTGGAAACTTCCTGGTAGATGAGTGCCTTGTAGAAAGAGGAAGCCTTCAGACCGGTAGCTGGTATCAGCCTGTCAGTTCATTGAGATAACTAAACTGACTGAGCCAGATTGTCCCTAAGCTCCTGCAAGTAGGGAGGAAATCAGCCCCCAGAACCATCCAAGTGGGTCTTGCTTCACTGGTTTTTGATGCATTTAGAGCTGAGACCGAGTTTCTCAAAATTGCTAGATGTCTGAATTGCCACAACCAGTTTCCTCCACCAAATAGGAAATAAGAACTATTCCTCTAATTTGGAAATTCATCACCCATTATGTGGAAATCCAAGATTTCCCACAAGGCTTTGCCTAGAGAGCAGCTTATCCGAAGTCTTCCCTTCATTTGCAGCTGGAGTCTCTTCCAGCTCCACCATTCTGATTGGCTGATGCCAGTAATGGGCTTCGAAACTCATTCCAGCTTCTTGATGGTCTCTCCTAGTGATAGTATAAATTTCCGACCCATTGTGGTCATTTAGTCAACCCTTGATCAGCTATCATGAATCTGCTATTTCCCTGATTTGAGTCTTGGGATCTTGCAAAATAATGTTCTATTTCTTCGATGCATTTTATTTATTAACTGATTTATTCATCCATAGTGACATGATGTGTTAAACTGGAAACATGCATAGGGGTTCTTTCTCAATTGTTACACACTAAAATCTCTTGAAGCCCAAAATCCCCTCACAGCTTTCAGTGGCTTTTCAAAAAAAAAAAAAAAAAAAAAAACCAGAGATGGGTGTTTCTTCTCACAGGAATTCCTTTTATGATAAGCTTAACACTTCTCCAAAGAAACTGTTACAATACCAGAAACTTCAAAGTTGACATTTACTTAGTTTTTACAAGAGTATTTAAAATTTACACAAGGCTTACATCTGCAAGTTTTGTAGGTATGAACCTCAAAGGGCAACTCTAATAACAAAACCTAAGGCCGCTGCATTTTCCCAGGTAAATAGAAGCATGTCCACATGACCAGTTCTAAGTCAATATGCTCACGTCCTTGGAGCCTCACTGGGTTAATACCCCAGGTGGCCACCTGCTTGCCAGGGGAAGAATATTGAGTGAGACCCCCAGCATGTAATTCACCCACGAGAAGCAACACTCAAGCAGTTCATTATTTATACCCCTGTCCCATAAACCTTACCCATATACTCCCTCAGGATTGTGCATGAATAGTTATAGAAGGCTGTGCCATGGATTCATCCCCAGCTTCTTATTATGAAGATTGTTTTGCAAAGTAAAAACATTTTACAATGCCTCTCTTAATAGTGGTCCTGCTATTCACAATTGTCCTTTGGGAGAAAAAGTGTCCATGTCCTTGACAACACAGGCACACACAAAAACTGTTTTCTGAACATTTAAACTAAACGAAGTGTAAAGGACAAAGTAAAAATTGTCCACATTTATACACAGAATAAACTGTTAATATACTTCCGGGGTGTCTGTCTCTCCCTCTCCCTCTCCCTCTCCCTCCCTCTCCCTCTCCCTCTCCCCTCTTACTTTTTCTTGCCTAAAAAAAAGTAGCCTTCTTGTATTATATTTGTCAACATAATACATGCTTATTTTGAAAAATAGTTTAGAAAAGTATAAAATTAAAGAAGTTGACATTCACCCACAAAACACCACCCAGAGGCAATTCTCACTGACATTAAGGTGAGTTCCAGACAAGGACTGAGGCTAACACAAAAATATGGATTAGTAGATAGTTAGACATACACAGATAGGTAGGATTTTAAGCAAATTCTATTTCTTAATAAAAATAAAATAGTTAAATGTTATTTTAATTAAAATGTTGCTTTTAATTTTACTTGGATACCACAGGAAAAAAGTTACATTGAAGTGAAACTAATTCCTAATCAATATGCCTTCACCACATTATATTATTTCCTAAGATACTCCTGAGTTTAAGAAAAAAGATTCTAAAACTATTATTAATTTGTTGGAGTTGGATTTTTTAACTACCTTTTCCAATTTTAGGCAGAATTGATTCCTTATGGACAATGAGGGTGCTCATACTTCACACCACCTAACACCTTTCTTTCCCCACTTTCCAGTGTCAGGTGGTTGTATATTTTTTTTCTCACTGGTGGTTTCGAGCCTCCTCATCCTACCCTTTGATGGCTGACCTGTGAAGTCTTGTAACTGACCCTTCCTGAATTCCTCCAAGGTTGCTTTTCTGATATTCCTGGTGCTCCTGCCCCAGGTCCTGTGCTTCCCACCTTCTCCCATGTGTCACTGAAACCTCCAGTTCCAGCCACCTTAGCACCACTACAACTGGCCCCTCGCATGCTGGTGGTAGAGTGGGAACAATTCCCTAGGATGAGAGGCACTTATTTCCTGGCCATTCCCCCCGCACACTCCTCCCCCACATATCTTATGTTTCTCACCCAATCAGATAAAGTGTCCTTCCAGATATTGGAGGCCACAGCTTTCTCTCCTTCTGGCACCTTCCTTAACTCACAAAGGTAGGGGTTGGCACTTTAAAGACAAATAGCATCATAAAAGAGAAGAAAAGCATGGCTTAGGAAAAGTGTGTGGAATATTTCAAAAGGTAAAATAAAGGAATTTACCTAATGAAAGAGATTCCTGATGAAGTACAAAGCCCTTCGTCAGAGAAAATTTTAGCTGAGTGTTAGCTAACAGGAAAATAATAAAAATACACAGCATGGGGTGGTAGGATGGTGGAAAGGAGCACCAGGAAGATCAGTGATAATACTTTTAAGCTGATAAATATTTTATATTTATATGCAGCAAAAACTAATACAGGATATTTCTCTATCCTTCCCTGTCCCTCTGTATATATGGTTCTGGGATGCATACAATTTAGTCTCTAAACTAATACCATTTTAAAATGACGATTGACTTATTTAAATGTATGTTTTAAGAAATATTCGTCCTCAAAAATAAACAACAAAAATGTTCAGCAATTCCAGTTTCGCCAAAACGCTCACTTTTTAGAAAGCCAAGGAAGAATGATTCAGATTCGTAGATCACAGTAATGCCAAGATTTGTTTTCCACCTCACTGGAAACATCCCATTTTTGAAGGACTGCCCCAAGGCTCCATTTAGAACTGTGCCCTTGGTGTGGCAGGCTGCTTTCTAAAATGGCCCTCAATGATTCCCCATGTCCTTGTGTGCACGCCTTGGTGCTATCCTCTTACCTTGAGTGTGGGTGGGACCTCTGACTTGCTTCTACCCCCAAATATGGCAAAGGTGATGAGATGTCACTTTCATGATTAGTTAGAAATGATTGCGATTTCTATCTTGCTCATTTCTATTGACTTTTCCATTTGCAGGTTTTGATGGAGCAAGTGGTCATGTGGGAGAAGCTGAGAACAGCCTTAGCCAACAGCCAGCAGAGAACAGAGTGCTGCCCGCCACAGAGTGAGCTTGTAAACAGGGCCTTCCCCTAACACACATCCAGATGAGATTGTAAACCCAGGGCTGCCAACACCTTGATTGCAACCTCATAAAACACCATAAAGCCATGCACAGACTCCTGACCCACAGAAATGCTAAGCTCATAAATGTGTGTTGTTTTAAGCACTCAGACATGGGGTATTTTGTTATACAGCAAGTGATAACTAATACACTTGGATTTACTATTCCATGCCACCTCCAGGCAATTCACCCTCTTGGAGAATCACTGAACCAAGACAAACCATGTGAGAATGTAAAGAGTAGTTATAGGGAGTTTACAAAGATAGAGTGAAGTTAATGTAGATCAGATTTTTAATTCAATTGGCTGTGACAAATCACCATTATTTGAAATTAACATTTCAACTCGATAATTTATGCCTGCTTATTTTTACTCCACACTCTATTTTTTAATTATTGTTGGAGTAGCTTCATGAATTCATTGTATAACTCTCTGCAGATAAATGGCCAACTGGGGCAATTAAGTCAGTTCTAGCTTTTGATAGTCACATTGGGATGCTCTTGTTGATTTGACTTCTTGATGAGAATTCAAAAAAATTATCTAGATATATTTTTTTCTATTTTTTTACTGAGTTTCCAGCATGCCTTTTATCTTAAAACAGTTTAGTTCTAATACATATTCTTATAACATTTATTTCAAGTTCTATCTTTCATATGAGGAAAATAATACATCTCTCAAACATGTCAGGGCATAAAAGATGATGCTTAAAGTACCATGGAACTGAAAAGTGCTATTCAATTTTATCAAGTCTGCTCTGGTGAGCCATTATCACATCAGGCTTTTACACCGGCTCTGGATTATCCACAGCCACCAGAGAACAGAGAGTTCAGGCTTATAATGTGAATCCTTTGATACTTGTATCAGTCAAGTTTTGGGCTGCAAGCAACAGTCACTCTGGTTCTTTTAAATGCACCCAGAATGATTAAATGGTATTGGGTGGCTCATAAAATTCTCAGTGGGCCAAAAAAATATGCTTGGGAGACTCTGAAGCCAGGAAAGATGCCCCAAATCACAATCCAATGCTGGAACCATACAGACACCATCAGTGTTATCCCTGGGCCTTGGACACCCTGTGCACTACTGACTGCTGGATACCACCATGAAGACCACCACCCCCCTCAGAGAAATGGCTGATCCACGCATGGGGGAGGGAAGGAATAAGGTGAATCTGGAGCACCCTCGAGTGCAGAAAGCAAGGAAGTACTCAAGAATAGGGATGCGTCAGAAGAACACAGGCTGACTGGAGGGGACTCCCACTGGATGATTTTGGGATAATTTGATATCACAATGAGTAATGATGGTAATGGGTTATTACAAAAGGATATCAGTGAGTCCATAGTAACACTATATGTAAAGGTGGGGGAGGGAAAGCTCTTCTTTACAAAGGAATATCAGCTTAGACATATAGAATGAATGATAAATTTCAAAAATCACCATTTTACAGCCAGTTACATAATTGATTCAAGCAAAAGTCATCAAAGGACACTAAAACCAATAAATGAGGTTGTTTGGTAACAAGATATTCATATAATCTCAAAGTATCATGTCACCAATTATTAATTTCAAAGGGGAAAATATATCTTTACACTAAAGTGATATGGTGGACCCCACCTTAAATGATCAAGCTTAGCATCTGGGACAAAATGATATCATATGAAAAAATAAAGAATGGGAAAGATATACTGGAAAGAAAATTCTCTGGGCACATGAATGCCAGACAAAGTAGACTTTAGGGAAAAAACTATTACTAGAGATGAGGACGATCCATAATGATAAGAGAATCATCTCAACAGGACAAACAGCATAATGGTCCTAAACATGAATGTGCCTCTAGTAACATAGCTTTAACCCTTTGCGGTCGTATTAAATTTGGACATGGGTGTCGTACTGGTCGGAATTAATTTCCATTGAAAGAGCAGTGATACATAACATGCAAGATTATGAAGGATAAACAAGATTTATTAATTCTTTTTTGGAACTACGTCACTACTAGTAGAATCACTACAAACGTTATCACTTTCTACATCAGAGTCAGTATTCAAGGTGCCAAAATAAAACTCTTCATCGTTACTTTCAGATTCACAGTACACTTCTTTCGGTAACTTTCTTTTTGCCATTTTGGAGTATTACTTTGAAATATCTTAGCAAGCGAGAATGCCTAATTACAGTTAAACGTAATTTGTAAAGCTTTATTTGAAATTCTACGAAGTATCTCCGAAGCTTGTCAATTTCTTCACTCTCAAAAGGCGACTGACTCGCCAGGGTGTTTTGCATGGCAAGTGTGGAATGACCGCGTTTGTTTATATTGAGTTTCGATATCTCCGATTTGTCGGGGCAGTGTTTTGGTTCGTGACAAGGTCGCTTAGACACTTAAGAGCTTTCAGAGAAATTATGAACTGATACATGAATGAATAGAGTTAAGATTCGTACGGTTCCTTGCTGTGGTGGCTGAGAGCAGACATACGACCGGAACGGTAAAAAAGCTTTGGTGGCTGAGAGTAGACAAACGACCGCAAAGGGTTAAAATCTATAAAGGAAAACTTGACAGAACTAAAAGTAGAGATAGATCAATAATTTTAGTTGCACACATTTAAACTTCTTTCTCATTAACTGCTAGAACAAGTGGCAAAAAATCAGTAGAGATATAAAAAATTTAAATACAGGTATCCCCTGCTTTTCACAAGTTCAATTTATGCCACTTCAGTACCTATTTTTGCTAACTAAAAGAAATCAGAAGATGGCTTTTGCTTTAACAAAAAAGGCAAAAACTGGTCAACATTTGCTTTGCAGTGAACCAACCGTCATACAAACAGCATGATCCCCAGCAGCGAGAGTGGCCCCACCAGCAGGCTCCTTCCCTATACTCAGTATCTCAACATACAGCCACCATCCTTTGAACTGTGTCTGTGAGTATCTGTGCTTTATATCAATTTATTTTGTGCCTCTGTTAGCAAGATGTGTCCCAAGGTATCAGAAAAGCCTAAGAGAGAGTGTAAGGGTATTAGGCTTAACATAAAACTAGATGTAATTGTTTCGATCTTGGTGAACAAAATAAAGGCATTGTGTGTGATGAATTGGCCTGGAACCACCATTTATACTATTTACACACAGAGAGAAAGAATCTTGAACGCTGCCAAAGTTACTATTGGTTCTGTTAGTAGCAAAGTGGTCTCTTAGTCAGTATCCAGCAGTGGGGAAAAATGGAGAGTCTGTTGCTTGAGTGGATTGATGGGTGAAGTCATCCAGGAACTGAACATGAGTCATTTTTGTGAGATTTTTGCTACAATAGACAGTGCTGCAATGATTGCAGAAAAGTCTGACTTTAATTTTGAAAGGGCACATTCTACTTTATACGGGCAGGTTTGCAGAATGTTTTGAGTGCCTACAAAGATATGTACTAGTATGATAGAAAAATGCATGAGGCTAAGCAGTCAAGCACACTGTTGCATTTCAAGCCTTTCACATCAGCCATAGCAGACGACAAAACTCAACCTTGGACTCGAGGCAGGCAGACATGGAAAAGGTATAGGCATTAGTGACCTACCTGTTCTGGTGGATTTAGATGACTAGATGTTAATAGTTGACCCTCTTCCGCTCTCTCTTAAACCCTAGTCTCCCGTACCTCCCACCACTGTAGACTCCTGCAACTCAACTTAACAGACCATCATCACTACCTCTCAGCCTTACAGTGTGCTCGCTGTCTTCTCAATTCTGGTAAGTGAAATTAAACTATACATACACCGTTTCTACTTTATACAGGTTGTGTATTTAGCATATCATTCCTGCTTTTACTATATGTTAATGTTATTTTAAGCTTTATATGTTATTTTGTATGATTTGATAGATTATTTGGGGGGGGTCTGGGAACACTCAACATTTTTCCGTATCAATTAATGGTAATTGCTTCTTTGCTTTATGCCATTTCAGCTTAGGAAAGATTTCATAGGAAAGTTCTACTCTTGGATAGTGGGGGGGGGAAACTGTACATCATTAGCTAACACTACCTAATTGACATTTCTAAATACCTGTGGAAATCTCATGTTCCAAAGTATAAACAAGTCACAGTAAATTAAGGACTGAAATCATACAGGGTAAGATCTCAGGCTACAGTGTATTAAACCAAAAAAATCAATAACAGAAATATACCACCAGGAAATATAAGCAAAAACTGACAATTAATGAAAAGCATTTGGGTCCCTGATGATTCTGCCATGAAACAGAAGAGTGTTGAGACTGGTTGAATAATGTCTATGGGTCATCATTTTTCCTGCCTGCCATGTAGGAGTAGAGTTCCTGAGATGGGACACATGGGTATTGTGCCAAGATATGTTCCTCAGATCAGCCTGCAAAAAGAGCAGGCTCTGTAAATGACACCACCAGGTAACTTGCTGTTGTCCTCGTCTGAGAGAATTGGGAGGAAGAGTGGTGAATTTCTTATCCGAAAATAAGAACCTTCTACTTTCTGAAATATTTACAAATTACATGGAATTGACTTCAAAATATCATGGGAGAGGAGCTCTGAATTGGGTATATAAATACAATAAGATTAGCCATTAGTTGGTAATGGTAAAGCTGCGGGTTGGGTATGTGGGGGTTGATTATGCTATTGTCTGGTACATGCTTTAAGTTTTTTTCATTAAAAAAAGTTTTTTTAAAGAAAAATGTCACAAAGAATTGATATGAGTAACTGGTTTGAACCATGGGGATGATATGTATCCTTTTTGTTATTGTCTAAAGTTTCACATATGTCTCCTTTTTCCCCGATTGACCCCGCCCCCTGCATTCCCACCCCTGAGGACAAGCCCCCACCGCCCCAGTGTCTGTGTCCATTGGTTATGCTAATATGCATGCATACAAATCCTTTGGTTAATCTCTAACCCCCCGCCCCCCGTCTTTTGTCTCTGGATCTATTTTTGTTCATCAGTTCATGTTGTTTATTATATTCCATAAATGAGTGAGATCATGTGATATTTATCTTTCTCCTACTGGCTTATTTCACTTAGCATAATGCTCTCCAGTTCCATCCATGCTGTTGCAAATGATAGGAGTTCCTTCCTTTTTTACAGTAGAGTAGTATCCCATTATGTAGATGTACCACAGTTTTCTAATCCACTCATCTGCTGATGGGCACTTATGCTGTTTCCAAATCTTAGCTATTATAAATTGTGCTGCTATGAACATAGGGGTGCATATATCCTTTCTGATTGGTGTTTCTAGTTTCTTGGGATATAGTCCTAGAAGTGGGATCACTGGGTCAAATGGCAGTTCCATTTTTAACTTTTTGAAGAAACATTAAAATCTGTCCTGGGCAGAATGTAAATGAGAAGGGACAAACCCTTCTTCCCTTTTCCACATCCAGCTGGTTCTAAATTAGAATGTATGGGTTGCACTCCAGATGATATTGGTTTCCAATTGATTTACAAATTGACTCTAGGGTCAGGAGTTTTAGAGGCAGCATCATAAATAACTTGCGTCATGGAACTTTGTGCAATAGTCACTCTCTTTTAACATTTTCTCCTTTCCAGTTTGTATTTTTAAGTGCATATAAAAGTTCTCACCCAGGAGCTTTTTTTTTTCTTTCTGCATCTAGTGCTCATGATATTTAAAAGGCCAATTCTCTATTTTTAGCTTTTGTGGGTTGGAGCAATACTTCCACATTCAAGGGATAAAGATTGCTCATTAATATTTGTTTGGAGGATGAGGTAATTTCATAAACCAGGGTGTGAAGATCAATAGGGTATGGAATGTTATGAAATTATGAATATCAACTCTAGTGAGAAGGAGCAATTCAATAGAATTATGGTGATGTTGATATGATACAGTTTATTAATCTCTTATGAACTTCATGAATGATTGGAGCATGTGTATAACATGTGGGCCCTGCTTTAATAAGCACAGTGTTGGGCATTAATCAGAATCAAAATAATGGAGATTTCTCCACTTGTATTTGTGAAACCAAAAGATGCATTCAGTTTAGTGGCCTGAGGATATGAGGATATTTTTCCATTGATTTTTAGAGAGAGTGGAAGGGAGAGGGAGAGACAGAGAGGAACTTTGTGTTTCTGGTTGCTAGTTGAGCCATGTTGTTGGTCTCCTTCAACACCAATTGATTACCCCCTGCACGCACCCAGTCCAGGGCCAGGGAACCTGCAACCAAGGTACATACCCTTGACCGGAATTGAATCCAGGACCCTTCAGTCCTCGGGCTGACACTCTATCCACTGAGCCAAACCGGCTAGGGAAAAATTGCCCAAACTCTTAAATATGGCTGACAAGATTCTTTGGTCTTGTTTCTTGTACCTCATCCATTCAAATCACCCATCCCCACCACCAGTTAGTTTTCTGTACTTCCCTCAGGTCACAGAATGTACCGTTCTCTTTCTCACCTTCTAGACTTCCCACATACTGCTCCCACTGCTTGCAGCACTTTTCTCACTTCCTGATTCCAACAGCTGACTTTTGGGTTTCAGTTAACCTATGCATCAGCCAGGATAGGCTAGGTCATGCTACAGTGACAAACATCCCATCTCAGTAGCTTACAACAACAAGGATTTGTTTCTGTTTCACACAAAGTCCTTTGCAGGCCTAGCCCACTCTCCAGTGCAGCCCTCCTCCTTGGGCTGGGACTTACACCTACCAGGGTTTTCTCTGGCCTGGAAATGGTACATGTCAATTGCATTTACAGCCCATTGGCAGAATAGTCACCAGGCCAAGGTCCTGCGTAACATCAAGGGGACAGAAATGTGAAATCTTTCCAGGTGCCAAGAGTGACAAAACTCAGAATTATCCATAAGCAGCACTAACATTTATCTCAAGGTACCACTTCCCATGAGAAGCCCTCCCTGGCCCTCTAAACAGATGGAGCTGGTTTGTGGAGGAGTCTCAATTTTTCTTTTTGGTTTTTGTCCAATTACTACCTCCCCTTTCTCCTTAAAAACATCTTGGCCAGTCACTTTTGATTAGCAGAACAATTTCCATGCAGCTTAAATATTTAGTCCTCTTCACTCTCAAATTTCAATCTCAAGGTCAATTTAAAACTCATCTGATGTTTCTATGCCCAGGTCAGGCTTGGAGCGAAGGATGGTGCATAGTCTCTTTCTACACATTCCCTTCCTTCCTATTGTAGAGACTACCGTCTCCACATTGTTAGGGCAAGAGAAAGGTGAAGGAAAACAGCAGATGTCCCTTCTTTGTACTGACTGAGGTGACATTCCTCTTCTTTGGTTTTCCCTGCTTCTCTGGCCAACACTGGCAAGCCAACAACAGACACCCATTTCAGCAGGTCTCTCTCGAGCTGAGTCTCATAGAGCATATATGTGGGTCCTTTAGGAGACAAGTGTGGGTCTTCCCCAATGCAATTTTTCCTACCCTGGGAGACCAGTCTTCACTTGGACCACATTCACTCTCTCCCCCACCTCCACAAACATAGTCTGCCCCTTAAGCCTCTTTCTGCAGGGCAGCCCTTTGGAGAAGGAGACCAGCAACATGGCTCAAGCCTAGTTACCCTCCAAGGTGTACACTCAACCCACAGGAATCTCTAAATTCCTTCCCACCCCAAATTGTGGATAAGCAAGCGGGTCTGCTACCATCTCCTTTTTGAGTCCTGTCACATTTTGCCTGTTTTCCTTGCTCTGGTTCAGAGAAGCCAGGGGCTGATTGACAAATCCAATGGCTAAGCTATTATCCAGCAGAAATGAAATGTCAGTGCAACTTTCCTGCCAACATTCATGGACAAGTTATCTTGGCTTCAGCATACACAGGGGAGATAAACTAGCCTCTCTTTCTGAACACTGCTAACCCAAAAGACCTTTAACATCTCTCACTCTTGATCATCTTATGCAGACTTGGGGAATAATAGAGTGAGTCTGAACTGATGTCCCGCAGCAAGCCCTCACATGGCTGTCCCTCGCCTGTAAAAACTTCTTGACCTTAGAATGTAGGTTACATGGTATCTTGTCTTCAGAATAGACCAGTGATGTCTAACCTATGACACGCGTGTCAGAGGTGACACGCGAACTCATTTTTTTGGTTGATTTTTCTTTGTTAAATGGCATTTAAATATATAAAATAAATATCAAAAATATAAATCTTTGTTTTACTATGGTTGCAAATATCAAAAAATTTCTATATGTGACACAGCACCAGAGTTAAGTTTGGGTTTTCCAAAATGCTGACACACCGGGCTCAAAAGATTCACCATCACTGGAATAGACACTAACAACACTGTGGGACATCAGGAGAAATCCTAGACTTCATGGAGTTAAGTGCCCTTTTCAAGTGCTCCCAGTGGCCCTGTGCTGTGTGGATATGAGTCCCATCATATCCTGTGGCTCCCCCATTCTAGCAGTCTTGAGACGTTCGGACCCATCATCCTAGAGACCAGCTCAGCACCCACCACATGGTGAGTGCTCAATAAGCATTTTTTGACAAGACCGGGCCAACTAACTTTAGTGTGGGGAGGTTTTAATAAGTTTTTTAAAGATTTGAAAGACAAATACCTGTTTTTAGAAAGCAAATGGAAGATCGTTCAAATAAGGGAAATAATTTGAGGGGTAACTGTGCAGATAGAAAAATTCTGTGCCTATGAATAGAGTTAGGTTTATTTTCATAGAACAAAATGGTGGTCATGTACTATAATAAGAATTTGGTTGCTGTATAGGATACATACTTTCATATATTAATTTTGTGGAATCATCTGCCTCCATTGCATATATCCAATGAAAAGATTGTAAGCTGTCAATATCAAGACATATGGCCTCAATTGTTATGGCATGACTAACCTCCACCCACTTCCTGAATTTTTAGGATAGACTTTTCAGGTAAGGTAAACAGAGTATTGCATCACATTACCTCATTCCTTATAGCTATTGATGCAGTTGCTAACAGTATAATCTCCACTTTAAAGTTACTATTAATTCCCTCCAGTAACTTAGTATATGCTGAGTGAATTCTGAAATCAGTCAGGGCTACAAATATAGTCATGGAATAAATGCTCTGACCAAGCTTTATAAATGCCTAATTAAAAGCATTATTTTGCCTGAAATTCTCTGTATATGGTGTTACATGTTCAGGGTCCTTTTGTGAGAATTCCAGACCAGATGTAATTCACCTGTACTGAATAGGCAGTTGTAAGTTATTCTTACAGAGATTTTTCCAAAGTTAATGAGAACGTGTATGTGTTTTGAACTAGGCATACTTGAAACAGAAGGGTAAAGCTGATTTTCTGGATCACCCTTTTCCACAAGAAATTTTATCCTTGGATCATTCTATGCTGTTTGACTCCTTTTGAACTTTATATAATCGGTGGACTGCTTCGTGACTGTCATGAGAAATGAAAAGGCTTGAGTATAGATAGACTCAGTGAATGGTGTCTGCACTTGGAAAGTTGCCAACTGGTACTCCACTAGGACCAGAGTTTTCCTTTAGACCTCTCCTTGACTGGTTGTGCTTTATGGCAACCTGCAGAAATAGATTATTTGAAGAATCTAGTTCACATCATTTCTGGTTGCAAACTGCCATTCTCTCTCCATTGTTACTTTTTGGAGTGAAAATTCAAGCTGACATTTCAAACAGCCTTGACATTTCCCCTCAGTGTTTCTTGAACTCTTTCTTCTTAACACTCTAAAAATAATCTCCACATATTTCCCCAAGTATTTTATTCCCCTCCCCATAATTTTCCCCCTTTGGTCCATGTACATATCTATCATGAGGCAGTTATAAGAGAGGCAAGAAAAGGGGCAGTCTTTCAACCAGACAGGCTTTTAATGATTAGAAGGAATTCTTGGCTGATTCCTCTCAGACTCTCAATATTCATTATATGAATGCAGAACTTCCTTGCTATCAGAATCTAATCCTTTCCTGAAAACATTGGATAGCAAATTTGTAGATACAGGAAGCTTATATTCTATGATTTTAAGGGGCAAAAATGCTGTATTCCCAGTCCATTCAAAAGCCACAAGCAATTTTCTCAAATATTACTAACATATTCTCAACGCCCTGCGTAACCATCCACCAAGGATTTCTACGTAATCTAAAAACATTTAAAACCTCAGCTACCTAATTTTGTGTGTACAATACTCCATTACATAGTGGAGCAGTGCTTTGCAAACACTGGCATGCATCAGAATCATGTGGGACATTTGTTGAAGCACGGAATCCTGGGACACAGAGTTTCAAGTGCAGTAGGTCTGGGTTTGGACCCAAGAATGAGCAGCTGGTCCAAGATGACATTGAGAGGAGGACTGCTGTAGAGGATATGAATTTCATCTGCAACACTCAGCAAGTATGACTAAAATATCAGTAACCATAGTGGAAATAATATGTTCAAGATGCTTTAAATAATAAAAATTACACTAAGAATAATGGAATGAAAGAACTCAGCGATTTTCAAATAATGGTTACTGACCAATGGAAGAGTTGCTTGAGCAGAGTCTGGTGACCAGAGGAAGGAGATGGAAGCTTCAGTCATGTTTGGGGTTTGGAGATGAGTGGAAGATACAGTGGAAAGGTGGATGTCTCACATCCTACAAGTCCAAATACAAGGAACTGGGGGACATCTTTCTCTGATTGACATGCAAGACTCTCCAAGTGGGTTTGGCTCTGAACTATCATCTGAAGCTGTGGATAAAACTATGTGAAGGGAACAAAAGCTCTCAAAGTGGACATCTGTTCATAGTCTCTTTGCTTAAGCTTATACACCTCCAGATAGCATGAGTCAGGGCTTGTCATTGCATTTCTGGAATGCCGTCTTCCTTTGATGTCATGATCACACTCGCTACAGCAATGGTTTTGAGGATGTGATCTACAATTTCTTTTGAAGATTCAGCATGTGGATCCTCTTCTTCCCTTTCCTCCACTTTCCAAGAAGATATTTTCACTTAATAATTGGGAACGCTGACCTTCTGAATGTTGACGGCACACAGCATGAGGCAGCTAAGATAGGACTGCAACACAGTATACGTCCTCTTACCTGGACTCACACCTTAAATGGGCTTTTCTGGTGTTTGCTTGCTGATTTGCAATAGCGGGTTTTAGATTCAGACAATAAATTTGGAATAAACATTTTTGCAAGTCATTTCAATGAGTAGTTGGAGCATAAGAATTCAGATAATGAGGGATACCTGGTTGAATTAAACTTTTCCTGTGTAGCAGGCTTAGGCCTGGAGACTGTTTATATAGTAATCAACACAATAAATATGGCAATGTCCTTGTGGCCTTATAGATAAAAAGAGAAATAATAAACCAGCAAATTAATAAAATGTATAGCACTTCAAAGTGTGATAAAGACAGAAAGAGGAAAACAAGGGATGCTATTCGAGAGAATAATGTAGAGATAGAGAAGGGGGGAGAGCTCTTCTGAAAAAACTAACATTTTATTTTTGTTTCTACAGAACATTTTGTGTTGAGTTTTCTATGGAAATGTTTAAAGTGCAGAAAAGTGCCAAGAAGAAAATAACAGCCACCCACATTTCCACCATCCAGAAATAACCTCTTAGTACTGTGGCATTGTTACTCCCAAT
The DNA here is from genome assembly GCF_964212035.1 of Myotis nattereri. Taxonomy (NCBI): domain Eukaryota; kingdom Metazoa; phylum Chordata; class Mammalia; order Chiroptera; family Vespertilionidae; genus Myotis; species Myotis nattereri. Next base: position 13,177,291 of record NC_138078.1, read on the forward strand.
TAAAGCATGTAAAAAATCTATTTTGCTGCTGAGAGGAGCAAGGGATTTAATGGAGAACTCAGAGTGGCCTGGTTCAGTCTAGTTCCTGTGGCTATGCAGTAAAGGGAAAATGAAAAAGGATTTGGGATACAACAGGGCTTGGAGATGATGGGGCCAATAAATGGATGAGGGAGAGGGAACCATTAGGATGTATCCCAAGTGTTGGGCATAATGAAATGGGCGGGCGATGATACTGTCATTGGGGAGATGAGAAGAGGGGGGTGCAGAAATAGGTTGGAGGTGGGGAAAGGAGACCAATAGTTCAGTAATTGTAAAGATGCACATGAAACTCCTACACCATTGTAGAAAAGATTCTGGAGCACAGAAGAGGGTATTATTTTCAGGTGTTGCATACAGACACTATTTAAGGAGAATGGAAGGAATCACTTGGGGAGAAAGTTAAGTTTAGAGAAGAGGAATGGGGACAGGACTGAGCTCCAAGGAAAGACAACATGAAAGTGGATTAGAGAAACTGGGTTAAACGAATGAAAATGACTAACCACAGAAGTAGGAGGAAAACCTGATAAGTTCTGTGGTAGGCAGAACAGTGACCTAAAAACAGTCATGTCCTAATCTCTGAAACCTATGAAAGTACAATCTTAAATGGCAAAAGGAACTTTGCTGATGGAATTGAGGTTATGGACCTTAAAGGGGGATAACATGCTAGATTCCCAATTGGGTCCAATGTAATGACCTGGGTCCTTAAAAGTGGAAGAGGGAAGCAGAATAGGTGGTCAGAGCAATGTAATGATGGAAGAAGCAGCAGGAGAGAGTCAAAGTGTTGAGGAACTTAATCCACCATTGCTGGCTTTGGAGGCGGAGGAAGGAGATTGGGAGCCAAGGAATGCAGGAGGCATCTAGAAGTTGTGAACTCCCTTCGCTGACATCCATTGAGAAAATGGGCCCTCAGCCCTACAACCACCTGGAACTGGACTCTGCCTCCAACCTCGATAAACGACAAGCAGATTCTTCCCTAGAGCTTTTGGAAAGGAACCCAGACCTGCCAGCACCTTGATTTTAGCCGGGTGGGAGCGGTACCAGACTCCTGACTGACAATACTATCAGATAATACATTTTGTTGTTTTAAGCCTCTAAGTTTGTAGTAAATTGCTATGGCAGTGAATGCTCAAAAATATTAGCTATTATTATTATCCTTCTTGAGACTGTCTTCCTGATTCTCTTTCAGTAAGTATGGTAACGAGAGTTGCTTCTCTCATTTGTGGCCTGGATGAGTGCTAACGAGGTTAACTAACTACTTATACCAGACAGCGTCAGAGGCCATTGTTGATGAGTCTTCATTATGTCAGCCTGTCTTAATTAATGCCCAGTTCCTAGCTGAGGGCACAGGGATGCTCTCTGCATGCCTAGCAAGGTGTGCTGCTGTCTCCTTACCTCAGTTATGTCTAAGCCATCCTCAGCCCATCATCATAGTTCCTATGCCAGGCTAACGCCTCCTCTTCAGAGAAGCAGATTTGCATACAAAATAACAAAATTGTTGAGATTATTTTGTCTTCGCTGCCTAAATGTCAGGCTCTGACAATTATTTCTTCCCTTTTGTTCTTTCAACATGGGTGATATCATAGTTCCTGACAGCTGGAATTTACTCATCTGTTTAACAGAGCCGCCAAGGGACAACCTGCAGCTCTTTGTCTTAGAGTAATGCTTCTCAACCATGGATGCACATTACAAGCAGCTGGTGTTTTTTATATACATATACGGACACTCAGGATCCACTCTAGGTCAATTGAACCAGAACTTCTGGGCGTGGTGCCTGGGTATGGGTACTTTTTTAAAGCACTCTGGGTATTGGCAAAGTGATGTTGGAGAAGCACTGCCTTAGGGCATTTTCCCTTTCACTGCTGAGAGCTGGGGAGACACCCATTGTGCCCAGATGCCAATTAAAAGTCTGAACCCTGCAGAACTAATGAACAGAGGGATCCACATTGCAAAGTGCTTCCGTAGAGACTGTGGAAAGAGACCTCCAGACACAGAGGTCTCCAAGTGGGGATGGAGGTCTCAGCTGCAGCCACTGTCACTGGTGATACTGTGCTCTGGGTCATCAGGGAGACAGGAATGAGCTAAAGCTGGGAAGGCAAAGATATTTCACTCTTTCATAAGTTTTATTCAGAATGTTCTCTTTTTTTTTTTAGCTAAACAAATATTCATTGATTCTACTTTGACAACATGGCAGACAAAATGCTATCCATCTGTCTTTGTCAGTTTGGGTTGCTTGTAACAAAATACTATAGACTGGGTGGCGTAAACAACAAACATTCATTTCTCACAGTTCTGGAGGTAGGCAGTCCAATATCAAGGTGCCGGCTGATTCCATTTCCAGTGAGAACTCTCTTCCTGGCATACAGATGGCTACCTTCTTGCTGTGCCTTCACATGGCTGGGAGAGGAAGTTCCAGGGTCTGTTCTTATGTGGACACTAGTGCCATCATGGGGCCTCCACCCTCATGATCTCATCTAAACCTAACTACCTCCTAAAGGCCTCACCTCTTAACCATCATCACATTGGAGACATAGGGCTTCAACACATAAACTTTGGGGGAACACAAACATTCAGTCAATAGCAGCACACAATTTCCTAAAAATCTGAACATTGAAATGATCAGTGTCTTCTAGGTACCCCTGGAAGCCCACATAACCTGAGTTCAATAACAGTGGTAGGAAACTTGGTCTTTGGAGTCCTTGGCTAAGACTGACAGGACTACTGTGGTAGGCAAAATGTCCCCCCAAAGGTGTCCATACCCTAATACCTGGAAACTGAATACATTACATGTCAAAAAGGGCTTTGCTGATGTAATTAAGGCTATAGATCTTATAGGAATAATCCTGGACTATCTGGATTAGTTCAGTCTTACAGGTGAGTCCTTAAAAGCAGAGAACCTTCTCTGGCTGAAGGCCAAGAAGATGTTGCAAAAGGGAAAGTCAGAGAGACTCAAAGCATGAGAAATACTCTGCACTATCACAGGAATAAACCCCCCTGAGGCAGCACCATGAGGGACACACACAGCCAGCAGGGGCCTGGGGACCTCAACCTTATACCTACAAGGAACTGGATTCTGCCAACAACCTGAATGAGCTCAGAAAGGGATTGTTCTACAGAACTTCTGAAAAAGAGCTCAGGCCAGCTGACAGCTTGGTTTCAGCCTTGTGAGGCCTGGAACAGAGGGGGCAAGGGAGCTCGCCCAGATTTCTAAAATACAGAACCAAGAGATGATAAATCTGTATTGTTTTTAAACTGCTAAAACTGTGGTAATTTTTAAAGGCAGTAATATAAACTAATATAATTGCCAAGGTGTGTTTTGAGCTATTATCCCACTGATAAGCAATTTTAGTGACATTAACTTTGGTTGTTGAACACAAACCACAAGTAGAGATGAGAAACCTGTCAAGTTTTGGTGGTCCATTTACTCCTGGGATAGTTAGCCTTACGTTGACTTTCCAAAGATGAGTTGTGTGGTGAACACTTGGATTATGTTCCTTTCTACAAAACCCTCAGAGACAATAAAGGGAAATTCTGGTGGGTGTGAGAAATTATGATTCCTAGCCAGGCTTATTTTAAAAATAAAGTCAAAATGAAATGCATGATTTGGAACAGAGGTTTAACTATCATCAGGACAATTTTCTCCTGTAATAGACCTATGAGAGCAATAGGGACTTTTGAGTAATTTATCTTGGTTCTTTCCCATGGATGTTATGCTAAGCAACCAGGCGCATCCATGGCCTTTATGGTCTTCTCAATCTCCCAGCAACAGATTTCTAGCTTCTAGCCAGTGGTCTCATTAGGGAATGCCTGCATTCGAGAATCACAGCGTGACCCTTTAAAAGGCTTCCTTCTGGGTATATTTTATTAACTCCAACAACAGAAACCAACTCTACTCACCTTAAGCAGAAAATGAAATTTACTGCAATAATTTCTGGAACCGCTCACAGAATTAACAGGAAGGTTGGAGAATCAGCTCTGAAAATGGGCAGGAAAAAAGGGAAGCCAGGAAGTTGAATCCACTGCTGAAATTACATCATGGAAAGAGTCGATTACAGAAGCGACCTCTGAGCCACAGATGCTGCCCATGACTCTGTCACCTCTGAAGGCTGGCTACCATGTCTGTAGCTGCAAAGATTTCTAAATTGTGTCCTGATACTACCTCCAGATCCAAAATCCCAAGTGGATGCATTTAATTTTTCTCAGTTTAGATAATATGACAAAAATATCAGTCACCAAGGGTCAGGAAAAGCACATATTTTAGTTTTCTTAGGAGGAGGGGGGACTGTTCTTTCCTCCAAGACTTGTACTGTGGGCCATTCTCCAGACATAGAAAAAGGTGCGAGGTATAGCTCTTCACCCCTTTGGCTCTCAAACATCCCTGAAAACCCCTCTTCTCATATGTCTAAAAATATATGCTTTTAAATATATATATGTGTATAATACCCCCACTTCAAATACTGCAATCTACCCTATCCCCAAAGACAACAACCCAATATTTCCTCAGTAACTTCTTCTAGCTGAAGGAGATCTATTTCTGTTATAATATCTTAACCTCCAACACACTCACTGTGCAATAATGGGGTAAAGGAAGAGGAAAGAAAGGGCAATAACTTGAAATTTGTAAATATATACATGATTCAGTGAGGAAGAGAATCTGCGTAGAGGCTACCTAGTATGGTGCTTGTTTGTGCAGCTGATGATGCGGTATTTATGATATCCCTCCTGTGTTACTCATTCCATGTTCCCATTGCCTTCAGCCTCACTTGGCTGGCTACAGAGAAATACTGGTAAATGTTGACCAAGAAGCTCTCTAAAAAAAAGGTATTCATTATAAATTGTACTGATATAAAGGATGTTTAACACAGAGTTTATGACTAATAATAAAATATACAATGCCCTTTATTGTAAATTCCAGATATAGCCAATCAGTTGTCAAAGGTTGCTGTTTTGTTGTGTTTGTTTTTTGTTTTTTTTACCAACCTGTGCTTGCAGTTCAACCATGATTTGACAAAACCAACCTTCAAATAAAGTATTAACATTCAGTTCAGCCAAGAATTTGTTTTAGCCATTAACTAATGCATGTAGTTTTGACATAGATATCGGTTGATAATTTTGTTTGCATTAACAAGTAAGATGAAAGTAAAAGAAATGAAGATATATGATAGAATTTCATTTATTCATCAATGACATGAACTGCTTTACTAAATCAGATAAGTTTTTAAATATTGGGAGAAGATCCCCTCAAATTTTTATGCTATTCACAATGTAATAGCTACAGATACAACCTGGTTTTAAGTTTAATCTCTATTATTATCATTTTCCCCATCACTTTCTTAAGTCTAGACAATCAACAAAACACAGTATCATGACTTGATCCATTTAAAGAATACATAAACCAGCTCATAAAAATAAGTATGTAGGAATGGAGGAGTGTTGTTATATATACTCTGTCACTCAATTTGTTGAAACCTTTACAAGTATGTGCTAAATGTTACATAGTGATCTATTGACAAAAATTATTTTTAATGATGTTTCAACTCCCAGCTCATAAATTTTTCAGTTTTGTTGAAAGCAAAGATTTAGAACTATATGATTTGAGAAATCACTTGTCATCTACTTTCAGCACAATTTACTTTCTCCATTTTTGAAAGTATACTGCAAAGACATTACTATGACTTACAGCTACTTATTTTACTTGTTCTTTCTCTAACTGGCATCTCATTTAGCCTTTATACTTAGAAAAGTTTAGAAAATACTTTTAAGTATTTGTCACTACAATATAATTTATAAAGTAATTTTATATAGTCACATGCTTTCACTATATTTTCATCAAAAGCTTAGAACTGCAGCCCTAGCCCATTTGGCTCCGTAGACAGAGCGTCGGCCTGTGGACCAAAGGATCCCTGGTGTGATTCCAGTCAAGAGCATATACCTTGGTTGCAGGCTCCTCCCCGGCCCAGACCATGGTCAGGGCTTGAATGAGAGAAACCAATCTATGTGTTTCTCTCTCATCAATGTTTCTCTCTGTCTTTCCCTCTCTCTTCCACACTCCCTAAAAATCAATGGAAAAATATCCTCGGATGAGGATTAACAACAACAACAAAAAAAAAATGCTTAGAACTGCAGCTTTAGCTCATCCAAGTTACGGAAAATGTATTATCTATATAGGGAAGCCCGTCCTCATTGTCAAACCAGTTAATCAAATCAGACTTACCTCTGACTTTCTCTGTGTGAAATCTCATATTAGCATGGACTTCTCACAGAATGGAAGTCTTTTTTTTAGTATTTTTTTTTATTGCTTAAAGTATTACAAAGGGTATTACATATGTGTCCATTTTATCCCCCCGCCCTAGACAGTCCCCCAGCCTCCCCTATCCCCCAGTGTCTTATGTCCATTGGTTATACTTATATGCATGCATACAAGTCCTTTAGTTGATCTCTTACCCCCCTACCTCCTGCCCCCCAACCCTCCCCGGCCTTCCCGCTGCAGTTTGACAGTCTGTTTGAGGCAGCTCTGCCTCTGTATCTATTATTGTTCAAAAGTTTATAATGTTCTCTATTATCCATGAATGAGTGAGATCATGTGGTATGTTTCCTTCACTTAGCATAATGCTCTCCAGTTCCATCCATGACGTTGCAAATGGTAAGAGTTCCTTCCTTTTTAGAGCAGCATAGTATTCCATCGTGTAGATGTACCACAGTTTTCTAATCCATTCATCTACTGATGGACACTTAGGCTGTTTCCAGATCTTAGCTATGGTGAATTGTGCTGCTATGAACATAGGGGTGCATATATCTTTTCTGATTGGTGTTTCTGGTTTCTTGGGATATATTCCTAGAAGTGGGATCACAGGGTCAAATGGGAGTTCCATTTTCAGTTTTTTAAGGAAACTCCATACTGTCTTCCATAGTGGCTGCACCAGTCTGCATTCCCACCAGCAGTGCACAAGTGTTCCTTTTTCTCCACATCCTCTCCAGCACTTGTCGTTTGTTGATTTGTTGATGATAGCCATTCTGACAGGTGTGAGATGGTACCTCATTGTTGTTTTGATTTGCATCTCTCGGATGATTAGTGACTTTGAGCATGTTTTCATATGTCTATTGGCTTTCTGAATATCCTCTTTTGAAAGGTGTCTATTTAGGTCCTTTGCCCATTTTTTTATTGGATTGTGTATCTTCCTTTTGTTAAGTTGTATGAGTTCCCTATAGATTTTGGAGATTAGGCCCTTATCTGATATGACATTGGCAAATATGTTTTCCCACACAGTGGGCTTTCTTGTTGTTTTGTTGATGGTTTCTTTTGCTGTGCAGAAGCTTTTTATTTTGATGTAGTCCCATTTGTTCATTTTCTCTTTAGTTTCAAGTGCCCTAGGAGCTGTATCAGTGAAGAAATTGCTTCGGCATATGTCTGAGATTTTGTTGCCTTTGGATTCTTCTAGAATTTTTATGGTTTCCTGTCGTACATTTAAGTCCTTTATCCATTTTGAGTTTATTTTTGTGTATGGTGTAAGTTGGTGGTCTAGTTTCATTTTCTTGCATATATCTGTCCAATTTTCCCAACACCATTTATTGAAGAGACTATCTTGGCTCCATTGTATGTTCTTGCCTCCTTTGTCAAATATTAATTGAGCATATTGGTTCGGGCCGATTTCTGGGCTCTCTATTCTATTCCATTGATCTATATGCCTATTCTTGTGCCAGTACCAGGCAGTTTTGAGAACAGTGGCTTTGTAATACAACTTGATATCTGGTATTGAGATCCCACCTACTTTGTTCTTTTTCAGGATTACTGCAGCTATTCGGGGTCTTTTTTTATTCCAGATGAATTTTTGGAGAGTTCGTTCTAGATCTCTGAAGGATGCCGTTGGTATTTTAATGGGAAGTGCGTTGAATTTATAGATTGCTTTGGGTAGTATGGACATTTTAATGATGTTGATTCTACCAATCCATGAACATGGTATGTTCTTCCATCTGTTTATGTCTTCCTCTATATCTTTTTTCAACGTTCTGTAGTTTTCTGAGTAGAGGTCTTTTACCTCTTTAGTTAAGATTATTCCTAGGTAGCTTAGTTTTTTTGGTGCAATGGTAAACGGGATTGTTTTTATAATCTCTCTTTCTGAAAGTTCACTATTGGTGTATAGAAATGCCTCAGATTTCTTCGGGTTAATTTTGTATCCTGCTACATTGCCAAATTCATGTATTAAGTCTAGTAGCTTTTTGATGGAGTCTCTAGGGTTTTGTATGTATAATATCATGTCGTCTGCAAATAAGGACAGTTTTACTTCCTCTTTTCCAATTTGGATGCCTTTTATTTCTTCTTCTTGCCGAATTGCAATGGCTAACACTTCCAGTACTATGTTGAACAGGAGTGGTGAGAGGGGGCATCCCTGTCTTCTTCCTGTTCTTAGGGGAAATGGTGTAAGTTTTTGTCCATTGAGTATGATGTTGGCTGTGGGCCTGTCATATATGGCTTTTATTATGTTGAGGTATGATCCTTCTACTCCCACCTTGCTGAGAGTTTTTATCAAAAATGGGTGTTGAATTTTGTCAAATGCTTTTTCTGCATCAATTGATATGACCATGTGGTTTTTTTCTTTCAATTTGTTTATGTGATGTATCACGTTTATTGATTTGCGGATATTGTACCATCCTTGCATCCCTGGGATAAATCCGACTTGGTCATGGTGTATGATCTTTCTGATGTACTGCTGAATCCGATTTGCTAAGATTTTGTTGAGGATTTTGGCATCTATGTTCATGAGGGATATTGGCCTGTAATTCTCTTTCATTGTGTTGTCTTTACCTGGTTTTGGTATTAGGATGATGCTGGCTTCATAGAATGAGCTTGGAAGTGTTCCTTCCTCTTGAATTTTTTGTAGTAGTCTGAGGAGGATAGGTTTTAGTTCTTCCTTGAATGTTTGGTAAAACTCCCCTGTGAAGCCGTCTGGTCCTGGGCTTTTGTTTGCTGGAAGCTTTTTGATGACTGCTTCAATTTCTTCCATAGTTATTGGCCTGTTGAGATCTTTAGATTCTTCCTGATTGAGTTTTGGAATGTTGTATTTTTCAAGGAATTTGTCCATTTCCTCCAGGTTGTCTAGTTTGTTGGAGTAGAGCTGTCCATAGTATTTTTTAACAATCATTTGTATTTCTGTGGGGTCTGTTGTTATTTCGCCTCTATCATTTCTGATTTTGTTTATTTGGGTCCTCTCTCTTTGCTTCTTGGTGAGTCTGGCTAGAGGTTTGTCAATCTTGTTTATCCTTTCGAAGAACCAGCTCTTGGTTTCATTGATTTTCTGTATTATTTTTTTGGTCTCTATGTTATTTATTTCTGCTCTAATCTTTATTATCTCCTTCCTTCTGCTCACTCTGGGGTTTTCTTGTTGCTCTCTTTCTAATTCTTTGAGTTGTAGGGTTAGCTGATTTACTACCATTTTTTCTTGTTTTTTGAGATAGGCCTGTAGAGCTATAAACTTCCCTCTCAGGACTGCTTTCATTGTGTCCCATAGGTTTTGGAGTGCTGTGTTTTCATTGTCATTCGTTTCCAGGATGTTTTGAATTTCTTCTTTGATTTCATTGGTAACCCAATCAATATTTAATAGCATGCTATTCAGCTTCCGGGTGTTTGAGTATTTTGAGTTGTTTTTATTGTAGTTTATTTCTAATATTATGCCATCGTGGTCTGCGAAGATGCTTTTTATGATTTCAATCTTCTTGAATTTGGGGATACTTTGCTTGTGACCCAATATATGGTCTATTTTTGAATATGTGTCATGAGCACTTGAGTAGAATGTATATTCCGTGGCACTGGGGTGAAGTGTTCTGAAGATGTCTATTAAGTCCATCTGATCTAGTGAGTCATTTAGTATTGCTGTATCTTTGCTGATTGTTTGTCTAGAGGACTTATCCAGTGATGACAGTGGTGTATTAAAGTCCCCTACTATGATTGTATTGTTGTCGATCTCTCCTTTGATATCTTCCAGAAGATTTTTTATGTATTTGGGTGCTCCTGCATTGGGTGCATATATGTTTATCAGGGTTATATCTTCTTGTTGTATTGATCCTTTTAGTATTATGAAGTGGCCTTCCGTATCTCTTGTTATGGCCTTCACTTTGAGGTCTATTTTGTCCGATATAAGTATTGCTACCCCAGCTTTCTTTTCTTTTCTATTAGCCTGAAAGATATTTTTCCATCCCTTCACTTTCAGTCTTTGTGAGTCCTTTCTAATGAGGTGGGTCTCTTGTAGACAGCAAATGTATGGGTCATGATTTTTTATCCATTCAGCCACTCGATATCTTTTGGTTGGAGCATTTAGCCCGTTTACATTTAAAGTTATTATTGAAAGGTACTTGTTTGTAGCCATTTCTTTTTTTTGTGTGGCTGTTTTCTTTCTGGGATTTTTATTTCTTCTTTTTATACCAGTCCCTTTAGCATTTCTTGCATTGCTGGCTTGGTGGTGATAAACTCCCTTAGCCTTTTTGTGTCTGTGAAGCTTCTTATTTCCCCTTCAATTTTGAATGATAGCCTTGCTGGATAGAGTATTCTTGGATTCAGTCCTTTGCTTTGCATCACTTTGTAAATTTCCGTCCATTCTCTTCTGGCCTGATGTGTTTCTGTTGAGAAATCATTCGATAATCTAATGGGAGATCCCTTGTATGTAACTTTCCGTCTCTCTCTTGCAGCCTGTAAGATTCTCTCTTTGTCCTGAATATTTGCCATGGTAATTATGATATGTCTTGGTGTGGGTCTTTTCGGGTTCACCTTGCTTGGGACTCTCTGGGCTTGTGTGACTTTTTTCTTCCCCACCTCAGGGAAGTTTTCTGATATTATTTCTTCCAATAGGTTTTCTAATCCTTGTTCCTCTTTCTGTTGTTCTGGCACCCCTATTATTCGTATGTTGTTTCGTTTCATGTTGTCCCAAAGCTCCTTAGGCTCTCCTCCTGTCTTTTAATTTTTTTCTCCAACTGAAGTACAGTTTGGGTGTGTTTTGCTTCCCTGTCTTCTAATTCACTAATTCGGTCTTCCGCTTCTCCTAGTCTACTGTTGATACTTTCAATGGTGTTCTTTATTACAGCTATATCGCACTTCATTTCTTCTTGGGTCTTACTTAAGTTGTCGATTTTTTCATCTGTTTCTTCTTGCTTCTTGGATAAGTTGTCGATTTTTTCCTCCATCCGGTGTATGCACTCTAGGACCCTTATTCTGAATTCTTTTTCTGTCATGTTGTATGCCTCTGTATCACTTAGCTGCTTTACTGGTGAGTCCTCCTTTTCTTTCCTTTGGGGATTTCTTTGTCTACCCATGTTTGATCTCACTGACGTATATAGATATTGAGTCGTTCAGTGGCTGCTCCCTAGGTGGCAGTGGCTCCTCGGGCTGTGGTTGCTCCTTGGGCAGTTGTGGTAGCAGCTGCTCCTCTGTTGTTAGCGGGTCTTCTGATGGGTGCTGTTCACAGCTGTTGTGGCTCTTCTGGCTGGTGGAGGGAGGCTTCACCCACAGCAGCTGTTCCTCAGACAGAGCGTGTGGAGATCAGGAGGCCGCTGTTGCTTGGATCTGCTGCGTTGATTTAAAGGCACAAAATACAACACAACAAGGCACAACGTACCAGGCACTGAACACAAATGAATTATGGTATTAATAACCCCAAATAAAGATGGCCACCCGAGCTAAGAGAGTTGGGTGTAAGGAAGAAAGAAGAGAAAAAGATAGAGAGAAAAACAGAAAAAAGAGGGAAAAAAAAGAAGAAAAAGAAAAAAAAAGAAAAATAGAATGAAGTAGAAGAGGGGAGGAGACTATTCATATGAGGAGAAAACTCCGATAGAACCGCCACTAATCCCAACAAATTCCAGCAACGGATCCCTGGAGTGAATACAAACTACAAACAGCCAATAATATCAAGTGGTGCAAGGGAAAGCAGAAGCACAAAAATAACTGGCCGGGGAGGGGGGGGAATGGGAGACAGAAAAAGAAAAAGAAAAAGCAGAACAACCTCACATACAATCCTTAAAGAAAAGAAAAGAAAAAAAACCCCAATATACTCAACAATCGAGCAAGCAACAACAGAACAATAGAGAAAAGGAGAGAATAAAAAATTTGGATAGTGAAGAAAGATAAGGGAGAGGTGGATAAGGATTTAGAGCAGGTGATTGGAAAAGGGATATATAAGTAGGGTGAAATTTAGACAGGGCGTATGAAGAATAGGGAAAATCTAAAGCAGGAATAGGGTAAGAGAAACAGGACAGCAAAAGGGGGAAAGTGGGGAAGAGAGTTTTAGCACGGCAGCACTATTGAGGTAGAGGAAAATGATGCTAAAGGAACGATGAAAATAGAATGGAGAACCTTAGTCCCAAAATAAAATAGAGAGAAAATAAAATGACACTTTTAAAAAAAATGGTAAAATGGCAGCAGTAATAATACTGGTTAAAAATAAAAATGTAGTAATTAAAAGGGTAAAATCAGGTGGTGAGAAAAGAAAATAAATGGTTTCTTAGTTAAAAGGTGAAACAATAATTAAAAAAAAAATTAAAAAAAAAATGGGCTGTAATGAAGGTGCTTCAGATCTTCTGCTCCTCTTTTTGGCACACCAGGTATTCAGGGGAATGTTGAATTTCCCTCTGATACACTGTTCCTCTGTGTTGTAAGCCACAGTCCTGATTTTAAGGCAGGCTACATTGGTTTCCCAGACAGCCCTTATCTGTATTTACAGAAGAGTCAGTTCGTGGTTCTGCCTCTGGGTGGCAGTGCGTCAGGATTGACCTCTGAGGGAATAGGACCTCTCTGACCAGGTGTTCTCTATTGTACCAGAAGCTGGTTTGGAATGTCCTCCGCCCAGAGCTGGTTTTCCAGTAGTCACTCCCCGCTCTGTTTCCCAGGCTCCCCCAAAACAGCCTTCCCTTACAAGCTCTGTGACTGACCCCAACTGGGTAGTCCCTTGCACTGGGTTCAACAATCAAACGCACAGATTTAAGAGCCTGGGAAGTTGTGCGAACTCGCAACGCTTTACCTTCCAAATCTGCGCGAAGTCTCTGCGCGCGCTCTGGCTCCTGGCACCGAGTAGCCGGCAAACTGGCGTAATCTGAGGCTGCCCGTTTGTGTCCCGTCCAACTGTGGGCTTATTTACAGCGTTCCCTTCTGCCAGCAGCCCTGGGGGTGCCCTTCCACACTCGTGGGTCACGCTGGCTCCAACGGCCGCGGTCTTTGTGGGGCGCAGAGCCCCCACCCCCCTGCGCGCGTTCCACTCTCCAACCTAAACTGCAAACCGCACCTTTGGGGAAAGTCTAACCTTTCTGTGGGGAGAAGCAGAGTTCCTCTGAGTTCACGTAGTCGAGCTGCTTGAGAGCCGTTGTTGCCGGGTTAGTAGCTGGTCTCTGGATGCCGGTGACAGTCACCCAAGATGGCACGGTCTCCGCGGCTGTGCCGGCGCACCTGGAGAGGTTTCAGCCTCAGCCTCTAACCGTTCCCTTTATCTAGGATTTCTCTGTCTTTCCTGGCTGCAGACTGTCTCAGCTGAATCTCCTCTGCTTATTCGGGCTGTATGCTACCCGTTTCCAGCTGCCCGCCCTTATCTGCTCCGGGACAAGGCACCGACACGTCTGTCTAAACCTCCGCCATTTTCTTCCTCCAGAATGGAAGTCTTAAGATAGTTCCTCTTCTTACAGGCAGCTGCCTTCCAAGAGGCAGGAAGTGACCAGCCAGTTAAGGGCTACACCTAAAAGTAGCACAGTATCTCTTTGCTCTATTCTATTGATCAAAGCAGTCACAGAGCCCACCTGATTCAAAGGGTGGAGAAATAGAAACCCCCTCTCACTGGGGGAGTCCCAAGGTTGTATTTCAGAACACCACTTGTATCATATCATTGCAGCCATCTTTGGAAAATATGATCTGCCATAGCCAGTTTCTGAGAACGTATTTTATCAGTACACAGAAACTGAGGAAGAAGAAAAAAATGGCAGAGGTATAGACGGACGTGTCCGTGCCTTGTCCCGGAGCTGTTAGGGTGAGCAGCTCAAGCGGGTAGCATACAGCCCAAATAAGCACAGGATATTCAGCTGAGAGACAGTTTGCAGCCGGGAAAGGCAGAGGAATCCTGGAGAAAGCGGATTGAAAGTTGGAGACTGCGGCTGAAATCTCTCCCGGAGCGCCGGCTCAGCCGCAGAGACGGGGCCATCTTGAGTGGCTGTTTTTGGAAACGTATCCTGTACACCCAAAAACCGGGCATCCAGAGATCAGCTGCTAACCCGGAAAACACCAGATCTGAGACAGCACGGCTACGTGGAGTCCTGCTTCTCACGGAAAGGTCAGGTCTCACCTGAAGGTGCAGTTGGCAATTCAGGTTGGGGAGAGGAGTGTGCGTGGGGAGATTTGCGCCCCACAAAGACCACGGCCTTTGGGGCCAACGTGATCCGCGAATGTGGAAGAGCTCCCACAGGGCTACTGGCAGAAGGGAACGCTTAAAATTAGCCCATAGCTGGACTGGATGCAAAAAAGGCAACGTCAGATTTTGCCAGTGTGCAGGCTGCTTAATGTAAGGAGATAAAGGGTGCGCAGAAGAGACTCCATGTGCTGGAAGGTGCAGGGTTGCGAATTCGCACAACTCCGCAGGCTCTTGTTTTTTGTTTTGTTTTGTTTTTTTCTCTCTTCCCCTTAAATCTTTGCGTTTGATTATTAAACCCAGTGCACAGGATTGCCCAGTTGGGGACACTCAGAGAGACTGCAGGGGAAAGTTGTTTTTGTGGAAACTGGGGAACAGAGTGGGTTAACGATTAAAGAACCAGCTCTGGGCAGTGGACTACCCCAAACCAGTTTTAAGTGCAATAGAGGGGAAAAAAAACCCCTAACTACAGCAAAGAGAGGCCATGTAGCCTCGGAGGTCAATCCAGAAACACTGCCACCCGGAGGCTGAGCCACAAACTGACTCTTAGGTAAACACAAATTAAGGCAGTCTGGGAAACAAATACAGCCTGCTTTAAAATCAGGACTGTGGTTTACAACACAGAGGAACAGTGTATCGCAGGGAAATTCAACACTCTCCTGAATACCTGGCAGGACTAAGGCATGCCAGACTGACGAGTAGAAGAACCGAAGGACCTTCACTACTGCAAATTTTTATTTATTTATTTATTTATTTATTTATTTATTTATTTATTCGTTCATTCTTTTTTCACCTTTTAACTAAGAAACCAATTTTTTTTCTTTTTTCATCACTTGATCTTACCCTTTTAATTACTACATTTTTATTTTTAACCAGTATTATTACTACTACCATTTTACCATTTTTTTAAATGTCATTTTATTTTCTCTTTATTTTATTTTGGGATTAGTGTTCTACATTCTGTTTTCATCGTTCCTTTTGCATCATTTTTCTCTAGCTCAAATTTACCTCTATGCTAAAACCCTCTTCCTCACTTTTCCCCTTTTGTTCTCCTGTGTCTCTTACCCTATTCCTGCTTTAGATTTTCCCTATTCCTTCTTTTTACCCCTTGTCAAAATTTCACCCTACTTATATATCCTATTTCCAATCCCCTGCTCTAATCCTTATACACCTCTCCCTTATCTTTCTTCACTATCCAAATTTTTTTTCTTCTTTTCTCTCTCTATTGTTTTGTTGTTGTGTGCTTGATTTTTGAGTATAATGATTTTTTTAGCATTGTTTGTGAGGTTGTTTTGCTTTCTCTTTTTATTTTTCTGTTGGTTTCCCCCCGCCCCGCCCCCCCAGTTATTTTTGAGCTTTTGTTTTCCCTTGCCTCACTTGATATTTTTGGTTGGTTGTAGTTTGCATTCATCTCCAGGGATCTGTTGCAGGAATTTGTTGGGATTAGTGGCAGTTCTATCAGAGTTTTCTCCTCATAAAAATAGTCTCTTCCCCTCTTCTACTTCATTCTCTCTTTTCTCTTACTTTTTTTTCCTCCTTTTTCCCAATTACATTTTGGCACTCCTTTTTTCTTTTTCTTTTTTCTCTTTTCCCTTTTATCTTTTTCTCTTCTTTCTTCCTTATCCCCTAATTCTCTTACCTCTGGTGGTCACCTTTATTTGGGGTTATTAATATCGTGAATACATTTGTGTTCAGTGCCTGGTACATTGTGCCTTGTCGTGTTGTGTTTTGTGACTTTAAATCAACACAGCAGATCCAAGCAACAGCAGCCTCCTGATCACCACACCTTCTGTCTG
Source organism: Myotis nattereri (assembly GCF_964212035.1). Classification (NCBI taxonomy): domain Eukaryota; kingdom Metazoa; phylum Chordata; class Mammalia; order Chiroptera; family Vespertilionidae; genus Myotis; species Myotis nattereri. The sequence continues at coordinate 13,193,492 of NC_138078.1, forward strand.
AGGAACAGCAGCTGTGTGTGAAGCCTCCCCCTACCAGCCAGAGGAGCCACCACAGCTGTGAACAGCATCCACCACAAGAGCGGCTGCCAACTGAGGAGCAGCTGCTACCACAACCACCCGAGGAGCAACCACAGCCCGAGGAGCCGCTGCCACCCGGGGAGCAGCCACTGAACGACTCAACATCTAGATATGTCAGTGAGATCAAACATGGGTAGACAGAGAAACCCCCAAAGAAAAGAAAAGGAGGACTCGCCAGAAAAGTAGCTAAGTGAAACCGAGGCATGCAGCATGAGGGAAAAAGAATTCAGATTAAGGGTCCTAGAATGCATAAACCGGATGGAGGAAAAAATCAACAACTTATGCAAGAAGCAAGAAGAAACAGATGAAAAAATCAATAAATTATGTAAGAACCAAGAAGAAATGAAGAGTGATATAGCTGCAATAAAAAACACCACTGAAAGTTTCAACAGTAGACTAGGAGAAGCAGAGGACCAAATTAGCGAATTAGAAGGCAGGGAAACAGAACACACCCAAACTGAACAGCAATTGGAGAAAAATATTAAAAAACAAGAGGGAACTATGGGACAACATGAAACGAAACAACATACGAATAATAGGGGTGCGAGAATAACAGAAAGAGGAACAAGACTTAGAAAACCTATTTGAAGAAATAATATCAGAAAACTTCCCTGAGATGGGGAGGGGAAAAGTCACACAAGCACAGAGAGTCCCAAACAAGGTGAACCTGAAAATACCCACACCAAGACACATCATAATTACCATGGCAAATATTCAGGACAAAGAGAGAATCTTACAGGCTGCAAGAGAGAGACGGAAAGTTACATACAAGGGATCTCCCATTAGATTATCGAATGATTTCTCAACAGAAACACATCAGGCCAGAAAAGAATAGACAGAAATTTACAAAGTGATACAAAGCAAAGGACTGAATCCAAGAATACTCTATCCAGCAAGGCTATCATTCAAAATTGAAGGGGAAATAAGAAGCTTCACAGACAAAAAAAGGCTAAGGGAGTTTATCACCACCAAGCCAGCAATGCAAGAAATGCTAAAGGGACTGGTGTAAAAAGAAGAAATTAAAAGCTCAGAAAGAAAACAGCCACAAAAAATAGAAATGGCTACAAACAAGTACCTATCAATAATAACTATAAACGTAAATGGACGAAATGGTCCAATCAAAAGACATAGAGTGGCTGAATGGATAAAAAAACATGACCCATATATTTTCTGTCTACAAGAGACCCACCTCAGAATAAGGGACTCACACGGACTGAAAGTGAATGGATGGAAAAATATCTTTCAGGCAAAAGGAAATGAAAAAAAAGCTGGGGTAGCAATACTTATATCGGACAAAATATACCTCAAAGTGAAGGCCATAAAAGAGATAAGGGAGGCCACTATATAATACTAAAGGATGAATACAACAAGAGGATATAACCCTGATAAACATATATGCACCCAATGCAGGAGCACCTAAATACATAAAAAAAAACTCCTGGAAGATATCAAAGGAGAGATCGACAACAATACAATCATAGTAGGGGACTTTAATACACCACTGACATCACTGGATAAATCCTCTAGACAAAAATTGGGCAAAAAACAGCAATCCTAAATGACTCACTAGATCAGATGGACTTAATAGACATCTTCAGAACACTTCACCCCAAAGCCACAAACTATACGTTCTTCTCAAGTGCTCATGGGACATCTTCAAAAATAGACCACATATTGGGTCACAAACAAAGTCTTCCCAAATTCAAGAAGATTGAAATCATACCAAGCATCTTCTCAGACCACAAGGGCATAATATTAGAAATAAACTACAATAAAAACAACTCAAAATACTCAAACACGTGGAAGCTGAATATCATGTTATTAAATATTGATTGGGTTACCAATGAGATCAAAGAAGAAATTTAAAACATCCTGGAAACGAATGACAATGAAAACACAGCACTCCAAAACCTATGGGACACAATGAAAGCAGTCCTGAGAGGGAAGTTTATAGCTCTACAGGCCTATCTCAACAAACAAGAAAAAATGGTTGTAAATCATCTAAATCTACAAGTCAAAGAATTAGAAAGAGAGCAACAAGAAAAGCCCAGCGTGAGCAAAAGGAAGGAGATAATAAAGATTAGAGCAGAAATAAATGTCATAGAGACCCAAAAAACAATACAGAAAATCAATGAATCCAAGAGCTGGTTCTTTGAAAGGATAAACAAGATTGACAAACCTCTAGCCAGGCTCACCAAGAAGCAAAGGGGGAGGATCCAAATAAACAAAATCAGAAATGATAGAGGCAAAATAATAACAGACCCCACAGAAATACAAATGATTGTTAAAAAATACTATGAACAACTCTACTCCAACAAACTAGACAACCTGGAGGAAATGGACATATTCCTAGAAAAATACAACATTCCAAAACTCAATCAGGAAGAATCTAAAAATCTCAACAGGCCAATAACTATGGAAGAAATTGAAGCAGTCATCAAAAAGCTTCCCAATACACAAAAGCTCAGGACCAGACGGCCTCACAGGGGAGTTTTACCAAACATTCAAGGAAGAACTAAAACCTATCTTCCTCAGACTACTACAAAAAATCCAAGAGGAAGGAACACTTCCAAGCTCATTCTATGAAGCCAGCATCACCCTAATACCAAAACCAGGTAAAGACAACACAATGAAAGAGAATTACAGGCCAATATCCCTCATGAACATAGATGCCCAAATCCTCAACAAAATCTTAGCAAATCGGATCCAGCAGTACATCAGAATGATCATACACCATGACCAAGTAGGATTTATCCCAGGGATGCAAGGATGGTACAATATCTGCAAATGAATAAACGTGATACATCACATAAACAAATTGAAAGAAAAAAACCACATGGTCATATCGATTGATGCAGAAAAGGCGTTTGACAAAATCCAACACCCATTCTTGATAAAAACTCTCAGCAAGGTGGGAGTAGAAGGATCATACCTCAACATGATAAAAGCCATATATGACAAACCCACAGCCAACATCATACTCAATGGACAAAAACGAACACCATTTCCTCTAAGAACAGGAATAAGACAGGCATGCCCATTCTCACCACTCCTGTTCGACATAGTACTGGAAGTATTAGCCATTGCAATTAGACAAGAAGTAATAAAAGGCATCCAAATTGGAAAAGAAGTAAAACTGTCCTTATTTGCGGATGACATGATATTATACATAAAAAACCTTAAAGAATCCATCAAAAAGCTATTAGACTTAATAAATGAATTTGGTAATGTAGCAGCATACAAAATTAACGCCAAGAAATCTATGGCATTTCTATACACCAATAGTGAACTTACAGAAAGAGAGACTAAAAAACAATCCCATTTACCATCGCACCAAAAAAATTAAGCTACCTAGGAATGAACTTAACTAAAGAGGTAAAAGACCTCTACTCAGAAAACTACAGGACGTTGCAAAAAGAGATAGAGGAAGGCATAAACAGATGGAAGAACATACCATGTTCATGGATTGGTAGAATCAACATCATTAAAATGTCCATACTACCCAAAGCAATCTATAAATTCAACACACTTCCCATTAAAATACCAACAGCATGTTTTACAGACCTAGAACAAAATCTCCAAAAATTCATCTGGTATAAAAAAAGACCCCGAATAGCTGCAGTGATCCTGAGAAAGAACAAAGTTGGTGGGATCTCAATACCAGATATAAAGCTGTATTACAAAGCCACTCTTCTCAAAACTGCCTGGTACTGGCACAAGAACAGACATATAGATCAATGGAATAGAATAGAGAGCCCAGAAATCAGCCCCAACCAATACGCTCAATTAATATTTGACAAAGGAGGCAAGAACATACAATGGAGTCAAGATAGTCTCTTCAATAAATGGTGTTGGGAAAATTGGACAGATACATGCAAGAAAATGAAACTAGACCACCAACTTACACCATACACAAAAATAAACTCAAAATGGATAAAGGTCTTAAATATATGATGGGAAACCATAAAAATACTAGAAGAATCCAAAGGCAACAAAATCTCAGACATATGCCGAAGCAATTTCTTCACCGCTACAGCTCCTAGGGCATTGGAAACTAAAGAGAAAATAAACAAATGGGACTGCATCAAAATAAAAAGCTTCTGCACAGCAAAAGAGACCATCAACAAAACAACTAGAAAGCCCACTACATGGGAGAACATATTTCCCAATGTTATCACTGATAAGGGTTTAATCTCCAACATTTATAGGGAACTCATACAACTCAACAAAAGGAAGATAAACAATCCAATCAAAAAATGGGCAAAGGACCTTAATAGACACCTTTCAAAAGAGGACATTCAGAAAGCCAAGAGACATATGAAAACATGCTCAAAGTCACTAATAATCTGACAGATGAAAATCAAAACAACAATGAGATACCATCTCACACCTGTCAGAATGGCTATCATCAACAAATCAACAAACTACAAGTGCTGCAGAGGATGTGGAGAAAAAGGAACACTCGTGCACTGCTGGTGGGAATGCAGACTGGTGCAGCCACTATTGAAGACAGTATGGAATTTCCTCAAAAAACTAAAAATGTAACTCCCATTTGACCCTGTGATCCCACTTCTAGGAATATATCCCAAGAAACCAGAAACACCAATCAGAAAGGATACATGTACCCATATGTTCATAGCAGCACAATTCACCATAGCTAAGATCTGGAAACAGCCTAAGTGTCCATCAGTAGATGAATGGATTAGAAAACTGTGGTACATCTACACGATGGAATACTATGCTGCTGTAAAAAAGAAGGAACTCTTACCATTTGCAACAGCATGGTTGGAACTGGAGAGCATTATGTTAAGTGAAATATGCCAGTCACTGAAGGAAAAATACCACATGATCTCACTCATTCATGGATAATAAAGACCATTATAAACTTATGACCAAAAATTGATACAGAGGCAGAGCTGCCTCAAACAGACTGTCAAACTGCAGGGGGAAGGCCAGGGAGGGTAGGGGGCAGAAGGGGGGGGGGGTAAGAGATCAACCAAAGGACTTATATGCATGCATATAAGCAAAACCAATGGACATAAAATACTTGGGGGTAGGGGAGGCCAGTGGATTGTAAATGGACGGGGGGAAACAGGAGATATATGTAATACCCTTTGTAATACTTTAAGCAATAAAACAATTTTTTTTAAAAAAAGAAACTGAGGAAACAACCTGGGGATGGTTTCATTTCCCACTGTCCTTACCATGAGGTGGGCTCCTGTCGAGCCTCCATTAATCATCTGACTAATCTGACTAATGGGCCATGATAACTTTCAGGGTCCTCAGGATTTAGTGTTATTGTAGAGCCAGTGTCCAACAATCCCCCACAGACATACGTGTTTTCATTTTCCCAGGGCACATTTACTGTGGTAAGTAATGGAGTCTCTCTGATGAGGGCTAGAAGGAAGAGTCAGGATGTACTGAGGGAAGTTTTTGCAGAGCCCTTTCTTGGATCATATAGCCTCCGCTTCATTCAAGGAACTTTGGTCTAGAAGTTGGGTGACTTAGGTTTTAGAATTGGATGAGAAGCCTTAACTCAGGATTTTTCAATTTGGGTGCATGTCAAACCTCTGTTAACAAGATGTGGAGTTTTGTTGTGATTGTAAAAACCAAATAGGGCCTTAGTAGACTATCTAGGACAGCCTTGGGCAAACTACGGCCCACGGGCCGGATCCGGCCCGTTTGAAGTGAATAAAACTAAAAAAAAAGAGAGACCGTACCCTTTTATGTAATGATGTTTACTTTGAATTTATATTAGTTCACACAAACACTCCATCCATGCTTTTGTTCCGGCCCTCCGGTCCAGTTTAAGAACCCATTGTGGCCCTTGAGTCAGAAAGTTTGCCCTTCCCTGATCTAGGATCTTCAGACCTGGTGATCCCATGATCAGTCCAGTACTGCCAAACATCTCTGTGGTCTCTTCTGATTCCCACTCTGGTAAGCATGAACATTTTGCTTCTGATGGTGAAGTAGTGGCCTCTGGCCTCTGACAATGTGAGCTATTCCTAATATATTGATATCAGGAAGCCCATTCCTAACTAGAGGTTGCAGAGGGCACTTCAAAGGGGTTAGGGAGGGCTGGGAGGTGGGAACTGAATAGGGGCTATGCAATGCCAGGTGGAATGAAGCACAGATGAGGGTGACATGGTGGGCTAGGCTTCTTGTGATGAATGAAGGGAGTTTAGGACACCATGAAATTAGACCTAGTGATCTTAAGACAGATAGTGATGATGAGTTGTGTGTTGGGGAAAGGTGGGGGAGTTGGGGATCCACAGCTGCTTTCATCTTCTTTCCTGCCAGGAGACAAATGATCCCAACTAATGAGTATTTCACTCTTTTTTAAATATATATATAAATATATATATATATATATATATATATATATATATATATATTCTATTGATTTTAGAGAGGAAGGGAGAGAGAGATAGAAACATCAATGATGAGGGAGAATCATTGATTGGCTGCCTCCTGCATGCCCCCTACTGGGGATCGAGCCCATAACCCAGGCATGTGCCCTTGGCCAGAATCGAACCTGAGATCTTTCAGTCCCCAGGCAGGATTTCACTCTTGACGCTGCCAATGGAGATGTAGTATTCCAAGGAAAAATGAGTCCTCAAAAACTATATTATTTGGTTTATAGTAGACTAAAGGCCCAATGCACGAAATTTGTGCAAGGAGCTCGGCCCTCGCAGCCCCAGCTGCATTGGCCCTTGCAGCTCCAGCTTCGTCTAGAACAGCAGTTCTCAACCTGTGGGTCGCCAATCTGTGAGTCACGACCCCTTTAGGGGTCGAACGACCCTTTCACAGGGGTCACCTAAGATCGTCGGAAAACACATATATAATTACGTATTGTTTTTGTGATTAATCACTGTGCTTTAATTATGTTCAATTTGTAACAATGAAAATACATCCTGCATATCAGATATTTACATTACGACTCATAACAGTAGCAAAATTACAGTTATGAAGTAGCAACGAAAATAATTTTATGGTTGGGGGTCACCACAGCATGAGGAACGGAACTGTATTAAAGTTTGAGAATCACTGGTCTAAAAAGTCGTTCAAACCCAGTCGTTCTGCTGTTTAGTCTAATTAGCCTATTAACTCTTTATTATATAGGACGATTATTTAGTTTGCTGGTTTACCAGTGGCTACCAGAGTCCTCCCCTTAACACTGCCTTCAGCCCTAAATCCTAATTTTCTAAGGCTATTTGTTGCAACTCGTGCCCAGAGAGCAATTTCTATATGATTCAAGGTTTATGATTCCAAGCAGTAGATTTTGAATAGTTCAAATATTTAGTGCAAGTGCTGGAGAATTGCCGGGGTCCAACCCCAGCAGGTCCAGGGGTTCCCAAAGGCGTAGACGGAGTCGACGAAGAAGGAATGACACGGAGGCAGCGTTCAGTTGATCAGCAGCCTAGCCAGGATCTCCAGCCAGGATCTCCAGCCAAGTTCTGGTCTGGATCTCCAGAGAGGTTCTGCTCTGGATCTCCAGCGAAGTTCTGGTTAGGATCTCCAGCCAGGTTCTGTGTCCATGTTCTCTTGCTAGGTTCTCCAGGTTCTCCAGCCAGGTTCTGTAGCCATGTTCCCTCGCTAGGTTCTCCAGCCAGGTTCTGTCCAGGTTCTCCAGCCAGGTTCAGTCACCAGGTTCTAGTCAGGTTCTCTTGCCAATTTCTGTAGTCAGGTTCAGTCCAGGATCTTTTGCCATGTTCTCTCCAGCGAAGTTCTTCTGTCTCTAGGTTCTGAGGCCAGTTTCTGTCCAGGATCTTTTGCCATGTTCTCTCCAGCGAAGTTCTTCTGTCTCTAGAGAACGTTCTGTGTAGGTTCTGTGCCAATTTATGTCTCTCTTCTTTCTGTCTTCTTACATCTGTATTTATACCAGTTGATTCCAATCCTATCAATCTCTATTCCAAAGGTTAGGGCGTTTCTTATCTCCATTCCAGGGAGTAAAGATTATGTAGCTTAAGCATGATTATTCGTAGTTAAAGTGATTAATTACCCGCCTGGCACTTAGTTAAGGGATTTTATTCCCTCCCTAACTTCAGGGGAAAATCCCTACTTGGGGAAACAACCTTTCTCAGAGAGGCGACCTTGGTTAAAACACATAGTGCCAAGAAGGTGAGCAAACATATTAAGAACAGTATGCCATATATACCAGGTCCTTTGAAACAGCAAGGATGGACCGGCTCCCGGCAAATAATGAGGCTTGGAAAGAGGGTAGTAGAAAAAGGAGTGAGCATGACAGAACTGTCACCACATCATGCCATAGAAAAAGTTTGATTAGGACACTAGCATACCACTGCCCAGTACTGATTGAGCCTTGCCTGGGGCACTGCTGCCATTTATGTGGGCTGGCCATTACTATCAATCTGGAACCAATTCTAAATAAATGTTAACTGTCCACTGCTCCTTTACCCATCCTTAAACGGCCGGCCTTAATTCATGTGTGCAAGCTCTATCTCTCCATGGAGGCAAGTATCTGTCCTTTCTGTGAGGGGAGGCTGGAAGAGATGCAGAATGGCTGAACATGTAAACATAAGAAGTGAGTACAGCCGCTGGTCCAAAATGAAAATCTGTTCAGGCAAATAACTCACAGGACCCCATATTCATTTTCATAGAACAACCTTTATATTAGAGCAAGTTTCAGTTGTGAGTAATAAAAACCCCAGAGTGCCAGAAAGCGGCTTTGCCCGGCCAGCTTGGCTCAGTGGTTGAGCATCGACCTATGAACCAGGTGGTCATGGTTTGATTCCAGGTCAGGGCACATGCCCAAGTGGCCGGCTCAATCCCCAGTAGGGGTCATGCAGGAGGCAGCCAATCAGTGATTCTCTCTCATCATTGATGTTTCTCTCTCTCTTTCCTTCTCTCTTTTTCCTTCCTCTCTGAAATCAATAAAAATATATTTAAAAAAAAAATAAGGCGGTTTTCAATGGACACAGACACTAGTGGGGTGAGGGCATGTCCTGGGAGGTGGGGGTGACCAGAGAGAGGTCAACCAGGGTAAAAGGAGACATATGTAATATTATATGTAATACTTTAAACATTAAAGAATTTAAAAATAAATAAATAAAATAAAGCGGTTTTGTTTTCCCCCCTCAGAAAAGTAGGCAGGCCAAGTCTAGTGTAGTGGCTCTATTGCTTGGGCTCCTATCAAAACACAGCTTTCACCTCATGGTCCAAGATGGCAACTCCTGCTCCATCCATTACATCTGCATTGCAGCTAGAAGGAAAGGGAGAAAGGGAAAGAAAGAAGTAGCTGACCTCTCTCTTCAGGGATACTTACCAGGAATTATAAGCACTGCTTTTGCTTAATGACCCTTAGTCAGAATTTAGCCACTGGCCCACTGTGAGCTGCAAAAGGAGTGGCTGTGAAGCTAGTTAAAATTTAGAGGTTTTATTGCTCAGGAAAATGAGGAGAATGAGTATTGGGGAACACGTAGCTCTCTTTGCCACTTTCAAGACACATTTACATTTTCCAGTGGAGAAACTGCCTTCTACCTTTTCAGTGCTCTCATCACTGTGGTGTGGAAGCCACTCAACTGAAAAGACTTGCTTGCCACCCTTCAATCTCAGGGCTTCTCGAGACATCCTATAACGATCTACTCAACATTTTTCATTGCTGATACTTCCATTTCCCATTCTCTCTTGATGCTCTTACCTCATTTGCCATTTTCACTGCAGAGCCTAGCAAGCTACCAAATCATTGATATTGATTACACATCATCTTTAAGTCCTCTTTCTCTTTCACTCTTTTTATCAATTTATTGAAGTGCACTTTCTTATTGAAGTGATACTTAAGCCCCATGTCATGTACATGTTTGCAATGACTTACAAAACACTAGAGTGACAGAAAGCCTAGGGTGCTTTAAGGCTATGGGGTTTAACCATGAGGATGTTTCATTGCAACTTTTAAAAAAGCCCTAACAGATGAAAATGGGCTGCTTTTGCAGAAAAGAGATATCTGGATCTGATTAACTGATTTTCTAGGAACACATCAATTTTGTTTTCTTTATTGATTCAGGTATTACATATGTGTCCTTATCTCCCCATTGCCCCCACCCCCCGCTCGTGCTCTCACCTCCCAATTGTCTGTGTCCATTGGTTATGCTTATATGCACGCATACAAGTCCTTTGGTTGATCTCTCCCCCTTCCCGCCACCCTCCCCTGCCTTCCCTCTGAGATTTGACAGTCTGATCAATGCTTCTCTGTCTCTGTATGTTTTTGTTCATCAGTTTATGTTGTTCATTATGTTCCACAAATGAGCGAGATCATGTGATATTTTGCCGGGAGCCGGTCCATCCTTGCTGTTTCAAAGGACCTGGCATATATGGCATACTGTTCTTAAAATGTTTGCTCACCTTCTTGGCACTATGTGTTTTAACCAAGGTCTCCTCTCTGAGAAAGATTGTTTCCCCAGGTAGGGATTTTCCCCTGAAGTTAGGGAGGGAATAAAACCCCTCAACTAAGTGCCAGGCGGGTAATTAATCACTTTAACTACGAACAATCATGCTTAAGCTACATAATCTTTACTCCCTGTAATGGAGATAAGAAACACCCTAACCTTTGTAATAGAGATTGATAGGATTGAATCAACTGGTATAAATACAGATGTAACAAGACAGCAAGAGACAGAACTAAGAAGACAGAACCAAGAAGACAGAACCTACACAGAACCTACAGACAGAAGAACTTCGCTGGAGAGAACATGGCAAAAGATCCTGGACTGAACCTGACTACAGAAATTGGCAAGAGAACCTGACTAGAACCTGGTGACTGAACCTGGCTGGAGAACCTGGAGAACCTAGCAAGAGAACATGGACACAGAACCTGGCTGGAGATCCTAAGCAGAACCTCTCTGGAGATCCAGACCAGAATTTGGCTGGAGATCCTGGCTAGGCTGCTGATCAACTGAACACTGTCTCCGTGTCCTTCCTTCTTCGCCGACTCTGTCTACGCCTTTGGGAACCCCTGGACCTGCTGGGGCTGGACCCCGGCAATATTTGTCTTTCTCTGACTGACTTATTTCACTTAACATAATGCTCTCCAGGTCCATCCATGCTATTGCAAATGGCAAGAATTCCTTCTTTTTTACCGCAGCGTAGTATTCCATTGTGTAGATGTACCACTGTTTTCTAATCCACTCATCTGCTGATGGGTACTTAGGCTGTTTTCAAACCTTAGCTATTATAAATTGTGCTGTTATAGGGGTGCATATATACTTTCTGATTGGTGTTTCTAGTTTCTTGGGATATGCTCCTAGAAATGGGATCACTGGGTCAAATGGGAGTTCCATTTTTAGTTTTTTGAGGAAACTCCATACTGTTCTCCACAGTGGCTGCACCAGTCTGCATTCCCACCAGCAGTGCTCGAGGGTTCCTTTTTCTCCGCATCCTTGCCAGCACTTGTCATTTGTTGATTTGTTGATGATAGCCATTCTGACAGGTGTGAGATGGTGCCTCATTGTCATTTTGATTTGCATCTCTCAGATGATTAGTGACTTTGAGCATGTTTTCATATGGAACACACCTATTTTAAAAATAAAAACAAGCCTTCATAGTGATGATAAACATACATTAATTACATATGGAGAGCAAGTAATATTAATCATATAATATTATCTGTATATATAGAGGTATATTTACACATTTATATAGTTCTATATTTATTTACCATAAATAGATATATGCCTCCCTGGCTTTATCTCTATGTCATTATGATAAAAATGTAGTTTGGAAAATGTGCAGGGGGGATATTTGTGAAATTAATTGACATAGGATGTTCTATAGAATTTCTGTTTTTTAAATTATTTTCATCATCAACCCTGTTTCAAAATGGGCACACATACCCTTGTAGGAAAAAACAAGGTTGTGACTTCCCTATGCAAATGTTTTGCCCCTCACTTATTTTTAGTAGGAAAATACGAGGAATGATTCATTTCCTGGATTAAAGTAAAAATGTATATTTAGCCAGTTACATCGTCAGTGTCTGTGATCTACTACAATAAGAATTTTACTTTTCAACCATTTGTACACAGGAGCTGTGAGGGCCCGGTGCCTCACCCATATCCCCTTTGCCCCTACATTTCAGCACGTGACCCAGCTTCCAACCTGCCACTGGCTGCATTCCTTTGTTGGGGGGCTTTCCCTGCAAGGTGCACTTTGCCTGCTGATGCAGTGGGCAGCCCTCAATCAATGATGGAGAGGAGTTGGTGCATAAATATCTCAGCTCCCTCCCTGGAGCACGTGTTCTCTTCAGACTCCCAGAGCTTCCCCTGCGGGATTGAGCTCCAGTTACCCATAGTGGTAACAGCTTCACAGCCTCCCTCTTCAGCTGCCTTCCTGCCTTTATCTCTCATCCCCAGCCCAGTGCTGGTGTTTTCTTCTCTGCTCAAACAAGCTACCTTTATTTGAGTTCTTGTCTCAGAGGCTGCTGCTGGGAAAAGAAAGGAAGACAGGAGCAAACAAAAAAAATGCTTATTGATGTTCTTACTATCCTGGACATTTACCTAAATCATAACTTCTGATTTAAATAGAAGAATCTGGTTTGTGTGGGATTTAAATTAAGTCAAAATTACTTGAATCATGGTTTTAATCACTAGATATATAGATTTATTTTTAAATCATTGTTGGTAATTTTTGCCTAGCTTTCCATGTACTCATCAAATATGACCCTCAATATAGCCCTCAAGCAGTATACTCAATCAAAACTCAGCTTTGAAAGTGCTCAGGTGAAGAGACTCCACAATGCAGTATTCTCTCCTCCAATACTTTCTGGCCCAGTGCTGGACTGAGACTCATTGACTATTGATTTGCTGTAGGTTTAGTTGTGAAAGCACATGCAGCATTTTAAGTGATTATTACTCTTTCTAACAGAGCAGCCAGGATTTAAGTGCAGCTCAATTTTGAGTTCAGATACCAAGCTCTTAACTGCATGCAGAACCGTGGTGCTGGAGGGAGGGCTGCTCAAGCTGCTCTGTGGGCTGTGGCTGTGTTCATCTCAGTGGAGTAGGGAGAGCAAATAAAGGATTAAGAAAGGGCTGGTGTCTGAGTCACCAAGGGCAGTTCCAGGTCACATGTGTATCGAGACTATGTGACATTTAGATGTCTCAGGTCACCCAAAGTCAGATTATCTTTTAGTCCTTGCTTGGCCTGTCCACGTACACTTGGAAGCTCTCATGCATCCTCCTTACCCTTCAGAAAAAAATACATGATGAGTATTTGATTATGCTTGAAACAGATGGGGCTTGCCCTGCTCAGCCAGACTACAGAGAAGCCATAGAATCTTCTTCAGTGACCCCATGGACTCTAGGAACAAAAGCACTTTCTGTCATTCTCTGTCTTCCCCTCTCTCCCTCTCTTATTTTCTGTCATTGTTTCTCCCTCTCTCCCTTTTCCCCTCCTACACGCCTTTCTCTTTACTACCTTTTATGCAGCAAGAAAGCTCTGACATTTAAAAACAGACATTCTTTGACATGTTAATGCGACACAGAGCTGCTCCTCAGACATTTTTTGCAGCATCTACCTCTCTTGGACCCACCCACCTTGTTTCTGGGTCTCTGTAGAGTTCCCAGTACATCAATAATCAGGTCACATGCATCAGGTCTCCCAAGGAAGAGTCACTTGTCCTAAAAATCTGATTCCCAGAAGCACAGCAAGTGATTTCAGCTTAAATATTTACTGGGATTAAAAGTTGGCAAATAACCATGATGTCCAAGGCTGAGAGATTGTTACATAACTATCCTTCGGTGAGGTCACATGTTTGCCTGTCTAATCACTGATCAGGGACATGTTTGATTACAGATAATGTGCTCACTGGCCCACAACTTAATTACTGTGTGTCTGAAGCAACAAAGCTTTCAGATGTAGGTCTTGCCTAATGGTGCATCTGCTAGAGATCATTGTCTCTGTTTGGCCTTTAAACGAAAGTTCTGGGGGATACAATGGGCGGTTGCCAGCGCTGTTCTCTGTGACCTCTCATTGAAAAAATATGCCAGTTCCCACGGTTTATTTTCCAGCCAGCAATAGGCATTATAATTTATATCCAGGGCCAAATGGAATGAATGACTCCATGGTAGCAGATATTGGTCAAGCCCCTGGTGGAAGAATGCTCTCGGAGGAAATTAATGGCACATTCAATTTGATGTATCTATAGCCAGAGTCCAGTTATCCAGACAGGACAGTTCCAGAGCAACGTGGGTAGGAGGGGGTGTCCTTTCCCAAGCTGGTAAAGAAAACATGCTGGGAAAAGTCTAGGGAAATAAGCAAGCAATTAGTAAGGAGGGCCAAAATGTTGAGCCTATGGGTCGGGGTCCCAGCAGTCAAATAGGATCTAAGTACAGAGTTTGGAACCCAGTGGGTCTCTCATTAGGGACATCTCTCCTGGCTATTTCCTCCTTCCATATTCCCCACCCTGTGTGTGTATGGTTTGCCTGTGCTCCAAGTGGAGTTCCCACCCTCTCCTTCCTTGGCCATCATGATCATAACCAGAATACCTGGCAATGACGTCAAAATTTGGAAAAAAATAAGTTTGGGGTGTTTTTTATTGGTGTTTTTATTTGTTTGTTTAAGGTTTAAGGCATCTTGGTATATACAGTTATTATTTAATCACTAGAGAGAGCCATGCCCATTTCCTTACCTGCAAAATTAAATAAATGCAACATGCCATTTTAAAGAAATTACAATAAATTTGGGTTCACCCAGATTCTTTTAGGACATTAGCCAAGGCCTAATTTCCAATAGAAATGTCCACATCATGCTGGGTGTCCAGCCCCCTAGACTTTGAGATGTGTCCCCTGGCTCCTTCAAATATTCATCTCCTCCTACTGAATGCAGAAAAACTCAGCTTTGGCTGGGTGAGGAGGGTGAGGATGGTCTGAGCCCAAAAATCTTACTGTGTGGCCAGAGCCAGAAGACAAGGTATAAAAGCAAAACAAAATTAGAAAAATATAACACAAAACCTTCCCCAGGTTTTCTTTTTCTTTTTTTTTTTTCCCTGAAGCCTGCCATTAGCTGTAAGGCAGTGTGGCTTGTGTGGGTGATTGGATTGAACGTTGATCTGTTCCAAATGCTTCTGAACAGAAATTCCTCCAGGACCCTCTCTGATCTAGTGCGCCATAGATGTGTGAGCAATATTAAGGAGCAGGAATGGTTTCCAGGGAAGCCAAGAGCCCTCCTTCTTTGTGTCTAGGGACCGGAAGCAACACGCACACCAGGGTAAAACCCTTCCTGCACCTCCTCCCCATCAATCTGCCCAACTTGCAATCAGATTTGAAAATTGCGGTTGAGTGCAGAACTGCTTTTGCTTTCCAGCTCCTCTGCAGGCATCTGAAGCCCAATGAGAAAACCCCCCTTTCCTCTGGAATCTGCATCTTGAATATATCCTCACTGAACCAGAGAAGGGCTGCTCCCTGTTACAGCCTTGTTATCTGATAGCATCGTCTCTCCTAGTGGGGGGTGGCGCTGAATTATTTTACAGAGAAGTCCAATGTTATGAGAGTTTTTCTCCTATAATAGACAAGCATAGGGCTGAAGGATATGAGACCAAAAATCTGAAAATGATTGTTTAATTGAGTTTGTTTTTCTTTCTCTGAACAATACCTTAAAGACTGTGTTCTTAAGACTTATTTTATAGCTGAATCCCCTCTTTTATAACCAGCATCTTTTTTGACAGTGTGATTTGCCTTCAATGCGGGATCTAAGCAGGTTTGGCCATTTGCTTAGAGATAAAAGGAACTCAGCGTATGAACTCTAAGGGTTTTGTTTGCCTAGCGATATGCTGGGGAGTTGCATTATCCTGTAGTGGTTGCTCTGAGCATGGCTTGTTGACTTAATACACAATCGTGTCTGAATATCATGACGATAAATCCTCTTTGGAGAAGCACCAACTTTTCATTAATGGTCTGTGAAGCAAAGAACTATCTGTGGGTCACAGTGATGCAAATATTCAGCATCAAGTTAAAAATCCCAAGGGAGCATTAATTACCCAGATAAAGGCAGTTTCTATTTCAAGCTAGGTTGTAAAGCAATGAGATAAAGCCACACATCTTCAAAGGGAACTAGTTTTAATTGATCAGCCTGTAGTCCTTGAATCCAATAAGTCCTGTTCTCTGCCCCATGATCCTTTCCCCGTCTTATTTCAGAGGGAGGACTCTAATTCTACATCATCCCAAGAATGTAGGAGAGGAGGTTTCACAGGATGGTACATTCCAATTAGTAGTGATCCTGATATGGACCTAATCACAATGGGAGGCCTTTTGTAAATCCTCTGACTGTTGTAGTGAAAAATGAGGGATGCATTTGGGGAAATAACATTCCCCATGCGCAGGGCCTAACTTTTAAAACTCTGCTGAGTCATTCACCTACTCAGGAAGAGAAGCTAAACCTTCCCATCTGTGCTCTTGAAATGTAAGGATCATAAAATATGAGTGGTTGCGAAGATTCTTGAAAGCCTTGCTTGTTCCAGATGGCCCTCTTCTCCAAAGGAATAAGCTTTTCAAGTGTCCCACGCAATTCTAAATCCTGTGGGGCCTTCTCTCATAGGTGCCTCAAGCACAACATGGGGGGAGGGGTGTTTCAAGGAAGGTGATTGTCTGGCTGGTTGTGCTGTGTTACTCCCAGCACTTAGTATAGAGCCTACCACAGAGACAGCAGCCAGTGTGGACAAAGTGACTGTTGGATTGTATTCAGGATCCTTGTCTGTTAGCCTAGTCCAGTGATGGCGAACCTATGACACGTGTGTCAGAGGTGACATGCGAACTCATTTTTTTTGGTTGATTTTTCTTTGTTAAATGGCATTTAAATATATAAAATAAATATCAAAAATATAAATCTTTGTTTTACTATGGTTGCAAAGATCAAAAAATTTCTATATGTGACACGGCACCAGAGTTAAGTTAGGGTTTTTCAAAATGCTGACTCGCCGAGCTCAAAAGGTTCGCCATCAATGGCCCTAGTATCTTATAGTTGGTACCGGCAAGGCATGCGGTCCACCAGCTGAGAGTTTGACATGCTTGGGTTACAGCATGTGCACTATAAACTGGCTGTTGCACCTTATACTAGTACTTTACTTTAAATGCACAAGCCAGCATTGTTTATAGTTTTCTCTCCTAATGTACTTTCAGCTACTTTTACCTTGTTTTCTTCATGGGAAAGATGTGTAATAATTGGTTGTTGACAAACCCATATGAAAAATAAGGCTGTTTCAACATGATGTGTGGGGTTTTAAAGAACCATTTAGTGTGAAATATGAATTTTTTATAATTATGACTTAATTGAAAATAAACTTTCTCTTTTCATATGTTATATGTGTTGTTCAACAAATGATGGGATATAGAACTTGCTAAATTCCACATATAGTGATTTTGAGCCTTAACAACTAGAAAAAATATATATTAAACATAAAACTCTCAAAAAAATCCATTGACTTTGTCTAATGACTCTGCTCTGTATTATGCTGCAAATTTGACTTGGCAAACTGCATTAAAATATGAGAACAGTTTTTATAACATTAAAACAAAATTGAAACTGAATATGGATTTATTTATATATAAACAAAGGGAACTCAGAGGTAAATTTTGTAACCTTGCCCAACTGGCCTCATTAGGAAGGCATGGAATGGCCCTAGACCAGTGGTCGGCAAACTCATTAGTCAACAGAGCCAAATATCAACAGTACAACGATTGAAATTTCTTTTGAGAGCCAAATTTTTTAAACTTAAACTATATAGGTAGGTACATTGTTATTAACTTAATTAGGGTACTCCTAAGGCTTAGGAAGAGCCACACTCAAAGGGCCAAAGAGCCGCATGTGGCTCACAAGCCGCAGTTTGCCGACCACTGGCCTACAGCAACACAGTGCTCTAGTATTTAGAACCTGCTCTGCTGACGTGATCAGGCTGGTATATTTGGTTCTGATTGATATTCCCCGTATGTCTTTATTAGATTGAGATCACCAAGATAAGCCAGATTCCAGCGAGATATCTGGAACTCATGATCAGGTGGGCACCTGCTCAGGAAAACCTGAACCCCTCAAACCCCCTGAAATTGCAGCCAGTCACATGTGTGCGCAATGATAGTCCTGCTTTGGGAAGCTGATTTCTAGGAAACAGAAAAGGTAAAGACTCGGTTTTGCTTGAGATGTTTAGAAGTACATCTGATTTTTTAATGGCAGGCACTGAGGAAAGGATAAAAGTCATGGTGTTGGCATCTCTATATACCAGGTAGCTGACATACTTGCCTTTAAAACAGTGTGGTCCTGAGAACCTGGTCCTTCAAATCTTCATAATATAAAGTTGCCTGGTGATCTTAGGAAGATCAGAAAACTCTAGAGGGGCAGGGATGATTCCTTCTGTTTTCTGATCATATTGGCCATTGATTAAGTTTCCTAGAGAATCTCCATCTTAGCAGCAGGAGATACGGTTCATCTTTCTTAGGACAACTAAGTTATGATCTATCCCTCTCTTTTGTTCTAATCCCACAGCTTTATTTCACTGTACCTTATAATGAACTCTATCTCATCTGGGCAAAGAGAATTTCTGAGCCTCTATGGAAGTAAAATGCACACACTTGGAGGAGGAATATCAGCGATGACCAATTAATTCCTTAGGCAATATTTAACTTCATTTGCACTGATCAGTCAGCCCCCACTTAGACAATGTGGATTTTGACTGGCTCTTATATCTCACTAGATGCCTGGTGCACGGGGTCCCTCGGCCTGGCCTGTGCCCTCTCGCAATCTGGGACCCCTCGGGGGATGTCCGCAGGCCAGGTTGAGGGACCCCACCAGGGCGGGGAGGGACTGTGGGAGGGCTCCATGGTGTGCTGGCCCTTCTCACCCAGACCCCATCAGGAGGACCCCAGCAGCAAGCTAACCTACCAGTTGGAGCATCTTCCTCCTGGTGGTCAGTATACATCATAGTGACTGGTCCAACGGTCGAAGAAACGGTAGGACACTTAGCATATTAGGCTTTTATTATATAGAATTTCCATATGGGGGCATATGTAGCTCTCTAAAGTTATGAAAATTTATTAGTTTTGATTCATATTTTACGTTTACTTGCATATTTATTTGAACTCATAAAAACTTTATTGACATAATTTAGAAGGTGAAGAACTAAAATACATTCCAAATAATGACCAAAATAGTGTGGAAAGTAGCTTATAGATCTTCTAATCACAATCACTGTTATGCGTATGGCCATATCCCTCTCTGTAAAATCATATTCTTCCTCAAAACTACACCTTCAGGAGGTGGATTCTTGAACTATGTGTTCTGCAAGGTGCCAAACATGAAGACAAAGTATGAAGTGCAGCCAACTAGAAGGAAGAGATATAAATGTACAAACAGGACATTTCTGCTCATCTCAGGCATTCAGGAGGTTCATAATCTTCATACAAATATATAAAATTTTTAGTGAGCTATTTTCATTTTAATCTGTTCTCTTACTCTTCAATTCTTCACATCATGTCTGCAAAAGAGAAACCAAAGGAAGCATTAGTTTAGTTTTCATGAGATCTTTTTAGAGACAGGTTGTAAATCGGTATGATAGGGTACCAGTCAAAATCGAACTTGAACACTTCATCTCTCGATTCCATGAATACAAAGTGAACTATGAGTAGAAAGTTTAATTACAAACTTTGGCTCTATTGATTTAAGTAATTTCAAACTACCTTAGGACAGCTTCCTTCTGAAGAATTAGAGTATGATGCTAACCTTATGTTTATGACTTGTAAGACCTTCCGTTCCTGTGGTCATTTTACAATCATGGCTCCAGTTCTCCTCCCCTCCCTATAACCAGCTCCATGGCAATGGCACCTTTTAGTATTCTGCTAATGTGGATGAGGAATAATTTCTCATATTTGGCCATGCGGCTTGCTTCAGCCAACAGAATGAGGCCGAAGTGATTGTGTGCCAGTTCTAAGCCTAAGCCTCAAGAGGTATCACATGTTTTTGTTTATTCTGTTGTGCTTCTGCCATTACCATGAGCAGGATATGCCCAAGCTAACCTGCTGATCCCAGGAGAAGGACAAGAAATATGTGGAGCAGAGCCACCCCAGCTAATGTGTCCAAACCAAGCCCTGTCTAGCCCAGAACCCTCAGCTGCCACAGACGCATAAGTGATCCCAGTCTAGACCAGCTGGGCCCAAACATATGAGCCAGAATAAGAATGATTTTGTTCTAAGCCATTGGATTTGGGGGGTGTTGGTTCTGCAGCAAAAGCTCATTGATATGGCGCTATTTCTCTTTTAAAATTTCTCCTAA
Source organism: Myotis nattereri (assembly GCF_964212035.1). NCBI lineage: Eukaryota > Metazoa > Chordata > Mammalia > Chiroptera > Vespertilionidae > Myotis > Myotis nattereri. The sequence continues at coordinate 13,213,832 of NC_138078.1, forward strand.
TCAGGCATCATGGGACATTATTTACAAATTTGTTTTTCATTTTTCCTTGGCGTCATTCGTTGTGTGTCTTCCCTTATGTGAATGGGTTGAACATTTTCTAATAAGTGGAATGCTCAGCCCTAGACTGTTTGACAGAGTGTTGGCCTGCAGGCCAAAGGGTCCCAGGTTCAATTCTGGTCAAGGGCATGTGCCTTGGTTGCAGGCTTCTCCCCAGCCCAGGTCCTGGTTGGGGCTCCTGCAGGGCTCCTCACGTCAATATTTCTCTCTGTCTTTCCCTCTCTCTTCTACTCTCCCTAAAAATCAATGGAAAAAATATTCTCCGGTGAGGATTAACAATAAAAAAGAAAAGAAAAAGAAATGGAATGCTCACATTTTTTTCTATTATGAATGGCTAAAGAAAGAAAAGACCACAGACAATGTTCCCCCCTGCTGTGGCAGACACTGTGGTGTGGCTCTCTCCATATCCATCCACAGCCACATTCACCCTTGCTCTTTACTGCACTTGTCAAATACTACACTTTTCAGGCTCTTTTAAAGCTAGGATGGCATGGGACCCAGTTTTGGCCACTGAGCCCTGAGGAGAATTCTATAGTAGAGGTCTTTTCAAAAGCTTTGCTGTCCTGTGTATTTCTCTAGAGATTACAAAGCCTATTGTGTCATTTAACAGAGTAAGTATCTCAACGTCTCATTGCTGGTAAATAGAAAAGCTAGGATTTGAACTTAGGTGCCCTAACTTGAGCTCCGTCCACTCCACTAACAGGGAAGGTTTGGATTTTTCTCGAACCAGTGGGAAAGGTAGAAGGTATTTTTGATTTCAGAAGTGAAAAGCATTATCACCAGCAGTTAGCACAGGCTCTTCTATTTCTCTAGCATTTTTTAAATATATGTTTTTATTTATCTCAGGTAGGAAGGAAGAGGGAAAGAGAAATAGAAATATCAATGATGAGAGAGAATCATTGATCGGCTGCCTCCTGCACTCCCCTTACTGGGGATCAAGCCCGCAACTCAGGCTTGTGCCCTGACTGGAAATTGAACCGTGACCTCCTGGCTCATAGGTCAGTGCTCAACCACTGAGCCACGCCTGCCAGCCTCTAGCATTTTTTAGAAACTCAATTTTTAGTCCATGCTAGTGACCAAGAGGAAGCAAGATACCACCTCCTTCCCAGTCCAGGATTTCCAGGTGAAATGCATTTTGTTGACTAGCAAGTTTACAGCCTCATCCTGGCCCAACATGTGGGCCTGTCTCTGACCACCTTCCCTCATACACCCTACACTGAGTTTGCTGATCACTTACTGTTTCTGTAACATAACAAGAGCCTTCAGACCTCTCCCTCTTTGCTTATAACTTTTTACTAAAATCTCCCCCATGACTCTTCCTGTAACATGCTGCATTGTAATTATTTGCTAATATGCATCATCTCTCTCCTCTCATAACTCTCCTGTCATAGCTGTCCTGCCACTAGGCTGTGACCTTCTAAAGGGTGTGAACATGTCCTACTCTTTTTTACACCACAGTGCCTATCATAGCACCTGACACATAGCAGGGGCCTGAGGGCTGATGAGTTGGACCACTGGAGGAGTGAGAATAGGATAAGAACTGAAGTTGGAGTTACAGCCAAACCCACATTCTGCAATGTGAAGCAGCAGGAAGGAGCGAGGGGCAACAGATGCAGTAAATCAGGAGTGTTGACTTAATGTGCTAGTCCTCATGGTGTTACAGGTCTGCCACAGCCCCACGATGGCTTGTATGTGCTCAAGCCATTTTACTGCTACCGTCGCTGTCCTAGCTGACATATGGCCAGTGTCTGGCTAAGCAAGAGGCCATGACAAGCTGCCCTGAAGCCGAGACATTCCTTTGGCTTCTCTGAGCAGCACCGAAGGGGTGATGATGATTCATTGCAAATTGTCACTGAAGCATGTTCTATGAGGTGTGATTTCTCTCCTAGAAGCGACCAGACTGTGAAGCACCATCTGCAACCCAGAAGTGGGAACCATTTCCATAACAGGCTTGATAATGGATTTTGACCACCACCTATCTATCCCAGGTAGTGAATTTATGGCTAATCCTGTGAAATTTAGGATGAGCCATTTGCAATAATTCTTCAGTGACTGTTTAAAAGCCCTAAGATGCCCCTCACGACTAGTTCAGCTTATGGACCTCTCTGACTTTGAGATAGTTTTGAAAACATAGACAAACCTTTATTCACTTTGCCTGGATCACCAAGGTGGCTGTATTATTTAGAAAAGCAAAAGCATGGGATTCTTTATATCACACTGGCCCAAGGGAACAGTGTTCTTTCCCTTTGCTCAGTGTGTCTGTGACCTAAGGGAAGCCTGGGAACCTGGCTGAAGAGGGGGAAACTGGGCCAGTGCCGTCAGCCTGTACTCTGTGTGGGGGTGGAGGAACAGCTAGATGATGGTGATGTTGCTGGTTTTGAATATCTAGTCTGTGCCAGGCATGTCACCACTGACTTTACACCATTACTTCATTTAATCTACAAAGTGAACCCAATTCTTCCTGTAGAAAGAGCAAAGCAAGAGGCAGCAGAGGGAATGGAGCAATCATTGCAGTTGGCTTTCTGCACACCACCCTACACACATTCCCCAACTCCCCTCTCCCTCCCAGGTTCCAGTAGAATCCAAGAGGGCCCAGCAACCTTGGACACTGGACACCAATGATGGATAAGGTCACACAAGGACCTTCTGAAAGTTCAAAGCCCCCAGAGAACTAGCATTTCTGTCCTTGGCCTTGGGGGACTCGGTGTGTACTCCAATTGGCTAGGTGTTACTGAAATACAAGAATCCAAGAATCCAGGGACCTGGGTCAGTGCTCAAATTTAGAACTTGGAATAATGGGAAGGGATCCAGAGCTAAAATTGCTCAGGCTGGAAAGCTCACTTGTTTGTCAGGTTGTTGGAATGCAAGTGTGTTGGGTGGTATCCCAGGCCACACTGCTATGCTGCCTAGGCACCAGCTGTCAGCTCTTCTCCTGTGTCCTGTTCTCCCATAGGAGACATTTGTGAGGGAAAAGAGGAATGTGAGGTACCCTGCTAAAAAGTCACTCTCCAGATACCCAGGCCACCTTTTGTACCCAAAACAAAAAGACACAGAAGCCTCACTTCTAGTTTAGGAAAGGCTCACCTTGGCTAGTGAAGAGGTGATATGCCCAATATCTCCCTGTATCACCCTATGTCCAGGCTGAGGAGCATGTGATGTTTATGCTTTGCTATGACCCATTTATAGCTCTGTTACTCATGGTTGCCATGGCCCCACATACATCACTTATAAAATAGACTCCATTCAACACTTGTCTGCATTTTGTCCTTTCAACACACACTCAGGGGCAGTACAATGATTATTTCCTCCTACGTGGTGCTAAATCATAGAATCATAAACACAGTGACACTCAAGTAGTCAAGAGAAAGGCCATGCCTATGTTCTGTCCAGTTTCATATGCAACAGCTAGCCATGCATCCAAAGCAAACTGGTTGATGCTTTGGAGCTTGTTAGAGGGAATTTGTGGAGCCTTCTAGTTTATCAAGCACATTCATACACATTGTCCCATGCACTCATCATGACCATGTGCAGAGGAAAGCAGTGCAAGCTACAACTACGGCTCCTTGGAACCTCACCCACCAAAGTTAGAAGACAGGGAGTGCACAGCCTGGAATTGCACCCAGGCAACTCCAAACTCAGAATTCTTTCTGGTATCCCAAACAGCCACTCAGAAAATAAAAGAAAGAAAACTCTTGGTAAAAAAAAAAACTTTAAAAACTTGTCTTAAACTATGAAACATCCACCAAAATTGGCTTTTGGCTTTTGTGCATGAAGCCTTGTATGGCTAACATAAAACTTGAAATGTTTCAACCAATACCTAACAAAAACAGGAATGGCGTGAGTCACACAGAGTGAGACTTTTTTGAGGGGGTGTATTCTGCTCCTGAAATCAAGGTTCAAGTAGTGTTATGTGCTGGAGGTGGAGCATATAAGTCACCTTAAGGCAAAGGCAAGTTGTAGGTCCAGGTCAAATATCATTAAAGTAAGTTCAAAAAGGTTGTGTTTTTTTTCAATCCTATTGTATTGAGAATTTGTTATATCAGATATCAAGTCAGAGCTGGGGGCTAAAAGCTGTGATAACATTGAATTTGGGGAGATCTTGATGGAGAAGAGTACATAATCAAGACCACTGGCGAATCCTGGTTTTGTGGTCAATTTTTCACCATCCTTCAGAGCACAGACCTTCCTATTTATAAAAGGGCAATTGACTTCACTTGGGAAACACTGACCCAAGACTTCCCTAGTGAAACACAGCTCAATAATGCCCAGGGGAACCCAAAGTTCCCCTGGGCAATAAATAAGTCAAGGTGATTGCTATCTTAACCGAGGTTCTCTGAGTTTCTAAAGATAGTGAAACCCTTCTTTGTTGTTCAGGCCTGAGAATTTGAGGTCTAAAGACAGTGGTGCGTACATGAGAAATACCCAGCATCCTCTTAGAACTATCTAGCAACAGTCTGTAGCAGCCAGGGGTTCTGGGACATCCAAATGGAAAACCAGTTCCTTGAAATGAAGCTAACAGAACCTAATGTAGGCCTCCCTGCCTCTCTCCAGGAAGGCATCCAGGAAAGCACATTGTCATGACGATCACCTTACAACAGATAGACTTTGCTCAGTTGTTTTTGTTTTTTGTTTTTATAGTAATAACTAGTGACCCAGTGCACACATTTGTGCACACTGAAAGGAAATTAATTAGAAGGTGGCCGGCTGGGTGGGACTGGGAGAGACGGGCTGTACATACCTAGAGCCAACCTTCCATGGTCCCTCCCCGGCTGGCCGCACCTGGAGTGGCGCCATGGATTGAAGGGCATCTGCAGGGTCCCTTTGGCAGGTGGAGTCCCTTGGCCTGGCCTGCGGGGCTTGGCAGAAACTGGCTCTCCAACATCCCCCAAGGGGTCCTGGAGTGCCAGAGGGCACTCTGCAAAGTTGCTGTCGTACAAGGTGTGCAACACAAATGCAAGTGTGCAGTCACCAGAATTGGGGCCAACAGTGCCCCAGCAACAAAATAACCCACAACCAAAGGTGGAATCGTGTGGCCCCGCAAGGGATCGGGCTCCCTCTTCTCTGGGTTCAGGGTGCGTCACCCAAGAACAGCCGCTGCCAAGTCACTGCAGCTCGGCAGCTACTGTGTTGAACTTCTGCCCCCTGATGGTCATTGCACGTCATAGCAACTGGTCGGAGGGTAGGAGGGACACTTAACATATTAGTCTTTTATATATATACTAGAGGCCCAACACACGATTAAATTGTGCACGTGTAGGGTCCCCTAGGCCTAGCCTGCCATCAGGGCCATGTCCACCGCCCCCGACACCTCGCATGCTCCACGGATGCTGCCGCCCCTTGCCCTCCACCGGATGCCAGGTTCTCACCTTCCCTGGGCCTGGTGTTCACCCACTTGGAGGATGCCTGTAGGCAGCAGCCCCATTGTGGAACCGCTCTCGGCGCCCTCCCCTTTGTCCATGACCCACAGGCCACACCATCTGGTATCGGGATGCCGGGATGTCCTTCTGCTCCACCAGCCTCTGCTCTGTCTGGGCTCGGGTAGTAACCGCTGCTGCCTCCACAGTCGCATGCAAGAGTAAAGCCGGCAGGCCGGTGGCACATGCCAGTGCACACGCCCTTACACTTCCCCTCGCACCTCTCAAAGGTTAGCCCCGCCCTGTTGAACCCAGCCAATCTGGGAGCCCTGCTGCCCCACCTCCAGACAATCTGCTCGCCCGCCAGCCTCACCCCCCCACCCCCTGCAACTGCCTTCCCAACCACCCTGGAGGCTCTCAGTCTTTTGAGCTGAACCTTGCTACCCAGTGAAGGTGGGGAGGGCCACCTGAAACACCAGGAAACTGAAGTCCGAGGCTGAGTGTGAGCGCAGCTCCACTCTGTTCCCTCCCATGGAGCCTGTCCTATCCCTCTGTGCCAAGTGCTCAGTTCCCGCACCTCCCTGACATCAAGGGCCTATTCTGCCTCCCCACTGCACGCCACCACACCCCCCTCCCCCCGTGCCCTGCCCTCCTGCTGCGCCCTAGCCGCCCGCAGCGCCCTGGCTCCGCTCCCACCTCCCGCCTCTGCTGCCTTGGCTCCGTTCCTGTCTCTGCCACCTCTACTTTGCTCCCTTCTGCAGCGCTTGGCTTCCTTCTACGTTGTCTTCAGTCTTTGCTTCCAGCCAGTATATGCAAATTAAATGCCATCTTGATTGGATTAATTTGCATATAGTTGCTCTGATTGGCTGGTGGGTGTAGCGAAGGTATGGTCAATTAGCATCTTTGTCTTTTATTGCTGTAGATAGACGGTGGTAGTGAGTGGCCCAAAGATTCAGAATCCAATAAAAACCTGGCCTTTGGTGTACCATCAGGCAAAGATATAACTATACCATTTTATAATCTTCTAAAATAGTAAAACTACTTTCAAAAGTGAATGGAACTAGAGTTTCAGTATTTCTCCTCATTTTAGAAATTTGGAAATTAAAATTCAGAGTATTAAGTCACTTGTCCAAGGTCACACAGCTAGTTAATGACTGGTCCAGAGTTAAAAGCCTGTCTGGAGCTCTTTCCCCTACACTAAACTCCTTTAAAACTTATATATAATGGGCATAAGTAATCTGTACATATAGAGTCACCTTGTAGGAACAAGTGATACATGGAAATATATCTGTAGTGTATCAATAATTTTACTTATCATCCCTGTTCTTGTGCTAATGAACACCAAAATTAATTTTTTTAAATGTCTTGCCTTCTCCAAATTTAGCAGGATTTCTTTTAAATATTTTTATAGAGTAAAATGCACAAGTCTTAAATGAACAGCTTGATGAATTTTTCATATGTGTATACCCATGTGTATAGCTTTTATTTTTACATAGTCTTAAATACTACCTTACATGCCAACATATCTGTGTTGAACTTCTGCCCCCTGATGGTCATTGTGCGTCATAGCAACTGGTCGGAGGGTAGGAGGGACACTTAACATATTAGTCTTTTATATATATACTAGAGGCCCAGCGCACGATTAAATTGTACGCGTGGTCATTTCTTTGAGAAAAACTAGTTCCAAGAGGTGATAAAACAAGTTTAAGTTTTGAAAGAAAGGGAGGGCAAGAGAGGGGAGAAAAACAAACTTTCCATGGTTAGATAGATTGAGAAATACTGGGTTAAGCAAAGATAAACCATTTTCATAATTTTAGGGCCCCTCGGAGCTTTAAATATCCAAATGTATATTGTGTTTTGGATGTGGGGACGAAACAGCGTAGCACCTTTAAAATGTAGTTAATCACTGAACCATTTTTTCAGTTTTCTATTGTTTGCATTCTTTTTTAATCCTCAACCGAGGATATGTTTTTTACTGATGAGAGAGAGAGAGAGAGAGAGAGAGAGAGAGAGAGAGAGAGAGAGAGGAGAGAGGAGAGAGGAGAGATGTGAGAAAGAAACATGGATTGGTTGCCTCCAGTACATGCCCCGACTTGGAATCAAACCCGTAACCTAGGTATGTGCCCTGATTGGGAACTGAGCCCACAACATTTTGGTGTAAGGGATGACGCTCAACCAACTGAGCTACCTGGCCAAGGCTGGTTGTATTTTTCACTTCTCATTCAACATATTACAAATAGTATCCATGTTGTATTAGGTGGATACTTAATCAAAAAACATTTTATTGGACACTTAGTTTCTTAATCAATTTTGCTCTAATAAATGAACAAAACTTTTTCCACATGAACATTTTCTTTAGGATGGCTTCCATCTAGGCCAAACTGGTTTGGGCCTTTCTCCATTTACAAAGACCCATATCCTCATCATCCATGCCAGTATAGTGCATGCTATACAGTGGACACTCAACATCCATTGAAAGAATGAACAAGTGTCTGTTTCATTATCGTTTTTCCCACTCATTTCTGTGAATTTTATTAGAGGAAAATGGATAACTGTTTTTTTGAGCATCCCTTTGATTACTAGTGAGGCTGTACATTTTCTCATGCATCTCTACTAATTACACATCCACTTTTGAGAATTGTGAGCTCATTTCTGTTATCTGTTTATCTATTAAGGTGTTAGAATTTTGCTTCCTAATTTGCATGGGCTCTTTACATTTTGTGGAAAACCATTTTCTTGATCGAGTTTTCTATTTAATTTTTTTCAAGTACACAATTTTTTTTAATCAGCAAGATTTTGTGGGATGATTTTGATCGCTCTGACTTTTGAAATGCTATCTGGGGAAGCTTAATCAATGACTTCATTTTTCCCCTAAATCATTCCCACAGTTATTTTAAAAGTTAGTTATAGCCACTTTGGAAGTGTGGGGTCTTTTTTTATAGGCTATTGTAAATCACTCCCACAGTTGTGAGGTACTTTTTTTAACCACACAGAACAGGAGCTCAAATTGGCTGCACATTAGAATCACCTAGGGAGTTTTTAAAACTCCCAAAGCAAAGGATGCCTCATACCAATGACATGAGAATCTCTGGGGCTGAGATCAGTATTTTTTAAAAACTCCCTAAGCCTTTGCTGTACAGCCACAGTTGAGAACCACTTGCCTAGAAGCAAGCGCTTGTCCAATGTCTTGTTAAATTGCAGATTCTGATTCAGGAGGTCCAGGGTGGACCTGGGGTGTGCATTTCTAGCAAACCCCCAAAAGGATGCTGTTGTTTGTCTATGGACCACACTGAGGATCCAGGGTCTAAAGCAGTGGTTTTCAATGGAGGGCAGTAGGCCATATCTTCCCCCTGCTGGACATTTGGCAATAAGTGGAGATGGTTTTGGTATTACAACCAGGAGGAGGTGGTGCCACTAGCATCTTGTGCATAGGGGGCAGTGTTGCTGTAAGCATCCTACAGTAGTACCCAGGATAGCACCATCCCAAAGAGTTATCTGGCCCAAATGTCTGGGGTCCTGAGGTTGAGAAATGCTTCTGTGAAAGAAAATGATCCCAAACCCACGCTGGGACAGCTTTGTGCTCTGGTGTGATGAGTGGCCCCTTCTGGGAAGCATTTCTGATAAAATATATGAGTGATTTTCTGATGAACTATGAGATGAAGAGTCCCTTCTGGGAAATTAGATTTACTTGCCTCACTAAATAAGACATGTCACATTGTTTAATGACCATTTGTACCTGGCCTAACAATATTATCTAACCACATTTTTCTCGTATTCTAAGTGTTTGAGCTGACTTTTTGAAGACTCTTGAAGCAACTTTGAAGTAAAGCTTTGGCATATGCTTGCAATAATCAGTTCATCAGAGAAATTGCTATAATGCCCCTTGCCTTGCCGGTCTCCAAGCTGCTTCCTAGGCGGATCTTGTGTATACATTCAACAAAAGTTTACTGAGTACCTGCTGTGGAGACATTTTAGTGCAGATCCTGCCTTCAGATCCCAGATCTCTTGCTTCTTACCAGTAGCTGTGTCACCTGGGGCAAGTGTTCTTCCGAAGTATAGGAAAATAATAGTATCAAGCTCACAGGATTATTGTAAGGATAACATATTAAAGCATTTAGCAAGATGCCTCCCACATAGTAAATACTCAATAAATGTGCATTTATTATTACTATTTATTCAGAGATAAAAACCCACAAAAAGCTTATAAGTCAGCACATCCCTTCATTCCCCCTCTGCCTTTCAAGCAAGATTCAGTCTTTGTCATCTTGGACTCAAGCTGGTGGTTGGCAGAACTCTAAATGGCTGCAGAGGAGAATTACAAGAAGTGCATGGGCCCTGTTTGGTGTGGCTTGGTTGGAGTGTCGTCGCATGCACTGAGGGGTTGTGGGTTCCATTCCCAGTCAGGGCACATACCCTGGTTTCAGATTCAATCCCCGGTTGGTATACGTACGTGAAACAAACAATCAATGTTTCTCTCTTTCTCTCTTCCTCTCTAAAAAAAATCAATAAAAAATACCCTTGGGTGAGGGGAGATACATATATATATATATATATATATATATATATATATATATATATATGGAGTAAAAATTAGAGAAAAAAAGGACTGGGACAATCCGTGGATAACTGGATTTAGGAAAAATAATGAAGAGAGACTCGGGCTAAGAAGTCTTTAGGATGAAGGAATCTTTGGGCTGACAATGAATCCAGATAATTTTAGGTGGTTTAACTGTGTGTTTTACAATGTAAATGTCTCTTAGATGACGATTTGCATTCTTTTTTGAGGCTATTTTTGGCTATCAATTTGTTTCTTTTTTTCTAGATTAGAAAGTTTTCTTTTTTAATTGAATTTATTGGGGTAACATTGATTAATAAAATTATATAGGTTTCAGGTGTGTAATTCTATAATACATCATCTGTATATTGTATTATATATTTATCACCCAAAGTCAAGTTTCCTTCCATCACCATTTATCCCTCCTATACTGACTTCTACCTCCCCTCACCCCCTTCCCTCTGGCAATCACCATACTGTTTTCTGTTTCCATGAGTTTTTCTTCTTTTCTTTGCTTAATCCCTTCACCCATCTCACTCAGCCCCCACTCTCCTTCCCCCTGAGAGCTGTTAGTCTGTTCTCTGTCTATATCCAGGAGTTTCTTTTAGGTGAGTCTCTGTGCTTAAATTGTCTTAAAGGTGGAACCAGATACCTCTATTATTTTAGTTGCATTATATGCCAGAAAATGTTTTAGGTTCTGTAGCTATACCAGTGGGCAAGTTATCACCCTTCATGAGACTGAACATCTAGAAAGAAAGACAGACAATAAAATAAGTGATGGCAACCCACTACTTCCTGGTGATGGGCTCTGCTGTGATGGGTTAAACATAGGAATCTGTGAATGCTTTATCTACTTTAAGGAGCTTTATGGAAAGGCTTTTCAGAAATAGTATTTAAACTGGCCCTGAATGATGGGTAGGAGTTAGCCAGCTAATGGGTAGAGGAGGAGAGATTGGAAAAGAATATTCTGAGCATGTGTAAAAGCCTAGAGTCAGCATGGCACCTCCATTAACTGGGAGAAGTTCACCAGAGCTGGAGCAAGGAATGCCCTGCATGGGCAGAAATGCAAGATGGAGGAAAACTGGTGAGTCTGTGTTAGTTGGTGTAGTCCCTAAGGGTAATGGGGAGCCACTAAAGGATGCTCAGCAGGGCAGTGACATTATCACTTTTGTGTTTTTTCTTTTCTTTTCTTTTCTTTTTTGAAAGATATATTGACTGCAGGGCTCTGGCAACTAAAAAATAAGAGAGAAGAGGTTTTGAGGAGTGAAGTGCACAGGTCACTTTGACAGCTTTGGGCCGTTAATGCTCCAGTTGTTCAGTGAGGTCACCTGTGTGACAGAAACAAGAACAGTGGATAAATGGAGTTTGTAAACCTCCTTTCAAGATGAAGAGAGGGTCAAACATCAGAAACTCATAGCTCTTGACCAAGGGCTCTTGCCTGAGGATTCAGAAAGGAGGCCCTTCACCATTAGCAAAGGCCCAGGGCTCCTCACTTAAGCATTTTAGCTCCAGATCTCAAACTGCTATCAAGGACTTGGGAAAATTCCCACAGGTCATACAAGCATCACTTGGAGAACTAAATACAAGACAAATCGCAAGTGACCACAGACTGCAAGTGACCACAAACTGTGGGCAATGGGGATTTATACTGTTCTCACCTGTCAATTTGCAGTATTTTGTGGGCTGCGAAGAATATGAGTTAAATAAAGCAGAAGTGGGCAGTCTGATGTCTGATCGCATTGCTTAATTTATTGAACAGGGGAAGTAAACCTTGGGAGAGAGATGGATCCGTTCCTAAGGATTTAACCGTTAACAAAGCCCTGCTATAAATGGAACTCGTGAGAGAAGGTAGCTTGTCTGAGGGCAAATGAGTGGGCCCCATTAGACAAAATAGGTCAGGCAGGGAGAAAGTCATCATATCTCCTGACTGGTTACATTGATCAGAGATGACGGGCCTTGTCGTTTTTTAACTGATTGAATAGAGAAGGAGAATATACAAGAGGTTTCTTTCTGGTTGTTGCCTTTCTTAGAAGATGGCTGTTTCACAGAGGATCCTGAAATGAAAAGAACTGATAATATTTATCACAGTTTTGAGTTTTGTGCTTCAAAATCTGTGTGTGGGTGTCTACACATGTATTTTTATGTGTTTTCAGGAAAAAAAAAGAAAGAAAGAAAAGCTCTGGGCTTTTCATGAGGAGTGCATGTGGCTGGATCACTGTCTTTCATTTGGGATTAATGAAACAAGTCCTGAGGAGCATGGCCCTTGCATTGGTTTGATTTTTTGTGATATTCTCTGCTTTTTCATGTTTCTTGTTTCCTTTTTTCTTATGGTTCTTGTTTTCACCCTCAAAATAAGCCAAGGAGAGGGAACAGTGTGCAAAGGCTAAAATGTATCCTTCAAACACTGGATTTGCCTTCCTTAGGGTTCTGCTTTCTTTTTTCTCCATCTGGAACACCTCATCCCTAATGATGCAAGGAAGTGAAGAAGAACATTTCCCAAGTGTTTGGAATATGCACTTTGCTTATAGGTTGTCTGGTTTATGAAGGCTTCCTGTGTTAAAAACACAAGAGACACTGGCTTTACATTTAGAAATAATCTATCTGATCTCCCCAAAGACAAATAGCATTTGGTATTTTAAATAAATACAAGAAATTGTGGGTGGTGAAGATTAGTGGGGTTGAGTCCTAGCCAGTTTGGCTCAGTGGATAGCATGTTGGCCTGAGGACTGAAGGAAGGGTCCCAGGTTTGATTCTGGTCAAGGGCACATGCCAGGTTGTGGGCTCGATCCCCAGTATGGGGCATGCAGGAGGCAGCCAATCAATGATTCTCTCTCATCATTGATGTTTCTATCTTTCTCTCCCTCTCCCTTCCTCTCTGAAATCAATAAAAATATATTTAAAAAAACAAAAACAAAATGACCATTAAAAAAAGTTAGTGGGATTAACAGAAAAGCAAAAACTGAAATGTTAACATTCTGACTTGGGCAAACCTCACTTCTCTGAACCTCAGTTTACTCAACGATTTTAAAAAAGAGGGGTAGGCTGCAGTTGTAGGCATCCTCTCACGGCCCCCAGTGAGTCTTGCCTCCTAGAATTTATACCCTGTGTAGTTCCCTCCAACACTGAGTAGGGCCAACTTGTGTAAACAATAGCATATCACAGAAATGGTGGACAGTGACTTCCAAAGCTAGGTCATAAAAGCCATTGAGGTTTCTGCCTTGCTGTCTCTTAAATCACTGGCTCTGGGGGAAGCCAGCTGCCATGTTGTGAGGGCTCCCAAACATCCTAATGGCAAAGTTCACCTGGGAAGGCACAAAGTCCTCCTTACTACAGTCATTACCAACCAGCTAGCAGCATGAGTGCGCCATCTTGAAAGTACACCTTCCAATTTTAGTCAAGGCTTTAGATGACTGCAGTCCTAGCCAACATCTTGACTGCAACTTCATGAGGGACTGTAGACCATACCACCCAGCTCAGACACTTCTGAATTCCTGAGATAATTTTTATTATTGTTTTAAGCTGCTATTTTGGGGGTAATTTGTTACAGAGCAATATATAACAAATACAGTTGGCTTAGGCCAAGTCCACTCTTATATTACGTTAATGAATAGTTATTATTGGTCAGAATCATAAAAAGTTGGCACTTCCTCCAAAACCAGATCATAGCTCCAGGGTAAGCCCATGTTGCTTTGGGCATTTCTGAAATGGTAAGTGTCCAGACTCTAGAGAGCTGGCATCCTGAGAACTCATGGATTCAGCTTTGTGGGAACAAGTCAACACAGCTGGATGACCCATCAGTTTACTCCCTAGCACATCACACTGAAAACATAATCCACTTATATTATGTTTACAACCAGAGACTGAACTTGTTAAAAGAAACTCCAATGGAATGGGGACTCCCTTGGACTCTCTACTTAATGAGTCACTCCAAAGAGTGCAACTGGGATTATTTGGAGGGAACAACATCCCTGGCAGCTTTTAGAGAGATGATTGGGATAAGGGTTAAAAGTTGCTGAGTTCATGGTGAAACCCAAGTGACTCCAGAGTAGGAGTCATATCTACAAAGCAGGGGATATAGAAAGGACCTACCAGGCTGTGGTGTCTTGGTTGGACTAAATGACATTGATGGTCCTCTCTGACCTATGAGAATATGACTCTACATATTGGTGGCTAGACACATATCACAACAATGACAAGGCACAGCATACTTACTAGTAGGGACCAGAGTGTACTCAACTTCTTCTCAACCCAATATGGCTATTGTTCTTGACTCATATGGTAGTCTGGATAACTTAGCATCTCTTCCCCATGTTCTATCCCAAACAGAGGCTGTGGCTCACCACTAGATAATCTTCTGAATGAGTGTATCTATGATGCATGACTTCCCTAAGAATGCTAGACTGTTTTCCTCATTTAGAAACTTTCACCCCAACAACTGTGACATTCAACCCAAGAAATACGTTTCTAAGCAAGAAAGGTTTCATTCTGGTTTGTCCAGGGAGGAGCTGAGAAACATCCTCTAACTCAGTCCTTCTGACCTAAATCCTTAGACTCACCTGGGGGAGGGTCTCATGAAATACACCCCTCCCTCAAAGAATTAATTGGTCAAAGGTGGGTTCAAGCAAGTCCAGGTGACCCTAGTGTTCAGTTAGTGGTGAGGACCATAGGTCTAACTATATCCAGCAATTTTCTGCTGCCTGACTCTAGGACAGCCGTGGGAAAACTATGGCCCGCGGGCCGGATCCGGTCCGTTTGAAATGAATAAAACTAAAAAAAAAAAAAAAAGACCATACCCTTTTATGTAATGATGTTTACTTTGAATTTATATTAGTTTACACAAACACTCCATCCATGCTTTTGTTCTGGCCCTCCGGTCCAGTTTAAGAACTCATTGTGGCCCTCGAGTCAAAAAGTTTGCCCACCCCTGCTCTAGGACAAAGGTAACTAGAATAGGTCCTTCTCACCCAAAGCCCAGGGCTGAACAACTCAGTTATTCAGAGACTGGCTTCACTTCTTATGTCATAATTACTTTTTGAGATGAGCTGTGCAACTGCCTATCAATCAGCCAAGTACTTGTGATCCTGGTCCTTTCTTGCATTGGACAGTGTTGAAAGTTAGAACCCCTTTTGTATTTTGCTTCCACTACCTGGACATCTATAACAGTATGCTTGAATGAAGATTATCAATCCTGGCTTTTTAGTCTCTGCATATATTTGAAACTTGGCAAGTTTTTCCTTAGAAATATTTTCATAGAAATTCCTATTCTTTCTTCCCAATCATTGGCATCCAGGGATCTCTTTGTATTATTTATTACAACTGCATGTGAATTTAGAGTTACCTCAAAACAAAAAGTTTAAGTAAAAAGAAAACCAGATGGTGGGCTGCATTTGCTCTGTGGGCCTGGTTTGCCAACCCTAGATTGATGGCTCTAAGTCAGTGGGTCTCAAAGTGTGGCCCCCAAAACAGCAGCAGCAGCCCCTTGGGAACTTGTCGGAAATGCAAATTCTCAGACACACCCCAGACCTACTGAATCAGAAACTCTGATTCTGGAGGTGGGTCCCAGCATTCTAAGCTTCAGGAAACCCTCTGATGCTGATGCACAAGAAAGTTCAAGAATGACTACTCCAGCCCCGGCCGGATGGTTCATTTGGTTGGAGCATCGTCCTGTGCACCAAAAAGGTTACAAGTTCGATTCCCTGTCAGGGCACATACCCAGGGTGTGGGTTCAATCTCCAGTTGAGGTGCATACGAGAGGCAAACAATGTTTCTCACATTGATATTTCTCTCTCCCTTCCTCTCTCTCTCTCAAATCAATTTTTAAAAGCATGTCCTTGGGTGAGGGTTGAGATATATATTTTTTTAAATTTTTTTTAAAGAACAACTGCTCTAGGCCAATCTAAAGAGTTTCCACTGCTGCGCCTAACAGGATGCTGTCCTTGGTGCTGCCTTTTCCCTCCTTTCATCAAGATCTCAGTTAAAGATAAGGACAAGCTTGCTTCTCAAATTGGCAGATCAGACATGCAAAGCCAGCCTGGAGAAATAACTACACTCTTGGATGCTAGAATGTGAATATGGAATTATTTCAGTTGGTTGGAGGTGCTGGCCAGTATTCACAAAATTGTTTTGATTGTTAATAGAGATGACTTTATTTTTACCTAACACAACTTTCTAACTCAAGTTTATTGGCATTTTAACTCCTACATGTTTAATGCAATTGTCAGTGGTAGTGTGGGTATCCAGGCACTGTTTTCCTTGGTGTTATTGTGGCCAAGACTACAGGATCACAGCACATTGACACCAAGTCCAGGATCAATTTCATAATGTCATTTCATAATGTCACCTAGTAAGAAAGGGTACCACCCCAGAGAGAAAATGAATCTGGAGTCAGTTATAGAGGGATGGCAGTGAGATAGTGAGGAGATTCAGGGGTCATTCTAATGCAGTTGCATTTGCCACCTGTGCTGGTCTCCAGATGGACTTAATAAGGCTTAATTAATAATTTCTCTTAAAATAAACTTCCTCTGGAAGGATATGAGGATACATCCCACAATATTCCACCCTGTGTAAAGTTGGAGGTCACATAAAAATGAACTGCAAATTCAATTCTTGCCCTACCTGTCTCGGACAACTGTTGTGAGCCTCAAAAAACAGTGAGCACAAAAATACTTTGGAATTCTTAAAAATCAACTGTGAGGGCTTGTTAATATTATTGCTACATTAGCCTATAATTAGAAGATATGATTTAGTTTTTGCCACAAAACTCCAAACAAGCTTCTGTTTCCTAATTGCCTGGGTCATGATGCCCCCTTAAGTGGCCATTTCACAAAGTCTCTATGCCTCCATCTTCTTTGGCACCTCTATTTATTACTGACCTACCTATTATTTATTTTTACCTACCTATTTCACTCTTATTATAAATAGACATTACTTATCAAATTAAGTAACATCAGGGGTTAGGCAGAAAACACTTCTTGAGAATAATAATAGGTGAAAATTGGATGTGAATGGGGCATAAGCCAAGACAGGATGTCATAGAGAAGATCCCTAGGGCACTTCTGGACGTTTTGATCAATGTGGATCTTGTTTTAGTTTCTGAACCAGACTCTAAAATAGGATATAATCTGTGTACAAACAATTGCTGAAAAGATGAGATGCCTCTTTTCAGTCATTGAGCCCATTCAAAAGGCTCAGTAAAATGGTGTCTGAAATGCCTTGTTTCACTTTTCCTTGACAGGAAGAGAATGGCAGATTGATTCTCCAAATATTTCTTAAACTGATTTTCTTTGGAAATAGAGTCTGCTGCAGGTTTTGAAAAATGGGACTGCAGTGCCTCCTCCAGGACAAAAAGGGTACTTGCAGGTTAGAAATCATCTCACAAACTGGCTTAAGCTCAAAGGATTCATGGTAGGTGGTGACTGAGGAAAAGATCCTCCTGGATGCTTACAAATACTTCAGTGAGCTCATATTAGTCACAGTTAATGGGTTTTCATTTTCAGTAAGCTTTTTCATATTCCCTGGGGAAATATGCTGAGCTACTCTTTGGAGAGTATTTCCTTCAAAAAACAACCAACCAACTCCTACCCTTGGAAGAAAGGGGCAAAGGGCATCAGCAAGTTGTGGGGACAACAAAGGGAATGAACACTTTCTGGATACCAATTCCTGCCAGGTGTCCCATCTGAGTCAACTCACTCTCTTTATGTTTCCCTATCAAGATTAGTATTATCATTCTTATTTATAAACAAGAGGACCAGTGCACAGATTCATGCACTGGTGGTGGGGCATAGCCTGCAGGGATTGGCCCAATGCAGGAGTAGCTGCTCATCCCAGTCAGCAGTCAGCTGAGGAGCTGTGGACCTACCCTCTGAGTGGCTGCTCCCACTGTGGGAGCGACGCTCATCCTGGTCAGCCGAGCAGCATTCCCACTGTGGAAACACACTGACCACCAGGGGGCAGCTCCTGCGTTGAGCGTCTGCCCCCTGGTGGTCAGTGCATGTCATAGCAACTGGTTAATTAGTCGTTCTGGTCATTCTGGTCATTCCGCCATTCAGTTGCTGGACTTTAATATATATAGATGTGGCTCAGAGTGATCATGAACTCATCCAAGGTCAGAGACATAGCTGGAAGCAGAGCATAGGTGTGTCCCACTCTATCCAGCACATCCAGTGCCCTTGTCATACTATCATTAGTAGCAATAATAGCTACCACTGTGCTAAGCACTTTATACACACTATGTAATTTGGTGTTTCTCAACTTCAACACTGTTGACACTTCTTGTGGGTGCTGTCCTGTGCATTGTGGCATGTTTAGTGGCATCCCTGGCCTCTACCCACTAGATACCAATAGTACCCACTCTAAGGTGTGCCAACCAAATATCTCAAAACTTTATTAATGTCCCTTAGGGTAGGGACATAAGGTGGGTACTTTTATCATTTTTTCAGAAAAAGAAACAGCAATTATGCCATATTACAGACCAAGGGAATGGCAAAGCCAGAACATGAACCTGTGCCTAAATCACCTCTAAAGTGTATGCTCTTCAGTAGAAGATGTTTTCCAGCATCTTATCTAGAATCTTCATCGCCTGTATTCAAAGGTTGTGTCTTGTTTCTTCTTCATTCCTGCTGCAGCCATTATGTGCTAATGTCCCCTCTCACATCCTCACTCAGGTAGACTGTGAGGTTCTTGAAGGGGGTTGCCTTGTATCACCTACCTCTAATGTTGTAGGGCTTAGCATGTAGTGGGTGCACAGATGTTCACTTACTAAATGAGTGAATTCATGCCAGTACTTTAATCCTTCCCATTCAAATCTAGTTCATGCTGTGAACTTGCCTTATGAAGAAAAAGGTTAATTCAGACAAGGTAAATTCCAAGCAGCTCATGTCCAAAATGATTAGGAAATGAAAATTAATTGAGGATGAATAAATGTATGTTTGAACACTCAGAATTTAATAAACCCATTTGGTAAGTTTTCAGGAATTAATTGTTGCCTCTAGAAGTAAAGGGCAGCCATGATTGCTATCATTTGTATCCAAAATTGGAAATCAGGCAAGAGCTAGGCAGTTAAATGTGTATTACTTGTTAAGGATTTGGCTGTGCCTGCTACATATCAGGGGAGGCCTTCTGGGCTGGAAGGAAGTGCCACCGTCCTTTCTACAGAAGTCATCCAATGACATTTGGCCAGTAGGACATGCTTGCTTTCTGCTGTTTTTTCTGCACTCAAGATGCATGGTTCTGAGCAGCCTTTGTGCCACCTGCGTGGATAAAAGCGACTCCAATCTGTCGACCGCTTAATAGAAATTTCCCTCGGTGAGAAACCAATTGACCAACTCTACCTGGGATTAAAGCAGCCACCACCACACCATCTGCATAAGGCCCTAAACCAAAGGGTGTAGGATGATCAGTTCATAGGCAGGGAGCTGTGGCAAGGGAGTATAATTGAAATGTGTAAGTCTCGATTTGCTCCTCCTGATTCCTTCTCCTTCTCAAATGCCACAACGTGTGGATGGAGTTCAAATGAACAGCGCTGTCACGATGCTGCGAAGCCTGCTTAGACAGTCTGGTTTGCTGCGTGGGCTGCACACAGCATGAGCAGGAAAGAGAGAAAGGGCTTCATGGGTAGGGGATGGCTATCTCATGATGACAAAGAGCGACCTCCTAAGCCCCCACTCAACCTGCTCATCCTGAGAGCAAAGGCAGACTCTACAGAGGCCTGGTGTTCCTCTGCTGCAGTTTTGTCAGGACTGGGCCAGGTCCCCGTCACCCCAGCACTGCCACAATCACTGCTGTTCTGTCTGCTCCACCCTGCACCCCCACCCTTCCTTTCTTTCCTTTTCTTCCTTTGCTTTTCTCTCAGTCTCTCTCTCTTTCATGATTTCTCTGACCTTTACAGACATTAACCCTTCCTTTTTCTCAAAACCCTTATAAAGAGCTTCCATGCTATGTGCTGACCATTCAAATGAACCCTTGTAGACACTATGTCTAATTCATATGTGTATCCCTGAAACTGGCAGCCTCAGCACCTGATGCGTGCTTTATGCTTAATAAATGTTCATTGAATGAATGGATGCATGTATACATGCATACATGAATGAACGAATGAACGAACAAATGAATAAACCAACATGTCAGAGTTGTGGAAGTGACAGTTTTGCAGTCTCTTTAGCTTTTGCTTATTTTACTTCGACCTAACACAGTGAAGTATTTGCAAATCCTGGAATACTACAACTAAAAGAACATTTTTTAAGAATGCAATGGGTGATAGTGATTGAAAGAACTGGCTGTGGAGTATGACAGATGATGGTTTGCATCGCATCTCTGTGACTTACAAGCTGGGTGACCTTGGTTAAGTGACGTAAACTCTCAGTACTTCTTTCCCCCATAAATGAAATAGACATCATAGCATATACCCCATGCATTCAACATGAAGAGCAAATGAAATAATGTATGTGAAAGCACAACACAAGATGTCAGGCATATAGTGAGCATATACTAATAGTAATGCTAATAATGATGACAATAAATATGATGTCATTGATGTTGATGCGGATGATTACTAATGCTTAACATTCATATTTTAAAAGACTTGATGAGTTGCTAAGATAGCCTGCTTTCTGAAACATTTGAGGTGGAAAAAGTAACCTACAAAAAATAACTGTGTTTAAGGCCTAATACCATAACCCAGGAGTGTTCCATATGTACTATACCATAAATACACAGTTAATCCTCAGTTCTCAAACATCTCCCATATCGAACAATTTGGTTCTCAACCAAGTTGTTCAAGGAAAAAATGTCTCTGTAGTCGACCTCACAACCCTTTCATGCTGATACATCAGTATGACAAAAAGCATCTCTCAGGCCACAAACAAAGGAGAAAATGCGCCAATATGAGGCAGTTCACCACGAAACCTCACCTTGTTAACATCGCAGGAAATTGTGCTATGACTATTTATGTGTTTTTATTTTTGCTTTTGTTGCTGGTAAAATGGACAGTTAGCACCATTTTAAAACAAAAGCAGGCCATCAAGAGTGCTAATGTTGTTAAGGGTGTGAAAGAAACAAAGATCACAGGCATTAGAGAGGGAGAAGAACTGTTGTTGATTTGGATAAATGACACACAGTGAGGCAGTGACAGCATTTCAGAGGCCGTAATATGTGAAAAAGCAAAGATGCTGCACAATGACTTCCTGAAAGACATCCCTGCACCAGTGCTGAAAATGATCCACTTAAGGCTAGGTGGTTCGATAGATATCCGAAAAGAAATGTTTGTTTATAGATTAAACAGTACATTAGACATGTAATGTATATAAGAAAGGTTAAAACAGGGAATTATTTGGGGGTCTAGAATGAATTAATTCAATTTACATTGTTTCTAATGGGAAAAAATGATTTGGTTTTCAAACAAACCGCTTCTCAAACAGCCTTCCGGGACCAGTTAAGTTTGAGAACCAAGTATTTAGTTTACCAATTGAGAAAAGAATCATATTTAAGAGAGCTTTATTCCTAAGTTTCTGATTACTCTGAAGAGATGATAGATATTGGACAATTAATTACTTTCTCTTTTATTAATGTTTTCATTTCTGTAAAATGCAATGCACTGATTGCTTGGAAAGGAAAGTTTACAAATTGGTCCTGACATCAGCTTTTCAAGTAGACAAATCAGGGTTACTTACTCTCAGCACCACTAACATTTGAAACTAGATTATTCTTTGTTGGAGGGAGGCTGTGCTGGGCATTGTGGGTCATTTCCTAGCACTCCTGGTGTCTCCCCACTAGATGACAGTAGCAGCCCATATCTCCTCCTAGTTGTGACTATTCAAACCTCAAATTGCCTTCCCCTGCATCCCACCAACCACTGAGATAGGGTAATGAGTTCCATTGCATTGGAAGCAAGGCAAGTGCCAGCCATTGGTGATCTTTAGCCCATGGGAATCTATGTGCCAGTGTACGAAGTTCTACAGAATTAGAACCTGAGTCACCTCAGCCTTCTACCAAGCTGGCTGGAGCAGATGTACTTCTCTGGTCTCCTGTATACTCCCTGGAAGCTCTCTCACCAATTCCAACCACCGCCCCCCCGCACCCCTAAACCATCCAGGTAGCTTCTGTGTGTTTTTCTGTGGATAGACTCTTAAAACAACTACCAATATCAGACTAAAGGCTCCTTGCCGTCACCCTCAAGAGTACTGTATGCCCACACAGGCTGTAACCAGGGCATAGAACAACAACTTGCCAGGCAGGAAAATGAGTAAAAACCTTGATGCGGTTCAGAACCACTACAGAACCCATCTTTATTTTAACTAAGTGGGGAGCAGATGAAAAAAAAAAAGAGCACCATAAATCAAAAGAATTTTGACTTCATTAGAGAGTGAAAAATCTCAGCACAAAAACATTTCCTTTAGAGAAAGTAAATAGAGCTTCTGTAATTGGGTCAAAACTGGGAATATTTCAAAATTGAGGACAAAAAAAAATTCCAGCAAACCACAATGAAGATATTTGGAGAAGTTAGAGTTTTGTGGGGGTTTTTTAGTTTACTTCTATGGAAAACAATAAATATCTTCTGGCAGAAGGAAACAGTTATGAAATCATGAGAAGTCAACCTAAGAGAAATAAATCATCGTAATTCTGAAGGCTGCAAAGCAACACAAAACATGCTTTTATAGCAAATGTAAAGAGGAAAAGATAGGAAACCATGTAAGTGCTATGAATGAAGCTATGTAAGAAAAAAGTAGGAGAAACTAAGATGGCGGCATAGATAAACACCGGGAAATAGTCGCCTCCCACAACAATTGAAAATTAGCCCAAAGGACAGAGCAAACATCGTCCAAAACAACAGGAAGGCTGGCTGAGTGTAATTTCTACAACTAGAAGAAAAGAAAAGCACGCTGAGAGCCAGAGGAGCTGCAGAGGCTGAGTGCAGAGGTACGGCGGCGGCGGTGGCGCGCGCGGAAAGGGGGTGGCACCTGAGGACGCGGCTGTCTTTTTGAATCACAAGCTCCCGACTGCTCTGATCTCCGGTTCCGGGAAGTCTCTGGGGACCCAGGTCTCATACGGGGAGAGGCTGCTCTCTCAGGCGGCAGCGGGCGAACTTGGGGGCAGATTTCCCTCGGAGGTGCTTGCAGCCATTGCCGGGACACTGAGACGCGCGACTCCGGGCGCGGAGAATCAGCCATAGCGTCTTTCCCGGCCCTTTGACTCCCTGAGACCCCGCCCCACCCGGGCTGCGGCAGAGGCTTTTGCATGTGAATGCCCCAGAACTTTGCAACCTGATAATTACCTAACTGCAGCTGGGCCAGCCAGACCCGGAACTTCCAAGAGAAGGCCCAAGGCCCCACAGCGGCTTGCATTGCTTCACAGCTGAGCCTCTTCGTAGTTCCTGCTGTGTGGCCTCAGGCAGGAGCTGAATTAGCACCTCCTTAGATCCAGGAGACACTGTACCCAGTGGTCAGAGGAGGACCATTCTCCCACTTCAGACACAGCTGCTTCCCACAGCCAATTGGCCTGGAGGTCAATTCCTCCCAGTGATCCTACAACAAGCGAGGCACCAAGAGTGCACCAAGAGTGTCCACCCCAGGTAACTGGGAAGGCTGAGCCACTGAGCCCTACAGGACACCTGGCGCGCAGGCCACTCTATCAACATAGGGAAGCAGCCAAAATGCGGAGACAGAGAAACAGGTCACAATTGGCAGAAACGGAGGAGGACAGACGACTGGATATAGAGTTCAAGGCCACGTTTATAAGGTTTGTCAAGAATTTTATGGAAACCGCCGATAAATTTAATGAATCCCTCAAGGAGTATGGTGAGACCATGGAGGTCATGAAAAAGGACCAATTAGAAATTATGCATACACTGACTGAAATAAAGAATACTTTACAGAGCTCCAACAGCAGACAAGAGGATCCCAAGAATCAAGTCAAAGATTTGAAATGCAAAGAAACAAAAAATACCCAACCGAAAAAGAAAAAAGAAAAGAGATTCAAAAAATATGAAGATAGTGTAAGGAACCTCTGGGACAACTTCAAGCATACCAACATCAGAATTATAGGGGTACCAGAAGGAGAGAGAGGGCAAGATATTGAAAACCTTTTTGAAGAAATAATGACAGAAAACTTCCCCCACCTGGTGAAAGAAATGGACTTACAAGTCCAGGAAGCACAGAGAACCCCAAACAAAAGGAATCCAAAGAGGACCACACCAAGACACATCATAATTAAAATGCCAAGAGCAAAAGATAAAGAGAGAATCTTAAAAGCAGCAAGAGAAAGACAGTCAGTTACCTACAAGGGAGTACCCATCCGACTGTCAGCTGATTTCTCAACAGAAACCATGCAGGCCAGAAGAGAGTGGCAAGAAATATTCAAAGAGATGAATAGCAAGAACCTGCAACCAAGATTACTTTATCCAGCAAAGCTATCATTCAGAATGGAAGGTCAGATAAACAGCTTCACGGATAAGAATAAGCTAAAGGAGTTCATCACCACCAAACCAGCATTATATGAAATGCTGAAAGGTATTCTTTAAGAAGAGGAAGAAGAAAAAGGAACTCTTACCATTTGCCACAGCATGGATGGAACTGGAGAGCGGATAAATACCACAAGATCTCACTTATTTGTGGAATATAATGAACAACATAAACTGATGAACAAGGACTGATCCAGAGACGGAGAGGCATTGATTGGACTGTCGGGCCTTGGAGGGAAGGTAGGGGAGGGTGGGGGCAAGGGGGAAAGATCAACCAAAGGACTTATATGCAAGCATATAGGCCTAACCAATGGACACGGACAACGGGGGGGTGAGGGGGTGAGCGGGGAGAGGGGGGGTAGAGGGTACACATATGTAATATCTTAATCAATAAAAAATATTAAAAAAAAAAAAAAGAAAACTTGGCAGCCGAAAAAAAAAACAAAAAAAAAACAAACAAAAAAAAAAAAAAAAAAAAAAAAAAGAAAAAAGTAAAAGGAGAGCCAATTCCCATTTACTGAGTACTTAAATTTACCCCATCCCAGGAGCTGTGCCTGGATATAATTTTAAAATACATCTTCCTAATCTTTCACAAGTACCCTATGAGGGAAATGCTGTTTTTTGCTTTCAGTTAAATGAGGAAATAGAGATGTAGAGCTGAATATTACAAAGGTAGAAGGTAATTAAACCAAGTCTTCATGATCCCAAATATCATATTATTAGCAATTTTGTTTTATTGCATCCCATATGTAAACCCAAAGGAAAAGACTGTAGAGAAGCTATCGAAGTGAGTATTATCCTAAAATGGTGATCTTATGGGCAATTACTTAATTTCCTAGCTTCTAATATATTTTATAGTGTTTATATGAGTATATTTTTAAACTTATTATATTCTACCATTTGAAATGGATGATGTTTTTATTCATATATCAGTTTAATCATCTGCCATTCATGTAGATATGGATCATTTACTCTGAGATGATCAAGGGCATGTTTCCCCAATATGAAGTTGTTCATATTGATTTGATTGGTTATTGATTTGAGATTTTTTCAGTAGAGGCATTTACAACTATAAATTTGCCTCTAAGCACTGCTTTTGCTGCATCCCACAAATTTTGGTATGTTGTATTTTCATTACTTTTGTCTCAGACTATTTTCTAATACCCTTGTGATTTTTTTCTTTGACTAATTGGTTATCCAGGAGTATGTTAAGTTCCAAAACTTGGGAATGTCTCAAACTTCCTTCTGCTATTGACTTTTAACTTAATTCCATTATAGTCCAAGAACATACTTTACATTATTTCAATCATGTTAAATTTATTGAGACTTGCTTTATTGCCTAACATATGGCCTGTCCTGGACAATGTGCCATGTGCACTTGAGAACGTGTACTCCGCTGTTGTTGGATAGTTGATCAAGTCTTCTATTTTGGCTATAGACTGAATGTTTATTCCCCCACCCCAAAATTCATATCTTGAAACCTAACCCCCAATGTGATGGTACTTGGAGTTGGGGCCTTCAGGAGTTGTTTAGGTCATGAGATGCCTTTATAAATGAGACCCCAGAGAACTCCTTTGCCCCTTGCAGCATGTGAGGAAACAATGAGAAGGTGGCCATCTATGAACTAGGAAGCAGGTTCTCACCAGATACTGAATCTGCCAGAGCCTTGATCTTGGACTTCCCAGCCTCTTGAACTGTGAGAAATAAATTTCTATTCTTTATAAGGCACCCAGGAAATAGTATTCTCTTATAGCATCCCAAACGGACTAAGAAAATGTCATTGATGATCTTCTGTGTAGTTGTTCTATCCATTGTTGAAAGTGGGATATTGAAGCCTCCTGCTATTATTTTTGAACCATCTGTTTCTCCCTGGAAGGAGATGCTGCTCAATCTTACATGTCTAAAGTACTTGTAATAGTTATAATCTGGACTTTGAGCCTTGGGTCTTGTGGTTTTTACAGTGTTTGGCACTATGGACTTATTCACTCAGTCTTCAAACAATGAACAGTCTGTTGAATCAAATCATTGAACAATACATGGTAAAGATAGGTGACAAAGTAGTGGCCCAAGAAGGGGTAAATAAATCCAACCAGTGGAGGGCTAAATGATGTCTGGTCTAGGGTATGTATTGCTTATGAGCCCACTGAATCAATCAATGTTAAGAAATCCTCTCCCTTCTGACCACAAACCATGACCATGGAAGTCTTAAACTCTGACTTATTTGATGATTCAAAGTCAAACCAGCTTAAAACTTCTCCTACAAGAAATAAAAATAATTCCTTGGCTTAAAACAATGCTGTACTCATTTTGCATTCAGATCAATTACCCTGACAATTTAGGTTTTCATATTCCTGTAGAATAAGAACAAATTGGCCTCTCTAAGAGTTTTTACATTATTAGAATCTGTTCAGGAGAAAAGAATCATTAAATTCCTCTGAGAAAGTCTAGTAATAAAAAATTGTTCTGGTAACTCTGGTACATTTTCAATATTTCATTGAGTTGATATTATTCCCTATTACTGTAACTATAGATCCAAGGCTATGAAATCAACCTCACCACTTGGTAACACTACAAGATCATCTTGGAGCTAATTTTAAAACAGCATTCCTTAGAATTTTTAAAACCAGGTTTTTCTGATACTAGAACTGGAGTTAAATTTAGGTCAACATGGATTTCATAAAAGCAAAACCCTTTAAAGTTTGCATTAAAAATTCAATATGTCTAACTGAACAGCCTTGGTTGGGTGATGATAATAAATATTACAAAAAGTTAATTTCCCTTCTCCAGGCTTTCTCAGAAGAAAGTTCTGTAGCTTCACCTCAAGCATATTGGAATATTTCAGTTCAGCTTGGCAACAAGCAGGATACTCAGTCATCAATTGATTGCATTTTGTCATAAATAAATACAAGTGTGTGTAGCCAAGCTTCAGGTCAGTTCCTACTGATGTCACTTTGTCCTTGTCCTGGAGTTAATTCCATGGTTATAAAATCCAGTGTTTTATTCTTACCCTTTATTCTTTTATGCAACTCTGTTGAAAATACTAGCTACTGTTTTCTTATTTTAAGTCAAAATGGCTCCTCTCTTTCTCTACACAGTAAAGAAATCCTTTTAGTAGAACTAACTTTCAATAGCCTAATAAGTCTGTGTAAGCATGGCACAGATAACATTGCCATTATTTATGGGGTTGTCCCACAGAACATTCTGTTCTTCATTATGTCTACAGGAGAAGATATATAGTAGGGCCCCGTTGCTATTCTGGCTTTCACCATCCACATGGTCAGAATATATCACCCTAACACCCACAGGGAGTGTGCAGTCCTGTAAGGTTCAGTGGGAGGAAGGGGGTAAGCAGTACAACAAGTAGGTGACAGCACCAACTTTGAAACCAGACCCCCTTTTAGGATGCATGAGAGATGGTGAAAATCAGTCTATAAGACTCATCTCAAGAATGGGAGCAATAACTGGGTATCATGAAGCTTAACAAACAATGGATATAATGCTCTTCGTATAGTATCTGGCATATGGTAAATGATTAATAAATATTTCTATTGTTCAGCACATAGCAGATGATCAGTAAATTTTGGTTGGATGAATGAATGGATAAACAAACAAATGAATGAATGAATAATCAGCCAGATAAATACCTGTTTTATGTTCCCAGTATATATTCCTCTCCTCTAAACTTAAACTTCTGCTTAAAAATACAATAGGTTGTACATGGTGGGATCCAATAATGTTGGATAAAGTAGATTTGCTGTCATTGTCTCATAGGAGAAAGAGCAACCAGTGGTCGGCAAACTGCGGCTTGCGAGCCACATGCAGTTCTTCGGCCCCTTGAGTGTGGCTCTTCCACAAAATACCAACTTCTGCGCATGGGCCACGAAGTTTCAATCGCACTGTATGTGCACGCCCGCACGTAGTATTTTGTGGAAGAGCCACACTCAAGGGGCCAAAGAGCCGCAAGTGGCTCGTGAGCCGCAGTTTGCCGACCACTGACCTGGGCCAATTCCACACGACCCCTCCTGGCAGAATTCCCAAACCAGTCTGCAGGTATCAGGTCTGCAGATAGAGGGCAAGGCTGAATCCTCAGTAAGGGATCATTACTGACCGGATCCAGATAAAATGAAATAAGTGGCAAGCCCTGCTTGCAGTGCCTCATTGGGCAGCAAATATAGTTTTGAGTTTACCCTTACCTCGTCCACGTCCAGAATCATTACCAGGTCCTCTTGGTCTGCCTTATACACATAAGGGTTACTGGTTTCAAGGCCCAAATGCCTGGTCTCTACACTCTACATTTCTAAACCTCCTCAGCTCCTTGCTTCTCTGATCCTCTACTCAAAAATAGCTCATTTGCTCTTAGTGGCATCTAGGTGAGGAAACTGAGACATGAAATAAGGGAGGGCTCCCAGGGCCCCAAGATCAAAAGCTCTTCAAGACTTCCTCCCAAGCATCTTTCTTCTCCCAATCCTATCTTTCCCCAACTAAGAAGGTGACCAGAGGGCAGGTGGCAGGCAAACATCCTCAATGGTTCTCTGACTGGTTACAAAGTAAGACAGGCCCAAAAGCTCAGCTTTACATGCCAGAAAACCTTTGCACCAGAAATACTGGTCTCAATTGAAGGCCCTGATACTTAAATTCTTCTGGAATTCCGGACTCCTTCTGTGGAAGGTTTCTTTAAACCAGTGGTTCTCAACCTTCTGGCCCTTTAAATACAGTTCCTCATGTTGTGACCCAACCATAAAATTATTTTCGTTGCTACTTCATAACTGTAATGTTGCTACTGTTATGAATTGTAATGTAAATATCTGATATGCAGGATGGTCTTGGGCGACCCCTGTGAAAGGATCGTTCGACCGCCAAAGGGGTTGTGACCCACATGTTGAGTCTAAACCAGCTGTGGGCAAACTATGGCCCCCGGGCCAGATCCAGCCCGTTTGAAATGAATAAAACTAAAAAAAAAAAAAAAAAAGACCGTACCCTTTTATGTAATGATGTTTACTTTGAATTTATATTAGTTCACACAAACACTCCATCCATGCTTTTGTTCCGGCCCTCCGGTCCAGTTTAAGAACCCATTGTGGCCCTCGAGTCAAAAAGTTTGCCCACACGTGGTCCAAACCATTGTATAGTGATCTTTTTTAGACAAAGGAAATAGTTTTTCACTTACCTTTTTCTTCCAACTACTGTTCAGCTTTGGGAACATATTTCAGTTCACTTTTAATATTCTGGATCTCCGATAGGTTGACTGCAGGTCCTGGAAGTTTCTTCGCTCCTGGAATTGGCTTCTTTTCCTCATCCGAGGTGGGAGGAGCACTCTGAAGAGAAAGAAAAGCAAGGAATGAGATTCAGCTTACTAAAAAAATACATTTGGTCTCTCTGGAATGAAAAAAATTAAAGCAAGAATAATGTCAGAGTGTAATTCTAGCAGAGTGACTTTTTCTTGTGCTACTGAGACATCCTCAAAGTTTCAAGAAGATGATCTGAAGTTTGTAGAGGAATGTGGAATAAAGTTAGAAGAAGAAAACAAGTAATTTCCATGTGACTTAGAAAAACTAGAGTACTGTTTAGTGTCTTATTACTAATAAGAATGACCACTAGTTGGAAGTACTCATCTTTCCAAGGCAAGCATCTTACAAGATCAAATTAAATTTGGTATCATCTATATATATAAAAGCCTAAGCAACTGGCCAATCGGCCAGTAGCTATGACATGTAAAGACCACCGGGGGGGGGGGGGGGGGGGGGCAGACACTCCTACCAGTACCTATGATGCGCACTGACCACCAGGGGGCAGACACTCAACACAGGAGCTGCCCAGCTGTGGTGACTTGGCAGCTGCAGTTCTCGGGTGATGCAACCGGAACCAGAGAGGAGGTAGCCCAATTCTGGGATGCGTCACCCGAGAACTGCCCTCTTGCAATCTGGGACCCCTTGGGGGATGTTGGAGAGCTGATTTTGGCCCGATCCCCTCAGGCCAGGCTGAGGGACTCCACTGGTGCACGAATCCATGCACCGGGCCTCTAGTGTGATCATAATATGCCTAAATAGCAGAGATTTGCAGAATGTTAGTGCACAGCTGGCTCTAGCAATGACTTAGTCTAGGAATTTTCAAATGTTTTGTTTGGGGTACAGTGGCTGCCAGCCTTTGTTCCAGTGAATCTCTGCAAAGCATAAACAAACTGAAATTGATAGAAGCAAAACTTCTTTGAATATGAGTTGGCTAAAGTAAAGCAAAAGAGGAGGCCCAGCTCTCCCTTCCTGCTTTGTAAAGTATTTTAAATTCCCTGCCATATTATGTTTTTATTTTGTTGCAGCTGCAGGGCAGGACCACATTCTATACTTTCTTGTGGGTCCTCCAACACTTGGTACAGAAGTGCATAAGCATACTTGTTGATTGTTATTTAGCTGATTAACCCTGAAAATATACCACAGTGGCAAATCTATGCCTGTATGTATATACACCAAACACACATATTAACAGTGACATAAACAATAAATCAGTTGCTGTGTGTGGCTCCTAGAACTCCAACTCATTACTACAGAAGAAAGTTGCTTGTTAGCTCATTCCTCTAATTTGCTACAGGTCAGGGGCATATTCTCTGCAGCCCTTGAAGGAAGGTGTTGGATGAACATTTGATCACCGTGGCAGCCAGGAGAACAGGCCTCGGATCAGTTTCCTGCTGGGAGGGTAATTGAATGATTGCCCCAGCTGCTTTGTCCTGAAACACGCCCATCACCACACTGAGGTCATGCTTCCCACGGCTGCTCTTGGCCAATGACTGAGTGCCACAGGATCCTAAAGTGGCTGTTTCTGGGAGACCTCACACTCCTCTGGAAGGGCCTCCGGCTCAAGAAATCTCCTTAGAACAGCACTGAGGTCTAAGATGCTTCTGCCAAACCCTCTGTCCCACTATCCTTCACCTGCATCGCTGTCTGACAACCCTCCCATTTTCCTTACAAGCGTTTTCCCCAGTAAGTATTTTGCCCGTCTAATCCCATCTTTGGGTCTGCTTCCTGGAGGGCCCAAACTAACAATCCCATTGTGAGACTGGCAGAGCTCCATCTGGTCGCCCAACAACTGAGTGAACCAATCCAGTTCCAGGGAAAAGTAATAAGAATCCTCAAGTTTGTTGCCAGCCTAACTAGGCATCCCTGAAACTTGAGTATTAAAGTTGATGCTGTTCCTCCCTTCTGGCTCCTACATCTAGTTCTCAAATTGTCTAGACCGGTGGTCGGCAAACAGTGGCTCGCGAGCCACATGCGGCTCTTTGGCCCCTTGACTGTGGCTCTTCCTAAGCCTTAGGAGTACCCTAATTAAGTTAGTAACAATGTACCTACCTATATAGTTTAAGTTTAAAAAATTTGGCTCTCAAAAGAAATTTCAATCGTACTGTTGATATTTGGCTCTGTTGACTAATGCGTTTGCCGACCACTGGTCTAGACCCTAAAGGGAAAGGGAAGAAAGTGTTCAACCTTCCTAAACTCGAACCAATTACTTGGTTGACATGTCCTTTATAAAACGTTTTTAAATTGTTTGAGTGGATGAGTAGAAATCTAAAATATCGAGGTGCTGTTCCATCTGGTAAGCGCTAATTGCTTTTCCTAGAGTCATTTCCTTTGACTCGGGCACAGTGCTAATGAACTAGCTAACATGTCAGCCACATAAGTTGATAAAGTAATTCAGTGTACACTGGCTGTTGTAAATATCTGGAAAATATTGTTTCCCCAGATCAGTGTACAGAGCCATAGGATAGGCTTCCTTGTGTGCGCATACATTCATCATTTATAAATGCAGGTTTAGAAGCAATAATGAACATTGCTAAGCCTCCATTTGGAGGACCAGGTATTCCAAAATGTTCTTCGTTAGGCTTTTGGAAAGAAATTTTAAACAAGGCTATAAAGTGTTGGGAGTTTTTTAAATATCTGTAGCAGTGAAATAAAAATGTTTCCTTACTTATAAATGTTCCCATGATTGTTAGGTGGGTAGATCTTAATAAAGAAGCATGAAGAAGAAAAATGTTTCTAATTCCTTCTGTTAAGTTCACAGGGAAGTTGCATTCACTGTCTTTGTAATATCAAAATGTGCTGTATTGACACCCAAAGCCAATGTATGTAGTTATGTGTCTCTGTACACATTTATTATTATGATATACACAGAGATAGAATGGTAATTTTAATAGTAGTCACTTTCCTCTCAAGTTATTAAAACCTCAGTGCACTGTGCTTTTTATTTATCAAGGTAAGACTTTTAGTTCTTGATTTGGTAAGGTCATGTGTATTGGAAAATTATAAGTGGATATATTTAATAAGTAGATATGATATTAACTCAGGAATGGGGTTAGTGATGGTGCATATTCTTAACTGAATCTTCTTTCATCTTTCAAAAATAATTGACAATCTGAATTTGTTAAGAATTATAATAAATTAAGGCATGAAAAAACAGGGTTCCTATTGGCTCTGTTTGACTAATAACTACATTTTTTTGTAAGTAGATATTTGAATTGAGAAGGGATATGGAAGACATTGTTTGATTTAGATAAAAATAGCTAGAGAGAAGGCTTATCAGCCAGCCCCAGACCATTTCCAGTTTCAGGAATGGCTGTTATCAGGGGAGATATTCCCTTTGGGAGTGATGGAATATTTGTAAAATTTCGCACAGTGGTGAACCATTTTCCAGCTATCTGGCCTTGGAGACCACATGTCCTATTGAGTTTTCCCCTAAACTCTCCTATGTGTTCCTTCAGGCTCAAACACTGAAGACTTAATAATAACAGCAAACAGTTACACTGCCAGCTGTTCTAAGCTACACATACTCACGCATTTAATCTTCACATCAACCTATAAATATGGTACTATTATTATCCATATTTTACAGTTGCGGAAACAGGTACAGTGGTCACACAGCTAGGATGTGGTGGGACCAGAATCAAATAGTGTGTTTTCATCTTGTAAAGGAACCAGATGGAGAGGGAAATAATTAACAGAACACCCCAGCATGCTAATTTGTGGCTTAAAAATCATGGGATTTCAGTCAAAAGAGATATGGGAGGCAGAGCAGGGGTTTTTCCATACCTTTCAAATCACTTCAAACAAGAAGCTGCCTTGTCTTATGCAAAAGAGAAGGCATACTGTGTCACAAAAAGTGGCTGGGGCCTCAAGCAAGACCACAAAATTCTGCTAAACTCACCTTATAACCAAGCCAAGATGCCTAACTATTCCCCTTACAGTGTTGTTTCCATAAGAAACTTACTCTAAGATCCAGCCCAGAACTTGAGCCGTTAGATCCCACCCTTTCCTAAGACCCCACAAGTCCTGAGAAATCATTTTTGTTCTTACAATAAGGCAGTACAACCCCTAATTCTACCCTCCTGACCGATGAGCCCCAGGGGAAAGGTGTTGCTCAGTTCAAGAAGCACTTCTGGGACCTCTGTGGATACCTCAGTCTTCTCCATCCTGCGAAAAATACATGTATTGGTTGTCCGTTTGCATATGTGGCTGGTCATAAAGTATTCACCAACCAGGTTGTATCAGTTCTTGGCTATTTTAGAATGTGCTGGAACTATCAGATTGGGGACAAGGCAGGAGTGAGAAGTATGTCACAGTGTTTCCCCAACCTTCTAACTGGGACACATGAAGGAGAGGGCCGTCTATACCACAGAGGGAAACTGCAATATAAGCCTCCAAAGTAACTGTTACATCAGTCAATTTAGTGAGAAAAGAGGGTCAAGCTATCTTCCAACTGGTTGCCATGGTAGTGACAGACACAGCTTTAAAGGAAGCACGGGAAGGAAATCTAATTACAGGTAAATGGAGGTGTAGGAAGAATTCCACTGCCCACCCTTCTTCCTCCCCATGCCTTTTTTTTACAACATGCAAAATAATAGACCCAGGAGTCCTTCATGAACGTTAGATACACAGATCAATTGAACAATTCTTTATTGAATACCTGCTAGGCTATGCCATGCCTGTTATATTGCCAACTCTTTCCTCACTGTGACCCTATGAAGAATGGAGTGGATCTTATTTTGCCGACATAGACTCAGAAATACATGACCAAAATCCCAGAGAGAGAGAGCTCATGCATCAGAACTAGAGATTATGTACCATAGAAAAGGTCAGGCCCTGACCGGTTTGGCTCAGTGGATAGAGCGTCGGCCTGCGGATTGAAGGGTCCCAGGTTTGATTCTCGTCAGGGGCATGTACCTTGGTTGCGGGCACATCCCCAGTGGGGAGTGTGCAGGAGGCAGCTGATCGATGTTTCTCTCTCATCGATGTTTCTAACTCTCTATCCCTCTCCTTTCCTCTCTGTAAAAAACCAATAAAATATTTTTAAAAAACTTTAAAAAAAAGAAAAGGAAAGGTCAGGTTGAGTCCTTTCAACTTGTATGTTTAAAATTTTTACTCATAAAAGGTGACTTAATGGCTGAAATTAAAGAACTCTGTGATATCACTCAAATACTTCATCTCCTCCTTTCAAAAATTGCCTATTGATTAGAGGCTGGAACTGCTAATTCGGACCATGTCAGGAATTATTTATGGGGTGGAAGATTAGAAAAGGGACAACCAGCTTTATTAGGAAACTTTGAAATGATGATAAGTGTTCTTTTGGGGCAATTACCAAAAATGTCTTCTACAAAAGTTAAAACAGCCTTTTCACCTTTTTAAAAAGATAAAATACAGTTTTATATGCCATACAACTTTACTTAATTACATTTCCCTTGTCTTGTGCTAATGACATGCTCCAAAACCTTATTTTTTTCAGAACCAGACCTTCAGCACAATTGTGGATGAAATATCAACACTTGGGGAAGGAAATTTCTGTATTTATTGTACTCATTAATTTTAGCCTCCATTTAGAAGATGAGGTATTTTAATTTGGAGGAGAGGTAAAGAATTAGAGGGAGGAAAAAATACAGAAATTTATAGACCCATGCAAAGTCTTGTCAAAGTAAATACCCAGAAATTGAAGCTTTTTGTTTGAATCCACAAGAAATTGAATGTGCTTATTACCTGTGCTCCCACTGGGGTTCATCACTCATCAGCATCTGTACTAAATGCATCCTGCTTAGTTCAGTAAAAGCTCAGAATGAATACTTACCAAGCTTATGACTGTTGTGGACCAAGAGCATCTGAGAGGCAATGCTCCCCCTCCCCCCACACATACACAAACAAGCATACATAATCAATCAACAGACTTCATGTTAAACTCATCATCTTCAAGTAACTGTGCCACGCACTTAAATTCAGCTTAAGGGAA
Source organism: Myotis nattereri (assembly GCF_964212035.1). Lineage (NCBI taxonomy): Eukaryota > Metazoa > Chordata > Mammalia > Chiroptera > Vespertilionidae > Myotis > Myotis nattereri. The sequence goes on from NC_138078.1 coordinate 13,249,506, forward strand.
GCAAGGGCCAGTGTGTTTCATGGCTGATTGAGCAAGACATCAAAGGAACGTATATACTTTGTGATGACTCATTGACCTACTTCCCTTCGTGCCCTCCATTGCCCTAGAGAACCAGCCCCCAACGTGCCTCTGCCCCATGCTAGTCAGGATTTTGGAGGAGAAAGACAAGTTTTCCTCACCTCCTCTGTTTCTGGAGAACTTTCTTTTCTTCTAGGGGGTTGCCCAGCTCCTGGCCGAAAGGCTCCCATTGGAATATTGATATTTGCCTGAAAGAGAAAATAGGGAATATTTAGTTCCAGGAAAGTAAGAAATTGTAATGATACTCTGAAACAGTAATTGTTGTGAAAAAAATGCATCTGAAAAGTACATCTTTAAAGCTTTTTACTTCAAGAAAATTGTGGTAATGACAGTACAGAAATATGCAAAGGCAAATCTGACTTCTATTTATCACAACTTTTTTATTCATCCTTAGATCAAATTCAGTGGAAGAATTTGAAGACAGTTTGTTCTGGCTGTTGCCCTCCTGTGGTGCTTAATATTTTTCTCTCTCTGGGATAAGGAAGGAGCACATAATGATAGGAAAGGAGGAAACAACATCCACAGAAGCCATCCCACACCTTAGCCCTCCTTCAGTTTCCTTCAGATTTAACATGGTAGGGGGGCAAGCACACCTCTTAAACTGCCTTCTCCTTTCCATAATATCCTAGGGCTGTTCCAGCACTTTTTAAAAATATATTTTTTATTGATTTCAGAGAGGGAGAGGGAGAGAGATAGAAACATCAATGATGTGAGAGAATCAGTGATTGGCTGCCTTCTGCACGCACTGTGCACTGGGGATTGAGCCCACAACCCAGGCCTGTGACCCGACTGGGAATCAAACCATTACTTCCTGCTTCATAGGTCGTTAAGTTTCTATAATTGACACTTTTTACCTTCTTCCCAACACACCATTGTGTAAACATGCTGGAAAGTCAAATTTATTGGATCACAGTCCATAGATTCTTGTCCTTCATTAAAATAACATACTAATCTCCATCTGCAGTTAACAAAAAACACATTTTAGTAAACAGGGATTATGCTAAACATTATGCTAGGAATATACTGACAAAGTAATTTGAACTTGGTGAAGAGAATATGTAAATTTGAATTTTGTCCCTCTTTCATCTGATATCAAAAGGCAAGAATGTATAACACAAACCACTTCAACCAGGACTATCATTCACATAAAAGAAGCATTAAAGCTTTTCTGAAGGTAGAACATATTTTTTCCACTTAAGATAAAGCACTTGTTGCCTTATGAGGGCAAGATGCACCTCTTTTAATATTTCTGAAATAAAAATGTGTCTATGCAGCAGTGATATCTTAAAATTTTAATTGACACGTTGTTTTATTTCTTAGCAAGACATAAAATAATAGTATTTTATAATTACATGTCACAGATTGGATAATATATCATTAGCGTCCTGAAATAAGATCAAAACAATGTATAAGACCCACAGAAGATTATCTCTACTGAACCAAAAACTATTTCCATTACTATAGTCAGTTTGGGTGAAAGAGGTAAAGTCCAGATAGGTACTCTTTGGAAGGAGGTTAACGGATTAGATCATCACTACCATGACCCATTTACTAAGTTTCTATAAAGGACATCTTCCCAATGATGAATTCAAGTTAACATTGTTTCTGAAGGATTTGATTGCTGAACTAACCCATTTAATCCTGTGTGTATGTTCTATAGTAGGTTGCAGTTTTCAGTAAAGGAACATGTAAAAGTCATCCAAGACAATATATCGGTAAAGGACATGCTGTGGGAATACCACCTTTTCTTGCTCAGAGATTAATTTTAGCAATGCATGTAAACTCTCCATGGTACATTGTGGGGAAGCACGGGACTTGGTTAAAAAGTCTGTAAGGAGGATTCTCCTAAAGATCAGGGGCCTCTTGGGGGACCTTGCTGAAGGTGGTAGCCCCTACCTTGACTTTCCCAAACAAGTCCTATCCCCCCGGGTGTTTTGCTAGAATCTCTATGTTGAGTCTTTACGACAGTGGTTCTCAACCTTCTGGCCCTTTAAATACAGTTCCTCATGTTGTGACCCAACCATGAAATTATTTTCGTTGCTACTTCATCACTGTAATGTTGCTACTGTTATGAATTGTAATGTAAATATCTGATATGCAGGATGGTCTTAGGCGACCCCTGTGAAAGGGTCGTTCGACCGCCAAAGGGGTCGTGACCCACAGGTTGAGAACTGCTGCTTTAAGACCTGACCTTGTAGAAGCATGTGCTTTCTCAAGGATATTTACCCTGCTGATTCTATCTAGAGGTTAATTTTAGTTCAAGCTGTTGTCACAATAAAAGCCTAAGGAGGCAGGCAGTTGGGGCTGTTTTTGGTTTCTAAAGCCAAATAAGTCCCTTAGCCTCTCTTTCACAAAAAGCTGTGTCAGGGTAATCTATTCATCCATTGCTCAGGGTCTGCTGGTCAGCCCTGGCAGTACATGGGTGGCTTATAGTGGTGAAAAGAGCCCAATGCTAGGAGTTGCTACAGATAATCTATACTTGAAAAAGTGACAGCTGCTCTGGTGCCCATCTTCCCCATTTGTAATATGAATGTTAGGATTCATCAGTGGTTTTCAAATCTTTGGCATGGAACCCTTCCTTCAAGTAAAGTATTGTGAAAAAATCTAAAATGCAAACTAGGTGGAGGTGGACTGCTGTGGCTGAGGTGGTAGGGAGCCCATAACCCCATCTACTTCCCCCAAGCTCAGGGCCATGAACAGTTCCTTGGAACTTGTGGAGCCAATCTAACAGCCATTGAAATAGATCATCCCTAAGTGGGTGAGTATTGACATATACTTAAAAATTTGCTCTGCCTATTGTTAAGGTGTCTGGAATTTATTTTAAACTACTTTAGCATAGAGTGTGTGGCATTTTATACAGGGTGTCCCAAAAATGTGTACACACTTTAACAGCTGATAGCTCAATTTTGAAAGTGAAATGTATTTTAATAAATACTGCCTTTATAATTAATCAAAGTATGTGTATACATTTTGGGGGACACCCTATATATGTGCACTTTGGTTTAAACTGCAACACTAGGAATATCTATTTCTGTAATTGGGAGTTCATCCTTCTGGGGTGGTTAGGTGGTAAAATATCACAAAGACCACATTCCCAGGATTGCTACGTCAAGTACTTCTGTTAGCCATATCTCCACCAACACCTGAGGCCTCTCTGCTTGAAAAAAAAAATTAAAAAAACAGGTGGAATAATGGAATGAGCATTAGAAATTGATTTTATTTATGAAATTAGAGGAGGTTAAGATATGGAGATTGGTTAAAATATTTTGGAGATAATCCCCACCCTGCTGAACACAGTGTAAGAATCTGAAGCCTGTAGCTTGTGTCTTCAGAAGCAGAGCTCGAGGACTGATCCCCAAAATAGGCCTCTCTCCAGCCATTGATAATGAGGATTTCCAGTTGGCTGCTGCCAAGTAAGGGCAATAGAATCCCCACCTGCCTCACGTGATCCTTTTATGCAAAGTGGCAGTCCTTAGGAGCACTTAAAGGGACAAGGGCTAAGGCTTCATCCAACTCACAGCCAGACAGTATACATGGTTTTATGCTTGCTTGCTAATAAATGTGTGTTTAACAGGTGTCTGTGTTGTGGCAGAGTTGGGTTTGAGACTAGCTTTCATCTTAACCAGGTGGTAAGGTTGTTGGGACAACTACTCCCCCCACACCCATCTACCACAAACTATCTTATTCACCCCCAAACCGCAATATTTAGCCTCGTCATCATAACACCTAAATCTTCACAATAAACTTCTGATGTTTGGACTATCTTCATTTTACTGATAAGAAGAAACTGAGCTTCGAAAAGATTAGATTATTTTCTCAAGGTCACGCAAACAGTTCGAGGAAAATCCAGGATTCTAAACAAAAGGGACGGACGGACATTTTACTCTATCAAACCCTTTCCTAAAGAGCTCTTTCACTTGACCAAAGCTCTAGCCACTCTAAAATTCTCTAAACTTGTTCTAAAATTGCATGCTTACACTTTGAAAATGGCCTTGGAAAGGGGCACACAAATGGATAATTCAGCATAGTTATCAATGAAAAGGCACATTGAAAAATGAGCCATTAACTCACTAACTTGATACTTTTTCATCTTTAAGGCATCACTTAAGAAACCAAGAACCTAAATGGGTTTTTTGACAGCAAATATTGACAGGATCCAAAGCAGACTAAGAATGTGTCAAGTATTCAATCAATCTAAAGGGAGTGTCAGAGTGCTTGTAAATGGTTAGAGATGATCTATAATAATAAAAGCATAATATGCTAATTAGATCTGACATCCTTCCAGACGACCTTCTGGACGAAGCTGGGGCTATGAGGGAAGCCCGGGTCCCAGATGCCAGAGGGAAGCCGGTGCCAGCAGCTGCGGGAAGGAAGGCCTACTCTTGCACAAATTTCATGCATCGGGCCTCTAGTTTATTAATATAATTGTAGGGCGATGATATTTGAGGGACAAATTAGAGACTAAATTATAGCCATAAGAAAAATTTCTTATAACTTGAATTTGATAGAAATATGTAGACTTGCCGAAACCGGTTTGGCTCAGTGGATAGAGCGTCGGCCTGCAGACTGAAAGGTCCCAGGTTCGATTCCGGTCAAGGGCATGTACCTTGGTTGCGGGCACATCCCCAGTAGGAGATGTGCAGAAGGCGGCTGATCGATGTTTCTCTCTCATCGATGTTTCTAACTCTCTATCTCTCTCCCTTCCTCTCTGTAAAAAATCAATAAAATATATTTTTTTTAAAAAAAGAAATATGTAGACTTGTAGCTCTCTGTTTTTATTCCACTAGCTAGACAGTTGTGCCATATTCTTGTCTCTTTCACTGACTTCTGTTTGCAAATAAAATACCTTCTCAATGATTCCATTTTTCTGTCTATAAATTGGGTATGATATTTACTACTCAAAATGAGTTTTGCATATGAGCTACTTTTTATGAAAGAGTAAACAAACACAGAAAAAGTCTAACATTGATGACCTGGAGTTGGTGTAAGGTTGGACTTCCTTCTCTATATCGAATCTGTATAAATGTAAAGGAGGCAGGTTTTTTTTTTCTTTTGTTTTAATGTTTGTTTTTGTAACACATCTCCTTGGATTTATTTTCCCTCCTTGAGTTTTGTGCATCTTATTTTTAAATATGCCCCTGACGCAGCAGACCCAGTGCATCACTTTCCCAAGCTATACATAATTTGTTACATCCTCGAAGTTGGGAATGGAAAAAAATCTACTAGATCATCTTTTGCCAGAACAGGATACAGTTCCCTGATAATAGACCTATCTGATGTGAAATGAATACTACACTTGATCTCACCAGGTGAAGAAAAGCAGAAAGAATTCCCTGTAAGTTAATTCCACTACTCCCTTAATTATTTGTATTGTTCTCCTGCTCGGCTCCAGGCTTTGAGCCCAAGGATTCTGGAAACAATATTCCCTCCACAGCCACTCCTGTGTGACTTACAATGGAACGACATCTTCTTTCCCCAGTGGTTTGGATTCTGATAGCTGCCAGCCACTGGGTACTGACAATCCCAACCCACTTTTCTTGCCATGGCCATTGTTCTCTTATCTCCCCCTCCCTTTTGGTCCTAACTCTGTCTATCTTCTTAGTGCTGAGGTTTTGGAGTTTCCTCCCTTTGCACATTTGTTTCAGATGACCCTCCCCCCGACTGATTTTATCTTTAATTTTCAAAGGTCCCCAGCAGCTCCTGCCAGAATCTATAGCCTCCCCCTTGCCATTCTCCGATGGGTGGGTAGAGGAAACAATTTTGGGCTGCCTTTCGTATTTCTTTCTGTGCTTTCCTAGTCATACAGTCACAGTCCTTCCTTGAATCAAGCAGAAAATGGCCTTTTGAGATTTCTAGCATCTTTCACTGAAGACTCAGAAAAAGGTGTGTTTCCTCAATAATCTATTAGAAAATGAGATTCCTATTTGGTATATTAGCCTACATTAAGAGAGACAGACATACATACCAACTAAAATATAGTGCAGCCTATTTTAAACAAAAATTCTATATTAGAATGCACAACTCCTTCATCTTCAGGGATTCTTGAAGTGTGGAATGGCTTCAGAATATACAAAACTTTCTGACTCAACTTAAGAAACTCCCACTCAGACACTGTTCTTCACCCATGATGTTTCTTACTAAAAGGTTTTTTCTTTTTTTTTTCTCTGTTCTCAACACTTTTTGTTCTCATCAATAATTTCCTGAGTGACTCAACTGTAGTCTTGTCACCCAGGGAAAAGCAAACTTCAAGAATGTCCTCTACAGCTATTAAGATAATGTGCACTATTGGTTGGAGGCAGTTATAATTCTGAAGTGTGTGTGAATGTCAACCTCAAAAATGACATCTCTTACCCAGTGTCTGACTGCTTGCCTCATGCCACCAATATGGAGCCCTGGTTAGAGCAGCAAAGATTACCAACTGGAAGTAGCACTGAACCCCTAGAATCAGACTGCTACATTCAAGTTCTGGCTACACTTAGAGTCCAGCATTAGAAATCATAAACAATGCATTATAGTAATTTGCCTAAGGGGAAAATAAAACAGTAGATACGGTCAAAGAAAGGGCCTTAAATCTACATGAAAACAAGTGGCAAAGGAAAGTTTTTTTTTTGTTTGTTTAAATTTTAATAAAATATTAAAGGAAGTTATGTATTATTATCCTTTTTAGTTTAATCAGTGTATTGGTTTAACTGACCAACCGTGGGTGGTGATAGTCTATTCCTGTGTATTAAGAATTTTCATACCCCTGAAACCTTTTCCATACTGGAAATCCTAGACTGGAAACACATAGAGTCCCTGTCTGTAAATTTTTTTTGGTCAGGCTGTTTTATTCTTCCACAAAGTCTTTATGCCCTGGGCAATGGAGAGTAGAAGAGCAATGATAACGGGTGGAGAAGAGAAAGATGTACTAACAGTCAGGACATCAAAATACTCTGTTCTACACATGGATTGAGTAACAATGGAAAACTTCCCATAGTAAGAAGCTACGCACTCACTAATGACATAGGACTCATATAATCATTCCTTTAAAATGTATGATAAAGGAGTTAGGTTTAGTTTTACAAGCAGCTTGATTAAGTCAATTAAGCAGAGAGGTGGGGATTCTGTAGCCAGGGTCGTTTCTATTTTGAGACTGTGTTTGTCTCTTTGTCACTTTACTTTGTACTTGTCACTCCTAGCCAACTTACATTTAAGATTACTTTAATGAGTGTAGGCTATTAGCTTCTTCACCGAAATGCTGACACTTTCTGAATGTTGGTTGAACTCTTTAAAAGGGAGGACCCAGCATCCATAAAATGGTCATTGTCCTTCAAATAGCATTAGTATTTATGATTATCCTTTAGATGGTCTGCACCGACTCCCCTATCCTCACTCTCCGTGCCAAGGCGGGGATGGTAAGTAATGAGGCTAATCAATGTTGCAGGGTTGATACAAACATGGGCTTCCAGATGAAAAAATTTGAGTTTGGGTCCCGACTGTCCTACTTACAAGCTGTTGATCCCATGAGTTCTTTCACTTCTCTAAACCTTTCATTATAATCCTTAGAAATCCCATTTGCGCTGTGCCAAGTACATAGTAAACCCTGAAGGACCTGTTACTATTATTATCATTCTAATAATAAACCTTGGAAGTTATTCTCAAGAAGTTCATAAAGTATTATAAGCTGGACAGGGGCTTAGAGGTCATTTCTTGAAACACTCTCCCTTTGCAGACTATGAGGACCAGGGGAGTAAAGTTAGAGAGCAGAGCTAAGACCAGGGCACAGGACTCTTTTCCATTTAACCATGAAGCTCTCAGAACTGATGGGAGAGGGCAAATAATACTCAGCTTACTTTGATGAATGGTGGAGAGAAAGGACAAGTGACGACCAAGAGAACATTGGCTCTGGGTGGCCTGAGGCCCTGGGAAGGCCCATGGTGGTTTTCAAATGAAGTTTGTTCAAGAGGAAGGGGAAAGACAGGCAGGTGCTGCCAGTGGCCAGTGTCACTGGTCTCATTAGAGAAATTCACCAAGCAGATCGCTGATGGCATTAGATTTCCTGGCAGCCCTAGCTTTCCCCACCACCTGTCATGTCAAATTCTTTCATCTGAAGGGATCAGATCCACTATGCCTGGTGTGCTGGCGTTACCTTGGTTGCAAATCCATTCCCATCAACAATGGAGTTTATAACAGTCAGCCTGGAGCGTACAGAACCAGGGTCAGCAAACTACAGCCTGTGGGCCAAATCCAACCTGCCACCTGTTTTTGTAAATAAAGTTTCATTGGCGCACAGCCACACCCATTCATTTATGTGTTCCCTATGGCTGCTTTTGTGCTATAATGGGAGAGCTGAGCAGTTAGAACAGAGACCCAATGATCTACAAATCCCAAAATATTTACTTTCTGTTTTTTGGAGGGTTTTTTTGGAGAAAAGATTTACCCACATCTGGTATAGATTTTTATCAGCTGCTTTGGAAACATAGGCCCCCTCTAGGCTATGAAAAGATCAACTGACTTCTTAGGGATATATTTATATCCTTGGCATAAATGACATGTCATTAATGCAACCGAAAAGAAATGTAGGCTTACATACAATCCTCTTACAATTCAAAGGCCACCTCTTCTTCAGTATATATGTGAAAGACAACTGAACATCTCCTCTAAGGGTGACTCTAGTTCTGGCCTCCCTCTTATTCTAGAGCATGGAGCAGATAGAACCAGTTGAAGAGAAAGCAAGGCCATTCTTGCATTACTTGGATAGTTACAAAAGCCATCTCTTAAGGAATTTGTGTGCTATAAATCATACATTATTTTGTTTATTTACTACAATAATCTTACTAAATAGTGTGATTGTCCCATTTTACCAAAGGGTAAACTAAGGTCACAGAGTGAGTGAGTGGTCAGGCAGAATTTTATAACCATTTGGCTCCATGTTGTCTAATGCACATAGGTGCAGTAAGTAATTCAGCTACCTGAATGCCTGACTGTTAAAAGTATGGTTGACAGTGGCTAAGATTCGTTCAATCCAGACAACATAAAGATCTAAGTCATTATTTCCAGAAGTTTGCCCTGCAAAATACTAACTTGCAAGTACTCATGAAAATGATCCAATATATTTTAAAAACAATGTACATATTACCACCTTCTTGGGAACCTACGAAGCCATTAGCAAGTTGTGCACTCTGAGAAATTTCACAGTAAAGATCCTATTCAACTCTGCTCAACACAATGTTTCCCAAACACTTTATCATGGAACCCTTTAAATAATAACATCCCAGAAAACTAGATTTCCAAGGAACACACGTTTGGAACTGTTGAACTAGATGATGATGATGATGATGATGATGATGATGATGATGATGATGATTAATGAGTAATGGTTATTAATCAATTATAAGGAACCAGGCACTGGCCTAAGCATCTATATGTATTAATTCATTTGACACTCACAGCAAACCTATGAGATCAGTACTGTTATTTTCCTCCCACTTGGCAAATGATAAAGTCGAGGCACAAAGAGAATAAACAACTTTCCCAAAAGCACACAGCTAGTAACTTGTGGAAGCTATGAGCTCTTCCAACACAGGGATCAGCTATCAGTTCATCTTTGCATAGCCTCCACTTAGCATGGTGCCTGGCACAAAGTATGCACCCAGGAAATGACAGTTGTACTGAATTTGAGATAAGATCTTAATAAAAAGGAGAAGCAACTAGAGTGTGTTGAATAGAACACTTAAGATCTTTAAATGGTATTTACACAACCAGGGCGCTCCCTCATCCACTGGAGTTTCTCTTTGTTCCAGACAACACTGTACCCTAGATAATGACCCTACTATAAGCCATTTGTATAGCATAACCATTTTCCCATTTTATTTAATGGACCCTACTTTAGGTTAATGCACAAATAGGAAAATATCAGATAGTGCAGATCCTCTTTAACCACAAGAAATAATATTTTATTTGAAGGTGCATTAAATTAGTGTTTTTGTGTGGCATGAAATATATTGAGAGAGGCAATACCACATCCGTAAAGAACCACTCATGGTAGAGTGGATGGACTTTTTTAAATGCAGTATAATAACAGCTATTGAGAGCAGTCAATAGCAACTTTTTTAAATGTTACAAAGCTAAAAATATATCAAGGTCAAAATTATTAGATAAAACACTGGTGAATTTTCAGTGTCGATTTGAGGGAAGCACTAAAGAAGAAAAATCAACACACTTTCAGCTTTAAAAGGAAGAGAAGCAAAGGCAGCCTGAAAGGGCAATGTTTTTGTGTCCTACAAAATAAAAAGGAAATTTATGTTTAGTGCCTTGGGAGTTTCAAGTGCAGTAATCAAATTGCCTGACTCTCATCACTTTAACATAGAGCATTCCTAAATAATTATCATAACGGTTGACACTTAATGAGGGCTTATTTTGCTATTTTAAGCATCTTGTATGAATAGCCCTAGGTGGTGAGTACCATTATTATCCCCATTTTATAGATGTGGAAATGGAGGCACAGAGGTAAAGTTGTTTTCCCTTGATCCCACACCCATACAAAATGGCTTAGGGATTCAAACCCCAGTAATCTGGCTTCAGAGCCCATGCCATTAACAGCCGTGCACACTGGGTGAAGAGAAGGTTCAAAGGCCCAAGGAGGCCACAGATCTGGGAGGTAAAATAAATGTCACTACCAATGTCAGGCTATGCCACAGACTCATTAGGTGGACACCAGAGGGCCAAGTGTGGCCATGTGAAGTTGACTCCTTCCTTGCCAATACGTTCTTCCTTGGTGGTTTGTTCTATGACACGTTTCCAGAGGTTGTTGTAGATGTTGCCACTTAAGAGGTCCATCCATTTAAGGCTATGCATTAATCACCACAGGTAAAGATCTGTCCCTTCACGCACCTCTACCACCAGTGTGCACCAGGATTTCTTACCCCACAACCTGGCCACACGCACACACCTCCGAAGTAACACCACTCGCCTATGAGTATGTTTCTGCTGTGATGGTCATCAGACCCAAAATATTCAGGAACTGTCACATGCTCTGCAGTCTTCAGAAAAAGTCCAGAAAAGCCCTAGCTGGTTTGGCTCAGTGGATAGAGCATCTGTCTGTAGACTGAAGGGTCCCAGGTTTGATTCCAGTCAGGGCACATGCCCAGGTTGCGGGCTCCATCCCCAGTGTGGGGCGTGCAGGAGGCAGCCGATCCATGATTCGCTCTCATCATTGATGTTTCTATCTCTCTCTCCCTCTCCCTTCCTCTCTGAAATCAATAAAAATATATTTATTTTTTAAAAAGATTAAAAAAGCCCAGAAAAAAAATGTCCGAAAGTTCCTTTAGAAGAAGCACAGATGGTTCCATGCTGATGGAAAGATAGGATTTTACAATAAAGCGTGTGGTCAACATCCCAATGTGGGAGCCATTTGAGAGTTAAACACAGAGCCCTTATGAGAAGTAACAAGTTGGTAAAAACAAATATTGAATGTTATCTTCATAATTGCATTTGTGTTCCCAAATGCCTGCTTCCCTCTCCCCTTTTTGTGAGCGTGACTGTCAGTTGAAACAACCAAAGAATTCATTTGCTGGGAGGGCTTGTTGAGACATAGTAGCATATGTACTTTAAAAGATAAATACCCAAGCCTTGGGAAGAACACTTGACAAGAAAAGGTTATTATTTACAGAAAGATGTATTTTAAACAGATGGCTCAACAAACTCAATTGGATTTTAAAATGGAAATTGAATTTCTTAATTTCTATCAATGAGCCTATCAAAAACTTACACATCAAAAAACATACACACTACATTTTTTGTAGAACAGTTAATTCTCATTCATAAACTTTTATTGTCTTATAATTCAGCACAATTAAAAATAGCTTCTTCCTCTTTCATTGTACCTTATAGTCTTTCTCAAGTGTACCTTAAATGAGTCTTTCTTTTCTTCTTGAAGGTAATCATCGGGGTCAGACCACTGCAAAAAGTCTGGTTTATTAAGCAAACAGGCTAGAAGTCACAGAGCTGATGTTAAAACACAAATATGCCTACTTACCTGGATGGCTCTGACATTGGAAACTGGCTGTTTCGACATATTCACGCAGTCTTATCCCTAAAAAAACAAGTAAGAAACTGTTAGAGGTGGCAGCATTCAGATTCTTGGTCTTGATAAATTAGAACTTAACTCATTATTCAACTGGGCAGTCACCCCTTTCACTGGCCATATATTCTTTCAGTCTCAGTTTCCAAAGTTACTTAGTGAGTCTCCTTCCTAAAGCCTCAGGGAGAGGGAACACGAGAGCTCCGGATAAATCATTCAGGAGCAGAAATGCTGAGACGCCTCGGCCCTGATGCTAATGATAGGCTATCAGAAACTTGAAAGGCGCTATCATCTCCTTCCCTGCCCTCCTGCCCCCCCTTGCCAAGAGCAGCAAAGCAAAGAGGCTGTGGGAATAAAACACCTTTGTTTGGGGCCTCGGGAGCTTTCTGCTTGAAACTGAACTTTTGATCTGAATTAGTTGTTGCCAGGGCTATGTGTCAGTCAAATGAGAGCGCCTCCTTTCTGTTGAACATCCAAAAAGAAATTGCCTGCACTTCGTTCTTACTACTGTGATGCTCTCTCTGCACGTGTCTGTTCTGCCCAGTGACCTGAGGAAGTAGGCCGCATCTCCCCCTGTGTGGACAGAGCCCAGCCTCACCTCTTTTCTTTTAACAAAACAGCCCAGAAGGCAAATAGAACTTACATGACCATGTCAGACCCCCAAGACATAGTAGAGCTTCCTTTCCAAAGGAGTTTTGCTTTCTTTCAGCTCCTGGGACCTGACTATGGTTTAGTGGTCACTATGGATTAATGGGCCAGGGGGGACAGGGAACAGCCCAGTTCTGTACCAGTGTTGTTGTCGCTTGGTCTATTAAATGTCAATGGAACCAAGTGAAAAAGTTAAAAACTCAGTGAATTAAAAGCATGCTGCTTTTTAAACCGAAACTATACAATGGGTTGACTGACGTTATTGATTGGTGTAAGTGTATGTGCTAACTGGTGAGGAAACGCACCCAGAGAGCAGTGTTGCCATTGGCCACAAATCCTGTGGTAACCTGCACTACGTCACCCAAAATCTCTGGGTCCATTTCCACTTCCTTACATTTTACCTGTTTCACAGGCTGTGGTAACAAACAAAATGACATGATGTTCCTGAAAATGCCTTGTGAACTATAAAGTCGGCATCTAATATCTGACCTCAAATATTTATTATTTTATTGTCATTGCCTATAGCTAGTGACATTTTAGGACTATAGTATACTAATCTACAGCTTTAGGCACAGCATAAGAATTGATGTAGTGATGCCCCTCAATACTTGAGAGCGGGGTGGGGAACCTCCTTTCTGCCAAGGGCCATTTGGATATTTATAACATCATTTGCCTAATGTAATTTATTTAATATAAATGTATGTTGCTATGAAAAAGCTCCTATATTTATTCAATTTCGAATCCCACCTGCGGTTGTCTTGTCAGGGCCAAACCAATTGATTTTGCCAGCCTTACATGGCCTGTGGGCCAGACATTCCCCCCCCCACCCCCCCACCCCCCGCTCTAACAATAAAAGATCTGAGAATTCTAGGAAAACTTACATTTTTTAAGATCTTCAAAGTCTTAGTCTCTATTATATGAAGCAACATAATCACATAATTTTTCAATCTCTAAAATTAGTATATTCAACTATATAGTCTTTGGAGCCACACACATGAAAACAATGAGATTTTTTTTTTTTAAGTTTCACCTGAATGTTTGGTTATTTAGAGAGATAGCCTCCATGCATAAGGGTCTAGGTAGAATTATTTTCAATTTGGTTAAAAAAAAATGGTAAAGCAACAACTAATTAAACAACCAGGAATGCATTTGGCTCTACTATATGCTTCGAATAGGTTGCTGTCTTTCCTGCAATGTCAAAGACTCAATGAAGGATTTTTAATTTTTGGATCTAGGACACAGCTCAATTTCAAAAGGAAAAGCATGGTAGTTTAATTTTTAATGTTTCTATTCTTCAAAAGCCATTAGAAGTCATGCAAAGCAATAATTTGCACAGGACTTTAATATCTCAGCCGATAGTATACTTTATGCATAGACAACTAAATTTTAACTGATATCACTTGGGAACTTTTAAAAATGTCTTGATTTGAAGTGTGGGAATTGGGAATTTCTTTATGTGATTACAATAACAGGTTGAAATGTAAAATAATCAGGTAATGAATATGCCATTTTATACTGCATTGAATTTTTTAAAAATTAAGCTGACTTTGTTTTTATTTTCACTGAACTGTATTGATTTGTATTTTGTGGACCTCTAAGTTTAACAGATGGCTATCCCTTGCGCCTTATCGCCTGCATAACTGGTATAATCTCATCTGCATGCAAATTTCTTCTTAACATATATGCCTGCGATAGAGATAGCTCTGAAAAGTTGGTCAGATCCCAGCTCTAATTCCTTGCAAACAGGCTAGATACCATTTGTGTAAATCAGTTCTGCAGCCGCTCCTGCTGCCCTCATTATTCTCGGAGAAATCAGGGCAAAGCACACTGATGAATAAAAATAGACAGTGTTCCCTGGCTGTTTCCCTGGCCCTGCACTCACCTCTGTTAGGGATGCAGAGTGGAGAATACACCTTCCTTCTTTAGCTGCGTGCCTTGTCCGGGACCAAAAACACGAAAGCTCTCCCTTAGATGCGCAACTCCACTCACACTGGGGCCACTGCTTTTCATACAAAGAGGTACTCTTTATAGCACTCTGATATCGTATCTCCTGGTTCTGGCTACAATTTGGAAACACGGAAAGTTTGACAAGGCGGGTATTGTCTTTTGCAAAGCCTATATACTATAATGGAAATGCTTGCCAGTTTAGCACAGTTGAGTTTTCCTGGCAGTTCTGCAAAGCATTGAGGAACCTTTAATGGTCTGTATACCGAGTCATGTACAATACCTCTGCTGGTTTTTCATTGGGTAGCACCTAATATATGACTTCTAAACAAGGCTCTCACTAAAATTTTGTCAACATTGATATCACTAATTTAATAAGAGTGGATTCAGAGGAAAGTAAATCAATATTGCAAAGAAGGGATTTTGTTTGTTCTTTTAAAAGGTCAATTAAATGGCAAAAGTGAAATCCCAAAGGGAATTGTCTTCTGTCTCGCAGCTAAAAATAATTCGGAGAAGGGGGTAGAAAGATGGTCAGCTGTCTGACTAACTCCTTATTCACTTTGCCTGAAATAATGCTGAGAGGGAAGAAGCACTTAGTGATCCCACATTTCAGAACCTGGTGCCCACGAAGAGACAGGAGTGTTGACCCCTACCCTGCTGAGTACAGGAAACACTGTGACTAACGTGGGGCTTTCAAAGATAGGTCTGGAGTATTTATCGATCTATACGTTGATAGAATTCTGTCATTGAGGCCCAAGCCTGGCGCTTAGGGAGATGAGAAAAGCATTTTCAACTTGAACTGTGTAACAACTCTGGCAATAATTTGCATTTAGGTAAACCAAAGAGCTAGCTTTTCTCTGCCCCAAATTCTGATAATTTCTAGGCTTACAGCCCAAATCAGTCTGCAGCTGACCGACTGTAACCCTGGCCATAAGAATCAAAATGACATAATATTCAGGATCACAGTCATCAAACCTGGACCGTGGAAATTTTCTTAATGTCACTATCAATACAAACTACTTTTAGTTCAATATTATTTCAACATCTCTCTCTCTCTCTTTCTCTCTCTCTCTCTCTCTCTCTCTCTCTCTCTCTCTCTCTCTCACACACACACACACACACACACACACACATGCAATTTATAAAACAGAAGCAGCAATATCACTCATGAGCAGTGAATTTTCAAGGAAGCTACACACCCACTGGTTACAAGCCTACAAAGTTATAGTAGTCACTTCAAGTTAGGTATCAAGGAAATCTCCTTCAGAATGCTAAGTTGCCCGAGCTTCGTCCTTCTGCTTACCTGCTTTGTGTATTTGTTTACTGCCTAAGGAGGGTCCCAAGCAGCCAGGTGCAAGAATACAAGGCTCCTTAGAAGGTGAAAGGGATGCCTGGTGTCCTCTGAGCTGCGATCTCAATTCCGATGCTTTGCATGTGGCTGAAATAGCTCAAGTGCTCGGTGCCTCACCCGGGATTGAGAGCTGCTCCTGGCTCTGGGCTGGAGGGGAACTCGGTTTAAAGCTAAGTGTTAAAGAGAATTCCTGTCATAGCTCACAGTTGTTCTTCCTAAATATAGAGTTTGATACAAGCCATACGCTGGCTGCCTCCGAAAGGCTTGACCGTGCTAAAAGCAGGGCTCAAATGTCAGCCGGAAGGTGGCTACGGAATCTTACTGCCCTCCTAATCTTCCAGGAGATGCTGGCTGCATTTTCTCACGTATTCTGAGGGGGCACAGTGAAGTTTGAAAAGTAGGAAAAGTTTCTATCTTTAGCTTTATTACCTGGAGGCCAGAAGATGAGGAGGGTTCAATAAAAATAGGAGAGAGGCAACGTGGCACCCAGCTTTTCAGCAGGGGCACAGACATCTGAGAGTATTTGAGTCCTAGCTTGGTCATTTAGGACCTATTGAAGTTATTTCATAATCAGCACTCCATAAATGGTCACCAAATGATGATAGTTATAATATTACGTTGAACTATAAGACATCACCCTTTTTTTGCCGAAACCGGTTTGGCTCAGTGGATAGAGCGTCGGCCTGCGGACTGAAGGGTCCCAGGTTCGATTCCGGTCAGGGGCGTGTACCTGGGTTGCGGGCACATCCCCAGTGGGGGATGTGCAGGAGGCGGCTGATCGATGTTTCTCTCTCATTGATGTTTCTGACTCTCTATCTCTCTCCCTTCCTCTCTGTAAAAAATCAATAAAAATATATTAAAAAAAAAAGACATCACCCTTTTTGTAGGTCAAAAATGGTCACAGATCAACTGACTCCTGTAGTTCCAGGGCCCCAGGTCCTTGCTCTCTGCTCTACCGCCTCTACTGGTAGCAATGACTTTGACCTTAGAGTACAGGAGATAACAGACAAAATAAAACAAAGAGGAAATATCGATTTTAAGTATGACAAAGGCCAGGGCCAGGTATGAGGCAAAACACTTTTTTGTTAAATATATTTTTATTGATTTCAGAGAGGAAGAGAGAGATAGAAACATTGACAATAGAGAAACATCAGCAATCAGCTGCTTCCTGCATGCCCCACACTGGGGATGGAGCCTGCAACCTGGGAATGTTCCCTGACTGGAAATCAAACCTCGACGACCCTCTGGCTCATAGGTTGATGCTCAAATGGTTGGCCATGCCAGCCAGCAGGCAAAACACTTTATTAAACAGAACATTGCCAGATCCTAAGGGACATGCTCCTTAATTTTATTTTAGTTTTTGTTTTCGGAGGTATTTTTATGGGGGGGGCACGGCCCTTGGGCTTATTATTTTTAACATTACTTAATTTTTCTTTTTTTGTTTCTTCAATCTCTGAAATTTCTTTTACATAGAACTTCCCTTCAGAAGAAAGGTTAGACAGAGTGGGCACATTTATAATTCATCCATTGGATGAAAATGACTCCATGTCTGAGTCCCTGACCCCATGGTCAAACACTGAACTCTCACCAGAAGCCATCTCCTACCAGTGCTCTCATGTGAAGAAAAGAAGTTCCAATTAGTATGAGAAAGTCAGGTTTCTGTTCCCTGCAGCTGAAATTGGAGCAATTGGCTTGTTTTCAGGTGGGTAAAAAGAATACCAGCTTTCCAATAGCTTAGGAGGTCGGTAGATAATTGTGGTTCATCTCAGTTTGGGATTCACCATTAAGTTCTATTCATGTGCTATTTAAAATAATCGTGTCTTTTCATATGCCGAAGCAATTTCTTCACTGATACAGCTCCTAGGGCACTTGAAACTAAAGAGAAAATGAACAAATGGGACTACATCAAAATAAAAAGCTTCTGCACAGCAAAAGAAACCATCAACAAAACAACAAGAAAACCCACTGCGTGGGAAAACATATTTGCCAATGTCATATCTGATAAGGGCCTAATCTCCAAAATTTATAGGGAACTCATACAACTTAACAAAAGGAAGATAAACAATCCAATCAAAAAATGGGCAAAGGACCTAAATAGACACCTTTCAAAAGAGGACATTCAGAAAGCTAAGAGACATATGAAAACATGCTCAAAGTCACTAATCATCTGAGAGATGCAAATCAAAACAACAATGAGGTACCATCTCACACCTGTCAGACTGGCTATCATCAACAAATCAACAAACGACAAGTGCTGGAGAGGATGTGGAGAAAAAGGAACACTTGTGCACTGCTGGTGGGAATGCAGACTGGTGCAGCCACTATGGAAGACAGTATGGAGTTTCCTCAAAAAACTAAAAATGGAACTCCCATTTGACCCTGTGATCCCTCTTCTAGGAATATACCCCAAGAAACCAGAAACACCAATCAGAAAGGATATATGCACCCATATGTTCATAGTTGCACAATTCACCATAGCTATTTCTGGAAACAGCCTAAGTGCCCATCATTAGATGAATGGATTAGAAAACTGTGGTACATCTACACGATGGAATACTATGCTGCTGTAAAAAAGAAGGAACTCTTACCATTTGCAATGGCATGGATGGAACTGGAGAGCATTATGCTAAGTGAAATAAGCCAGTCAATAAAGGAGAAATACCACATGATCTCACTCATTTATGGATAATAAAGACCATTATAAACTTATGAACAATAATAGATACAGAGGCAGAGCTGCCTCAAACTGACTGTCAAACTGCAGCGGGAAGGCCGGGGAGGGTTGGGGGGCAGGAGGGAGGGGGGTAAGAGATCAACTGAAGGACTTGTATGCATGCATATAAGCATAACCAATGGACATAAGACGCTGGGGGGTAGGGGAGGCCAGGGGATTGTCAAGGGCGGGCGGGGGGGGGAGGACATAATACCCTTTGTAATACTTTAAGCAATAAAATTTTTTTAAAAGTTAAAAAATAATAAAATAAAATTTTGTTTAGATGGTATGCTCTGAGATCATATGGCACCAAAAGTAAATTATTTTTATATTGGGGAAGATTATCTAATGAGTACCCTAATATTTCCCCAGATGGTTGGCTAATCCTATATGTTCAGAGCTCTTCACCAGACAATAGGTGACATCACTCCATGGACGAACAATCATAATGAGCCATGTCTGATTCCGTGCCCTGCACTACAGCCCATAAATTTTGACACAGTCCTTTTGTCCCCAACCATCCCTTAATAGCTACTGGTGTTGCACATTGTCAAGGAAAGTGCTCCTGGTGGCAATGCCTTGTATGTAAGGCTGGGCTGGCCCAACATGGGCATGGAACTAAGAACTAAGGTGAGCTGCAACGTGAACTAGTTTAAGCCAAGAGGAGGTGTGACAAACACTATTCATACCTTTCCCAAAATTGCCTCTGCCCACCTGAGTTCTACTGCAGCTGTAGACAGTTCTCAGAACACTGCCAGCTTCACAGCTCAAAAGCCTGAATCTCTCTGCTTCTCCGCACTGGTGCTCTCTCCATCTGCAAGGCAGTTTGCCTGGGCGGGCTGTAGGCAGGACCCATGAGTGCTGGGGAACAGACACCACTAGGGACAAACCTCTGTCAATGGGGATAAAAGTCCATGATAAAACCTCCCTGTTCTCTGGTGGAATGATCCTGAGATATAGTCTACAGTGTCCCGGAGGCCCCAGTACTGAGCCCCAGTTGCCCACAGCAGGAACCTACTCATTATTACAACTCCTTTCCCTGTCTCACTTGTGTTCTCTGGGATCAGCACCCAAATAGAGCACCTGCAACCAAATCCTTGTCTCAGTGTCTGGATTTGAGGCAACCAAACCAAGACAAAGGGGTTTATAGGGAAAGTTTCATATTGTGGAAGGAAAGGCAGGGGTGCACAGGGGCCTCAGAAATAACTAGAACCAAGAACTCAGCCCTCACTAGAGAGTGACAAATTGATTGCCAAATTGATTTCTCCAACACCGGGTTTAAAAATATTGGAGTTATGCCGAAACCGGTTTGGCTCAGTGGATAGAGCGTCGGCCTGCGGACTGAAAGGTCCCAGGTTCGATTCCAGTCAAGGGCATGTACCTGGGTTGCGGGCATATCCCCAGTAGGAGATGTGCAGGAGGCAGCTGATCAATGTTTCTCTCTCATCGATGTTTCTAACTCTCTATCTCTCTCCCTTCCTCTCTGTAAAAAATCAATAAAATATATTTTTAAAAAAAGTTGATGAGACTTGGGGACTCAATAGGGTTGAGTCACACATGTAGTCATCTGTTAAAAAAAAATATATTGGAGTTCTGATTGCCCAGGGGATGGGTGGGCTGATGGGAGTGGGGCCAGCTGAGGGGGGGGCCAAAAGGGCTGTGTGGGGGGGTTGGCTGGCTGCCCCACCCTCGATCAGGATGGGAGAGGCCAATCGGGGGTGGGGCCAGCTGGGGGGGAGGGACCGCGGGAGGTTGGCCAGCAGACCCCAACCCCTGATCGGCCAGTTTACTGGCCGCAGTGGGTGTCATAGCGACCAGTCATTCCAGTCGTTACAGCGGTCCAATTGTTGGCTTTTTATATAGAGAGATTATATTCCCTATGCTGTACTTACATCCCCATGACTATTCAGTAACTACCAATTTGTACTTCTAAATCCCTACACCTTTTCACCCAGTCCCCCAACCCCCTTCCCATCTGACAGCCATCAGTCTGTTCTCTGTATCTATGTGTCCTTATTTCCCATTGTCCCCCCACCCTTCTTCTTTATCCATTCATCTATTGATAGACACTTAGGTTGATTCCATATCTTAGCTGTTGTAAATAATGCTGCAAAAAACATGTGGATGCACTTGTCTTTTTGTTTAGTGTTTTGGGTTACTTTGGGTAAATACCCAGAAGTGGAATTGCTTGGTCCTTCTTTGTTTTATAAGCTTTGTTTCCATTTTCATGAAATATCTTTTTTCCTTCCCTTTACATTCAATCTGTGTGTATTTAATCAGAAGTGAGTCTCTTGTAGATAGTATATTTAAGGGTCTTGTTTTGTTTTCCATTCAGTCACTGTATATCTTTTGGTTGGATTATTTAATCCATTTGCATCAAAAGTAATTGTTGATAGATATGTATTTATTGCCATTTTATTATTCATGTGTTTAATCTTTTTTTTTTCTTAAAGAAGACCACTTAACATTTATTTTAATACTGGTTTGATGGTGATAAACTCTAATACCTTTTCTTGTCTGGGAAACTAGCTGTCCTTTGATTCTAAATGATAGCTTTGCTGGGTAAAATAATCTTGATTGTAGGTCCTTGCTTTTCATCACTTTGAATATTTCTTACCAATTCCTTCTGACTTACAAAGTTGAGAAATTAGCTGACAGTCTTATGTGAACACCCTTGTAGGTAACTAACTACTTTTTTCTTGATGCTTTTAATATTCTCTGTTTTTAACCTTTGGCATTTTCATTATGATGTGTCTTGGTGTGGAACTCCTTGGGTTCATCTTGTTTGAGATTCTCTGTGCTTCCTGGTCTTGTATGTTTATTTTCTTCACCAGGTTAGGGGAGTTTTCTGTCATTTTTTCAAATAGGTTTTCCATTTCTTGTTCTATCTCTTCTCCTTCCAGCACCCCCATGAGGCAAATGTTGGTATCCTTGAAATTATCCCATAAGTTACTTACACTATCCTGATTTGTTTATTCTTTTTAATTTTGCTGTTCTGATTGGGTGTTTTCTGCTACCCTATCTCCAAATTTCTTATTTGATTCTCTATTTCATCTACTCTATTGTTGGTTCCCTATAATTTATTATTCATTTCAGTTAGTATATCCATTTCCGACTGGTTCTTTTTTATGCTTTCCATGTTCTTTTTTAAGCTGTTGAAGTTCTAGGTTCCTTGAGCATCCTTATAACCATTGTTTTGAACTCTATATCTGGTACTTTGCTTGCCTCCATTTCATTTAGTATTTTTTCTTGAGATTTCTCCTAGTCTTTTGGGACCTGTTTCTTTGTCTCCTCATTTTGTCTGCTTCCTTGTGTTTGTTTCTGTGTATTAGGTAGAGCTGCTATGTCTCCCAGACTTGTTAGAGTGGCCTTATGTAGACGTCCTATAGGGCCCAGTGGCACAGCCTCCTCAGTCACCTGAGCTGGGCGCGTCATATGTGCCCCCTGTGTGGGCTGTGTGCAGTGTCCTGTTGTAGTTGATCTTTTATTGCTGTTGGCATGTCACTGGGGAGGGGACTGACCCTCCCCAGCTGATAACTGGCCACGAGTACAGTGGAGGAACTGCTGTGCATGGGCCAACCCCGTGGAGTAGGACTTGCTTCATTGGGGTTTTGGTGCCCGCTGAGTCTGCCCCTTGAGTGTGCCCCTTGTGGGAGAAGTGGGGTGGTGCTTTGACCTGGTCTGAAGCTGTCCACCAGTTGCACTAGCTCTGGGGCCTCCCAGAAGGTGCAGGTCAAAGTTAGCTGCCACCTGTGTTCTGCCCTGGCCCACCCAGCATGGGCTACAAAGCTATCTGCAGATGACTGCTATTTATGGTGGGCTTGGAGGTGCCCTTGAGAGACCAACCTGCAAAAAAAGGCTGGCTGTACTAGTGTCAGGCCTGGGGTCATTTAGCGAGAGGTTTGGGGTACACAGATGCCAGATGCTACTTGTTTGAAATATTTTAGGAAAGTCCACAGCTTTGGTAGGCCTGCAAGCTGGGTGAGGTGGCGTCTCGGGGAATCACCAGGGTGGAGCAAACAGTATGAGCTAGGTTGGAGTCTCAGCTATGCTGGCTCTCTGGGGGAGGGGGAAGGCTCATCAAAGGAACAATGGCCTCTACCATCACTTCTGTCTGGGAGAAAGCTGCCCCTCCTGCTCTTGCCCCGATGTGTGCGGAAATTCAGTTCCCCCCCATATATCCCTGGTGCCTTTCGAGTTCTACTGCAGTGCTGGAACTCAGAGCAAGCAAGTCCAAGTATTTGTGTGGGCCCTTTAAGAGGAATGCTGGGCACTCATCCACAATATCCTTTGGTTTTTATAGCCAGAAGTTATGAGGACTTCTCTTACCACCACTGGAACCCTGGGCTGGAGGTTCTGATAAGGGGCTGGGACCCCTTGCTCCTCAGGGGTGATCTCTGCAACCAAGATATTCCTCCCGGTTTTTATCTGCAACATGTGGGTGTGGGACCTGAATGTTCTCTGCCCCTCCTAGCTGTCTCAATTTGGCTTCTTGTTCATATCCGTAGTTGTAGGACTTCTGTTTAGCTAGATTTCAGGCGGTTCTGCATAATGGTTGTTTTGTAATTTAGTTGTAATTTTTATGTAGTTGTGGGAGGTTCTGAGTACCGGGTCTACCTACCCCAACATCTTGACCACTCATTAGTAATTTTCTAATGAGTGTTAAAATAGACTATTTTTGCAGGGTTTTGACAGCCTATAAGTGTACTTAGAATTATATTTTCCTGCATTGTCACATGAGAACTCTATAACCTGGCTCTTTTTTAAAAATGAGGCAACTCTACTACTTTGGTGACACATGGTACATGGGGGAGAGTTCTCCTCCAGGATCTGAAACAGTAGCCACCTGGCACATGCACCAGAGATCTAGAATGTAACAGAGATTTCACCATGGCCTGTGTGTCCTTGAACAATATTTTTGCCCAACTAGAATTTTCCCCCAACATCCAGATTTGTAAAACTGGGGAGAATCACAATTGCAATGTACAGGGCAATTTCTCCAGTTTCCTTTCCCTCTTGCCCTATAAATTTTTTAAAAACTAAACTAGATCTAAATCTATAAACATAAATGAGAGAATAAACTTGTGAACAACTGGGTCCTCCTAGAGAGAAAGAAGAAATAAAATACTAACCTAAAGTATGTCACAGGGGCAATACTGAGTTCAGCACACTGTCTCTACTTCCCAACTATTTTTTTCAGGCTCACTCACAATTCGATAGGAGTCATGTGACTGAGTTAAAGCTGATAGGATGTAGGCCCAAATACTGTAAGCCAGTGCTACTCAAAGGATGGTCCATACACCAGTGCCCATTTGCAAACTGCTACCACTTTGCAATGAGCTAATACAGAAATTTAAAAGTAATTAGGGTCTTTTACATCAATTTGACATTGCCCCCACATCCAAGCAGCATTTCCTTTTTCTAGTAATTTATTTTGTTGCATTTTTTGAAAATATATTTTATTGATTTTTTACAGAGAGGAAGGGAAAGGGATAGAGAGTTAAAAACATTAATGAGAGAGAAACATTGATAAGCTGCCTCCTGCACACTCCCTACTGGGGATGTGCCTGCAACCAAGGTACATGCCCTTGACCGGAATCGAACCTGGGACTCCTGAGTCCGCAGGCTGACGCTCTATCCACTGAGCCAAACCGGTTAGGCTATTTTGTTGCATTTTTTATAAAAGTACTGGACTATGATATATTAACATGTGTTTTAAAACCTCGTCCTCAGAAAATTTGAGAACAACTAATGCACCCCATTCCAGGCTTGACCCTTGAAAACATCCTGTGCAATCCAGATCTTCCTTCCTTCCTAGTAACCTTAGAAGCCATCAGTCCTAAACTTCATAGCTACAAAATGGAACAGGATTGCTGGACCCACATCAGATTCTGAAAAATCAAAATTTACTATGTAAAGCTACAGAAGTATGAGGTTGCCTAGGATTGTTTGACTTACAAGGAATTATTACCCTCACTAGAGGCCCAGTGCACAACATTCATGCACTCGGGGCGGGGGGTGGGCAGGAAGGGTCCCTTCAGCCCAGCCTGTGCCCTTTATTTACTTTTTAAAATATATTTTATGGATTTTTTTACAGAGAGGAAGAGAGAGGGATAGACTTAGAAACATGGATGAGCCGAAACCGGTTTGGCTCAGTGGATAGAGCGTCGGCCTGCGGACTGAAAGATCCCAGGTTCGATTCCGGTCAGGGGCATGTACCTGGGTTGCGGGCACATCCCCAGTAGGAGATGTGCAGGAGGCAGCTGATCGATGTTTCTCTCTCATCGATGTTTCTAACTCTCTATCTCTCTCCCTTCCTCTCTGTAAAAAATCAATAAAATATATTAAAAAAAAAAAGAAAAAAAAGAAACATGGATGAAAGAGAAACATTGATCAGCTGCCTCCTGCATACCTCCCACTGGGGATGTGCCCGCAACCAAGGTACATGCCCTTGACCGGAATCGAACCTGGGACCCTTCAGTCTGCAGGCCGACGCTCTATCCACTGAGCCAAACCGGTCAGGGCCAGCCTGTGCCCTTTAGCAATCCAGGAGCCCTCAGGGGATGTCCAACTGACAGCTTAGGCCCACAAGCCTAAACTGGTAGTTGGACATCCTTAGTGCTGCGGTGGAGGCAGGAGAGGCTCCCACCACCGCCCCTGTGCTTGCCAGCTGTCAGCCCAGCTTCTGGCTGAGCAGTGCTCCCCCTTGGGAGCGCACTGACCACCAGGGGGTAGCTCCTGTATTGAGCGTATGCCTCCTTGTGGTCAGTGTGCATCATAGCAACCAGTCATTCTGCCATTCTGTCGATTTGCATATTACCCTTTTATTATATAGGATTCTTGAAATTGGGCCAGCTGGGACTGGAGGACCCACTTCCAAGATGGCTGCTCCACTCCCATATCTAGCACCTTTTGTCAGGGATGGCTGAAAGACTGTCTCAGTTGGGACTGTCCACCAGAATGCCTACATGAGGCCTCTCCAGAATGGTAATCTCAGGTTGTTGGCTTCTTACATGGAGATTTAGGTTCCAAGAGGAAGTGATCCAGTAAAAAGAACAGAAACCGCATGGCCTTTTATGCCTAGCCCTGGAAGGCACACAGCATCACTCCTGATGTACTCCATTTGCCAAAGCAGTTACACAAACCTATACAGATTCAAGGGAAGGGACATAGGCCTCTCTCTCTATGGGAAGAGTGCCACAAAATTTCTGGCCATATTTAAAACTACCTCACCATGATTATAATTTAGAACAGCCACAAGCTTCAGGGACCTGATTTACACAGACGGCAGGGCTGGCCTCTGTAGAAGCAAGGGCAGCTGACGGGTGAGATGGGTGTGACAGGAGGGAGAAAAGGAATGTGGATGCAGAGGTCAGCAGATTGGTCCACTTGCCAGAGGAAGGGTAAGGACATGCTCTTCTGATTGAGAATAATTTTGCAGTGAAATAAGAAGCAAGGTTGACAGCTGAGAGTGAGATGTGAGGAAGAAGTTTTGGAGTTTTGAGAAGGTTTAAAATAGCTCTCTCAGAGAGGGAGAGGGAATTATTCCAAAAATATAGTAAGACTATGAGGCAGCTCTTGAGGCCTAATTAAGGTTGTGGTCATAAATTTCAAGTGAGACCAGGATCAATTTTCATCTGAATAGGTATCATTTTTACTGTTAATAGTAATTGCAGTTTTTACTTCTTTCATTCATTTATTATATATAAGAATTTTTAGCCCTAACAGATTTGGCTCCGTGGTAGAGCATGGGCCTGTGGACTGAAGGGTCCTGGGTTCAAGTCTGGTCAAGAGCACATGCCTGGGTTGTGGGCTTAATCCCCAGTAGGGGACATGCAGGAGGCAGCCAATCAATGATTCCCTCTCATCATTGATGTTTCTATCTCTCTCTGCCTCTCCCTTCCTCTCTGAAATCAATATGAATATATTTTTAAAAGATAATTTTAAAAATATTTATCAGTTAGAGTATTTTTTATACATATACAGGCCACCAAAATATATCAGTCATGAATGTCTAAGTACTGACACAATTTTGTCAAAATATAGAGACTATTATAAGAACAAAAATAATTTTTGGCAAAACACCTCTTTACAATTTGGAAAACCATTTACTTAAAAATGGATATTAACATTTCTCAATAAAATAAAAATGGATATAGCCCTGGCTGGTGTGACTCAGTGGTTGAAGCATCAATCCATGCACAGAAGGGTCACAGATTTGATTCCTGGTCAGGGCATGTACCTGGGTTGTAGGTTCGATCCTGGGCCCTGGTTGGGGCATGTACAGGAAGGCAACCAATCAATGTGTCTCTCTCACATCAATGTTTCTTTCCTTCTCTTTCTTTCTCTCTCTCACCTCCTTTCCTTCCTTCCACTCTCTCTAAAAATTAATGAAAAAAAATCCTCGGGTGAGGATTAACAACAACAACAAAAAAAAGGATATAAAAGATTGTAATATTACAGTTAGTAAACATAATTGAATACATATGTACACACATACATGATTATATGTATAATACAGATATATTACATTACATTATATATCTGTGTTATACATATACTAGAGGCCCAGTGAATGGATTCGTGTACCAGTGGGGTCCCTTAGCTGAAACCAGCTCTCCGACCTCCCCAGTGGTCCCGGATTGCTAGAGGGCAGTTCTTGGGTGGCGCACCCTGGAATCGGACTCCCTCTGTGCCGCAGCTGCCAAGTCACCACAGCTTGGCAGCTCCTGTGTTGAGTGTCTGCCCCCTGGTGGTCAGTGCACATCATAGCTACCAGTCAGACAATCCAACGGTCAGTCACTTTGGCCTTATATGTATAGAAATGCATACATACACACATAAATTTTTAATTCAACATTCATTTCTTACTGCCACGAAATATTTACAAACGTGTTTAAAGTACTATGAGATCAAGAAAACCTTGAATCCCCAAATTTAGAAATTTTATATTCCACAATGTCTGACCCAAATGCTAAAAACTAGAAATTAACAATAAAAAGAAAGAAAGATAACTATTTAAAAGACTCTTAAATATTCTTCTAAATAACTTGGGGATAGAAGAAAAAAATCAAAATTCAAAACAGCCCTTTATAAAATAACCATAGTGAAAACAGTGCATGGCACAGTCAGAGGGGAATTCATAGCCCTAAAACACTACCTCTTGATGGAAGAAGCTGCAAGATAGCAAGGCCATGTTTTTCAATCTACTGCAAAGGCAAAAAATAGGAAGGCTTAGTTATGTAATTAGGAAATTGCTGCAGTGCATAGCGTATTTTTTCGTCTATAACAGTGATGGCGAACCTATGACATGCGTGTCAGAGGTGACACGCGAACTTATTTTTTTGGTTGATTTTTCTTTGTTAAATGACATTTAAATATATAAAATAAATATCAAAAATATAAATCTTTGTTTTACTATGGTTGCAAATATCAAAAAATTTCTATATGTGACACGGCACCAGAGTTAAGTTAGGGTTTTTCAAAATGCTGACACACTGATCTCAAAAGGTTCACCATCACTGGTCTATAAGATGCCCTCATGTATAAGACTCCCCCCACTTTTCCAACCCAAAATTAAGAAATTGATATTTTAAACATTTTGCTGGTTTTCCTCTTATGGCCTTCTTCTTTTTTGGCATCTTAAGGAGTTGTTCTTCCTGTTTTCTCCACTGTCTGATCATACACTCAGTGGGAGGAGGTCCAAATTGTCTCTCTGCAGCTCTATTTCCATGCTCTTTTGCACAGCTGATTACATTCAGTTTGAATTTTGCAGAGTAAGACAATTGCTTACCGGTAATTATCTTTTTATTTTTTGACATCTGTATGGGCTCAGAATGCTCAGTCCCTGTTGCATCTGCACACTCTCCACCTCCACCTCCAATTACGGCATCAGCTGATGTCAGTAACAATAAGGCTCATGATTAGAGGAAGTCTTACTGTTACTAACACCCGTGCAGCTCCCTCCTCAGACAACGTCCATGTATAAGACAGCCCTTGATTTTCAGTCTAACAATTTTAGAGGAAAAAAAAGCATCTTGTACACTGAAAAATACGGTACCTTCTCGTTTAGATGAAGCTTTTGAAATCTCATTTAGTGAGTTCAAATACTTCCCGCCTAAGAATAAGTGACTCGAAGTGGGGATCAGCAGCAGTCACAACTTCACCCAAAAACAATCACTAACATCCTGTCTAGCCTCTTACATCTCAAGGATATGACCAGACCAAGAAAGAAAGCATCCTACCTTGCTTCCAAGTCAGGGGAATAGTGGGATAGGAGACTGACTTCTGTCTTTTCCTTCTTTGTTCACTGTGCCCACATGAATAGTCCTTGCTTTCTTTTTCAGTGTCTGGTGATGGATGCTCAACTAGGTTCATCCACATAGGCAGATTAGATAAGAGCAGGAAAAGCCCTTGACTCCACCCTAATTCTTTAGGGCAACTAAAATATCTTTAGGAGTATGTATAAAGGAGAAAATGGCGGAGGTATAAATGGACGTGTCCTGTGCCTTGTCCTGGAGCAGATAAGGGTGAGCAGCTGAAACGGGTAACATGCAGCCCGAATAGGCAGAGGATTTTCAGCTGAGAGACTGTCTGAAGCTGGGAAAGACCGAGAACCCCCAGGAAAAAAAGGACGGTTGGAGACTGCGGCTGAAACCTCTCTCAGTGCACCAGCTCAGCAGCGGAGACTGCGCCATCTTGGGTGGCTGTTGCCAGCATCCAGAGACCAGCTACTAACCTGGAAACAAGGAGTATGTATAAATACTCAGCGTAAGTATGGAAGCTCCAAAAGTGTACAAGGGTTACAGGAATAGCTGCTTGGAAGTTTAAAATGCATCACTGAGGCAAGGAATGTGAAATAGGCAGGGAAATACAATGTGTGCATTGAATTCACAGGAAATGAGTTGATTCAATACACACTGCCAGGCACAGGAAAATAAGATATGAAACACGTCTTCAGGGAACTCACAGCTGATAGGGGCTCTCATACAGCACTCATTAGAGCTCTCCCCTCAGTGGTAGGAAGAGTTGAAAGTGGAGTTAGCCCATGGAAAAGTTTATGTGAAACTATTTGAAAGGTCACAAAACACCGAATTCTATAATATTATTTTCACTAGTATGTGATCATAATAGTATCCCTAATGATATGCAGCAGGGGTCAGAAAACTATGGCCTGCTGCCTGTATTTGTAAATAAAGCTTTATTGGGACACAGCCAGGCCTGTTCATTCACATACTATCTCTGGCTGCTTTCCCCCTACAAAGGCACAGCCTGCAAAGCCTAAAATATTTACTACCTGGCCTTCACAGCAAAGTTTGTCAACCTCTCATCTGTAGTGTCATTCAAATGTTTCCTGGGTCACTCAATTCTGACTCTTCTTTCTTTTCCCTGTGGGGGGTGGAAATGTTTTCTTGTGTGAAAATTGGTACCTTCATTCAAACATCTTCTTTATAATCATGTGAAAAATATGGGAGGGTATGTTCTTAACTGTTGTAACAATATATTTAATTACTAGAGGCCCGGTGCACAAAATTCATGCTCTCGGAGGGGTAGGGGTCCCTCAGCCTGGCCTGTAGACAGCTGTCAGTCGGACATCCTTAGCGCTGCTGCAGAGGCGGGAGAGGCTCCCACCACTGCCGCTGCTCTCACCAGCCATGAGCCCGGCTTCTGGCTGAGCTGCACTCCCCCTGTGGGAGCGCACTGACCATCAGGGGGCAGCTCCTGCATTGAGCATCTGCCCCTTGGTGGTCAGCACGCATCATAGCAACCGGTCATTCTGCCATTCAGTCAGTTTGCATATTAGCCTTTTATTATATAGGATAGTTACATACTAATATAATTAACACAGAAACAGTTATTTTTATTACTTTATATTTTCCTGGATTATTAGAGATGACTTTTTTCTTTTACAAATTAAAAAATGTATTCTACATATAGTAACCTGCTCTTTTCTAGATGCAAGCTTTTTTCCTTACATTCTGACAATCCCTCTTGTAGAAGAAATAATTGCTTTGTGTCAAAATGACTTGCTTTATTCTGTTTTATTATTGCCAAGCAACCTCATCTTAAATCTCAAAGCCCTAACTTCTTTTAATAGACATAGAGGTATCTGAGTTCCAGGAATTTATATTAAGCTCTTACAAAGTGTATTATGAATGTAGCCCACACAAACACTGAAATATAACTCTGGGACAGCTGCATTAGACCCAAGGATGGTTTCAGTTACCATTTAATCTTTGAATATAGCAAATATCCAGCAGTGAAAACCCATTTGAGAAACTAACATATTAGTTGGCATTGGATTAATCCCACATATGCCTTTGTGATCATCAGAAACCTGCAGCCACAGCCATGTGGCCTAACCAAGATGACAGTGTGAACTTTCTTCTTCCCTGCCAAGTAGGACTTCACTTGTATTCTAAAAGTCATCACTTCACCTAGAACCAGCAGGTTCACTACCCTTTGATATTTGAATTAGGGGTTTTTTTGTGGGGGAGGGGTAAGCCTTCGGTTTCTTTTTTAACTAGACCTTAGGAAACTATTTATAAGGCCCTAAAGAAATAAGAACTAAGCAAATATCAGTTTTGAAAATCCCAAAGATGGTCATACTTAAATATTCACAGTCTTCTTCATTATTGCCATTTGGACACATCCCTCCCCAAATCCCTGGCTTTTCTTCTAATAGTTTCTTCTAGTCACCATCCATTGAGTGGTTTGGGAAGTGTTAGGTCACCTTATATTGTCCCAAAATAGAAATGAAGAAGCAGCCTAGGGTAATAAAGGCTATAGGGAGAAACATGTGCACTAACAGAAGATGATTCTGGAAAGTAGATGCAAAGGATGTTTTCAGTTCAAAAAGGAAGAATCCTGTTTAGAGAAAGGTACTAGAAAGATTCTTGCTAATTATGAATATATTTTATGTCCACACTTTATCTGAAGGGCTTACCCATTAGCAGTCTACTTCTGGGAACAGCCAAGATTTAAAGTCAGAATTGGTACTTTCCCTAGTAGTAGGTATTATAAATTGAATTCTATCCCCCTAAATTCACATATTGAAGCCCTAAACCCCAGTACTTCAGAATGTGACCTTATTTGGAAATAGGATCACTGCAAATGTAATCAGTTAAGATGAGGTCATACTGGAGTATGGTGGGCCTCTGATCCAATATGACTGGTGTCCTTGTTTAAAGGGAAAATTTGAACACAGACATGTGCAGAGGGAGAATGTCATGTGAGGGTGAAGGCAGAGACCCGGGTAATGTATCTATACGCCAAAGAAAGCCCAAAATTGCAAGCAAATCAACCAGGCGTAGAACAGATTCTCCCTCACAGGCCTCAGAAAGAACCAACCCTGCCAACACCTTGATCATGAACTTCTAGCCTCCAGAACTGCAATATAAGAAATTTCTGTCTCTTAAGCCCCATAGTTTATGATGCTTTATTACAGCAGCCCTAGCAACTTTATACAGTAGAGTTTCCATCAGATTCTCAGTCAGCACCACTCTAGATCACAGGGCAACCCCCTAGGTTCATTCCTTCTGCAGACCACTCTGGAGAAAACTCAGGTCAACTGTATTAAGTTAGTGTTCCTATATAAGGTAATGGTTAGTTCACTTTTCCATTCCTCTACTAAAGCAGCTATTTCTCAGCTTATTAATTTTTCACTTCTGGCTTCCAAACTAAAGTTCTTTAGTAAATTTTAAAAGACATACATTCATTCCCTCATTTGATTGGAATGAATCAAATGTGTGGGATGGGGGGGGGGTGGACACTAGTTTCAAACTTCAGATAACGAGAATACTCACATAATACTTTTCTAAGTCAGGATATGCATAATTATCTCTATTTTATAATCTCGACTTCTATTTCATTATTTTTCTCCTGATGAGAACAATAAATATACAAGGACCCACCAAATCTCTATATTTAAGGAGTTTTGTTTCATCAGACCAAAGAAATCTCAAATATGAATTATTCAAATTCTCTGTCAAAAAGTAAAATAAAGGTAATGAAAGAATACTAACAAAAGATTAATAGTCAACTTTGTGAGAGAAAAGGGTATGGAGACTTCGGCTATGACAAAATTCACAAGACATGAATAAAATGGAAAGAATGTACACATAATAAGGTAAAACATATATGTTTTCTATATTGAGTATGCTAAGTGGTTTAGTAGTATCAAGTATTCAATCGCACAATCTTATAAGGTAGTAGTACCTCTTGCACACCCCTACTGGGGATCCAGCCTGCAACACAGGCATGTGCCCCTGGCGGAAATCGAACCTGGGACCCTTGGGTCCGCAGGCCGATGCTCTATCCACTGAGCCAAGCTGGCTAGGGTTTATTTGGTTTATAAAGACAAAGAGTCCATAAGGAAAGATTCTGTATGTACTTAGCATTAATAATAACAGGTAAATCTATGACCTAAGTAGGAGAGACTCATTGTTTTCCAAGGCAGCTAACAAACGTTAGGCAAAGGCACAGATTATGCAAAAATAGATTAATTCCTATCCCAAATCCAAGGCCAAATTGTGAAGCCAGTGAAACTTAGGTTCTGTGTCCTGATGCCTCGTTTTGTGCTCCTATCTTTAATAAAACCACCCATAAAAATTTAAAAAGAAAGGAAGAATCTCTTTGAAAAATAAAAATAAAGCATTTCAGGGAACAATTTGGAATATGAAAGTTCAGCCGTAGAAAATCATTTGCCAGCACAGTGTGCACCACGGGGTTTGCAAGATATTAACTGCAATTGGCGCTTCTGAGGCTGGTGTGAGATGTGCTGTCCCTCATCTCAGAGTTGCTGCTGACCTGCTTTCTTCCTGACCACCCCACCAGAAAAGAGGAGAAAACTTTGAATGTGCTCTAAGTATTTACCAGAGTACTTTTAATTGAAGGATAATGTGTTTTCGTTAAAATTATAATGGCAGTTTTCTTTCTTACATATTTTATATCAGTGAGCTATTCTGACCTAGATTGAACAAAATTTGGGCCTGACTCATTTTTCTATTAATACAGTAATAATCCCTCATGAATATTCATAATAACTTTATTCTTGCTGTTTTTATACATCTCCCTTAGATGGAAGCATCTTAAATTTTCCATTTTATCATGAAAGAAATAGGCATAGTAAATTTCAAACAGTTAATGTAAAGTTTTACCAAACTTGGGTTAGTTATCTTTATTGATTTTTGTGTAAACATAGTTAATTCTCAAATGAAACTTAAGTCAAATGAGTCCCAGTCTTTGAAGACTATCTAATACATCAATTCTTCCCACTCCATAATGTCTCTCTTCCTCTAGTAAAATCATTGTGTATTCAATTGTTAGCTGCTCAAATGTTCTAGTTTCAGTGTATTTTTCAACAAATATTTATTGGTACCTTCCTATATGATGAACAATGAATTGGAACTGGGGATACAATGATAAATAAGAAGTGATCTGACCCCCTGAGGGTGTCAGGGTGAGGAGGACAGATAAATCTAACCAAATTGGTGGTATAACAGAGGCAGGAACTGAATGCTTTGGAAGTACTGAGGAACTCACCATTAATCTGTTTAAGGGATTTAGGAAAGACTTCAAAGAAATAATCATTTTTGGATTGGCTCCTAAAGAATAAGTAGGAGATTTCCAGGTTGAGAAGCCTGGAAGAAAAAACTCCAGCTTTGAGATTATAAAATGTTCAGAAAGAATAATTGATTAAAAATTTGAAATGTAAACTTAAATACATCAGTCAAAAAATTGAATGAGAATAATACAAATAAAATACATGGAAATAACTGCTTCTACAAAGGGGAGAAAAAAATGGGGAAAGAGATTTCAAGTTTATCTATAATGATTACTTCTATATATTAAAAACAAATTTGATAAGATGTTAATCATTAGCAATTATGGCTTATAGGTACAAAGGTATTTATTATAATTTGTCTCTGTATTTTCTATATATCTATTTTTTAAAAAATTAAAAAGAAATAATTAATACCAAAAATAATAAAGGAATGTATTTTATTTATTCTGAAGTGAAGGTTAAGGAAGCTAATAAATTCAATTAGAAGAAAGAGCAAGATTATCATTTATCTATCCCTTATATGAAAAAGTTCCCCAACTCATAAATTATAGATCTCCTAGGACATCCTGAAATTTTTCTTGGTCTACTTCCAAACCATTTGCCAAACCAATACCTTCCCTCTCTGAACCCTAACCCCCACCCCTCCAACTTCCACCTCCTCAATCAAGAATGTTGAAATTAGCCCTGGCTGGTATGGCTCATGGTGAGAGCATCCTCCTGTACACCAAAGGATTGTGGGTCAGATTCACAATGAAGGGCACATACCTGGGTTGCAGTTTCCATCCCCGGACTCCATTCCCCCAGTCTAGGTGTATGCAGGAGGGTAACAAATCTCTCTCTCCCTCTCTCTC
The DNA here is from genome assembly GCF_964212035.1 of Myotis nattereri. Taxonomy (NCBI): domain Eukaryota; kingdom Metazoa; phylum Chordata; class Mammalia; order Chiroptera; family Vespertilionidae; genus Myotis; species Myotis nattereri. Next base: position 13,284,717 of record NC_138078.1, read on the forward strand.
TCTGTCTCTCTCTCAGGGAGGAAAAGTTTCATATTAAATTAATAAGTTGATGATTAAATCAGGTAGGTCAAATTCTATAGGCAAAACTATATAGCACAAGACTGAAATGAAAATAGCTTCATTTCAATGGAGAATTTGACTCAAATTCTTTTCTAGAGTTCTTTTACATAATTCTTTTTTTAAAATTTCTTTATTGGTTAAGGTATTACAAATTCTTTCAGTCAAAGATGCTCCCAATACCACTCTGTCACCTTCACCTTGTTGTTGTGTGGAAAGCTATTGTGGCTTATGTACCTGGTGTTCTTTTTATTGATGTTCTATTTTCATCATGTAAATAATAAACAAATTGTTCACTGTGACCATTATTCTAACATAATTTTCTCAATTATTTGTTCTCCAAGGAGTACTTTGGCTATATATAGTTGTATTTCCTCACATTTCAGTCACTTCCTAACTTTTATTGTCATTCCTCAGATATCAGGACAATCCTCAAAACTCATTTCTGATGAAAACTTCTCTGACTAGATCCATTAGATAAGTCTTCCATAATGTGGTTGTTAGCACATCTGTGAATGTTTTCATATTCCAAAACCAACTTCAACTCAATTTGAATTTTGTTTAATCCTATAAATATTTTTGGAACACATACTTTCATAGAGCACTCCACTTGGGGAAGGAATACAAAGAGAAATAATTTATGTCTTCCTAAATTTTATCTTCTGAGGAAACCAACATTGTGATGAGCACTATACTGTATCCAAGGTTTGCACACAGTACTGAGGAAAGGGGGATTAGTCTGACTTTGCAAGGTGACTTTGCAGAGGAAGTGATACTTGAGCTAGGTATTGAAGGATGCGTTAGCCACATGCAAAATGTAGTAAAGGCATGAAGGGAAGAGAGGCTAGATCTTGAGGACAAAGAATTGGGAAAGTGACATAACTAAATATATGTCTTGGAAACTCATCAGTGTTTATAGGTGGTGGCAGTGTGACTCATGCTCATTACCTCCCTCTTTACCATAACCCTAACCACCAGGGTGTCACACACATTTTCCAGGAGGGAGAGGATCTAGCCGTAAACACCAAAGGAAAGTGCCAGAGAGGAAAGATGGAATATGAAGCATCATGGTGTTAAATAAGATGATGAGGAAAAACAGAAGAAAGTTGAGGGAGAACAGAGTATATGCAGACATCCAGTGGTTAAGAGCAAGAGTATGGTGTAGCTTATCTCTGCTGTGTATGGGCAAGACTTCCATCAGCACCTGTAGCCTTTTTGCTTGAGGGCTTTCTTTGGCTGCTATACCCTTCTCTGTGTGTAGGCTAGAAGTGGCAGAGAATTCAAAGCCCCTAGCAGCAGTCCTCAACCAAAAACTGGTAGGAATTGGTAGATCAATACTCCAACTCTCTTTCCCCATGAATGGAATATCTTTGAGATACATGTTTTACATCCCCAACCAAATTAAGCTCTAGTTGCCCAGAGAGGACACCCTTGATAATGCATCCTTTATTGGCTGCCTTCCCTTCCCTGTCTTACTTTCCCACCCCTGAACTAGAATTTCATAGGATCGATCACCTCTCAAAGAAATGACTTGTACTTGCACCCTCTCCCATATGTTGATTAGAAGAAAGTAGCTGTGAGGGAACAAATGAGAATAGAGATGTGAAAGGTTGAAAAATAAATATGAAAATTAAAACAAGAGACAAGAAAGATGAAAAGAAAACTTCCCAAGTCCTGGAAGAGATGAAACAGCAGAATCTAATCATAGATCTCTTAAAGCAGAGATTTTAACTTTGGCTGCACATTAAAATTACAAACAAACCAGTACCTAGGTCCCACACAGAAATTCTGGTTTACCTGATCTGGATGGGGTTTGGGAACATAAGGTATTTTATAAAAATTTCCCATGTGGTTCAAATGTGTAGCCAGGTTGAGAACCACTGTCTGGAAGGGACAAAGACACTGTTCAAAAGGTGGCAGGGACACAACAATTATAAACATACAGAGTCTGTCTTCTGCCTCTTCTGCCTTTTGAAGCCTGGCGTTATGCTGCTGTGATATTCAGTATTGTGATCAGGGGATTAAGTAGAAATGCATACTTGTAAGAGCAAGTAGCTGAAAACAATGGGAAAGGAGGGAGAAACAAAAAGAAAGCTAGCTGAGTATTAAATAAAGTTCTCCATTACTCTTGAAATCTTTAGAGTGAGACTGGGTCTTTCTTTTAAATATGACCTCAGCATGATCTAGTATTTTTCAGGTTTAAAAAATAGTAATTTCTATAAACATTTGTCGAGTATGACTCCCTCCACGTTCTGTGTGGAGTAGGGTTCGGTATCTGAAAGAGGAGCTGCACAACAAATGAGAGAAAAAGACACGAGATAATTTTGCAATATTGGGGGACCAGGCGGGCAAGTCCCGAAGGACTTCCACCGATGCTCAGGCCGCTCCAACCTTTTATTTGGTCTAGGGTAGCCCTAGGGTAAGGAGGTTTGTTTGGGGTAGCCCTAGGGTAAGGAGGTTTATTTGGGGTAGCCCTAGGGTAAGGAGGTTTCAATGACACAGGGATCAGCGGACAAATTCCAGGAATAGACAAAGTATCTGATTAGCTCATCAATAGTTTTCCGGGAGTAGGCAGGGTATCTGATTAACAATAATCAACAAGAATCTACATAAGTATCTAAGGAATTAAGGGAACTAAGGTGGGGATGCTTCAACTATTATTACCTAAATTAACTGAGTGGTTCCTAGATTAACTGGGTGGTGCACAGCCCTGACCTTTGTTAGGACTTTCAAGCCCTGACCTTTACTAGGACTTTGAAGGGCTACTAGCTTTTGGGGATCTCTGTCTAAACTCAGCTAGTGAAGACGATGAATGGTCTCCGGCAAACATTTGATCTACAAGTTCTGTAAGAGAAATGAACAGAGCAAATGTACCTAAGAAAACATATGGCTGGATCTGGGAGTTGCTTTTGCTTCACTGGGGACAAATCCAATAAACTAGATGACTGTTATTTAGTACTAGAGACCCGGTGCATGAAATTCATGCATGGGTAGGGTCCCTAGGCCTAACTGGTGATCAGGGCCGATCAGGGCCTTCTGGCTGCCAGCCGGGGCCTTCCTTCCCTGGCTGCCACTGCCAGCCAGGGCCTTCCCTCCCCGGCTGCTGGCTGCTGGTCAGAGCCTTTTTTCATTCCACACCACCCCCTGGTGGTCAGCACACATCATAGCGAGCAGTCGAACTTCCTATCTCCCAGTGGAACTCCTGAGGGGACACTTTGCATATTAGCCTTTTATATATATTGATGATCTCTAGTGTCCTGGTTTAGTGTGGAAAATAATTTCCATATGATTTCGGACAAGCTCTTAAGGAAAATAATAACATTGGTCAATGTTTGTTGAGGAACTGGGTTGGCAGGGAGACTCATGATGGGAATAGATTGAGGATTGGCCCCAAGGATCATCATTGAGTGAGGAGCCAAGGGTTCTTACTTTAATGAATGGGAAGGAAATAAACATTGTAATAAATGCAAATCCCCCAAAATTTATCTCCTCAAAGAGGAGGACAAAAATTAGTGATACATATTACATTAGTATCCCCCAAAAGGAATCCACATCAAATTTAGAACTAGAAGACAAATCAAGTTAACTTTTATTCTTTAGCTATTCATCATTTGTATCATTAAATTACCATTTTAGAGACAATTGGTGGTGAATGACACTGTATGGTGCAGTGGAAAGAGTTAAACTTTGAAGCCAAACACACCTGGATATGAACCTCAGGTTACTAGGTGTGTGTTCTGGTGCCTATTTCATTGAGTTGTTGTCAGGATTAAATGAGGTAAAGAAATACAGAGCATATGCCTGGTGCATAGCATTTGCTCAATAAAATGAACCAGCAGTCATTATGGTAGCAATAGTGTTAATATTAATTACTACCCTTTCTGGGCCTCACTTTCTTTATCTGTAAATGAGAAGTATAAGACTCACTTTGTAAGGGTTTTGAGAATACATTTTCAAATGAAATAACTTATGTAAAATACCTAGGTGGGTGTGTGGCTCAAAGTAGGCATTCAGTTAATGTAGTGGTTTTTATTATTGGTGTGCTTTTGTTTGCCAAAGACCTCATGATCTTCCCTCACTGATCCCAATCCCTACTCACTGGACATGTCCTCAAAGATCTCTGGGGATGGGCTATTTGGCCAGGTTTTCTGGACCATAGTTATTGCTTTACCCCAGGGCACAAAACCTGCAATTAGAAATGTATATCATGCTCATGAAACAGCAGTTAGAAAGCTGGTTTGGTTTGGTCCTCATTCTGAGTTCTCTTTCCCTGATTCCTTGGGCACTCCTTCCCCCCACTGGCACTCTTTTTTCTAAGTGAATTTATTGGCACTCTTTAACTGTTACCAACCTCCTTTAAGTCATTGCTTAAATACAAGTATTTTTATCTGAGGGAAGGAAGTAGGATTATTGCTTAAGACAAAGTCCTCAGGCAGTTGTATTTAGAGATTGTGGTATGGTGAAATCTCTGTTCTTTTGCTTGGGCAATGGAAAAAGCAGCCCAAGGAAGAGGTAAAATGGGGGAGAACCAAAATCCTGACCCTGCAGGATGAGCCAAATGGTATCAGGGGAGTGGTGAAAAGTGGAAACTGCTTTTTGTGTTGTAGTCTATTTATAAACCTGAAGTAATCTCCATTTTTCTGGAGAGGGCCTTTACTCTGAAATAAAATAAATCTCAGCTTTGGTTAAACACCTTTTTGTGAATTTATGAAGCACCTGAATTTACAAGATGTGGCTCCTGAGAAAGCAAATTGTACAGAAAGATCTGGCTCATGATGACAACCCCAAGCACAAAAGAAATAATCATTTCCTATTCCACTCAGATTGCTGAGTTTGCTATCTTTTTTATTTATCTTAAATTTCTTTTTACTCTAATCCCAAATAGCAATGAGTATAAACTAAACGTGGCCTAACTTTTTAAATTAACTATTAAATCCTACAGGACTATTAAATCCTAAAGGACTCCTATTTTCCATTTCCTGTCTGTTGTCCCAACTAAACACAATTAATGATACATAGCTTGATTCTATCAGCTCACTTTTTTAAAAAATTATATTTATCTTATCTTCTGGATAGTAAACTAATGGATGTCCATTGTAAAATAAATGTAAAAATTTCACAAAAGCCAAGGAAGAAAGAAAAATCACTCATAGTCCCACCAGAGAAACAAACACTATTAATACATTGGTGAAGATCATTCCTGTATTTTTCTGTGTATTTGTATGTTTTATTTAATCAGGATCATAGTAGACATTGCTTTTGTGATCACATTTCAAAGTAATTTAGTGTCTTCTCAACATGATTCTTCTGCTGCATAGCATTCCATCAAATGATTAATTTAGATAGCCAATCTCAAATCATTGACAATTGGGGATATTTCTAGGTATTTTTGCTATGTTAACACTTCAGGGAACATTCCGGTACATACATTTGGCACATGCATGATTATTTATCCAGGATAAATTCCAAGAAGGGAATTTTCTGTGCAAATGGCATGTTTATTTTAAAAGGGCTTTTTAAAGTATGTTTTTATTTTGTAGAACCTACCACAAGTACAACTAAATGACTAGTCTTGTAATTATTTTTCAAATCACTGACTTCCCAAGTATTCAGTAAGTGCCAACATTTTGGCTTCCAATCTATATCTCTCTCACTGTCTTTCACATCTGAAAGAAGTGTAAAAATCTTTAGTCAAGAACATGTGTCTGTGTTTTTAGTTTGGGAAACATGGTAGCCATACCATATGCCATGAAAGAAAAACTGTTCTGTAAAGTCCCAGACATTTGCACATCTAATACAGATGTTCCTTATAGCCAGTAACTTCTACAAGGGCAGGCATCTCATATCAGCTTACCCCTGTGTCTGCAAACATAGCATAGCGTCTGGCACATAGCAGAAGCTGAAAAACTACTTCTTGAATGAACGAATGAATTGATCACCTGATAAGGATTACATCAATTTACATTCCACCAACAATGAGAGGAGCTTATATCTTATAACCTCATTCAGCTAACTTTTAGGCAAAAATTCTACATATTCCTTCAATTCACGATTGTTTCAGAAAATGTATTTTAACAGCTTCAGCAGATAAAACTAAAGGAGTCACTCAGTCTCACCAAAGTTAAAAGCATGTGATGTTAATTTACCTGTTTTATATGTCACTCTAGAGCACTATCCAGTAAAAATATGATGTAAGCCGCTTATGTAATTTCAAATTGTCTAGTAGCCATATTTAAAAAATAAAAAGAACTGAAACTAATTTTAATAATATCTTTTATTTGATCCAATATATCTAAAGTATTATCACTTCAAAATGTAGTAAATATAAAAACTTTTTAATATGTTACATCCTCTTTCTCATACTGTGCATTTTACACTTTGTGCACATTGCAACTCAGACATTAAATTTTCATCAGAAATTCTTTACCTGTGTTTAGATTTTTGTAACATTTATAGTGATTCCATACTCAAAGTGTTCCAAATACTCATACTTAAGTTCTTCCAAATATACTACAAAGTTTTCCAATAACTGAGTCAAGTATCACTTTTTCAATTTTAATTCAAATAAAATAAAATTCAGTTCCTCAGTGGCACTAGTCATACTTCAAATGCTCAATAGCCACATATAGCTAGTGGCTGCTGTATTGGACAGCATTGCAGAAGCCAGCCTTTTAAATGAGTGTCTTTTGTATGACCTATTCACATATAACAACTTACTGCATGAATTAGACCTTATTACCTCTGTTTTCAGATGAGGACATGGAGGCTCTAAGTTCTCACTTATAAAAGATCACACAGCTAGGAATTAGGTCAGGCTCAGACTAGGCATTTGGACCCCAGACGCTGAACCCTTTCCCCTGTTCCACTAGCTGAAAAAATCAGCAAAACAAACATCTGTGTTAGGTGTGCAAATATCTGGGACTTTCCTAGACACTTTGCTTTCATGACATATGGTTATGGCTATCATGTTGCCCAAATTAAAACATAGACACATGGTTTTGACAAAAGATTTTTGCACTTCTTTCAGGTGTGAAAGACAGTGAGAGAGACATCATTTGGAAACCAAAATGTTAGAAATTGAGGAGCTTTCAATAGTGTATGCAGTGGTTTCCAACTTCTTTTAAGCAGCAAAAACATTTTGCTTCTGAGATCTTAGAAGGAACAAAGATTACCCAGCAAAGCTCTCATTTAGAATTGAAGGTCAGATAAAGATCTTCACAGACAAGAAAAAGCTAAAGGAGTTCATCACCACCAAACCAATATTACAGGAAATGTTAAAGGGTTTTCTTTAAGAAAAAGAAGAGGAAAAAAAGGTTGAAAAATATAAACAATAAAATGGCAATAAATACATACCTATCAACAATTGAAGCTAAAAATCAAAATAAATGAACAAAATAAACTTTTGAATAAAATAGAACAGAGGCATAAAAACCTGGAATAGACCCGAAGAATCTCAGAGGGAAGAGTGGGGCGGGAAGAGATTGATTAACCAAAGAACTTATATGCATATATGCATAACTCATGGACACAGACAATACTGTGGTGAAGGCCTGGGGCAGGATGGGATCCAGGTGGAGGCAGTCAGGGGGAGAAAGGAGGGGACATCTATAATACTCTCAACAATAAAGATTTAAAAAAACAGGAAGGCCTTCCCTTTCTAGCCAAAGAACCACAAGAGGGACAGCATAGCAAAACAGAAAACTTCTGGACAATAACTGTTCTGCTCCAGCTAAACATCATAGAGAATACTGCAGCCCCTATTTTCATTAGCAAAGGCCAAGTGGGAAACCCATACTTCCAACACACCAGGCTGTAACGAGGCACCAAAAGGTCCCCAAAAGGGTTTATCAGAGGAGGCCAAGTGAGGAGCCAGGACCTTCATCTCAACCCAGCAGTAACGAGGCTCCCCCACCGCTCAGTGTCAGTGGAGAACATGGGGAAACGTTATCAAAATGATAAAAGTATAGAAACAGAGAATAAATTAGTGATTGCCAAAGGAATGGATGGTGTGGGGAGAGTGGTGGGTAAAACTATGAACGGGCAGCATAAGGAAAATCTTTGTGGTAATGGAACAGTTCTATATCTTGATTGTGCTTTCTTTAATCCATCTTTATTTAAAAATTAAAAAAAAAAACAATGATCAGATTGAACCATTCAAATGTCAGTTAGAATATGGAGTAACTGAAATTTTCATTCACTGCTGGTAGGAGCATAAATTGATACGATCATTTTGGAAAATAGTTTGGCCATACATACTAAAGCTAAATATATATGTGTGCGAGCATGTTGTGTACATGGAACCCTATTCCTCAGTATATATACTCAAGTGGAATGAGAGCATATGTCTACAAAAAGATATGTAAAAGAATCTCATAGTACTTTTATTCATGATATCCAAAAACTAGAAACAACTCAATATCCAAGAACATTAAGATGGACAAGTAAATTGAAGTCTATTCATACAGTAGAAATGAGACTGCCCTGAAAATATCTGACTACTTCTACACACAATCACACATTGGAACCTTAGAGACATTTTGTTGAGTGAAAGAAGCTGGACACAAAAGAACACATATCGTTTGACTCTATTTATGTGAAATTCAAGAACTGGCAAAACCAACCCATAGAGGTGATAGAGGTCAGAACACTGATGATCTCAGGCAAGGGCTATAGGTATTCACTAGAATCAGGCATGAAAGAACCTCCTGGGGCTAGGGAAATGATATCTTACTCTGTGCTGTGTCTACATGGGTGTATACCTATGTAAAAATTCATCAAGCTGTACACTTAAGATTAGAGCACTTTACTGTCTGTAAGTAAACCTCAATAAAAAGTAAGAAACAAAAGAAACTACAAATCAAAGCACTCGTCTTGATGGACTGCTCTGCAATGTCTGGGCTATTGGGCCACTTTGAATGGGGCACAGAAGTGAGGATCTGTATGTGATGGACACAGATACACCTGCCTGCTCTTGGGGGCCACCTGCATGGAATGCCTGTCCCACCTTTGCCATCTCCCTTGGTGGCATCATTTTAACCCCAAACCCAGTGTCCTTGACTCCTTGCCCCAAGCAGTGGTTATGTTGTGCTATACATTTACTCACCTCTGTTAAATAAGTTATCACAGCTTGGGGGAATATCTGTTTATAAATATTTGCAGGGGGAGATGTGGCACAATGCTTAGATGTGTGGATGTGAAGTCAGATTGCCTGTGTTTGAATCCTATTGTGTCACCTACTCACCCTACTTTGGGCAAGACCTTAAGCTCTGTGGCTTTTCAATTTCCCCTTCACAGTGGGTTATAATATCCAGTAATAATGTGAAGGAGAATAGGTAAGATAGGTACAATAATACACAGTTCTCCCACTTGGGGATAAGAAACAAACCTGGTTAATTCCTGTGTCCCTAGCACTTAACACCATGCTTACCACATAAAAAAATTACCAGTATAACATGATAATTCAAAGGAAGGACTTTGGCCCTCGATCCCAGTGTGGGGCGTGCAGGAGGCAGCCAATCAGTGATTCTCATCATTGATGTTTCTATCTCTCTTCCTCTCCCTTCCTCTCTGAAATCCATAAAAACATATTTTAAAAAAGGAAGGACTATGGAGCCACACACATCTGGATTCAAAACCCAGCTCTACCACTTGCCAACTATGTGGCTTTGGGCATGTGTTTTAACTTTTCTGATATCAATCTCATTGTTTATAAAATGAGAGAATTGGATGACATAATTCATAGAAAATGCTTAGCACAGTATCTGCTACATAGTAGAGGAGATAAGAAATAATATGTGTGTGTGTGTGTGTGTGTGTGTGTATCCTAAAAATAAATATCTGTTTAACTGAATTGAACTGTCAAGGAGTTATAGTTGAATCTAGAAAGTGGACAACTGTACTTCTTTGAGAGTCTGGACCTGAAGTCTGCACGGGGTTTAGAAGAAAATATTTGCCCCAGAGAGCCCACCATAGTTGAAAGGTATAATGGACTATTTGAGGGAGGTAAACTTCTTTTACTTCAGACTCAGCCTGTGGGGCAGAAAAGATGTGAGTTGCTTCCATAGGGACAACATGGGTAAGCTTGAGGGAGGGGAAAGAAAAGCTGTCCTTTCCATGCCCTCCTTCTGCGTAAAGGCAAGCCACTGTGCAGAGGCTGGTGTGTGGCACCGGGCCACTGAGGGGTATTGATTTGTTCTTTCCAGGAAGAAATGCACATTTTTCATTTTGTAATAGACTGTCTTGTTCTGGAAGGTAACTGCTGTGACTTTGAAATAACACGCTGTGTGTTTTAGGTGTTGGCTGCTTTGGAGGGAGGGTGAGCTGTTTTGATGAAGTGGATACAAAGAAGAGCTCTGTTCTGGTACCAAGATTAATGGAGGGAATGTCCTTAGTCCTGTTCTCTGCCTTTTCCTCGCTAGACTCTGGTGGCACATGATCTCCTCAGAGCTCATTATGACTAACTAGAGCCCAGTGCACGGATTTGTGCACCAGTGGGGTCCCTCTGCGTGGCCTGTGGGGATAGGGCTGAAACCAGCATGCAACATCCCCCAAGGGATGTAGTAGTGTGGGAAGCAGCAGACAGCCAGGGAGGAGCCGCTCCCGGTCATCCTGGTCAGCTGAGCAGCGTTCCCCCTATGGGAGCACACTGACCACCAGGGGCAGCTCCTGCATTGAGTGTCTGCCCCCTGGTGGTCAGTGCACCTCATAGCAACCAGTCGTTCCTGGTCATTCAGCTGTTAGGGTCAATTTGCATATTATCCTTTTATTATATAGGACAATAAATAGCTGCTTAACTGAATTGAACTGTCAAGGGGTTATAGTTGAACTCAGAAAATGGACAATTGTACTTCATTGAGAAATCTGAACCTGAAGTCTGCATGGGGTTTAGAAGAAAATATTTGCCCTCAGAGGAGACATCATAGCTGAAAGGTATAATGGACTAGTTGAGGGAGGTAAACTTCTTTTACTTCAGACTCAGCCTGTGGGGCAGAAAAGGTGTCTTCTCCCATCTAGCCACCTGTGTCATTCTGTAGGGTGGTTTGAAAACTCCCTACTCCAGTATCACTTCACCTGGCACCAGTCCCTTTCCCAAACATTTCCACATCACTGTCAGATTTTGTCCTCACCACAACAGCCCCATGACTAGTATACTGACCTGTTTTGCCACTGAAAAAACTGAGGCACAGGCGGTAGAAATGGAGGACAAAGGAATGAGAGCTAGCCAGCCTGAAAAAGGGGGAGCTGCAGGGGCACTTGGGACCTAATTAATCGCTTAATTAGTTAAGTAATGCTATATAGCAGATAGTGCTTTTTCTATTAAGAAATAGACAGGATTAAATGCATGCATACAAGTCCTTTGGTTGATCTCTCCCCCTTCCCCCCCACCTTCCCCTACCTTCCCTCTGAGGTTTGACAGTCTGATCGATGCTTCTCTGTCTCTGGATCTGTTTTTGTTCATCAGTTTATGTTGTTCATTATATTCCACAAATGAGTGAGAACATGTGATATTTATCTTTTTCTGGCTGGCTTATTTCGCTTAGCATGAGTGGAGGGGTGGGGGGGGGCAATGGGGGATAAGGACACATATGTAATATCTTAATCAATAAAGAAAAAAGATTATAATTTACACTAGTAAAAAAAGAAATAGACAAGAGAAATAGATATATTGAAATGTTGGGAACTTAAGTTAGATACTTAAGAACTCATCCCCCAAATATACTGCCACCACTTGGTGAATTAGAGATTCCAAAAAGTTGTGCTAAATATAATTTGCTTCTATATTCATGAGGTTATTCATTAATTATCTCTGTAAATATCTATTTCATGCCTGTTCAGTATAAGACATGCTGGAGAAATGGAAAAAGGGAGGAAAAGCATGTGATCTCAGGAAGTTTACTATATGGTAGAGAGGATTTTAAGATACACAAAACAGAATATGGAAAGTGACCTTAGGTTTTAGAGGAGAAAGAGGCCCATGGGAGCAGTAAGCGATTTCAGGAAAGATTTCCTGAAAGGCACCTCTGAGCCTGGAGGAGCTCAGATTGGCACCAACAGAGAGGGTACGGGACCCCACCAGAGAAAGGGCCTGGGATACAGAAACACATCAGAGTTTGCAAAGCATGGGGCTTTCTCAAAGTGTCAGAATGACTACAGTTGGGCCTGTTACTATCCAGGCCTATTTTAGAATGCTCGAGGAGAGGAACATGAACTTGATGATCTCACATTGTGGATTCTCCCCGTTTGGGTTATGCACGGTGCAAGTTCAAAGCAGTGTCTGTGTGCTTTCTGGTAGCACTGGTCCAGTTCTTTGTGGCTGGGATGTGGCAGAGGAGAGAACCTTCCCACCAAGCAGGTTTCGCACCATCCAAGACTTGTGCAGCGCCGTTTGGTGAGCCCCAACGTGGATAACGGTGCAGTTCCGGCCTGAGAGCACACCTAGCTTTATACCAGGTGGCTATTCTGCTGGCCAGCTTCACTATGTGACCATTTTTGTTTGTTTTTTGTTATTTGTTTTTAATCCTCACCCGAGTATATTTTTCCATTGATTTTTCGAGAGAGGGAAAGACAGAGAGAAACATCAATGTGAGAGAAACACATCGATTGGTTGCCTCCTACATGCACCCCAACCTGGGCCTGAGCCGGGGAGGAGCCTGCAACCGAAGTACGTGCCCTTGACCGGAATCGAATCCGTGGCCCTTTGGTCTGCAGGCCGATGCTCTATCCACTGAGCCAAACCGGCTAGGGCTAAGTGACGTTTTTTTTATTGTTGCCCTACTCGAGGGATAAACCTGGAAGTGATTTATAAACTCCCTTTCCAGCAGGCTGTGGGAGAGGGGAATTAAGGCGCCACCTGGTTTCTGCCCTCATGAAACTACTGACCGCAGTGGCCTGGAATGTCCTCTGCTGTTACTTTTAAGCCAAGTAGTTGGGAATTAGTCATCACCTCGAATTTAATATGTGTGTTTCTGGGCCTCCTAACAGAAAACTTTGCTCGGTACACATGCAATATACTGCAATAGACTTACCCTTGTGTGCCACATGCAATAAAACTGTGCTGTTTTGTAATAGTTGCTCATAATATAGTCCAGGATGATGGATCACCTTGATTCTTCAGCTGCTATTTCAGTCTCCAAAAAAGAACTGCTTCAGAGATCCTTTCCCACAGATAGGCTTGGGTCAGGATCGGCCCTTATCTGTATACTCTCCCCACAAACCCAGAGCAATCAGGCTGTTCTCCCACTATCAGCAAGAAGGACCTAAGAGGCTTGCTAGCATGTGAGGAATGCCCAAAGGATTGAGGCTTGTTAGTTGCCACGGTCCTAGTGCTTCCTGGACAGCGAGTGCGGCCCCTGGCCTCTACTGTACCCGCTACTCGGTTCTGTGGACTCAGCTTCTTTACTGCACAGCTGCCATTTTGACCCTGTGACTCTCACCTTCCTGGCTGCTCAGTCTCTCTGTCTGCTCATCCCCACCCTTCCTAGAGTTCCTGCAGCCCTTCTAGAAAGAGACAGTTCCCTGGTTCCTGGCATCTGTTTCTGTCCAATTGCAGCAGCTTATAGGAGAACCACATAGTCCACCTCTTCCAGCACATTCTTGTACTTGGTTCCAATCCTCGCCTCAGCAATCTGGACATGTTCTGCCTTTGAAAACCTCTACTGCCTGTTGGTCCTACTGACACCATGTCCATGTGTAAAAACCCTATGAGTCAGCAGTCCCACCCCTGGAGGAACTGAAAACAGGGATACAGACTGACCTCTGTACATGAATAATCACAGAAGCGCTGTTCGCAACAGCCAAAAGGTGGGAATAACCCAGGTGCCTATCAGCAGATGAGTGGATAACCAAATTGTGGTATATCCATATGATGGAATATTATTCAGCCATAAAAAGAATGAAGAACTGACACATGCTATATAGCATGGATGAACTAAAAACATTATGCCAAGTGAAAGAAGACAGACACAAAAGGCAAATATTATATGATTCCACCTAAATGAAATATCTAGAACATACTAATTTATAGAGATAGAAAGCAGAATAGAGGTTACCAGGGGCTGGGGAAGAATGAGGAGCTGTTTAATGGGTAGAGTTTGTATTGGGGACTATGAAAATTTGGGGGTATAGATAGTGGTGAAAGGTACACAGCCTTGTGAATGTAATTAATGCCACTGAATCATACACTTACAAATGCTTAACATGACAAATAGTATGTTATGTATATTTTGCGACAATTTTTAAAACTTTAAAAAGTATCTCTAACCAGCACAGTATGAGTTACCCCAAATGGGCTTTCTTCTTCTGGTGCCCTGCAGCCACTTTGCCTCTCAGTACATCTGAGGACAGTAAATGGCACTTAGAAGTGCTCAGATGTTAAAGAAAAAAAAAACAAAAAATGATGAGCTTACATAAGGATAAAACCGACTATGCACTGAAGGCCTCACCATTTCCAGCAGAGTTTAATCAGCAGGACTGCCACGGCCTTGAAAGGTAACAAAGACAAATACACTCCTGAGGGAAAGAGTCAGGGACTGCGTTTGTTAGGATGGCAGAGAGAAGCAGCAGAGAACATTGAAGGCGGGGAGGCACCTTGCGTATGCTAGCAAGTGGAAACACTGAGCTCATCCCCCCTGCCTACGCCCTTTCCTCGGGCTGCTTTCCTGGATCAGCACAATGGCAGGAGAAACCTCATCTCTGAACAGCCCTTCTGTCCCTGGCACCGTTGCTTCCCCAAAAGAACAGTGTCTCTGGAACTCGTCCAAGGGCAAATGGATTTTTAGGGATCAAATACTTAATTCACATGAAAAGCAAAGTTTACAGCTGGGCAAAATTACTGTTTAGTGCTTTATTTTCCCATTTCTGGGATTTATTTCTGGTATGTTAGCACTGGGGGGAAATTAATGTGATTCTTTTTTTTTTTTTTAATTAAGACTGGCTCCAGTGAAGTTTCCATTATACTTCCCAAACCTCAAAATTAAAAAGACATCATGAGAAATACCTTTCAATGTTCTAAATAATTTTAAGGTGTACTCTATAATCTTTTAAAAGAATATATATTTTTATTGATTTTCTACAGAGAGGAAGGGAGAGGGATAGAGAACCAGAAACATCAATGAGAGAGAAACATCGATCAGCTGCCCCCTGCCCCACTGGGGATGTGCCCACAACCAAGGCACATGCCCTTGACCGGAATTGAACCCAGGACCCTTTGGTCCACAGGCCGACGCTCTATCCACTGAGCCAAACCAGTCAGGGCAATATAATTTTCATTGAGAGTCTAAGTTTAAAATCTACTTTGTAATATATGTAAATGGCAAGGTCAGGCAAAGGCTCGACACTCCATTTCGTACGTGGAAAATAGAAGCCCAGGAAGGAACAGTAGCAGCCCACTTTGGTTTGTTTGTGGGAGACACGGGACTGGAGCCAAAATCTCCCAACTCTTAAAATCCAGGCCTCTTTTCCAAAATACCATTCTGAACAGATGCAATGCAGGAACTAAGATCAGGTTTCATGGCCAAGGTCAAAACCGACAAGTCGGCAGCTCGAGAACATCCAAGGAGTTGGGGATAAAGCACCTGGAACTCAAAATCTAGGAATGACAGGAGCTGTTTCTGGGCCTTAATCCTCTGGACTGTATGGGTCCCAGTCAGCGTTGGGCCCAGCTGGCAGCCATTCTGAGATAGTGCCTCAGCAGAAGATTTATCATGGAAGCATGAGTAAGGCAGAACTGTGGCCTATAGTTCAAATCACAATATCCTATATAATAAAACCCTAATATGCAAATCAACTGAACAGCAGAATGACCGCCAGAACGAATGGTCGCTATGCTGCACACTGACCACCAGGGGACAGACACTCAATGCAGGAGCCTCTCCCGCCTCCAATGTAGGTGGGCTGTAAGGAGTGAGGGGTCCCAGACTGCAAGAGGGCACAGGCCAGGCTGAGGGCCCCCCCACCTTGAGTGCACAACTTTCATGCACTGGGCCTCTAGTTCCAAATAATAGGGAAGCCTTGGGTCTGAAAAGACTTTAACACAGAAGGGGTGCCATTCAGTGAATGGGACACCAGAGCAAGAATCGTGGGCCAGATTTTGCA
Source organism: Myotis nattereri (assembly GCF_964212035.1). Classification (NCBI taxonomy): domain Eukaryota; kingdom Metazoa; phylum Chordata; class Mammalia; order Chiroptera; family Vespertilionidae; genus Myotis; species Myotis nattereri. Next base: position 13,300,866 of record NC_138078.1, read on the forward strand.
TCTGGGTGCAAGTGGGTGGGGTATCCTTGGGTCTCAACCAATGGCTGAACATAGTCACCTCCAGCACCTTGGAGAGAGAGAAATATAAGAGCTGGGAGGGCTCTGCAAGCCTCATCAAACAAAAGCCTGATTCCTGGTCAAAGGGTATGCAAATGTGGAGAAAAACAGCAGTTCAGGCACACAAACTAGACACACTGGCGAGAGTTAAGGTATCATTTGGGGATACTTCTGGCTCTACGTAACAGAAAAACAGCTAAGCGTGGCTTAAACTTTCTGAGCATTTGTTGTTTACTTAATAGAGTCCAGAGATAAGCAGTCCCAGGGTTTGTTCAGCCGCTCAATAAGGACATTGAGATTTAAGATTGTTGCCATCCTTTACTTCTACCATTCCTCAGCATACTGGCTTCTTTGCCCTTGGATTTGCTATGTAATGGTGACAAAATGACTGCCACAGCTATAAGCATCATTTCCTCAGATAACTGCCCCTGGAGGCAGAAAGTAGGGGAAAATATTTCTCAGATAAATTCTCTTTATGTCTCATTGGACAGAGCTCTGTCACATGACTACCCACAAAAACATGTAGTATTTGACTTAGCACTGCTACAGGTAGAGGTGGACAAAGGAAAAAGAGGGGTGATTATAGGATAACCAGCCAATAGCATCTGGCACAGCAGCTTGATGGGATATTCTAGGGCCAAGGGTCCCCACACCAAGCATCCCAGACACCAGGCTTGGGAACCCAGACCAATTCCAGACCCTCATTTCCTTGTGAGGATGGGCTTCTAATGCTCTTATTCAGATATCTCTGGACCTATATGAGGCTAAACGTTTTAGTGAAGGTCTTTAGCACGGACATGTCTTTGAAACAATCTTCTTAACCTAAACCTGCATGCATGAAATCTTTCTTCACCTGAACAATAATGGTGAAGTCCATCATTATGTCCTTCCAGGAGCTTGGCTGCAGCCACCAGTTCACTGTCTATCTTGCATGGAGGTCAAGAACTGCCAGGCCTCTGGTTGGGATGCGTGTGGGAGGCAACCAATTGATGTGTCTTTCTCACATCAATGTTTCACTCTCTTCCTCTCTCCCTCCCTTCCACTCTCTCTAAAAAGCAATGGAAAAAATGTCCTTGGGTGAGCATTAAAAAATAATGAAGATAGAGATGTAAAAAAAAAGAACTGCCAGGCCTGCCACTCACTTAGGTGAGTGGAGGCATTACCATGCTGCGGCTGCCCAAGCCCCACCCAGTGACAAAATTTAGTGAAACTGCCCCTAAGGTTCTAGCCTCCTCCAGTGCTCCTTGGGAGTTCATGGCCTCAAATTAGTTCCTGTGATAGGTTTTCTAGGTGTCTTAGCAACTGATTGTTCCAATAAACTGAGTGTCAGGAGATGGACCCTCTTCTGACAGATGCAATTCCAAATCACAGCAACTATAACTGACTCCATAGCATTTACTATGTGCCAGGAACATGTTCTATGCCCTTAATATGTCCAACTCATTTAACCCTCACAACAACCCTGTGAGTATGTACTATTATCACACCCATTCTATAGATGAAGAAACTGAGGCACAGAGAGGTTAAGGAACTTGCTCAAGGTCACACAGATAGTAAATGGCAGAGCCAGGATTTGAAGGTGGGCAGCCTGCCACAGAATCCATGCTCTTAACCACTATACTGCCTCTTATCTAAGTAAACGCAGTGCTTTGAACCAAACATCACAAAAATGCATCTCATAGAGGCAGTAGGAAGCGCGCTGGATGAAAAAAGAATGCTGGCAGTCATTCATAGTCATTGGCCCATAGGGTCAGGCGCCTTCACCCAGTGCTGTGGTAGGTTGTGATGGTACCCATCCGGCAGTGAGGACCACTCCATCTGAACAGTGGTATATTGTGTTAATATAAGCCTAAATGAAGAGTGTGTAATCCAAATATTTGTACAAAGAGCAGTCCCTATAGCTAGACTGCTCTAGGCCAGGCAATATCAGACAGACTTGTGTTAGGATAGAGTTGTCACTGGGGTTATACTTAACATTCCTACATAATGGAGCCTTTGTGGACTTTTTACAATACATAAACAAAACATCTTGTTTCTCATGCAGTTACTTCTGAGAGATTTTATGGCTGCCTGCCTAATGCTGACAGAAAATAGCTTTTGTCTTAACTGTTGGGGGAGTCATGAAGTACCAATATTTGAAACACAAAGCTTGCTCCTATCTGTTTTAATTGCTTTGTGCCTTTTTTGTCTGTGAAGTAACAAATATAAAATGCATTTCAAGAAGACTTTTATGCACATAGATTTCCTTCAGGGCTCCTTTGAAAGGTTATTCATGACCTTATAAAATGTGTGAAAATCGGGGTTAAAATATAAGGAATGTTTCATAACCTGGTATTTTGAAGTTGTAATGAATTACCCTCTGACTTTGGCAGCACCTTGAGGTAACTCAGCCTCTGTCAATGGGAATGCCAAAATTCTAAAAGTTCAGAAATAATATTTCACCTATGTTGGGTACTTGAGATTTGCTTCTAGATGGTGTGTGAAGCACAGAGGAGGTATACAATATTTTCATCCGTGACTCTCTAATGACATAATCTAGTTATGGGGCTGCCATTACCTCACTTTGAAGGTGACTTACTTCAATGACACACAATAACACATAATGTGATAATCAACAATGATTACCCTAATGCAGCCTCTTTGAGCATTGAAAACTTGAGCATTGAAAAAAAATGAGCAATATACGGTAGAATGAAGACTTCGTTTTGTATTGCTGAGGTGGAAGCTGAAATTTCATATTTCAGATGCAGTCCAAAAGCCACCATCTTTGAAGTTCCTTCTGCTCTTGATTAAGGATATAAAATGGCCTCCTGTGAGGAAGTGGGCCACATAGAATGGTACCATGTAAGGAAGAACCTTCTAAGGCTCAGGTACAGAGCTAATTCTCAAGATTGGGCCTATCCACAAATATGCAGTCAGGAAATTTTGCCTACCTGCAAACCCCATGTCCCTTTCTTGGCCTGGCCCTCTTCCCCTCACTCTCCCACCTCTTTCCCTTAGTTACTCTCTAGTGGAGGAAGGGGTGGTCAGGGAAGACCTCAAGGTCACTGTCTCTTTTCTAAACTCCTGGCTCTGATGTTCCACTTATCTGGGTCAATTACACCCGTTCAGACACTGCTCAGCAACCCAGACTCATAGGACATGAATTGTGTAGCACCATTCCAAATTAATAGCTTACAATAGAAATGTAGCTTCCAGGTAGACCAATGGATAATAAGATGGCCTGCTTATCAGGTGGAAGAAAACTGTGATTGTCAGGATAGGCTAAGTTAGCCTGTGGTAACAAAACAACTCCAAAATAAGGAGACTGATTCCATTACTCTCAAGGTGCCTTCCACCTCAGAGACTAGAAGAGGGACCCTCTTATAAGCCAGGGTCTGGAGTACACCACCAAAGTCTTTCTCTAAAATCTATAAAACTCTTCTAACTTTCTCAGAAACTACCTAATTTAGGCTATAAAAAGACTGTTATCTCAACTGGAGTTCTAGATCTGAACCCCAGAACACAGAGGTGATTTGAGTGACTCTATTCTCAATTCTCCAAAGGAGAGTTGATAGAAAGTACCATTCTAGATGCATGAGAAAGAAGTTAACCCACTACAACAATGGATGCCCATAGCACACGGGAATCTAATTCTCTCTTGGAACTCTCTTATAATTATCACCTGTGTCTGTCTGTTCTTTGGATTTGGAGGAGTTCAACTCAAGCCTCACCAAACTTGTGAGAAATTCCATGCTGTCCCCAAATGTCTTCAAATTCCTAGCAGCTCATGATTTCCTGACCACTTCTTGAGAAAATGTTCAGCTCTTGCTGAATCTCACTCACATAGTTCTTCCTATTCTGTTATCTTGCCCCTGTCCAGGTAGGAAATGCAGCCCCTCATCCTCCATCTAATTGAGGGAGATTAGCTATCCCCAAAGCAAAAGACCTCTATGTCATGTTTCCCAAGTTAAAAATCCAACTAACAAAGTAGCTATTGAGTGCTTTATTCCCTAGTTTAATCCCTCTGTTCTTCTGAGTGAGCACTATAATTCTCTTTCTTTTTTATAAATTTACTAGAGGCCCGGTGCACAACATTCGTGCACTGGGCGGGGGAGGGGGGGTGCGGTCCCTCAGCGCAGCCGGTGCCCTTTCACAGTCCGGGAGCCCTCGAGGGATATCTGACTGTTGGACATCCTTAGCGCTGCCGCTGAGACAGGAGAGGCTTCCACCACCACACTCACCAGCCGTGAACCCGCCTCGCTTGTAGCTGAGCAGCGCTCCCCCTGTGGGAGCACACTGACCACCAGGGAGCAGCTCCTGCATTGAGTGTCTGCCCCCTGGTGGTCATTGTGTGTCATAGCTACTGGTCATTCCACTGTTAGTCGATTTGCATATTGCCCTTTTATTGTATAGGATTTTTTACTGTTGACAGTATTACAGATATCCTTTAAATCGTCTCCTGAATCTTTTTCCAGGTGGATACTCATTCTATTTATTTGACTCCCTTTGTTTTCAAAATTTATACCTGAATTATTTTTCAAAGTTTTATAAATTTGTTTATGAATACAAGAGTTTCCATTCCTGGTGGAACCCAAAACAATTCCTGGAAAGGGATAGGAGGAGCAGGGTGGGGCATCTTGGATTGCACTAGTGCATCAGAGAAATGGTAAAACTGATGAGTTAAGAACTGAGGCCAATTGCCATTTGGCTTGGTCTTGTACTGCTCTACTCCTTTCTTCTCACGTGAATATTTTTTAGTAAATGTCAAATGTTTCCGTTTCAAAAAACTTTGAGTCTGTAGTTTTTTACAGCCTGAAGTTATGGGGACTTCTCTTCCCAGCTCTGGAACCATGAGCTAGGGGTCTGGTGTGGGGCTGGGACCCCTTTCTCCTCCCGGGCAGCCTCCACAGGCATGATCTCCCTCCCAATTAAAAACATGCCACACAACACATGCCACATGTGGGTGTCACACCAGCCTGTTCATGCCTCTGCCTGCCCCCCCCCACCACCACCAGTTTCAATGTACTTTCTTCTTTACTTCTCTAGTTGTAGGACTTCCATTCAGCCAACTTTCAGGCAGTTCTGAATAATGGTTGTTCTGTATTTTAGTTGTAATTTTGATGTGGTTGTGGGAGGCTGCTAGTACAGGTGTTTCCTATGCCACCATCTTGGTTCTCCTGCCCTGGGACTTTTATATTAACTTAAGGGGTATTAGACATAATTTCTCATTGGTAAAATGGTGTTTGAGATATGTGATGCGCCAGAAAGACTGCAGAAGCCTCACAGTTCTTGCATAAATGAGAAAATAAGAATCCAGCACAGCCAGCAGCCTAACATGTAGGCACTCCATTTGATCCAGTGTCCTGCTCCCTTCATAAGGGACAATGAAGCCTAATCTGACTAAAAGGCCTGCTCACCTGTCTTCAGAATAGTGCAGGTTTCACCTTAGATTAAACCTTTAGGGCCAGGTGCTTGTCCTACTGCTTAAGAAACTGACAGTAAGGTCACTGAACTTACAGGAACAGATTGCCCATGTGGTGACTGTTAACTAAGTATTTGTGCCTTTGGCAGAATTTGGTCTACAACTGCTTTTACAGTGCTATCCCATCTGGCTATGATGAGGGAGTCCATAACTCTCATCTGTCACTGATCATTCAGTGTTTCCCTATATTAACCAAAGAATCTGGTGGTGACCAAGCAGCCACACAGACTTAGATTCATCTACAAGAGCTCTAAGAGTGGTGCTGGTTGTGGCAGCATCATCCATGAGCGAATCCCTAGGCCAAAGGTCATATTTAGTCAGAAGAGCATAGTCAGCAGATCATTCATCCATGAAAATTCTCCTTCTGGAACTTTGGAAACACGTGTTGAGAAGCTATGTCCTCACCTTACAGTTCATGATTCTCCAATAGCCCTGCTCCCAGAACAGCACCTCCCTCCAGCCCTCAGCTCTGTCTTCCTCATCACCACCCTCAAACCCCATGTCTCTTTCTCGGGCTCCTCCCTGTGGCCACTGGAACATTCCCACATGCACTTTGAGAGATTCACTGTCCTGTGGGTGACACACTGAGCAGAAGGGAGGTCCTCAAGGCCATTGTTAAGTTCAAGCAGCTATGCTGAGAATTTCATGGCACCTTTTGAAATAATTGGGAGAAAAGGGTCATAAGACAGAGGATGGGAGCTGTTACACATTGAGGAAGAGGCTAACGATACAATCTCTAGTTCTCCACATCCCCTATTGGACATGTAAATTGTTGTTTCCAAAGTCTCTTCCTGTCTCCCACTTCTCCCCGACACACACATACAAACACACATACTCTTCCCAAAGGATCAGGATGTCATCAGAGAAATAATCCATTTGATGTTGCCAAGCATGCCCTTAAGTTAGCCAGAAAAAAAATCAAGCCACATTTTAAAAGAATTAGGCTTTATATAAGAAATTCAGAAAATAAAAAATCAATAAAAGCATGAGTCTGTACTGTGACCAGGATGGTTTGGGCCTTTGGGGGAAATGGAAGCTATTTGGCACCTTTGGTAGTGATTTCTGTTATCCTTTTTAGCCAGGATGGGATTCTCCAAGGCATTTGTGCAGTTCATTAAATATGTTATTATGTTGGCTTATGTTTCTCTTTCATTTAAGAACTCAGCTCTTAGAAAACATTGCCTGAAATGAGTCCAAGTAGTTTAGGCCTCAGAAGCAAATCCATTTTGACTAATAAAAGACTAATTATCTAAATAAGCAAGATGGCTTTTCTTTAATGAGAATCTAATTTTGAAATCCTATACGCTTAAACTTAGCAGATTATGAGCATAGACATTTCTAAGCCTATGCAACAACTTGGATCACATTTCTCATCATCAGAAAAAGAAATAATTTTTCTATCACCAGAAATTATAATGAGTTATAAGAACATGGGCCTCAGCTGGCAATTATCTCTCAAAGTCAACAAATCCATATGCTGGGACCCTGAAAGATTTGGGTCTCTTCCATGACTTTTCCCATCCCACCTATGCACACCTGCCACCCTCCGGCCCCACACCACACTAGCCTATCACTTTCAAATCCTTAATCAGCCTTCTTTATCTGCCCTTTACTGGAGACCAGGAATGGTTCCTGTCTGGAATGACATTTTCTTCCTCAAATTCCAGAGACAAAACATTATTGTTCTTGTTTGCATGCAGAACTGATAGTCAGGTGCGACTGATTGACTCTCCTAGGCCTCAAGCCAGAATTGCATAAATTGACATACTCTAAAAAAGAAAATTAGCATGCAACATCTGGGTCTCTTCACTCAGAAATGCATCCATTAAGAATTAGTCTTCTTGCTATAAAGAAATAACTTGGAGCAGTGTATCTTACAAAGGCAGATCCTAAGATTCCTAGGGGGAGGAGGGGCATGCCTTTGTCCTTTGGCATCCAATCAGCCCCAAGAGCTGATCATTATTCTGGCTGCAGCCTTTGAATGGCTGCAAACATTATCAGCCCAGTTCTGTCTTTTTTATGATAGCCACAGGGTAATGTCTTCTCTGCAAACTACTAGGATCACCTGTAGGCTGTCATGTAATGTAGTATGTGCATGACAAAAGCCTAACAAAAGGAGATTTGTATAATGAACAGCAGAGAGGAGTTTAAGAAATGCAAAGGCTACACACATATGTATTTCATTACCATGTGTCTTTTAGATATGTCTATATACTAAGCATTTCAAAATAAACTACTTTGCGTAGACACTCAAATCAAATTGTATTCTTACTTGTTTGTTTTAGCTCATATATACATTCACTAAATAAAAACAAAATCAGTAGTTCCTATAGGCAAGGCACTAACTATGTTAGATGCTAGGGACAGGATGGCAAAATAGAGTCACAGTTTCCAACCTCATGAAGGGAGACAGTCAATTAAATAAGAAAAAAAACCACCTTGTGCTAAAGGCTCTGATAAAATCAAGTACTGGAGCTTTGGTAACGCAGAGAAGGAGCAACTAATTCAGTTGTACAGCCGGTGACATTTACACTAATGGCTGGGAGAAGTAAATACTTTGGGGTGAGTTGAAGCAGGAAGTAAAGGTGGAGAAGGGAGAGGGGAGACTGTCAGAAGACAAGAGCATGGATGAAGGCTTAAAAATAAGAGATGGCATTCCCTATCATTGGACCTGAAGAGTGAGCAGGGGAATAGAGTAAGAAGAATGCAGTGAGTGAGGCAAAGAAATTGCAAGAAGATGAGGAAAGTAAGAAAAAAACATATTGTGAAGAGTTTGGACTTGACCCTTAAGTCTAGGAAAAGTGGGGTTGACTGAATTGTTCCCAATTTTTCACTCCCCTCATGTTATAGAATTGACCCTGTCTTCATGGTGTGCAGATTGTACATCCCTATTCCTTGACCCTGGGTTTAGCAATGTGACTTGCTTTGGCCAATGGAATATGCCTAAGCGACCAGCCAACCGGTAGCTATGACATGCACTGATCACCAGGGGGAAGACGCTCAACGCAGGAGCAGAAACCACAGGCATAGAAACATGGAACAGACTGATAAATCTCAGAGGGAAGAGGGGAGAGGGGATGGCGGGAAGAGATTAACCAAAGATCTTATATGCATACTAGAGGCCCAATCTGGGACCCCTAGGGGGATGTCGGAGAACCAGTTTCAGCCCGATCCCCACAGGCCAGGCTGAGGGACCCCACAGGTGCACAAATGTGTGCACTGGGCCTCTAGTGTTAGCAGAAAAGGCCAGCTTGTCCTCTTGCACCCCAGGAATCTCTTTGAAAAGGATATGCTTCAGGTAGCAGTTACTCCTTTAGTCTAGGGGCCCTAGGTCTAGTCCATGAACTACATCTAAACCCAACCAGAATCCTGGGGACCTACGCCAGGCTCAGTGAGCCAAACTGCCACCAACCCACACACCTAAGAGGATGGAAATAAGTATTTATTTTGGTAAACCACTGAGATTTGGGGGCTGCTTTACAGCAACAACAGACTAAAACACAAACCGATGGCAAAATTTTCCACAGGGGAGTGTCAACATAAGAAACATTCAAATCTGTGAAGAATTTTTGTGAGTTTATGTGAGCCAATCTGTTTGAGTTGCTGAGAAGCAAAATCTCAATGGATTGAGATAATGCTCCAGAGAATGGCAGTTTTGGACCTTATTTTAGACATTACAATTAGAAGACATAAGTGGGTTACATGAAATTCACTGGTGATAAATTAGGGAGGCGGGAGAAAGCAAAAAGGAAGGGGACCGCCCTAATTGGTTTGGTTCAGTGGATAGAGCATCGGCCTGCAGACTGAAAGGTCCCAGGTTCGATTCCGGTCAAGGGCATGTACCTTGGTTGCGGGCACATCCCCAGTAGGAGGTGTGCAGGAGGCAGCTGATCGATGTTTCTCTCTCATTGATGTTTCTAACTCTGTCCCTCTCCCTTCCTCTTTGTAGAAAATCAATAAAATATATTTTTTTAAAAAGGAGGGGGACCTCTGGGATTGGTTAACAAGTAAAATGATAGATATACTGTACACTTCTTTTTACAAAGGTGGGTACAGGTTAGCTATAGTCAACAATTAACATCATAAAAATAACAATGAGAGGTTCAGAGTCTCTGCTCTGATGCAGTGGTTGTGCCCTGGAAAAAGGGAAGTTACCCTGACATTCCAAAGGTATGTTATCTTACATGTAAAAGACAATAGTCAGGCTCAGTTAAGGTAAAGATAGACCTTTGCCTGTTAATATTCTAGCCTAGGACATGACTTCCTGCCATAAACTGCTTTTAGATAAAAAGTTTTAACTTTAGACCATCCTTTGTGGTTACTTTAGGTTTCTGGGTTTGCAAGGCCACCACACAGGCCTCCTCTGGGATTGTTGGGTTAGCATGTGGCCCCTTTTCTTCCACAGAAGTGACATGGTCATAGTTGTAGGTTAGAATGCTCCCTGGCTCCATTATGGAAAACAAATTGAGGAAAAGAAGACCAGTCAGAAATGGTATAGAGAACAATTGGGAAATAGTTTGTTAATCCAGAGAGAAATATTGGTGGCCTTGCCTGGGATGTCAGGAGCAGAGGACAGAAAGAAGCACTGGTTCCTGTTTAGTTCTTTAGTACAGTGTTCTTATTTTGTGGAGTTTTTATTTTAATATAAAACCTATTTTTTTCTAAGACCAAGATAACACAATTTCTCTAAGACATTAGAACTCAATGGCCTGTTTAGCAGTCCAGCCAGCTTCATTTGTTCATTCTACTGCCTTTTATTAAATGCTTGCCATGTGTCAGAATAATAAGATACGACATCCCTGCCACCCCAAAGCCCACAGTCCAGGAAGGAAAGACAGACATGTAAACAAAAAATTGCAATAATATGTTAGAAGTACTGTAATAAAAGTGAAAAAAAAACCTACAGGAACATAAAGGAGAATAGGGCTCTAGGGTTCCTGGAGACATGAATATTCATTCTTGTGGACAGGAGTTTCTGTTTTATTCACCGACATATCTCAGGTACCTAAAAGAAAATGCCTAGCACCCATCATTAGTAGATGCCTAATAAACATTTGGTTTTTGTGCTTAATTTTTTTTTTAACTTTGGCTCAGATTCACATTTCTATCTCTTTCTAGTTTGGACTGCCTCTGATTCTCATGAACTGAGATTATGGCCAGTAGTTTCAAGTCACAAAGAGAGTATAGGATGAAGACTGGGAAGATATTACATTGGGCAACCAGTAGGTTGCTGTTGACTTATGAGAACAGATATTAAATAGAGTACTGGGGTAACAAACCACACTGCCAAAACCAGCTTCCTCATCCTGCTTCTTTTGGTTCCATCAATGGGGATTAGAATATTCACCACAAGTACTAGAGATACGGGAAAGAAGGTACACAGCCAAGAAAGGCTAGCAGGATGGCCACTACCTTCATGGCCTTTACCTTAATAGATTTGTCCTGGTCTAAGTCTGTCCCTCAGTTTTTACTGTCAATGAGTTTTATTTTAGAGATCCTGATTCCCACTAACCCACAAAAGAGTAAGTATTAAATACCAATATGCTTCATGATTGATTTTAATTGAGAAATAGAACTATTATATCTTATCTGCCTAACCAATACATTTTTTTTCCCTTTAAACAAGCTATATGGAATGTCTAGTTATCAGAAAGTGACTTGAAGGTGGCTTGAGTATATTGAATTAGAGCAAAGAAAGAGGGTGTAGATGTTGAAAGGGAAGCAAGTTCTCCTAGCCTGACATATTATCAGGGTTTGAAGTGTCAGGCATTTTGAGTATTAGACCCTTGAGACAAGTAGGGGACCCTTTCTCTAGGACAGTGGCTAGATAGGCACTGTCCATGTTTACCTAGCTCTCCTTGTCTTTAGGGCTCCAATGCTGGCCAATCCTTGTTTCTGATTGGCATTTGGGTCTCCACAAAGCCTCTGAAGGTGATTGCCTGCATCAGGGTCATGAGACTCTCCTATGTGGAATGTTTCAATGCAAAAGGTTGAATAAACATGCAATTTGTAAAAAAATAAAAAACATCAACAAGTGAAGTAATGCTAAAGAAATTAAAATTTGGTTGGGTCCTGGTTGGGCCCTGACTGGTTTGGCTCAGTGGATAGAGCGTCGGCCTGCTGACTGAAGAGTCCCAGGTTCAATTCCAGTCAAGGGCATGTACCTGGGTTGCAGGCACATCCCAGTAGGGGGTGTGCAGGAAGCAGCTGATCAATGTTTCTCTCTCATCGATGTTTTTAACTCAATATCCCTCTCCCTTCCTCTCTGTAAAAAATCAATAAAATATATTTTAAAAAATAATCATAATAACAAATTTGGTTGGCTCTTCTCATAAAGCTGGTTGTAGTACCACAATGCTGGCACACTGATTCTAATTGGGGAAAATTTCACAACTGTCTATTTGAACAATCCTCGGTCTTCCAATGAACTACAAAGTAATTAATCATTTTGCCAGTGGTGTATTCACTTTTACATCTCCTCCAACTAACCCTAATCAACTAAGCAGCTTTTCAAAATATTACACAGCACTGAATAAAATGTATGCACAAGCATGTAAAAAATATCACCATAAATCACCATTCTTGTGTCACTTAGCCTGTGGACATTTACCCACACGTTTACTGCTATCCCAGTTATTGAAAGTTTTCAATGGGCAGTTACTTCAGAATCAACTGGGAGGGTGAGAAGGACAGTCTTTCAGCTTTCTATTTCCTAACTTAATGGGGAAGTCCTTCCCTATTTATTTAAAACTAGAGGCCCAGTGCATGAAATTCATGCACAGGTAGGGTCCCTAGGCCTGACCAGCGATCACGGCCAATCTGTGGGGCGACCAGCAGGGCAATTGGAGATCCCCCCTGGCACCCACCTTGGCTGGTCTGGGGCCTGTGGGCTGGGGCAGCTCCTGCATTGAGTGTCTGCCCCCGTCATTCCGCTGTTCCGTCAATTTGCATATTAGGCTTTTATTATATAGAATACTTGGTTGAATGGTTTGTTAGTATTTCTACTGCAATTGGTACATGGTTTCCATTTTTCTTTTGAAGTATCTGTCCTCTCAGATGTCTCATTCTTTTGGTCTATGAACTCATATTCCCATGGAGGTACTGGCCACTTGGCCTCATGATATCTACAGGTAATGGCTGAAGGCCAGCCCATAATCTAGGTCAATTCCAAAGTTCAAGGGAAGCAGTGAAAAGTACTCCCAATATGCAAGTCCTTATGCAAGGCACCAACAATATCATGTGCTAGGGACAGGATGGTGAAATAGTCACCTGTTGACTACATCCCACTGAGCAAATTCTTGGGTCAGGTACTTTGAACCATAGAAAGAAGCAGCACTTGGAGAAGGCAGTCTCCATCAGCTATGAGGGTCTGCAGGGAGCAGGGTGATTGCTTGCAGTCTGGCATTCCACCCTGTCTTCAGCCACTCTGCCCTTCAAGAGCACCTGGGTTCTATTTAAATTACCCCCACTGCCTGCTGCAACCAGTTTGGTCTGGTTTGAAAGTGCATTCCTCAAGAGAATCCTGCAGTTACTTTTGCCAGGAGCCTGGCAAGTGTCCCAGCCTGGGACCATTTCTTACAGTAATTTATCAGCTCGGGACTGCCAGGATACCTAGGTAATGTAAATTCAGACTGAACACCACCTGAGGAAAGGTGGTGGTTATTCATTCCAATGGAGATATAGATATATATTGTTTTGTTTTGTTTTACCTCAGCTGGTTGGATGGCTTTGCTTTCTACTCCACTGTAGCCCCTTCAGGGTCCCAAGTTTATACAAGGTTCTTAGTTCCAAGTCCCCATCTTCTCTGTACCCAAAACCTTTTCTCCGGACCCCCCCCCCCAAAGCAGTTAAAACCCAAGCCCAGAGATAGGAGTACTTGGTTACAAAGATTGGAGTACTCACTTCCTCCTCCAGGGGAAACAGTTTTATCAACTGCTTACCATGTGGACTAGTAGGTGCTTCTCTGATGTTGGCCCTGATGTGTTTCCCTTACTATCCTAATTATGGGCTTTAAACAATGCTCGCCTTATTTGATCCAGCACTTTTAGGTGTTCTATAGCAGAAGGGCGTTCAGGTTATCCACACTGCTATATGGCCTGAACAGAAGTCCTAGCAAAGCCTAGGGAGCATATAAACATGGGCATGTCTACATTCCAGCCTCAGAGCATCTCAGCCTTGCATCCAGCCAAGGTCAGGGACCAGGGTCATTTTGAAGATACCCCCTGCCTTCCCCCCACCCCACAAGGGATGCTGATGTATGTATCCACTTATCCATTGGAACAGAAAATAAGCCTGGATCATTATATCATGCAAGGAGACTTTATATTTTGCAGGAAATTAATCTTTGCCTATTTTTAAAAAGAAGTGAGATCTTTATTGACATTTTATAAAGATAAAATGCCTTTGCTACAGATGATTGCATTTTGATGGTTAATTCTTTTTACTAGTATAGCTAATTGAATGCAGAAAAGTTTGTTGGAATTATGTATTATTATATAATGAACAATTCCATTTTCTGAAAGTGTAAGAAAAAAAATCTATGTTTGCATCATGTTTCCTGCATGAAAACTTCCCTTGGCCACAATTTTGCTGGGCTCTGAAAACGTTTTAAAACTTTTGCATCATTTGCTTTGGCCTGGCAATATGCTGAAAACTGGTATCAGAGATTTTGACCTTTGGCAGTTTTATAGCTGACTGGATAATAATTCAGCAATTTATAATTATGTCACTGATAAGATAACTAAATTAAGTAGATGAAAACTTTCAAGTACCAAGTACAGCTGCTATCGAGTTTGCAGTTCTCTCCAAAACCCATTAAATCCAGATGGATAGAATGTCCACTGTGAATATTATACAGCCTATTGTACAGAATTTGTATAGAAGGTACAAACTATATTTTTCAAGTCACAATCAGAATTATTGTTGACACAATTTATGTTTTGTGTAAAAGTAATAATTAAAATTTAAAAATTAACATTTGGGGTTATCAAAAATATTAGACAATAAATGCAGAATTTTCTTCTTAGTTATTTTATTTTGACAATCCTCATTATCATATCTAAACAGTGTGTGCTTGTCCCAAATTGAACCAGAAATCCATATTTCATGAACCATGATAAGTGTTTTATTTATTTATTTATTTATTTATTATTTATGTTTTATTCCTCACCCAAGGATGCTCCGACAGTAATGTATCTTGTCCTCTCACTCACCCTCAGTTATGAAGTTAATTGAACTTTCCTAGGGAAAATATGCCACTGAGTAGTTATTTCTTTTTAATGTCATTGAGTAGCAGCACAAACAACTGACTCCTCACCTAGAATGCAATAAACTTTTGTCTTTCTCTTCTTAGCAATCTCTACTAGCCTATACCAGGAATTCCATGCAGCATGTTTTTGTGCTGAAGGTGTTAAAAATAAAATTGGGAAGCAGCATAGCTTCTAGAGAATGGCAGAAAAGCCAAATTGCAGTTTCCTAAAATATGAATATTGGCAGCACATGTCACCTTTAAAAGGAACTGGTCATGGGCACAGAGCACAGAGGTAATCAATAGCTTTTCCCTGAAGTAAGTCCCCAATGTTAAATGTATAGTCTTTGACCATTTTTCTCAACCTAGGGTCTGGAAATATCTAGGGATCCACAGATATACTCTCAAAGATCTACAGTAACATCCTTTAGAAGAGGCCCATGAAAGTTACCAGAGTCTGGGGTCAGGGGAGAATAAGCAGTTATTATTTAATGGATTCAGTTTCTGTTTGGGATGATGAAAAGGTTCTGGAAATAGTGGTGATGGTTACATACCACTGGGAATGTACTTAGTACCACTGAATTGTATACTTTAAAATGGAAATTTTTGTGTTATATATAATTTCCGCAGTTTAAAAAAACAGGTCCATAGAGACTTCCATTTCCAGCAATATGGCATATTACACATCCTGGGGGTGGGGGGGCAATTTCTAGACAAAAGTACATAAAATAATGGATAAAGTATTTTAAAAATTTTATAAATACATATTTGTGGTAGTACAAAGTAAGGGGATTATCAGGGGTTTTTAAAAATGCAGGGTGAGCCCGGCCAGCATGGCTCAGTGGTTGAGCATCGACCTAAGAACCAGGAGGTCACAGTTCAATTCGTGGTCAGGGCACATGCCCGGGTTTCGGGCTCCATCCCCAGTGTGGGGCATGCAGGATGCAGCCGATCAATGATTTTCTGTCATCACTGATGTTTCTATCTCTCGCTCCCTCTCCCTTCCTCTCTGAAATCAATAAAAATATTTAAAAAATAAAATTAAAATGCAGGATGACAAAACATAGATTCAGAGAGGTGAGTGAGCTCTCAAGCTGGTATTGCCCTGATGTCCTCTGCTGGCTTTACCTATTTTAATGGGCCTCAGTAGGAACAGAAGACAAAGCCCAGAAACTTGGAAACTATACCTTCAATGAGTGAACTAAAACAGACCAAACACCCCCAGAGTGTGACCTTCACAAAACTTGCCTCTCTTGGCTTTGGCTATAGGTGGAGGAGAAAAAAATGTCTTCCATGAAAATTCCTGATTATGAATTTGCCTCTAGTTGGTTTAAAGCCTGTAAGTCTTGGTAATTTCTATTGCTATTATAACAGACTTATTTTCCATCATCTTTTTTTAAAATTTGAAAAATCACCACAGATCAATTTTTCAAGTAGATCACACACAATTCATTTTACCTGTTCCTTATATTACATATTTTTTACCTCTTACCCCATTCCCAATAATCTTCCTTTGGGTATTTTCTGGCTTGTCCCAGTATCCTCTTAAAGAGTGACAACCATGCTCTAACCGGTTTGGCTCAGTGGATAGAGTGTCAGCCTGCGGACTCAAGGGTCCCAGGTTCAATTCTGGTCAAGGGCATGTACCGTGGTTGCGGGCACATCCCCAGTGAGGAGTGTGCAGGAGGCAGCTGATCAATGAGGAGTGTGCAGGAGGCAGCTGATCAGTGTTTCTCTCTCATCGATGTTTCTGACTCTCTAACCCTCTCCCTTCCTCTCTGTAAAATATCAATAAAATATATATATTTTTAAAAAGAGTGACAACCATAATGGGAAATAGTAACACAAATTTGACTCAACCTGCACAGAATAGAATGGGACTGTTACCACTCATGGTTGGTATATTAGTTATCTACTACTGAATAACAAATCACCCCAACATTTATGATCTCATTGTTTCTGTGGGTCAGGAACCTGGGCACAGACAGCTTAGCCAGCTAACTGGATTGTCTGGTTCAGGGTCTCTCATAAGGTAGTGGTCAAGTTGGGCAGTACTCATCTCAAGGCTCAAGTTGGAAAAGGATCTTCTTCCAAGCTCACTCATGTGGTTGCGGATAGGATTCAGTTTCTTCACGCTATTGGTCTAAGGGCCTCAGTTCCTCATCCACTCTTGGCCAAAGGCTACTGTTGGTTCCTTGCCGTGTGGGCCTCTAGACAGGACAGTTCACAACATAATAGCTTGCTTCATCAGAGCAAGCAAGTGAGGAGAGAGAGAGACTTTGATAATCTAACTAGAGGCCCGGTGCATGAAATTCATGCATGGGGGCGGGTTCCTCAGCCCAGCCTGCACCCTCTCCAATCTGGAACCCCTTGGGGGATGTCCGACTGTGGGTTTAGGCCCAATCCCTGGGGCCTAAACTGGCAGTTGGACATCCCTCTCACAATTCTGGACCACTGGCTCCTAATTGCTCACCTGCCTGCCTGCCTGGTCGCCCCTAACTGCCCCCCCCCCCGCCAGCCTGATTGCCCCTCACTGCCTCTGCGTGCTGGCCAGGCCACCCCCAACTGCCTCCTTCCTGCTGGCCTGGTCGATCCTAACTGCCCCCCCACCCTGCTGGCCTGGTCGCCTCTTACTGCCCCCTTCCGGGCCATGTTGCCCCCAACTGCCCCCCCCCCCGCCAGCCTGATCACCCCTAACTGTCCCCCCCCTGCTGGCCTGGTCGCCCTCAACTGCCATCCTGCTGGCCTGGTCACCCCTCATGGCCCCCACACTGGCCTGGTTGCCCCATGCAGCCTGCTGATCAGTCATTTGGTCATCCCTCACTAACCCCCATGCCGGCCTTGTCATAGGCAGCCATCTTGTGAGGGTTAATTTGCATATCACCTCTTTATTATATAGGATCATGGAAGAGACATCCCATCTTTTTTGCCATATGCAATGTTAAAAGCATGTCACTAGATCCAGTCCCCACACAAAGGGAGGGGATTAAACAAGGCATGATTACCAAGAGGCAGGAATTACTGGGAGCCATTTCAGAAGCAGTTGAACACCACAACTGAACACCACACTTTTAATCAAGAACCTAAAACTGTGACCTAAACTATCCAACATTAATGACTCTGATTTAAGCGACCTGAGGCCTGGCTAGCAATCAGGCTGATTGGGGCCTTACCCAGCTCCAGTCAGAGCCTTTCTTCCCCAGCTGCCTGCTGGGGCCTTCCTTCATTCCCTGCCGCCCCCTGGTGGTCAGCACACATCATAGCAAGCGATCGAACTCCCATTCTCCCGGTCAAACTCCTGAGGGGGCACTTCGCATAATATATATATATATATATATATATATATATATATATATATACACACACACACACACTAGAGGCCCGGTGCACAAACATTTGTGCACTGGGGAGGGGGGATCCCTCAGCCCCGGCTGTGCCCTCTCGCAGTCTGGGACCCCTCGGGAGATAACGACCTGCTGGCTTAGGCCTGCTCCCGGGTGGCAGAGGGCAGGCCCAATCCCTAGGTGCAGCCCCTGGTCGGGCTCAGAGCAGGGCCGATTGGGGAGTTGGGGCGCCGCCCCCTGTCATACACAGAGCTGCAGGGCGATCAGGGTTTGGTAGCTGCCCCCTGCACGCTGATCCCGGGCGGGAGGCCTCGCTGCTCCGCTGATACGGGGTCCTGAGGCCTCTCGGCTCCGATGATTACCGGGCCGGCAGGCCTCGCGGCTCCGCTGATTACCGGGCCCGGCAGGCCTCGCGGCTTCGCTGATTACCGAGGCCGGGAGGCCTCGTGGTTCCCCTGAATACCGGCGCCGGGAGGCCTCTCTGCTCCGCTGATTACCGAGGCCGGGAGGCCGCTCGGCTCCGCTGATTACCGGGGCCTGGAGGTCTCGTGGCTCCCCTGATCCCGGGGCGGGAGGCCTCGCGGTTCCACTGATTACCGGGGCCTGCAGGCCTCTCGGCTCCGCTGATTACCGGGGCCAGCAGGCCTCGCGGCTCCCCTGATCCCGAGCCGGCAGGCCTCGCGGCTCCCCTGATTACCAGGGCCGGGAGGCCGGGAGGCTCCGCTGATTACCGAGGCCGGGAGGCCGGGAGGCTCCGCTGATTACCGAGGCCGGCAGGCCTCGCGGCTCCGCTGATTACCGGGGCCGGCAGGCCTCTCGGCTCCCCTGATCCCGGCCTGGCAGGCCTCTCGTCTCCGCTGATTACGGGGGCCGGCAGGCCTCTCGGCTCCGCTGATCCCGGCCAGGAGGCCTCTCTGCCTTGCCGCTTCAGGGCTGTTTGGCTTCGCTCTGCTTGGAGCCTGAGTATGCAAATTAACCGCCATCTTTTAGCTTCTATAATTGAAACATTGTATCTTTTGGAGTTGTTGCTTCAGGAGCTCAGAGCCCCCCAGCTGCAGACGGGGAACCCTGGCTTCCTCATGCTGGGGCAAGCAAGCCTCCCCGTTCCCATCAGCTGCCTGGCTGCCTGCCTCCATCTTGGCTGCCAGTTAATTTGCATATCTTGCTGATTAGCCAATGGGAAGGGTAGCAGTCGTCTGCCAATTACCATGTTTCTCTTTTATTAGTGTAGATATACTGAGTGGCCAGATTATTATGACCACCCCATCAGTACTTCATTGGGCCACCTTTTGCCTTCAATACTGCAGCGATTCTTCTTGGCATTGCCTCCAGGAGATGTTGAAAGGTGATGCGAGGAATCTGACACCATGCCTGATGAATAGCACTGTCCAGTTCTGTGAGATTTGATGGTTGTGGAACCAGCTGCCTGATGGCTCTTTTAACTTCGTCCCACAAATGCTCAATTGGATTGAGATCTTGAGATTGTGGGGGCCACCTAAGCAAGGTAAAGTCTCCCTCATGTTCTTGAAACCACTCCTGCACAATATGAGCACCGTGGCATGGCGCATTGTCTTGTTGGAAGAAGCCATCTCCATTGGGATACACCATCAACATGATAGGATGAACTTGATCAGCAATGATACTTAGGTATGTTGTGCTATTCAGACGTTATTCCACATGAATTAAAGGGCCCAAATCATGCCAGGAAAACATGCCCCAAACTATAACACCGCCCCCACCAGCTTGAAGGATTGTACTCATGCATGTGGGGTGCATGCTTTCATGCTGTTTCTGCCAAATTCTCACTCTGCCATCTGCATGATGCAACTGGAAATGTGATTCATCAGACCATACGACTTTTTTCCAATGCTCAACTGTCTAATCCTTTTGTTCCTGTGCAAATTGGAGACGTTTTATCTTGGTAACTGCAGAGAGCAAAGGTGTTTGAACAGGGCTTCGGCTTCCATATCCCATATGATGCAGTGTATGGCTAATTTGCCTACAAACGTCAGGTGGTCATAATAATCTGGCCATTATATATATATATATATATATATATATATATATATATATATATATTTTTAGAGGCCCAGTGCACAACATTTATGCACTTGGGGCGGGGGGGGGGGGTGGCGCGAGAGGGGTCCCTCAGCCCAGCCTGCACCCTCTCGGAGTCTGAGAGCCCTCAGGGGATGTCCGACTGTCAGCTTAGGCCCGCTTCCTGCAGGGAGCGGGCCTAAGCCAGCAGTCAGACATCCTTAGTGCTATTGAGAAGGCAGGAGAGGCTCCCACCATCACCACTGCACTCGCCAGCTGTGAGCCCAGCTTCTGGCTGAGCGGCGCTCCCTCTATGGGAGTGCACTGACCACCAGGGGACAGCTGCAGCATTGAGCATCTTCCCCCTGGTGGTCAGTGTGCGTCATAGCAACTGGTCATTCCATCATTCAGTTGATTTGCATATTAGCCTTTTATTATATAGGACTAGAGACTCAGTGCACAAAAATTTGTGCACTCGGGGGGGGGGGATCCCTCAGCCCGGCCTGTACCCATTTGCAGTCCAGGACCCCTTGGGGCAGGGGTCCTCAAACTTTTTAAACAGGGGGTCAGTTCACTGTCCCTCAGACCGTTGGAGGGCCGGACTATAGTTTAAAAAAGAACTATGAACAAATTCCTATGCACACTGCACATATCTTATTTTGAAGTAAAAAAACAAAACGGGAACAAATACAATATTTGCATGTGGCCCGTGGGCCGTAGTTTGAGGACCCCTGCCTTGGGGGATGTCCACCTGTCAACTTATGCCCACTCCCTGGGGGACCAGGCCTAAACTTGCTGTCAGACATCCTTCTGGCAGCCAGGGAGCCCTCGGGGGATGTCCGAATAAAGACTTAGGCCCCCCAAGGGAGCTGTGATGAGGAAGTTGGGGTGACAGAGGAGCCATGCTGTCCCGCCCCGGGTCGGGTTGCACACGGGACGCCCAGGCGGGCCAGCCGATCGCTGCTGCACCGCCCAGCCACCCCGGGTCAGGTTGCACATGGGACGCCCACCGCCCCGGTTTGCAGATAGCAGGCCCGGATGGCGGCAGGGCAGGCGGGATGGTGCTGTCCTGCCCCACCACCCCAGGTGGCAAATAGCAGGCCTGGATGGCGGCGGGGCAGGTGGGATGGCGCTGACCCACCCTGCCTGCAGTATGCAAATTAGTCGCCATCTTTGTTGGTGGTTAATTTGCATATCACACTGATTAGCCAATGTGAGGCATAGCAAAAGTACGGTCAATTACGATGTTTGTCTATTATTAGGTAGGATATATAATCTAGGAAAGCTAAAATTTAGATAAAAATCTTATTGATGACATTACTACATACCACAAGTTAGCATGCTTTTTCTTTTAAGGGCCAGATAGTTAATATTTTAAGCTCTGTAGGCCATTAGATCTCTCGCAACTACTCAATTCTGTTGTCGTGGTGAAAAGCTTCTATAGATAGTGCAAACAGAAGAGCATAGCTGTGTTGTAATATTACTTATTTACAAAATAACCAGAGGGCTGGATTTGATCCTCAGACCATAATTTTACAACTTCTACCATAGACTGTGAACTATTTTTAGTAGTTGAAGATGAGTTTTCATATATGCTGGAGCTATAACTCCTAGTTAAGTTCCTTCTAGAAAATGTGTTATGAAAACACTTCTTGAATTGTATTCTGCTGTGTACTGAAAAGTATATTACTGAATGTGATACTTTATCTTGGATGTCAAACATTTGGATATGCAGAAACAACTACAAGTCATTTAAATCTGATGGTGTTGTAAATTAACTAGGCTCTGCTTCTGTTTAATTGTTGAGAGACTGTTGATGTCTCACATGGCTATAACATAATACATTCTGAGTGAAGAACTATTTATAGACTGGAAAATCAGTTTTTAAACATGTCAATTGTTATTGATAACTGAAAAAAATATGACAAAGGCTAAGAGTGATTTGGGAATTATAAGGATACAATGTTTTGTTCATACACCCTTCATTACTGTAGTCAGAAAGCAATTTTAATCTTAGCAGAAAGACAGTGAGCCACTTCATCATACTTCAGTCAGACAAAAATACATGATGTCCAAAGATTTTAGAATTGCCTTGTAATATATTCAACAAGGTGTTTAAACAAGATGGAATAGTAGCCTTGGCTGGTAAGTTAAATGGTTAGAGCATCGGCCCATGCACCAAAGATTCGTGGCTTTAATTCCTAGTCAAGGTCATGTACCTGGGTTGCAGGTTTGATCCCCAGTCCTGGTTAGGATGCATGCAGGAGTCAACCAATTGTCTTACACCTCTCTCTCTCTCTCTCTCTCTCTCTCTCTCTCTCTCTCTCTCTCTCTCCTCCCCTCCCTCCCTCCATTCCACTCTCTCTAAAAATCAATGGAAAAACATATCCTCGAGTGAGGATTAACAACAACAAAAAGATGGAATAGCATCCACTACATGCTGAAAAGTCATCTTGAACAAAACTAAAATAAGTTTTTTAGATGAAAACAATATGTCTTAACTTATTAAAACTGCTTGCAAATAAAGTACTTTGCTCGCTGGAACCCGAGGAAGAAGTAACCAAAACCATGCTCTCAGAGTGCGAGCATTTCTTATGTGATAGCTGCTTGAAAGATTATCTTATTCTACTCCAAGAAGATGCTAATACGATGCACATGAAATGAAACTGCTACACAGATGGGAAAACTAAGATGGTTGGTTTCTTGAAAGCCACATTTTTAGATCCAAGGTTTAAGGACAAATTTTATTCATGTGAATGTGTAAAACAGCAATTTCAGGCAAACATAAATCTATTAGGAATAAAAAATATGTGAGGACAACACTTTCAGAAAATATTTTCTTCAACGAGTACTAGAAGCTTCTATTTGAAGGACTGATTCAACCAAACTGCACCATCATCAGCAACTGAAATGGAGATCAATGTTTACTTTAATTTGTTCCTATTAAAAAGAAAGGAAAGCTTAATAATTTTGTGGCAGCATCAACATAGCAGTATCTCATAATGGCAGCACTAACCAAACGCTAACTGCTACTGTGCCCTCCATAGGTAAAAGTGTGGGGGAGGAAGAAATTTTCCTCTATCCTTCTAGGTTCTTCTGGCTGGTCTAATAATCATCATGAGACAGATTAACAAGAGAAAATAACCAAATTTAATTACATATGTATGTATAGGAAGCCTACACATATCAGCAAATCAGAGACCCCACATACATGAGAGTTTCAGGGACAGAAAGGGAAAATGAGGCATATATGGCATCTGAGCTAAGGATGAGGTAAGACGCTCTAAGGCAGTGGTTCTCAACCTGTGGGGGTCGAACGACCCTTTCACAGGGGTCGCCTAAATACATCCTGCATATCAGATATTTACATTATGATTCATAACAGTAGCAAAATTACAGTTATGAAGTAGCAACGAAATAATTTTATGGTTGGGGGTCACCACAACCCTAAGGGTCATGGCATTAGGAAAGTTGAGAACCACTGCTCTAAGGCTTCAGAGGGGAGAAGGGTTACCTGCAAATAGATAAGAAGAGCAGATGTTCGGTAATTAGAAGTTTTCCCTGGTCATAAAAGTTATTTCTGGTAATAACTCTTACTATGGGCAAGGGCTCCAATTTAAATTCTTTAAAGGAGAACCTACAGGGTCTTGCTTGATTGCCTTTAGCTCAAAATAATCCACATGCCAAGCAGCACATCTTGGGAGGCCTGTTCTGAACCCCTTCAAAAGAGAGCATTTTTTATTTGGTAGATAACACTACTGTTTATTTCCAGGTATATTCTTCTCTGTTCTTAGGTGTGCAGAGGATTACATTCATTCTGACCTTAAAGTTGGGCACAGGTATTTTGACTACTTTGGGCTCATGAAATGTGAAAGTAACCTGTGAATATATTCTAGGCCATAACATTTTGCTGCCATTGGTAAACACCCTAGTCCTCTCTTTGTCTGCTGCAATGAATGAACCCTGAGCCTCATTTTGAAGTGTGAGCATGAGAAAATGGTGGAGTTTCCATTAGTCTGCCAGCCCATGATGGATACATAGCACAAACAAAAATAAATCTTTTGTTTTTTTAAGCCCCTGGGATTCTAGGATTTACCCAAACAATGACTAGCTTATCCTGACTGGTGTACTAGTAATTTGGTGTCATAAATGTAGAGTATAATGACCCCAAGAAGCAAGCTTACATTGATGAGAAATAAATATTCCTGAACGGAATGTCAAACTTTAAAATCTGAATATTAACATTTTAATAGTAACATTGTAATAATAGTTTTAAAATTAGTAATATCTAATTTTAATATTTCATGATGATTCTGGTATCTTAGAAGTTTATTATAAAATCAGAGGCCCAGTGCATGAATTTGTGCACCTTGAAAGGAACTGTGGGCCGTGAGGCTGCAGTGGGCACAGGGGCGGGTCTCGGCCCATCCTCTGCGCCCACACCTGGCCCCTCACGCCACAGCCCCTGGTCCCCTGTCTGCCAGCAGCCCCGCTCTCACCACTGCCGCTCATACCTGCTGATAGCACAAAGCGATTTGGGCTGATACCATAAGTGGATGCAAGCTGGGCCTGTGCCATCAGCAGTTGCGAGCAGTGGCTGCTGCCCTGATCGCCCCTCAGGAGCAGGGGGAGGTGGAGAAGCCCTCAGGGGCATTTGGGGCCAGCAGCCACCACTAGCACCCGCTGACAGTGCTGAGCGATTGGGACCAGTGCTGGGTGCCGGCAGCGGGTGCAAGCGCCAGACGGGACCATGGTGCGTGGGAGCAAAGAATTTTCAGTAACCACCAGAGGCTCGCCCTGATGACAGTGACCGGCACCCCACCTTGGTCTGGCGCCCCTGTTCACCTGCTCCACCATCCTGCCACGGCCGATGCCCGCCATGTTCTGCGCTCTGCCTCCTACTGCTGATGCCCACCATGTTCCCCGTGTGCCCCTGGTGGTCAGCTCACATCATAGTGACCAGTTGTTCAGTTGTTCCACCATTCGGTCTATTTGCATATTAGGGTTTTATATATATAGATGGTGATAGTCTGCTTCATGCAAATACTGACTTTAACATGCAACTATTTTGTATTCAGCCAAAATGTATATTTGGTGCCCCTCTAAAAAATATTAACACATTAAGCACCCAGTCATTCACCGATGACTGACACTATACTTTCCATCCGGAAGACAAAACAGGCTGGGTGCTTAATGTGTTAAACAAAATAATATGAATAAAAGCTTGGTTATGTACCCTTTACTTGAAAGTTACTTGACAGAAACCTGAAATGATTTGTAATTAGGTCACAAATTTATTCTAAAGAAGAATACCTTTATCTTCTGGAATTTAGGCATTTTTTTTTTTACTGCCATCTTGCATCCTCTATCTTGTCTCTTCTGCTGCCACCAGCTGGCTTCCACTACTGATAAATTCCAGAAACCAGCAGGATTCAATTCAATGTTTTGTTTTGACTGCTGGGTCCCTGATGAGAATACCAAGTCAGTTGAATAAGCAAATTTTTAGGTTTGGAACAGAAAAACACAATTCACTTATTTACTTCATATCTTGGGTAATCAGCAGCTGGTACTTGTCCCAGCAAGTGGTCCAGACAAGGCTTCAGGCTAACAAAAGAGAAGACATTTCCATTCTTAAGTTAATATTCTTCTCCCAGGGAGTTATATAAGAGCAAAGGTCAGCTCAAATACAATTGTGCACCAGTAGTCTTAATGCAGTTTTAGGTTTTAATAACGTCAGAAGTACACATTCTACAAACTTACACAAAACATCATTTGAAAGTAAAATTATTTCAATTCCCTTCATGCTTATTTGATCTTAACATTTTTTGAACAGTAAACGTATTTCAATTACTTTTTTCAGTTAATATTTGTCATCCTCTATTAGGGGAGGTAAAAATTCTGAAATTTAAAATTATTCAAACTTCACAAAATGAGTAAGTGTAGAAGCAATTGAAGTAAACATTCAGGTGATGCTTTTTTGTTAGTATGTTTCATTTATACTTTTGAAATTATCAAAACCTAAAACTGCACTAAGACTTTTGGGACACCTGTATCTGGAAAACTGTGAAGCCATAGGATGCTCGATTATAAACTCTTATAATTTACACCCAGCTATGTCTAAAATAATTTAAAACATTTTATAGTAACACATATACACACATGTATACAAGGAGCTGAATCATAAGGTTTCTCAAGATAGAGAGTTAAGATGCTAAATTATTAAAATTTTAGGAAAAGTATGGACAGTGAGGCAAACTAGTAGCAATATATGTAATATAGGTCTATTATTACACTTTATTTTTCCTGTAGAGGATGCTTTGGAGGTGCATTTCTATTTGGGATACTTGTTCTTAAGACAGTATTATGTCCTCAATATTTGGGTATAAGTATTAGTTTTTTGGTTTTTTTGTGGTTGGTTTTTTGTTTTGTTTTTTGAGAGAGAGAGAGAGAGAGAGAGAGAGAGAGAGAGAGAGAGAGAGAGAGCCCTCTGGGCATAAAACCTGCAACCTTTTGCTATATGGTCAATGCTCCAATCAACTGAGCAACCTGGCCAGGGCAGGTATTAGTATTTTTATTGATGATGCTTTTCCAGAAAAGGTAGAACAAATAACTTCTAAAGGCTTGAACATTAAGATAATGCAGGAAAACACTCCATAAATATTAGTTTTTCTTCCAATTAGAGATCATCTAGTTCAGTGGTTCTGTCTTGGCTGCACAGTGGAATGACCTAAGGAGCTTAAAAAAATACTAATGCTTGGGTCCCATGCTGAGATTCTGATTCAATTGCTCTAAGCTACATAACTTTAAAAAGAAATTTTAAATGGACAGTAATAGGAATAGATATGAAATAGTGGGATGAGATTTTTTTTTCTAATGCCAAATTTAGGACCTATAGTGACAGGGCTTAACAACAGTTCCTGTGGGATTTAAAACAACAACAGCAACAATAACAACAACGAAAAACCTGCCCTGGTTAGAGCATCATCCCATGCACCCAAAGGTGTTGGGTTCCATTCCCTGGCAAGGCACATACCCAGGTTTTGGGTTCAATCCCCAGTCAGGGCATGTATGGGAGACAACCAATCAATGTCTCTTTCTCACACTGAAGTTTCTCTCTCTCCCTCCCTCTCTCTCTAAAAATCAATAAAAACATATTCTTGGGTGAGGATTTTTAAAAAGTTTAATAACCTGTAGACTCAGGAAAACTGAGTAGATCTCCAAAATGGCTAAAGCCACCACCTTTAGTATTATCTCCAGCTGAAGACAAAGGATATTGGGGTTTGGGAGGAGGCCAGTATGGGAGGTGACCAAGAAAAGCACAGTAAACAAGGATAAGGTGTTATGCAGGATTAAGGTGTTTGCCTTCCCCATTGATAAAGTGTTCCTCCTACTCTTCCTGGTACAGAGAGGGCCACACCTTTGCAAATGAAGATTCCTTTATAAATGTAAATATCTCTTACAAAGGGGTAACTTCTAGTTGGTTGTCAGAGCTTTTCTTATGTCTGTTTTTAATAACCAGTTTAAAATAATATGCCAAAAGGCATATTTTGGGGTCTCAAATTCTCCTCTGCTACTGCTCTCAAATACCGGGTTTGACAAAAGTAGGTTTGCAGTTGCAAGTATGTGAAACATAGTTTATTCTTGTATTGCTATTTATTGTTTTACTTATTTTTAAAATATATTTTTATTGATTTCAGAGAGGAAGGGAGAGGGAGAGAAACATTAATGATTAGAATCATTGATCAGCTGCCTCCTGCATGCCCCACACTGGATTTTGAGCCCCCCAACGCAGGCATGTGCCCTGACCGGGAATTGAACCTGGGGCCCTTCAGTCCACAGGCTGACACTATCCACTGAGCCAAACCAACTAGGGCAATTGTTTTATTTTTTCATACAAACAACTGTAAACCTACTTTTGCCCCATCCTGTATTTTGAGTAAAATAAGCCAGACACAAGAGTGCCTATTGTATGATTCTATTTACTTAAAGAAGGGAGGAGGGGATTGACCAGGAAGGAAATTCCTGAGATGTAGATGTTCTTTATTTTTATTAGGCTACACAAATAAAACTTATTAAAACTCAATGAAATGGACAGTTGACTTCTGTATTATTTCACTAAATGTAAATGACACTTCAATAAAAAGAACAAATAAAAGTAATAACTTAAATCTGGATACCTATAACAAGGTCTGGGAGGTGGGGACGATTATTACTTCAGGTAACCCCAAACTAAAAAGCAACAGGAAACCCTAAACTGGAACCGGAGAGCATGAGCAGACAGCAGGGAGGGACAAAGCCTAAGAAATCACTAGAGGGCAGGCAGCCGCCGCCAAACAGATACCGGGACGTCAGCGCGCCAGTGTCCCACGAAAATAAGCCCCCGCCCCCTTTTCCGGCGCGCATGCGTCGGTCCGTGTTTTACCGGAAAAGGCCGGTGGGAAACGGCGCCATCGCGAGAAAGGAGCCGGTGGCCGGCTTGTTCCTGTGCAGATGGTGTGGTTGTAGGCATTGCGCGTCCGGTTCATTGCACGGTCGCAGGGAGGAGGACGCCGGGGCTCGCCTGTCCTCCGCTGCCTCCCTCGCTGCCATGATTCCGGTGTCGCTGGTGGTGGTGGTGGTGGGCGGCTGGACTGCCGTCTACCTGACCGATTTGGTGCTGAAGGTGAGGGCCTCCGATCCACTGCCCGAGCCCGCGGTACCCTGCACTGGGGCGCATGGCCCGAGGCCTTTTCTCTTCTACCTTCCGTTTCCCGGTCTGGAAGCCGTGCGGCGGGTGTCCACGTGCGGCCTTCCGCGTGGTGCCGGGGCCCGTGGAGTACATTTTGGCGGGCCGCGCGCGGGAGGGGTGTGGTGATCTGCGCAGCAGCCGCAGTCGCATTGCGGGGCGATGCCCCGCAGCCTTTGGGTCCAGCCCTGGAGGCGATGGTAGTGGTCCTGGGAGGGCCGGGGCATGCCTTAATCAGCGGCAGTGCCCCAGGGTTAAAAATGAAATGTCCGCATAGGAAAGGTATTGTTACCCCCCATTGTCTTTGAGGCCACGACCCTCTAGCGCAGTGGTTCTCATCCTTCCTAATGCCGCGACCCTTTAATACAGTTCCTCATGTTGTGGTGACCCCCAACCATAGAATTATTTTCGTTGCTACTTCATAACTGTAATGTTGCTACTGTTATGAATCGTAATGTAAACATCTGATATGCAGGATGTATTTAGGCGATCCCCTGTGAAAGGGTCGTTCGACCGCCAAAGGGGTCGCGACCCACAGGTTGAGAACCGCTGCTCTAGAGCCTCTGGTAGAGGAGTGAATCTAAATCAAGTTGTGTTTTACGTCTGAAACTTCAAAGTACACACGGTCATCTGGGGTTCCGGTTAAAATGCACATTCTGATTCATCCGGTCTGGGGCGGGGCCTAAGGTTCTGTGTTTCCAACCAGTTCCCAAGCGCTGCAAATGTTGTTTCCCAGGCTACCAGCCTATACTTCAGATAAATACTTAGCAGCAAGGATTTAGAATTCTGACTTCTCATATTCTAATTTGCATCCTCCACCAACCCTTCTTCACATTGACTATCCCTCCCCCACACATACACATACACACTCTTCCCCCCCCCCCACACACACACTGGGTACATGATCCATTCTCCAGTTATTTGAAAAGGGTAGCAAAAATTATGAACATTTGACCATATGCTTCTAGCAACCTTTTGGAATTGAATATTGGAGGGTGGGGGTAACTCTGTGTGGAATGAAATCATATAAATTTTCAAATGTTTAATAAAAATCTTAATTACGTATAGTAAAACCTTGTCATGAATATCGTCTTAAATAGTTTCGTTTGTGTTTTAGGTTTAATGGTAAAATGAAATATTTGTTCTATTTTGTTGTATTTGAACTTGCAAAATGAGGAGGTTACACAGTAGAGTCCTTAGATCTAGGATTGGGCTCTTCCACTTCCCAGTGATTGTGAGCTTGGGCAGAAAAGTCTCTTGTGCTTCAGTTTCTTCATCTTTAAAGTAGGGGTAATAATAGCAAAGATTTCCTGAGATAGTAGAGAAGATTGCATTAGTACATCCACATAAAAGCCTTGCTACTCAACCTGAGGTTCAAGGACCAGCAGCACCTGTATCATCTGGAAGCTTCTCAGAAACGCAGAATCTCAGTCCTCATATCTGGACTATAGAATCAGACTGTGCATCCTCACAGGATTTCCTAGGTGCTTCCTCTGCACATACTTGGCATAGTGCTTAGCATGTCATAAGCAATACAGACCACTGCTTCTTTAAACAGTGATTTTGTTGTTTAGAAAAAAAGCAAAGCCACATGATTTCTTCATGTTGCATGTGTGACAAAATAAAAGGGATTTTTCAAACCTCTGTAGTCTCTGGTCAAGTGTGTGAGGTGATCAGGATGGAATTTTAATTTCAGTAACAGCCCCTAGCTCAAAAGACCCCTATTCCTTTAGCAAAAAAACCTCTTATTCAGCATCTCTGCCTGGGGAATGCAAAGGCCTCAAAGCTTTTGGGGTCTGTACCTTCAACTCTGTTTCAGGGAGTTGTTCTGCTATTCCACCCTTGGTTCTTTTAGGATTTTCTCTGAGGACATCTAGTCGAGGGGTGTGTCAGTCTCCTTTAAAAGTCTTGGAAAACAGATAGGTTTCAGGAACTTCACCTGAAGATTGAGAGCAGAGAACATTACAGATCCAAAGGCAAATAGATACCTATATTCAGTCTCAGGTCATTTTTTATGACTGTGATGGGGTGAAGTATTCTTCTAGAAACATAAGTTTCTCAAATGGATGGGCATTGATATGACAAAATACTAACTGTACTTTCTGTAACTGAGGTAATAGGGGTACGTGTATATAAAATGACTTATATTATTCAAAATCTGTACTTAAGGACTTCAAACTTTCCTAAAAATAAAACTCTTATTAGGCTGTATTTAAGCAGCTATCCTGCCAAACCTGAATGTAAGAGAAATTACTGAGCTTAAGTTGTTTTTTTTTATTACTTTTACATGATCAAAGTAGGCCTAATTTCTTAGGGTTGCTCGGAAAAGAATAGAAAGCTGACTCCAACTGACCTGTTTCCTCTGTTTGACTGGTTGGGGTCTATTTAAATTATAAATAGGACAGTGATGGCTAACCTTTTGAGCTTGGCGTGTCAGCATTTTGAAAAACCCTAACTTAACTCTGGTGCCATGTCACATATAGAAATTTTTTGATATTTGCAACCATAGTAAAACAAAGACTTATATTTTTGATATTTATTTTATATATTTAAATGCCATTTAACAAAGAAAAGTCAACCAAAAAAATGAGTTCGCGTGTCACCTCTGACACACGTGTCATAGGTTTGCCATCACTGGTTTAGGTCCTCTGCCCATTTATTTTTATTTTTATTTTTTTTAAAATATATTTTATTGATTTTTTACAGAGAGGAAGGGAGAGAGATAGAGAGCTAGAAACATCAATGAGAGAGAAACATCGATCAACTGCCTCCTGCACATCTCCTACTGGGGATCTGCCTGCAACCCAGGTACATGCCCCTGACCGGAATCGAACCCGGGACCCTTCAGTCCGCAGGCCGACGCTCTATCCACTGAGCCAAACCGGTTTCGGCTATTTTTATTTTTTAATGTTTTTATTCATTTTAGAGAGAGAGGAAGAGAGAGAGATCGAAACATGGATGAGAGAGAGACATCGTTTGGCTGCCTCCTGCACACCCCACCAAGGATTGAGCCCGCTGCAATCCAGGCATGTGCCCTGATGGGAATCAAACTGAGGATCTCTTGGTTCATGGGTCTATGCTCAACCACTGCTGGGCTCATTTTTTAAAAATATATTTTTATTGATTTCATAGAGGAAGAGTGAGAAACATCAATGATGAGAGAGAATCATTGATCAGCTGCCTCCTGCATGCCCCCTACTGGGGATCGAGTCCGCAACCCAGGCATATGCCCTTGACTGGAATCATACCTGTGACCCTTCAGTCTACAGGCCGATGCTTTATCCACTGAGCCAAGCCGGCTAGGGCTGGGCTCATTTTTTTTTATTGTGTTGTTTGTTTGTTTGTTTGGTGTTAAGTTGTATGAGTTCTGTGTATATTTTGGATATTAACCCCTTGTCGGAGCTGCTGTTTGCAAATACTATCTCCCATTCAGTTGGTTTCCTTTTTGTTTCTTTTGCTGTGCAGAATCTTTTTAGTTTTATATAATCCCATTCATTTATTTTTGCCTTTACTTCCCTTGCCTTTGGTGATCAAACTCATAAAATCTTTTCCAAGACCAAGGTCCATGAGTTTAGAACCTGTGTTTTCTTCTGTGTAATTTATTGTTTCAGATCTTATATTTAGGCCTTTGATCCATTTTGAATTATTTTTGTACATGGGGACAAGCTGTAGTCTAGTTTCTTTCTTTTGCATGTGGCTTTTGAATTTTCCCGGCACCATTTATTGAAGAGACTTTCTTTTCATTGTGTATTTTTGGCTCCTATGTAAACAATTATTTGCCCATATATATGTGGTTTTATTTATGGGCTCTTAATTCTGTTCCATTGGTCTGTGTTACTGTTTTCCTGCCAGTATCATGCTGTTTTGATTATCTATGCTGCGAAGTATAATTTGAAGTCAGGTAGTGTGATACCTCCAGGTTCGTTCTTTGTGTGTGTGTGTGTGTGTGTGTGTGTGTGTGTGTGTGTGTGTGTGTGTTTTGGTTTGGTTTTTTGCTATATTTTTATTTATTTCAGATAGGAAGGGAGAGATAAAAACATCAATAATGAGAGGGACTCATTGATTGGCTGCCTGCTGCATGCCCCCTACTGGGGATAAAGCCCCCACAACCCGTGCATGTGCCCTTGGCCATAATCAAATCCTTCAGTCCACAGGCCAACCCTCTATCTACTGAGCCAAACCAGCTAGGACAGCCGTGGGCAAACTACGGCCCGCGGGCCGGATCCGGCCCGTTTGAAATGAATAAAACTATTCAAAAAAAAGACCGTACCCTTTTATGTAATGATGTTTACTTTGAATTTATATTAGTTCACACAAACACTCCATCCATGCTTTTGTTCCGGCCCTCCGGTCCAGTTTAAGAACCCATTGTGGCCCTCAAGTAAAAAAGTTTGCCCACCCCTGAGCTAGGGCCAGGTTCGTTCTTTTATCTCAGGACTGCTTTCACTATTCCAGGTCTTTTGTAGTTCCATACAAATCTGATTATTTTTTGTTTTATTTCTTTAAAAAATGACATTGGAATTTTGATGGGGACTACATTCAATCTATATATTGCTTTGGGTAATATGTTCATTTTAACTGTTGATTCTCTCAATCCATGAACATGAAGTATCATTTCATTTTATCGTGTCTTTTTCAATCTCCTTTAATAATGCATTGTGATTTTAAATCTATAGTTCCTTCACATCCTTTGTTAAATTTATTCCTAGGTATTTTATTCATTCTGTTGCAATTGCAAAAGGACTCTTTTCTCGTTTCTTTTTCTGAAATTTCGTTGTTAGTATATAGGAATGCAGTGGATTTTTGTACATTGATTTTGTATCCTATAACGTTACTATATTTGCTTATTGTTTGTAATAGTTTTTTTAAATACTTTTATTGATTTCAGAGAGGAAGGGAAAGGGAGAGAGAGATAGAATCAGCAATGATGAGAGAGAATCATTGATTGGCTGCCTCCTGCACACCCCACACTGGGAATGGAGCCTGCAACTTGGGCATGTGCCCTGACTAGGAATCGAACCTTGACTTCTTGGTTCATAGGTCGACGCTCAACCACTGTGCCATGCTGTCTGGGCTGTAATAGTTTGTTTTTATTTGTTTTGAAGTTGCTCTTTTTAAAAAATATACATTTTTATTGATTTCAGAGAGGAATGGAGAGGGAGAGAGAGATAAAAACATCAATGATGAGAATCATTGATCGGCTTGCCTCCTGGACGCCCCCTACTGGGGATTAAGCCTACAACCCAGGCATGTGCCCTTGCCCGGAATTGAACCTGGGACCCTTCAGTCTGCAGGTAGGGCTGTAATAGTTTTTTTGATGGAGTCTTTAGGGTTTTCTACATATGAAATCATGTCATCTGCAAAACGTAACACTTTTAAGTCTTCATTCCCAACTTGGATGCTTTTTATTTCTCTTTCCTGATTGCTCTGGCTAGACTTCCAGCACTATGTTGAATAAGAGTAGTGAGAGTGGATATCCTTGTCTTGTTCCTGATTTTAGAGGAAAAGCTTTCAGTTTTTCACCATTGAGTATATTAGCAGAGGGTTTGTTATATGTGGTCTTTATTATGTTGAGGTACTTTCTTTGCATACTGATGTTATTGAGTGTTTTAGTCATAAATCCATGCTGTATCTTATCAAATGCTTTTCCTGCATCTATTGATAAGATCATGTGATTTTTATCCTTTGCTTTGTTAGTGTGATGTATTACATTGATTGATTTGCATATGTTGAACCATCCTGTGCCCTGGAATGAGCCCTACTTGATCATGATGTTTTGTTATTTTTATGTATTGTTGTATTCAATTTGCTAGTATTTTGTTTAGGATTTTTTGCATCTGTATTCGTCAGAGATGTTGGTTTGTAGTTTTCCATTTTTGTGTTATCCTTGCCCAGTTTTGATATCGGGGTTATGTTGGCCTCATAAAATGTGTTAGGAAGTATCATCTCTTCTTCAATTTTTTGGAAGAGTTTGAGAAGGATAGGTATCAAATCTTTGAATGTTTGGTAGAATTCAAAACAAAGCCACCTGGTCCTGAACTATTATTTTTGGGAGTTTTTTTATAATTGTTTCCATTTCCTCACTGTTGACTGGTCTGTTTAAGTTTCCTAATTCTTCATGATTCAGTCTAGGAAAGTTATCTATTTCTAGGAATTTATCCATTTATTTATTCCCAGTGCTGTTCCCTGCAGCCATATGCTGCTGGCAGTGTAGCCTCGGTGCATGGCAGTGGGGTGATGTGGGGGAACCCGGCCACCTCTTTTGTTGCTTTGCCCTCCTGTCAGTGCCAACCAGTGGACCTTTGCATTGTTCCCACGCCCCCTGACACCCCCCCTCCCCCCACGCCTTCACCGGATCCTGGGATTAGTCTCAGCTTGCCTGTCAGGGAAAAAATGATTTTGTAGTACCAGCTCTTCGGTATGTATATAATTTGCTCTGCAACCTAACACCAATAGTAAAGGGAGGCGAGCTCTGGGAGGTTAAGGGAAGGGCTCTGTGGCTTTGTTTCTCTGTCTGGAATGCCAATTGCCAGACAACGGAGGGCACAGCTCTGTGCTTTGTCCCTGCCCAGGTCACTGGGCTCAGCTGCAGCTTGTACTGTCCACACCTGCAGGAATGCTCATTAAATCTCTTTGCTTTTCGCAGCGGAAGGGAGTGCCGGCCACAACCTGATTCCTTCCCTCTCCAGGCTGAGCCCCTTTGTGAGATCCCAGCTGCAGGGCTGCATCTGTGGCTAGTCTCAGCTTTTTCCCTTCCGGCCTTCCCAGTTTGCTCCCACTTGCCCACCTTTAGATGTTTCAGTGTGCGGTTTCTCAGACACATTTGTGCGTTGAGCAGGGAGTCCTTTGTTGAAACTTCAGGGATCTCTCATGCCACCATTCCTCTGATGTCACCCAGTACATTTTTTTTTTTATATTGATTTGAGTTGAAAATGTATTTAAATTAATTACAACTTTCTAAATGTTGGCTACAAGGAAATTTGAAATTACACAAACTTAATTTTGGCTGGCATTTGTGGCTCATATTTCTATTTGGATAATGCTGTTCTAAGCAAAGGTCAGCAAACTTTTTCTGTAAAGGGTCAGATACTATTTTAGGCTTTGTGGGCTACACAGGGTGTTACATATTCTTATTTTTGTTGTTGTTGTTGTCTTTGGACAATCTCTTAAAGATAAAAACCATCCTTAGTTCATAGGCAGTGCACAAACAGGCTGCAGGCCAGATTTGGCCCATGGCCTCTAGTTTACCAGACCCTAACTTCAGCAAACCAGCTAATGTGAGGCCTTCACTTTAACTGAGGAATGAACATAAAGCTTTAAAATTACTAGCATTTGGGCAGTCAGAATCTAGCTTTCCTATATAGAAAATAGTAATTTTTTATTTTCTTAAACATTATAAATTGTTCTTCAAAATTGAATGATGTGGAACTTTTTCTCTTTTAGTCATCTGTGTATTTTAAGCATTCTTATGAAGACTGGCTGGAGAACAATGGCTTGAGCATCTCCCCTTTTCACATAAGATGGCAAACTGCTGTTTTCAATCGTGCCTTTTATAGTTGGGGACGGCGGAAAGCAAGGATGCTTTACCAATGGTATTCTTCATTTTCTTTTTTTAGTTTAAATTAGTCATTGTGATCATGAGAAATGCTTGTTAATGGAACTGTTTCCATCATGTTCCAAACTCCTGAGTTTTAAAATGTTGACAGTGTAGAAATTTTCTGGTTTTATATAAACTTATGGGATTACATCATTGTGCTTTTGCATACATTATAAATCAAGATTCTATATTTTTCTTTTTTTTAATCCTCACCCACAGATATGGTTTTATTGATTTTAGAGAGAGAGGAAGGGAGAGATTTAGAGTGAAAGAAAGAAAAACATCAATGTGAGAGAAAAATATCGATCGATTGTCTCCTGTATATGCCCCAACCGGGGATTAAACCTACAACCTATGTATGTGCCCCAACTGGGAATCAAACCCACAGCCTTTTGGTGCATGGGACACCACTCCATGGAAGTGGGCTACCCAACCAGGGCAAGGTTCTATATCTTCATCTGGATGGTAGATACATGGATGCACATACGTAAAAATTCAGTGAGCTGTACAATTTAGACTTGTTCACTTTATTCTGTACATTGTACACTAATATAAAAGCCAAAAACCTATGGAGCCTTTTTCATTAGGAAAATAATCCTGAAGAATTCTCTCCCCCATCATCACACATAGGAACGTGGGTCCTATTCCTGTCTTTTGTTTTCCCTTATACTTTTTGTGTGATATTTCTCCAGGAGAAGGATTTTACAACTATTCAACAATCAGTAAGGCATATGGACAAACCACGTGCAAAAATGGCTAGCCAGATTGCAGTGTTGGGGGTGCTGGAGCCTCCCTTGCAATACCAAGCATACTCCTTTCGTTTAAAAAAACATTTAAAAATCATGGAATTTATAGCGTTTTTGGTTAAAGGGTTTACAATAATCTCTGGGATACCCTAGAGACAGACAGGTTTTGTAATTGAGAGAATTTCTAATATGGGAGTTAGGGGACCTTTGTCTAAATTGCTCTTTGTTAAAAATTTAGCTCCAAATGGAGTAATGCTAAATGTAAATAGATCATCATAAAGCAGTAAATGCACCAGCAAATCAAAGCAAAGAAAATAAAAAGCAGGAAATAAAAAAGAGCAGAAATCAGTGAAATAAAAAGTGTATAGAAGATAAAATCAGTAAAACCAAAAGTTGGTTCTTTGAAAAGATTAATAAAATTGATAAACCCCCTACCATGACTGATCAAGAAAAAAAGATCACACATGTAACTAAATCAGAATTGAAAATTGGAACATTAGTACAGATCCTATAGACATTTTAAAAAAATGAAACTATTTTGAACAATTCTATGCCTATAAATTTAACCATTTAGATGAAATGGACAAGTTCCTTGAAAAACACAACTTATCAAAAAGTTAGAAAATGTAATAGATATAAGGGTAACTTCTAATTATTAAAACAATAGAAAAAAACTATCATTAAATTTTACCATGTTAGTATTTAAACTCATCACAAAATATAGCTAAAATAAGATGCAAATAATAGAATCAGTAAATAAAAGAAAAGAAAAAGAGAATGGATGTCTGTATAAAGCCCAAAGAACTTTCATAACTATATGAGAACAAGAGCAAAACAATGCTATGTAAATGAGCAAAAGAAAGGAAAAAAAACTTTTTATTGGGCCCTAGCTGGTTTGGCTCAGTGGATAAAGCGTCAACCTGCGAACTAAAGGACAGTTCTGGTCAAGGGCACATGCCCAGGTTGCACGCTCGATACCCAGTGGGGAGTGTGCCAGGAGGCAGCTACTCAATGATTCTCTCTCATCATGGATGTACCTATCTCTCTTTCCCTCTTCCTTCCTCTCTGAAATTAATTATATATATATATATATATATATATATATATATATATATATATATATAACTTTTTATTGGAAAGAATATTCAGCCGCTTCAGTTATGAGAGAAATGTAAGTTATTAGAACAGCTTAAATAGACTAGAGCCTGTGCTTCAATTACAGATTTGGAGTTCAGATAAGAAAAAAGAGATAGGGGTATTGAAATTTTTTTACACATTTTGAAGCTATGAAATGTGCCTGGTCAATACATTTTTTAGCCCATGAATTATGAAGAATTGTACACTTATGCAATTTTTTCCTCTTAACAGGTTCAATTTTGGAATGGTGTTTGGCGTAATTGCCATGTTTAGCTCTTTTTTTCTCCTGGGGAAAACGTTGATGCAGACTTTAGCACAAATGATGGCTGACTCCTCCACTTCTTATCCTTCCTCCTCTTCTTCCTCTTCCTCCTCCTCCTCTTCTTCCTCTTCGTCCTCTTCTTCCTCTTCGTCCTCTTCCTCCTCCTCCTCACTTCACAACGAACAAGTGCTACAAGTTGTGGTAAGTGCCTTCTTTTTGCTTTAAGTAACTTTTGAAACATAGATATAAGGTATTTCTTTTGGATAGCATAACTCCTATCTGTAATATAAATATGAAAATAAAAGTCGCATGATTTCTCAAATTATCTCCCTAAACAAAAATATTAGTAAGATTATAGCAAAGAATTGCTGCAATATGTAGTAGCAGCAGTGATAGTGTTAACAGAACAAATGGGCCATCATTAAGACTGTCAACATTACACGTTGATTTAATACGTGTTGTCTTGAGATGTTAAATGATTGTTACTATAAAAGAATAAGCATGGTGATTTAAGATCTCTATAATAATTCTCATTTTAAAGCACTTGTGTAAACCTATATACCTTATTAATTCCTGTCT
The DNA here is from genome assembly GCF_964212035.1 of Myotis nattereri. Taxonomy (NCBI): domain Eukaryota; kingdom Metazoa; phylum Chordata; class Mammalia; order Chiroptera; family Vespertilionidae; genus Myotis; species Myotis nattereri. The sequence goes on from NC_138078.1 coordinate 13,340,061, forward strand.
CTAGAGTTTGGAAAGGTGATTTTCCATTGGCTAACTTTTATTTCGAAATTTTTAATTATAGTTTTCATTTCCATGAATCGTGAATGTTATGTTTTTAATCATATTCTTATTAATGGAACTAGAGGCCCGGTGCACAAAATTTGTGCACAGGGGGTGGGGGTCCCCTCAGCCCAGCCTGCACTTTCTCTAATCCAGGACCCCTCGGGGAATAGCACTCGGACATCCCTCTCACAATCCGGGACCACTGGCTCCTAACTGCTCACCTGCCTGCCTACCTGATCGCCCCTAACTGCCCCCACTGCTGGCCTGGTCACCCCCAACTGCCCCCACTGCCAGCCTGGTCGCCCCCAACTGCCTTCCCACCCCCGCCAGCCTGGTCACCTCTAACTGCCTCCCCCGCTGACCTGGTTGCCTCTTACTGCCCCCACTCCTGCCAGACTGGTTGCCCCCAACTTCCCCCCGCCCCCACCAGCCTGGTCACTCCCAACTGCCCCCCCTGCCAGCCTGGTCACCCCACGCAGCCTGCTGCTCAGTCATTTGGTCAGCCCTCACTAACCCCCCCTTGCCAACCTGGTCACCCCACGCAGCCTGCTGCTCAGTTGTTTAGTTGCCCCTCACTAAACTCCCTGCTGGCCTGGTCACCCCATGCAGCCTGCTACTCAGTCGTTTGGTCATCTGTTCGGTTGCGACGGTCACTTAGGCTTTGATAGATAGATAGATAGACTGATTGACTGTTTTTTTTTTTTTTAAATATATTTTATTGATTTTTTACAGAGAGGAAGGGAGAGGGATAGAGAGTTAGAAACATCAATGAGAGAGAAACATCAATCAGCTGCCTCCTGCACATCTCCCACTGGGGATGTGCCCGCAACCCAGGTACATGCCCTTGACCGGAATCGAACCTGGGACCTTTCAGTCCACAGGCCGACGCTCTATCCACTGAGCCAAACCGGTTTCGGCGACTGATTGACTGTTTAAGAGTTGTTAAGATTTTTTTAAAACTCATCTGTGGCTTCTATAAGCTGAGTCACTATGGGAAAATTTAGAACTCATTTATAGTGAATGATAAAGAATCTCTCCTACGCCCTAGCCAGTTTGGCTCAGTGGACAGTGCATTGACCTGTGGACTAGAGGATCTCGGGTTCAATTCCTGTCAAGGGCACATGCCTGGTTGCAGGCTTGATCCCCAGTGGGGGGCGTGCAGGAGGCAGTCGATCAGTGATTCTCTGTCATCATTGATGTTTCTTTCTGTCTCTCTCTTCCTCTCCCTCTCCCTCTCTGAAATCAATACAAATATTTTTTTTAAAAAGAATCTCTCCTATGGTAATAGCTCTTTCTTAGAGGTTAAAAGAGGTTAGTTTTCCAGATGAGGCCTTGAATGAGATGACTTGTTTCTTCAGCAAACATTTAATGCATGTATTCTGCCTGTTGAGCCTATGTTGAGTCCTGCTTATACAGGGAACAAAATCCAATCCTAGCAGTCATGTAGGTTTTAGTTTAGAGGGAGAGCTGCTATGATTGTGCTACAGTTGGACAGAGCATAAGGTGCTATGGGGACAGAAGGCGTGCTGAAATGGGCCTGCCACTGGGGAGAGAGTAGAGAAGGGTGAAGAGAATCCACATAGCCTGGGAAAGGAAGATGGCAATTGAGCATCCCAGTAACAGAGGAAACTGTATAACATGGAAAGGTGAAGGAAATAATAGTAATAATAAAACCTAGTTAATATACAGTGCTTCCAGTGTGAGGTTTTTGTGCCCATTTTATTTTATTCTTGTAACAATCTGGAGATAAGTTTCACAGATGAGAAAACCAATGCACAGAGATGTTAAGTAACTTGCCTATGGTCACAGCTAGGAAATGGAGAGGGGGTCCGTCACTCATCCACCACTGACCTCAGAGCCATCATGCTCTACTCACTTAAGAAAGACTAATAATTCTTCAAGTAGCTATAAAGTAACTTTGACCTATGTCTAGGAAGTATATGGCGGAAGGTGTATGGTACAGGAGATAAGATGGGAGAAATAGGTAGGATCTGGGTTAGGAAGGGCCATTCTAAGAAGTTTTGATTTTACCTATAGATAAAATGAACCAAAGTAGGTAAGATGGGGAAACCATTTAAGAGGACAGTTGGAATAATTCGTGTTAGAAGTGATAAAGATCTAAACTAAATTAGTGTTAAGTAGAATGAAGGGGGTAGATTCAAGGTATCTTCTGGAGTGGAGTTCTCAGGCCTTGGCCATTAATTGAATGTGAGGCTGAAGAAGGAAGAGTTTAGGGTAACTCTCAGGCTATTCAGTTAGTTACTGTTTGCCAAGTAGAGAAAGAAGCAGATTTGGAGAAAATATGACCATTGTCCTTTCTGCCTGCTCGGAGTAGAATGGCAAAATGTTGTGAAAAGAAGAAATAATTTCTTCCTTTTGCTTTTCATTTTATTCATAGAGCTCAGACATGCTTTGGAACAAGCAAGAAGTCAACTGCCCTCTATAGTCCGCCGTGCATATTTATGTATACGTTTAAGAATGTTATTATCTTGCCGAAACCGGTTTGGCTCAGTGGATAGAGCGTCGGCCTGCGGACTGAAGGGTCCCAGGTTCGATTCCGGTCAAGGGCATGTACCTGGGTTGCGGGCACATCCCCAGTAGGAGATGTGCAGGAGGCAGCTGATCGATGTTTCTCTCTCATCGATGTTTCTAACTCTCTATCTCTCTCCCTTCCTCTCTGTAAAAAATCAATAAAATATATTTAAATAAATAAATAAATATATATATAAATAAATAAAACTTTAGACATTTAAAAAAAAAAGAATGTTATTATCTCCTGACTTTGATATGAGCTCTGGTAGCTTAGAGAACATACTTTCCGTTTACCTTATAATTCCGTACAGTCTGGTTCAGTATTAATTCCCCCAAACCGGGCACTCTGTTGTTGAGAGATCAGTATTCTGGTACATCTAATACCCTGTTTGATCACGGCCAAGACAGATGGGCAGTTGCGTACTCTTGCTTAGCAAATAAGACCTACCATCTGTTGGTATAATCTCATGCTCAGATCCTTACCTTATCTCATCGTTACATCTATAAAATAATAAAGAGAAAGAACTAATGTCCTATTGCAGCGATTTTCAACCTTTTTCATCTCATGGCACACATCAATGATTACTAAAATTCTGCGGCACACCGAAAAATATATATTTTTGTCAATTTGGCAAAAAATGTAAGTATAATTTTGATCGATTTACCAAAATAATAATAATAATTACCTACCCTTTTGCTCCAAAGTAACTTTTTAAAAAATCAGGTGCCTGTACTTGTATATAAGTATGTCTGATGCCAAAAATTAACCAGTCAGACTCAACATTGTTATGTGACATGACCAATAAGATGTAACTCGATTATATGACCTATATAAATAAAGGGTGTCCCAAAATTCACTCAAGAAGTAATTTTGATAGAAAACACAGGTTTATAATTAAAAATTGTAAATTTTTTATTGATTCATAAAGTATACAGTATAGGGTTATATATGGAATAGCATATCGGGTAAATGGCCTCCACGACTTTGCTGGCACATACGCACTCTTTTGTTGAAATTTTCCATGACCGAAATGCTGCTGCTCAGGCAATAATAGTTAATGGTGCTTGCTATCGCGACATGATAATCCAGTTTTTTGTGCCGTGGAGGCCATTTAGACACTTGGAATTACTAATGAATTTAGAAAGCTGTCCACGCAGCATGGTTTGAATCTCCTCCTCAGTTACTAAAGGGGACTTAAAAGTGAAATTCCTGCCCTAACTGGTTTTATTCAGTGGATAGAGCATCGGCCTACGGACTGAAAGGTCCCAGGGTCGATTCCGGTCAAGGGCATGTACCTTGGTTGCAGGCACATCCCCAGTAGGAGGTGTGCAGGAGGCAGCTGATTGATGTTTCTCTCTCATCGATGTTTATAACTTTCTATCCCTCTTCCTTCCTCTCTGTAAAAAATCAATAAAATATATTTTTTTAAAAAAATTAAAAAAGTGAAATTCCTCTGTTGTACACAAAAATTAAAATCGAATGAATTAAAATTAAAACATGAAATCATAAAAGATCTTGAAAAGAAAAAAACAGGTTTCTGTTTATATGAACACAGAATAAGGAAGACAAGCATAAAACTAATGGCAGAAAACAGGATTATTGATAGATTTGATTACATAACTTTTATATATCAAAAAAACTAAATAAAAGGCAAAGAAACTTGTAAATATATTTGTGATGTATTACAGAGGACTGGTAATTAATATTCAAAGTTATCTTACAGATCAATAAGAAAAATATGAATACTCTAAGAGAAAAAAATAGGCAAGTCATGAATAGGCTACCCTCAAAAGACATATCAGGTGTCAGAAGTAGGGGGAAAGTGCAGCTTTAATAATGATCAAAGAAATACACATCAAACAATGGGATGCTTTTTTTTTTTAATCCTCACCCGAGGATATTTTTCCATTGAATTTTTTAGGGAGAGTGGAAGAGAGAGAAAGACAGAGAGAAACATCGATGTGAGAGAAACACATTGTTTTGTTGCCTCCTGCACGCACCCCGACCAGGGCCCAGGCTGGGGAGGAGCCTGCAACCGAGGTATGTGCCCTTGATCGGAATCGAACCTGGGACCCTTTGGTCTGCAGGCCAACACTCTATTTACTGAGCCAAACCAGCTAGGGTGGGATGCTTTTTATTTCTCTCAAATTGTCGATTTGAATAAAATGAGCTTGCCCAAGTTATGGAAGTGTCCGCTGTTAGCAGTTTGATATGTATGAAAGTCCTTTAGATTTTGTGTTATAATAGCATTTGTTACCCTCTCTGTGAGGCATACTTTTAAACATTGGACAAGGATTATCTCATATAATCCTTAAAATTACTCTCATATAAATGTGGTTGTTTCCATTTTAATGATGAGGGAATTGAAGTGTTGGGGAAATAATCAAATTTCCTCCAGGTCACTTAGCTATTTAGTGATGGAGGCAGACTGTCTAACCAAAATAATATTTCTCTGGAACCTGAACCAACCATGCTTGTCTAATATTTTATCCCAAAAAATATTTGGATATATGTATCCAAGTATGTTTATTATAGTATTTATAAGAGCAAAAACTTAGTCCTAGCTGGTTTTGCATCAGCCTGAAGACTGAATAGTCCTGGGTTTGATTCTGGTCAAGGGCACGTATCTTGGTTGCAGGTTCTCTGGCCCTCACCCCCGTGTAGACACAAGATGGCCGCCACAAGATGGCCAGCATGGGAGGGCATTTGGGAGGGACCAGGCCTGAAAGGGAGGGCAGTTGGGGGGACCAGGCTGGCAGGGGTGGGCAATCAGGCCTGCAGGGGAGGGCATTTTGGGAGGGATCAGGCCAGCAGTGGAGGGCATTTGTGGGGGACCAGATCAGCAGGGGAGGGCAGTTGGGGGCAATCAGGCCAGCAGGGGAGGGCAGTTGGGGGGGACCAGGCCGGCAGGCAGGTGAGCGGTTAGAAGCCAGCGGTCCCAGATTGCAAGAAGGATGTCCGACTGCCGGTTTAGGCCCGAGGTGTCCCTGATTGGAGAGGATGCAGGCTGGGCTGAGGGACACTAGTCTATAATAATAAAACCATAATATGCAAATAGAATAGCAAACTGACTGTCCGGACAACCACACTATGACACACACTGGTGCCAGGCCAGCCAAGGTGGGTGTGATTCAATTGGTCAGGGAACCCCGCCATCACCCCATAATTACCCCACAGAGGGAGGCTCAGGCCACCAGCCGGCGGGACAATTGCCCCAAAGAGGGAGGCCCAGGTACCCTCTGCGGGGTGATTGATCAGGGGGCTCCGCAATCAATTGCCCCAAAGAGGGAAGCCCAGGTCACTGACCAGCAGGCTGCAGCAGGTGGGTGGGGCCTCTCTCTTCAGGGCGATCAATCATGGAGCCCCAGCCAGGTGAGCGGAGCCTCCCTCTGTGGGGCTATCAATTGCGGAGCCCTGCGATTAATCACCCCAAAGAGGGAGGCCCAGGCTACCCAGCCGGCGGCACTGCAGCTAGGTCGGCGGGGCCTCCCTCTGCAGGGCAATCTATCACGGGGCTCCCGGACTGCAAGAGCTTGCAGGCTGGGCTGAGCCCTCCCTCCCCATCCTCCATCCCCCCCGAGTGCATGAATTTCATGCACTGGGCCTTTAGTATTTATAATAAAAGCACAATTTAAAAAAATATGTGTACATAACAAGATAGAAAGACTGCATTAAAACATTGAGAATGGTTTTTTATTTGTGTTCTGGGAGCAAGATTATAGGCTTCTCTTTATCTTTTCAGTTTTCAAGTTTTCCTGCTTTTAGACATCTACACTAATAAAAGACAATAGTGCTAATTGACTGTACCTTCACTATGCCCATCAGCCAATCAGAAGAGTATGCAAATTAACCCAACAAAAATGGCCGTTAAATTTGCATACTGCAGGCAGGGCAGGATAGCGCGATCCACTGCCCGCCAGCCACCATCCTGGCCTCCCCTGTGCGACCAGGGGCGGCAGGGCAATCCGCCACCCCGCTGCCATCCAGGCCTTTCAGGAAGGCCTGCTCCCGGGTTGCCATGCCGATCCGTGAGCGTAATCTGTGAGCAGGAAAGCGCTGCCCGCAGGCATCCAGCAGAGCCAGCTCCCGGGCCACTGTGGCAATCCCCAAGTAGGAAAGCGCTGCCTGCAGGCAGCACCCAGGAGGGCCTACTCCTGGGTCGCCGTGGCGATCCACGAGCAGGAAAGTGCAGCCTTCAGGCAGCACCCAGCAGGGCTTGCTCTGGGGTTGCCATGGCAATCCGCCAGCAGCGATCCGTGAGCAGGAAAGCGCTTGCCCGCAGGCAGCACCCAGGAGGGCCTGCCCCCGGGTCTCCACAGTGATCTGTGAGCAGGAAAGCGTGGCCTGCAGGCAGCACCCCACCCTCGCCCCAGCTCAAGGGAGAGAACAACACACACTGGAGGCCAGGAGCCTGAGAGATCAACACAGAAGGGCGCCTGCTCCAAGCCTCCACAGTGTGGCTGGGGGCAGGCCCCCAGCAGACAAAGACACACATATACACACACAGGGCGACTGCTCTGAGCCTCCTACACAGCTGGGGGCACACCCCCAGCAGGGACACACACACACACACACACACACACACACACACACACACGGCGACTGCTCTGAGTCTCCAATGTGACTGGGGGCAGGCCCCCAACAGAGACACACAAACTCACACACACACACAAACACGCGGGGTGCCTGCTTGGAGCCTCCAATGTGGCTGGGGGCAGGCCCCCAGCGGACACACACACACACACATGGGACGCCTGCTCTGAGCCTCTGCTGCCAGACTCTGGCCGTCAGTAGGATATCCATTGAGGGCTCCCGGACTGTGAGAGGGGCCGGCTGGGCTGAGGGAACCCCACCTCCCAGTGCACGAATGTTGTGCACCAGGCCTCTAGTATTTTATAATTAACTTAAAACAGTAACTAATAATAGAAAGGAGGAATTTTCTCCAGAAGAATACCTTCAGGGTCCCAACTCCTGGACTGTGAGAAATAGATGCTCAGTATAGTATAGGATTGATGCCTGGTGGGCCCCACTTAGCCTAATTTATAGAATCTCTCCTTAATAATTAACATAACTTGGGAGTGATTATTTATCTTATGAGCAGATTCTTGGGTATCTAAAAAATAATTTAGAGGGGGGTAAAGGAGGGTAAAATGGGAGATATCTGTGATACTATCAACAATAAAAAGTATATTTAAAAAATAAAATGAGCCCTAGCTGGTTTGGCTCAGTGGATAGAGCATCAGCCTGCGGACTGAAGGGTCCCAGGTTCAATTCCAGTCAAGGGCACATGCCTGGGTTGTGGGCTTGTTCCCCAACGTGGTGGGCAGGAGGCAGCCAATCAGTGATTCTCTCTCATCATTGATGTTTCTATCTCTCCCTCGCCCTTCCTCCCTGAAATCAATAAAAATATATATTTTTTAAAAATAAAATGAAAAAAATAATTTGTCACGCAGCCCTTAAATCGCAAACTTCCCTTGTGTATGCAATGATTTATATCTATACAACATCTTAGGAGCACATGTTTGCAAGACAACTTTTTGTTGTTAATACTCACCTGAGGATATTTTTCCATTGAATTTTAGGGAGAGTGGAAGACAGAGGGAAAGACAGACAGAAACATAAACACATTGATTGGTTGCCTCCTGCAGGAGCCCCAACCAGGGCCCAGGCTGTGGAGGAGTCTACATCCAAGGTTCATGCCCTTGACCGGAATCGAACCCAGGACCCTTTGGTTGGCAGGCCAACGCTCTATCCACTGAGCCAAGCCGGTTAGGGCACAAGACAACTCTTGATTCTTCACAGGTCCTTAATATGTATGAATGTTCCAAATGCCGTACCTTCTGCATTAAATTTCAATTTTAATACAATATTTATGTATCACTTTGCTCCTACCCATATACTGGACAAACTGATACAATCAAAGTTATGGAAGGTATAGTGCTCCCACACCAACAAGGCGCTTTATTACACTACCTTTAATTAACAACTCTCATATAACTTGAGAATACTAAAAGGAAATTCATTGATGGGGGTGGGGATATCCTATATTACTCACATAAGTACTTGGAACCCTGCAATAACAATATAGGGGAATAGAGGAAGAACTAGGAATTGTAACAAGAATTCCCAAATCAGGCTTCCAGCTGACTCCTTCAATGTCGCTTCACAGTCCCTGGCCCCTGGCACTTTGCCAGGCTCTCTAATTCTTTCCGGTAGTGAAAACTACAGGAAGCTAAAATTTCAGCTTTTTAACCTGGTGTTTCCTTTTCTCTTTAGATTGGTATTTTGCTTAATTCAAAAGCTGCCTACTTCAAAAAATGACTGGTGTTTTTACTTTTATTATGATAGAAATGAAAAAATGAACCATTGATATTCACATTATTTTTAGTTTATAGAACTATCAGCTTCGAAGTTTAAGCTTTATTACAAAGTGAACATCATGTTCTTTGCTACCCAAGTGTGTGCTTATCATTGTGTCTATGAAATTTATAGGTTCCTGGTATAAATTTACCCGTCAATCAACTGACATATTTCTTCGCTGCCGTCCTCATTAGTGGTGTTGTACATGAAATTGGACACGGGATAGCAGCCATTAGGTAATGATATTTACCTTTTTATTTCTACTACATGCAAAGCAGCTTGCATTTAGGAGGTTTTATTACTAAAATCTGCTACATTTGATATTTTTCTTTCTGTGCATGCTACCCAGTTTTATCCGTAATTATTGAGATACCTTCTCTTTTGCAGAGGAGATTTATATATTAATGAATATGCTCAGTTAACCGTATGTATAACTATAATCTGGGTCTTTCTATCTTTTGCCTTCTACCAGCATGGTTATATCCTCATGGTGCTTCATGATTTTCATCTAATCCTGAAACCTAATCTTTCTATTCATCATTGGGTCAGAATGATACCTTTGCATTGCTTTCTTAGTACTTTGTTTGGCTTATCCGTTGAAATACTTTCCTGCTTTAACTCATGGCCTCTGCTAACTAGAGCAAGAACATTGAAAGCTCTGGGTTTGTTAACAAATTTCATAGCCTATTGAAACACCGAAGAAGATAAGGGAGGATGAGAACTGGGACTTCCTTCAAGTATCATGTCCTCTTTTTGTTGTGACTACCCAAATGTATCATGATTATAGCTATTTTAAAGGATCCTAAACCTATAAAATCATGATGGGTGAGAAGGTGAGTCACAACTCCCCTTCACTCCCACTGATAATTACTGCCATAAGGAGTACACATGCTGATGGGTATGTGTTTTATCCCTTCGGTGTATGGACCTGATTAAAGGTTTTAGATGAGAAGATTTAATCACTTATTACTTTCCACTTGCTTATGAACAAGAGTCTATAGATTGGCAATAAACCCTCATCTTGACAGATCACATACTGCTACACAGATGTGCTATGTAGTGGTTTAAGTGGGTGGCTGCCCTTTTTTAAAATCTCTTTCACCTTTGCTTCCACATTTTTAGCCTTGCAGCCCTAAGGGTTTTACATATAAAAGAATTGTTATTAACAGTTTAATAATTCACAGTATAATGTGGTTAATTTTTTAAAAAATATATTTTATTGATTTTTTTACAGAGAGGAAGGGAGAGGGATAGAGAGTTGGAAACATCGATGAGAGAGAAACATCGATCAGCTGCCTCCTGCACATCTCCTACTGGGGATGTGCCCACAACCAAGGTACATGCCCTTGACCAGAATCGAACCTGGGACCCTTCAGTCCACAGGACAACGCTCTAGCCACTGTGCCAAACTGGTCAGGGCTGGTTAATTTTTTTTATAAAATCACAACTGCTGATATAAAGTGAATTATACAGTCCTCTGATGTATTTAGTACTAAGTGATAGCACAGTGTATTTATATAGTGCTTTTTTCAGAGTAACTATTTGGTCTTAGGAGGCTGTTAAGTATAATTCCATTTTTAGAGAATGAATTGATATATAGTTCTCCTAAGGAAAGTCTGAGCATAATGCATTTTTAACAGTACCTCGTTTAATGTGAATAAACCTCTACATTCATTTATAATAGCACAGACAGCCCTAGCAAGTTTGGCTCAATGGATAGTGTCAGCCTGCGTACTGAAGGATCCTGAGTTCGATTCTGGTCGAGGGTGGGCACGTACCTTGGTTGTAGGCTCATTCCTCAGTCTTGGTCGGGCCATGTGTGGGAGGCAACCAATCAATGTGTCTCTCTGACATAGATGTTTCTTTCTCTCTGTCTCTCCACCTCCCTTCTACTCTTTCTAAAAATCAATGGAAAAATATCCTCGAATGAGGATTAACAAAAAAATACTAGTAATATAAAAGCTAAGACAAATATAAATATTTAGATAATGTAATTGAATTATATTTTCTACTGTGTCCTCGGAAAATAATTCAGACTAAACCATAAAAATGTTATTTAGTTTCTCATAGAAATATTAAACTTTTCTTTACATATATATATATATATATACTAGGGGCCCGGGGCACGAAATTCGTGCACTGGGTGGGGGGGGGGTGTCCCTCAGCCCAGCCTGCCCCCTCTCACATACTGGGAGCCCTCAGGCGTAGACCCCCATCACCCTCCGATCGCCTGATCGGCCCCTTGCCCAGGCCTGACGCCTCCGCCAGAGGTGTCAGGCTTGGACAGGGGACCCCCATCTCCCCCCGATCACTGGCTCTGGCCCCCGCCCAGGCCTGAGGCCTCTGGCCCAGGAATCATGCCTGGGCAGGGGACCCCCATCTCCCTCTGATCGCTTGCTCCACCCCCCGCCCAAGCCTGACGCCTCTGACCCAGGCTTCAGGCCTGGGCAAGGGGACCATCATATCCCCCCAATCCCCGGCTCCGCCCCCCACCCAGGCCTGATGCCTCAGCCAGAGGAGTTGACCCTCATCATCCTCCGATCACCAATCACCGGATCGGCCCCTTGACCAGGCCTGAGGCCTCTGGCCTAGGCGTCTGGACCGGGCAGCAGGGACCTGCAGTGGCAGCGGGGTGCGCCGCAATCGCACGGGCTCCGCCCCTGCCCAGGCCTAACGCCTCTGGCCTAGGCGTCCGGCCCAGGCAGCGGGGACCCGCAGCTGCAGCGGCCCCACGATCGTGGGCTTTGCTTTAGGCCCAGGCAAGGGACCCCTAGCTCCTGGGAATGCCAGCTTCGACCGTGCCCAGCTCCCATCGCTGGCTCCACCCCTACTTCCTGCTATCACTGGCCAGGGCGGCAAAGGCGCCTGATTCTCCCATCATGGCCGGGGGGCAGGGCAAAGGCGGCCCCAGGGCCGCCTTTTCCCTGCCCCCCAGCTCTTAGCTCCCCCCTGGGTTTCCGATCACTGTCAGTGGCAGGGGGCTTCTTCCTGCTTTCCCTTTCACCTCCCTGCATTGTGCCTACATATGCAAATTAACTGCCAATCTTAGTTGGCAGTTAACTGCCAATCTTAGTTGGCAGTTAACTGCCAATCTTAGTTGGCAGTTAACTGCCAATCTTAGTTGGCAGTTAACTGCCAATCTTAGTTGGCAGTTAACTGCCAATCTTAGTTGGCAGTTAACTGCCAATCTTAGTTGGCAGTTAACTGCCAATCTTAGTTGGCAGTTAACTGCCAATCTTAGTTGGCAGTTAACTGCCAATCTTAGTTGGCAGTTAACTGCCAATCTTAGTTGGCAGTTAACTGCCAATCTTAGTTGGCAGTTAATTTGCATATAGCCCTGATTAGCCAATGAAAAGGGTAGCATTGTACGCCAATTACCATTTTTCTCTTTTATTAGTGTAGATATATGAGTAATTTCAAGCTATTTGTTCAGCATATTTGTTTCTAAGAATTTTCAAGTTAAAATCCTATTTCAGAATTTCATTTTATAAAATGCAGTTTCATAGATGACCAAATATGTACGTTATTGTAAAATTGTGAGATAAATGATAGCTAGATAATCATATATGTAGGATAACTTTTTGACTGTCCAGAGAGACTTGTTTTTCCAAGTAAGAATTTGCACTATAGTGGGAAGTACTAAAATTACGTACATTATTAATTTGAAAAGTGCAATACTCGTGCTAAATTTCTTTCTCTATGTGATTTCTTAGGGAACAAGTTCGATTTAATGGCTTTGGGATTTTTCTCTTCATTATTTATCCTGGAGCATTTGTTGATCTGTTTACCACTCATTTGCAACTTATATCACCAGTCCAGCAGCTAAGGATATTTTGTGCAGGTAACAGATTTAAATGTTTTTATTCTTCTATGTGTTGTTAGTGGTTTTATGGAAAATACTCAAATCACAAATTAAAAGCATCTCATCTTTCGGTTGATAAATTCAGTTTATAAGAATCTCAGTCAAAAGTAGTAGAGCAAGCCCTAGCTGGTTTGGCTCAGTGCACAGAGCATCGGCCTGCGGTCTGGGGGGGTCTTGGGTTCGATTATGGTCAAGGGCACATGCCCAGGTTGCAGGCTCAATCCCCAGTAGGGGGGGCGTACAAAAGGCAGCTAATCAGTGATTCTGATCATTGATGTCTCTCTCTCTCTCTCTCTCTCTCTCTCTCTCTCTCTCTCTCTCTCTCTTTCTCTTTCTCTCCCCCCTTCCTCTCTGAAATCAATAAAAATATATTTTAAAAAAACAACCAAAACCAACATAATTTTAAAAAGACAAAGTACAATGAGTTGAACATACCATGTGAATAGAAAATATGACTAAAGCATTAAATGAAGACAGAGCAGCACTTAATTATACGGAGTATAATCCACAATGAAAATGTAATTGCTGCAAGTCTTACTGTATCAAGTAACAAATCATCAAAACGAAAATGGAGAAAGTACAAAGAAAGCAGCAGGTATAAGAAAAGAGACTCCTATCTCTTGATACTTGGCACGTAGGTATGAAAAAGTCAGATCATAAAAGCTGTTAATAAGAAAAAAATAATTATGTCAAAATCGTACCATAATTTATTTTCAAGTGCTCATAATACATTAAAAATTGTCCAGTTTCATTCAAAACAATCATTGCAGTATATTTAAAAGTAAAAATGAAATAATGTATAAAGTTTTGCTAAAAGGAAAATTAACTGCCTTCAATAGTTATGGAATAAGTGAAAGTAAATCAGATAAGCAACTGAAGAAGTGAGGGGAAAAAACTATAAAATGGTTCAGAAATTATTATAATTTGTAAGGATATAGGCAGAAAATAATAACTGGAAAATAAAAATTGGAAAAAATAAAAACTGTAACTGTTAAGTCCAAGAGTTAGTTCTTTGAAGGAAAAAAAAAAAAACAACAATGGGAGAAAGCTTCTATAGACAGAGTTAGCAGTCAGATTGGGGAATGACAGTTGATAGAAAATTAAAAATTATAAAAAGGCTCTTTGTTCATCTCTGCAAAAAATTTTCAAAATCCTGGATAGTTATTTAAAAAATAATAGCCTAAATAAAGCCCAGAAAGATAGAAAAAAAAAAGTATATACACAGGTTAATTACAATGAGAGAAATTAAGAAAGTTGATGAAGGATGCCTCTGAAAGTTTCGTAGGTGGAATTCTTTCAAATCTTGCAGAAGATTTTTCTTTTTAATTCCAATTTAGTATAAACTTTCCAGAGCACATAGAGAAGGAAACTAAGATTTTTTCTTAGGCCAGTAAAACTCAGATAAAAGCACCAAAAATACTCTGCAGTCACGTTATGTATCTAAGCAAAGCAAGGATAGTTCAACATTAGGTAGTCTATTTGAATATGGGAAGCATTATTAAACTTTAGGGGGGGGGGAATCCTCATATCAGCAGGTATTGAAACATATTTAATAGAATTCAATATCTATTAATGGCTAAAAAACAAAAATCTTTAGTGAAAGTAGAAATAGCTGCATACTTACTAATGATATAACACTTCTTAGACAGTGTTTTTCAACCTTGGCTGCACATTAGAATCACCTGGGAATCTTTTTAAAATCCTGATTTCTGGGCCTCATCCTCCGGAAATTCTATTTCTTTGTTATGGGGTGGGGCCACAATATTAGTGACAAAGAAACAGAATTTCCGGAGGATGAGGCCCAGAAATCGGGATTTTAAAAAGATTGCCAGGTGATTTTAATGTGCAGCCAAGGTTGAAAAACACTGACTTAGAAGCATTCCTATTTAAAGGACAAGACAAGCAATTCCGCTGTCAACTATCACTGATACTATTAAACGATCTATAAGTGTGAATCAGTGCAATTAAATAAGAGGGAAAAGAGTATGAATATTAAAAAGCCCCCCTCCCACCAATACTGTTATACACCCGAGGAGGAAGATGGATAAAATAAATGGAAATGAAATATAGAAAAATTCAGTAAAGAATCTGGTTCGTGAATTAATATTGAAGAAGCAATAGCGGGTAAACGGAGCGGCCGGTTAGTGAATTAATATTGAAGACGCGATAGCGGGCGGCCGGAGCGGCCGGTTAGTGAATTAATATTGAAGAAGCGATAGCGGGCGGCCGGAGCTGCCGGTTAGTGAATTAATATTGAAGACGCGATAGCGGGCAGACGGAGCTGCCGGTTAGTGAATTAATATTGAAGCCGCGATAGCGGGCAGACGGAGCTGCCGGTTAGTGAATTAATATTGAAGACGCGATAGCGGGCAGACGGAGCGGCCGGTTAGTGAATTAATATTGAAGACGCGATAGCGGGCGGCCGGAGCTGCCGGTTAGTGAATTAATATTGAAGACGCGATAGCGGGCGGCCGGAGCGGCCGGTTAGTGAATTAATATTGAAGAAGCGATAGCGGGCGGCCGGAGCTGCCGGTTAGTGAATTAATATTGAAGACGCGATAGCGGGCAGACGGAGCTGCCGGTTAGTGAATTAATATTGAAGACGCGATAGCGGGCAGACGGAGCTGCCGGTTAGTGAATTAATATTGAAGACGCGATAGCGGGCAGACGGAGCTGCCGGTTAGTGAATTAATATTGAAGACGCGATAGCGGGCAGCCGGAGCTGCCGGTTAGTCAATTAATATTGAAACCGCGATAGCGGGCGGACGGAGCTGCCGGTTAGTCAATTAATATTGAAGCCGCGATAGCGGGCGGACGGAGCTGCCGGTTAGTGAATTAATATTGAAGCCGCGATAGCGGGCGGCCGGAGCGGCCGGTTAGTGAATTAATATTGAAGCCGCGATAGCGGGCAGACGGAGCGGCCGGTTAGTGAATTAATATTGAAGACGCGATAGCGGGCGGCCGGAGCTGCCGGTTAGTGAATTAATATTGAAGACGCGATAGCGGGCAGACGGAGCTGCCGGTTAGTGAATTAATATTGAAGCCGCGATAGCGGGCAGACGGAGCGGCCGGTTAGTGAATTAATATTGAAGCCGCGATAGCGGGCGGACGGAGCGGCCGGTTAGTCAATTAATATTGAAGCCGCGATAGCGGGCGGACGGAGCGGCCGGTTAGTCAATTAATATTGAAGCCGCGATAGCGGGCGGCCGGAGCGGCCGGTTAGTGAATTAATATTGAAGCCGCGATAGCGGGCAGACGGAGCTGCCGGTTAGTGAATTAATATTGAAGCCGCGATAGCGGGCAGACGGAGCTGCCGGTTAGTGAATTAATATTGAAGACGCGATAGCGGGCGGCCGGAGCTGCCGGTTAGTGAATTAATATTGAAGACGCGATAGCGGGTAGACGGAGCTGCCGGTTAGTGAATTAATATTGAAGACGCGATAGCGGGCGGACGGAGCTGCCGGTTAGTGAATTAATATTGAAGATGCGATAGCGGGCAGATGGAGCGGCCGGTTAGTGAATTAATATTGAAGACGCGATAGCGGGCGGACGGAGCTGCCGGTTAGTGAATTAATATTGAAGATGCGATAGCGGGTAGACGGAGCGAAGAGGCTGGAGGGGTAGCATACGGGTATGAGCGTGACCTGGTACGAACGTGACCGGGTATGAGCGTGACCTGGTACGAACGTGACTGGGTATGAGCGTGACCTGGTACGAACGTGACCCCACGCATGCGCCAGGGTATCGGGAAGCGCATGCGCTGGGTGCCAGGATGCCCAGAATTCCCCGCGTCTAAGCCTAAACCGCCAGTCAGCGCCACTCTCTGCCCTTCGCGCCTTTTCTGCCGAGCGGAGCGGAGCGGAGCGCGAGCCCTCCCCCGCCTGGGGCCTCGCGCTCTTTCTCTCAGCTTTTCCGCCACCTTCCGGCTGCCCCGCCCTGCGCTGCCGCCTAGTCTAGTCGTGTGAAAGCGAAAGCCTCGTCAGAGCTCTCAGCCATGGCTTCAAACAACTTTATCTACATCACCCCAGAAGACATGGAGGAGGCTGTCGAGTTAATGGAATTACATCAGGTACACCTAGAGACTATTGCTATGCAGGATATTGCTGTGGACGATTTTGCTTTGGAGAATATCGACATGGAGAGTCTCGCAGTCGAGAGTATCCCTTTCGAGAATATCTCCATGGACAATATCTCTTTGGAGAATATCTCCATGGACAATATCCCTTTGGAGAACCTCGCTATGGAGAATATTTCTTGGGAGAATATCTCTTTGGAGGATTTCTCTGAGGCGGATGTCGCTGTGGAGAATATCCCTTTGGCGGATTTCTCTGAGGCGGATGTCGCTGTGGAGAATATCCCTTTGGCGGATTTCTCTGAGGCGGATGTCGCTGTGGAGAATATCCCTTTGGCGGATATCTCTGAGGCGGATGTCGCTGTGGAGAATATCCCTTTGGCGGATATCTCTGAGGTGAATGTCGCTGTGGAGAATATCCCTTTGGCGGATATCTCTGAGGTGAATGTCGCTGTGGAGAATATCCTTTTGGCGGATATCTCTGAGGTGAATGTCGCTGTGGAGAATATCCTTTTGGCGGATATCTCTGAGGAGAATGTCGCTGTGGAGAATATTCCCGCAGAGCTCACAGCGATGGAAACCGTTGAGTACCAGGATATCAGCGGCAGTTGGGTCCACGGTGGCCACCACAGTTCACCTCTGATGGCGCTGCAGCCGTTCATGGTTAACCCGAACGAAGGGAACCACGACCAGGAAATGATCATGGTGCAGACCCCGGAGGAAGTCGTGGGCTATTTCGAGTCCGACAACGAGCAGGCTAGCAACTGCCAGGAGCAGCCGGTGCCTGTCCCGGTGGAAGAAGAAGCCTACTTCCAGGAAACTCCGGCTTCCCCGTCTGACTCCGCGGCATCATCGCTCAAGAAGCCCAAGAAGCTCCGCATCGGTCAGCAAAGCGCCGCCAGCCACGATCAGCAAAGCACCACTAACGGCGGTATGAAAAGCACCACCAGCAGCGGTAAGCAAAGCAAGAAGCACAGCAGCCACGGAAAGAAGCTCCGCATTGGCCAGCAAAGCGCCACCGACCACGGTATGGAAAACGCCGGCAAGGGTAAGAAACGCACCGCCAAAAGTGCGGCCGGGGCGGCGGGAGGCAGCGGCTCGGAGGAAGGCAACAGAAAGTGGGAGCAGAAGCAGGTGCAGGTCAAAACCCCAGAGGGTGAGTTCTCCGTCACCATGTGTTCCCAAGCTGGTGAAAGCGATCAGGAGATTGAAGGACAGAGTCCGGTGAACTTACCGGACTTAGCTCCTGATTATTCAGAGTATTTGACGGGAAAGAAACTTCCTCCTGGAGGAATACCTGGCATTGACTTATCAGATCCCAAACAGCTGGCAGAATTTATTAAAGCGAAGCCCAAAAAGTACAAAGATGACATTCTAAGAACAGTACCTTGCCTTCATAAAGGCTGCGGAAAGATGTTCCGGGATTCCGCTTCTATGAGAAAACATCATCACACCCACGGTCCTAAAGGCTACATATGTGCAGAATGTGGCAAAGGTTTTATTGAGAGCTCAAAACTAAAACGGCATCAACTGGTGCATTCTGGAGAGAAGCCCTTTCAGTGCACATTTGAAGGCTGCGGAAGATACTTTTCCCTGGATTTCAATTTGCGTACACATGTGAGAATCCATACAGGTGACAGGCCCTATGTCTGCCCCTTCGAGGGTTGTGATAAGAAGTTTGCTCAGTCAACTAACCTGAAATCTCATATCTTAACGCATGCTAAGAACAAATAGCCAGTGAAAAGGAGAAAAGATCCTTTTTTGATTCTTATATATCTAAGGGTCATGTTTTCATAGATTCGTTTAAAAAGTTAAAAATATATGTTCACGTTGTTAAGATGTCATGTTTTAATAGAGTAGTAAAAGTTAAAGGTTAAAAAAGTGAAAAAAAGGTTAAAATATGTATAAGATTACATTGTTCTGTAATATCATTTGGAAAACATGGTGTTTTGTCAAGTTTGATCCCAAGAAAGGATAATTCATAGACTTCACATCAAAAGACTTTTTATGCAACTGTGCTTAAAATGGGACTTTTCATATTCAAGTTCACCTATTTACAAATTTTTAAAGTTCTGTATTTTCCAAATGTTCATGTTTATACTTTTAGGAATATGTTTAATAATTCTATGGAAGTTGATAACTGCTTACTGTAGATTTTGTTTATGAGAATGAACGGTCATATACATACATGAAGTATTTTCCTGTTTAAAAAGAGGTTATATAGGTTTTGTTTGCTATCTTAATTTTGGTTTTATTCTTTGCTATTAACATATTTTGCCTAACTATCTTTTAGCTGCATGAGTGATGTATATGTAGTATTGAATAGTAGATGTGGTTAGTACTGTTCGTCAATTTAAACCCATTTTAGTCAATTTAAACCCATTTTAGTCATTTTATTTCTAATACTGCCAAATAGTGTTATTTAGTGTAATTTCTTTGCTTCTTCAGTTAGAAAGTGCTGCTCAATTGTAGTTGTATTGTTTTTATAATGACTTTTATAACATTTGTTATGTACACCTTATATAATAGAAAAAGCAAAAGTGAAATACCTGTTCTAAATAAAGAAAAAAAACACTTGCCTGTATAAATACCATAGCTAGAAAACAGGGAGGATGCTACTGGCATCTGGGGAGTAGAAGCGAAACATCCTGCAATGCATAAGGAATTATCTGCCCCAAAATGCCAATAGTAAGAAAACCTGCTCTAGAGAAAGTAAAATTGTAATGTATTCCTTTAATGTACTTATAAACATTAATGGACAAGAGGTTGTTTAAATAAAGGAAATGTGTTTTCAACCACCGTTGTTGCTTCTTAACCATCATGGGCAAATTGGGACTCTAGGGGGGTGGTCTGGTACAAGTTGCATCCCTGTCTCAAGAGAGGAGGGGAGAGGAGGTTGCCCAAATAATCAGGAATCAGTGCTGCTGAATTACCCGCTGATTTGTTCGGAGGGAGAGTTAATGAGGATGCAAGCATCTAGGTAATCCTGGTAGGCTTTTTCATCCTGGCTTGGAAGGAAAAGCTGAATTTAGCACATATAAGGGTCACAAAGCTAATCAGTGGGAATGTTTTGTGGAATTGTGTTGGGACTAGCAACTTGGTGGGTGATGAGGTTATAGCTGTATTCCAAAATTAGTTTCATTAGAGTAAATTTCAGTGGGTCAAAGAATTAGTGATTTTTTTGGTTTGTTGTTTCAATTGTGTTTTTTAAGTGATGCCATGAAAGTAATACAAGAAAACACAGGTATCTTCTATAATATTGAACTGGGAAAGGCTTAGTACAAAGGAGCAATTTGACCACACCAACATTTAAAATGTCTGCAGCCTTAGCTGGTTTGGCTCAGTGGATGAAGCAGGGACCTGTGGACTGGGGTCCCCGGTTCAATTCCGGTCAGGGGCGCATGCCGGGTTGTGGGGGCTCAATCTCCAATGGGGGTGTGTAGGAGGCAGCCGATCGATGATTCTCTCTCAACATTGATGTTTCTGTCTCTCTCTCCCTCTCACTTCCTCTCTGAAGTCAATAAAAATACATATTTGAAAAAGTAAAATGTCTGCATAGGCAGCCTATAAACCAAACCAAACAATAACCTGGATGAAAAAATTTAAATGCCTCTTACAAAAGACCAAATTCCTTAATATGTACATTGCAAATAATAATATATACATATTAGTAAAACAAAAAGCAACCAAGTCAAAAAATGTAAATAGGGAATGGATATGGTTCTCAGACAAAGGAAATAGAAATAGCCTTTTAACAAACATGAAAATGCTCTTCTAAGTCGCTCATAATTAAAGAACTAGAAACTAGCTCTAGGCGGTTTGACTTAGTGCAGTGGTTGGCAAACTGCGGCTTGGGAGCCACATGCGGCTCTTTGGCCCCTTGAGTGTGGCTCTTCCACAAAATACCGATTTCTGCGCACAGGCCACGAAGTTTCAATCGCACTGTATGTGTGCACCCGCACTGGTATTTTGTGGAAGAGCCACACTCAAGGGGCCAAAGAGCTGCATGTGGCTTGCGATCCGCAGTTTGCCGACCACTGGCTTAGTGGATAGGGTGAAGGGTCCCAGGTTCAATTGTGATCAAGGGCACATATCTCGGTTGCAGGCTCCTCCCCGGCCCGGCAGGAGGCAACCAATCGATGTGTTTCTCTCACATCGATATTTCTCTTTTTCCCTCTCTCTTCCATTCTCTCTAAAAATCAATGGGAAGCTGATTTTTAGTCATTCCTCCAGTGATGATTTAAAAAAAATAAATAGAAATTAGAACAAATATTTTACTTTTCACCTAGCACATGGCAAAGTCTAAAATTACAATAGCATCTGGTGTTGTTTCGAAAGTGGGAAAACATGCCAGTTATGAGAACATAAATTAATACAAACTCACTGGAGGTCAATTTTAATGCACATATTTTTGACCCAACAATTTCATATCTGTGTAATTTTTCGTACCCTCACAGATGCGTATTTAATTAGGTACATAACAATATGAGCAAAGCTGTTGAAGCATTGTATGAAAAAGTTAGTAGGGAACCTTATGTCAATATGTTTTAAAAAAATGGGTTACTCTGTAGTGGATATAAGAAATGGGATAGGTATGAATGTGCAGATAAGGGAAAAGTCCAAAATTGATAAATGAAAAAGCAAAGGTAATTTGATACCTTTGGTGTTTTTAAAAGAACTGTGTATAGAACAGAAAATACTGTCATGTGTCCTGGACTAGACTTGCTCTGGATATTTTTAGAATGTAACAACTTAAAGCACTCATATAGGGGTAGCGGGGTCCATCTTACAATGTGAATATGGTGTGTGGAACATATTAGCTAGATATCTGGCTGCTGTAATAACCAAAAATAGCAGGCTTAAATTCTTATAAAACATTTCACATGTAAGTAGCTCAGCGCTGATATAATTCTACTAGGGGCCCGGTGCACGAAATTCGTGCACTGGGTGTGTGTGTGGGGGAGTGTCCCTCAGCCCAGCCTGCCCCCTCTCACATACTGGGAGCCCTCAGGCGTTGACCCCCATCACCCTCCGATCGCCTGATCGGCCCCTTGCCCAGGCCTGATGCCTCCGCCAGAGGTGTCATGCTTGGACAGGGGACCCCCATCTCCCCCCGATCACTGGCTCTGGCCCCCGCCCAGGCCTGAGGCCTCTGGCCCAGGAATCATGCCTGGGCAGGGGACCCCCATCTCCCTCTGATCGCTTGCTCCACCCCCCGCCCAAGCCTGACGCCTCTGACCCAGGCTTCAGGCCTGGGCAAGGGGACCATCATATCCCCCCAGCCCCCGGCTCCGCCCCCCACCCAGGCCTCATGCCTCAGCCAGAGCAGTTGACCCTCATCACCCTCCGGTCACCAATCACCAGATCGGCCCCTTGACCAGGCCTGAGGCCTCCGGCAGAGGTGTCAGGCCTGGGCAGGGGACCCCCAGCTCCCTCCAATCGCAGGATCGGCCCCTTGCCCAGGCCTGACGCCTCTGGCCTAGGCGTCCGGCCCCGGCAGCGGGGACCTGCAGTGGCAGGGGGCGGGGGGGCCGTGATCGCACGGGCTCCACCCCTGCCCCTGCAGGACGCATCTGGCTGAGGCGTCCGGCCCGGGCAGCAGGGACACGCAGCTGCAGCGTCCCCGCGATCGGGGGCTCCGCTTTAGGCCCAGACAAGGGACCCCTAGCTCCCGGGACTGCCAGCTTCGACCGTGCCCAGCTCCCATCGCTGGCTCCACCCCTACTTCCTGCTATCACTGGCCAGGGCGGCAAAGGCGCCTGATTCTCCCATCATGGCTGGGGGGCAGGGCAAAGGCAGCCCCAGGGCCGCCTTTGCCCTGCCCCCCAGCTCTTAGCTCCCCCCTGGGTTTCCGATCACTGTCAGTGGCAGGGGGCTTCTTCCTGCTTTCCCTTTCGCCTCCCTGCATTGTGCCTACATATGCAAATTAGCCGCCATCTTGTTGGCAGTTAACTGCCAATCTTAGTTGGCAGTTAACTGCCAATCTTAGTTGGCAGTTAATTTGCATATAGCCCTGATTAGCCAATGAAAAGGGTAGCATCTTACGCCAGTTACCATTTTTCTCTTTTATTAGTGTAGATGATTTGGGCAACTCAGGCCTTTTCTGTCTTGTTAGCTTATAACACTCAAAAAAGAGGGGACATCTTACAGTGTGAATAAGGTATTTGGAACATGTATTAGCTAGGTATCTGGCTGCTGTAATAGCTAAAAGTAACAGGCTTAAACTCTCATAAAACATTCTAAATGTAAGTAAATCAAAGCTGATATAATTTTGTGATTTGAGGGATTCGGGCCTTTTCTGTCTTAGCTCTGCCGTTCCCAACATGCAGCTTCTTGGTTATGGACTCAGGTTTAGCTCCCTCCTATGGCTACATTCCAGCCAGTAGGACAGGGATATTCCCATCATTTCCACTCACATCCTCTTGAGCACAACAGTCATATAACCATACTCAGCTTCCTGAGAGTCTGGGAAATGTCTTTAGGTTGCATTTCTATCATTACAGAATATTGGTTCTCTACTGCTGATGTTATCACCCTCCTGAGAATGTTTGGAATGTGTGGGGTGGGAGGTATTCATTGGTTGTCTGACAGGGGAGCAGTAACGGTATTTAATGGATGGAGCCAGGCATGCTAAATATCCTGTGATGTTAAGGACAGACTTGCTCAACTAAGAATCATGCTACTCAGAGTGCTAGGAGTGCCCTGACCCGGCCTATGACAAAAACTAGCAGAAGTGAAGGATAAGTTTGGAGGGAGGGGTTATATAGCCGCGTGCCAGTGTATGTTTAGCACCTGGCTCTGAAGGGGAGGGTGGGGAGCTCTGATATTTAGCTTCTGCTGGTTTCTGACTCGTAAATATGTGGTCCCACCGTGGCCAGTTCAAGGTGCCAACCTGAAGTTCCTAATTGGGAAGGGATGCGCATAGTTGTCTGTGGCAAGCTGGTAGAAACAGACTCCAGCATTCCACTGAGTTCATCTAACCATTTCTGTATATATGATGGAGGTGGTTATAGTCTGTGACATGATGGTAGGTACATCCTCTATTTGGCCCACCAGTAACATTCTCTATAATAGTTTTATTCTTAAAACAATCTCTTTTTTTCCAAATACCATTTGGATTTCCATACCCCAGTTCAGCAAGAATGTTGATTCCATCTTAGCTTTTATGTGGGTAGTTTTAACATTCCTTTCAAAGACCACAAGTATGAGCCTGCACCAGCATGGCTCAGTAGTTGAGCGTCGACCTATGAACTAGGAGGTCACAGCTCGATTCCCAGTCAGGGCACATGCCTGGGTTGTGGGTTCAATCCCCAGTGTGGGGCATACAGGAGGCAACCGATTAGTGGTTCTTTCTCATTTATGTTTCTTTCTCTCCCTCTCTCTGCCTCTCCCTCCCTCTCTGAAATCAATAAAAACATATTTTTTAAAAAGATCACAAGTATGTTTACATTAATAATACATACATTTTCAGAAAAAAGAGACTATAATAAATAGAAGAGATTCTATTTGTGTTATATACATATGTATATTAGGTATAATAGGATGTAGGTTTTATTGGTGTTAAATCATATTAGCATGTGGTATTTTTAATGTGGTATTAACATGCTTATTTTACATTTTAATATATGAAATGGAAGAGATGTCTAACTGAACATCCGTCTACTGTACTAATAAGTAGATCTATGTGCCTCACAGCTTCTTCTGGTTATGTAAGCCCAGATGTCATGAAGTCCAAATACCTAGGTCACTTCTGCCCCTGGTTCAGCTTATTCCTTTTTTTCTCTTTTCAGGTATCTGGCATAATTTCGTCCTTGCACTCCTGGGTATTTTGGCTCTTGTCCTCCTCCCTGTGATCCTCTTGCCCTTTTACTACACTGGAGTCGGGGTGCTTATCACTGAAGTTGCTGAGGTAAATAATGGATTACTTGGGCATTTTTTTTTACCAGATTTTGTGATGTAACACTTAGCATTTTGTGTCAGGTTCTTTTTAATCAAGTTCTCCTCATAGCCCTAGATGGTTTGGCTCAGTGGATAGAGCGTCGGCCTGTGGACTGAAGGGTTCCCTATTCGATTCCGGTCGAGGGCACACACCTTGGTTGCAGGCTTGATCCCCAGCCCCGGTCCGGGCTTATGCAGGAGGCAACCAGTTGCTGTTTCTCTCTAACACCCATGTTTCTCTCTGTCTCTCGCCCTCCCTTCCATTCTCTCTCTAAAACAAAAGTTCTCTTCCTAGACAGAATGGTCCGTTTCTCCTGGAGAAATTATTGCCAATCCTTTCAAATTGAACAGTTTTGTGGAATACATTGTCTTTTTAAAAATACTAAAAATTGTTTCTGTTCTGAGTTACAAAAATAGTATAAAGATTTTCTACCTGTAATTTGTTGATAACATGCGTCATTTACTTTTACTGTTTATTTTTATAATTCTGCTTTTTAGTAAAAGGTCTCTTCACATTTGAAACCTAGGCTAGCTAGCTAGCCAGAACAATTCATGGGAGCTTAGGTCTTCAATTCTGTATTTTACTCCCTTATTTAATAACTACCGAGATAGCATCAAGTCTTCTATTCAGACTTAGGGAAGAGGAAAATTGCCTTCCTGAGCAACTGGCTCACATATTCATTGTGCTGACAGTATCATCTGCATATTTGGGACTGTGTCTAAATAAGGACTTTTACAATTTTATCCACGGAAGACATAGGAAAATGAAGGCATTCTGATGACTACTTTCACACCAAAAAATAATTAGCAGTTTACCCAAAAACTATTAGTTTAATCTTAACAGTTGGCAAGTGGGATTTTGTATTTTCAGTTGCAAAAAATCCAAAATCTTGTAGAAGTAGGAAAAGTATAATTCTTGGGTTTTGTTTTAATTTTGTAGTATTTTCCATCTTGGATTCAACGCTGGATTGTTTTGTATATTATTCAAATAGTCTACTTATTCAATTCAGTGTCTTTTTTTATTTATTTTTTTAATATATTTTATTGATTTTCTACAGAGAGGAAGGGAGAGGGACAGAGAGTTAGAAACATCGATGAGAGAGAAACATCGATCAGCTGCCTCCTGCACACTCCCTACTGGGTATGTGCCCGCAACCAAGGTACATGCCCTTGACTGGAATCAAACCTGGGACCCTTGAGTCCACAGGCCGATGCTCAATCCACTGAACCAAACCGGTTAGGGCTCAATTCAGTGTCTTTAACGATTATTTGCTCAGATTAGTCATAGCTTGTTTTCACACATTCTCTGATTTGTTTTTGCCTTTTTCCCAAGGACTCACCTGCAGTTGGACCCAGAGGTCTTTTTGTGGGAGACCTTGTTACCCATCTACAGGATTGTCCCGTTACTAATGTACAAGATTGGAATGAATGTCTAGATACCATCGCCTATGAACCCCAGATTGGTTACTGCATAAGTGCAGCAACATTGCAGCAGTTAAGCTTCCCTGTTAGAGGTGTGTATATTTCTCTCTGTATAAGATAATGCTTCAAGCAGTAGTACTTGCCACTCACAAATCTTAGATTATGTCTATAAATTTATTTTTTTCTAATTTGTTTGAAACAAATCAGAAAAGTAATAATAGGCCCAAACTAGTAAACATTCTTGGTGAATTGGATACTAATACGTATGTTTCTTTTATTATAAATATTGTTATTGAACCTCTAATTTTATAACATCATATTTGAGTTTCAGGAGACTAGAATCTAATTCTTTCTGTATATAAAAAAAAAAAAAACTTGTGTGCTCTGCGCGGTACTGAGTGGGTGCTACTGAGGGGACCCGCTGCCATGTGAGAATGTGCCAGCCCCACCAAATGCCCATGAACCTTCTCTCAGTGCTGCCCAGGCCACTGGGCCCGGCTACCCTGCTGCTGTTTGGCCATGGAGTGGCAGGCACCGGGGCACCAGGGCCCAGGAGCCAGGCGTGGCGGCAGCACTAAAAAATTGAGCAGTATGAGGGAAAGCAGAATCTGGACTCACTGAAAGAGTATCTGGAATTGAAACTCCAGAGTATAGATGGGGGTGTCCCAGAGACCGTCCAGCCCTCAGAGGTCTGGGTGCTGGCTGCCCAGCCCAAGGCCAACAAGGGCATAGTGTTGCACTCACGGAAAATAACTTAGATGGTACCATTGCAGAAAGAATAACTTTCAGCGAGTTTTATGTTCCATGGTGTGGTCATTGTAAGAATCTGACTTCTACTTTGGAAGAACTCTAAAAAGGAATTCCCTGCCCTAGCTGGTTTGGCTCAGTAGATAGAGTATCGGCCTGCGGACTGAGGGGTCCCGGGATCGGTTCCAGTCAAGGGCATGTACCTTGGTTGCGAGCACATACCCAGTGGGAGATGTGCAGGAGGCAGCTGATCGATGTTTCTCTCTCATCGATGTTTCTAACTCTCTATCCCTCTCCCTTCCTCTGTAAAAAATCAATAAAATCTAATTTTAAAAAAAAGGAATTCCCTGCTCTAGTTGGTTTGGCTCAATGGATAGAGCACTGGCCTGCAGACTGAAGGGTCCCAGATTCTATTCCGACCAAGGGCACATGCCTGAGTTATAGGCTCGATCCCCGGTAGGGGGCATGCAGGAGGCAGCCAATCAATGATTCTCTCTCATCATTGATGTTTCTCTCTCTCTCTCTCTCTCCCTCTCCCTTCCTCTCTAAAATCAATAAAATATATTTTTTTTAAAAGAATTCCCTAGTTTGGTAGAGGTCAAGATTGCTAAAGTAGACTGTACTGATGGACAGAGTACAGAAGTAGGCAAATGTAGGTTTATAGTTATGAGTATTAGAAATACAAAGTCAGTGAGTATAATGGTGGCAGAGACCTTGGATCGTGGCACTTTGTTCTGCAATGGGCAAAAGGTGAACTTCAAAAATGCAGGTGTGAGTCACCTATCATGCCTGGCCGCCTAGGGAAGAGTTAAATCATGTGGATATTGCTGAGTTTCAAGGTGAATGTACTAAACTTGTGGTATCTTCTCTTTTTTTAAAAAAATATATTTTATTGATTTTTTACAGAGAGGAAGGGAGAGAGATAGAGTCAGAAACATCGATGAGAGAGAAACTTTGATCAGCCGCCTCCTACACATCTCCTACTGGGGATGTGCCCGCAACCCAGGTACATGCCCTTGACCAGAATCGAACCTGGGACCTTTCAGTCCGCAGGCCGACGCTCTATCCACTGAGCCAAACCGGTTTTGGCTTCTCTTTTTTTTTTTTTTTTTTTAAGCCAACACACTCTATAGATTCTTTATTAAGTTTCTTTAAACATGTAACTCATGATCACTTTGCAAACTATTTTCAGTGGCAATCTATCATCCCCTTTAACCTTCTCTTGATGAAATTGAAATGGTTGCCTTTGAGTCTAAAATAGAGTTGAAGAAAATCAAATTGCTGGACTATTTTTGCCTCCTGAGTGATATTGGTGAAAGCATCATCCAAAGCAGTTTTTGAACTGCTTACAAGTCTGGAAAGGTAGCCATGTGACAGTATTGATATTCCTCTGATCTGAAGGTCCCATTGACTTACTAATAATGTGGTTAGTCTGTGGCTTGGGGCAGATTTAAAAAACACTGAAACCCCATGCCTCTGGAAGAGATTTTCACAGCCACTCCTGGATTTTGTTTCTGTTAATACTGCTCTCATCAGGAGGGGTTTGCCATGATGGAAGCAATGGTACTTTTGCCCCATGCCTGCGTAAGATAACGCCGATTCCATAATCTTATGTGTGTCGATATTTGTCAAATACTGTTCAAGGGATACCTCTTTATTTCTCATGAGTGAAAGATTTCATTGGTTAGGTTAACACGAAGTCAAGGTCCATGTAAAGATTTTTACGATTGCCATCACCGGTTTGGCTCAGTGGATAGAGCATCGGCCTGTGGGCTGAAAGGTCCAGGGTTCAATTCCGTTCAAGGGCCTGTGCCTTGGTTGCAATTGATGTTTCTAACTCTCTATCCCTGTCCCTTTCTCTCTGTAAAATCAATAAAATATATTTTAAAAAAAAGATTTTTAAGATTTAAAATCGATGTTTCAGTCCATGTTTAAGATTTGATGTCTCCCATGGAAAACGTGGGCATAGAAAGTTCCACAAGGCTTGTCTTGACTATCCTGTTAACTCATAGAAAGATTCTGGGGCAAGAGGACTAGCGAAGCTTTTCCAGGTACTGGTATCGGGGACCAGGAGAACATTGCAGCCCCACTACAGGGCCCTAACTGGAAGCAGTTTCAGTTCTGCTCCTAGGTAGTCCTTTTAGAGGCTCACTGTGAATCATTTGCCTTCCGGAGGCTGACCCTCTGCTGCTGTATGAAGAGTGGGATTAGAGCAGCTGCTGCTATGCTCTGCCTGGGCCCGGACCAGCCATCAGTCCCTTTGGCTTCTGCTCAAGGGAGCGGCTCATTCCCCTCCATCCCACCAACAAGATACTACCCTTCCTGTGCTGCTTGCAGTCCATGTCACACTCCCAGTCCGCCAGTCATTGTCGCATTCGTCGTCAGTCCGACTTTCCTCTCCCCCTCCCCTCCCCCTCCCCCTCCCCCTCCCCCCTCTGTCGTAATCTTAATCTTTACCAAAGAGCTGAGCCCCTGCCGGGCCTGCCATGTCTTCTCCCCCAGCCCCCTACCCTGCCTGTCTTCCCTCTCCAGCCTCCCACCCCACCTATCTTCCCGTCGCACCCCTGCCCCGTCCCCCTCCCCCACCTCCCTGTATCCCCTTCCCCCACCCCGCGCCGCCATGGGCTGTCTCAGAAACAGTAAGACCAAGGACCACCGCATCAAGGAGAAGGCCAATAAAAAGATCTAGAAGCGCCGAAACCGGTTTGGCTCAGTGGATAGAGCGTCGGCCTGCGGACTGAAAGGTCCCAGGTTCGATTCCGGTCAAGGGCATGTACCTTGGTTGCGGGCACATCCCCAGTGGGGAGTGTGCAGGAGGCAGCTGGTCGATGTTTCTCTCTCATCGATGTTTCTAACTCTCTATCTCTCTCCTTTCCTCTCTGTAAAAACTCAATTAAAAAAAAAAAAAAGATCTAGAAGCAACTGCAGAACAAGCAGGTCTACTGCTGCTGGGTGCAGGAGAATCTGGTAAAAGCACTATTGTGAAGCAAATGAGGATCCTGCCTGTTAATGGACTTAATGGAGAGGGCAAGGAAGAGGACCCAGTCTCAGGATGCTAGGTGCAACAGCGATAGAAATATTACCCTTAGGTGATGGCTACCTTTTATCTGCTTCCAGCTATGTCCCGTTGCTCTTGCGTGCTGGAATTGTCTTAGGAACTTCTAAAAAGAATACTATTCTGTTGTGGGGGGAGGGGGCCTACACCTAACCTCTAAAGATAACCAGGGAGAGGGGGAAAAAACACACCAAAAAATGGTCAAGGCTTGTTTTGACTATTCTATTAACTCATAGACAAGTCACAAAAACAATAACAAAAATGGAATAAAATCCTTAATTGTTCAAAGTGTAGTGTGACATCCAAAATAGGCAGGCATCAACATAAAAAGTCAGTCAGTTTACTGTACCAAGAGTTGGCATTTGAGAAGCAGTGACAAGTCCTTACTAAACAACTACTGTGTACTAGATGCTAGCCTAACCCTGCCATTGCTAATCCCTGCCTGCTGCCTGCTCTTTTCTGTGACTGTTCTGCAGTAAATACAGTATTTTTTTAATATTTTTTATTGATTTCAGAGAGGAATGGAGAGGGAGAGAGAGATAGAAACATCAATGACGAAAGAGAATTATTTATCGGCTGTCTCCTGCACACCCCACACTGGGGATCAAGCCGGAAACCCTGGCATGTGCCCTTGACTGGAATCAAACCTGCACCCTTCAGTCCGCAGGCTGACACTCTATCCACTGAGCCAAATCAGCCAGGGCTGTAAATACAGTATTAACATATGTGATAAATAAAACTTCTGTACCAAAAAAAAATGGGATTAACTTAACCTAAAAACCAAAGAAGGAAGTAGGCAGGGCTGAGTCAGAGCAAAAAAAATAGGCCATGCTACCTACCATCAATGCTAGCATCCTTATAATCCATGCCATTTTTACTATCACTTTTAGAAATAAGCAACAGTAGGCCTAGGCTCCCTTAAGATAGCTAAATGTATGTTCTTTGCAATCAATTTGTTTATACTATGATACTTTCTAAATAAGCTCTTTAAAGGAAAAAGCTTGGGTTAAGTCAGCATTCCAGCTCAACCATGACCAATTAACTAAATTCCAGTAATTAAATATCCCTGTACTGTATGGACGATGGCATATCCGAAGCTATTTGGGGTAGAGTTATTTTATGTGGCAGGCATCCAAAGGAAGTAATCTTGGCTTCCGAAAATATCCCCTGAAGTCAGATCTGTTGTTCCATGTAGCAGGTGGCAGGGTGAAGCAAGTTTCTTCTCAGGAGCTGCCAAATTTATTTTGAGTTCTTTCAGCTCTGAAAAATCAGTCTTCCAACTCTTTATATAAAACTAGGGGCCTGGTGCACGAAATTTGTGCACTGGGGGGGGGTCCCTCATCCCAGACTGCCCCCTCTCACGTACTGGGAGCCCTCAGGGGATGTCCTACTGATGGCTTAGGCCCGCTCCCTGCTCCCCTTGGGGAGCGGGCCTAAGCCGCAGTCTGGCCTCCCTTTGTGGGAGGTGACTGGGCTGATCAGGGGAAGGCACCAGCCCCATCACCCTGCTGCTGCAGCCACTGCCAGTCACCGCAGCCACCAAGGTGTTTTCATCAACACGGACTCCAGTCCCTTCACCATGAAAAAATGACAACTTTCTTTGGGCATTTTTAAGATGTGTCTTTCATAGGATATGACATTTCTTTATTATTTTTTTTATCCTCACCTGAGGATATGTTTCCATTGATTTTTAGAGAATGTAGAAGAGAAAGGGAAAGACAGAGAGAAACATCAAAATGAGAGGGACACTTTGATTGGTTGCCTCCTGCGTGAGCCCTGACCTGGGCCCGGGCCAGGAAGGAACCTGCAACCTAGGTACATGCCCTTGGTCAGAATTGAACCCAGACCCTGCGTTCAGCAGGCGAGGCATTATCCACTGATCCAAACCAGCTAAGGCAGGATATGACATTTCTTAGCCCTCCAGCAGCAGAACTTCATTTTTTTCTCCAGGAGTGAGGTGGGAAAACCCTAGATCACCTCTTTGGATTCTTATTACCCAAGTTACTAAGAATATTACCAGTGGCATACAGGGAGCTTAGCCAATGAGCGGTCAGAAAAGGTGCTTCCTCTGTAGTTCACACCGATCACCGGCTCGGCCCCTGCCCAGGCCTAAAGCCTCTGGCCAAGGCTCCCTCCAATCACCGGCTCTGCCCCTGCCCAGGCCTACAGCCTCAGGGCCTAGGCAGGGGCCCCCCCATCTCCCTCCGATCGCTGGCTCCGCCCTTGCCCAGGCCTTTGGATCGCAGGCTCCGTCAGGCCAGCAGGGGAGGGCAGTTGGGGGCAATAGAGCCGGCAGGGGAGCAGTTAGGCATTAATCAGGCTGGCACAGGAGCGGTTAGAGCAGGAGTGGGCAAACTTTTTGACTCGAGGGCCACAATGGGTTCTTAAACTGGACCGGAGGGCTGGAACAAAAGCATGGATGGAGTGTTTGTGTGAACTAATATAAATTCAAAGTAAACATCATTACATAAAAGGGTACGGTCTTTTTTTTTTTTTTAGTTTTATTCATTTCAAACGGGCCGGATGTGGCCCGCAGGCCATAGTTTGCCCATGGCTGGGTTAGAGGGTAATCAGGCTGGCAGACAGAAGAGGTTAGGGGCAATTAGGCAGGCAGGCAGGCGAGCAGTTGGGAGCCAGCAGTACCAGATTGTGAGAGGGATGTCCGACTGCCAGTTTAGGCCCGATCCCGAAGGCAGTCAGACATACCCTGAGGGGTCCCAGGTTGGAGAGGGTGCAGGCCAAGCTGAGGGACACCTCCCGCCCCCCCCCCCAGTTCACGAATTTTATGCACTTGGCCTCTGGTGATTAATAATCAAGAATAACTTTACTAAAGTGCTGTGTGCAACAATGGCAAAGCAGGAAGAACTGATTTTTAAAGTTTTAATATAATTTTGCATGTATAACCCATTTTAAATAACTTCTTATTGTAAAATTTTTTTCAAGCATTCATAAAAATCAAGAGAGTAGTATAAAGAAACTCATGCATCCTTCTTTGAGCTTCAACAATTATCAACATTTTGTCAGTTTTCTTTATTCAATCACCTCACTTTTGTGGGGAATATTTAAAGTATATCCTAGCCATCCTATCATTTCATCCATAAGCTTTATCATGTTTTAACAGATGGTGACTTTTTAAACATGACCAGAGTACTAGTAGCACACCTAACAAAATTAACAATAATTCCTAATATCTAGTTGGTTTTCCCTGTTAGGTTTTTTTCCATAACCATTTTTTTATACTTGGTTTGTTTCAGTTGGATGGTATGTCTTTTAAGTTGTAACAATTCTTCCTGGCTTTTTTTTTTTTTTTTTGAAATATTTGTTGAAGAAAGTGGAGTCATTTGTTTTGTTGAATTTCCCATATTCTGAATTTGTCTGGTTATATCTTATCCTCATGATGTCATTAATATATCCAGATGTCCCCCATATTTCCTTTAGAGGCTTGATTATAATCAGGATCCATGGGGGTGGGGGGCAAAAATACTCCTAGGTAGCACTCATTACTTCCTGTCGCATCCTGTAGACGCAAACAGTGTCTGCTTGTCTCCCTCGTGGTTATGTTGATTGTTCAGTAGGCTAACCTGATTCTTTAAGGTTGAAATATTTGTCAATTTTTCCTATTCTCAAGAGCCACTTACCATCTTCCCAAATTTTCAGTTGACAGAAGGTTGGTATGTAACCCACAATGTGTTCTCCTCTAAGAAAAATAATCCATTATTTCTTACTTCTGAAGTACTTTATCATTTTCCTCCAATTTTTCTAAATTTGGTATACTCTACATTGAATTACAAGAGCCAAAATGACACAGTGGACAAATAAAGTTCTCTCCAATAGAATTTTTTTATTTAGGATATCTGTATTCCAGATGTTTGAGGTTTTTTCCTTTTCCTGTCAGAATGAAAATGAAAATTTTCCTTGAGATACTCTGAAACTCTTTCCTTATTAAATTTTAGAATATTTCACTATTATGAGTCATATGCTATATTCTTGAAGTATTTCTTTAAAAACCTAAGGCAGGCATTACTCTTCCATACTAATAAAAAAATCAGTCCCAAAATAATTCTTCAATATCAATTTTATCTCCTTAGGAGTTGCTGCAGTACACTATGCATATTGATTTTACATTATGATTATATCTGATAAACTTGTACCTCTTTTTAACCATTTTTAAATTGAGTATAAATATATATATATATATATATATATATATATATATATATATATTTAGGCAGTTTACAGGAATCTTAATAACTGTAAGTGTAATTTATTTTTTTTAAATATATTTTACTGATTTTTCACAGAGAGGAAGGGAGAGAGATAGATAGCCAGAAACATCGACGAGAGAGAAACATCAATCAGCTGCCTCCTGCACACCCCCAACTGGGGTTGTGCCCGCAACCAAGGCACATGCCCTTGACCGGAA
Source organism: Myotis nattereri (assembly GCF_964212035.1). Classification (NCBI taxonomy): domain Eukaryota; kingdom Metazoa; phylum Chordata; class Mammalia; order Chiroptera; family Vespertilionidae; genus Myotis; species Myotis nattereri. The sequence goes on from NC_138078.1 coordinate 13,374,515, forward strand.
TCTAACCTGGGACCCTTCAGTCTGCAGGCTGACACTCTATCCACTGAGCCAAATGGGTTAGGGCTGTAAGTGTAATTTAAAGTATATACTAAATTTTAAAAAATCTTTATTGTTGAAAATACGACATAGGTCCTCCTTTTCCCCCCATTAACCTCTTCAAGCCTGCTTCCCTAGATTAATTCTAATGGCAGACTTGAGCACCCGGACTGTGGATATTTAAGAAAGCTATAGATTGATAGTATTTTACATGTATCTTGACACCTTTGTTATCTTTTATTATGAATGCAGGGGAGTGCTAGAACCAAATGTGCTAATACATAGTAGCCAATAATCTAAAAGTGACTCATGTTCAATTTAGAATGGGATTCAGCATACATAATTAAAATTCTAGGAATTTATATTACTTTCAAAATGATAAAGGCACCTTGGAAAGATGTGACTCTGAGTGCTCATAAGTTGTCCCAGCCAATCATTTCTGTCACCTTATTTCATATCCTGACTTTCCCTGGTATATTATTAAAATTATGAAGATACTCCCTAAGATATTAAGTAGACTAGATATTCTCCTTAAAATACTAACAGCTTTTTTTACAGATTAAAAAAAATGTGGTTAATCTGCCTGAAATGACTGTATATTTTATTAAATTTTTGAGACCTTTTTTTCCCTGTTAATCCTTTCTTTTTTATTTTTAAACATTAACCTGCTGAACTATGAATGTCACCAACAGAGCCAAGGCTGGTTAATTTTACCTCTGCCCTTGATGCATGAGGTAAGCCTAAGGAGTTTATTCCAGACACTCCTTGGAGACTGAATGGCCTTGCCTGGAGGTCCAAAAAAGGACAGTGGGTGAGGGCTTGGAGTTCTTTGCACCTGTAATAGATCTCTGGTTTATTTGCAGTCGGAACAGAAAACAAAAACTTTCCCTCCTTTCACATTTAAGTCTTTGCTTTTAATAGTGCTGGATGTTCATATGCCACTTAGTGAGTTGAATGGAACTAAAGTTACAGACAAGAACTAGTCTGGCTCTTTTGGGGCGGGGGCTATTTTCCTCTCTTTAGTTTGAGAGGACATTCTGTATCATATATGCATAAAGCAAAATTTCTTTTTTATTTTCTAAAAGCACTATCTTGAGTAAGAAAGACTATACTCAGCAAGTCCAGCATTTTAACTGCATTTTAAGGAGAATGATACTGAATACTGAAGGCAACTGCTTCCTAAAATGAAGCTGTGAGCCCAGACTCAGACATTCCCCTTGAATAACCTATATTCCTGTTCAGAAGTAGTGAGGGTGTATGCCCATAACTGCCTGGCAACAGGAATATTATTCTCTTACGTATCTTTAAGATAATAAAAGGAAAACTGCAGGGATCTTTTCCACATATCTTAAATACCCAGATTGTTTTTAGGCCCAAATCTTCTGTAATGTTTGGGGGGCGGGGGTAGGTGTCTGTTTTTCCATTATGAACATCAAGTAATAATCTAAGATTTCTTTGCTATCCTAAATTGAAGAGAATATGTGTGTTATAAATCATTTTAAACTACTTATTACTAGGTGATGCTGTAGAACTAAGAATAAATAGGCTTGCTTCTCCCTGTGTTGGAGCTCTAACTACATTTATGTGTTTAATGAGCTAGGGTAAGAAAATTGTTCAGTTCCTTTTAGTGATATAGAAAGTAGTAGTAGGAACTGTGAACTACAGATTGAAAAAGTTTCTCTCCAACCTTATTCCAAAATTGCCTCTGGTCTAGACTACCCTTTGAAGACTAGGAGATGTCTAAGACTATCTTAAGCCCCATCTTAGGGTACATTCAGAATATGTAGGTTCTCCCTATAGTGAAATTATGAAACTAATCTGGTCTTAAATTTCCTAATTGTCTCCCAGACTGGGGAGATATATGGAATAACTCTAATCTTTAACTCAAGTTAAATTGAACCCATAAATGCCTCTAGTCTAGGACCTCCCGTTGCAGTCTTGAATGTTCTTTCCAAAGCAGAATTGGATTGGCTTCTCATGATTAAGAGAAGTACCTTAATGTGAAAGTTTTCTATGGCATCTCCACTTTATAGGTTAAGAATTGAGTTCCAGAAATTGGTTCAGCAACTTGTTCTTTAATATGATCCAGTAGAAAAGATTCTAAAATAAGATATTTTAGACCCACAACTTTTTAAAAGTTGATAAACAAAAATATCAAGTTTACTTCTCATCTGGCAACAAAATATTTAACTTTTTAGTGGAAAACCCTGCATGTCAGGAGATATTTAATCTTGTCAGAATAGCCACAGCCATGGATTCATGTTTTGGTTGGAAAAATCACCATAAGAATCAGCCATTACCCAGAGGTTGAAAATCGGTGGTAGACTAGAGGCCAAATCCAGCCTTGGCACATGTATTTGGTTTGGCTTGCAATATATTTATAAAAATTTTAACTGGCTGCTAATATTTAAAATTCAAGAGGGTTCACATGAAGGTCCAGATATCTGATTCCTTTTGGAATAAAATGGAGGAACTATCAAGACTGGGCCCCAAGTTGAGTGGCCTAGCTGCTAACCCCTTAGAATAGTATATATATTTTCTAATTCATTACAGTCCCCATCACTTCCTGTTTTTTTCCACACACTATCCACTTAATTTATTTGATACTAGAGGCCTGGTGCCTGGGATTGGTGCACTGGTGGGGGCTAGCCTGTGGAAATCAGCCCGCTGTGGGAGCATCTCTCATCCAGGTCAGCCAAGCAGCTGTGGACCTGCCCTCTGAGCGGCTGCTCCCTGGTCCAGCATCTTCCATGGAGCTGGAGCACTTGCCTCTCCAGGGGACCTGGTCGGGCCGGGCCCAGGGACAAATATAGCACTGAGAGGCAGTAGAGTAGGCCTTAGTCCCGCGGCGGCCACAAACCCGCCTCCTAGTCTCCAGGGTCATCTCTGCGAGTCCAGAGGTGGCAGGGAATGAGGAGGAGGAGCCTGGGGCAAGGAGGCGATGATCGCAGCCTGGGTTCCTGCCATCGGCTGGGGTTAGCAGCAGGAGCAGCCATTCATCCTGGTCAGTGAGCGGCGCTCACACTGTGGCAGCACACTGACCACCAGGGGCAGCTCCTGCATTGAGTGTCTGCTCCCTGGTGGTCAGTGCACATCATAGCGACTGGTCAACCAGTCATTCTGGTCGTTCTGTCGTTCAGTCACTGGGCTTTTATTATATAGGATTTGCTTGCCCCCTTTAAGCATTTGGGTTATCACACATGCTTTATCAACACATCCTGTAGTAATATCAAATTCTTGACTTTCATTCTATAGTGTATACTATCCTCCAAGGAAAGTTAGTGATCAAGCATCAGATGTAAATTTTAAAAAATAATTACTAGCAAAATCAAGTGGTATAGAACATCAGTTAAGTGTTTGATGCATATTGACTTATCTACCTTATATAAGTTTCTGAGAAACCTTTTCTCAAGGAGCTTCTAGGGAAAGAAACAGTATGCCTACATTATTATAGTACAAGGTTAAATGTAAGTAATGACCAGAAACATTGGGAGTTGTGGGAACAATGGTGGTCAGTCTCAACTGAGAAGTTAAGGGCAAAATTCATAACAGGAGTCCTGAGTTGGTCCTCAACAGTGAGTTTAATTTCAGGAAGCCAAGCTAGAAATGAACCATGGCACCATAAGACTAGAAGGTGCTCAAGGACCTGCTAAGAATTTGGTTCAGCAAAAGAATAGTGTGAGATAAGATGATAAAAAATGAAAGGCTAACTTTTAGGCTATGAAATTTAGACTTTATTTGGGAGCAGTGCAGAGTGTTTGGAAATGTTACATTAGAAGAGTCACATTCTTGTAGTTCTACCTTGGCAGGTTAATTTGAAACATTCGGTATGTAGGACAGGTTTGGACGTGCGAGCTAGATGATAAGCAAATAAGACTCATTAGGACTTTGTTCAGATGGGTGAGGTGAGAAGGAATTGGAGTCTACACTCAAGTGGGAACAGATGGTGATAGAAAAATGATTAGGAGGTAAATATTGGTGGGACTTGGCAGCTGACCAAAATGAACACTGAGGGTTTTAGCTTGTGTTGATTTTTTAAAAAAATTCTAATAACTTTTTGCCTTATACTTTATCATTGTGCTGATGAGTGATTGTAGGCACAGGTTTATCAGTGCCGTCACATATTCGCAGTTTGCTTTCATATTTTAAATATGATTTGTCACCCCAGATTTCAATATCTATTCAGTTATGATAAAAAAAAAAACAAAACTAGAGAACATAGACTGATGAACAGGGACAGATCCAAAGACAGAGAAACAGCGATCAGACTGTCAATCCCCAGAGGGAAAGTAGGGGAGGGCGGGGGTAAGGGGAAGAGATCAACCGAAGGACTTGTATACATGTATATAAGCCAAACCAATGGACATGGACAACAGGGGCATGAGAACATGAGGGGGGGGCGTTAAGGGTTAATGGGGGGATGAGGACACATTTGTAATACCTTAACCAATAAAGAAATTAAAAAGAGATTTAAAAAAAACTGCCCATGTAGCCAACCATTGCAAAGGAGAAGTAGATGCATTGGTTAGTTTGCTTCACCTGTTTTGTTCTTTATTTTGTATTGGCCAAGAAGAGAGAGCAGCAGTGGCTGGGGAAGATCCAGTGTAGCCAGTACAAGATGTCATTCTTAAATAATCTAGTTTTAAAAAACTATTTAAAAACAACCAAAAACCTTTGGCTGAAATACAGTGTCCTTATAAAATTACATTGCATATCAACTAACATTTTCATGCCAGTGTTCCTGAAGACACTCTTGAAATAGAAAACCTTTTTTGTTTTTTGGTTTTTTGGTGGGTTTTTTTTTTTGTACTGGAAAGAGTACTTTTTTTTTTGCAGTACTATAGTAACTTTGTTCTTAAATGTCTTCTTCAGCCTATTTGAGTATATGGCTGTATGAATGTAAGATTCTAAATTTAATTGGTCCTTCACATATATCAATTTATTCTTTACAAGTTTGATGTGTTGAATGCCAAGAACCTTCCAAAATATAAATACATGGAAAATACTTTTTATACCACCTGTGTCGGTGATTTAGCTTCCTTATTCTGCCCCAGATACCAGTGAAGCAGTCTACCAAAGAACTTTAAAACAATAAATGAATAGTGGGAATAAACAGTTTCTATTATCGTTCAAAAATGGTAACTGGATTATTGGCGTATAGGCAAATGTGTACACATCTGTGGGGTCAAATTGGGCTGCCCTAGTTCCAGAAGGAAAGCCCCAAGGTAAGCCTGGAGGTGAGGTAGGTATGTGATATAATAGAGATTTCCTTAGGGATGAGAGTCTCTTGGCACCCTTTGGCCCACTTTGTTTGCTAATACAGCCATGCAGGGGATCAGTAGTGATATTGGATCAGTGACATTAGGGCAGCTAACAGTGGCTCATTAAATGTCTGTACTTGGCCAGCCGGAGTTATTATAAAGCCCACTGAGACTGGGGCTCCAGCTTTATGAGTGGGTCAGTTTATATGAAGACAGCTAACCTAGAGTAAGTGCTGCTTCTTAATTCAAGATTGAATATATATCTTTTGTAATATAAAACCAAACTCTGCAGTGAGTAGCCATCAAGCTGAGCTCTGAATTATCCAGTTGTTTCTGAATTCATGTGCATCTTACTGTTGTTGTCTTGAAAGCAAAATTTTTATGACAAATGTCATTCTATATAACAGATTCTAATAAACTATTTCTCTTCAGCATACAAACGGCTAGATGGTTCAATCGAATGCTGTAACAACCAAAGCCTCACAGATGTGTGCTTTTCCTACAGAAATAATTTTAATAAGCGTTTGGTAAGTTGTCTCTGAAGCTGTCTTGCTTGTCTGATATAATTATTATATAACTAGAGGCCCAGTGCACAAAATTCGTGCACTGAGGGTGTGTCCCTCACCCAGCCTGCACCCTCTGCAATCTGGGACCCCTCGGGATATGTCTGACTGCCGATTTACCAGCAGTCGGACATCCCTCTCACAATCCAGGACTGCTGGCTCCTAACTGCTTGCCTGACTGCCTTGATTGCCCCTAACTGCTTCTTCCTGCCAGCCCAATCACCCCTAACTGACCACCACTGCCAGCCTGGTCGCCCCCAACTGCTCTCCCCTGCTGGCCTCATCTCGTCCCCATCTGCCCTCCCCTGATGGCTTGGTCACCCCCAACTGCCCTCCCCTGCTGGACTGATCTTGCCCCCAACTGCCCTTCCCTGCCAGCCTGTCACTCCTAACTGCCTTTGCCTGCCTGATCACCGCTAACTGCCCTCCCTTGCTGGCCTGATCTCGCCCCCAACTGCTCTCCTCTGCTGGCCAATTGGTTCTTTTTGGTCAGTTTCTATGCCAGTCAGCGTCAAAAGCTCTGTCTCCTAGGCAGCTATTGGATCCTCACACTTCACCCTGATTTGGTTCTGATTGGTTGGTTTCTGTGCCAGTCAGCATCAAAAGCTCTGCCTTTTAGGCAGCCATTGGCTCCTCACACTTCACCCTGATTTGGTTCTGATTGGTTGGTTCCTATACCAGTCAGGGTCTCTGGGCCTATCAATGGGGCCTGATCAGAAAGGCGGAGCTGATCACAGCCCCTTGCAAGCCTGGAGAGAATTGGAGGTGCGGCTGCTGGAGAGAAAGAGAGAGGCAAGTACTGATCAACATCTGCCACAGAGGCTATGGATCAGACCCTGTTTCTCTCTTCAGGCCTCTCTCTGGGCCTGATTCTCAACCCCTTCAGCAGTCAGTGCTGGGTTACCAGGACTGCAGCCACAGCAGTCAGTGCTGGGTCACAATGGCAACCCAGCACTGACTGCAGGACTGACTTCTGGTTGGTTGAGCCTCCGGTCATGACAGACCCAGGGTTTTTATATATTAGGATAAGCAGATAGAGCTAAAATGGAATCTATGAAAACTTCTCTCCCTTTTACTTTGTATCATTTTATTAAAATCTCTGCATTTCATGTGTCACATTTCATCTGAGAATCTTTAAAAATTTATAGTGGTAATATTGTACTTGGACAAAGTAAAATACTTGAATCTGACTTATAGTAGGTACACATAAATGGCATTTTTTACATGAAATTCTTTCCTAATATGCTAGGTGACATTAAAGATATTGAAGGACTTGTAACTTGGTGATTTTCTTTTAATAAATCATTTTTAGTATTGACTAATATTTTATTCGTAGCATACATGTCTACCTGCGCGGAAAGCAGTTGAAGCCACCCAAGTTTGTAGAACCAATAAAGACTGTAAAAGAGGCTCAAGTTCAAGTTTCTGCATAATCCCTTCTTTGGAAACTCACACCCGCTTAATAAAAGTGAAACACCCACCCCAAATCGATATGTTGTACGTAGGACATCCTCTGCACCTGCACTACACAGGTGAGTATTATGGTGGTAGATCCTCAGAAAATCATTAAGATGCCATATTGCATTAGTATTCGTTATAAATTTGCTCACTTTTCAAAGTCTTGTTAACTTGTTCTTATTTTTAATTTTAAAAAATTATCAGTTACAGTTGACATACAATTTTATATTAGTTTCAGGTGTTTCTAACTTATTCTTAAGTATTAAATAAAATTTAGGCAGTAGGAAAATAGTCTGAATTTATAAAAGCAAGATGGAACTGAATCCCATGTCTGCCTTTAGAAAGTAATACATTTTTCCTTCTCTTCCACTTATGCCCAAGTCATAGAGCTGGTCCCTTAGATATTCTGTGAAAGTTTATTAAATTTTATCCAAGCACCCAAAAGTAGTGACAAGAGCAGCATACCCCAGAGAATGCCAGGGATCATAGAGATATGACAATAAAGTAATTTGTGCATGACACATGAATTTTATGTGAACATAATTTCAAAACTGAGCAGCATAATTATTTGAACAGTATAGAGCTTCTCCATGTGGCTTAAGATCCTATAGTCTAACTCCTTTTGTTGTCTAAGCTTTTTAGTGTTCCTTTTTTAAATAATTTACTGAAATATAATTTACATACCATACAATTCATGCTTTTAAAATATATATTTTTTTATTATTGACTTTAGAGAGGAAGGGAGAGAGAGCAAGAGAGAAACATCGTGATGAGAGAGAATCATTGATCGGCTGCCTCCTGTACTGTGGGGGTTGAGCCCGCAGCCCGTGCATGTGCCCTGACCAGGAATTGAACCATGACCTCCTGGTTCATAGATGGAGGCTCAACCACTAAGCCATGCTGGCCAGGCCAATTCATGCTTTTAAAGTATACAATTTAGTAGCTTTTAATATATTCAGAATTGTGCATCCATCACCAAAAATCTAGTTACAGAATCTTTTCACCTCAAAAAGGAACCCCATTCCCATTAAGCAATCACTCCTCATTTTTCCCCAATATCCCCCAGCCTTTGGCAATGACTAATCTAATTTCTATGTCTATAAATTTGCCTGTTCTTCGAGTTTCACATAAATGGAATATTTTGTGACCAGCTTCTTTCACTTAGCATAATGTTTTTAAGGTTCATCAATGTTCTAGCCTATTCCAGTACATCATTTTTATGGCCAAATAATATTCCATTGTATGGGCATAGCACATTTTCTTTATTCATTAATCAGTTGATGGGCATGTGGGTTTTATGTTACTCTTTAAAAGGCTCTCATTGTATCATAGTCATATCCTGACGCACAACCTGAATCATTCTTATTAATGCAGAAGTGTATACTGTAGGTTCTACTTAATTACAAGAAAGTTTTTTTGGTTTTTTTAAAATATATTTTATTGATTTTTTACAGAGAGGAAGGGAGAGGGATAGAGAGTTAGAAACATCGATGAGAGAGAAACATCGATCAGCTGCCTCCTGCACACTCCCTACTGGGGATGTGCCCGCAACCAAGGTACATGCCCTTGACCAGAATCGAACCTGGGACCCTTCAGTCTGCAGGCCGACGCTCTATCCACTGAGCCAAACTGGTTAGGGCTACAAGAAAGTTTTTAAATATTTTGAACAAAAACAGGATTCTGGAATCTACATAGTGGAAGAGACCTTAAAAATTCTCTAGTCTTAATCCTCCTTTCAGCAATGAAGAAAAAACCGAGACCAAAAAGGTTAAGTAGCCTAATAGTTGTAGTGAATGTAACTTTAAGATTGTACCTCTTGGAAAGGGTAAGGACTCTTGATGTAAATTCTGTATTTATTAAATCAGTCTGTGTTTGGTATTCATATTTGGTATATAGTTAACTTTATCTTATTCTCACCTCAAAATATAAGTGCATATTGGGGCATGATTTTCTGTATTCCAGTATTTTTATTAGATGTTCTTAGAATAATTGATTGTTTTCATATGTGGTACAAAGCCTGTATCATATGTTTGGAAAAGGCTTTCTCAACCAATTTAATAGGCTAGCCCAATTTTTTATTATATGGTAAAATTTATAATGCTGTTGTTTATATGAATAATATGCATTATTCCTTTTATTTTTCTTTTAGTGAGCATCACCAGTTTTATCCCACGTTTTAACTTTCTAAGCATAGATCTGCCTGTGGTTGTGGAGACATTTGTCAAGTATCCTTTCCGGTGTGAAAATGTTTTAAAAATGTGTTATGTGGAACTTGATCTTTCTTATCTTAAATAGACATTCATAAACCTTACAGATATCAATTAATTACTAACCACTAAAAAAGAAACTTTAAGTTGAAAAACATCAACTTAGGAGGGAAGAAGTCAGAGGGAGGAGAGAGATTGAAAGGGAAAGAGGAAGTTTAAGGGCACAAAAGGAAAGGAACCCAGAATACAAATTGAGAGTTGAACTATAAAGGGTGAAAACTGCAGTTACTAGTGAGGTAATGAATTCTGCCTTTTCCGGGCCTGCTAGCTCTACATAAGGGAGAGCAGACTCGTTTCCACAACTAAAATAGGATTCAGAGGACAAAAATCTCTTGTGTTCTTTAGCATATTATGTTTGCATATACAAGGTGAACTTTTTTTAAAAAAAATATTATTATGTAGAATTTGAATAAACTGAACAGTTTGGAGGGTTTCCTTTTGCCACTTTCAATTTTTTTTTAATTCCTTTCCTCAGTGATTTGGGAAACAATGAAATGGAAAACAAATGAGCAGTTACTAAAAAATGTGTACAATCAAGATTGTATCTTTCTTTTTTTGATTTTTTACAGAGAGGAAGGGAGAGGGATAGAGAGTTAGAAACATCGATGAGAGAGAAACATCAATCAGCTGCCTCCTGCACACCCCTTACTGGGGTTGTGCCCACAACCAAGGTACATACCCTTGACCAGAATCAAACCGGGGACCCTTCAGTCCGCAGGCCGACGCTCTATCCACTGAGCCAAACCGGTTAGGGCAAGATTGTATCTTGTAGATTGCAGCTTTATCTCAGGGATTTGCACTATAAACGTATAGATGATAGTAAAATAGAGTTATATTTACATTATAGTTATATTTATGCTATAACCTTATAGATGATGGTAAAGTAGCGTTCAAGGGGCCAAAACCTTTGTTTCCTAATGGAAAATAATGCTTATAAGGATCAAAAAATAATTTTATTTCTTATTTCTTCCAAATTCCTTTCCTTGTTGTATCATTAAAGAATTAAAAGACTTAGTTTCTCCTAGAGTTCATTATAGAGTATCTTAGTTTACAAATGGTTGGCCTTTAGTTTTCTAGTTAAGGTTTTTGAACTTAGAAATAATATGTTATTTGTTTTAAATAGTAGAGATCCAAGAAGGAATGACCTGTACTGGTAGGCACAGATTCAGAGAAAGGAGGGAAGTCACCTGTCATCTTGAATCCAGTCCTAGTAAAGTATCTTCTCCTGAATCCTGGAAATGGGATTTCCACTCAGACCTCACAATCGGCTCCTTAACTGATTTTAACCAGGTACCTGATTTCTCTCTCAGGAGCTCTGGCTATTGTTAATGCAGTGCCCTGCTTTGCTTTGGATGGACAGTGGATTTTAAACTCGTTCCTGGATGCTACTCTTACCTCAGTGATTGGAGACAATGATGTGAAAGATCTGATAGGATTTTTCATCTTGCTTGGTGGCAGTATACTTTTGGCTGCCAACGTGACTCTGGGGCTCTGGATGGTTACAGCACGGTAATGTTGGCACTCATCTGACAGAATCTGTGAGTTATAATATACAATACTGAAAACCAGTACTTGGTATGAAATATAAAGTGTTCCCTTAAAATTACATTTTAGCCAACAACTTTTAAGCTCCTCCTATAGCCAGAGTATCCAAATGCTAGGATGGGGATAAACAGAAGAAATGCCAGGTATAGTCCTTGACTACATCCTAGTTTCAAAGACTGAACTTACAATCTGCAGATGCTTGTGGAACAATTTCTCAACAAGCGCAGATTCTTGTTAAACCGTTTTGTGTGACTTCGTATTGTCTCAGTAGTTTAAAAGGAGAATAGAATTTGGTAAAATTAGTTGGGGGAAACTTCTTGAAAAACCATCATTAATCCATATTTGAAGGAGACCAGACTTTGGCCAAGTGGAAGTGGAGCATTTTCTCGGCCTATACCTCTTGTCCTTTGTCTTGTTTGAAAAGTATTTTAAAATTTAATGGCGTATTGTTTTATCTTCTGATAACTGAGGTCTGATTACAATTAATAAAGTTTTATAAAAAAATCTGCTGACCCAAAAGGGAAAATCTTTGTCAAATGATGCCAAATAATTGAACAAAGTAAGAAGTAGGGCCTATGATACCTTGAAACAGGTTTTGCCCCACAAGTTACCTCTTTGCTAATGTATCCCCATTCCCTCACAGCAGCACTTGGCCTTGACATTTAGAATCAGCTGCAGGAAGTGTCTCCCACTTGCAGCACGTGAGCTGGAGCAGTTAGGGTCCTGATTACCACTCTCTGCAGAGCTTCACAGCTTGGAACCCTTCCAGGGTAGACCTTTTTTCTTACGCTGCTGGGGCTATTTGAGTCCTAGCTCCCAGGTTCCTGTCTTCGAGAAGCAACTGCCTTAAGCTCTGAGCTATGCTCTGTCCTCACCAGCAGCTCCCACGTTTCTCTGTGTTGGGCAATAAAAGATCTAGTCCTGGCCTTCCATCTTTCCCCCGAGCTACCTCACTGGGTCCACAGAACACTTGGTAGCACAGTGAGAATGGCTTCACATGAGTACCAACGTGGATTTGCCAGAGCCTGGGAACCTACTCTTGTGCCGAAAAAGCCCCGCCTAGTTCAGAAGTGTATGAGCATGCTGTACTTTGATGACAAATATGTCCTTTCCTCATACACTCAGGAACACTAACAGACATGTATCTAACTTCTTCAGTAAGTGAGGTATTCCATGGGGTTCACCTTTTTCAGATTAATGAGTTGCTGTTCAGGTACTAAAAGTTTTTAATCATTTTTAACAAACTCTTTAGATTGTATTACACATTTGCCTGCCTTCTTAAACGAATTATATATTGAGTATGATTTTAACATTTAAGTAATGACTCCAGGTTATCAGTTATTAGCACTACTAAAACTATACAAATTATTAGTCTATCCTAGGAAAAACGCATTTGTTCTGTTTGTTACGCAATCATTCAGGATCAAAGTGTATTAGCAGAGTAATGTTCAGACCTGTTCAGGTAGAACTTGGGGAATACCATGAAATACTTGCATAATTAATTCGAATACGTGAGCTAAGTGATTTACTAATGAAAATGTATATGTGCAGGTCAGCTTTTTAAAAACTGAGGAAAAATTTTAATAGAAAAAATCCTTCCCATTAATTTTTTTTCTGGGTGAAAAAAATCTCCAACCACATTATTTGCTTGTAGCTTTTAAACACCTTGATCTGTTGCTCCATAGGGTCAGGATTTGGGAATTGCGCAGATCAGTCCTATTTGTATACAAATGGCCTCATCCTGTAAGAAAGGAAAGAAATGTTACGTGTTGTCTCTTCAGCTTGATTGTGGGCACTTCTAGAGCAAGGACCATGTCATACTCCTCTTTGCATCCCTGACACAGTGCATGAGACATCATAAATACTTAATAAATATGGTTGAATGGGTGATAATTAGTGTTATTTATGGATTAGGGAAGCATGTATCTATTTAAGTAAGCTATAAAAACTATTGACTATTTACTGTAAATATATGTTAACATAAAAACTCGGAAGGTCTGTGTGTCCCTGGAAGATTATCATCTCTATGAAAATAATCCATTTTGATTTCTGTAGAGCAATTAGAAAAACTGAATTATTTTGAAGCTTTGAAGAAAGTATTCTTTTTGTGTTGTCATTTTGTTCAGTGAAATTTTATTTTCAGTGTTCCTACTCTGCATTGTTTACATTTTTGAGGATTTAAAAAAATCACCTATGATCTGTAAAGAATGTATATATTTCTTTCAGCATCTCAGTTTGAAAAGACATGCAGTTAAACTTGACCTTTTGATAATCACTCTTGTAGGTCATTGTCTGTTCTAATAGTAAATTGTAAACTTGTACTTCATGGATATGTAGCTCTCAGTCATCAGTTTGTCCTATGGTATTTATTGAATGTCCATATACTAATGGTGCACAGAGATTTTCTTCTCTAAATCTTTTGACTGTGTTGTAATTCATTCATAGGATTTAACTTGAAGATACCATAGTTGCTGGCATTTGATGTTTAGCAATAAAAGAATAAATGTGTACCAGCAGTCTATATTTTATCATCATCTGTGTGTTGTCTTTTAAAAAATATTTGTATTCTTTTCTGTCAAAATTGTTTCTTTTACATATAGTACGGTCTTAGCTGTTGTGTTGTTGCTTTTTTATTTTTAGAGAGAGGAAAGGAGAGAGAAAGAAACATTGATCAGTTGCCTCCTACAGGTACCCCAACCAGGCATTGAACTTACAACCTAGGTATTGCCCTGACTGGGAATCAAACCTACCACCTTTTGGTGTATGGGATGTCTCTCCAACCAAATGCACCACACTGGCCAGAGCTGATCTTAGTTGTTTTCAAATTCTTTTTTTTTTTTAATTTATTTTATTTGTTAATCCTCACCTGAGAATATTTTTTTCCACTGTTTTTTAGAGAGAGTGGAAGGGAAGGAGGGAAAAACATCGATGAGAGAGCCACATTGATTGGTTGCCTCCTTGCACATCCTCCGACTGGGCTGGGATTGAACCTGCAACCCAGGTATGCGCCCTTGACCAGGAATTGAACCCAAGACGCTTTGGTGTGTGAGCTGACACTCTAACCACTGGGAAACACTAGCCAGGGTTTGATTCTAAAAGCAGCCTTCAGTTTTTACTCAAGTGATCTGTATGTGAAACTCCTTGCTGGCATGGAAGGAAGTCTTTAAAATAAGATTTCTGTGCTCTCACTACTGTTTTGGAAATGGCCTGTTTATGGATGAAGAAAGAGGACTATTATCATGTTTCCTTGTATTGTTGCCCGGCTGGCATGGCTCAGTAGTTGAGTGTCGACTTATGAACCAGGAGGTCACAGTCTTCTTTAAATTAGTCTATATTTTTAGGAATTCATGAAAGGAAAGTGCTTCAACTGTGACATTTGGTTCTTCCTGACCTTTTGTCCTCGTGCTTCCTCCCTTGTCTGCAGAGCCTACCCCTCTCCCATACTCCCATATGTACACACACATACACCCATGCATGCACACATTCTCTTTCTAGGTTATTAAGGGCCAGATAAAATAGGCTGAAAATTTAACCCAATTCCTGATTGGTTAGCCTTATTCTCCTTCTCCTCCTTGCCTCTGATCCCATTGTACCACACTGGCCAGGGCTGATCTTAGTTGTTTTTACATTTTTTGTTTAATTTATTGTATTTGAGCAACATGACTAGGTGACTGGTTATCTAAGCCACCTTTTTTATTAGCAGCTTTATTGAGATAAAATTAAATACCATAATGTTCGCCTGTTTAAAGTTTGCAATTCAATGTAAACTATTTTTCTTTTAATGACTATGCTTTAGTATAATTGAATCTTTATTTTTATTAATTTGTTTTATTGATTTTTTTTACAGAGAGGAAGGGAGAGAGAGAGAGAGTTAGAAACATCATGAAAGAAAAATATCAACTAGCTGCCTCCTGCAAATCCCCTACTGGGGATGGGCCCGCAACCAAGGTACATGCCCTTGACCAGAATCGAACCTGGGACCCTTCAGTCCACAGGCAGATGTTCTATCCACTGAGCCAAACTGGTCAGGGCTAATTGAACCTTTAAATGAATGTGTGATAAGACTGGAAAGAAAAATGTTTCTGTGATGTCACAGCTATCTCAAACTTTGAAGTAATTTTAAGCACTAGCATAGAGTGGAATAACAAATTTCTTTTTTTTTTTTAATCTGGAATTGTTTTTTAATATATTTTTATTGATTTCAGAGAGGAAGGGAAAGGGAGAGATAGAAACATCAATGATAAGAGAGAATCATTGGTTGGCTGCCTCCTACACGCACCCTACTCGGGATCGAGCCCAGAACCCAGGCATGTGCTCTGACCAGGAATCCAACTGTGACCTCCTGGTTCATAAGTCGACACTCAACTACTGAGCCATGCCAGCCGGGCAACAAATTTATTTTTAAGGTGAAGTATGTGATATACTTTGAGACAATAAGCCTTTTAATCAGTGCATTTGCAAGCTACTTTCCTGTTTAGGCCATACT
This sequence comes from Myotis nattereri, assembly GCF_964212035.1. NCBI lineage: Eukaryota > Metazoa > Chordata > Mammalia > Chiroptera > Vespertilionidae > Myotis > Myotis nattereri. The sequence continues at coordinate 13,390,131 of NC_138078.1, forward strand.
AATTTGAATAATCCATGGTATATTTTATCAGACCATGGCAAGTTAATTGAATGAAAGGAAAGCCTGTATTTCAGAACCTAATGCTACAATAGATTATACTCAGGGTGGAGGTAGAAAAAAATGACTAAAGGAAGTTGCAATTTCTAGTTAGCAAGCAGGTAATATTGTGTGTATAATTTAATTTCCCATTAAAGAGAGATGAAAACATACTTTTACCTTAGTTTTATGTAGCTAAAGATTGACGGGTATTCAATAATTGTCCCTGCTTATTAACTGTTTCTCAAATTTTCCTACTGAAGTGTTCCTGACACTGTAGAGGAGGGAAAACCCACAATGGACTAAGAGAAGTATCCTGCAGTTGGCTCTCCATCCTACAAAATTGAAGTCTCACTTTATTTTATTATTTTTAAAAATATTTTATTGATTTCAGAGAGGAAGGGAGAGGGAGAGATAGAAACATCAATGATGAGAGAGAATAATTGATTGGCTGCCTCCTACACGACCCCCTCTAGGGATCAAGCCTACAACCCAGGCATGCGCCGTGACTGGGAATTGAACCGTGACCTCCTGGTTCATAGGTTGACACTCAACCACTGAACCACACTGGCCAGGTAGGTCTCATTTTTTTAAAAATATATTTTATTGATTTTTTTACAGAGAGCAAGGGAGGGTGATAGAGAGTTAGAAACATCGATGAGAGAGAAACATTGATCAGCTGCCTCCTGCACACCTCCTACAGGGGATGTGCCCACAACCAAGGTACATGCCCTTGACCGGAATCGAACCTGGGACCCTTCAGTCTGCAGGCCAACGCTCTATCCACTGAGCCAAGCCAGTTAGGGCTCATTTTTTTTTTAATTCATGTGAATTTTGCATGCCATTAATCAGGCTTTGTAAAGCCAGGTCTCCTCTTATAGAAAACTAAATGATAAAAGAATTAGACATTAATTATATTAAGACTAGAGGCCTGGTGCACAAATTCGTGCACAGGTGGGGGCCGGCTGGCCGGGGGAAGAGGCCACGGGAGGTTGGCTGTGGGAGTGCACTGACCACCAGGGGGCAGCTCTTGTGTTGAGCATCTGCCCCCTGTGGTCAGTGTGCATAATAGTGACTGGTCTACTGCTCATTTGGTCGTAACAGTCGCTTAGGCTTTTATATATATAGATTTTCTACATGTCTAAAATACATCGGTAAAAAGTAGTCTATAACATATGGCCAGTAGACTAATGGCAGTCTATGATAGTGTTTTTGTTTATTATTAAAATGAGAAAAATAAAGCTTATGTAGATTGTCTATAATTACAGAATTTTTTTAAAGTATGTGTGTTGTGCCCTAGCCGGCTTGGCTTAGTGGATAGAACATCAGCCTGTAGACTGAAGGGTCGTGGGTTCAATTCCGGTCAAGGGTATATGCCTGGGTTATGGGCTTGTTCCCTAGTTAGGGGGCGTGCAGGAGGCAGCTGATCCATGATCCTCTCTCATCATTGATGTTTCTATCTCTCTCTCTCTCCCTTCCTCTCTGAAATTAATAAAAATGTATTTTTTTTAAAGTATGTGTGTTGTTATAAAGTTGCCTGGTGCCCTTTATCAAAGAGCTATCCTCTATTTGCAGTACAGGAAGACTTAATTTCACTTAACACTTCCAAATTGCTCTCTAGAATGGCCCTCCGTAACTAACACTCCTTGGCAAGTCATGAGGGTTTCATGTTTCCCCACACCCTTAACTCCACCTAAGTTATCTGACTTCCATGTTCTGACAAATCTGTTGAATGCAAAATGGAAATTCTTTTTAATTTGCATTTCTCAGACTATTATTCAAGTTGCACATCCATAAACTTGTTTTGCCATTGGATTTTTTATTCTTCCAATTGCTTGTTGATATCCTTTGCCTGGTTTTCCAATGAGTGTTTTAAATTTTTCTTATTGATCCATGGGGATTTGTTGTATATCCTATATTGGGAGTTAACAAACAACAGCCTGCAGGCCAAATCCTGCTCACCACCTATTTTTGTAAATAAGGTTTTATTGGAACATAGTCACTTTCATTCATCTATGTATTGTCTGTGGCTGCTTTTGTGCTATAACACCAGAGTTGAGCAGTTGCAACAGAGATCATATGACCCACAAACCTAAAATATTTACTAATTGACTGGGTATAGAACAACCCATGTCCTAAATATCTATCTCACCCACTTAAGATGTTACAAGTAATTTTTCCCAATCCATCATCCATCTATAAACTTTCCTTTCTTGAATAAGGATATATTAGTTTGATGTAGTCAAATCCTTTAATTTCTAGATTCATTGTTTATAATAATGAAAGCATAATATGCTAATTAGACCGGACATTATACTGGACGAAGCTGGGGCCAGAGGGAATCCTGGGTGCCTGCCCCCTGGTGGTCAGTGTGCTCCCACAGGGGGAGCACCACTCAGCCAGAAGCCCTGAGCCAGGCTCACAGCTGGTGAGCACAGCAGCGGTGGCAGGACCCTCTCCCACCTCCGCAGCAGCGCTAAGGATGTCCAACTATGGGCCTAGACCCACTCCCCGTGGGGAGGGTGCATAAGCCTTCAGTCGGACATCCCCCAAGGGCTCCCGGACTGCAAGAGGGCACAAGCCAGGCTGAGGGGCCTCCCCACACACAAATTTTGTGCACCAGACCTCTAGTGTTACTATAAAAGCCCTACCCTATCTCAAAATCATAATAATAGTCTACAGTTTCTTCTGTTTGCTTTGGAGTTGTACTTCCACAATGAGATCTTTAATTTCTAGAATACAGGATGGGGCAAAAGTAGGTTTACGGTTGTTCATTTGGAAAATAATACAATAATTAATAAATATTAATACAATAATAAATTCTGTTTCACATACTCACAACCATAAATCTAATTTTGCCCCATCCTCTATATGGTGAGAGACAGGAAAATCCAGGTTTCTTTTTCTGTATAAAGTAAATGATCTTTAAAAGAAACCTAAGTATTTTCCTGTATAAGATTGATAAAAGTTTACATAAACTCACATTCTCTAGTTATTATGTACTTAAATGACAAATTTTCAGAATGCAGAATAGTAACATAAGTTTGCCCTGACATGTCAGTCTTCACTTCTGTTAGATCACGCCTCCTCTTGGTATACCTTCCTGGCTTCCAGGCCTTCAGGCTGGCTCTGGTTGTCCAGAGGATCTCACAGGTCTTGGCCCTTTTAAACATTTCGCCCCAATCAAAATGGACCTGAAATCATAATATTAAAGATGTTGGCTAAGGATTTTGTTCAAAATAACTTGTGTTCATAGGTGTTTTCATTGATAGTACTATAGGCATTTTAATATGGTCTGACCCAAACAGTCACTTAAGAGGAGGTACTATGATAAACCAATATAGGAGAGAATTCAGGATAGTATGGACTTTCAGGACTAAATCAGACAATACAAAGCTACCTACTCTGTACAGGATATCACATTTCAAAATAAGCTTTTTAACATGCTTATTTTAATTTGAATTTTTAGCTAAACTTTTTTTTTAATATATTTTATTGATTTTGGGAGAGGGATAGAGAGTTAGAAACATTGATGAGAGAGAAACATCGATCAGCCGCCTCCTGCATGCCTCCCACTGGGGATGTGCCAGCAACCAAGGTACATACATGCCCTTGACTGGAATCAAACCCGGGACCCCTTAGTCCACAGGCCGACGCTCTAGCCACTGAGCCAAACCGGTGAGGGCTAAACTTTTTTTAATGTGCCCTTTTGTAGATCTTTTTATCAACATCCTTCGCCCATTCTTCCCTGCAGTAATAATCATCTTCTTTTCAGCATCCAATACCCACAATTTTACAGAGTTTACGAACATACTTGATCATACCATAGCTTTTTTTATAGGTCCCTGACTTTCATATTTTATTCCTAGCATTCTTTTCTTCCATTTCAACCACTTTGTTTCCATCTTAAATAGCTTCTAATTTTATTTCTAGGTTTTTATCACCAGAAATCTATAGTTCAGGGCACTCCTTTTCTGTTATGGAAATACCTAGGAAAAAGAGGTTGGTAGTCACGAGTTTACTTGGGAAGTATATAATTGGAACAGAAGGAGATAGATAATGTAATTTTTGTCCTGTATAGAAAAACAATTCTTACTAGAAAAGAAATACATTTTTATTATAGAAAACATGTTAAATCAAAACAAAATTTAGGTAAACTGGGAGGGGGGAGAGAGACAAATGGATTGGTTGCTTCCCCCACACACTGTCACATGGATTGGTTGCCTCCCACACACACCAGGGGCGTGGATCAAACCTGCAACCCAGGTATGTACCCTTGACCTGGAATCGAACCTGCAACCCTTCTGTGCACAGGCTGATGCTCTAACCACTGAGAAACACCTGCCAGGACGGTAAGCTGCTTTTTAAACTCAACAATGTATTATAAGCATTTTTTAATGTTATTAATATACTAGTGTTATTTTAATGGCTATATAATATTGCAGTGTTAAATATGCCATAATTTAATCAACCTCTATGATTTCTAATCTCACAATATTGTGAACAAATCTATAAGAAATACCTTTATAACGAAAATTTTTGGATATTATGATTTTTTTAAAATATTCTAGAAACTTGAGATAATCTTAAGAGGAAAATTGCTGTCTTGAAATGTGAGCAAAGTTTTATATATACATATTGCCTCATTACACTGTTTTTTCTGGTAGTTAAAATGGCATCTCATTTTAATTTTCATTTCTTTGGTTAGAAAAAAGGTTGAACATTTTTAAATGTGTTAGCCATTGTCTTCTTTTTGTTAATCCCCATCCTTTGCCCATTTGTCATGGGAGTGATTATTGTCTTCTTACTGCTTTTTATCATTATGAACTCTACTGTTTGATTTGTTACATGTGAATATATTAAAACTTTATTTAAATATAATGCTTGCCCTAACCGGTTTGGCTCAGTGGATAGCGCGTCGGCCTGCGGACTGAAGGGTCCCGGGTTCGATTCCAGTCAAGGGCATGTACCTTGGTTGTGGGCACATCCCCAGTAGGGGGTGTGCAGGAGGCAGCTGATTGATGTTTCTCTCTCATTGATGTTTCTAACTCTCTATCCCTCTCCCTTCCTCTCTGTAAAAAATCAATAAAATAAATTTAAAAATAATAATAAAAATAAATGTAATGCTTATTTTTATGTTTTTATATATCATGGTCTGTCAATCTTTGCCTTATGTTTGCCTTTGGTGATATGATTTTAAAGTCTCAAGATTTTATGCCGTAACCAGTTTGGCTCAGTGGATAGAGCGTCGGCCTGCAGACTGAGGGGTCCCAGGTTCGATTCCGGTCAAGGGCATGTGCCTTGGTTGCGGGCACATCCCCAGTAGGAGGTGTGCAGGAGGCGGCTGATTGATGTTTCTCTCTCATCGATGTTTCTGACTCTCTATCCCTCTCCCTTCCTCTCTGTAAAAAATCAATAAAATATATATTTAAAGTCTCAAGATTTTATAAACATTCACAAACAACTTTATGATAATTTTATGATTTCATATTTTTCAAACATTCACATCTTTGATCTACATGAATTATATTTTGATGTTGGTACACAGCAGGGATATAACCTTGTGTTTTGTTATCTCCAAATAACTAAACAGGCTTTTTTTTTTAATCCTCACCCGATGATAGTTTTCCATTGATTTTTAGGGAGAATAGAAGAGAGAGGGAAAGACAGAGAGAAACATTGATGTGAGAGAAACACATCGATTGGTTGCTTCCTGCATGAACCCTGACCAGGACCCAGGCCAGGGAAGAGCCTGCAACCAAGGTATCTGCCCTTAACCAGAATTGAACCTGGGACCCTTTGGTCCACAGGCCAACACTCTATCCACTGAGCCAAACTGGCTAGGGCCAGGCATATTGCATACCATCCAGGAGAAGGCGTAAATTTACATCCTTTGGAGAGAATAGATATAATAAGTGAAATTTCTCTCATTTGAGAAATCATCCTTATTTATATAAGAGGCAACTATTATTTTACTTTTTCAATTCAGTAATACAATGAATTGAGACTATATCTCATGTATTTTAATTGAATAGAGTGCTTAAATTTTTTTAAGTATTTTTATTTTTATTGAAATAGTATTTCTCATTCCTAAACAATACAGAGTAGCATTCTGGAGATTATCCTTGATATATAGCATTATCTAAAGGTATTTTTTTTATCAACTTCTTAATAAAATATTTTTTGCTTCTCTAGATTTTCAAGCTTTAGTTCTCTCTGTGTATTGTCTAATATTAGTCTTTAAAGGTTAAAAAAAGTGTCTTTGGAATAGATGTTCTGATTTTAAAATAAGTATCTTCATCTCTTTTAGTTATATAATGATTAAATATGGAACACTACATTCCCTGATTACTTGTTTATTATTTGTTTAAATATATGCATTACTTTTTATTCATAATTTAAAATCATGAAAATAAGAGGTAATGAGGGTACTATAAACTTGTACTTTATTTTTTTATAAAATGTTAACAACTTTTTCTATTCATAATAAATTATCAGTTTCAAAGAAGTTGGTTGAACGTGCTCCCCCCCCCATTTAAAATGTTTTTTTTCTGCAATCATTGTAGTTAGTTTTTACACTTGCCAAATTCTAGCGTATGACTATTTTAAATGGGCTACTCTAAGTGATACTTATTGGATTTAAGAGGTTCCATTTCATTGCTCATCCCCATACAGTCATTGGAACTGATATTTATTTTTTTCATTCATTTAAGAAATATTTCTTGCATACCTACTATGTTCCTGGCACTGTTCTGGCTTCTGAGGATACAGCAGTAAGTAAGACAATTTTTCTCTTGTATTTTATCAGAAAAAACAACATATTATTTATTTTTAAAATAATATACACTGAGTACTACTTAGTGTTGCAGGCATGGGTGACAAAAGGTTAAGCTAAGGTTAGCAGAGGCCAAATGTTAGAAGTACATTAAAGAGAGTATGTACTTAAGCCTAATCACAAATAGGAATTCATTGAAGTTTCAAGCAAGAGAGGGCCACAATGAGATTTGCATTTTGGGTAGATCACCTTGGCCAAGGATAAATATGGATTAGCCAGGAGAAAGTTTGGAGGCAATGAAATTGGTTAGGAGACTGACTATTTCCATTATCTTGGCAAGAAATTGTGGTGATATAGAATAGGATAGTGAGTAGAGATTGAAAGAGTAGAGGAAAACCTCAAAATTAGAATCTACTGTACTTGATGGTTACACGTAGTTTCGGGTCACGAAGGAGTCAAGAAGACTTCAGGTTTCTGGCTTGGACAATTAAATGATGGCAGTGCCATTAACAGAGGACATCAGTAAAGGAGCATTTCAATTTGAAACTCTTGAGTTTGAATGCCTGGGAGGACTTCAAGTGGGCCATTGGATGTATAGGTCTGAAACTTAGGAGAAATTAGTTGGCTATATGATGTATGAGCTCAAGTACCCCAAATATGTAATTGAACTCATGGATTGGATAGATAGTCTTGGGAGAATGTAGAAGAATTAAAAGGAGTCCTAACCAGTTTGGCTCAGTAGATAGAGGGTCGGTTTGCGGACTGAAGGGTCCCAGGTTTGATTCCGGTCAAGGGCATGTACCTTGATTGCGGGCACATCCCCAGTAGGGAGTGTGCAGGAGGCAACTGATGGATGTTTCTCTCTCATCCATGTTTCTAATTCTCTACCCCTCTCCCCTCCTCTCTGTAAAAAATCAAAATATATTTTTTTTAAAAAAAGAATTAAAAGGAAAGAGAAGGTGTCTTAAGATAGAGCCCTCAGGAATACCAGCATTTAGGTAAAAGGGGTACAAGGAAGCGGAAACAGGAAGCTTCAGAAAATTAAGAAAACCTTAAGAGTATATCTCCCCACCTACCTATTCTAAAGGCCCATTTATCTTCACAAAGTTATTTCTTTTCCCATAAGTGCCCTTTCTTTCCCACCTTCTAAGAAGTCATTTGTTCTGCTAGAAGGGCACCATATCTCTCCCCATCACCTATTAATACGGTAGATAAGCCTCAAATACTAAGGTCTCCTAGAGTCACATTTCTTTGTGAACTTCTGGCCCATGTATGTAATTAAATCTGTTTTTTCTCTTTGATAATCTGTCTTGTGTTAGCTTAATTTGCAAGTCGCAAATCATTAACTTGAGAGGGCAGAGGAAAAGTTTTTTTTCTCTCTGACAAAGTAAAGACATGTTTGAAACTTATTCTCAGGTGGTTCAGAGAGAAAATAAAGCAGATATGTCAAAATGATAACAATTGTTGAATCCGGATGAAAGGTATGAGGGAGTTCTTTGTACTCCTCTTGAAGAGGGAAAGAGAGCGGATAAAGCAGATATGTCAAAATGGTAACAATTGTTGAATCCCGATGAAAAATACGAGGTAGTTTTTTGTACTCTTGAAAGTTTTGTTTGAAATTATTTCAAAATAAAATGATTTTTAAAAAAGAACCAGCTTCTGCATTTATTGATCACCTCCACCTTCCTTATTTTCTATTTTATTCTATTTCTAATTTCAACACCTTTTTATTTCATAACTTCCTATAAGTGGAGGAATGAGGGATTTGAAAGACAGCTGCTTTGGGGGTTTAGGCAAATTATATCTCCGTATCTTAATTTCATCTTTGCAAGGATAATACCTACAAACCTTTGCTATGTAAACTGAGATAAGAACACAGTAGGCGCTCAATGTTATTTCCTAATATGGTATTCACATGCTTGTTTTACATTTTATGAAGTCTTTCATTATTCCCATGACAACAACTTATTTTATATCACACCATACAATAAGCTAAGAGGTAAGGCTTTTTTATGCATTACCTCTGAATTCTCCCAATAACCTTATAGCAATCATTTTCTCAACCTTGTAGGTTAGGACATTTAATGAAGTTAAATGACGTGGCTCAGGTCACACAGTCAGTAGAAATGCAAGGATGAGAACGCAGGTTCTTCTAGCCCAAGGCTTGTGTTCTTTATGTTACACCGCTATTTGTTATTTCTCCTCAAGTGTTTCTTTTTATTCGTGGTAAACTATACATAACAAAATTTACTATTTTAGCCATTTTGAAGTGTCCAGTTTAGTGGCATTAAGTACATTCGCATTGTTGTGCTACAATCCCCGCTATCCCTCTCCAGAGCTCTTCATCTCGCAAAACTGAACCTTTATGCCCGTTAAACACTAACTCCCTTTTCCTCTATATCCCCAGCCCCTGACAACCATCATTCTACTTTCTGTCTCTATGAATTGGACTACTCTAGGGACCTCATATAAGTGGAATCATACAGTTTTTGTCCTTTCGTACTGTCTTATTTAACTTGGCATGATGTTTCCAAGGTTTATCTTTTTGGTAGCATGTGTCCTACTTAAGTTTTATAAATATTTGTGCCCATGACATTCACCTATGACCTCATGTGTCTGATTTCCTTTCCTGGTTTATAACTTCCTTGAGGGCCACCGTCATAATGTCTAGTTCCTAACAGTACTCAATGAGCTCTCTTGTGAATGGATATGGGATACTCTAAAGTGGAAAACGACCCCTTCTTATGCTTGTACTAGTACATTCCAAGTTTACTCCTATTCTCAGCTATTGGAGAGCAAGAGATAAATGAGCATAATTGCTCTGTACTATTGCAATGGGAGACAGGCAGAACTTGAGTTTCCACATGTTGCAAGCATGGCAGCACGTGCATTTTAGGCACATAGAGAAAAAGGTCTTCTCTTTTAGTGCAAGTTTGGCAATGTTTTTCTCCTCCTGAGGAAAATAAAAGTGACTCATCACATTATGGTAAGAATGAACTTATCAGATGATTGCTCATCAGCCTTCGGTGTCCTGTGAGTGCGCTGGAAACGCATTTGCATTGTCATACTATTTGATCATTACATAATTCATGGAAACATTCAAGGATAAAAGGAGAAGTTGAACAGGAAATCTTTGGGGTCTGGGTTTTAGCCTTCTGCCCACTTTGACTTGAAGAAGGTGGCGATTTTGAGTCCCTTCCCGCTAACACGCCCAGGCCTCCCCCTCTAGGAAGCAGCAGAGCTTCAAGGGTAAAACTGGCTTTGGAGCCAAGCAGGGAATGTGGCCAAGTCAGGAGCAGCCCCAGGACACAAAGGTCTTCCTCTCCTCGTCTGGCAAGAGCTGTTGCTGGACCACATGCCACCATCCCACTCCTGAAGCAGAACATTCGATGAGCGCCCGAGAAGCAGAAGCCACCTCTCCCAGGAAGAAAGGCTATGCACCAGAGGAGGTGCAACCCAAGGGATTCAGCCACGTGCCCCTGAGCCACGCAGGACCTCTAGCACGCTTTGGAGCAGCGGTCGCCAACCTTTCGGACTTCACGGACCACCAGTGGTCCGTGGACCATCGGTTGGTGACCGCTGCTCCAAAGGTTTCCTTAAAGTGATGGTATGAAATAACTGAATGCAACCTGAAAAGCAAAGGTATTACACTTACTAACTGATTTCTCTTGGTGTGTCTGCAAAAATGCCATTGGGGCATCTTTTTTAACATTGCGATCTCTGTGGAGATAAAGCAATACACGCGATTTTATTTTATTTTAAATCTTTAATTTCTTTATTGGTTAAGGTATTACAAATGTGTCTTCATCCCCCCATTAACTCCCAACCTCCCCCACACACTCATGCTCTCATCCCCCAATACACACGATTTTAAAAGATTACCCCTACTAAATGGAAATCAAGCCGGCTTTTATTTTAGCGACCTACGTAATAACCTTAACCTACTAGTTTTATTTGGTATAATTTTTTTCTCATACTGAATTGGGTTTCTTGAAGCTCATTTTCTTTTTCTTTTTAATCCTCACGCAAAGACATGCTTAGAGAGAGGGAGAGAGATCAATGTAAAAGAGAAACATCGATCAATTGTCTTCCGTACGTGTCCTGACCAGGATCGAACCTGCTACCTAGCTATGTGCTTTGATTGGGAATCAAACCAGTAACGTTTTGGTGCACAGTACGATCTTAACCAACTGAGCCAATCTGACTGAGTTTAAAGCTCAATTAAAATTTTCAAATCAAAATAGGAAATACAGAGAAGAGGCAGCTATTAGAGTGCTCTTAGAACGTTGGTAATATCACAGGTTTTTTGACTGAGGAGCCGTCTCCTAAAATATGAGTTGGCATACACTTTTGGTTACCTACCCAAAAGCCATTTATCTTTCTCTTTTCCCTTCTAGCAAGGTCTGTTCCCCATAACAGATGCTAAAAATGCCAGATACTCTCTCCCCCTACTCTCCAGATACTCTCTCTCCCACTCTCCTTGCGTGTAGGGCTGGCCGTGTGCCCAGGTCTGGTCAATGAGCCTTTCAGCAGCACTCCTTCTAGAAAGATTTTCCATCCTGATGAAAGCAAGCTATTCAAGAACTTTCTTTCCCACCTCTTCCTTCCTGACTTTTTCATAGGCTTTGGGAGCTGTGGAGGCCTTATCGCAGCCATTAAGCGGCAGACAAAGGCGAATGTGTTGAGGCTGGCAACATACACGGATGAAAAAAGTCTGGCTCACCGGTGCCACTGGTTAGCCTGGGATGACCACCTACCTCTCAACTTCTTGTTAGGCAAGACCATAAAACTCCCTGTTTTTAGTTGAATGCTATTCACAACTAAAAGTATCTTAACTGACCTAAGGAGATTTTTAAATACAGTCCAGGAGAAAACTATGTTATGCCAAATATTTACTAATTTTCCCTCAGATATTGGGAGGGCATGTTATGGAGCATAAGCATATGAGAAAATCCTAGTAACATTGGGATAAATGGAGGCTCCAGGATAGAGCCCCAAGCGTTGCCCTAGCAACACCTCAGGTATTACAGTGTTGGAAAGAGGTGTTTATTGTGTAAGAAAAAGGACATGCTATAACAGTGAAGATACATGTTGGGGGGAGCAGGGGAAAATTTAGCCAAATTTATTGACACAATTATTAGAATAGAATCGAAAATAATTGGCTTAAATTTAAGGGCAAAGATAAGACTGCCAATCTTTATTAGTGAAGGTTTTTCTTAAGGATTTTAATTCAAATGTGGCATTCATTCTGATTGTAATGAGAGTTTTACGTTGTCCTATTTGAAATGCCATGTGAATCTTCCAGATTGAAAGTAGAATTCATAAGCAAAGCAGCTTTGAAATTGTTTCCGTAACACCTTACAAAACTCAGACAGGTGACCTTGCATTTTACTTAATAAAACAGAAAAAGCCATTTGGTGATAAAATATAGTTATTCACGGGTAACCACATAATGAATAAACCCATTTTGCTAGAAAACTATCGTCATTAAAATTTATATTTACTGCAGTTTATATGGAAGGAAGTTACACATTTGGTTTACAGATTTGATACACTGTGCTTAGCAATTTTACTCTCCCACTTATTTGCTGAGATAATACACTTTTCTCAAAATGTTACAATATTATTGAAAAATGAAATTAACATGAAAAGTATATGTTAAAGACTGTTAGTGTCCAGGTGTTCCATCTTTTCCATCTGTCATTCATTTGGGTATAACCAGAGCTTATTAAATAGAATGAAATATACCATATGTAACATACCAATGGTTCTCAACTGGGATGACTGTATCCCCCAGGGAACATTTGGCAATGTCTAGAGACACTTGTGATTATCACAACAGGTGTGCCAGTGGTATCTAGTAATTAAAGGCCAGCAATGCTACTAATTATCCCTAAATGCATAGCCCCCCCAAAACAAAGAATGATCCGGTGAACAATGTCAATAGTGTCAGGGTTGAGAAACTGGTCCACACTGAGCACCTTGATGTTTAAAATATAACACAAACTGGTTCTTTTTCATTAGAATTCCTAGAAAAAAAAGACTAGATCATCATTTTAAAGTCCTCTCAACAATTTCTCAGGGGAAGCATTGATCCCTATAAACTGCAACACACTAGGTTGAAGTCTAGGTAGTATGTATTATTTGTTTTCTATTAGAAATTTCTTCTTTAGATGTTACAATATTTTCTTTCATGCAAAGATAGAACTTAGATGGAGTCCCTTCCTGGAACTCCCTTTTTAATAAAAAAAAATTGTTGTTTAGCCCAGCCATGGCTCAGTGGTTGAGTGTCAACCTATGACCGGAGGTCATGGTTCAATTCTTGGTCAGGGCACATGCCTGGGTTTCAGGCTTCATCTCCCAGTGTGGGGCATGCAAGAGGCAGCCAATCAATGATTCTCATCATTGATGCTTTTATCTCTCCCTCTCCCTTCCTCTCTGAAATTAGCGGAAATATATATATATTTTTAAATTGTTGCTTATTTGGTCTGACTGAAGGTGAAGGGGTTTAGAGCATGCCTCCCCAAGATGTACCATTGTGACATGTGATTTGAGTTGAAGGGAATCAAGACCCTGTGGGCTCAAGACTAACTGTTACCCCTGCCTTAAAGAATTTAAAGTGGGGCTTTCCCCATAATAAACATTATCACTGGAAATAAATTTTAGGACCCAGCTACAGAGCAAATTTCTAATTATTGAACATCTGATATTCTGATACCAACCTTCCTCCTCTTTGAAGCCCCGGGCACCTTACCTCATCTTTAGCTGAGAATGTCATATATACCTCATTTTTCCTTACTGTCTATGAACCTCTTATGTATGTGTGGTTCACTATATGTACATATGTAATTAAATTTGTTAATTTTCTCTTGCTAATCTCTTTTATGTCTATTTGATTTTTAGACCAGCCAGAAGAACCTAGAAAGGTAGAGGAAAATTTGTCCCTGCCCCAGTGGTGAATCTGAACTTTACTAACATTGCAAAGAGTTCTCCCCAAGGTGTGGATCATATGTGTGAGTTTGATATAAATTATATGGTTATAAGAAAGTCACTTAAAAAAAAAACGTTTTGTGCCCCAATATTTCCCTGTCTATAGAATAGAGACTTACCTTGTGTGTAGAAATAATGTCAGAACATTTGACTTGGAAAGAAAGTCACCGTCCAGCCCTGACTGGTTTGGCTCAGTGGATAGAGCATCGGCCTGTGGACTGAAGGGTCCCAGGTTTGGTTCCGTTCAAGGGCATGTACCTTGGTTGAAGGCACATCCCCAGTAAGGGGTGTGCAGGATGCAACTGATCGATGTTTCTCTCTCATGGATGTTTCTAGCTCTCTATCCCTCTCCCTTCCTCTCTGTTAAAAATCAATAAAATATTTTTTAAAAAAGAAAGTCACCATCCAAACCTAAGATAGAAGGTAAAAACCACCATTTTCAGGTTAACCTTTCTGTTTTGCTTTTCAGCATCTGTGCCGTACTGAGAGCATGAAAGTCAGTCTGTCTGTGGTTGACTGGAGAGCATTATGCTAAGTGAAATAAGCTAGTCAGTGAAAGAAAAATACCACATGATCTCACTCATTTATGGATAATAAAGACCATTATAAACTGATGAACAAAAATAGATACAGAGGCAGAGCTGCCTCGAACAGACTGTCAAACTACAGTGGGAAGTCCGGGGAGAGTTGGGCGGGGGTAAGAGATCAACGGAAGGACTTGTATGCATGCATATAAGCACAACCAATGGACACAAGACACTGGGGGGTAGGGGAGGCAGGGGGAAGGTCAAGGGAGAAAAAAAAGGAGACATATGTAATACTCTTTGTAATACTTTAAGCAATAAAACAAAATTAAAAATATATATGTATATATTTTTATTAATTTTAGCAAGGAAGGGAGAGAGATGGAAACATCAATGATAAGAGAGAATCATTGATCAGCTGCCTCCTGCACGCCCCCTGCTGGAGATCAAGCCCACAACCCAGGCATGTGCCTTTGACCACAATCGAACCCAGAACCTTTCAGTCTGCAGGCCGAAGCTCTATCCACTGAGTCAAACCAGCTAGGGCATGTAATTTAAATGTCTTTTCTTTTTTTATTGAGAGTTGGCAAACCTGTTTTATGTCTTTGAAAGTCTGGGCTGGAACATAGAGAAGGAAATTTATGTTCTTTTCAAAGATCTCTAAAGAAGATTATTCTGCAGTCCATGAGGCTGTTCTAATATAGCCTATAATTTGTCATGATAAGACATGACACATTGCAATGTAGATTGATATAACTAGTTTGGAAAGCAATTCAACTATTTATCAACTAACCTCAAAAATTCTATGGCCTTCGAGGCAGTAATTTCTTTTCTGGGAATTTATCCTAAAGTAATCATCCTAAATATATACTAGGCTTTTTATAAAGAAATGTTCCTAAAAGTGTTTTACCCCATTGAATAACAGCAAACTACCTAACTATCCAACAACCAAAATATTGGAATGGATAGATTAAAATGACTAACTTGACTCAGTATTATGTCCAAAATATTAAAAATTGCTTTTATAAAAACAAACAAATAAATAAATATTTTTTTAAAAATGCTTTTCGCCCTAGCCGGTTTGGCTCAGTAGATAGAGCGTCGCCTGCGGACTGAAGGGTCCCCAAGTTTGGTTCCAGTCAAGGGCACATGCCTGGGTTGCGGGCTCAAACCCCACTAGGGGGTGTGCAGGAGGCAGCCAATCAGTGATTCCCTCTCACCATTGATGTTTCTCTCTCCCTCTCCCTTCCTCTCTGAAATCAATTAAAAATATATATAATTTTTAAAATGCTTTTACAGAACACATGATAACATGGGAAAATATTTTTGTTAAAACATAAAACAGAATATGCCCTGGCTGATGTGATCCAGTGGTTGGAGCATAGACCTGAGCACTGAAGGGTCAAGGGTGTATACCTGGGTTGAAGGTTCAATCCCTACTACAGTTGGGGTGAGTACAGGAGGCAACCAATCAATGTGTTTCTCTCACATGGATTCCTCTCTCTCCCTCTCCCTCCCTCCCTTCTTCTCTCTCTAAAAATCATTAGAAAAAATATTCTCAGGTGAGGATTAACTATTTGTATATATACTAGAGGCCCAGTGCACGAAATTCATGCTCTGGTAGGGTCTCTAGTGGTTGCTGGCTGCCGGCCAGGGCCTCCCTCCCTTCCCCTGGCCAGCCTCACCGCCTGGTTGAACTCCCAGACGAACTACCGGTTGAGGGGACAATTTGCACACTATGCTTTTATTATATAGGACTAGTGGCCCAGTGCATGGATTCATGCACATTGAAAGAAATTTAATTAGAAGAAATATTTTAATATCGCTATTCACCCTTTCTCTATAATGGAAGTGTCAACCAAATTCACTACCGACAATGACAGATCGAAAGACACATGTGCAATTGGTGCCAGTGAGAGCTTTATATGTATTGTTCATGCACGAGTCAACTTAGCCTTTTTATTTTTTATTTTTTTATTTTTAAAAGGGGAGGAGGAGGAGATCCAACTTAGCCTTTTATAGATATACAGTGGGGCCTTGACTTACGAGTTTAATTCATTCCAAGACCAAGCTCGTTAAGGAGCTCGTTAACTCAAATTACTCTGTCAACTCAATGCAAAAAATCAGCTGAGAGACAGCTGGTATCTCAAAAAACTCGTTAGTCGGGACACTTGTAAGTCAAGGCCCCACTGTAGAATAAACTTGCTTAATTAGACCTGCTTTCTGATTTAGTTAAACTTTTTCCAGCCCAGTGAAACACCCCAACTTCTCTTTCAAGTAATTGTCAGCAACATAGCAGTAAATATCAACACAAAGCAGATTATTATTGTATATCATGCAGGGAGAACCAAGGGTAAAATATTTAACTGCAGCAGTGTTTGACTATATTCTGTGCAGTGAGAAAACGTGAAGTCATTTTCAAGGTCCACCATTTCTACTTTTCAGTCGGGTCAAGTTTCTCAATTTTCTAAATCTCTGTTTTCCTGCTAATGAAAAGAAAATAGGACTCTACCAAGTCTCCTGTCTACCTACTCCAGGACTTCTGTGAGGATCAAATGAGATGAGGCATGGGAAAATACTTCACAGACATTTGGTTAAAGTGTGAAATGTTTGCATCTGGCTGTAAAGCAAATTGTGTTCCTGGGCTGAAAAAACTCCAAGGAGGCTAGTCGCTAGTGAGAGGAAGCCGGGAGTTGCTACATGACATCATTACCCGGTGCCCACAGCAACTGTTTCCAGGCTGGGCTGAGCTGTGGGCCACATTTCGCACCATGGGGTCTCAGCAGCGTTGGCTGCGATTTGGTGGGCTGTTGTTCTGGGGTGGTGACAGGGACTGTGTCCCACTTGGGGGAAGCTGAGTGTTGTTTTGTTGGCACCAGGTCTGTGGTGCCGTTTCTTTGTAAATGGTCAGTGCGTGTCATGGCAGCTCCTGCATTGAGCATCTGCCCCCTGGGGGTCACTGCACATCATAGCGACTGGTTGAGTGGTCAGAGGGACACTTAGCATAGTAGCCTTTTATATAGAGAGATGTGGATTATTAGTTAGCCAGAAGAACTTAGAAGGTAAGTGGAAGGAAAATTATTTTTCCTCCCCACTAGCTTATCTGCACTTACAGAAATTCTTCCTTAACACCCATAGAAATTCCTTCCTTCTATTCATACAATTATTCCCCTTCTCTTTCTCATAAATATCCTTCACCTTCGCTTTCTAATTGGAACACTATTTGGGTATCTGAATCAGTGCTAAGAATAGTTACTTTTTGGGATCTCAAATAAACACTTGTTGCCTCTCACCTTGACTTTTTTATCTTTAGGTTAACACCTAATTGTCTAATTTTTTTACTATGAAAAAACATTCACATACAAAGAGATGAGCCATTAGAAGAAAACACGATGCGGTGTCATCTTTAGAAGAAATATCTTGGATGAATCACTTCCCTTCATTAAAACACCTGTCTCAGATAGGAGAGGCTAAGCTCTGTTGTGGTAACAAACAAGCCCAAGGAACACAATGTTTTCCTATTCATGCTACATGTCCGTCACAGGTCATCTGGAAGCTCCGCTTCTCATAGGGACTCAGAAGCCAACATTTTAAACTGTGCCAGCTGTCACATCAGAGGGAAAAGGAGCTCTGGAAAGTTGTACATTGGCAGTGAAATGCTCCACAATTAGTTCTATGGTCCTAATCCAAACCAAAGGGGCCCAGAAAGTATGCAGAACAGATTATATATTTGGTGAATGGCACCTAATAACACAGCCTCAAAATATAGTAAGCAAATATTTGAAAAACTCTAAGGATTCGTGAACAAATCTATGATCCAAGTGGTTGTACTTCTGGTACCTGCTAATGGAGTCTGTAGCCATCTTGATCTTGTTAGATATAAGTGTTGTAGAAAGCATACAGATATGTCAGGTAGAGACCAGAAATCACAAGGAAATACAATAATGCTGTTTGTGAAATCAAAAAGTAATAATGCATTTGTTGAGTGTGTCTGGCAAAAAGAGGAGCATGCAATACATACATAGGTGGAAACCTTTTTAATTTACTCACATTATACTCAGCTGTGCTAAAAATGTTGTTTTCTTATTTCACTAAGTCCGCTTTGATTTGCCTTTTACAAGCTCCCAACTTCTAGGTAGAAGTTCAGGGAGGGGACAAGATAGAGTCCAATTTATTAATCTCAGTTTAATCCCATAGTTTAAAATGTCTTTGTAGTTTTAAAGTTTTTACTTGTATGACTCAGTTAAGTGCTCAACAGGTAAGCATTCTGCCCCTCCCTCTGGTGCTCTCCAAGAAGGCACCTGGGAGTTGGAGGGAGGGGTATGGTTCGAGACCTCATAGTAGCAAAGGGCAGATGTTAATCCTCCCAAAGAAAAGCAGTATCCACATCTGCCCCCTACTCTCCCCAGCTTGCCCAACAGCATAGCTAACATACTTCCTGCCCTAGTACTTTGACCTGGAAGGAGGAGATCAGGACAACTGTGTCTTGAAACGCCCCCCACCCCCCCGCCCCAGACTCCATTCCCCCTCTCTTTTCCCCACAGCTGAGTCCAAAAGTGGGGGGACACTTTCCCCTCTCTTCTTTACAGCCTGGGGGGCCTCCTTTCTATTCTGCACACAGGGCCTATGTATTAAAAAGGAAGCTTTGTTACTTAGAAATCCCTTTTCCCAAAAAAGCCTGAGCTTTATGTACATCGTCTTCTTAAAAAGGGATCAAGGAAATCAGCTTTGACTGATGAATGGCCGCTCTGCTCAGGGAAGCACCTGCCTGTCCTTTCTTTCCTGGGAC
This sequence comes from Myotis nattereri, assembly GCF_964212035.1. Lineage (NCBI taxonomy): Eukaryota > Metazoa > Chordata > Mammalia > Chiroptera > Vespertilionidae > Myotis > Myotis nattereri. The sequence goes on from NC_138078.1 coordinate 13,409,245, forward strand.
AATAAGCTTGATGAATCTGTCAGAAGGCTACCAGGAAATAGGATTTAAAGGGTGGAATCAGAATGCATTGGTTTAATTCTTATAAAATGTGTTCCCCAGAGAGGTGAAATTAGATGAACCAAAGTAATGAGATTCATTTTCTTTGGTGCCTTGTGAGAGACATGTCTCTTCTTCATACTGACACAGTATAATTTTCAAAACACAAGCCTAATGAAAATATAGACTGAGTACATGTCACAGGTTTTCTGCATTAATGAGGGAACCAGCAGTATAGTAAATCTGGTACAAAGAGAATGAAAAAGACAAATTTATATGTTCAAAAGGGGAAAACATGCTGAAGTAAGTTTGTTAAATTAGAAGCAAAACAGCCAAAAAAAAAAAAAAAACATAACCTCTGGGGTTATCTCTTCCCTTGCACAGGACAAGTTAACATGTCTGAGCCTTAATTAGGCAGCAGGGCATTCCGCTAGAGAGCCGAAGAATCCTTGGGTGGGCCTGTTAGATAAAGGCCTTTAATAAAGTTTAGTCCAACATTGAAAGGACAAGCAATCACCCTTTGCCTTGTTTCCAAGTGTTGGGTAAGTTTTCTTAACATAATCAAACATTGCATATATCCCACCCACCTTGACAGACATACAACCCAGGCTGGTGAGAACCGATGGAATGGATGAATTTATAAAGACCCCAGGGAAATAATAGAGGGGGTGTTTAAAGCAAGTCCAGGTTTCTGCCTTAGAATGGCTATCTTTAAAAATGTGAAATTGTGATGATGTTCCAAAACTAGAGATTTTAGAGATATTTATTATTCACAAATTACCTGTTCCTTAGAATCATAATCTAGATAGATTTAATTAGGCCTAAATGATTCCATTACTAAAGCAAATTAATGGTTTAATGAAACCATATGGTTAAATGAAGCCATAGAGGCATGTGATAATTATTTTTCAATCGGCATAGGTTACGTAGTTTACCATCACCCATGAAATGTATCCTTGCCTATTTGGTTACTGAAGTGACAAACATTATTTCATCGATAAGGCATACTCAGAGTTGGCTTAAGTTTAAGGAATTTTGGCACCGTCTACATGGAAACCACTTTCCAACTGACAGTACTTTCCAAGACAGATTTTTTTAAAATCTCATCATAGCAGCTCATTTGTAATACCATCCTCCCTATTCACATGGTTTTTGAAGTATCCTCTTGGTTAGAGGGAAATCAAAGAAAATGAATATTATAAAGGAACAAAGCCTGCTCTGATGAGCAATTTCCCCATGGAATTTCGTTTTCTGAGTAGAGAGTAAGATCATCTGATTAAAAAGGTCCAATTTTCTGAACCTTTCTATTGAAGTCTATTCTGTGTAACATGAGCATGTTTCCACATCAAGGTTATTCAGCCTTGGAAAACACCAGAACTCACACAAAGCTTGTCCTTAGAAGCTGAAGAAATCTAAGACCCTGCATGATTAGGGCAGAATGAGAAATCTAAAGGTGTTGCTCACAGACTGCTTGGCCATGTTTTTTTTTTTCCCCTGCAAGAAAGCAAAGAAACATTCGAGAAAGCATTGTAACTCAAAAGCATGACCAAAGCTAAGAAATTTAAGTAACCGTGTCACAGAAACATGGGAACATAGATTCTGTTGGCTAATCCAAATAGATAATTAATCATGTTCCTGACAGTGTGGAATGCAGATTAGCCAGCTATTTTCAGAAACTTTAGCAGGCAGGCTGAATGTTTTGAATACTGGAATCTGGAGTGGCTTTGAGTAGCTGTTCAGTCAATGATTCTGAAATCTACAGATTTCTTAGACCAGTAAAACTTCAAAATCATGTTGAAGACTAACATAGTGTTAGCATTTTTATTTTGCCAAATAATAATGTTGGGAGGAAACCTTACTATCTATAATTACCAGCATTTTATAAAAGATACAGTTTCACATATTCTTTTTTTAATAGTTCATAATTGGATTTACCAGTGGATTTGGGGTCAAGATACCTTTGGGTAGCCTAACTTCTTTAACAAATCTTTCTTTAGTGACTAATAGGCACATGAAGTACTTGACATCCATGACTGATCAAAACAAATGCTACTCCTGAGACAGGTGAATGTGACATTGCTAGCCTTTGGCTTTAGATAGGAGTTTTGTTTGTTAGGATAATCTTCTCCTAAGGAGGATTTTTGTTTTCAAACAGAGAGGAGACAGATTTAAACACTGACCAAATTCTGACTGAGGCATATGTTCTGTTTTCATCTGCCCTTTGGACAAGATTCAAATCAAATTCCCTTAATACCTATTGCTAAGAATTCTGATGTAGGCTTTGGGGCAAAATTTCTCAAATTTAAGTCTTCATAATTATAGGCTGAGAACCTATCAAAAGTACATATTTCTGCGGTTGAGTGCCATGGTTTCTGAATGAAGTCTGAGATGGAAGCCCTGGAATCTCAATGTTTAGCAAACGTGACATGTGACGTTGGTGCACACGGTCCATGAACCTAATCTTGAGAAACATTGTTCTAGGAACTATAAAGAAGTAACACTTCCAATTTAGTAATGGCACACTAGCTAGTTCAGATCAACCTTTCTGCTGAACATAATGTATTAAACATCTTTTTAAAAGTGCAGTCTCAAAAGCTAACAAAAAAAACCTGATAAATTACTAGGATGAGATCCAGAATGGAAATCCACAGGGGATGAGCCTGGCACACTAGACCGTTTTGCCTTGGAGTCATTAGCTAGTCCGGAAGAGATAATTGACAGGGTGAGCTGTCTTTTTAGCAACCTCCTGGGATTAGGGAGACAAGAGTCAAATCAAGGCATGATAAGGGCGGAGACCCAGTAAACCATTCCAAGTTTCATATGCACATACCTATTAGGAGTAAGGGTGAACTAGAAATGGCTCCTTTAGAAAGTTTCAAATCTTGATCTTGAACTAAAGTAATCCTGGAAAAAAACCAAAGAACATCTTTAGAGGAAGATTACATCAACCTAGGCATTGAATTATTTCTACAAATATTTTTTCATGTATAATGTCCAGCACACAAAGTCTTAATGAGAAACAGAAAACCATAAGCAAGAGCCACTAGGAAAAATAAACAACAAAACAGACTCAAAGAGACTCCAGCCAGATACTGGGTAAATCTCCCTTGAAGGTAGGTGTGGTCTTATGATCAAGTTTGGACCAAAGGGATGTTAATAGAATTGATGTGTATTTATCTCCCTAAAGATGAAGCGGCTTGCCTTGATTTTTCCCCCACCAGCTTGGAAATGGCAATAATTGGGACAATTCCTTGGGCCCTAACAGTGATGCTGAGGATGGCAGAGCTGCCCATCAGCCAAGATTACTATATGTCCTCATGAAACAGAGCTGCCCTGCAGGCCCTGGACTATTATATAAGGAAGAAAGAAACTCCAATCATATATAAACTATTGTACTTTGGGGTTCCTTTGCAACAACAATTTTGCCTGTACCCTAATGCATAGATGTGTTATGGAGTAACACAAAGGAGAGTTAGGAAGGTGGCAGTGAGGAGGAAGAAGTTGGTGTAAGCCTCAATAGCAAGGTCAGCGGTCAGGACTTGAGGGGCTAGGTAAGGTGAAGCAGTGCAGAAGGACCGAGTAGATGGTGGTAATGGGGAAGCCAATGAAATGGCTTCAGTTACCTCGTGTGATGTTTATAATTCTGTATTTCCAGGCATACCCTTCTACAGAATTCCAGGCCCATATTTCTAAGGGCTGGCCAGAATTTCTCTCTGTAGGTCAAGCAAGCTCCTCAAACTCAACATTTCAAAACTTAGCTTTCTTCCCCAGAGAGCCTTTTCTTTTTCTTGTATTGCCTGTTCTTATTAAGAACTCCACACCCTTCAATATAACCCTTCACTCAGTTGTCCTAAACTAGGATCCCCAATAATTCTTCCTTCGTCACCACTCCCAATTTCTCTTAAAGGCCGTCTCCTGCCGTTCTTTCCATTCGTTTCTCTATTCCCATTGCCAGTACCTTGGCTCATGTCTCCATTATCTCTTTTTTTTTTAAATATATCTTTAGTGACTTCAGAGAGGAAGAGAAGGGAAAGAGAGATAGAAACATCAGTGATGAGAGAGAATCATTGATTGGCTGCCTCCTGCACAACCCCTAATGGGGATCAAGCCCGCAACCCAGGCATGTGCCCTTGACCGGAATCGAACCTGGGACCCTTCAGTCCGCAGGCTGATGCTCTATCCACTGAGCCAAACCAGCTAGGGCTCCATTATCTCTTATCTTAAATGTTGCATTATGTTCCTTTTTCACTGAGCTCTCTGATTTCCCTTACGCTTTACATTGCTCTCAGGACTGTTTTTTCAAAACACAAACTTGACCATGCCACTTCCTCCCGTTTCCTATAAGCCAAAGAGCTTAAACTCAGTATATATCCGGTCCCCTCTGAACCCATATCAAGCCCCTCTGTGTGCTGTGGGCCCTGAGCCCACTGGGCCTTGGCAGTGCCCTCTGCCTGGAATGTCCTTGTCCTCTCCTTACTTAGTGAACTGCTACTCAGCCTTCAAAACCATTCCAATATGACTCATTGGAAAACTTTCCCAGAACCTTCTACCTTAGTTGCTTAGTTATTCCCACCTCAGTATCTGATAACTGAATGAGTGAATTAAAGTATTAATAAATGACACACCCAGCAGAAGGGCAGAAAATTTCAGAAGTATAGAATTTTACAACCAAGAAGGGAACTTTGAGATTTTAAAGATCATCTAACTGTGTTTACAGATGAGGTTCAGAAAAGTTAAATGACTTTCCCAGGATTAGACAGCAGAGCTGGAATAAGATGGGCTTCCTGGTTCTGTTTCTGGGGCTTTTTCTTACATTTTGCAGTGAAAGTATTAAAGAATGATTTCTAAAGAAGGGTTTGTTTGAAAGGTTGAGTTTAAAGGTTTGGCTGTTTCAGCTTGTGGACTAGGTGGTGGTACTTGAGGGCAGATAAAAAATGATCAAAATGTCTTGTAACAGAGATAATTATCTAAGCTGTGAACTATTTTGCCAGAGGGATGGAAAGAAATCCTGTGTACACACCAGTGTGAGCACTGACAATAGTGTTCAGTCCAAGAGCTCAACACATTTTTTTTAAGGGCCCAGGGGCCCTTTCAGTTTGGCTTTTCAAAATGTTGTTTTTGAATGTATAAAACATCGTAAATAAGAATACAAAGGAAATCAATTATATGAAAACATGGTTACCAAGGTATTAAATGTGTGCTACATGTACTTCTCTATTTGATCTATTAAATAACAAGATCTAGCAGCAGTCTAATAACTACCATGCTTTTTAAGTGGCAATGAGTATGAATTATATTTTAAGATAGCAATAATTGTCATGTGATATGAAAGTATTTGTGATTTCTCTTAGTGACAAGGCATAGGTCCTGCTAACATGACCATAGTTTGATACTTATATTTGCAATGAAGGAACCACTTCTGTTAGAGATCAGTGAAAATGGAGAGGAAATGGTTTTCAAGTTCACTGATCTCCTAAACCCAGGTTGAGAATCCCTGGCTTAGTCTAATCTCTTTATTTTAATGATGAAGAATCTTTTATCTGAATTATGTAAAATGATTTCAAAGGAAACCATTGATGGAGTCTATAAAATTGTCATCTCTCAACTCAGCATACTTTCCTCAAGGAGCTTGGGCTTAAAAACAAAGAATTAGAAAAGGGAGGTTGCTTTTTTGTGTGTAGGGTACTTGACTATATTCTTTTTTTAAAAAAATTGATTTCAGAGAGGAAGGGAGAGGAAGAGAAAGACAGGAACATCAATGATGAGAGAGAATCATTGATCCGCTACCTCCTGCACGCCCCCCACTGGGGATTGAGCATGTGCCCTGGCTGGGAGTCAAACCTGTGACCTCCTGGTTCATAGTTCAATGCTCAAACACTGAGGTATGCCGGCCCAGCTTGACTATAATCTTTAATTGCAGCAGAAAAGACACTGGGGAACTCAGAGCTGATAGTAGGAGTCCTCCTGAACCAGTTTACATTCTGAACAACAAAGATGGCCAAGCTACTCAAAGGGGCTAAGAAATTTTAAAGAAATTCTCTTCTATAGTACTAAAGAACTGTTTTAAAAACATTTCTGCTTTCTGCACAGTGTCCCTGGTCTCTAAGTCCTGCTTGGTGCAAAGGGCTTGGGGAGGAGAGATCCTATATAATAAACCCCTAATATGCAAATCGACCAAACGGTGGAACTACCAGTTGCTATGACATGCACTGACCACCATGGGGCAGACACTCAATGCAGGAGCTGTCCCCTGATGGTCAGTGTGCTCCCACAGGGAGAGCACCACTCAGTCAGAAGCCAGGCTCATGGCTAGCAAGTGCAGCAGAAGCAGCGGGAGCCTCTCCCACCTCTAAAGCAGCGCTAAGGAACTAAGCTGGCAGGCAGACATCCCCCAAGGGGGACTGTGAAAGGGCACAGACTGAGTTGAGGTGACCTCCCCCCCGTGCATGCACTGGGCCTCTAGTATAAGAATAAAACCTAAATTAGTATCTCAGTAAATTATCATGCACCATACCAAGAACAAGAAAAAAGACAACATGATTAATTTTTGAATAAGTGGCAACAATAGGAAGTATCCATATTATATATATATATATAGTTATATACCCGAAAGTAATGCAATGTTATATGTCAATTATATCTCAATTTAAAAAAGAAGCCCTAACTGGTTTGGCTCAGTGGATAGAGCGTTGGCCTGTGGACTCAAGGGTCCCAGGTTCGATTCCGGTCAAGGGCATGTACCTTGGCTGCGGGCACATCCCCAGTAGGGGGCGTGCAGGAGGCAGCTGATCAATGCTTCTTGCTCATTGATGTTTCTAACTATCTCTCTCCCTTTTTCTCTGTAAAAAATCAATAAAATATATTTTTTTAAAAATAAAAAAGAATAATGTTGACTATTGGTTTGGGATACAAATTCACCTGAATTGTATTCTGGTTATTTTTAATTTGACTTTTTAAGAGAATACATTTTGTAGGGTGTGGAGTCAGGCTCTAAAAGATTTGTTAAACCAAATAATTGACTAAATATGGCAAAACAACTTGAAGTCATGTCTCGATGGTTAATTTATGATGCCCCCTTTGTCATGTATTCGATTATTATATGGAGTGTACTTCTTGAGTATATAATGCTTCCCTTCTTGTGCCTCTCCATCCATGTGCTAGTACATCTCTGAAATTTGGGTCATTTTAATAATAATAATAATAATAATAATAATAATAATAATAAAGTAATAACAATATATATTAAAAGAAGTATCTGAAAATGCCCTTTTGAAGAACAGAATGCCCAGCCTTGAATTAAACTGGTATCATCTGGAAGTCCTGGGTAGTTGAATCTTTTCAACCATTTTGAGCATGAGCCATGGTAAGAAATAGATTTTTTAATTGGAATTTACCAATTAAGGGGCATGCAGAAGGCATGCATACACATATATGTGATTCAAACAAGTTTCCCCAAAATGGACTTCTCTTAAGTGATGGAATCCACTGACATTATTTTGTCCTATGCCATTCCGTTCCACTCAAAGAAATGCTGGCCAGTGCCCTGCTAGTTATGGCCAAGGACTGAGTTACAATCCAAACTATATAAAAGGCTAATATGCAAATAAACTGAACAGGGAAACAACCAGTAGCTATGACGTGTGCTGACCACCAGGGGGCATGCATGGAACATGGAGGGCGTTGCCTATGGCGGGATGGTGGAGCAGGTGAACAGGGGTGCCAGACCAAGGCTGGTCCCTGTCATTGGGGGCAAGCCTCTGGTGGTTACTGAAAATTCTTTGCACCTGTGTGCTGCAGTCCCACCCCAGCGCTTGCACCTGCTTCTGGCGCTGGCCCTGCTCGCACCCACTGCTGGTGCCTGGCACCTGTCCCGATCACTCAGTGCTATCAGTGGGTGGGAGTGGTGGCTGCCAGCCCCGATCACTCCTGAAAGCTTCTCCACCTCCCCCTGCTCCTGAGGAGTGATTGGGGCAGCAGCTGCCACTTGCACCCGCTGATGGTGCTGGCCCCACTCACACCCACTACTGGCGCCGGCTCCAATCGCTCCACGCCTTCAGCAGGTGCAAGCAGGGCTGGTGGGAGCGGGACGGCCAGCAGACAGGGAACCGGGGTCCGTGGTGGGAGGGGCCAGGTGGGGGCACCAAGACCCGCTCCTGTGCCTACTGCAGCCTCATGGCCCAGAGTTACTTTCAAGGTGCATGAATTTGTGCACTGGGCCCCTACTAGTTTAATAAACACTAAGCTGGATGAACTCTGAGGATTCTCAGATTCTATGATATATGTGGGGATCATATTAGTAACTACAATGTGGCTATAGCTGGTTTGGCTCAGTGGATAGAGCATTGGCCTGCAGACTGAAGAGTCCTGGGTTCGATTCTGGTCAAGGGCACATGCCTGGGTTGTGGGCTTGATCCCCAGTAAGGGGCATGCAGAAGGCAGCCTATCAATGATTCTCTCCCATCACTGATGTCTCTCTCTCTCTCTCTCTCTCTCTCTCTCTCTCTCTCTCTCTCTCCCTCTCCCTTCCTCTCTGAAATCAATAAAAATATATTTAAAAATAAATAAATAACTACAGTATTTAGGAGGAAAATGTTTCCAAGAAATGCTCTTCTTGCCCTAGCTGGTTTTGCTCAGTGGATAGAGCATTGACCTGTGTACTGAAGGGTCCCGGCTTCAATTCTGATCAAGGGCACATGCCTGGGTTGCAGGCTTGATCCCCCAGTAAGGGGCATGCAGAAGGCAGCCAATCAATGATTCTCTCTCATCACTGGTGTTTCTATCTCTCTCTCCCTCTCCCTTCCTCTCAGAAATCATTAAAAATGTATTTTTAAAAAAGAAATGCTCTTCTTCTGTTTTTATCTCCAATTCTTTATTTTGAAAATTTTTTAAACCACAGAAAAGTTCAAAGAATAGCACATTAAAAGCTCTATACCATTCATCAAGATTGACAATTTTACCACAGTTGCTTCTCTCTCTCCAAACACACACACACACACACACACACACACGCATGCACGCACGCACACACACACGTATTTTAAGTTTATTCTTATATTTCCTGAACCATTTGAAAATAAGTTACAGACAACATTTTATCTTCTTTTTTAAACAAATTTTTATTTTTTAAATTTATTTTTTGATGTTTTTTATTTATTTGAGAGAGAGAAAAAAAAAACATAAATTTTTTGTTCAACTTATGCATTCATTGGTTTATTCTTGTCTGTGTCCTGACTGGGGATTGAACTAGCAACCTTAGCATATCTGGACGATTCTCCAACCAACTGAACTACCTGGCCAGGACCTAGAAGTGTTCAATCTATTCTGCCTCCTTTCCATAATTCTAACTACCTTCTCCAACAGTGGAAAACCTGGACTCCATTATTCACAATTTATTTACTTATTTGCTTAATCCTAGAATGCATAGAAAGTAGTTTCAGGCTTGCAAACTCATGCCTATGCAAAACAAGCTTTCTTACTATAGTTCAATATTTAGTATTAGAATGCTTTAGCCAAACGGTATGCAGTCCAAATTCTGGGTATCAAATTACTTGGATTAATGCCGCCTCCCCAATGTGATTATGTTATTTGAAAAAACACTTCAGTTAATGTGTTTGTATTTAATTTTTAAGGTCCTCTCAATTGTTATTTTAAACCACTGAATTCTACGGTGGTTTATCATGCAGCAATGGATAAACCAGACACCATGGTATCGCATCACAAAGCACTTGATGTCAGTTTGTCCCATTATCAGTGATGAAAAGTTGGATCATTTGCTTAAGGTTTTATCTATCAGGTCGCTCCGTTATAATGAATAAGTAATCTGTGGGGTGTCTCACCTTCTTTCTTTAGTGACTCTTGCTACATGAACTTAAGCCCACCATAGCAACAACAATAGAGGAACCCTGCTTCCGAGTTACATTTTCTCTGTTGAAGTACCTGCCTTCATGCCACAAGAATACCGAGAGAAGGTGAGCACCTATTGGCTGATTGCCCAGCGGGTGGGCTCCACAGATGGGAGAGAAGCTGGAAATCCAGCTGTGATGAAAACACTTGATTCTATTTGTAGTTTCACAGCATCTTTGCTTAAAACAGAATGCTGCGAACTCTGTAGGTTTGCCAACTTGTGATTCTGATCTTCAAATTGTGAGATTTGGAAAAAGAAAAAAGCAAAGAGCAGTCTTTTTATTTTAAGCTTTGTGGATGAAGTTAGGATCCGGTGCCCACTGAGAAAGAAGTCTATTAAGGACACTGCTTCTCAATTTCACAGTAATGCGATTGTTTCGTAGCTAGGATGAATGTCCCATTATATAAAACTAGTCAGGTCTATGTTGTCTTCTTGGTTTCATGTCTTTTAAATTCTGCTTTCATCATATTCAATTAAATCATGGTCCTCCTATATCCCAGACTTATAGATGTTCTAGGACAGTGGTCAGCAAACTCATTAGTCAACAGAGCCAAATATCAACAGTACGATTGAAATTTCTTTTGAGAGCCAAATTTTTTAAACTTAAACTATGTAGGTAGGTACATTGGTATTAACTTAATTCGGGTACTCCTAAGCTGGCCTTTGCCAAAAACGTCCTCAATCTGAGGGGTCAACCTCAGCGAACGTACCCCCACTTCTTCTAACGCCACTTCTTCAAAATAGACTCGCCCAGGCCGAAAACCGACTTCTGCGCATGGGCCACGAAGTTTTAATCGCACTGTACATGCGCACCCGCATGTGGTATTTTGTGGAAGAGCCACATTCAAGGGGCCAAAGAGCCGCATGTGGCTCACGAGCCGCGGTTTACCGACCACTGTTCTAGGATGAATGCCACATAGTAGGGGCCTAAGTGTGTACATGCATGGAAAAAAAAGAATACATGGGATTCCCATTCTTTCATTCAATCCTCACATAGTTATAGCATGCCCATTCTTCCTGTCATATGCAAGGTCTTATCTTAGGCCAGTGATAGCGAACCTATGACACGCGTGTCAGAGGTGACACGCGAACTCATTTTTTTGGTTGATTTTTCTTTGTTAAATGGCATTTAAATATATAAAATAAATATCAAAAATATGTCTTTGTTTTACTATGGTTGCAAAGATCAAACAATTTCTATATGTGACACGGCACCGGAGTTAAGTTAGGGTTTTTCAAAATGCTGACACGCTGAGCTCAAAAGGTTCGCCCTCACTGTCCTAGGCAGTGAACCACAGATGTTAATAAAACATCTCCAGCTTCAAGGGCTCACAGGCTAGAGGGGAAAGAGAAGGATAAACAATGAATTCTAAAACTCAGGGTGGGTGGCAGGCACAGATAGAAATAAATATGCGCTGAGTTTATTGTCCTCGTTGTCCTATTTATAAGGCATTGCCTGTGTTTTTTGCAGGTTTAATGACTTTATTTGACAATCAACAGTTAGTTCTCATCTACACAAACCGTTTGTAGGTTTTTGAAAGTGGTGACAGGTACGTAGGTGACCAACACATAGAGCTTATTTGGTGAGCCTTCATCCTCATTACATTTTCTGGACAACTGCACCTGGATGTGGTATGGGACATCCCTTATTCCTTTGGCCCAGGCAGCTTTGTTGAGCTTGGTATCAATGCCCACATCTAGAGTTCCCATCTTCTCTATGGCAAATGTCCAGATCTTTTTGAGTGCCCAAGGGGCCGCTTCTTGAAACCCACTCTATGGATGTGCTTGTGAATGCCCGTGGTGTATTATCTGGTCACTGCCTCATTGATGGCAGAATGGCCCACTTCTTTCTCACCACCCTTCTTTGAGGGAGCCTTTATGCCAGGCCTAGATTGGAAAGAAAGAGGCGTTGTCAGTTTATTCACAATTTAGACACATCAAAATATTATTCACAGGCCCTGGCTGGCTTGGCTCAGTGGATAGAGCATCAGCCTGTGGACTGAGGGGTCCCAGGTTCGATTCCGGCCAAGGGCACATGCCTGGGTTGCGGGCTCAATCCCCAGTGGGGGTGTGCAGGAGGCAGCCGATCAATGATTCTCTCTCATCATTGATGTTTCTGTCTCTCTCTCCTTCTCCCTTCCTCTCTGAAACCAATAAAGAAATATTTTTTTAAAAAAATTATTCACAGGGAAGTGCAAAAAAAAAAAAAAGACAGAATCTCAGTAAGCAGGTGAAAGAACACAGCATAGGTACAGAAAAGACATGATTATTTCAGGTTATAGAAAAGAAATGATATTTCAAGTAGAGGACTCCAGTCTTCTATACATATATGTTAATATCATCACCATCATCATCATTTTTTAAAGGAAGTACTTGAGTAATGTGACAAGTACCTGGGACCCCCAGTGTTGCTAAACTGTTTCAGAGCAGGGTACTGAGTTTTAAAGGAACAGAGAAAAGGGAGGTGAGAAAAGCCTCATGAAGTTAACCCAAGTAAAAATTACAAAATATGTGTGTATTATGGAGAGAGAAAAAATTACAAAATATTTATGCGAGTTTTCTCAGTTTTAAAAAATAAAGACAATCAAAAAAGGAAATTATTTAACAATCATACGTAAGTCCACCCATAGGCAATGGTAAGTATCATTGTTTATCTCCTTCCTATTTTTCTAGAACATACATACTTATAAATATATGAAAATGGGACCAATCTGTATATTTTCTTTTGTGACCTGCTTTTTCTCACATAATAATACTTTGTGAATATCTCTCTACATCATCCAATGTTCTCCTATGACATCAAATTTAAGGGCAGCACTATATAGAAGGATAGTAAGATGGAATGCAATTGCTGATTAAGCTACAAAGTTAAATACAAATGCAACTATCGGTGTTAGCCTTTCCAGGTAGAAATCATTTGCATTTCTACAGGACAAAAAATATCACTCACAATCTTATCAAGTTAACGTGTAAATATGTAACTTCGTAGTCTGGGCCTAATCAATAGTAATTAGTAAATTCAAGCTAAATTTCTTTAGACCTGCACTATCCAGTACGACAGCCACTAGCTACATGTGGCTACTGAGCACTTGAAAGGCTAGTGTGACTAACTGAACTTTTAATTTTATTTCATTTCATTTCAATTTTAATTTTAATTGAAGACTGAAGTAGTGTAAACTATTTTCCCATTAAATTCAACCTTATTGTTTAGGTAGAACTACATTTTACTTTAACTGTTGCATCTCATAGATATTGCTGTACTGTACTATACTATGTGTGTCAACTGTGTGAGTCATCTCCAGTATTAGACATAAACTCATTATTTCTCTAGTTAGTGTTAATGGATTGAGTCAATTCAAATTTTTAGCATTAAAATGCGTTTAGCCCTAGCCGGTTTTGCTCAGTTGATAGAGCATTCACTTATTGACCAAAATGTCCTGGGTTTGATTCTGGTCAAGGGCACATACCTTGGTGGCCGGCTCCTCCCCAGCCCAGGCCTGAACGGGCTTGTTCAGGAGGCAATTAATCGATGTGTTTCTCTCACATAGTTGTTTCTCTCTGTCTTTCCCTCTCTCTTCCACTCTCTCTAAAATCAATGGAAAAATATCTTGCCCGGCCAGCGTGGCTCAGTGGTTGAGCATTGACCTATGAACCAGGAGGTCGCAGTTCGATTCCTGGTCAGGGCACATGCCCGGGTTGCAGGCTCAATCCCCAGTAGGGGGTGTGCAGGAGGCAGCTGATCAATGATTCTCATCATTGATGTTTCTATCTCTCCTTCTCCCTTCCTCTCTGAAATCAATAAAATATATTTTTTTAAAAAAGAAAAATATCCTAGGGTGAGGATAAAAATAAATGTGTTTATGTTTTTTGAACATTTTATTCAGACAGCACCATTTACCGTCATACCCATATAAATCATAACTGGTAACTAAATGGAAATACTTCTTATACTTTAAATTATAATATAATTAAATAATTTTAAAATAAAAAATAAGTAGGGACTAATTTTTCAGTTAAAATAGAAGGCATACAACTGGGGCAGAATTGATTGGAGATGTAGATATTAATACTACACAGAAGCGGGGCGGGGGGGAACAAAGGCATTAGAAGAAGTATGTTGTAAAGTTCATATAATTTGCTGCAGCAGACCAAAAAAAAAAATTATGTGTAAAAATCATTTAAAGATAATAAAGTGAACAATATTACGGAAGATTTTCAGCAAATACAGAGTGAATTTGATGAGAATAGTAAAATTAGATACCTGCATTCAAAATTGAATGCCCAATGAAAATTGTTTAAAAAAAATGATAACAAGTTCTGAACTTGGAACTTTGGCCAGCTTTAAAATGGCTTGAGCCCTAGCCTGTGTGGCTCAGTTGGTTGGGTGTTTTCTGTGCACCAAAACGCTGCCCCGCCCCCACCTGTCAGCCCAGTGGAAAATATGCAGCATAGCGATGTTTTGCTCTCTCTCTCTCTCTCTCTTCCTCTCTCCAAAAATCAATTTAAAAATCTTTTGAGCCGAAACCGGTTTGGCTCAGTGGATAGAGCGTCGGCCTGCGGACTGAAGGGTCCCAGGTTCGATTCCAGTCAAGGGCATGTACCTGGGTTGCGGGCATATCCCCAGTGGGAGATGTGCAGGAGGCAGCCAAGGACACTAGACAGTGTCCTATATCACATGAATCATCCAAATTTAAGAAAAGTACTTGCAATTTTTCCAATTTTAAATCAATTAATCTTAGGTACTGTTAGAAAGGTTTGGTATTCTACAGGCAATTATTTTGTGTTTTAATTGAAGATCTTTCTCGTTTTTTGTAAAATATAGTTTTTAGTATTTTCCTTATAATTTTTAAGTAAAATTTCAATAAATGAAATAATTTCATTTACTATTGCCATCTAAAACTAGTTTTCTTTTAGGGCAATAGCATAGATATTTTTAAATATTTTACATCTGTCAAAGAAGAACCTTAGTTGGATATAAAAAAAATTATCATGATGGATGGTGCTCCAGCTGTTAAGTCAAGATTTTGGATCTGTTGAAATTTTAAAACAAGAGACTGATGTTTTTCTGGTGACTTCATATTACTTATGATACACACTGAAAATATTTGTGCTCAGTTTTCTGAAAAGCATCATGGAAACGATTGTTGAAACTGTTCAACATATACGTACAAGTTTTATGACTCATCACCAATTTATGGAACTGTTGAAAGAAGTAGACAATGAATGTAATGATCTTTTGTTTGCTGCCAAACAAAAAGTTTTACAAAGTTTTACTGTGCTGTCAACAATAACAAAAGGAGTGTTTGCCAAATATCCATTAATTTAAAAAACTGGCAATGTGATTTACATGTTTTCTTATGGATAGCACACTACATATGAATAAGATAGATGTGAAGCTCTACGGAAAGGAAAAGCGTATTTATGATTTATCTAGACAGGTATAAGAGTTTATGTTGAAATTGAAACGTTGCATGATTTAAATCAATAATATTGATTTTAGCCCTAGCCGGTTTGGCTCAGTGGATGAGAACTGAAGGGTCCCAGGTTCAATTCCAGCCAAGGGCACATGCCTGGTTGTGGACTCGATCCCCAGTAGGGGGCGTGCAGGAGGCAGCTGATCAATGATTCTCTCTCATCATTGATATTTCTATCTCTCTCTCCCTCTCCCTTCCTCTCTGAAATCAATAAAGAAATATATTTAAAAAATATATATTGATTTTATACATTTTTCTAACATGAAACAATATGCAGAAGATTGTAATTATAATAGACAGTATTAGGTATATTGGCTGTAAAAATTGTAAGTAAACTTTGAAGAATGCTTTGTTTATATTGATGAATCTAGAATTGTTTTTCAAATAACACAATGCTTCTTTGAATTTAACATTAAGAATACTGAGTTGAGCCCTGACCGGTTTGGCTCAGTGGATAAAGCATCGGCCTGCAGACCGAAGGGTCCCAGGTTCGATTCCAGTCAAGGGCATGTACCTTGGTTGCAGGAATATCACCAGTGGGGGGTGTGCAGGAGGCAGCTGATAGATGTTCCTCTCTCATCGATGTTTCTAACTCTCTTTCCCTCTCCCTTCCTCGCTGTAAAAAATCAGTAAAATATATTTTTTTAAAAAAGAATACTGATGCCGAACCGGTTTGGCTCAGTGGATAGAGCGTCGGCCTGCGGACTCAAGGGTCCCGGGTTCGATTCCGGTCAAGGGCATGTACCGTGGTTGCAGGCGCGTCCCCACTGGGGGGCGTGCAGGAGGCAGCTGATGGATCCCTCTCATCGATGTTTCTGACTTTCTATCCCTCTCCCTTCTTCTCTGTAAAAAATCAATAAAATATATTAAAAAAAAAGAATACTGAGTTGACATAAATGAATGAATTTAACTTGTACAAATGTGGTTTTGAAACTGACATGTTTTGCTTCAAAATCAATTCTTTTAAAGTTAGTTTTGTCAGTGTGGATGTAAACATTACAGGAAAATGATTTTTTGGTACTTAGTTCAGTTATGGGAAAATTTTAGGTATATTAAGACAACTTGGGTATGTAATATTACTTTTTTCAGTTGTAAATTTTATGAAATCTAAATAGAGATTAAATACTTTTCATTAAAATATAACATCCAAAGATATGCTATAAGGGTAAAAATACATACTGGATTTCAAAGACTTAGGATAAAAAAGAGAATCTAAAATATCTCATTAATAATTTTTTTTACATATTGAAAGGATAATACTCTGAATATATTGGGTAAAATAATATACATTATTAACCTCAATTTCTCCAGTTTGTTTTTATTTCATTTTTTAAAATATATTTTGTTGATTTTTTACAGAGAGGAAGGGAGAGGGATAGAGAATTAGAAACATCGATCAGCTGCCTCCTGCACACCCCATACTGGGGATGTGCCCGCAACCAAGGTACTAATATATGCCCTTTACTAGACTCGAACCCGGAACTCTTCAGTCTGCAGGCCAATGCTCTATCCACTGAGCCAAACCGGTCAGGGCTTTTATTTCATTTTTTAATGTGGCTACTATATGTGGCTCTATTGGACAGCACTGCTCTGTATTAGGTTTCATAGGAGTACTTATTTGAGAATATTCCAGCACAACAAAGAAAGAGCATGGAGTAATCCTTGTATTATTTAATAAATAATCTTAATTCCACATTTTGGGTAATTTTCTTAACATCATTGGGTAGTGAAAACCATGATGTGTCTGAGCCTTGCAGAAACTTAGCAGGGTTAGAACCTGTGTCTTTGGAGGAATAGGAGTTGCATGAGAAAAAGAAGACTCAGGTCAGATTGTGAGAAGTGTTTAAGCCATACATGGCATTTGAACTTCATTCTGTAGGCAATTGGCACTGAAAAACTGTAGCAGGGGAGTTGTTATATCATTAGAATTGTATTCTGGAAAGATGACTATTGAAGCCTGTGGGGCATGAATTGCAGGGAGCCAGTTATTACTGTGGAGGACAGAACGAATAAAGGCCCAAAATTAGGTAATAGAATAGGGGTTCCGGGAAATGACCAAATGTATTTAAGAAAGATTTGGCGAGGAGGCAAAATTCTGAATTGATCCAGGGTTGGGAGTTTGCAGGGACAAAGGATGAGGGTTTGAGGGCTTGAGGATGTGATAACCAACTATGAGGAGAGGACAGAAATGAGGTGAGTGATAAAGTGAGGAGGAAATAGAGTGGTCCTCAGACTGAAGGACAATTTAAAGGGTGAAGGGTATACTTTGATATGATCCAAGAATGGGCACGCTACACATATTCTGAGTGGCCATGACTTTTACATGAACTGCCTCCTGCTCCCAGCCTGCCACAAGCATCCAGAATTACTGGAGCTAAATAGTTTAAGGAACTGAGATAGGGCGTTGGCCAAATCTCCCACAAAGAAACCGAAACTGAGGATGAGACAGGCATTGCATTCGGGTGTCAAAGTTGTTAGGAAAGGTGAGCTGCTACCTGGAGGCCTGGAAGTGAGTGATGGGGCTGGATAACGCATTAACCTCCGGGTTTTTTATTAAGCCTGTGAACAAAGAGCTGAAAGTATCAAAAAGGCAACCTTCCTGTTTTCCTCAGCTCTGCACTTTCAAAGGCTGACTGTTTCCCTGAAGTCAAGCTTGCCTGTTACCAAGACATTTAAACATGTCTTAGACTCCATTGTGTCATACACACCTCAGAAGCATGGCTTTTCTTCCTCCTTTTTAACATCTAATGTTTTCTATACATTCACTGCTCCTTTTAAATTTATTTATTTCAGAGAGGAAGAAAGAGTTAGAAACATCAACGATGAGAAAGAATCATTGATCGGCTGCCTCCTGCATGCCCCACACTGGGGATCGAGCCTACAACCCAGGCATGTGTCCCGACTGGGAATCAAACCGTGACCTGGTTCATAGGTCGACGCTCAACCCCTGAGCCACACCAGCCAGGCTCACTGCTCTTGTTCAATATTAATTTTAAACGCACACACATAAACGTTTCAAATAGTGTACAAGGAACACTTGTACACCCTTTACCCAGATTCAACTATTGTTGACATTTTGTCCTGTAGCCTTGTTAGTCACTCTCCTTTAATTTACCCATGCATATATAATTTTCCCCAAAGCATGAATTAGTTGGAGACATTATGTCCCTTCACCCCAAATGCTTTGGCGTGTAATTCTTAAGAACAGGGACATTCTCTTATATTATCACAGTACACTGACCAAAGTCAGGAACTTTAACGTTGCTACAAGTTATTGTTTACTCCAGAGTCCTTGTTCCACTGTTGTCGATTGTCCCCATAATGACTCCTATGGCAATTTTTCTTTCCTGGTCCAGGATCCAATCCAGAATCACACATTATGATGTACTTGTAAAATCTCCTTAGGTTCTTTTTTAAAAAATAATTTTTATTTTTCTATTGATTTTTGGAGAGGGTGGAGGGGAGAGCCAGAGAGAGAGAGAGAGAAACATTGATTTGTTGCCTCAAGCCTGCAACCAAGGTACATGGCCTTGACAGGAATCAAACCCGTGACCCTTCAGCCCGTGGGCCAAGGCTCTATCCACTGAGCCAAACTGGCTGGGGCTCTCCTTAGTTTCTTTTCATCTGAAACGGTTCCTCAGCTTTTCTTTGTATTTCTTGACCTTGACATTTTTCTTTGAAGAATATAGGCCATTCATTTTGTGGAAGGCCCTTTATTTTGAGTTTGTCTGATGTTTCTTCAGGATTAGGTTCAGGTTGTGCATTTTTGGCAAGAAGACCACAGAAGTGATGTTGGGTCCTTCTCAATACATCATAGTAGGGGCACATGATGTCGGTTTGGACCAATTTGAGATCTTACTAATTGTACAACAACGGAACTTTCTTTAGCTTTATTTTTCCCATTTGGCAGGCATCTTGCATTGCAGTGCATTTTTCTTTTTTGCACAAGCGTGTTAATGGGAAGTCTCTAAATTATTTTTCGTTAGTTGCAAACAGCCAAAGTGCAATAACCTGGTGTTTTTTAAGGAAGCAAGTTTAAAATAACATACATTTGCATGGCCGATGTGGCTCAGTGGTTGAGCATTGACCTATGAACCAGGAGGTTGCAGGCTTGATCCCCAGTGTGGGGGGTGCAGGAGGCAGCCGATCAATGATTTTCTCTCATCATTGATGTTTCTATCTATCTCTCCCTCTCCCATCCTCTCTGAAATCAATAAAAATATATATTTTAAAAAATAACATACATTCATTTTCACTTATGGAGCTTTTATGTCAATAGGTATACTCAGATTAAAATATACTAGTACCTACTATCTATTTCAGGCAAAAATGAGAAAACTACATATTTGTAAATAATTTAGAAAAAAATGTGATTTAAGATTATTAAAGGACAAACTTCCTGACGCAATGAACATATTTTTATTATATTTTTGAAAATCTAATTGGCTTTATTAAATGAATCATAAATTGGGCAGCATCTATCTAGCAACCGGAAAGGTGCTCCCCAATGAACATATGTTTAAAATATCAATATTCATATTTCCTTAAAGTCGAAGACCCTTATGATTAACATGCTGACATGCCAGGTAATCGACTCTAAAACCAGAAATAACTATGGGTTAGTGGGAAGGACTGAATTATCATGTGTGGTGTGGATCTTAACAGTAACTGCTGCATAATTATTTTAGGCAGATTCTCAGAGACTGGAAGAGGGGAGTCATGGAACTGGTGATGCCAAGAAGAAGACGCTGAAAACGGAGCCAAAGAAGAGTTTAAAATAAGAGCTGTGTCAACATGCATAAATTCACTTGCTTTGAAGAAGCTGCAATGGGATCCAGGAACAGGAAAAAAAATATTGTTTTGCCTTTGCATGCCAACATGTAATCTCTCTTTTTCTTCTACTCTTTCCTTAAAACAACAATTGTCTGCATGTAGGATGAGTGTGTTTTAAATGAACCATTCAGTGCTTTTTGCCCGCTGTTCTCATTTCCAGTACGGACCGGCAACATGATAGATTAGAAATTCTCCTGACTTTGGAGTCAGACTGACCCACGTTCTAAGCCTTGCTCTGCCACAGACTGCCCTGTGGCCTTGAGCAGGTTGCTTGGCCTTAGTCTCTATGTCTTTAAACAGGAAAAAAAAACACCTTTTCTGGGTTGGGAGGGTTAGAAATGACATATATCAAGAGCTCACAGTACTTTACAAGTACTGTGGCCTCTAGTGGACATTCCATAATGGAAGTGGGACATAAGGACAGAGAAAAGAGCCCTGGCCTAGGAACTGGGGCATCATGGTCCTGGTCCCTAAGCCTTCATTTTACTATCAAGCACCTGACCTTGGGTTGCTCCCTCAAATTGTCTGGGTTTTAGTCCCATTAAGGAAGGTGTATTGGCTGGTGAGAAATACAGGTCAAGTTTGAGGGCATTAGCATGCTGCCACTAATGCAAAGGGGGAAGTTCTTCACTGTACAGCTGACTGCTGCACTGTGGGAACAGAACAAGCAAATGAGGGATCAGCTCTGCCTGGGCTGGGGTGGCATTTGAGCTGGGTATTGAATGCTCCATTATGGGCCTTCCCACTGGAGAAAGGAAGTGTTTCAGGCGAGGACAGAACCCTAAGGGTCCGGTCGGTGAGAAGCATGGTGCTGCCATGCAGTGCAAAATGGTGGCTCACATCCAGTCCCACTGCCGTCAGCTTCTGGGACTACCTCTGACTGTTGAGTTGTATCAAAGACATTTTAAGATCGGTGAACCTTCTGTGGGCTTTGGAAATCTTTTAGCTCTACTGCAGGGAAATGGTTACTGAAATGGGAGTTGCCCTCTAAATCCCCAGGTACCCACCATTTGGACTGGGCAGAGGAAAGTACCAGTTAAACATCAGTCTTAACTCATCAGTAATAACGAATACTTCCACGGGGCTATCTATGTGTCAGGCACTGTTCACTGTTCCAAGTACTCGACTTCCGTTAATTTATTTAAACCTCAGGATAACTGTATGAAAGTGGTGCTGTTGCCCTGGCGGGTTTGGCTCGGTGGATAGAGCATCAGCCTGCGGACTGAAAGGTCTCAGGTTCGATTCCAGTCCAGGGCATGTACCTTGGTTGCGGGCACATCCTCAGTAGTAGGTGTGCAGGAGGCAGCTGATCGATGTTTCTCTCTCATCGATGTTTATAACTCCCTTCCTCTCTGTAAAAAATAAATAAAATTTATTTAAGAAAAAGAAAGTGGTGCTGTTATGATACTTCCTTCACAGATGAAGAAATGTAGAAAGATTAGATCATTTGCCAAAGGTTACCTGCAACCAAATGGAATAATCAAGATAAGGATCCAAAGTTTGCGCAGTGGCAGTATCAGAGCCAATGAGGTTTATCGGAGGTGCTATTATTGCTAATTGAAAAAATAAAATAAAATAAGGATCCAGGCTGGCCAACAAAAGGCCCTGCACCTAATCATTCTGTGAACTGCTCCTCTAGAGACTGCAGAAGAAAGGAATCAATCTTGTGGGAAAATAGATATTTAGCACAGACAGTTGAGAATTTAGTTACATCTTCAAACTAAATGGTGCACTCAGACAAGAAGCCAGGGCATTGCTTTTGGGACCAAAACACGCTCTATTATTTGCTTTGGTAGCACTTCTGATTGTGTCATTACTTGGGACACTTAGGTAATGCATTGCAATGATCAAGTCTCCCTCCCCTGTAATGTGCTATTCTTTGCCAGAAATGAGAGGGAAAAAGGAAGTGGGGTGGGCTGGACAGCATTTTATGTGGAGAAATGAGGGCTTTGTAAAGAGGCTCAAGTGGAGGTTCTCTTAAGAAAGGCTGGCGTGGTATCTTTTCAGGGCTGAATGATGGAGCTTCAGACTTCCAATCTTCCCTCCAAGTCAGGTTTTCTTAAACTGGAGGAACCCTTTGCGGGTTGGTGGACGTGTCTTAGGGCACTGAGAGTCTGTGGGGTGAGGAGAGTCTGCAGAGTAATGGCAGGGACTGACTTGTCATCCTTTTCTGTTCTATATGCTAGTTCTAGAAAGGCCAGCGGGGACACAAATGAAGATTATTATGACTGGCACTTGGAGTACTGGCTTGAAATGTCTTGAGGAAAGCCTTTTTTATAAATTATGTGGGTTTTTTTTTCTTTCTTTCTTTTCCCTTTTTTTTTTTTTTTTTTTTTTTGGTTAATCCTCACCCAAGGATAATTTTCCATTGATTTTTAGGGAGAGTGAAAGAGAGAGGGAAAGACAGAGAGAAACATTGAGGTGAGACAAACACATCGCCTGGTTGCCTCCTGCATGAGCCCCGACCAGGGCCCAGGCCAGGGAGGAGCCTGCAACCAAGGTATGTGCCCTTGACCAGAATCAAACCTGGGACCCTTTGGGCTGCAGGCTGATGTTCTATCCACTGAGCCAAACTGGCTAGGGCTAATTTACTTTTCTTAAATAATCCTCCAGAAAATTCTACCAATGAACTCTTAAAGACCTTCTGAATGGGCTGTGGACTGCCTGGCACCCTGGAGATCAGAAATATGATGGGGAACAGAGTGGGAAGTCACAAGGGATGGCGGTCACCCTCATCTCCCTCCCCCAACACCTGATCTCATCTCAGAGAACTTGGTCTCTCTTGGGGTCTTTGGAGTGTCGACCCTGATGTTCTATTTCTCAGTTCATCTGGAAAGACACAGATGTTGAGGGCCTACATTATGCCAGGCATGGTGCCAAGCAATGGGAGTGCAAGGGTGAAAAATCAGGAGTCCTGAAGGAGCTTGGTGCCTAGGGTAGGGTGTGCCTTAATAATATCAACATTCTCATCATTGTAGCTACCTCCCATTGATCAAATGTGTCATGTGGCCCAGCCAGCATGGCAAGTGGTTGTATGTCGATCTATGAACCAGGAGGTCATGGTTCGATTCCCGGTCAGGGCACATGCCTGAGTTGCAGGCTCCATCCCCAGTGTGGGGCATGTAGGAGGCAGCTGATCAATGATTCTCTCTCATCATTGATGTTTCTATCTCTCTCTCCCTCTCCCTTCCTCTCTGAAATCAATAACAAAAATATTTTTAAATATGTCATGTGTCAGATTCTGCCCTCTGTGCTTATCATATGTTTATTCATTTAATCCTCACAACAGCTCTATGAGGTGGATACTGTTATGAGCTTCATTTTACAGAGGGGGTTGGGAGGCACAGAGGGATTGATGAACCCGTCCACTGTCGCACAGCTAGTAAGAAGGGGGTAGGAATTCACCACAGAAACGATCTGATAAAGACAGGCAATAGCTCCAGAGAGGAGAGAGGTGGGACACCCTCTCTAGGGTCACACTCCCTGATGGGGAGGGGCGCCTGCTGGTGGGAGGCAGCAGACTCACACACCTGGCTTTGGGGAGTTATAAGAAAAGGGGGTGCAGTATGAGACAACAGCCAGGGTTAGCAGAGGCAGCACCATGAAGGAGTGAAGAGCCCGACTCTGGAGCCACCTGCCTGGGTTCAAGTCCCAGCTCTCCCGCCTTCTAGCTTCTTAACATCTTTGCGCCTCAGTTGACTCATTGGTAAAATGGGGATAAGTGCACCCACCTTTTGGGGCTGTCGTAAGGATTAAAGAAGTTAGTGTTTGAGGTTAAAGAATGTTTTTCTCTGGGAAAATGGTAACCATGAGGCTGGTTTCCCAACAGCCTTCAATTTTGCTCCCCCCCCCCTCGCCCCCGACATCCCCCCCACACACCTCTAGTCAACTTCCTCCCATTAGGCATTTATTTGACATTTGCTTCAGGTGAGGAAGTTCAGGTGATGAAATTCACTTAATAAATTTCTGTGCAGCTTTACCTTGAAAACTTGGTTTGGCTACAGGCTTTTTAAAAACTGAGGTAAAATTCACATAACAGGCGAACCGGTCTGGCTCAGTGGATACAGCGTCGGCCTGCGGACTGAAGGATCCCAGGTTTGATTCCGGTCAAGGGCATGTACCTTTGTTGCGGGCACGTCCCCAGTGGGGAGCGTGCAGGAGGCAGCTGATCGATCTCTCTCATCGATGTTTCTAACTCTCTATCCCTCTCCCTTCTTCTCTGTAAAAAAATCAATAAAATATATATAAAAATGAAAAAAAATTCACATAACATAGAATTAGCCACTTTATAGTAAAACATTCACTGACATTTACTGCATTTACAATGTTGGGCAACCACCACCTGTATCTACTTCCAAGACATCTTCATCACCCCAAAAGGAAACCCATTCCCATCAAGCAGTCACCTCCCTTCTCTCCTCCCTGGAAACTGGCAACTACTGACCCGATTTCCATTTCTATGGACTTACCTATTCTGGACATTTCAAATGGCTTCTTTCACACAGCACGCTTTCAAGGTCTATCTGTGCTGTAGGCTGGGTCAGAACTTCATTCCTTTTCAAGGCTGAATAATATTCTGCTTATCCACGCATCACTTGATGGACATTTGGCTGTTTCCACCTTTTTTTAAAAAAGTGTTTTTTTTATTGATTTCAGAAAGGAAGGGAGAGAGAGATAGAAACATCAATGATGAGAGAGAATCATTGATCCGCTGTCTCCTATACCTCCCCGCCCCCCCCCACCCCCCCGCACTGGGGATCAAGCCTGTAACCCAGGCATGTGCCCTTGACCAGAATCAAACCTGGGACCCATCAGTCCCCAGGCCTATGCTCTATCCACTGAGCCAAACCAGCTAGGGCCTCATGGCTTCCTGATTTGACAGTGGCACCTGTGGCTTTACAGTGGCACCTCCTGTTGTTTTACTTGTTTGTTTTTGTTATTTTGTTAATCCTTGCTGCAGGATATTTTTTTCCATTGATTTTTAGAGAGTGGAAGGAAGGGAGGGACAGAAAGAGAAAAACATCGATGTGAGAGAGACACATCGATTGGTTGCTTCCTGCACGCGCCCCTACTGGGGCCAGGGAATGAACCTGCATTCCAGGTGCCCTTGACCAGGAATCTAATGGGAGACCCTTTGGTTCATGGGCTGACACTCTAACCACTG
This sequence comes from Myotis nattereri, assembly GCF_964212035.1. Lineage (NCBI taxonomy): Eukaryota > Metazoa > Chordata > Mammalia > Chiroptera > Vespertilionidae > Myotis > Myotis nattereri. Next base: position 13,434,656 of record NC_138078.1, read on the forward strand.
TACACACTGGCCAGGGTTGTGTGTTTTTTTTTAAATATACATATATATATATTTAATATATTTTTATTGGTTTTTTACAGAGAGGAAGGGAGAGGGATAGAGAGTTAGAAACATCGATGAGAGAGAAACATCAACCAGCTGCCTCCTGCACAGTCCCCACTGGGGATGTGCCTGTAACCAAGGTACATGCCCTTGACCGGAATCAAACCTGGGACCCTTCAGTCCACAGGTCGACGCTCTATCCACCGAGCTAAACCGGTTTCGGCCTTTAAATATATTTTTATTGATTTCAGAGAGGAAGGGAGAGAGATAGAAACATCAATGTTGAAAGAGAATCATTGAGCAGCTGCCTCCTGCACGCCCCCCAATGGGGATTGAGCTCGCAACCCTGGCATGTGCCCTTGAGCAGAATCAAACCCTTCAGTCCTCAGGCTGGCTCTCTATCCACTGAGCCAAACCAGGTAGGGCTGTTTTTTTTTGTTTGTTTGTTTGTTGTTGTTTTTTAAACAAGGCTGATGCCCAGGCTGGACCTCATGGGCTGGGGTGCAAGCAGGGGTAGGCTTTAAAGCTTCCAGGTGATCTGGTGTGCAGCTCAGTTGGAAACACTGTGACAAATATCCCAGGCCCCTCTCAGTTACACACTCTTCTTTTTTTTTTTTAATATATTTTATTGATTTTTACAGAGAGGAAGGGAGAGAGATAGAGAGTTAGAAACATCGATGAGAGAGAAACATCAATCAGCTGCCTCCTGCACATCTCCCACTGGGGATGTGCCCGCAACCCAGGTACATGCCCTTGACCAGAATCGAACCCGGGACCTTTCAGTCCGCAGGCCGACGCTCTATTCACTGAGCCAAACCGGTTTCGGCTACACACTCTTCTTAATCAGAAATTTCATCGTGTTTAACTAGCTGGGTGAAGCCCACAGTCATCTGCAAAATGGCGGGGGAGTCATCCAGATTTCTGTCAACCATTCTCACCCTAATAACTGAGGCCAGGTTTTTAAAGAAAGGAAGTGATTTCATCACAGCTGCACGCGGTGGGCAGGGAGGCAGAACGTCTCCAAGGGTCCCCAGTGGACTGGTGAAAGAGCAAAGAAAACAAAACAGTAAAACAAAGTTCTGGCTTTGATGGCAGGTGCAGCTGCTAGTGGCTGCCAGCCCCTTACCTCTCTTCACAAGGAAGGTTGGGGACAGCAGCACCATGACTGGCCTCTGGGATCTGACAGCCTGGGACAGTGTCCAGTTAGCACTTTGCCTCCCCGCTTCTGCCACCACCACCTTCTCCTTTTTCATAGAGGGATTTTTTCCCATTTTGACTTCCTTCTTCCCGGTTGGTAGTTATTGTGGCTAACTGCAGGACAGTGTGGCTCCTCCTCAGAGTTTATAAAACTCGGTTGCAGCCCAGCTGGTGTGGCTCAGTGGTTGAGTGTCGACCTATGAACCAAGGGGTCACAGTTCTATTCCCAGTCAAGGGCACATGCCCGGGTTGCGGGCTCCATCCCCAGTGTGGGGCATGCAGGAAGCAGCTGATCAATGATTCTCCTCATCATTGATGTTTCTATCTCTCTCTCCCTCTCCCTTCCTCTCTGAAATCAATAAAAACACAGCAACTCTGTTGCAGATGTTCAAGTTGGGCTGAATAAGCAGATGGGTCCTTGTGAGTGTGAGTTTTGGCACTAAACCTATGGTTTTTCACCTTCAGCGCTGACTTCATTTTAGTCACTACTGGCACTGCCCTCTAGTCACACACCCCCAGGAACACACCTGGAGTGGAACACGCAGGCTTTCTTCTCCTTGCAGCGAGGGAGAACGAACACCTTGGGGCACCGTGGGGCATCACAGCAAGAGGATGTCAGGTAGGACCACATATAGGATTGGGGCCGTATTAGGTGTTCGGGGGAGCATTTCAGGAAGCCGGGCATTGCTCAGGACTGGGGGCAGGGTAATTCCATGATTGGGTGCCTTAATCAATGCCATCTGGAAGCAGGGAAGACTAGACAGAGGCTGTGATGGGGAAAGAAGCAGCAGTCACTCATTAGCCAGGATTGGGGGGTGTTTGGTGATGTCTGTGGTTGGACAAGGTTCACGTTCACATGTTCTCTATGTTCAGACATGATTCTGGAGTGGTCTTGGTTTTTTTTAAAAAAATATATTTTTATTGAATTCAGAGAGGAAGGGAGAGGGAGAGAGAGAGAGAAACATCAATGATGAGAATCACTGATTGGCTGCCTCTTACATGCCTCCTACTGGGGATTGAGTCCTGACTGGAACTGAACCTGGGACCCTTCAGTCTGAAGGCCAGCACTCTATCCACTGAGCAAAACCAGTTAGGGCATGGAGTGGTCCTGTTTTTGGCTTGCCCCCTGCTGCTCAGAGGATGGCCTTATTTGATGTGGATATTCTGGGGGGATTGCTTATGTTCAACAAGAAAGTGTGTGGCTGCTCCAGGACAGCAGGGGCTGCTTTGCTCTGCCTCGGGCCTCCCTTTTGGCCAAGAGCGGATGAGGTGGGTCCAGAGGACATTGATCCATGACATCCACATTTTTGCCATTGCCAAGATCTTGTTGGTTAGGAGGTTGCTTCCAGAATGCAGGCTGTAGCTGGGTCTCTCCTGGTTTTTTGTTGCAGGATTCTGGTAATTTCCAGAAACTGTAATATAAGCAATTCCATAAACAAAGGGATTATTCATCCTGTAACTAACCTTGAAGCCCGGGGCCTAGATTATAAAACCCAGGCAATGAGAACAGGTTCCAGAATCCAAATAGGTACTCATAGCTCAGGAGGGGATTTAAAGAGGCCTCAATCCCTTGGTTCCTGTCCATGTCCTACCTTTAACAACCTTGCCAGGATTGTGTCATGGGTAGGTGACACATGCATTGAGGGCATCCTTACAATAATTCTTAAAGCTACCCCAACGTCAGTTCCATATAGAGGCCCATTGATCTCCGATGTTCTGCACATCATGAAGCATTTTTGTTAAACTCCGCTTTTGTTATGGCTATCCGATTCATTTGGGGCAAAGCAGCTCAAAGATTTTCACCTCCGTCTATTTTGCTTCTGCAAGGTGAGGCCCTAGCACAGCAGGACACAAGCTGCTGAGCAGGACTGGCTGCATAATTTACTGGCCCAAAGCAAAGCAAAGACACAGGGCTCCTTGTTCAAAAATTAGAGCATTAAACCAAGTACAGGCTCTTCTGAGCCCTTGACAAGGTGCCACTGCACAGGTCAGGCGCCCCAGAGGCCCACCCTGCTGCTGAGTGGGGACAGGCACACATGAGACCGGTGGAGCCACAATGCCATTGCAACGTGGCCAAGGACAACTTGTGTTCCCAGTAACCTGACTCCAGAGGTAAGCCAGAACTGAGTATCCCAGGAAGAAAGTAGGGGCTGCAGGCTGAAGGACAGAAAGCTGAGATAGAGTAGCTACAGGCAATTGAGAACCTGGGAACCGCAGAAGAAAGGAAAAAAGGCAGAGCCAACAGTTGGCTGTGGGTGGGGAAAAATGAATGCGGTGCTAAAAAGGGGATTCAGCTGAAACCGGTTTGGCTCAGTGGATAGAGCGTCAGTCTGCGGACTGAAGGGTCCCGGGTTCGATTCCGGTCAAGGGCATGTACCTGGGTGCCGGCACATCCCCAGTAGGAGGTGTGCAGGAGGCAGCTGATTGATGTTTCTCTCTCATTGATGTTTCTGACTCTCTATCTCTCTCCCTTCCTCTCTGTAAAAAATCAATAAAATATATTAAAAAAAGAGGGGGGATTCAGTTCTTAGTAGAATGGTGTGTTGAAGGAAACTTGTGAAGACATTGCCCAGTTCTTGTAGAAAGGTGAAGGATAGTCCTAGCAGGTTTGGCTCAGTGGATAGAGCGGTGGCCTGCAGACCAAGGGGTCCTGGGTTGGGTTCTGGTCAAGGGCAGGTACCTAGGTTGCATGTTCGTCCCCTGGGTGCTGATCGGGGCGTGTGCAGAGGCAACCAATCGATGTGTTTCTCTCACATTGATATTTCCTTCTGTCTTTCCCTCTCTCTAAAAATCAACGGAAAAATATCCTCGGATGAGGATTAAAAAAAGAAAGAAAGAAAGGTGAAAGATTCAGCAAAACAGGACTAGTGGCTGCCTGCAGGAGAGATGAGTTTAATACTAGGTTCTTCTGGTTTTGTGGAGGTATGAGACTTCACTGATCTAAAATTTGTCCAGCCAGAAGAGCAATTCACGTGCCGAGAGGCAAGACAGACACAAAGACTGATGGCAGGATGCAGGCATTTGCCCAGTGATTTTGTCACTGTAATAAAGGAGAGCTTTAAAGCACAGCCATTGATGTTGTTTCCTTTACCACATCTTGTTGAACACCAGCCACACCAAAGTCAAAGACAAACGCCGAGCGGAAAGGTTCACTGCCAAGGATCGGAGCATCAGGGATGGAGGCGCAGTTCTAGAACCTGTAATTTCCCAGATCAACGTTAACCACGCTATCCCCTCACTTGCTTCTCCCCCGTTCCCATTGTGCATAAAAATGTGGTTAACTTAAGATGCCCAGGTGTTTTTCTAGTCGGTCCTGAAATGTAAAGCGGACCCTGGCTAATAAGAATGGCCATCATATTTCTAATGGGCTTAACTGTAGTATTGGAAGAGTTAAGAAAAAGGCGGCAGTGCAGTACTTTCAGACTACAGGGTGGATCCTAGCATTTTATTTTCTTGACTTGGCCGGGAAATAAGAGGGGCCTTGGCCTGGGGGGAGGGGGGGCTGGTCTGGGAGCAGCAGAGCGGGTGGGCCCCCCGGAAGTCATGCTGCGCTGTTTAAACCTAAGGTGACCTAACGGATGGCGGGAGCGCCCGCCCGATCCTGGGCGCGGGGCGCGGCCATTGGTGACGCACGCCGGGGAGCGCGGCGCCCACGTTTCCACCATCGCCTCAGCGAGGCCTCACCCCTGCGCTCCAAGTTCGGGGCTGCGGGCGTCCGCGCTTCCTCCCTCCCGGAGGCGGGCCCGACCCCGCCCCTGCGCCCCGGGTGGCTCCCGGCGGTCCCTCCCACCTCCTATCCTCGGCCTCCCCGGCGCGGCGCAGTCCCACCAGCCGCTGGCTGAGCCGTCGCGCGGACCCCCCGTTTCCCGCGGCCGCCTCCCCAGGCATGGCCCAGGGCCTCGCCTCACTATGGCAGCAGCACGGCACAGCACGCTCGACTTCATGCTCGGCGCCAAAGGTGAGGACACGCGGCCGCCACCTGCCCCGCCGCCCCCGCCGCCCGGAGAGCCGGGGCCCGGCGAGGCGCACGCCGCGGCCGAACAATGCGCCCTGCGGGACCATGTGCACCGGCGGCCGCGGGGGAGGCCGCGCTCCGATCGCGCCCCGCTCCGTCCCGGCCGCAGCGCGGGGCCTGGAGGGGCCGCGCCGGGTGCCTCCTCCCAGCCAAGCCTCCCTCTGGGGCCCGGGTCGCCAAGCAGCCCCCCTCACCCCCCGGGCGGGACAGCCATGGGGCGGGGGTGCAGGGGCGGCGGCGGAGCGAGGCGTGGATGGCGCGGGGCCGCCCTCGTGACCTTTTCCTGTTTTCCGCGGCGGGTAAATTCCCCCACGGGGATGGGGACTCCCCTCGCGGGAGCTGGGGCTGGGGAAGGACCGTTCCGCGCTTGCAGAATTCTTGGGCGACTGCGTAGGAGATGAATCCCCCGGAAAGGGACCGGCGACGGGAAAAGGAAACGATTATTATTATGTGGGGTGTTGTATGGGGCGGGCGGGGGCGGGGGGGGAGTGAGGTCTAGGCGCGGGAGGCTTAGAAGACCGAGAGGCGACCAGAACCGAGGGCTGAGGAAATAGGAACCGTGTGCGGGAATTATGATGGGGAGTGGTATTTTGCAGGCTTTTCTCTAGGACCTAGACTAGAGTCTAGGTAGGACGTGCTTCTAACATGGGGGGAGGGGGCGGACTGCGGGCCTGGTGTTCTGATGGCTTTTAAACCTGTGGGAGCTGTAAACTGCAATCTGCCCTTCCCTCCCGTATGCCCCTTGGAGCATCTCGTCCATATCCTGCTTTTTCAGTGTTTTCCTTGAATTGGATGGATCAGCCCTTTTTTTTTACCATTGAAAACACTGACTTTCTCACGTTCTCTTCCCGATTTTCGAACTTCTGAGTACTTACTTTGCATTTTCTCCCCCAAATGAACGGATCTCTCGAAGGGACAAGACTTAATAAAGTGGGGACTGGAGGAAGGTCTAGGTTTGCGCCCTGCCCTTCATGATTGGCCCTGCATGTGACTTTGGCCTTGTTTCTCCTCCTGAGTCTCATCTCCCCCCTGGTAAAAAAAAAAAAAATGGGGTGGCGGGAGAACAGTGCAGATTTCATAGGGCTTTTAATATTAAGGGAGTTGCCATAAACCACTACAGGTTGCTAAGTAATCTCATTGTATTTGGGTGGTCTGGAAGTGCCCTGGAGAAAACAAAGCTTTTTTTAGTTCCCACATTTCTTAGGTGAGGATGGAGGGAAAGGAGACTGCTGGGAAGAATCCAGAGGTAAAATGGTGATTGGGGAATGGAGCTGGTGGGGTGTGAGATAGCTAAGGTTTTGTTGAGTAGTCACCCTGCCAGCTAAAGCTGATAGTGAAGATTGTAACATACTCACTTTATTTATATATATTTTAAAATACCTATATTTTTATTGATTTCAGAGAGGAGAAGTGAGAGGGAGAGAGAGATAGAAACATCGATGAGAAAGAATGGTTGATTGGCTGCTTTCTGCAAGCCCCAGCCACTGGGGCCTGAGGCTGGAACCCAGGCATGTGCCCTGACCAGGAATCCAATCGTGATCTGGTTCATAGGTCGATGCTCAACCATTGAGCCATACTGGCAAGGCTGTAGCATACTCAATTTAGAGGTGAGGAGGTTGAGTGAGGATGGAGGAAGGAATACCTAGCTGCTAAGAGGTGAGGTGACTCTGTGGTAAGCACCTGTGAGCACTCACCTGTATTTAGCATGAGTTTCTAGGCTCTAAAGAGGGTACTCTCTGGACTCAGTTTGTGTGTCCCTGCCTGAAGCTGTAACAGCTTTCAGATTAATTCAGATGTTGCCTGCTGAAATGATGGCTGTTTCTGTGTTGTGTTGTAAAAGTGGGGGAAAACCTTCACATAACTGTATGAAGAAAAAGGGAGAGAACTTGAACATTGCCTGACACTGGCCAGAGAGGAAGAGAGAACCATGGATGTGCACTTTGGAAGGGGGAGCAGCAGAAACTGGCAGGTTCAGAGTTGGCAAGGTGTGAAAGTGACATCTAAATAATTGAGTTGTGCAAAAAGAAAGTAAAGTAAAAAAGATCGAGGCGTATTCCCAGCCATTTATTCTTAATTCCCAGCCTGCTCTGCGAATCTTTTAAGCTGAGAACGTTTTGATGGCACGGTGAAGAACATTCTACAAAGAAATAATTCTGGATGTGAGGGCGATCTGGCTGCGACATCTGTCACCCCATTGATCGCCAGGGTTGATTCGGCTGATCTGGCTGGCTAGGCGGGTGTCCCCCTCCTCCCTCACCGATCCATGTGCGTCCCTCCCGAAGCTGCGCGCTCGGTCGAAGAGGACGACCTTCCCCCCCCCCCCCCAGGAGAGGACCGGTCTTCGGTCAAGGGTATACGAGTAGCTGCGCTCCCCTGCTAGAACCTCCAAACAAGCTCTCAAGGTCCATTTGTAGGAGAACGTAGGGTAGTCAAGCTTCCAAGACTCCAGACACATCCAAATGAGGCGCTACACGTGGCAGTCTGCCTTCCTTTAAAAAAGAAAGAGAAAAAAAAAATAATTCTAAGGAAGGGATGTGTGTGTATGCATGCATCTATGTTAGATCTTGAATCCCTACATGAGTGTTTCGGCAGTAAGAGAAGTCTGATTCTTATTGTATTCCCCCCATCATTTGATATGGGAGGGAGGCATGTCACCCTCGCTTGTCAGTAGGTATCCCAACTTGTAAAACAAAGGGCCTGGCTAGACCAGGCTCTTCTCAGCTCTTTTGGTTTTCATTAAAGGGCACTTTATGAGAGATCTACCACCTGTGAGGTCTCCAAAAACATTTAATTGATAATAATGAGTCCAAATACACGATTCTTGGCACGAGTATTGGATGTGACTCAAGGGTGAGTCAAAGCCTGTGGAGCCTTGATTTATGTCTTTTTCCCATTTGTCAGTAATTTTCCCTAATCCTACAGTTCTATGATGTGATTTTAATGGAATTAAGCTTGAAGCATATAGAGTTACGTTACTGTGATTTCATGTAACTTGGTTACCAGTGCAAGCCAGGAGTACACAGCAGCCACTGGCCACTAAGGGCACTTTTACTGGTAAGTTGGGCCTGGTGATGCCTTTTGAGCATGCTGGCTGATGAGGGAACCCAGAAACTTTAATGTTTGCTAAAAAAAAAAAAAAAAAAAAAAGGCTCATCTTTGACCATCTTGCAAGTGAAGTACTGGACTCTGAGGACTCTTGAGCCCAGAAAACATTTTGTGATTTCTCAACCTGAGAGGATAACAAGGATAAACATGTTCTGTGTTTGTATAGTTTAAGGATCTCTATACCGGTGGAGGATACCTTGTTTGTTTCTAGTTGTACGTGCTAGGCAGCCAGTATGCAGGTAAACAGAGATGCCCTTTTAGAGCACAGTCTCTGGTTGGCCAATTAGCCCTGGAAGGTCTGTCAATTCTTTTGATGTTCATTTTCCCCCTAGGCTGGGAGCATCTTTGAAGGCAGATCTCCAGGGTCTGTATTCTGGAAACGGTTCTGGAACATCATAGATGTTTGATAAGTGCTGGTTAAGTGGGCCCTATGGGTGTTATGGTAAAAGTGGAAAGCTAGCGCAAGTCCATTAGGGGAAAAGAAGGCCCATATTTACATTAATTAGAATTGAGGATGAGTCCGGAGTGGGAAAACCAAGTTTGTCTTTTGGACCACTGATCTATACTTTATATAGCAGGGGAAAAAGTGACTGCATCACTCATTCATGAATTTGTTTCATCATAAAAATCTTGTTTATAATAAATTAACAACGGAAGGTTTAAGCTAGGGGTTCTTAACTTCTAGTGCCTTTGACACCCTCATAAGGGAAGCCTGTGGAGCTCTTCTCAGAACAAGAATTTTAAAGGTATAAAAGAACCCAATTCTTTAAAATGCAACTTGCAAATTAAAAAACAAAACAAAATATGTGGCATAGTAACATGTGCTTCTTTAGTAACACATTAAATAACATGACCTAGCAGCAGGCCATAATTTTGAAGTAGAGTGGAGAAAATTTATATAAAAGCGGTGCTGTGGTAAGAAAAGCTGTGATTTTATTGGTGACAATGGCCAGATGTAGTTGATAACGTGTGTTTTTAGCAGTATAATTGAAGAACATGATAAATCTTGATTCATAAAAAGTAAGGGCGTGTATTTTTTCCCATCCAAGTTCACTGCCCTCCTCCCCCTGAAGTGTGTCTCCTGGCCTCTTGGTAGCCCATGGTCTCAGGTACAGATCCTCTAGGACAGTGGTTCTCAACCTTCCTAATGCCGTGGCCCTTTAATACAGTTCCTCATGTTGTGGTGACCCCCAATTTCATTGCTACAAATTGAACATCATTAAAGCATAGTGATTAATCACAAAAACAATATGTAATTATATATGTGTTTTCCGATGGTCTTAGGCGACCCCTGTGAAAGGGTCGTTCGCCCCCCAAAGGGGTCGCGACCCACAGGTTGAGAATCGCTGCTCTAGGAGCTAGAGAGAACCGGACTGCCATTTCTGTATATTGTTTTGTTTTTTAAGGAGGTTGTTTCCACTCAAGGCCAGAGCTATAAGTGGAAGTCCCTGGTTGTTCTTCAAAACAACTCTTTGAACATGTAAAAGCTAATATTTATGAAATGCCTTCTTGGCTAGGCATTGCATTGCAAATTACTTTATGTAATCCCCACAACAGCTTTTTGGTAGGTCTTGTTATCTCCATTTTAAGATGAATCAAGGGGCCCATTGAAGTTTTCCCCTTGCTGGTGGGGTGGGTAGCTGGGATTCAAAGCTACGTCTGTTTGATTCCAAAACCTTTGCTAATTCAACAACTGTGAAGCTTAAGGCAGTGATTCTCTGCAGCCCTGTCTCCCTCTTCACCCACCCCAAGGGATGTTTGGTGGTATCTGGAGACATTTTTGGTTGTCACAGCTGGGGAGAAGCAGGGATGCTGCTAAACATCCTACAGTGCACAACAGCCTCCTGGCCCCCAGCATTGGCAGTACAAACTGTCAATAGTGCTGGAGTAGAGAACCCCATTGAAAGTTCTAACTATGGCTGTAGCAGTCAGTGGGATGACACACCATTAGCAAAATCCCCCTGTTATTTTTATTGATTTCAGAGAGGAAGGGAGAGGGAGAGAGAGATAGAAACATCAGTGATGAGAGAGAATCATTGATCGGCTGCCTCCTGCACGCCCCCAACTGGGGATCGAGCCTGCAACCTGGGTATGTGCCCTTGACCGGAATCCAACCCAGGACTCTTCTGTCTGCAGGCTGACGCTCTAGTCACTGAGCCAAACCAGCTAGTGCTGCCTTGTATTTGTGTAGCTGCTTTCTGGTGGAAGCATATGGCCATCTGGTGTTTAAAATAGCTGTAAGTTACTACCTCAACAATCCAGTTTTAAGTTCATCAAGTGTTTTTGTTATTCAAGAGTAGAAAAAGCTTTCCCCTTATCCTCTCAGCATTATCATGAACCCTTGTCCACACACTTTGATAAACAACACACCCCTCCTCCCCACTTTAATTTAACAATTAAGCCTGGGGAGGGATGCCTGGAAGTGGGAAAATGCCCCCTAGGGTTCCACTTTAGATTGAATCATACTTTGGGAGGGGACAGAGTTCCTGGAATTAGCCGGTTTTAACCAGTTTTCTCCCAGTAGTTCTGATGTTGATTAAGTAGGTGAACTGCCATAAAAAAGATCCTCATTTAAAAATAAAACCCTTTTTTTTGCATAACCGCTTGGACACACAATAGGGTGGTGAAGGCCTGGGGCGGGGGCTGGAGGGGGTCAATGGGGGGAAAAAGGGGGACTTATGTAATACTTTCAAGAATAAGGATTAAAAAAATATATACTGTACTATGCACGTAACAAACAAAACAAAACCCTTGCCCTGACGGGTTGGGCGGAGTATCCGCCTGTGCACCCTGAATGGAAAGGTGGAGGGTTGATTCCCTGTCAGGGCACATAACTTGGTTGTGGGTTCGATCCCTAGTCCGGACACATTTGGGAGGGAACGGGTTGATCTCTCTCTCTCTCTCTCCCTCCCGCCCTTCCTCTTTTCCCCTGTGTATAAAATCAATAAAACAAAAAAACCCCTTGTGTCAGAAGCATTTGAGGCACCCGCCCACCTCAACCCCAATCAGCAAGTCTTGAAGTAACCACTACACTCTCTCACATTCCTTGCTCACTTTTTTTCCTGGCTCCAGTCCTTGGCCACAATCTCCCTACTTGTCTCCATTTTGAGGAAGGGTTCGATCATCAGGAACTCAACGGATTATTTTCCCTTTACCCATTTTAGAACCTCCTTGAGCGTCCTCATTGTCCTCTAGATAAAGTCAAACTCCTTATCAACATTTATTTATTTATTTATTTATTTATTTATTTATTTTCCTTATCAACATTTACAAGGCCCATTTCTACCCAGTTCTCATCCCTGAACACACACTTCAGTCTCACACTCCTTGTGCTCCCCCCAAGTAGCCTGGACTCAGAATTGAAAGCTTTGGGGGAGGCGTGATTTGACCTTTAGGTATTCTCTGGGACCTTAAGTGTATTTGAAAATGTACTGTGGACTGTTTGCGGGGAGGCCCGCATTGAAGCCTGCCTTTATTTAACATGCTCTTTGGCTTTTTTGGGATTTTTTTTAACTGCTGTCCGCCAACTCTGCAATAGATTCTTTTTTTTTTAAATTTACGTTTCTTGTTGAAAGTATTGCAGATGTCCCCCTTCCCCCCCATTGACCCCTTTTAACCCCCTCCCCTTCCCCTCCCCCACCATGTGCATATATATATATATATATATATATATATATATGTATGTGTGTGTGTGTGTGTGTGTGTATATATATATATGTATATATATATATATATTACACACACTCACATGTACATACATTCTTTGGTTACTCTTCCACCCCCTCTTCCACCCCCCTCGTCAGTCTGTTCCATGCGGTCTCTGGGTCCATTGTGTTCAACAGAATAGATTTTATTTTAAAAAATGTGTTCTTACTGATTTTTAGAGAGAGAGGAAGGGAGAGGGGGAGAGAAACATCAGTGAGAGAGAGAAACGTCAAACATCAATCGGCTGCCTCCTGCATGCACCCTATTGGGGATTGAGCCTGCAACCCAGACATCTGTCCTGATGAAGAATCCAGCCGAAGATCTCTTGGTGCATGGGACACGCTCAAACCAACTGAGCTACACTGGCCAGGGCTACAATAAATTCTTAATTGCACCAATTATGCTCTATTTGACTCCAGGCTGAATAATTGCACATTGCTGGGAATTCATTTTGTGAGCTCGCCATTAAAAATTTGTATAGGCCCTGGCTGGGTAGTTCAGTTGGTTAGTGCATCGTCCCAATATGCCAAGGTTGCTGGTTCTATCCTCAGTCAGGGGACATATAAGAATCAAACAATGAATGCGTAACTAAGTGGAACAACAAATTGATGTCTCTGTCTCTCTGTCTCTCTCTCTCTCTCCCCCCTTCTCTCCCTCCTCCCTCCTTTCTTACCTTTCTTCCTCCCCTCTTCGCTCTCTCTACAATCGATAAAAAATTTTCTTCATGAACCACGATTCACTTTAGAGTGTAGTTCCAACCTTATACCCATTCCTTGAAGTCTGCAGAGGTCAAATATGATAAAATGGTTTGTGTTAGTTCTTATTTGGTAGTTCTCTAGTGTTTTACATGAGGGGATGACAGCTGTTATCAATTCTTAACTCCATAATCCAGGCATTAGGGATGATCCCCAGCCCAGCTGACAAGAGATAGGCATGTTTTCAAGTACTGTAATCTGAAGCCCTGCCTGTGATGTTTCTGGAGAGCAGCTTTCCAGTTCAATGTCTAATAGACAGTTTGTCTGGTGGGTTTTTGGGGGGTAGGGGGCGGTTTTATTTTGCAGCGGAGCAGTTATCAATTTGGAATCTTCTTTGAATCCCCTTAATTGTATAATGAAATTGGCTGTGTGAATGGACACTCTCGGGTCTTTGCTACCTTCTTGGGAGACAGACTGAAGTGCCGTGGTCTCTCATCGCTTTGAAAAGTTAGAGCTTCTGGTGTCAGACTTGACACCCGGGTAAGGCTTTAGAATTGGAACTGAGACCACCACGGTTATACTAACCCTTGGTAGGTAAGGATTAGTTAGAAAGTTACTGGATTGTGGTTGGGTGTCTGTTTAAAAACGTGTTCAACGAAGCTATTATTAAGTTTAGGTTTTGCAGCCTTAGAGCTTCCGGGCATTTTAATCCACCATTTCACTGCAGTTGTAACCTAAGCCTGCTGGTGTGCCCGGCGGCTCCAACCACCATTTCATGGTCGTTTAATTACAGGCTCAGTTCTTTTGAGAAGTTGGGAAACCTCCTCAATTGGATCTGCAAACCAAGTATGTAAACCATTGCACAAATGCTCTTTTTAAACCCTTACAAGTAGGCACTTTTCCAGACCCCAGAAAAAACAACTGTGGGGCCCTAAGTTGTGGTGGGCCTGGATTTCTGTGTTCTGGAAGGAGCCACTGAGCTGGTGCATAGTTTTGATCAAATGCATTTATGTGCTAAGCCGCAAACTCAAAAGGAGCCAGCATGAGCCCGCAAGTAGCATGCTCTGGATTCCTGAGTTGACTTGACCCGCCAGGTAATTTCATTTACACCTTAATTTCTGTCTTTGCATGAAGGCTCTAACGATACCCAAATCCCACACACTGTGTTGTTGGGTGGGATGTCCAATAAAATGTTTGGAAGCGTGTCAAATGGTACATAGAATACGTAACACTAATTGCAATACTTAGGGCTGAGTACCTTGAAATCGTGCCAGTGGATAAAGATGCTCAGTTATAAAGAGGTGTGAATTTAACGTACAGAAATACAAGGAAAGTTCTGCTGGCAAAGATAGAGGCAGAAAGAATTGGGGTGGGCATGTGATGTGAAGGTTGATCTACTTATATAAAGGACCTCTTTGAGTTAGTAAAGCAGAATTTTAAAAAGACACTTTGATTTTTAAAATATGACTTCATTGGATTTGTGTGGCATGGTTTTGTTTTTCTTGAATGGGAATTTCTGCAGTGAGAACCCTGACCAGTTTCTAGGATCTTGTTATATTTCACCAAATTGTCTCTTCCGAAGGACTGCAGATCATAGTGGTCGAGCCAGACTGATAGGCTAAGGGGCCTTCTGAATTTCTAGAGGTGAATATAGAATGTATCTCAAACTTGGTTCAAAATGGGACCCCTTTTTCTTAGAGTGGTTTTCAGGACCCGGGCCTTCGGTCACGCTTTGGGAAACAGTAGTGGTGTAGGTTTTAGAAATAGTTTAAAACTGGAATTTTTGAACTACATAATGCTGCAGCTGGTTTATGTGGCCCCGTTGGTTTGAGAGTTCTGAGGAAGAGGGTTATAAGTGTGTTTGTCTAAATGTTTGATGTTCCTAAGTGGGTTTAGTCTAAGTTGGAGAGAGAGAAAAGGGCTTACCATCAGTTGATTCCCTTTGGTATGGAGTGCAAAAATATGATAGGACTTTTTTTTCCCCAAAGCATTTTGTGAATGTTAAATTGTTAGTGGATTTCCTGTGTGTGTGTTTTTTTCTTTGAATAAAGACCTGGCAGTTTACCTGAAGAAACTGCAGAAGCTGTTCAAGTAATGGTTCATGCATTTGTCTTTTTACATAAATTTGTTTGCTTTAAAAGCTACTCGTTTTAGACTATATATAGGATGTAGGTAGGGGGGAATCCAGATCTGGAATCCTATCACCAGTAGATAACCACTGTTGATGTTTAGTGTATGGGACCAATAAGCCATGTTCTTGTTGCATGTATAACTAGGGAAGGCAACGCAATGTCTTAATTAAAAGTACTAGATTTTCGCCGTAACCGGTTTGGCTCAGTGGAGGGATCATTGGCCTGCGGACTGAAAGGTCCCAGGTTCGATTCCGGTGAAGGGCATGTACCTGGGTTGCGGGCACATCCCCAGTAGGAGGTGTGCAGGAGGCAGCTGATAGATGTTTCTCTCTCATCGATGTTTCTGACTCTCTATCCCTCCCCCTTCCTCTCTGTAAAAAAATCAATAAGATATATTTTTTAAAAAAGTACTAGATTTTGGAGCATGACAGCTTGAGTTGGAATCCTGGTTGTACCACCACTGGCTGTGTGATGTTGGGCATGTTCTGTACCTCTCTGGCTTACTTGGCTGGCTACTTTAGTCACAGGATTGAATAACACCAGGAAGAGTGGACATCCTTGCCTCACAGCCATTCAGTCTGTTACCATTGAGTATGATGCTAGCTGTGGGGTTTTTGTTGAGGATCTTTATCAAGTTATGAAAGTTCCCTTCTATTTCTTTCTTTAAAAAAATACTTTTATTAATTTCAGAGAGGAAGGGAGAGGAGAGACAGAAACATCAATGATGAGAATCATTGATCGGCTGCCCCCTGCATGTCCCCTACTGGGGATTGAACCCATAACGCAGGCATGTGCCCTTGACGGGAATCTAACCAAGGGACCCTTCCGTCCACAGGCTGATGCTCTATCCACTGAGCCAAACCGGCTAGGGCTATTTCTATTTTTCTGTGAGTTTTATTTTGAATGTCACATAACTTTTCTTGCATCATTTAATATCATGTGATTTTTCTTCTGTAGCCTATTAATATGGTGCATTACATGGAGCTTTAAAAATATTGAACCTGGAATAAATCCTGGAATGGCTGCTTATCATTATTATTATTCACCATTGAGGACATTTTTTACATTGATTTTTAGAGAAAGTGGAAGGGAGGGAGAGTGAGGGGGGAGAGAGAGGGAGAGAGAGGGAGAGAGAGAAACATTGATGTGAGAGAGACACATCTATTGGCTGCCTCCTGCACGTGCCCTAGTTGGTTGGGGCAGGGAATTAAACCTGCAATCCAAGTAGTTGCCCTTGACTGGGAATTGGACTTGAAACCCAGGCTGGCCAGGGCTAATTATTGTTTTATGTTGTGGAAATTTTACTTGTTAAGGATTTCAAGGATTTGCCCAGGATTTGTTAAGGATTTTTGTGTTTATAATTCTGGCGGATATTGGTCTGGTCTGGAAGTTTCTTTTGGGGTCATTTGTGGTTTTGTGTTAGGATAATGGCTTCATTAAAATGAACTGGGAGGAGTTCGCTCCCTTTTTATTTTCTGGAAGAGATTATGTAGAATTGGTGTTAATTCTTTTTTAAATGTTTAGTAGAATTCTCCAGTGAAACCATCTGGCCTCGAGATTTTTCTTTTTTTCAGTTTTAAAAATTATACATTCAATTTCCTTGTTAGTTAGAGGGCTGTTCAGATTATCTCTTTCATATTGGCGGATTGAGGAATCGGCCCATTTCCTTCTCAACTTGTCAAATTTATTTGTGTAGAGTTGTTTGCAGTATTCCCTTATTGTCCTTTTGGTGTTTGTAGTTATCTCTGTTGCTTATCCCTAATATCGGCAATTGTGCCTTTTCTCTCTCACTTTTTTTTTTTTGTCAGTCTTGCTTGAGTTTGTCTATTTTATTACTTTTTTTCCTCAAAGAAATCTTTTTGCTTCATTTTTTTCAAGTTCATTGATTTCTGCTATTATCCTTATTATTTCCATCCTCTCTGTTGGGTTTACTTTTTCTAGGTTCTTGAGGTAGGAGCACAGATTAGTGAGTTGAGACTTTAAATATTCTCAATCTGTAGTGTGGGGTTTCTGTTAGCTGCTAACGTCACTTCCATGTATTCTTAAAAAACAGCAGGGGCCTGGCCAGCATGGCTCAGTGGGTGAGTGTTGACCTTTGAACCAGGAGGTCACGGTTTGATTCCCAGCAGGGCACATGCCTGGGTTGCTGGCTCCATCCCAAGTAGGGGGTGTGTAGGAGGCAGCCGATCAATAATTGTCATCGTTGATGTTACTATCTCTCCCTCCCTCTCTGAAATAAAAAAAAAATAGATTTTTTTAAAAAAAGCTGGGGTCCTAATTATGTAGGTTATTAGCTGGTCCCCACCCCCACTCCCGCCTCCCCACATTTAATAATATTCCTCAGATTTTAAGAACATCGCTTCTGGAAATTCAGGTTGTAGAATTACAGTTAAAAGTGTCCCTTTGCCTATTGGTTAGAAATTTAAAGCTGAAAACACTTTATACCAGGAGTCAACCAACTAAGGCCCTGGGCCAAATCCTGCTCGCTGGCCTATTTTAGTATGGGCCTCCAGCTGAGAATAAATTTGGCATTTTTAAAGGGTGGTAAAACACATGTAAACACACATTTGTGACAGAGAACTGCTTTGGCCTGCAAAGCCTGAAATTTTTCCTATGTGGCCCTTTACAGAACAAGTTTGCCCCGCGCTGCCTTTTCGCGAAGTCCCATGGCCTGCTTCAGAGCCATCTGTAAAAATTTACCAGTACAGATTCCCAGGCCCCGCACGGCCCTTTTCTCATCTGGAATCCATCTGCTCACAGGCCCCTCTCCATGTCTGAGTTCTGACTTGTGTCCTTTGTCTTTCATCTCTGTGCTCTTCTGTGGTCACGCTTCATTGTCCAGTGCCTTCGAGGTGCTGAGTAATCTCGGAGGTCCATTCTCAAGGGGGCAAACCTAAATGTCTTCGCTGAGTCTGCCCTGGTCAAAGTCAGAAGTGACAGTGCCGGCGCCTCAGGATCAGCTCTGATAGAAAGGTGATTTCTGACATCACAAAGTGCAAACTCCTTTATCTCTGGAAATGCTGCTTTTTGTCATTAATCCTCACCTGAGGATATTTTTCCATTGATCTTTTTTTAGAGGGAGTGGAAGAGAGAGAGGAAAAGCCAAAGAGAAACATCGATGTGAGAGAAACACCTCGATTGGTTGCCTCCTGCATGTACTCCCACTACCAGGTCCCGGGCCTAGGAGAAGCCTGCGACCAAGGTACATGCTCTCGACCGAAATTGAACATGGGATGCTTTGGTCTGCAGGTCGACACTCTATCCTCTGAGCCAAACCTGCTAGAGCTAGAAATGCTATTTTTTAAAAATATTTTTTATTGATTTCAGAGAGGAAGGGAGAGGGAGAGAGAGAATAGAAACATCAGTGATGAGAGAGAATCATTGATCAGCTGCCTCCTGCAAGCCCCCTACTGGGGACAGAGCCGGCAACTTGGGCACGTGCCCTTGACCGGAATCGAACCCGGGACCCTTCAGTCCGCAGGCTGAAGCTCTCTATCCACTGAGCCAAACCAGTTAGGCCAGGCTATTTTATTTTTGATTCACAGCCCGGCATAGAAACTTGGCAGAAACCCTAGAATTGTTTATGGAAACATAAATGGTCATAGGTCCGACCTGTGAAGGATTCTGTCCACCTAAAGTTCGTGGGAAGAGAGCTGGATATTCCTGCTACTGGTTAGTGCTCCTCCCTGGATAGGAAAAGCAGCAGTCCCACAGTTACTACTTTGGGAAAGAAATCTGTTCTGGGTCGAGCTGAAGGGAACCTTTGCTGTCTGACCTCAGGCCAGCCTGGAACTTGTTCTCATCCCGCTGCCCTGTGACAAGAGGGTATAGCACAGTGATGGCGAACCTATGACAGGCGTGTCAGAGGTGACACGCGAACTCATTTTTTTGGTTGATTTTTCTTTGTTAAATGGCATTTAAATATATAAAAGAAATATCAAAAATATAAGTCTTTGTGCCGAAACCGGTTTGGCTCAGTGGATAGAGCGTCGGCCTGCGGACTGAAGGGTCCCAGGTTCGATTCCGGTCAAGGGCATGTACCTCAGTTGTGGGCACATCCCCAGGAGGGGCTGTGCAGGAGGCAGCTGATCGATGTTTCTCTCTCATCGATGTTTCTAACTTTCTATCTCTCTCCCTTCCTCTCTGTGAAAAATCAATAAAAAATATATTTAAAAAAATATATAAGTCTTTGTTTTACTATGGTTGCAAAGATCAAAAAATTTCTATATGTGACACGGCACCAGAGTTAAGTTAGGGTTTTTCAAAATGCTGGCACGCCAAGCTCAAAAGGTTCGCCGTCACTGGTATAGGGAGAGGTGGCAGGTAGCAGCTGGGACCCCTTTCACACCTCATGGTGGACTCCAGTTGGCAGTTTTCAACTAAAGGTAAGGGCTGGTCATACTTCCTGGCTCGGGTACCTTAAGTCTTCTCCTGTTCTCTAACCTCAAGCCCTACACGTCCCCTCTTGCTGACTGGCATGTCCGTTTTATGATGCTACCGGGCCTGCTTTTCTGTCACACCCTTCACTTCTTCCTGTTGGGATGCGTGCAGTCCCTAGAGAGGGCCCTTTATGGCCTTGACCTTGTCTCTGCCTCCTGCCTGGGTGATTGTCCCCTTTTCTCTTGCACAGCTCTGGCCTGACGTTACTCCTTCCTCGTGTCTGAAAAGATGTCCCTTAGCCCATGGAGTCCGAGCATGCCTTATGTTGCTCGAATGATTCCTTCTGGGAGAGGGCAGGTGGCCCGGTGTTAGCATCTCCTGATCACAAACTGTTACCTCCCCTCCCAAATGAAAGCCAGGTTTTTGCATAATCTCCCCTTTCTATACCTTATTTATTTAAAATCTATTTTTATTGGTTTCAGAGAGGAAGGTAGAGGGGAGAGGGATAGAAACATCAAAGGTGAGAGCGAATCATGGATCGGCTGCCTCCTGTTTGCCCCGCACTGGGGATTGAGCTCACAACCCGGGCATGTGCCCTGCCCGGGAATCTAACTGTGACGTCCTGGCCCATAAGTAGATACTCAACCACTGAGCCAAGGCCAGCTGGGCTTCTGTGCCTTTTTTTTTTTTTTTAATTTTTATTGATTTCAGAGAGGAAGGGAGGGGGAGGGAGAGAGAGAGAGAGAGAGAGAAACATCAATGACGAAAGAGAAATATTGATCGGCTGCCACCTGCATGCTCTCTACTGGGGATCGAACCCGCAACCTGGGCATGTGCCCTTGACCGGAATTGAACCCAGGACCCTTTAGTCCGCAGGCCAATGCTCTATCCACTGAGCCAAACCAGCTAGGGCACTGTGCCTTTTTTTAAACTCTTCGCTAGCCTCTCATGTGGGCTAAGTAAGAATGTGAGGACCGTAGAGTTTGAGCCACTTGACAACTCCATGGAGGTGCCACCCTCTCTGTGCTGATTGAGGATTGTGGAGGAAACAGGTTTAGCAAGAAGAAGAGGGTACGGTACTGTATTAGTGTTTGGATTCCAAACTAAGGATGGATTAGGATTGTGTATTGTAAATTATATTTTTATAAACCCTCCTTTAATTTTGTAGGGAGATTGGCTCCTGGAATCCCTGGGTTGGTGTTATTTTAATGTAGAACGAGGCTCCTGTCCCTTTTCCAGTCAGTGTTGGGGGTGATGGGAAATGCCCCTTTAACTGCCCTCCTGCAGCGGGAAGGGGAAGGCCCAGCCGTGAAATAATTAGCAGCACGTTTACAATATGCCAAGTGTACTGGAATGTGAGTTTTAAGAAGTGGTCATTGTGCTGGTACTGCAAACAGTCCCATATGGTTTTCCTTAATGTACATTTGCCTAGAAAGAACTTGGTTACCTCTGTGTCGGGTTGTATGGCTCCCAATCTAACTTAAGTGGGCCTTTTTCTTTCTTTCTATAGTTATTTTTTCCTGGCAAAGTTGTCTTCTCAATGAACATCAGAAATTGCTCTGAAAATAAGCCCTCCATATTGTTTGTCATTGTCCCTTTCTGTATTTTGCAGCCCCACCTCACTGTTGTAAGTTTATTTTTTGGGATAAAATTGCCATTTAACATTATACTGGCTTCGGGTGTACAATGTGATTTGATATTTGCATATATTGCAAAATGATAACCACAATACGTGAGTTAACATTCATCATGACACAGTTACAATTTTTTATCTTGTGATAAGAACTTGTAACATCCACTCTCCAGGCAACTTTCAAATATACAATATAGTGTTATTAACTACTAGAGGCCCAGTGCATGAGATTTGTGTACTGGGGGGGGGGGCGGGTCCCTCAGCCCAGCCTGTGTCCTCTTGCAGTCCGGGACCCCTTGGGGGATGTCCCCCAGGGATCGGGCCTACTAAGCTGGCAATCAGACATCCCTCTCACAGTCTGGGGCTCGCAGTCCGGAACCCCTTGCTTCTTACTGCCTACCTGGAGCGGAGGCGGGAGAGGCTCCTGCCACCGCCACTGCACTTGCCAGCCGTGAGCCCGGTTTCTGGCTCAGTGGCGCTCCCCCTGTGGGAGTACACTGACCACCAGGGGGAAGCTCCTGCATTGAGTGTCTGCCCCCTGGTGGTCAGTGCACATCATAGCAACCGGTCTGCCGTTTGGCCAATTTGCATATTATGCTTTTATTATATAGGACTAGAGGCTTGTTGCACGAAGAGATTCGTGCAATAGGCCTTCCCTTCTCCTGGCTGCCGGCACAGGTTTTCCTCCGGTACCCGGGACCCAGGCCTTCGCTCCAGCCGTAGCCGCCTTCAGTCTTCCGTCTTTGCTGCCTCGGCTTGCCTTCAGTCTTCCCTCTGCTGCTTGGAGCTTACATATGCAAATTAACCACCATCTTTGTTAGCAGTTAATTTGCATATCACACTGATTAGCCAATGGGAGGCATAGCGAAGGTATGGTCAATTACCATGTTTGTCTATTATTAGATAAGATAGTCACCATGCTGTACTTCGCTGCTGTGATTGAACTGAGGCACTGGTAGGAAAGTCATCTACAGCACCTGGGACAGTGCCCGTACACAGCAGCCACTCAGACACTTGCTATTTGGAGATGGATGGTGACTGGTGGGGATGGGTAGGAAGACCATCCCTTGAAACCCCTTTAATCTGGTGCCTAGGCCTGGCTAATGGTTGATTACAGGGAAGAAACCCACTTCTGGAAATTTCTATTGCTTTGGTTACTTCATAGTACCCAAGAATCTAAAAGTGCAGCTTATGTATTTGGTTTTTGGGGGGATAGCTTTATTGAGATATGACTCAAATGTCATGTGATTCCCCCATTTGAAGTAAACTAATACATTTCAGTGATTTTTCAGCGCTGTCAGCCCTATCCATCTTCGGATTTAACCAGCTGCAGATAGAAGATATTTGAGAGATAAACCAAAGAACTTATATACTTATATGCATGGCCCATGGATATGGGCAATAGGGTAGTGAAGACCTTGGGGAGGGTTAAATAGAGCCTGGGAAGAGGGGGGTAAAGAAGGGTGAAATGGGAAATATCTGTAATACTATCAGCAATCTATACAGTGGGGCCTTGACTTACGAGTTTAATTTGTTCGGAGACCAAGCTCGTTAAGGAGCTTGTTAACTCAAATTACTCTATCAACTCAATTCAAAAAATCGGCTGAGAGACAGCTGGTATCTCAATAAACTCGTTAGTCTGGACACTCATAAGTCAAGGCCCCACTGTAATAATAAAAGCATGATATGCTAATTAGACCAGATGTCCTTCCGGACATCCTTTGGGATGACCTTCTGGACGAAGTCGGGGCTGCTACGGAAGCCTGGGTCCCGGGTGCCTGCCGGCAACTGGAGGGAAGCCCAGGTCCTGGGTGCCAGAGGGAAGCCTTTGCTGGCGGCTGGGGGAAGGAAGGCCTACTCTTGCATGAATTTCGTGCATTGGGCCTCTAGTAAAAATATATTTTAGAAATACTTGAAAAAAGTTCATTGTTGCTGAGTGAACATGAATAGACCGTTTTTCTTGGAATTATTCCCTAAACCAGTGATTTTCAACCTTTTTCATCTCATGACACACAAACTAATTACTAAAATTCTGTAGTACACCAAAAGAAGTATTATATATTTTTTCCGATCTGACAAAAAATAGATACAATTTTTTTAAAATATATTTTTATTGATTTCAGAGAGGAAGGGAGAGGGAGAGAGAGAGATAGAAACATCAGTGATGAGAGAGAATCCTTGATTGGCTGCCTCCTGAACACCCACGCTGCGGATGGAGCCCGCAACCCAGACATATGGCCTGACCAGACCAGGAATTGAACTGTGAGCTCCTGGTTCATAGATCGATGCTCAACCATTGAGCCACTCTGGTTGGGCCAAAAACAGGTATAATTTTGATTCATTCACACTGGACGGCTACTGATGTGTTGACTGTTGTCATTTTTCTGTTTGACAGTCTACGGCAGTGGTCAGCAAACTGCGGCTCGTGAACCACATGCGGCTCTTTGGCCCCTTGAGTGTGGCTCTTCCACAAAATACCGACTTCTGCGCATGGGCCACGAAGTTTCAGTCGCACTGTACATGCACGCCTGCATGTGGTATTCTGTGGAAGAGCCACACTCCGGGGGGGCCAAAGAGCTGCATGTGGCTCGCGAGCCGCAGTTTGCTTGACCACTGGTCTATGGGAAAAGAGGTCAGTGCCCCTGGCTGAATAGTCAGGTATGGCATGTTTTAAAAATTCTTGTGACACACCAGTTGAAAATTGCTGCCCTAAACAGTAAAGTATAACAACTATGTACATAGCATTTACATTATATTATTATATGTAACCTAGAGATGATGTTAAGCTTATGGGAGGATCTGCATGTTAAATGCAATGCTACACCATCCTATATAATAAGAGGGTAATATGCAATTGGACTGAACTGCGGAACAACCGGTCACTATGACGTGCACTGACCACCAGGGGGCAGACGCTCAATGCAGGAGCTTCCCCCTGGTGGTCAGTGTGCTCCCACAGGGCTCATGGCTGGCGAGCACAGTGGTGGGAGCCTCTCCAGCCTCCACGGCAGCGATAAGGATGTCCGACTGCCAGCTTAGGCCTGCTCCCCGAGGTCTCCTGGACCCCTCCTGCCCCCTGCCTCCAGTGCACGAATCTCGTGCATCAGGTCTCTAGTTTTATATAAGGCACTTAAGCATTCCTGAATTTTGGTATCCATTGTGTATTCAGAGTCAAGCTACTATCACTGCAATTTTAGAATATTTTCATCACCCCAGCAGAAACCTGTGCCCCTTAGGCATTATCCCCATTCCTCCCAGCCATGGCACCCACTAATTTGCCTTTTGTGTTTAGGGATTTGCCTTTTCTGGCTATGTCAGATAAATGAGGTTATAAAGTATATAGTCCTGTGTGACTGGCTTCTTTCACTCAGGGTCATGTCTTCAAGGGCCATCCATGTTACAGTGTGCGTCAGTGCCGTGTTTCATCTATTGCTGAATAATTGTTCAAGGTCTGAACATAACATGTTTTGCTTATCCATTTATAACATTTTGGCCAATTGGGGTATTTGCACTTTTTGATTATTATGAATCATGTTCTGAACATTCCTATTGGCTTAGGTTTTGTGCAACGAGATTAATCATCTTGCTGCTTTACATAAAGAACTGGACGTGAAACTATAAGACCAAGCTGTCCAAGTAAGATGGGCCTGAGGAAACCATCTGCTTGACCTTCACTTTAATCCCTGGAAATGCATTAGGCCTCTGAATGTGTGAGAAGTCTCCTGATACACAGACACTAGGTTAAAATTTAAAAATTAAAACAATCTTTAAATTTTTTTAAAAACTTTTTTTTTATTGATTTCAGAGAGGGAGAAAGAGAGAAAGAAACATTGATGAGAGAGAATCATGGCTAGGCTGCCTCTTACACTGGGGATCAAGCCCATAACCCAGGCATGTGCCCTGACCAGGAATTGAACCATGACCTTCTGATTCATAGGTTGATGCTCAACCACTGAGCTATGCCAGCCGGGCAAAAATTAAAACAATCTTAATATCATTTTAAATTTAAGCTCTTGTGAAGTATGAAGACTGTTTCTGTATATCATTTGATTTCAGTGATCCGGACTCACTGCCAGTCAACATTCATGTTTTTGGTTATACCTAGCATATCCTGGGGGAGTTCAGAAGATATTCTCTAAGCCTTAGGCAGTTGTGAGCAAGCTGCTTGGGTGAGAGGGAGCCCAAAAGGAATGCTGTACTCTTTTTGTTAGTCTCAGAGGGGTTAAGCCAGTCATGGTGGTAACCCTAGAACAGGCTTTTGTTTTAACTTAATATAATTTACATGGAGTGCATTTTAGTGTACAGTTCTTGGAGTTTTGACCAATGCAGTGTATCTACCGCCCACTGTCAAGATTAGGCCCTCCGAGCGGAATTTTGAATCAGATGCTTGAATGATTTCTAACTGTATTGGAGTCCAGAGGCCTATCAAGAAAACCAGAAAGCTGGTTTATGTGGGAAGAGAAACTGCACAGACCCAAGTCTGGCTTTTAGGTGCTCTGACATCAGTCTCGGGCTTTGAGGAAAGGATACCTGTGTCTTTGCTTCCTCTTGCAATGAGCTGCTCACGCAGGTGATGGAGTGGGGGTGGGCCCTGTCCACTGAAGGGCCCTCTGACCTGGATTTAAAGGGGAAGTGTAGGTGTGGGAGGCTGACCAGAGTGAGTGGATAATCAGGTAGGACGGTACAGGGCTCTGGAAACATCAGGGTCTGGGGAGTGGGAGATGGGCTGGCAGGTGGCTGGGCTTGGGGCCTCACGACTTGGGCACGGTGCAGTGATGGGATAATTAACCACCCCATGGAACTTAAATAGATTGAGCTGTTGTGGAAGAGAGACCTAGGAGACAAGGAAAGGGGGGGGGGAGGGGGGCGGGAGGGGGCGGGGGGAGGCCTTGGCGGTGGAATTTCCAGCCCGCATAATTAAAGATAAGCTTGACAAGAATAGAAATTCATCTCCTAGTTTCATAAGCTGCTTGAATGTGTGAGAGAAAGAGCGGAAAGGAACGTGGCCACAAATTGTCTATTCTTACCCCCTAATCCCCCTAATTTCATAGGTGAGCCTAGTGCAGCTCTGGCCCCTGATCCCAGCAGACTGGTGGTGGCTTGGTGCAGTCTGATTGCCCTGCGGAAAGAGTGGCCTCCAGTAAGGCAGAGACTGGGATTGGGTAGTTTAAAGAAACTCTGCACCCCTTTTATCCTAAGTTGTCTTATTTGAAGTTTTTTGAATTTTTTTATTTTAGAGAGGGGGGGGAATAGGGGGAGAGAGACAGATGGAAGGAAGGAGGAAGGGAGAGAGAGAGAGAGAGAGAGAGAGAGAGAGAGAGAGAGAGAGAGAGAGAGAGAAATAGAGAAATATTGATTTGTGTTCCACTTAGCTAAGTATTCGTGGGTTGATGCTTTTATGTACCCTGACCGGGGTTCAAACCCACAACCTTGGTGTATAGGGATGACACTGTAACCAACTGAGCTCCCCGGTCAGGGCTTAGTTGAAGTGTTGGAAATTGAAAAAGACTTCAAGGTGCAAGTTAAGCCCATTGATGGAGAGAGTCAAGAGTTTTTCTGGATTGCTTATTTCCCGAGGGCAGCCTCTAGTCTAATGGAATCCACTTTGTTATGAGGGTTAAAGCATTTTAGCCTCTTAAAGCTGAAGAAGTGGGGATATAACAAATATGTTTTCCCGCCTTTTTGCCAGGGTGCCTGGTGTCTGAGATTTTTATTCAACAAGAATCCTTTAATTTGTTGGGCTACTAATGTTGGGTGGGTACAGCTCATCTTAATTTATGCCCATCTGATGGATCAGTGATGAAATGGTGGTACCAGACCACAAGGGAGGGAGGGAATGAACACTAGTGCGGGTTCCTTAGAGGGGAGTGGGGTGAGCATTTGGGCGGGAGGCAGGTTCCTCCTGCATGTACAGATTTGGGATTCGGGCATCTGGAGCTGATGATCAGGGTCAGAGGACTGAGGTTCATTTGCTTAGGCCAATAAATGGATCCCTGCGAGAAAATGAGGAAGGGAGATGAAACTTGGGCCTTCACCCCCCTCCTCCGCACCCAAGTTAAAGTTATTGCTGAATAAACGCACACAGAGTGGGCATTGATCTGGAAATGGGGACATGGAGTTTTCCAGGGGACAGAGGACACATTTTGCCCTGGGATAGGCGGCTATGATTCTGCACACTTCAGAAGGCTCTGAGTACTACGCAAGTTATTACGAATCATTCTTGCCTGGCCAGAGCTTTCTAAGAACTTTTGCTGAACAACATTTTATTAGCCTGGTTTGTCTTACGATGTCTACTGGAAAGCGGGTGGTTCTATCCTCCTTTAGAATTTGAATCCACTTTGGAATTTTCTGAATTGTAGGCATTTTATGGCATTGCCATTTGTGTTGCCAAAGTTGGGTATGCTCTGACCCAGGCTCATTTTCACTTGTGTGTAGAGCACCTAGTAGTTTTTAAGGTATTCTGTCCCTGGGCAATTGAGGAATGGGGCCTTTTTTCCCATGGCGGGGGGGGGGGGGGGTGTGCGGGCTACTCACATTTAGTGGATATGGCTGGGTTTACCAAAGTCCTGTGGAGGGATAGGACAGTCATTTAACCATATTGTCAACCTCAGTTGAGGAACCCTGATAGAGTCAAGTACATTTTGCTTGGTCATGTTACATGCTCCTAGACAGGCATGATGGTTGAAATTTTGGTGACTCGAGTATAATTAGTTTGGATATTGTGGGGATTTCTCTTTTTTTGTATCTAGTGGTTAGATCAGTGCTTCTCAACTGTGGCTGCATATTGGAATTTCCCTGGGATCTTTAAAAAATACTGGTGCCTGAGTCCCACCTCCAGATTTTTATTTAATTGGTTTAGGACAGCCGTGGACAAACTACGGCCCGCGGGCCGGATCCGGCCTGTTTGAAATGAATAAAACTAAAAAAAAAAAAGACTGTACCCTTTTATGTAATGATGTTTACTTTGAATTTATATTAGTTCACACAAACACTCCATCCATGC
Organism: Myotis nattereri; assembly: GCF_964212035.1. Taxonomy (NCBI): domain Eukaryota; kingdom Metazoa; phylum Chordata; class Mammalia; order Chiroptera; family Vespertilionidae; genus Myotis; species Myotis nattereri. The sequence goes on from NC_138078.1 coordinate 13,462,563, forward strand.
TTTTGTTCCGGCGCTCCGGTCCAGTTTAAGAACCCATTGTGGCCGAGACCGGTTTGGCTCAGTGGATAGAGCGTCGGCCTGTGGACTGAAAGGTCCCGGGTTCGATTCCGGTCGGGGGCATGTACCTGGGTTGCGGGCATATCCCCAGTGGGGGATGTGCAGGAGGCAGCTGGTCGATGTTTCTCTCTCATCGATGTTTCTAACTCTCTATCTCTCTCCCTTCCTCTCTGTAAAAAATCAATAAAAATATATTAAAAAAAAAAAAAAAAGAACCCATTGTGGCCCTCGAGTCAAAAAGTTTGCCCACCCCTGGCTAGGATGTGGCATTAGAATTTTTAAAACTCCCCCCATGTTTTTTTAAAATGTATTTTTATTGATTTCAGAGAGGAAGGGAGAGGGAGAGAGAGATAGAAACATCAATGATGAGAGAGAATCATTGATCGGTCGCTTCCTGCACGCCCCCCCGCCACTGGGGATCGAACCCACAACCCAGGCATGTGCCCTTGATCGGAATTGAACCTGGGATCTTTCAGTCCGCAGGCCGACGCTCTATCCACTGAGCCAAACGGGCTAGGACTCCCCCTGTGATTTTGATGTGTAGCTAGGATTGCAAACCACTGGTCTAGATGTTCTGGAAACTGAAAAGTGGAGCTCATGTATTTGGTTTTCTCCTTAAAACCATGATTCTGGAAAAGAGATGCTGGGTAGTTGTTTCAGCTCTGCTCCCCTTTCTGGAGTCTTATCCAAGAGCTGGGAGCAGGGTGGGTAACGGGAGAGCCCCCAGGTCAGGAATAAGGTGGATATGAGGCAAAGTGGACAGTGGGCAAAATGGCCTGGTCTTCGTGTCAATGGCAGGACCGGCACACTCAGTGCCCATGTGGACCAGGCAGTGGTGACAGCCAGAAATAAACATTCAGGCCTGGCATACTTCTGCTGAACTGGGATGGGGACGGTAAACCCAAAGTATACTAGTAGCAGTAAGTCATTGGATTTAGGACCCACCTGGATAATCCAAGATGATTTCATCTGTGGATCTTTAAATTAACTGTGTTCTTTTGTGTTACCTGATAATCTGTATCCTCTCCTTGCAGGGTCGAGAATCTTTTTTTTTTTTTTTTAAATATTTGTATTTATTTCAGAGAGGAAGGGAGAAGGAGCGAGACATCAATGATGAGAGAATCATCGATCGGTTGCCTCCTGCACACCCCCTACTGGGGATTGAGCTCACAACCTGGGCATGTGCCCTTGACCGGAATCGAACCTGGGACCCTTCTGTCCGCAGGCTGATGTTTTATCTACTGAGCCAAACCAACTAAGGGCTCGAGAATCTTTATAGCTCATGACAAATGGGATAAGTGAGTGACTCTGGCTACTCGTTGTTCAGGTTTTCTCATAAAGGTCAGTCGTCAAACTGCGTTTCTACTGGCTTTTCTTCTGAACGGGATTCACCTGACCCCCTTGCCTTCTCCCTCCTCTAGCTGACAGCGAGACCATCCTAAAAGGCCTCCAGTCCATTTTCCAGGAGCAGGGGATGACCGAGTCGGTGCACACCTGGCAGGACCACGGCTACTTAGCCACCTACATAAACAAAAATGGCAGGTGAGATGGCCCGGCGTGCTCCTCTTTCCCTCTGAGCACTTCAGGAATGGGGAGGGGTTCAAAGGGCGGTAGAGGGTGGTGGTGTCCAGGGATTTTTTTCCCCTTCATTGACAGTTTTTAAGAGGAGGCTAGAATTCAGTGCTTCTTGGCCTTACCTGCACAGCAGCATCGCCTGGGACCACTTCCACAACATCCCATGCTCAAGGGGAGGGAGGGTGGGTAGGTGGGAAGTGATCAGCCAAAGAACTTGTGTGCATATATGCGGAGCCCATGGACACAGACAATAGGGTGGTGAAGACCTGGGGGAGGGCAGGGGTGGGCTAGAAAAGGTCAGTGGGGGAAAAGGGGGACATATGTAATACTTTCAACAATAAAGATTTTTAAAAAATTCCATGTTCAGGGACTCACTCTCTCTCCCCCTCCCCCAGATTGAGGCCCCTGAATGTCAGTGTTTCTCCAAAGCCCCGAAGGTGATTTTGCTGTGTAGCCTAGAAGCCCTGAACAGCACAAGCAGTGTGGACTGGTAGGCAGTGATCTGGACTTGGTTAAAACAGGTTCCTAGGCCCCCTTTCCAAGTTTTTTTTTTTTTTAATATATTTTATTGATTTTTTACAGAGAGAAAGGGAGAGAGATAGTTAGAAACATCGATGAGAGAGAAACATCGATCAGCTGCCTCCTGCACATCTCCCATTGGGGATATGCCCGCAACCCAGGTACATGCCCTTGACTGGAATTGAACCTGGGACCCTTCAGTCCGCAGGCCGACGCTCTATCCACTGAGCCAAACCGGTTTCGGCATCCCCTGTCCAAGTTTTTCTGATGTGGTAGGTCTGGGGAAGCACCCCATATAGCAGCGGTCTCCAACTGGTGGTCCGCGAGGTCCGAAAGGTTGGCAGCCGCTGCCATATAGCATTTCCAGCATGCTCTCAGGGGATGCGGATGCTGCTGGTGACTTGACCCCACTGTGGGTACCAGCTAAGTGATCACCTATTAATGCAGACCATTGGCAAATGCAGGATGAGAACGCCTACAAGAAGCCTAACAGGAACCTGAGATCCAAGAGTTCACGTGTTTTGTTTTGTTTTCCCTTAAACTTACAGACTATCAAGACTTCATGTAATCAAAGTGTAGATCAAAGTCGATGTGTTCTGAGACTAAGAAAGGGAACCTAAATTAACACGTGACCAATAACAGAAGATGCCAGTGCATTGAGCTTTTGTATTTTCCTAACTCTAGGTTTGCACTATATCTAGACTGGTTTAGGATGCTCTGCAGATTGTTAGTAATTCGCACTCTTAATTTAAAAAGGTAAACTCCTGGGTATTTTTGGTGGCTTTCATTCCATTCCCCCAATGGATACAGAGTCCTAGAATTGCACGTGGCTTCATTAATGTCTCACATTCTCTCCCATTTCTCTCACATTTTCTATTAAAAGACACCCTCCTTGTCCAGCCAGCATGGCTCAGTGGTTGAACCAGAAGGTCATGGCTTGATTCCTGGTCAGGGGCACATGCTCAGGTTGTGGGCTTGATCCCCGGGGCGGGGCATGCAGGAGGCAGCCAATCAATGATTCTCTTATCATTGATGTTTCTATCTCTCCCTCTTCCTTCCTTTCTGAAATCAATAAAAATATATTTTAAAAAAAGATACCCCCTCAACTCGGTTTACAGAGGCCCAGAAGACAGTGCTGTGAGATGAGGGAAACTTAGTTTTGAGGCCACCTCCCCTTCCATTATTCTCTTTATATGTATACTTGGTCCACCCTTATGGCGGTACTTGGCATTCCCTCTCCTGATGCTTCTCAAAGATGTCCTCAACCCTCTCTCCCCAAGCCCAGATTTGTATTTCTAACGATGTAGCATACCTCCACATAATGTGTTTAGCAGATACCTCAAATGCATCTAAAGTTACTTCTTCCTCAAGGGTGATCCGAAATCGATCCCTTTCTGCTCTCCATCATGTCCATGGTCTGGCCCCGTTTCCAGCAAGTCTGGAAGCAGTGGCCTGAGCTGTCACTGCACCCTCCAGCTCCTACACGCTTTCATATGCAGCCCCTCTCCGCCCTGGCCTCTCTTTTCTACCCTCCCTGCCACCATCTCTCGGCGGTCCATCCTTTGGGGATCACAGCAATTCAGACAGTGAAGCCTTGCATCTCTGACCATCTCCTCAGGGGACTTCGCAGCCGGCCCCACCTCCCTCGCTACTGCAGTTCTTGAAGCTTCTCCCCTAGACACCAATTTCAGCCATGCAGGGGGCTTAGAATTCCTCCTGGAAGAGAGTTTTTGAGTGATAGGAGCTGTTTGGAAATTGCTTTTATAAGCAGAAAAACTTAAAAGCATTGCTTAGTTTAAAGACATATTTTCTCTATTGGTCTTCCTCTTTCACTTGGTCAGCTGGGACCCATCCCCCTGGTGCCTGACCATGGGTACCCATCCCGAAACCTCACTCCCCGCTCCCCACCACCATCCTGACACTTGCTCAAGGGAAGCACTGCAGCTCCACACCCTGCTTCTGGCCTGGCTTCTGGTTAATGGCCCCTTGGCCATGCAAGGTCCTGGTCCTCAGCCACCTTTTTCTATGTCCTCCATATTCCCCATTGGTAACTTCTTTTTATTTCTGGTTTGAATCCCTCGCGGTTGGTGCTTGGCACCCCACCCTCCAGCATTCTCTGTGTTACCCTGGTTCTTTGCAGAGGAGTCTGCTATAACCACCCAGGTGGTTAAAAGACCCCATTCCTTTGTGCTGCTGGGGCGGGGAGGGTGATGATGATCAGCTCATTCAGATATAGATGCATGTGTGGTGTCCTGGGCCTGAACTTGATTTTTGAGGCCCTCTAAGGGCTGAGGGTGAGAATTAACTAGTTGCATTTATTTTTACATCCAAGCACATTGCCTATCGTCTGAACATAATTCATCTTCTAATTTAGTATATTTCAAATATGTGTTTAACCATGACTCATAGTAAGAAATACCTTCACATAGTCACATACACATCTGCGTATATATAATACAAATACACAGTATAATTGAAAAAATGCTTCTTCAAATAATTAACTCAATGCATGTGATACTCTCACATTTTTATTTCATAAGAAATGCTGCTCAGATCCACTAAACTGGGGGTCAGAAAGCTTTTTTTGTTAGGAGTCACATAAAGTCTCTGTTGCATATTCTCCTTTGATTAAAAGAAACGCTCTCTTTAAAAGCGTAAAAACCCTGTTTCGAGTGCAGGCTTTTTAAAACGTGCTGCAGGCTGGATCTGGTTTGCAGGCTGCAGGGAGTGTGCTGACCCTGAACTTAGCGAATTTAATCACCACCTGCCTGCATTTGGAAATAACCAGCTCTGGTTTTCTTTTTCCTTTTTTTAATTGGATTTATTAGGTGACATTAGTTTGCAAAACGATACAGGTTTCAAGTGAACAACTCAACAAAGCATCACCTGCATAAGGCATTGTGTGCCCATCGCCCTAGGCAAAGTCTCTTTCTGTGCCCATTTACCTCCCCACGTGCCCCACATCCCCTCTCCCCCTTTCCCTCAGGCTATCACCACACTTTTCTGTGTCCATATGTGTTATGTATATGGCGCTGTTTGAATTCTGAAGGTTAATGGGGAGAACCTAGTTGGCCCCTCCCCACCCTCCCTCCCAGTGGTCACTAGACCTGGCTGAATCACTTGCTGGGCAAGCTTCTTAAAAATCAGATTCACAGAACTGGCTACTGAATGACTTTCTGGGACAAGAACCTGTTTTGAAAACCTTAGTATTTGGCGACTCTCTCTAAATCTTTCCTGAATGATTGGTGGCTTCCCTGTCCCTAAGTGGCTCTAAAAAGGAAGCAACAGGGTTAAGTATGTAATTGGGCGGGGGGGGGGATTGACATCTTTTTTTTTCCCCCTTTTGATACAATTCCTAAACTTAAAATTATGCTTTCCTTCGTAGCTTTGCCAATTTGAGAATTTACCCACATGGATTGGTGTTGCTGGACCTTCAGAGTTACGACGGCGATGCAGAAGGCAAAGAAGTTGACAGTGTCGGTTTTTCACTGTTATTTACTCAAGTATTTGAGGGTCCCAAAGCCTGCTCCGTTTAATAATGTTAAAATGATTTCACTTAATTGCTGACTTCCCAGTGAACAGTAGACGTTCCTTCCTCCGCAGTGAGTGGTTTTAGAAGAGAAATAGTTGATCCTCAGTTGTTTGTAGGAACCTGGCTGCCACTTTTCCCTTGAACTTGAGGACTGATTTTCCTGTGCACCGCAGCGAATGGAATGTAAAGCTTTAGTCAAGATGTTATATCTGCATTACCCTTGAGCCTCCCCCTTTCCTATTTTCTTGGTTACTTAGACAGAGGTTAGGTCAGCAGCATGGGGACTGGTTGGTGTGGGATGCAGAACCCGTGGAGGCTGCTGTAGGGAGGGGAGGACAGGTGTATTTGGGTACCTGCCAGTTCACATAGCTCTGTCAACACAGCCTGAAGTTCCTGGTCTGTCATTTAGCCGCAGTTCCATTCAGCCCATTCTAGAAGCCCATTGATTTGATTTCTTTTAATCGCAGCTTTTGAACAAAGTAGAAGAAAGAATGAAAGAATTGAGTCAGGACACTACTGGGCGGGTGAAGCGGTAAGTCCACTCCCGAATGTCCTTTTGTGTTGGGTTAAGTGATACAATAATCGGGAAGATGGTGGTGTCCCTGAGTTGTGTCTGCTAAAGATGTGGCACAGATCAAAGTCAGCTTGTGCTTCTGGCCACATGGTAGACTGAGCTAGTGGCCCCTCACACCAAAACAAGACATGAAAGGACACACACGCAGACTGCAAGAGAGACATGCTGGATAAAATGAGACAAAGGCACAAAGGTGATGTGGAGTGAGTCCTAGAAGCTTGAAACTCTGGAGAGCAGAGAACCTGGTGAGGCTGCTGCCTCAGTCAAAGGGGAGCGAGGAAACTTCCCCCCTTCTGTCCAGTGAAGAGAAAAGGGCGCCTGTCTCTGTCCCGAGTTCTGGGCTCCAGAGTAGAATGAAGCAGCTAAGAGATTTATGACAGGGTGGGGTTACAGAAAATTTGCAAGTGAGAAGTCTTTGCAAGGTACTAAGAATCAAGAGGCCACCCACCTGAGCAGCCACAGGTAGGTTCTCTTTAAATGGTAATGAAGACAGTTCAGCTTTCCCTGTCCAGGAGTGTAGCCACTATACCCCATGTGGCTCTTTAAAATCCTGTATAATAAAAGTGTAATATGCAAATTGCACACTGACCACCAGGGGGCAGAAGCTCAATGCAGGAGCTGCCCTCTGGTGGTTAGTGCGCTCTGACAGGGGTAGCTCGGCTCAGCCACAAGCCAGGCTCCCGGCTGCGAGTGCAGTGGTGGTGGTGGGAGCCTCTTCTGCCTCCGCAGCAGTGCTAGGGATGTCTGACTAACTGCTTAGGCCCGCTCCCTGCAGGACATCCTCCGAGGGCTCCTGCACTGTGAGAGGGCACAGGCCAGGCAGAGGGATCCCCTTCCTTCCCCCCCAGTGCACAAATTTTCGCACACCGGGCCTCTAGTTAAGGTAATAAAAAGAAACAGTTCAGTTCTTCAGTCTCACTCCCCTCATGTCAGTAGCTAATGGTTGATGACTGCCAGGTTGGACAGCGCAGAGGTATTTGCCAGAGGTGTCAGATGTTAAGAGCTTTGCTAGAAGCTATAGTGTCAACATTTATTAGAATGGATAGAGTCTGGTAGGTCCTGGGAATTAATGGATTTACAGCAAGTCATTCTCAGGAGTTTGCTCTTGCCTGCCTGGGTGGTTCCTTATCAGGCCCCCAGAAGTTAGGAGGCTTGCTCATGAAGGCCAACACATAGATGCAGAGACATAGAGGGACTTCACCAAGGTCATGCCATCACTGATGGAAGCACCTAGAATACAGATTTCTGTAGTTCATGGCCCTTTCCAGGAGAGGGAATCCTTATTGGCAAGAGCTGGGATGTTTAAGTACTTAGTGGCTCAGCATGCTAAGTGTGATCAGTCCATAGGAAGGCTCCAGGGCCATGACCAGAACTAGAAAGGCGTTTAGTCTCTGGTGGGGCAGAGAGCAGGAAACTGCAAGTGAAAAGAACATGGCACAGTGTCGAATTTGCCCGCTTTTTTTATTTCTGTCAGAATGCCAAGTTCAGTTTATGTGTTCTCAGCCCCTTCCCCATCCTTAAAAAACACATCCACACCCACGTTCTTTTCTGGATTTGTTATCTTTTCCCATTTCTAAGAGTTTTCCTTATCTACAGCCATTTGAATTGAACGGGTTCCCACTGTGTTGTAAAATGTCTAAACTTGGAGATGATGGATTGGCCGACTTCAAAATGCCTCTGAGTTTTATTGGTCTGATTTTTATCGGAGTTAATTCTGGGAAGAAGGAAACAGATGGAAGGCATTTATGGGCCTCAGCATTTATGAGAAGTCTGGTTCGTTTGTGTCTTTCTGGTCCAGGAGTTTCTAAAGGGATAGTGAAGTTAGGCTTTAGATGTTCAGTTCGAAATGCAGAATTTGTTTTTGCTTGTCACTGTTTTTACGTCTCTTCATAAAATCAGGGTGGAGGTCACTGTTTTTATGTCTCTTCATAAAATCAGGGTGGAAGGAGGTGAGAGGTGGTTGGAAATACTTTGTGGTAGGCCCTTTGTTACTGACTTCAAAAGGAAAAGGATGGTGCCACTTTTCTCTCCCAGGAATGACATTGTTAGAGAGTCAGTCATTAACAAATAACTCAGGCACATCTGAAATTATTACTCCCCTATGGGCAATGAAGTAAATGTAATTTTTCATCTATGAAGCCATGTTTTTTTAAAAAATATATATTTATTGATTTTTTTTTACAGAGAGGAAGGGGGAGGGATAGAGAGTTAGAAACATCGATGAGAGAGAAACATCGACCAGCTGCCTCCTGCACATCTCCTACTGGGGATGTGCCTGCAAACAAGGTACATGCACTTGACCGGAATCAAACTCAGGACCCTTCAGTCTGCAGGCCGACGCTCTATCCACTGAGCCAAACCGGTTAGGGCTGTTTTTTTTGTTTTTGTTTTTGTTTTTTTAGAAAATGTATTTTTGTATTCTACTTTCCAAAAGAAAAAGAACAGGAAAACAAACTCACATCAGTTTTGTTGCAAATAATTCTTGCAATTTACACATCCGTACCTGAGGCCCAGGGCGTATTCTGCCTTTCTTTTCTTTTTTAAAAAAAATGTTTTTATTGATTTGAGAGAAGAAGGGAGGGGGGGGCAGGAACGAATATCAATTAATTTCCTCCGGCACACATCCCGACGGGGATCGAACCCACAATCTGGGCATGTGCCCTGCCCAGGTACCAAACCAGTGACCTTTTTGGGCCCTGGATGATGCTCGGTGAACTGAGCGACACTGGCCAGGGCCTGCCTAACTTTTCTACCATCCAATTTTGATTTTCAGCAGTGATGGTTGGAACAAGAGTTTTGTAGGCTTCCAGAGTATCTCCTGTAGCCCATCACGGGGCGATAAATGCAAGTCCCGGTAGGATGAGTACTTCATCGCGGTAATGCCTTCCCCATCCTGCTGCAGATCCTTGTTGTTTCTTTGCCAATCTTTACAAACTACTGTGTTGCAGTTAAGGAAAGAGGCTCAACCTTAGCCAAGGTACTGTTGACATCACTGAGATTGGGCATTGTTTATTTTCAGTGGGTTTGCGCATAGTTCAGTAAAAGCCGATAGCTGGCTGGCTGGCTGGCTGTCAACCAGGAGGTAGGTTTGGTAGGTTTCTGCCCCTGAAAGCTGGGGCTACTCCCCACCATCAGCCAGGGGTGGAGGAAGAGGCTTCCCCCAAGTCCTATTTGCCCGCTCTTGGGATGGGGGAAGGTGTCCGGATTGGGGCTCCACATTTTACAAGAAAAATGTCTGATCCTGCCTAACATTCCAACAGCTGAATTTGTTTATCTGAAAGATGAAGTGGTAAATCAGGAGCGGTTAGCATTAAATGAGAGTATATGGGAACCTGATTTTGTAAATCTCAGTGTCCTTGACTATTTCCCCACGAGAAGCCTCTTTAACTTACAACAGGTCCAGACTGGACTCTGGGAAGCAGGTGAGCGGGGAGGGAAAAGCAGCTCATCGGAGCAAGTCAGAGGCCGCATCTCCCGGCGTTTGAGGTGTCTGCAGCTGTTTTGCTATCACACACCACTGTCCGAGAACACATGACTTGGCGACGGGTTGTGCCATGTGTGCAATGAGTTGTCATGGTATTTGTATTCCAGTTAGATTTGCCAAGCCCCTTTTCCAGGCCTGTGTTTCCCTGTCTCTTAGTGTCCTCTGCTGGTGGTTTCTAGTACACTCACCCTATCTGAAGGACTGAATGCTTCTGCAATAATGGAATCAGAAAATCATCAGTTGCAGCCACTCTAGTAATAATAGGTTCAGGCAAGGACCTTGTAGATGCCAAAGACACCGGTGAAGGCTTCTTGGGAGATCAGGACCTTACCCAGCTTGGGAGGATCACCCCACAGCTTGCTTAGTAATTTTAAAGGGACAGAAAGGTACCTTTGCACATGGACAGATCTGGTGCCATCTACTTCAACTGATTGGTCACACTTAGCATCACCTATATTTGGACAAGCACACAACTCCTGTCCCTATTGTGGTGCCTCTGGGACATGGTTCTCAACCTTCTGGCCCTTTAAGTACAGTTCCTCATGTTGTGACCCAACCATAAAATTATTTTCGTTGCTACTTCATAACTGGAATGTTGCTACTGTTATGAATCGTAATGTAAATATCTGATATGCAGGGTGGTCTTAGGCGACCCCTGTGAAAGGGTCGTTCGACCGCCAAAGGGGTCGCGACCCACAGGTTGAGAACCGCTGCTCTAGGATATATGTCAATCTGACTCTAATGAAGATGATCAGGCAAACCCACCTGAGGAGTTTTCTGCACAGTACTTGGTCTGGACTTTTCCAAGATGTCAAAGGGGGAGGGGGGGAACTAGTCTAGATTAAATGAGGTTAAGAAAGGGAAAAAAAGAAAACCCAGCAAAATACATTGTATGATCCTTCGTTCAAAAGCAGAACAACTATAAAGGACATTAGTTGTACAATTGGAAACACTCGAGGGTGGATTCTGAACTACATGGTGGTATTACGTCCATGTGCACTTTGCAGGAATGTGATAATGGCCATGTAGTTAAGTAGGCCATCTTAAGAGATCCCTGCTGACATATTAGGGGTAAAGTGTGATGTCCGCAGTGGCCATTTTCTCCAACTTTTTACAGTGGGGCCTTGACTTACAAGTTTAATTTGTTCTGAGACCGAGCTCGTTAAGGAGCTCGTTAACTCAAATTACTCTGTCAACTCAATGCAAAAAATCCTCCGAGAGACAGCTGGTATCTCAAAAAACTCGTTAGTTGGGACACTCGTAAGTCAAGGCCCCACTGTATTAGGAAAATTTAAATCATGCCAGGAGGGTTTTTAAAGAGTAAAGTCATATGTCCAGCAGTTGTGGAGATTTGGTGGCCATGTTGGTTAAACCTAAAAGGCCAAGCATTAGATTTGTGGGTGCTATTCAGGAGTCAGCCTGGGGCCATGTGGCTTGCTTCCGCACACTCTTGCTCCCAGGTCCAATTTTAAGGCAGGCTCACCATGAGCGGCCTTCTTACAAGGCTCATTCTTGTCTCCCTTTTTTTCCAGATTACCACCCATAGTTCGAGGAGGGACCATTGACAGGTACTGGCCCACTGCTGATGGCCGCCTGGTTGAGTACGACATAGATGAAGTGGTGTATGATGAAGATTCACCTTATCAGAACATTAAAATTCTGCATTCAAAGCAGTTTGGAAATATTCTCATCCTCAGTGGGGATGTTAGTAAGTATTCCAGCCCTACCCCAATTGTATAACAAAGTGACTGTTGGCCCCTAGCCAGTTTGGCTCAGTGGATAGAGCGTCGGCCTGCGGACTGAAAGGCCCCAGGCTCCATTCTGGTCAGGGGCACATGCCTAGGTAGTGGGCTCGATCCCCAGTAGGGGGCATACAAGGATCAATGATTCCCTCTCATCATTGGTGTTTCTATCTGTCTCTCCCTTTCTGAAACCAATAAAAATATGTTAAAAAAAATTTTTTTTAAAAAAGTGACTGTTTGATTATGTTGTTTTCCTGACAAATATCACTGTTGTGGATTTGCCCAAGTTTGTCCTTGGCACTGGTGTTTTTGAAATGAACATTTCTGTTGTGTTCACTTGTAGATTGTCTGGGCCTTTGTGTTTTACAGCAGAGCTAGGAAAACTTTGTCTCGACATTCTTTTTTCTTAATTTCTTAGTATTGAGTATTTGGATTATATTTCCAAAAGTATATAATTGCTTATTTACAAAAATATTTTTGTTATGGAAAACCTCACATCTAAGTAGACAAAGTAGTATGATGAACCCACATAATACCCTCACCACTGAGTGCCAATGGTTATTGACTCCTGGCCAGTCTTGTTTCCCCTAAACCCCAGTCCACTTTCTTTCTCATTTTTTTAATTGATTTCAGAGAGGAAGGGAGAAACATTGATGATGAGAAAGAATCTTTGATCAGCTGCCTCCTGCATGCCCCACACTGGGGATCTAGCCTGCAACCTGGGCATGTGCCCTGACTGGGAATCAAACTGTGACCTCCTTGGTTCATAGGTCAGTGCTCAACCACTGAGTCATGCTGGCTGGGCTGTTTCTCATATTTTGAAGCAACTCTTAGATGTTGTGTTATTTCATCTGGAAAGACATAATTGCTTTTAATAATTCATATCAGTACATCCTTAAGACCAAGTTTTTTTCTGAATGACTAATGCAGACATGTATGTCATCTATGTGTGTAATGTATTGTATTGGGATTGATGAAAAATCCACAATCCAAAAAACTACTTTTGTGCGTTGTCGGCTGTATTTAAAAATTGAAAATGAAACATCGTGGGCTAGAATGCAGCCCTTCCGAGAGGGGTGTGAGTCAGGTGGTGTGTGGCTTTGGGTAGAGTCACCAATTTGGGTCTGTTTTCTTCCTAGATCTGGCGGAGAGTGATTTGGCGTATACCCGGGCCATCATGGGCAGTGGCAAAGAAGATTACACTGGCAAAGATGTGCTGATTCTGGGAGGTGGAGATGGGGGCATTTTATGTGAAATAGTCAAACTGAAACCAAAGATGGTCACTATGGTAGAGATATCCTTTTTATATGGAATCAGGTTCAATGGGCTGCTTTTGTTTTCTTCCTCCCTTTTTGTCTCGTGAGTCCAGTTAATGTTATGAGGGAAATGTGTGATAAAGAGTGCCTTGAACAAACATTTCAATTTAGTACCAATAGCCTTTTTATGTGGCCAGCAACAAAGAAGCAGAGATAATCTAGTTGCAAATGAAAGAACAAGCAACTTTGGTACCATGTCTACTCAGCAGTTGCCAAAATACCTTCTTTATGAGAAGAAAAAAATTCATTTCTTTTTGAATGTCCTGGGTGCAAAAATATAATCATTGTCTTACTCATCTTTTTTAACTTGTGATACATAAATGAATGTTATAAAACTTCTGTTTGTCTTAACCTTTTTAAAAAAGTATTACTATTTCAGAATTCTTTGATATGTTTAAATTCTGGCTAAATTTCTCCTTAACCTGTTCCGAACATTGACCAAATGGTGATTGATGGATGTAAGAAATACATGCGAAAAACATGTGGTGATGTCTTAGACAATCTTAAAGGAGACTGCTATCAGGTACTTGTGTTTTCCAGATAATGTTTTTAAGTGAACTGATAATATAACTAATCTGAATTGTGCCTTCCTAAAACAACTTTAAGTATAACTGGCTAAGAAGATAAATATATCATCTTGTATGGGAGGAGAGTTTTCTATCTACCCTTCTAGTTCTTGGTTGAGACTCCTATAATCACAAACAGATTAACAAGAGAAAAACAGACGTTTATTGGCATGTATACCTCTTATGTATGTGAAGGTCCCAAGAGAAAAGTGAGTAACACAGAGGTAGCTTTAGAATTTAGGCTTAAATATCATCTTCTATATATATAAAAGCCTAATATGCAAAGTGTCCACTCTGAAATTTGACCAACCGGGAGTTTGATTGCTCGCTATGACGTACGCTAACCACCAGGGGGCAGCACGTAATGAAAGAAGGCCCTAGCTGGCAGCCACTAGGGACCCTACCCATGCACAAATTTCGTGCACTGGGCCTGTAGTCTTAAATAGGGAAAGGGGAGAGTAAACGACTTTTCGGAAAGATGGATGGGCCCTTAGAAGAATAGATAGAAGGCAAGGTAGTTTGCGACAAAGTTTGTCGGAGTCCACGTAGTGTCAATCTTCTCTCCTGTGATAAGAGGCGATGTTCCTGGTTGAATCCTCCGGGGAGGGGAATGGATGACAGTTGAGTTTCTTTTAAAGGATCTGTCTTTAGGCAGATAAGGGGAGTTCAGAGAAAGCCTCTCTAGTCAATATGCCAATGCATCCTATTTTGAGGTGGCATGTTCTGGTCCCCTTCATTCTCTTTGTGAGTTATATGTAGATTTATATTTAAGGCAGAAGTGTACTTACAATAAGAAATAACTCTATAATTTCTGAATTTAATAACACTCATTCATTCTTTTTTCTTTTTTTAAATCCTCACCCGAGGCTATTTTTCCATTGATTTTTAAAGAGAGTGGGAGAGGAAAAAGAAATATCGATGTGAGAGAAGCACATTGATTGGTTGCCTCCTGCACGAGCCTCAACCAGGCCCAGGCTGGGGAGAAGCCTGCAACCAAATTACGTGCCCTTGACCGGAATCGAACCCAGGACCCTTTGGTCCTCAGGCCAATGCTGTATCCATTGAGCCAAACCTGCTAGGGTTCATTGTTTTTTTAAAAAATATATATTTTATTGATTTTTTACAGAGAGGAAGGGAGAAGGATAGAGAGTTAGAAACATCAGTGAGAGAGAAACATCGATCAGCTGCCTCCCGCACACACCCCACTGGGGATGTGTCCGCAACCAAGGTACATGTCCTTGACCGGAATCGAACCCTGGACCCCTCAGTCCACAGGCCAATGCTCTATTCATTGAGCCAAATCGGTTAGGGCTCATTCTATATAAAAGATGTCATGTACCATTTTATGACCTGACAACCACCACCTTTTGTCTCTCTACCCTGGATAATCTCTCTGTGTCTGGGTCTTTCAGAGGGAATTTGCTAAGCAAACTGGTTCCTGTCCTAAATTCTACTGTACTTGCAAGTCCACCCATCATTACAGTTTGTAGGATACATTTGTATTATAATTTAGGATGCATGTTTGATGTTCATACCTGCAGTACTTTTTAGAACAATATAATCAAGCAAATACTTATTTTATTTGAATAAAAATCTTGTGTATCTCTAGATGTATAGACATTTTAGATGAGAGCTTCAGTTTGTTGATTTATAAATTACTCCATCCCATTGTCCCTAAAGTGTGTGCATCCAAATTTGATTTCACAGTACACACATGTTAATTTTTTAAGCTGAGAGAGGAATTATTTCCACATTAGAGTGCAGTTTTGACTGTTTTGTGGGCATGAGGAAAAAATATACATTTTACTTATACTATGTGAAAGTTTAAAAGTGGGGGATTAGGTTCTTCAGAGCATGACAGATTTTTTCACAATGAGCTAAAAGTTACCATTGTTAACAAATAATGTTTGTATTGTTAGCCAGGCCCTCTGCCCTGGGTGTCTTAACATTGCATGCTCACATGTGTACCAAGCAGATATTATTTCTGTTTTATGGATGAAGATTAAACTTAGAGTTTGAAGGACTTTTATTCAAAGTTATAGGGTAATTTTAGAGGAGTGATTCAGATTCCTAATTCCTTGTATGAATTAAGGAAAATACCAAACAGAACCCCAAACCAAACCTGCAATACTGTGGAGTTGTGCATGTGGAGTTGTGCACTGTTATAATTAACTAGAGGCCTGGTGCACAAATTTGTGCACAGGTGGGGTCCCTCAGCCTGGCTGGTGATTGAGGCCTATGGTGGGCTGGCTGGCTGGGGGGAGGGGCCACAGGCCATTGACTGTGAGAGTGCACTGACCACCAGGGGGCAGCTCCTGCATTGAGTGTCTGCTCCCTGGTGGTCAGTGTGTGTTATAGTGACTGGTCAACCGGATGTTCCAGTAGTTCTGTCATAATGGTCGCTTAGGCCCGTGGTTGGCAAACTGCGGCTCGCGAGCCACATGCGGCTCTTTGGCCCCTTGAGTGTGGTTCTTCCTAAGCCTTAGGAGTACCCTAATTAAGTTAATAACAATGTACCTACCTATATAGTTTAAGTTTAAAAAATTTGGCTCTCAAAAGAAATTTAAATTGTACTGTTGATATTTGGCTCTGTTGACTAATGAGTTTGCTGACCACTGGCTTAGGCTGTATATATATATATATATAGAAGGGCATATATAAATGGGAAGATTTACTAATGGCCTGGGAAATAAACCTTTCCACTTGAAAATCCATCCGAGGGCAGAGCACTGAAGGCAGAAGGTGACACAGACAGTTGGACATTTTAGAGAAGGGGAAAGTAGTATTTTTGAAATTGCTGGGCTCTTGAGGAAGTTGTTTGCCTGAACATATCCTTTTCCCCCTGCCTTCTTTCTGGAACAGAACAACCAGCAGGGGAAGCCTGTACAATTCTTCTGAGGCACACAGTTTTCCCAGCTCTAAAGGGGTGGAGGTTGCTGGTCTCCCTGCCAGCGGCAGACAAGCCCCTTAGGCATTAAAATTCTACCATCAACAAATCACCAGGACCTTTCAACTGTTTGTCTTTTGAAAAACAGAAAATTACTCTGATAACCTTTTATTAGAAAATAGTAAGTGTTCCAAAGCACTTATAAAAGAATCATTAAAATAGTACAAAAAGAATACTAAAAGCCGATTTCTGTATGGGCAAGATTTCCAAGTATAAAATAGTAGTAAGTTAAATCTGACACTTTATTTAAAGACTTATATATATTATGTGCAAGAAAGTTTAGTTCATAAATGTAAAAATATGAATCTTAAAGAAGTCAACATAATTTATTATATGAATAATTTAAAGGAGAAAATAATTGGCATTAATAGATGCTAAAGTATTTGGGAATATATAGTCATTCTTTTTTTCAAAGATCAAAATATTTGTCTTATGACATCCAGTTGGCTTAGAAGTATTTATAAAATATTTTAAAATTTTCTTTTATTTTTTTCCATCACCATTTATCCCCTCTATGCCGTCTTCCACCCCCCGTAATCACCACACTATTGTCCATATCCATGGGAGTTCTCTCTCTCTCTCTCTCTCTCTCTCTCTCTCTCTTTTGTTAATCATCACCCAAGGATATTTTTCCCATTTTTTTTTTATGTGTGTGTGTGTTGTTTTTTTTTAGATAGTGGGAGGGGGAGAGAGAGGGGCAGAGGGAAACATCTACATCTATGTGATGTGAGAGAGACAAATTGATTGGTTGCCTCCCGCACTCACCCTGATCGGGGCAGGGATCAAACTGGCAACCGGGTATGTGCCTCTGACCTAGAATCAAACCCTTCCATGCGCAGGCTGGTGCTCTAACCACTTAGCACACCAGCCAGGGCCTCTCTCTCTTTGATTCTTTTTTGCTCAGCCACTCTAACCCCATCCAACCTCCCTTCCCCCACCAGAGCTGTCTGCCTGCTCTCTATCGATGTGTCTGTCTCTATTTTGCTTGGTAGTTTAGTTAAATTCCACATATGAGTGAAATCATATAGTACCTGTCTTTCTCTGACTGGCTTATTTCACTTAGCATAATGCTCTCCAGGTCCATGGATGTTCTCACAAAGGGTAATGAAATTTCTTTAGGTAAAATAAAATTGCAAAAGAAGGGCAACTACCTAAACATAATAGAAACCATCAGAAACCTAAAGATAATATTGTATTAAACTAGGGGCCCAGTGCATGAATTTGTGCACCTCGAAAGGAACTGTGAGCCGCGAGGCTACGGTGGGCACAGGGCTGGGTCTCGGCCCATCCTCTGCACCCTTGCCTGGCCCCTCCTGCCGCGGCCCCCGGTCCCCTCTCTGCCGGCAACCCCACTCCCGCTGCCACTGCTCCCATGCGCTGACAGCCTGCCATGTTCCACACATCATGTTCCACACATGCCCCCTGGTGGTCAGCGCACGTCATAGCAACCGGTTGGTTGGTCTGCCGTTCGGTCTGTTTGCATATTAGCCTTTTATTATATAAGACTAGAGGCCCGGTGCATGAAATTCGTTCATGGGGGGCGGGAATAGGGGGGTTCCTCAGCCCGACCTGCACCCTCTCCAATCCAGGAGCCCTCAGAGGATGTCCTACTGACGGCTTAGGCCCGCTCCCCGTGGCTCTCTGCTCTCTACGGGGCCTGCCTGCTCCACACCATGGCGACGGGCAAGCAGGCCCTGCTGGGTGCTGCCTGTGGGCAGTGCTTGCCTGCTTGCGGATTGCCAGAGTGACTGCCGGCAGGCACTGCTGGGCGCTTGCCTGCTCCGGGTCACCACAGCAATGCCTGCTGGGCTCACGTTGCCGGGGTGACGCCGCCAGCATCCTGCCCTGGCTGCTATGGGTGCCACCATCTTTGTCATGGAGTGATGGTTAATTTGCATATTACTCTTTTATTAGATAGGGTGGTATCAGCTCAAGAAAGATTCAAACAAGTAGAGAGTTTTTATGAGTTTATTTGAGCCGTACTGACAAAAATTGCCAGGAAGCAAAATCTCAACTGATTGAGAAACTGCTCCTGAGCTTGGCAGTTTTGCACCTTACTTTATACATTAGACTCAAAGGAGGAGGCATAAGCACAGTTACATGAAATCCATTGGTGATAGATTATAGAGGCGGGGTAAAGCAAAACTGGGGGCAGAATCTCTGAGATTGGATAAAAAGTAAAACATACTTCTTTTACATTGGTGGGTATAGGATAGTTAACAGTTAACAACATGATAATAACAATGAGGGGTTTTGTGGCCTCTGCTCTGGTGCAGTGAAGGGGTCTGGACAAAAAAGATATTACCCTGACATTCCAAAGGTATGTTATGTTAGATGCAAAAAAAAAACAAACAAAAAACGACAGGCACAGTTAAGGTAAAGATTGACTTTTGTCAAGGGAGATACAGGCCTAGGACATGACTACCCACCATGACTGCTTTTAATTAGGAAGTTTTAACTTCACACCATCTTATATGTGGTTCCTTTAGGTCTCTCAGTTCGTAAGGTGGCCACACAGGCCTCCCCTGAGCCTGTCCAGTTTAGTATGTGGCCCCTTTCTCGTCCATAAGGGAAAAATACGTAAGGCATTTCCTCTGAAACTAGGGTGAGGATGCTTATTCCCTTTATTCAGCATTCTTTTTGAGGCTTTATGTACTTCAGTAAGGCAGGAAAATGTAAAGAATATAAATATAGAAAGAAATTATTTGCCAGTTGGTTAGAAGATCTAGGAAACTCATCTAGAAATCTAGTTGAATTCATGAAAATTTGGTAAAGTGATTGCAGAAAGACAGACTTAAAAGCTCCTGCTATGCTAACCACAAAACAGTTTGAATGGAAATTGGGGTGGAGTGTAGATTGGAAATCCTATTTAGAGTAGTAACCAGTTGTTAAATACCTAGGAATAAGTTTAACACAAATCCGGAGTATTGTGAGACTGATAAGAATTACGTTAAGATCCTATTGAAAGAAAGCAACTGAAGTTTGAATCTGTGGAGAGACATTACATTTCTTGGATGAAAATATCAGAACAATGTCTTTCATCCTAATGATAAATAATTCTAAAGAGAATCCCAAGGGAGTTTTTAGAATTTGACCAAGTGATTTTGAAGTTCATTTGTAACAATAAGTTTCTAAGAATAGCCAAGAAAAACATTTAAAATAACTGTAGTGAAGGGAGATTTGCCCTCTTGTAATCCAATAGGAAGTATGATGTAGACACAGGAAGAGACAGATAGATAAGAGGAGTGTCACAGAGGCTTGAACACATGCAGCTAATATGTGGTGTAAGGTGTGTTGACTCAGCTCAAAAGAGTCAGAAGGCTTTGGCTAGCAATAAATGAGATTTATTCAAGGGTATTAGGGTTTACAAATGGGACATTCAGGTAGGCAATGCCAAAAGTTTTCCAAAGCAGAAAGAAAAACTGAGAGTTTTTATAGTAAAAAGTACATTCTTAAATAGAGTTCATCCTGCATTCTTAGCCCATGAGTCGGTTCAGGATGGTAAGCTTCACATGTCCCGTGATCTGGACAATGGAATAATTTCTTCTGGAGGTCATTCATATGGTCATCTGAGGGTTTGATGTATGTGCAGGTATTGATGCACAACCAGCAGCTGTGTATGCAGGTATTGACGCAGGACTGGGAAGTTCAGAAGTTTTAGTTCCTAGGATAGTTAAGGCAAGAATACAGTCATTTGTGCCTCAGCTTACTTTATTTTGATAATTTAGCAGCTTGACCATAGTGACTCCATTTTATTTCTTCACTCCATTCTGTTTCTTCACTCCGTTCCTTCATTCTACTAATCATTTTGCTTGGGTAAAGGCGATTGAGTTGATTTAATAAGTGATGCTGGCATCATGGACTGTATACTAGTATATGCATGAGAACAAAGCTAATTAACCTTAGAAGCCATAGAAAAATCAATTTCAGATGGTTTAAGCTCTCTCTATAAAAACTAATACATGGCCCTAGTTGGTTTGGCTAAGTGGGTAGAGAGTCGGCCTGCAGACTGAAGGGTCCCTGGTTAGATTCCAATCAAGGGCACATGCCCAGGTTGCAGGCTCATTCCCCAGTAGGGGGTGTGCAGGAGGCAACCGATCAATGGTTCTCTCTAATCATTGATGTTTCTATCTCTCCCTCTCCCTCTCCCTTTCTCCTCTCTGAAATCAATAAAAATATATTAAAAAACAAAAATAAAACTAAAATTTATAGGAAAGTTTAGGAGTTGGGAAACATTTTTAAAAAGGACAAGAACCTCAGAAATTGTAATGACAACATAATACTGTAAACAAAACCAAAAGGCAGACTGAAAACAATACTGCTAACAAACAGGACAGGGACTTAATCCGTTTAATATATAAAGAGACCCTACAACATTTTTTTTAATTGTTTTATTGCTTAAAGTATTACAAAGAGTATTACATATGTGTCCTTTCCCCCCCCCCCGCCCTTGACAATCCCCCATCCTCCCCTACCCCCCAGTGTCTTATGTCCATTGGTTATGCTTATATGCATGCATACAAGTCCTTCGGTTGATCTCTTACCCCCCTCCCTCCTGCCCCCCCAACCCTCCCTGGCCTTTCCGCTGCAGTTTGACAATCAGTTTGAGGCAGCTCTGCCTCTGTATCTATTATTGTTCATAAATTTATAATGGTCTTTATTATCCATGAATGAGTGAGATCATGTGGTATTGGTTTAACCATATGAATTGGTACTTCTCAGAAGGCAGAAGTCAATAACCTGAAAACGTTTAAGACAAGATGTTCACCCCTATTGGTGGCACAAGAAGTTCATGTGAAAATATTAGCAAGGGATTTGATACAAATAGAAGAAGGGGGACAACAGCCAGTGCTGGGAAGGATGAAAGGAAACAGTTGTTCACATGCATTGATGATTGGAGTGTGAATTGCCTTAAAAACTAAAATGCACATGCCTTTGTCTCAGCAATCCCGTGTTTGAGCATCCAGCCCACAGACAAAAAAGCATCTATACTTTATTATGGAGGTTTATTATGGCTGTATTTGTAGAGGCCAAGGCTCAAAGATGATAAGTGTAGAACATTTTAATGGAATGATACAGTTTTTACAAACATCATTACCTGGAATGATGTTAGGTAAATATTTCCAAGTTTAGAACAATGTGTGTGATCCTAGTTTTACAAAAGAACAAGCACTTGTTTTTATTTGCAGGTGAGACTTTATAAGAATCTTTATGAGCACAGAGAAAAAACGAGATTTTTTAAGCACTTAAATGGGATTGATAAATAGATTGAAGGCAGCTGGGGTGTTAGTGTTAGTGTCTTTACTGTTTTTCCATGGTTACAGTTAAATGATGTATTAAGTGAAGCACATTATAAAACACTGGAGGCCCAGTGCATGAAATTCGTGCACAAGTAGGGTCCCTAGATCTGGCTGGCAATCAGGGCCCATCTGTGGGGCGACTGGCAGGGTGATTGGGTCCCTCACTCGCACCCACCTAGGCTGGCCTGGCATCACCCGCTCGCCAGCCCCACTCCCTGCTGCTGCCGGTGGAGGCCTGTGGGCTGGGGGCAGCTCCTGCTTTGAGTGTCTGCCTCCTGGTGGTCAGTGCATGTTATAGCAAACGGCTGTTACACCATTCAGTCGATTTGCATATTAGGGTTTTATATAGATAGATTGGGACCATAAGATTTAGTTACCTTAAAAGATGTGACTTTCCACTGTGGAGAACAGTATGGCATTTCCTCAGAAAACTAAAAATGGAACTCTCTTTTGACCCAGTGATCCCACTTCTAGTAATATATCCCAAGAAACAAACAACACCAATCAGAAAGGACATATGCACCCCTATGTTCATAGCAGCACAATTTACCATAGCTAAGATTTGGAAACAGCCTAAGTGCCCATCAGCAGATGAATGGATTAGAAAACTGTGGTACATATACACAATGGAATACTATGCTGCTGTAAAAAGAAGGAATTCTTAACATTTGCAACGGCATGGATGGACCTGGAGAGCATTATCCTAAGCGAAATAAGTCAGTTGGAGAAAGATAAATATCACATGATCTCACTCATTTGTGGAATATAATGAACAACATAAACTGATGAACAAAAATAGATCCAGAGACAGAGAAGCATCGATCAGACCGTCAAACCTCAGAGGGAAGGCAGGGGAGGGTGGGGGTAAGGGGGAGAGATCAACCAAAAGACTTGTGTGTATGTATATAAGCATAACCAATGGAGACAGACACCAGGGGTGTGAGGGCATGAGTGTGGTGGGGGGGGCGGGGGCAAAGGGGGGATAAGAATACATGTAATACCTTAATTAAGAAAAAAAAGATGTGACTTTGAGTATATGTGTAAGAGCAAATCTGGAATAGATTATTTTAGGGAATTGTGGCAAGGTAGATTTCTTTTTTTTTCTTTTTTACAAAAATATATTTTTATTGATTTCAGAGAAGAAGCTGGGGGCGGGGGGGGAGGGAGGAGGGAGAGAGAGAGAGAGAGAGAGAGAGAGAGAGAGAGAGAGAAAGGAAGGAAGAAAGGTAGATACATCAATGATGAGAAAGAATCATTTTTCGGCTGCCTCCTGTGGGGATGGAGACCTGACCAGGAATTGAACCGGGACCTCCTGGTTCATAGGTTGATGCTCAACCACTGAGCAACACCAGCCAGGCTAACCTTGATTTCTGATTTATTTGTTATATGTGATTTTTTTTTTACACAAATACGTATTTTGCAGCTAGAAAAATGAAAGACAAGGGGAATAACTCTTGCCTAGTTTAGGATGTTGCCTAGAGCCAGATGTGTCCCCAGCACTTCAAAGATAAGGCAACCCCCAAACTTAGTTCCTGAATTTACTATAGTGGCTCGATGAGAATTCCAGCTCTTAGCTGCTATACTTACCTCCTTAATAACTCTGTTTTGGGAGCTGGTATGTATTACATGGCTTTATTACCGTCGGTACTCACAAATGTTAGAGGAAATTGAAAAACCTTAGGTTAAGAGTTTGGAGTAAAGTGCAAAAATACATCAATAGACAATGAAGTTATTCAGTACTCGTGTAGAAGAAAAACTAAAAGTGGAAGAAAATACAGATAGTATGAGAGGCGATATAGATTAGGGTTTCAGATAACTAGGTATACTTCTTGGCTCTGTTACTGGGTGCCTTTGGGTAAACTTGGTATCCTCGTAAGTTTGTTTTCTCCATTTATAAAACAGGGATAATGATAGCACTTGCAGAGTTGTTTAGATAAAATGAGATGGCACATGAAACATATAGTAAGCACTGAATTTTAGTTCTTATAGGCATGGGTGGAAGTCATTTTTATTCGTGTGGCAGGTGCTGTGGGATGTCAGCTCCAGCTTGAATTTTCCTCTTCCTCTACAAGTGTTTAACTATTTCCACATGTGTTGGCTCACCCGCATTATTTCTGTTCTTTCTGGAAGGTTCTAGTAGAGGACTGTATTCCGGTACTGAAGAGGTACGCCAAAGAAGGGAGAGAGTTTGATTATGTGATTAATGATTTGACAGCTGTTCCAATCTCCACATCTCCGGAAGAAGGTAGATTTTGTTTTGTTTTTAACCACAAGAACGGAAATGTTCATGGAAATGTTTTTCTTCGCACCATGTGAGAATGATAGGATGTTGGAGATTATCTAGTTAAGTGTCTTCATTTTTTTTAAAGGTAGTTAAACTGAGGCCCACGGTGGAAAGATGGCTGTATTTGGCTTTGGTCAAATCCTGTCCTGTTCCTAAATGAGCAAATTAACTGTCATTTGAAACAAACATGAAATAAAATGACTCATAATTACATCACTAATACATTAGCTTGTTTGATAATTTGCCCTAGGTGATTTTTAACCTGTAATGGGACAAACTGGTGACCTGCCTAAACAACGCCAGAGACAGTTCCTTTCTCAAACCCCAGGCTTGAAATCACTGCTGGGTTGGGGTTTGAGTGTTAATGATTTTTCTATAACCTTGTCTTCCTGCTGAGTTTTCAGGCTGGATCCCTATCTGATGACCTTTGCAGTTTCTCTCTTGAGATGTTGCTGCTTATCCCCCTTACTTAAAGCTGTCGTCTTGCAGATTTCAACCACTGCCTTTTGTGTCGAATCTTTATTGGTGTTCTCAAGTAAAACACATTTGCTTTTGACCCACTTGGGTATGTGCACATGTGTACAAGATACCCAATTTATATATTCACTAGAGACCCAGTGCACAAAAATTCGTGCACTGGGGGTGGGGGGTCCTTCAGTCCCGCTTGCCCCCTCTCACAGTCTGGGAGCCATCAGGGGATGTCCTACTGACGGGGAGTGGGCTTAAGCTGCAGTCAGGCCTCCTTCTGTGGGAGGCGACTAGGCCGATCATGGGAAGGCAGCACCCCATCACCCCACTGCTGCTGCCACTGCCAGCCAGTAGGCCCTCGCTTCTTAGTGCTGGCCCTGCCCCCTGCCCACTGGTGGGAAGGGGGCAATCTTGGGCCAGGCCGGCGGGGGGAGGGGCTGTGGGAGGTTGAGGCACAGCAGGTCGCACCCCATCTAACCTCTGCAGAGGCGTGGCGCTGGGACCAGGAGAGGAGGCAACACCTCCGCTCCTGCTCCTGCAGCAGTGGCCTCGCCTTCGCTCCCACTCCTGTGGCGGCAGCCCCGCCTCCGCTCCCATGGTGGCCCTAGGCCAGGGGTCCTCAAACTACGGCCTGCAGGCCACATGCAAATACAAATATTGTATTTGTTCCCGTTTTGTTTTTTTACTTCAAAATAAGATATGTGCAGTGCGCATAGGAATTTGTTCATAGTTTTTTTTTAAGCTATAGTCCGGCCCTCCAACAGTCTGAGGGACAGTGAACTGGCCCCCTGTTTAAAAAGTTTGAGGACCCCTGGACTAGGCCCTTGTGGCCTCTGTGGCTTTGTCCGCATGGATGTTCGCTCTAATTAGTATATTACCATTTTATTAGTATAGATAAGTGAGAATACATTTTCATTGATTAATAAGCTCTTCAATATTGGGTCTTAAGCTCAAGGCTCTTTCTTTGGTATTATTGAGTATTGATGCATTTTGTTTCTGATGCATGCAAACCCATATTTAATAAACCTACATTTTTCAACATCCAGATTCCACATGGGAGTTTCTCAGACTGATTCTTGATCTCTCCATGAAAGTACTGAAACAGGATGGGAAATATTTTACACAGGTAGGCTTCTTAACTGTTCCCCACCCCCCAAACTCTTAATAAGCATTTTCTATTTTGAAATGTGAATGCATGTTCATGCAATTTATGTCTGGTAAGGATAGAACAACATAATTATGATCTTTGAAGCAGTAAGTTTGTAAATAGCCGACCTGGCATCTTTTGGGAATTAATCAGCTTTTGTATTCTGTTTGTTACCGGATTTATCAACCTTGGGCTCTGGCTGTAGTATGAGCTGCTGCCACGAGATGGAGACAGAGATTGTGATTTCCCCCTTTATAGGAAATCTGCAATGAAACCTGCTCAAAGTCAGCTTATTCTTATAAAAGCAACCCACATTCAGTGAGTTGGGGAACTTTCACAAGTGGAGCTAGGAGGAAAGTGGAACTGTTTTCTTTCATTGAGAATATTTGTCCAGTGGACTGCCTTCTCAGAGAATTGATATCTCAATAGGGAGGATTAATAAAAACACTACCTTAACAGATCACCATGGCCCATTCATTAAATATTAATGATCCAGGCCTTGATAACTTGCCTTTGCCAACTGACTTTTATGAAAAATCACATTATATGCTCAGGACTGTGCCAGTTTCCAAGAAATTCAAAAGCTGTATTAGGACATGTTTCCTGTCCCTGCATTCATTACAGTTGGAGATGCCAGGCTATCTCATTTGATCATACCCAGGAATGATAAATGGTTGAATGTGTGATGGCATACATGAACTAAGGAGGTTGTAGGCCCTTGAAGAAGCAGTGGTCAAGTCAAGAGTGCAGGGTGGTTTGATTCTGGATATACTGATATAATTGCCACAGTGC
Source organism: Myotis nattereri (assembly GCF_964212035.1). NCBI lineage: Eukaryota > Metazoa > Chordata > Mammalia > Chiroptera > Vespertilionidae > Myotis > Myotis nattereri. The sequence continues at coordinate 13,488,866 of NC_138078.1, forward strand.
AATATTTTTTTTTTTACTGCCAGGTGATAAGCTCAGAAGACACCCTTGGTTTACACCAAAGCATGTCAAACTCATAGGCTAACACTAACACGGGCCAAATAAACAAATTTAAGTTTATGTGGGCCTCAAAAAACAGAAGCTTCAATTTTCATAGAAATGTAGGTTTATTTCAATAGAGACATGCTGAAGACAAAGGGCTGAAATAAATGAGTCATCGTTAACATAAAATAATAGGACATTTTAATAAAAATTAATATTTTTTCTTGAACATTAACTTACCAGACACTGAATAACTGCACAAATTTAATAAGTATAACGCAAATAAACCTATTTTTCTTGTTCTCCGAAAGTGAAATATTTCCTGTTGCGCACACCAAACAGGTCAGTCCAAGACTAATGATGTGGCCATCGACTGCTAAACTATTTGCTGCTAGTATTAGTGGAGAGAAGTGGTGCGCCTATGCGTAAGATGCGTAAGGGAAGTGAATGCAACACGATTCTAGTCATCAGTCATTAGCAAACGTTGTAGTTTGTTATTAATAATTATGTATAACAGGATATTGTAAAAATTAAGTTACAAATTTTTTTTAAATTTTATTTTATTGTTTAAATTATTACAGATAGGAGTACATATGTCTCCTTTTTTTCCCCCCCATTGATGTTCCCCCGGCCTCCCCCACCCCCTGGCACATGCCCTCACCCCCCCCAGGGTCTTGTGTCCATTGGTTATGCTTATATGCATGCATACAAGTCCTTCGGTTGATCTCTTACCCCCCCCCAAGGGTTATGAAATTGTTATTAAAATGTTTCTTACATACCATTATATTGGCTGGGCTGCAAAAATATTCCTTGTGGGCCGCATGTGTTATACCCACCTCCCTTCCTCAAGTGTGTTGCTTCGAACTGGAGTAAGACAATAGAATAGGGTGGTGAAGGCCTGGGGCAGAGGGTGGAGGCATATTAGAAGAGGTCAATGGGGGAAAAAGGAGACATATGTAATACTTTCAACAATAAAGATAAAAAAGAAAAGAACTGGAGTAAGGTTTAGATGGGATGAAAGTGTTGTTTGACCTGTTGCTTGGTGATTGACAAAAGCTAAATGTTTCTGCTTAAAATTGCTTGCATCACAGTACCGAGTTCCTAATGTCATTGGTGTCACTGTGACCTTGTCATTGTGCCACAAAGCTGGGGAAAGCATCATGGAGTGCCTGGATTTTGGCTCTGCTGGATGGGGGATCTGATCTGAATCTGGGAGAGAATTGCTTTCACAGGACTAGGAGGCATATCCTGAGACTTGGCCTCCCTCCCTTTACTCCCCACTCCCCATTAAGTCTAGGTTTTTTGATAATGTGTGTGACATTCATGTAAATTATAATGCAAAGTATAAGCAAACTCTGACTCCCCTAACTTGAGAATTGGACATTGCCAGTACCACTGACACATCTCCATCCCTCCCTAATCCATGCCCACCTTCTAGAAGTAAACTACCTTTAGTGTTGTTGGGTTTTTTATTCCTGTGCTGTTCTTTATAGATGTTTCACATATTTGTGATATACTAAATCATTATATTGTATAGTTTTCCTTGCTTTTGAACTCAATAAAAATGGAGTCCTTAAGGATGTATACTTTTGCACCTGCTTTTTACATACAGAAGTAATACATGCTAACTGTTAAGTTTAGAAGACACAAGCAATACAGAAATCTAAAGTAAAAAACTAAGATTCACTTACCCACATCTAACATGGGTCAAGGAGAACTTTCTAGAACTGAAGCTACTGAATTGGGATTTACTCCCTTGGAGTGCAACCCCCCCCCCCCATGGCCCCATTATTCCCTTTCTCTCATCCTTAATAAGTGCTTAATTCTTTGCTATTAGATTTTTGTTCTGCATTTTCCATGTGTCTTTCTTAAGAAAATTTAAAAAAAAGTAGTTCTATTTAAATAAACAGGAAAGTGGAATGCATCATGTTACTTTTTTGGGTAGGTCTCTATTTGTGGTGAGTTTATTTTCTTTTTTAAGCTGCTTTTTGACAGTGTTGGGGAAGAACAAATTGAAAGTATCCTATTTCCTTACCACATTCTCTGTGAGGAGGTTCTCCCGTTATCCCTCTGTGAAGAGAGTGTGGTGTCAATTTTAGGATGGCAAGGGAAACCATTGAACTGTGTATGTCGGTGGCATTTCTATTCTACAGCTTCCCCAGGGGTGATGTGCTCTAAAAACAACCAGGCAGTGTTTTCTATTTGTGAGTCTTAAATTACACATGTGGTGTTTATATGCTCTCATGCTGAACTTGATGTTGAAACCAAATTATATGCTGGCCAAGGGCACTTTGGCCAAATCCCACTGCAGGACCTAGATGATGGGTTACTAAACTGGCTGGCACTGAAGGATGACGTCATGCTGAGCGAATGTGCTAAGTTAAAACCACCAAGGCCAGTTCTCAGAATAGTTCCGTCTACCGGCTTGCCCATGGCTGGCTGGTTGATTGGTTTTGAAAGATTATCCTCAAAAATGCTTACATCACAGGCTGTCTTAACTTGTGAATAATTTTCATCTTATATTGTACATGCCTATTTTTTTGGCAAATTGACAGTGAGATTCTTTTGAAGAAATAGAATCAGCACATACATTCATTAGCCCTCTGAATGTTATGAACTTCAGTGGTTAAAAGAAAGTAGGTGGTGCCCAGCCAGTGTTGCTCAGTGATGGAGCATTGACCTATGAACCAGGAAGTTATGGTTCAATTCTGATCAAGGGCACATGCCCGGGTTGTGTGGTCTTGATCCCTAGTAGGGGACTTGCAGGAGGCAGCTGATTGATGATTCTCTCTCATCATTGATGTTTCTATCTCTCTCTTCCTCTCCCTCCCTCTCTAAAGTCAATAGAAATATGTTTAAAAAAAAGAAAATAGGTGGCCAAAAAAAGAAAGAAAACAGGTGGCATTAAATGCCGATCTTATATTCTAAGTCTATTATGAAAGCACTTGGGGAGATAATGTGCTAAAATGATAGACCCTACCCCCAGCCTACTAATTGAAAATTTGTATTTTAGCAAGATCACCTATGATTCCTGTGTACACTAAACATTGAGAGCCACTGCTTTCCAGTGCTGGTTCTCCTTCAGAGAAGGCCCACACTGGCATGATCCTGAAGCCCCACTTCCACAAGGTCTGGCAGCTGTGCATTGTCACATGGTTGAACCACCACATGCGGGATCCAACAGTGCAAGGCCCAGCAAGCCAAAGCATGCCCTGTATCCAGACCCATACTGTCCATGGAGAGATGCCCCACAGTGAGGTACCTCAGCACAGTGTGAGCCAGCAGGGGCTTCAGCTTGGAGGAATTAGAGTGACTGGCATCCATAAAAAGGGTGGCCCGGACCATTGGGATCTTGGTGGATCCGAGGAGGCAGAACAAGTCCACTGAGTCCCTGCAGGCCAACGTGCTGCGGCCTGAAGGAGTACCGCTCCAAGCTCATACTCTTCCCCAGTAAACCCGAGGCCCCCAAGAAGGGAGACAGTTTTGCTGAAGAACTCAAGTTGGCCACCCAGACAGGAACAGTCATGCCCATAAGGAATGTTTACAAGAAGGAGAAAGTCAGGGTCATCACTGGAGGAGAAGAACTTCAAGGCATTCACCAGTCTTTGCGTGGCCTGCACCAGTGCCCAGATCTTTGGCACCTGGGCAGAAAAAGCCAAGGAAGCCTCAGAACAGGATGTTGAAAAGAGAAAAGAAAGTGCTGTTGGCAACTTGTGATGAAAAAATAAAAAGTTTAGAAGCAGTGCTGTAGAACCATGCAGATGAGGTATCCATTTAGCAGCTCTACCATGTCTCTTGGCCAGCATCTCTGATTCTCTTCACCTTTTTTTTTTTTTTTTTTATTCTCACACAGTGGCTGCTGCAGCTCCAAATGTTACATCTAGGTTATAGGCTAGAAGAAAATTGAAGGGGTGGGCCACTGTTCATTCTTGATTGTCCAGAATACAATACTTTCCCTGTAGCCCCCTAGCAGATGTCTACTGTATTCGTTGACCACCCTGATCTGCTTGTGAAGTAGATCAGAGGTGGCAAGAAAGGCAGAAAATTTAGAACAATGAAGTCAAGAGAAAATGTTTGATAAGGACTGGAACTGGGCAATACCCTTAGTGTATCTATCGTGAATGAACTTTTGCTCTCTTATGCCTTAAGTCAAATTTCAGGGAGAGCATGGGGAGTAAATATAGTTCTATGCCAATATCTTAGACTGTTATGATGGTCATAGTTTAAGCCAGTGATGCTCGTTTTTTTGGTTGATTTTTCTTTGTTAAATGGCATTTAAATATATAAAATAAATATCAAAAATATAAGTCTTTGTTTTACTATGGTTCCAACTATCAAAAAATTTCTATATGTGACACGGCACCAGAGTTAAGTTAGGGTTTTTCAAAATGCTGACACGCCGAGCTCAAAAGGTTGGCCATCACTGGTTTAAGCCCTCTAGAAACAGAGAATATTATATATAGATATAGATATAGATATAGATATAGATATAGATATAGATATATCTATCTATCTATATATCTATATCTATATATATATCTATATCTATCTATATCTATATCTATATCTATATCTATATAGATAAATATATATATCTACCTATATATCTATATATATATCTATATATCTGTGTGTATATATATATATACACACATTTTTTTTAATTTGGAAAAAAGGGGAGGAGGGAGGAGGGAGCCGGCCCTCAGCCCCCCTGGGAAAGGGGCCGCATCTGCCGCCACCCACCAGAATATATTTTTGACACATTATTCTAAATGCAGTGTGAGTACTGGGAAAACTTACACTGAATGGGTTTTGTGTATGAATCTTTGCTATTGCATGGTGTTGATACAAAGGCTGTGTCCCTAAATGAGAAATTGGTCTCGCTTGTTTTGTATTGTCTCATCCTCTAATCATTTGAAATGGCTTTGGTAAATGAGGTAGAAGAAGAATGAACTAATGGATCTATAAATAGAGCTCAGGGCAATTTTTGAAAGTACAGAAACCATATCTCATTTTCAAAGACGAGCTTTTACCGAAAGCTAGAATTGGTCCCATTTATTTATTAGCGACCTTCAAATGAGTGGGACCCTCAGTGGACTCCAGTATCCCATTGTTTGCTTTTCTCTCTTTGATTTAGGGGAACTGTGTCAATTTGACAGAAGCCCTGTCACTCTATGAAGAACAGCTCGGACACCTGTATTGTCCTGTGGAATTCTCAAAGGAGATCGTCTGTGTCCCTTCATACTTGGAATTGTATCCTTTGACCTGATCGTTGTGTTGGCCAGATCAGAACACCAAGTCAATCCCATGCCAGCTTAACATTTTGAATAAACAGAATTCTCTGTAGTATATGAGGCCCCAGTTTCCAAGCGTGGCTGCACATTGGAAGCCCCTGGGATCTTTAAAACAATCCTGATTCCTGGGTCCTGCCCTCAGATTCTGGCGTGTGGCCTGCTACAGCTCCCAGTTGGTTTTCATGTTCAGGCACCACTGGTTCTGACAGGTGGTCCCCAGCCCTGCAGCATCATCTGGGAAATAGTTAGATGGGCAAATTCTTAAGCCCCACCCGGCCTGCTGCCCGATGAGAAAAGCTGGAACTGGTGACTGGCCTTACTTAGCCAGCCCCCCCAGGGGATTGACGTGCACATTGAAGCTTTAGAACCCCAGCTGTTGCCGGCAAAAAGACTAAAGACATGCCTTCTACTTCTATCTTACGATGATCCTACTTTACTATCAGTTTCTACACTTGATTCTGATTTGCAATAGAAATCGAGAGCTAGAAATAATGTCGGGGTCTCAAACTTAACGTTGGTATTCTCTATTAGGGCCACTTAGTAAATTTAATCCCTAGAAATAAGAAAAGAACTGGGGGGTGGGCAGACCAGAATGAGAGCATTGCCACTGGAAATTTATAATGGGTTTCCTCCTCCTCAAAGGCACACTGGAGGGTGCAGACAAAGCATTGCTTTCTTGAGGTGGCGGAGTTTCCTGTGATTGCTGCTGGCCTGCAAGGTGGGGCAGGTTCTGACAGACAGGAGGCCATAACCTGCCACCCCCCCCCCCCGCAGGGTCCTCCCTGGGATGCTTTGAGTGCTCTGTGCTTGCTGGGCCATGTTCTTCCTTGCCTGTGGCAGACTTTAACACCTCTCCCCCTACTAACCATCCACCTTCATCAGGGCTCTTCTCTAGAGCATTTTTATAGTCAGGTCTGTGTTTCTCTCTGGAAATGCAACCAGACAACCAAGGGGTCCGAGCTGCCTGTCACTACATGAGCCAACTCAGCAGAGACAGGGCTGAATCATATATGAGTGTTTATTCCAATACTGCCGGCAGGATGGGAGAGCAGCAGGTCATCTACAAAAATCTGCTCTGCCCCCCACCATAAGCCAGCTGCTTATATTGGGTAGGAGGACAAAGATTACGTGGGGAAATAGGAATTACAGGCATGGGAAGGTGGGCACGGGATAATCATACAAGTCATGGGGGCTGCGGGGGTGTGTGGAGGGAGTGTGGTCACAAAGGGCAGGCGCCTCACGGTGCCCCAGGACCAGATTACAGGCAATAGAGGCTGGGGTTGTAAAGCGCAGGTGCCTCCAGGACTAGATTGCTTCAGCCACGAGGTTGTAAATCTTTCCATAACGATAGGCAGTTCTCAGGGCAGGAGGATGGACTGCATTCCGATGTTAGCTCCCCTGTCCCAGGGCGTACAACTCCCAGCCAGGTTAGAATGTGTTTCCTCTACTCAGAACAGAACCATCACGGTTAACAGAGCATGATTAAGATTTCTTATCATTATAATTAGTTTCCAATATTCTATTTCTGCCCCTAACAGAAAGCCTTGAGAAATCAGTTGATAACATTTGGAAAAAAGGCTTCAGCTTGGGCTCCGGCTCTTCTCCGTCCTTCCACCTTTTTTTTTTTTCCTCTTCTTGCCACCTCCCACATTCTCCCCGCTCCATTTCTCACCTCCCTCTTGTTTGTGTCTCTTCCTCCCACCCTTGTAAGAATTTCCTAAAACATCTTAGAGATCTTGAAAGCAGCACTATTACCTTTTCTCCGCACACCCCTCCCCAACTCAGTGTCATAGGTTGGTGAGTGTCCAGGCTGCCAAGTGGGTTATGGAAGAGGCCTTCATTCTCATTGCCTCAATGCTGTCAGCCAGCAGTTTTCAGCCAGGGTGCCGCAAGAACTTTTAAAACCTGCAGTCCTGGCTAGTCAGGGCCACTGACCTCTTTTCCCTTATATTGTCAAGTAAAAAAATGACAGCAGCCAACACAACAGTAGCCATCTGGTATGAATGAATCAAAATGATACTTCTTTTGTCAGATTGGCAAAAAGTATAACAGTTTTTGGTGTGCCGCAGAATTTTAATAATTAGTAAAATGTGCCATGAGATGAAAAGGATTGAAAATTGCTGCTCTAAGCGATTTTTGTAGGCCAGCAAATTGTTAACGTAAAAAACATTTAAACCTGTAAAGAATTTTGTGAGTTAATTTGAGCCATACTGTCAGGGAAGCAGAATTCAACGTATTGAGATAGTGCCTCTTATAATGGTGGGTTTTTTACCTTGTTTTATACATTACAATCAAAGGAGGAGACATAAGTGGGGTTAAGTGAAATTCATTGGTGATAGAGTAGGGAGGCGGGATAAAGCAAAGCGCCAGACCTCTGGGATTGGATAGAAAGTAAAATGATAGACATGCTTCCTTTACACAGGTGGATAAAGGATAGTTAGCAGTCAACAAATAGCAAGATAATAACCATAGGTGTGTCCTGAGGGGTCCGGAAAAAGGGAAGTTAACGAGTGGCCCTGACATTTCACAGGTAAGTTATCTTGGATTCAAAAAGTCAATAGGCTCAGTAAAGATCTTAGTTGATCTTTGTCGGGGAAGATACTGGCCTAGGACATGACTACCCACTATAAGCTGCTTTTTAATTAAAGGTTTTCATTTCAGACCATCCTTTGTGGTTACTTTAGGTCTCTTGAGTTTGCAAGGCTGCCACACAGGCCTTTCCTGGGTTAGGCAGTTTAGCATGTGGCCCCTTTTCGTCCACCACATTTTAAGTGATAACCTGTTCTTTGAATTACCTGTTCTCATTCCTTGACTCCTTGTCCAGGTGGGTATTTTACACTGTTTGGAAGAAAGCTAAACCTTGAAGATCAATAGCCCCTCATCATGTGTGCTACAAATAGCCTTCCTGACCTGCACATGCTGTATATGCCATCAAAATGAGTCAGGCAATTGATTGTGAATTCCTTCAAGTTTTCTTTTTTTATTTTTTAATTTAAAAAAAGGCAAATGGAAAATGTATATTTTGATGACCTAGGGTGTTATTTTTTGAAAGTCAGCTGAAGGATGATTAGCTAGCATAGCAAAGGCTGCTAAATGCACTGAACCCTAGAATGTGATTTTTTTTTTACTTTTTTTTTTTTCTGTGTGGGCTGTTATTGTTTTTGTTTTGGTAGACTTTGAATTTGGTTGTTTGGAGGAATGAATATCACTGTTTTATTCTGGAGGGGAGTTCTTGATGGTGTTTCTTTCCCAAAAAAGGAATTGACTTACGTGGTTAAAATTTGGTGCTTTTATGAAAGTTAAAAAAAATTAATCAGCAATGCTTGGATTAAAATTACAAATGAGAAATTTCATGTGTCTGTTCTTTTATTTCAGTTAGGTCTCCTCTTTCTTACTTCCTACTGCACAGAGCAAAGGTGTCTCCTGGTCTTTTTTTAGTTCTCTTTTATCACTCCCGGTGTCATTTATCTCTTTACAATAGGATGGCCTTAGGGCCTTTTTTGAACAGTAGTAATGACTTCCATTTACCATTGTGGTAAATGATACACACAGCCTATTACATTCACCAGTTCTTCATTATAAAATTGACCTGAGGGTAGGAAAAGATTTGGCCTTCCTGTGAAGTTGAAAGTCAGAAGCTTTTTTCTGTCCCCCATATTACTTGTGTGTTAGATGTGGAAACAAAGATCAGTTTGGATGGCTGCTGTGAAGCTTGGGGAAGATTTTTGGATGCACAAATAGATGATAGTTTGTAGAGAGACCTGCAACCAGAACAACTTGAACTCGCCTAAGGAAGTGCTTGTAACTACTAGCTTGGTGTGTTTGTGGGAAACAACCCACATCAGAGGTGAGGGTATGTTGACTTGGCTGATTAGGTATCACTGAGTATGGGGGTATGTTCTCTCTTCCCATGACCAGCGCCGAAAGAGAGAACTCGGTAGGTGGGGGGAGAGTTCAAGAATCTTGAGTAGATGCCGAAACCGGTTTGGCTCAGTGGATAGAGTGTCGGCCTGCGGACTGAAGGGTCCCAGGTTCGATTCCGGTCAAGGGCATGTACCTGGGTTGCGGGCATATCCCCAGTGGGAGATGTGCAGGAGGCAGCTGATCGATGTTTCTCTCTCATCAGTGTTTCTAATTCTCTATCTCTCTCCCTTCCTCTCTGTAAAAAATCAATAAAATATATTAAAAAAAAAAGAATCTTGAGTAGAACGTTATGAGGGCTAAGGAAGAATGAAAAACGAGACTGAGACAGAAATAGAGGGAAAAGCTGGGCCTGGGTGTGGCATCTACACTGATAGATGAACAGAGCGCCTTCACTGAACTGCGTGTTTAATTTATACTCCCATACACCAGGCAGTTACCTCAGTCCTGGACAGGCCAGCTGGTGGGCTTGAGGAGCAGTCAGGAACCTGAGGGCGTGGCTCCACCTCAGGGCCCCTCCCACAGGGCGGGGCCAGTCAGAGGGAGGAGTCCTATTCATTCCTGGTGCTTGGCTGGATTTATAATAAATAAAACCCAATCCCCGACACCTGGGCAGCAAAGGTAAGAGTCAATGCTGAGAACACATCGCCATCTTGGTTAGATGTGTATCCAAGGATCGGCTCTGCCAGTCACCTTAGGTTCAGCTGACAATATTATAGGAAGCATGCCCATGTGTCTTCCCTGGGGGGCCCTCTACAACTAAATCATGTTTTAAAACAAAAGATTTATGCTTTATCAATAGAGTTCATTTATGGGGAATTTACAGTAAGCAAAACATTAAAAATGAAATATTCAATGTTCCTTTTGAGATAGAATTAGTGACAAACCAGAGCATTCTTCCTCACAAGATAGGTTTATGGTATCTGGCAGATAGTCTTTAAAAATGAGTGTGTGCCTACTTTTTTTCTTTCTATTAGATTGTCATGGAAGAAGAAACAGTAATATAATAAGAGGAGTTAAGATCATGTTGGAACTAGATTGGCTTTCAGCAAGTATTTTTCTTGTGCCTAGAGAAGTTAAAAATGGCATTGATAGAAGTTAAGAATCCTACCCACCCCTCAAATGCTTCTATAATGCTTTACAAAGGCTCTGTAAACTGTAAAATTAAAAAATAATGCTGGTATTACTGTTCAAATTCTGTTTTGGGTTAATAGAATGGGATGATTCCCACTTTAGAAAAGAATCCAAGTATATCTGGTGTCTGGAAATAGTGTTTACTGTTACGTGGATATGGCTTTATGCTTGAGGCCAAGGCTCAATCCACTGATAAATCTGGTGACATACAGGTCCTGCCAAGAGCTTAGAGATAGAAATGAGGTGGATCAGGTTGTGCCAGGCCATGGAAGATGCATTCAGGGCAGAGTAAGGAATGTAGTAGGGCAAGAAGAAAGGAATGGAAATACATATTTTTTACTTTGGGTGAGAATGGTAAATTCTGACCCTACTCATTTCTCCGTATTGAAGAAAGGACAATTTAGCCTGATTGTTTTAAAAGAAAAGCATGCACATTTTGAATTCTGATAATTAAAAACAACGTCCACTTTTGCTGTATTTTTTAAGGAAATGTGATAAGATCTGAGCACTCTTATTTCACTTTAATGGCTATAGTGTTGTAGTCTCTTTTATAATCTAAAATTGGCCCAGCCAGAGTAGCTCAGTGGTTGAGCTTTGACCTGTGAACCAGGAGGTCATAGGTTCGATTTCTTGTCAGGGCACATACTGAGGTTGCAGGCTCGATCCCCAGTGTAGGGCATGTAGGAGGCAGCTGTTGAATGATTCTCATCATTGATGTTTCTCTCTCTCCCTCTCCCTTCTCTCTGAAGTCAATAAAAATACATTAAAATAAAATTGGATATGCTGTGGTATGAAGATACCACAGCATATTCAGTTTTTTTAAAGACAAGAAATATGGTTGTAGTTTAAGTTCTCTCCAACTCAGCAGATATAAAGAAAAAAAGAAAATGCTATTTTCTCTTGAAAGTGTGATCGAATATTTTAAAAACGTGATTGGGGTGTGACTGGGCTGGAGGAAGGCTGGTTGATGGTGCTTTTACTGGGCTGGAGCAGCGCTGATATAGTGAAAATGTGCTACTGTTTCCCATGCAGTTGAATAGTCCCCTCTTTGCTTGCGTTAGCTATTGCTACCATAGAATTTGCATTGCTCTCAATAAATTGATACATTTCATTCTGTTCCCATGAGTTGTGGGACAGGGTGAAGGAAGTGTGTAAGTGATGTCAGATACCACTAGAGGCCCGGTGCATGAATTTGTGCATGGGTGGGGTCTTGCAGGCCCACCCTGATCAAGACCAATTGGGGAGGGGCTGTGGGTGGGTTGTTCGAACTCCCAGTTGAGGGGACAATTTGCATATTAGCTATTTATTATATAGGATTCACCTGTATTTGAGGTTCTAGAGCAGTTCTGCTAAAAGTGAAGTCCTTCAGTTGTTTTCTAAGCACTTGTTTTTTTACTTCTGCTGAACTTTTTTGTTCGTGTCAAGGCTTTCTCTGTGAAGGAAGCAGTTCATTGATTGATTGTGGTTCAAGTGCCTTATCCAGTCTTAGAATAGCACTTTGCTGTTGGGTTGCATCATTTTTTAAAAAATGTTACCATTTTTTAAAAATATTTTAAATATTTTTTGTGTGTTTTTTTTAAAGGGAGAGGGATAGAGAAACATCAATGAGAGAGAAACATGGATTGGTCATCTCCTGCATGCCCCCTACTGGGGATCGAGCCTGCAAGCTGGGCACGTGCCCTGACCTGGAATGGAACCTGGGACCCCTTGGTTCCTGGGTTGACGCACTCAACTACTGAACCACACTGGCCTGTACACAGCCACATTATTTGATAGGGGCTGCTGTGTGGCCTTGAGAAAATAATCTCCTATTATCCTGTCGCTGAGTGTCTTTTTGTATCAGATAATCTTTACTTTCCTGTGCTTTGGGTTAATAAACCACTTTCCTTTACATTAGGTTGCTCAGCCTAAAACTAGCTTTGTGAATTCGGTGTTAATGTCACAGAGTAGGCCAGCAGTCAAAATGTAAAATATGCCTGGGGTCCCATGGCTATTAACCATTTTGAGTCTAGGTTCCAGTATTCGGAATTTGCCCTCTGAAAGCTGACATCAGGATTTCTTATCCTATTTTGCTCCTCGGACTCTCGCAACCTGGTGAAACTAGCGAGCCCCTCCTCAGAAACATGTTTTTAATACATAAAGAAGAAATAATTCGAAGGAAACAAGTTATATTTTTTCAAAAATTTATGATTTAATATTTGTGCCTTAATAACTTGTTACACAGATGGATCTAGTGGTGGGTTGAATGCCATGTTAAAAATATATTTTTTAATTGATTTCAGAGTGGAAGGGAGAGGGAGAAAGAGAGAGAAACATCAGTGATGAGAGAGAATCATTGATCGGCTGCCTCCTGCACATCCCACACTGGTGATGGAGCCTGCAACCTGGGCATGGTGCCCTGACCGGGAATCCAACTGTGACCTCCTGGGCACATGCTCAACAGCTGAGCTACACCGGCCGGGCTGAGTACCATATTTTTGAGGTAGTAACGAGCACAAATATTTATAAGATCTGTAGCAACTGAAAAAATGATGACACAAAGTCATAGGTACTGCCAATACTGACATGGTTTGCCACCTACGTTCATGTTTAAAGAAAATGCAAAATTTCAGTGAGTGGTTAGTGAAAATGAGGATAAAAATGTTTCCCCATCCAAGTTTAGGGATGTACAGAACTCTGTCCATAGATTCCCAGGTTAAGAACCCCTGACCTATAGTTTTTGCTTTCATAGTATTTAGGTGGTGGGCCAGGGTAGCTGGGTACTTTTCACCTTGATGTCAGAACCTCAAATCAGTACTGGCAGATCCGTTCTCCTCGGCCAGGATCATTTAAAATCTCAATTACCTGGTGTAGTCATTCCACCGATTTCTGCTTTATTCATTATTTCAAAAATGAGAAATAGATCGTGGGCAAAAAATAGTTCCGTGCTTTTGGAAAGCTATTTGAGTACTCTTTGGATGTGATTTTCCTGGGAAATCAGATGATAAATGTGCCTGGACAAGTAGGCTCTTCTCCTGTACTGGGGTCCCGGAGATCCGCTGGCCAGTTCATTAATGCAGATGGTGTCCCCTGGCAGCATCCAGTGATGTGGTGGTCATTTCTGTGCGGGATCCCTTTATGATGAAGCATTAGGGAACAGGCCCCTCTGCAACTTTACACAGGAACAGAACAGAATCAGTGAGTCGGGGGCTCTCCCAGGTAAAGCAAGCGGAACCAGTCCAGTCCATATTGACAGAAGCCCTCCAATATCTGGAGAGGTGTATCCTGGAGCCGGAAGCCCAGGATTGTTTGTCTAATGTTTTATGTGTGTCGTAGGCACTTAGGAGTTAAAGTGCACTGTAAAGGCCAATTCTTAGAATTCTATTTTCCATGTGGGACATGGGGGAAATAGGCTGGTGTGAAAAAATTACACAGAGTTGGGCATGTTCAAGAAGAGAAATAGCCGCCCTGACCGGAGCTAGAGCGTGGGCCTACGGACTGAAAACTCCCAGGTTCTATTCCGGTCAAGGGCATGTACCTTGGTTGTGGGCGCATCCCCAGTGGGGGATGTGCAGGAGGCAGCTGATCGATGTTTCTGACTCTCTATCCCTCTCCCTTCCTCTCTGTAAAAAAAGTCAATAAAATATATTTTTTTTAAAAAAAGAAGAGAAATAGCCTATGATGATAAAGGGAGATGTGCCTGCGTCCTCATTCATCAAGGAGCAAGAATGTCCCCCCTGCCCTAGCAAGACTGCGGTCCCAGTATGAGTGACAGCACTGTGTAGGTGAAGGAAGTCTCTTCACTTGGGTTCAAGTCTTTCGGGGTTCCTTCTTGCTGCGCCCAAGGGCTGAAGAGGAGCAGAAACTCCTGTGTACAACATTCAGACCAGAAAACCGGAAGTGTAGGATCTGCCGCCATTTTGGCGCCAGCCACTTCTGTATCTTCTCTTTTTCTTTCCTGTTTGTTTGCACTCCACTGTCAGCTACCCTTGGTGATAGCCCACCCATTGGACAGAATGCTTGCACATGGGCTCCAATTTGGTCCTCACAGGCCTACAGTGGACTATGGCTGGGGTTCCCATCAGTCCCTGCAGGTCAGGCAGCAAGGCCACTGGTCCTGTCTGCTCGAGGGATGTGATAGCAAGAGACTCTGATTGATCCTGGATGCTTGTGATTAGTTTGAGCCTGGCCCTAGGCTCCAACTGGGTAAATCCAGGATAGATTTATGCACTAAAATATTTAACCATAATAGTGAATTGTACTAGTAAATGGCTGCAAGAAAATTGGAAGTCATGAGGGTGCATGGAAAACAAATATACAAAAAAATGGGGGACAAATAAAACGGATAAGATGCTTACTGTAGAATGCTGATTACCAACTAGCTAAGGGGGAGGGAGTGCTGCAGTTGAAAAATTAGCATTTTGTTGGCACAGTGAAGACTGAATCAGGCAAAAATCATCCACTGGTGAAAAAATCTTGGAGATGTTGACAAGGAGCATATTTATGTGGCTTTGTTTCCCACAGATTGCTTATGAGCTGCATATCAGTTTCTTATTGCTGCTCAGACAAATTTACCGCAAACAGTTCCTTAAAATAACACAAATTTATTCTCTGACATTTCAGGAGGTCAGGAGTCTGAAATAAGTCTTGCAGGGCTCACATCAAGGTGTCTCCGGGCTGGTTCCTTCTGGAGGCTCCAGGGGAGAATCCGTTTCCTGCCTTTTCTAGCTTCTAGAGGCTGTCTGCCTTTTTCTGGCTCTTGCCCTTTCTTCCATCTCAAAGCCAGCAACATAGCATCTTCAGATCTCTCTCCCTCTTCAGTCACGTTGCCTTCTCTTTCTGACCCCTGAGCATCCCCCTTGTAAGGCCCTCTGGGGATTCTGTTGGGTCCACCTGGATGATCCATGATAATCTCCCCAATTCAACCACAGCTGCAACGTCCCTTTTGCGATATAAGGTAACAAGGTTCTGGAATTACAGTATGGTGTGGACATCCTTAGGGGGGCATTATTCACTCTAGGACCCATTGCAAGAGGAAAGTCAACTTACAGTGGAGGAATTGTGCAACACTTTGACCAGGTGATCAGAATCAAAGAGCAGATGGACATCACACCTGCAGTACTCAGGAGGGTCCATCAGCAGCTATGCAATACTGGGTAAGACTGCATTGCTCGAATGTAATCTTGAGGAAACATTAGGCCCCAAATGAAAAATGCTCTATTAAAAAGAGGCCTGCATTCTTTATATTTTTTATTGATTTTTGAGAGGAAGGGAGAGGGAGAGAGAGAAAGAAACATCAGTGATGAGAGAGAATCATTGACCGGCTGCCTCCTACATACCCTCCACTGGGGATTGAGCCTGCAACCCAGGCATGTGCCCTGGACCAGAATTGAACCCCGGGACCCTTTGGTCCACAGTCTGATGCTCTATCCACTGAACCAAACCAGCTAGGGCAAGAGGCCTGAATTCCTTAAATGTATTAATGATAAAAAGACAAAAGGCTGTGAACAGGTTTCCAGATTAAAGGATGCTGAAGAGTCATGGCAGCTAAATGCAGTACCTAACCCTACATTGGACCCTGTATTGGAGGAAAAATGCTGTTAAAAGGGTATTATTGTATAAATTGGCAAATTGGAACAGGAATGGTAGTTCTTTCTTTGTTATATAAATCTCTTTTTAATGTTTTTATTGATTTTTTTTTTTTTTTTAGAGAGAGAGAGAGGAAGGGAGAGGGAGAGAGAGAAACATCCACGAAAGAAACATCAATCAACTGCCTCCTGAACGCCCCACATTTGGGATGGAGCCTGCAACCCAGGCATGTGCCCTGACCTGGAACTGAACTGTGACTTCTAGAAGCTAGAAAAGGCAGGAAACGGGTTCTCCCCTGGAGCCTCCAGAAGGAACCAGCCCGGAGACACCTTGATGTGAGCCCTGCAAGACTTATTTCAGACTCCTGACCTCCTGAAATGTCAGAGAATACAGTTCATAGGTTGACACTCAACCACTGAGCCACATCAGCTGGGCTCCATTGATTATATTTTATTTTATTTTTAAATATATTTTATTGATTTTTTACAGAGAGGAAGAGAGAGAGATAGAGAGTCAGAAACATCGATGAGAGAGAAACATCGACCAGCCGCCTCCTGCACATCCCCCACCGGGGATGTGCCCGCAACCCAGGTACATGCCCTTGACCGGAATCGAACCCGGGACCCTTCAGTCCGCAGGCCGACGCTCTATCCACTGAGCCAAACCGGCTTTGGCTCCATTGATTATATTTTAGAGAGAGTGGAAGGGGTGGAGGGAGGGAGAGAGAGAGAGACAGACAGACAGACATTGATGTGAGAGGCACATTGATTGGTTGCCTCCCGCAGGTACCTGCAACCCAGGTACGTGCCCTTGACGGAATCAAACCTGCGACCCTTCAGTGCTTGTGCCAACACTCTAACCACTGAGCACCACCAGCCAGGGCTGAATTGTGATAGTTTAAATTTGAACATAGGATCACATTAAAAAGCTGTTCAATTAGTTTTATGAGAAAACTGGCTGAGGACTTTAAAAGGTTCAGCTGGAACAGTAGTTGTCCTGCTATTTAGAAATAGGAATAAAAAAAAACGAGGACAGTGCTTCTGAAACTTGAGTGTGCATAGGAATTGATTACCTGGGGTCCTTCTTAAAATGGTCTGATTCAGTAGGTCGAGGGCAGGACCCAGGAGTCCACATTTCTGACAGTCTAATCAGCTGGCATTGATGTTGCCAGTCTGTAGACCATGCCTTGAATAGTACCGAGCTAGAGTGACCTGGGAAATCATATGGATTGTATTGGAGAAAAATGGAGAAAGCTGTTGCATGAACCACTGCTGACATGAAATGTTTGAAATATCAACTTATTGTTACCAGCAACCTCCAAAGCAATAGATATTGGCCTAGTAATGCTAAAATGAGTTTGCGTTTGATGTCCAAGGCTTTGACATGTCCTCATAGATTTTTGTTTAAAAAGCAATTGGATAAAACATTAATCTGTGGCTCAATTTTTAACCTCCCAATACTCCCCCAAAGGCTTTTATCCCCCCAGCATTTGAAAAATGACAAAACTGGTGGTGGATGGAACCAATTAGTGGAGACTTTGAAGTAATGAGCAGTGCAGAAATGTTTGAGTCCTCCCTGCAATTTTGAAAGGCTGTGGAGACCCTGTGGCCTTGACAGTTAGAAGGTTCTCAACACCAGGATAAGGGATTATGCTTTTTATTCAACTAAACATGCAAGTCACTGAAGCTTGGATTGTGCTTTGATTTCACGGGTTTAGGTAAGTTTGTTTATTTCCGTGGAGAGTAAAACCGGAACAAATTTTCAATTTGTGCTTGGGTCTTTTTCGGATTTATTGAAAATACAGAGAATAATAAGGGGAAAGATTAGAGGTTATGTGATTCAGTTTTGACATTGTGCTAGAACAGCTTTGTGTAGCACTTCTCGGCCACTTTGGCCACAACCTCTGTAGAGGGTCAGAGAAGACAATGAGATACATTAAGGGCAGTGTATGAGGGAAAGAACATGTGGGCAGCCTCTTCAGCAGAAAAAAAAAAAGCAGCATGAAATACCAGCTCAAAGCAACAGGGTACTATCAGGGCTGCTGGAAATAGAAGCATGCAGGAGTAAATGTAGATTTACTAAGGCAAAGGCTATAAAGTAAGCATAAGAGAGTAGGCCTAGAGGTGATTTACTACAAGTGCTTTGTAAAACAGCAAACATTTGGAAGACAGACCTAATATTTATTCCTGCTACAGCTATGTGGAAAGATAAACTTAGATTTTCCATTAACTGAAAGGCCATCAGGTCCTTCCAGTCTTATCTCTCCCTTGCCAGAAAGACATCTGGGATAGTGTTATGGTTGAATTGTGTGTGTCCTCTACCCCAGAATGTTGAAGTTCTAACCACCACCACCCCAGTACCTGTGAATGTGACCTTATTTGGAAATAGCGTCTTTGCAGATGATCAAGTTAAAGAGAGATCATTAGGGTGGGCTGTTATCCAGTATGACTGGTATCCTTATAAAAAGGAGAAATTTGGACCAATATAATGTGAATACACAGGGGGAACGCTATCCTACAAGCCAAGGAATGCCTGAGAAGAAGGGCCTGGAACAGATCCTCCCTCACAGCCCTCAGAAGGAACCAGCCCTGCTGACACCTTGATTTCAGACCCCTGGCCCCCAGAACTGGGAGACAATACATTTCTG
Organism: Myotis nattereri; assembly: GCF_964212035.1. NCBI lineage: Eukaryota > Metazoa > Chordata > Mammalia > Chiroptera > Vespertilionidae > Myotis > Myotis nattereri. Next base: position 13,507,469 of record NC_138078.1, read on the forward strand.
TGTAAAGCGACCCAGTTTGTGGTACTTTGTTACAGCAGCCCCAGGAAACTAATACACACTGTCTTCCAAATAGATGGCAGAGGAGCGTTTATCTATTAACTATTACCGCCATAATATTATATAACATGAGCGAGACTGAAATTTCAACAGCTTAGATCGGTATGTGTTAATTTCTCTCTCACCCATCTAGGAGTTGGTTGGGGTTCAGCAGATCCAGGCTGGGCTCTGCTGGGCTTTGTCCAAGCTGTGTGTTGAGTCTAAGTCTGCTTCACATGCCTTTCAACCTCCCTGGACCAGTGGCTGCCTGAGACATGTTATGGTGACAGATGAGAGTGCAGGAGGGCAAGCACAATGATGCATCCACATTTTCAGCCTCTGTCTGTGCCATGTCTGTCACTGTCCCATTGGCCAAAGCACATTGCTTAGCCAAGCCTAAGGCTGAGAGGCAAGGAAGTCTGCTCTGTCAGTGAGGCCTCTAGCCAGCATATGAATGACAGGGGAGTGAAGAATTGGGAACAGTAATTCAATCTAACACATTTAACTTCAGAACTTAATGTAAAATTCAAGGAGTGCTTAATGCCCCCTGTTCAGAATTCATGGTATTTAAGGAAAGAGGAAACTGTCTTACTGAGAGACAGCAGCACAAATTATCTACCTTGACTGTGACAAATGTGGGAAGACAGAACCTTAGAGCCCTGTATTGCACTTTAAGTGAAGCGGTCAACAGATGGCCTCTTATTAGCAAAGAGAGGGTGACATCTTTTATATATATCTATATATATATCTATATATCTATATATATAGATATATAGATATATATATATATAGATATAGATATTTTTTTACTGATTTCAGAGAGGGACAGAGAGGTAGAAACATCAATGATGCGAGAGAATCATTGATCGGCTGCCTCCTGCACATCCCCTACTGGGGATCGAGCCCACAACCTGGGCATGTGCCCTTGTTTGGAATTGAACCCAGGACCCTTAAGTCCGCGGGCTGGTGCTCTATCCACTGTGCCACATTGGCTAGGTTGAGAGGGTGAAATCTTTGAAGGTGGAAAGGCAGCTCTAGGTTGGAGCGAAGGCGGTGCTGGCAGCCAGGGGAAGGAAGGCCCATTCTTGCACGAATCTTCGTGCATTGGGCCTCTAGTTTATATTATAAAAGGCCAGAACGCTGGAACGATAAAACGACTGGTCACCAGGAGGTGCATTGATGGGTCCCGCAGCGGCAGCAGGAGGGACTCTGAATCTTGTGTGATTTTGTGCACTGGGCCTCTAGTAAGTATATAAGTTCTTTGGTTTATCTCTTCTCGTCCCCGCCAACCTCAGGTTAGATGTTCTTGATGTGTTCTGGAAGGACTCATTGAATGGGTGATTCTTGTGTATTAAAATTGGTTCAAGTTCGATGTTTATGTTACATAAGCTCTTGGAGAGTAGGGACTGTTCCCTATTGAGCTTTGCATCCTCGGAACTTACCAGGCACAGAGTTATTACTCAATAACGAGAGAATGAAAATAGAAATGATCAAAGTCATACTGTAACATAAATCATCAAAAAGATAACATCTGGCAGTTTGGCTATGGAAGAGCTATTGAAAGACAGCAACTGAAGTTTGAATCTGTGGAGACACATTGCATTTCTTGTATGAAAATATCAGAACAATGTCTTTCTTCCTAATGATAAATAATTCTAAACAGAATCCCAAGGGAGTTTTTAGAATTAGACCAAGTGATTTTGAAGTTCATTTGTAACAATAAGTTTCTAAGAATAGCCAAGAAAAACATTTAAAATAACCATAGTGAAGGGAGATTTGCCCTCTTGTAATCCAATAGGAAGTATGATGCAGACACAGGAAGAGACAGATAAGAGGAGTGTCACAGAGGCTTGGAACACACAGTTAATATGTGGTGTAAGGTGTGTTGACCCAGCTCAAAAGAGTCAGGAGGCTTTGGCTAGCAATAAATGAGATTTATTCAAGGACTCGGGTCATTCAGCATAATGGTAAGCATAGTGACTACTTTGTTTTAACTCAGCACTGAGAAAGAAATGAACAAAAAATGATGGCCAGCTTCTCTTTCATGGAATGAATGCATTTGACTAGGCAGGCCTTCAAAATTTAGAAGACTAATGTCAACACCTTCAAGGAAGACTCAGAAGGCTCCAATAATGCTAGTAGAGAAAAGCAGTGGAGAAGTTGGGAAAATGTTAACATCACTGTGGGATATATATATATATATATATATATATATATATATATAACAGTGATGTTAACATTTTATATATATATATATATATATATATATATATATATATATATATATATATGTTTTATTGATTTTTTTACAGAGAGGAAGGGAGAGGGATAGGGAGCTAGAAACATCGATGAGAGAGAAACATTGACCAGCTGCCTCCTGCACAGTCCCCACTGGGAATGTGCCTGCAACCAAGGTACATGCCCTTGACTGGAATCGAACCTGAGACCTTTCAGTCCACAGGTCGATGCTCTATCCACTGAGCCAAACCGGTCAGGGCCACTGTGGGTTTTTGTTATGCATCAAAGAGCTCATTTCAAAATATCACTCCTTTAAAACATCACTGCACTTGAAGCTTTCAGAAGTTAGACCTACTACTTCTAGGAGTTAGAAGGGTACTTGGCAAAGTTTATCAGAGGAGACCTAGAACTGTATCCTTTCTCTTATCTGCTTACCGCCCCCACCCCCGCAACTCCCCCCCCCCCACCACTATTTTGCTCCTGGCCTTAAATTTGCAATTTCTTTATAAATGGCACCTCCTGGTAGTCTCTTTAAAAGCAAAAATCCCCAGTTCTTCCAGTACCCTCCCACACGTTTGCTTCTCTAGGCTTCCACTTTATTAGGTGTTGCCAAACTGCTTCCCAAAGTGGTGTACCAGTTTATACACTTACGATCAGAGCATGAGAAGTGAGGTTGCTCCATTGCCAATATTCTTATAACAAATTGGCATTGTTAGACTTTAAAATTTTTGTCTCTCTGGAGGTGTGAAATGGTAATTTTTTGTGGTTTAAATTTCCATGCACTTGATTACTAATGAGGCTGGGCATATTATTATAAGTTATTTGGCCAGCCAGTGTTCCTATTTTGAAAAATACCTGTCTTCTGTCCATTGGCTATTGAACTTCTATTTTCTAATTGATCTATGATGTTTACATCACCAGTATAATAACCCTGTGTTGCTTATTAGTTACAAGTATCTACTCCCAGCCTGCCTTTCTGAAATCTTTCTCAGAAGCATTTTGTTTTAATTATATTTTATAACCATCAGGAGACTAGCTTTGGCTGTATTTGTCTTTTCATTTATTAATGGTGTCTTTGGATGCACATGAGGTTTTTATTTTAATATAGTCAAATTTGTCAGTCTATTTCCTATATGTTTGTATTTATTGTCTCATTTTAGAGATCTTTGCTTAGCCTAATTTTCTCTTAAATTAATATTTTTCAGTATTTTAAACGTTTCATAATTAGGTCTTTCATTTATCTGCCATTCCCCACTCCCCCATCCCCAACCTCTTTTTGGTAGGATGTACGGAAGGGTGTTTTTGTTTTGTTTTGTTTTGGTTATGCTATGAGTTGTGAAGGAATTTTTTTCCATTGTGATCAGCACTTGTCCCAGTACCCTTGATTATATCGTCCATTCATTCCCCAATGATTTAAAATGCATTTGTTGTCCTACATTAAGTTATTCATTTATTCATGTGCCTGTTTCTGGGTCCAACAGCTTTTTTGCACTTGGAGAAGGTGATAGTTGGTGGGGCTGTGCCAAAAATGTACTTTAAAAAAGATATGCAAGTGGCTGCAGAATGCCAATGGATTATAATGTATCTTGTAATATTATAAAAAGGAAGAAGATGTTGATCACAGTCTAGATGAAATTTTTTTATGATGGCCCACTATCTATTTATTTTTAAACATTAAATTTAAACAGTTGAATTAACAGCTGAGTTATGTGGGAGCAGTTATCAAAGGCTAAATAATTGCATTATAACAAATTGCTGAAGGTGCTGTGAATCAAATATTTTATCAAATTTGGTAGTTATACCTAAGAATGATAAGTTTGTGGACTTTAGCGTGTGCAGTCTACCCCCCCCAAAAAAGCTGTTTCTTGGGAACTATTTAAATGCTAGTAAATGTGTTAAGCCAGGACCCATGTACATTACTTGCTTTTTAAAAATTTTTAATTGAGGTAACAATGGTTAATAAACATTATATAATTTTTAATTATTCAACATTGAAATTTGATATCCATAAACTCTATAGCGTGCTCACCACCAAAAATCTAGTTTGCATCTATCTCCATTCGTTTGACATCCTTTACCCATTTTACCTTCTGTCCCCATACCCCTTGCCCTCTGGTAACCACCAAGCTATTGTATGTATCTGTGAGTTTGTTCTTGTTTTTGTTTGTTCATTCTTTTCTTTTTTGTTTTGCGTTCCATATATGAGTGAAATTATTCAGTTTTTGTCCTTTTCTGTCCATCCATGTTGCCACAAATGGCAATATTTCACCTTTTTATGACTGAGTTGTATTTCATTGTATATATGTACCAGGTCTTCCTTATCCATTCATCTATTGAGGGACACTCAAGTTGTTCCTCTGTCTTGACTATTGTAAATAATGCTGCATTGAACACAGGGGTACCTATATCTTTTTGAATTAGTGTTTTCATATTCTTTGGATAAATACTAAGAAGAGGGATTGCTGGATCATATGGTAGTTCTATTATTAATTTTTTAAAGAACTTCCACACTGTTTTCCATAGTGGCTGCACAAATTTACAGTTCTACTAACAGTATTAAAGGGTTTCCTTTTCTCCAAATTCTCTCCAATACTTATTTCTTGTCTTTTTAATAATAGCCATTCTAACAAGTGTGAGGTGATATCTCACTGTGGTTTTGTTTTGCATTTCCCTAATAATTAGTGATGTTCAATATCTTTTCATGTGCCTGTTGGCCATCTGTATATCTTTCTTGGAAAAGTCTTTATTCAGATCCTCTGCCCATTTTTTTTAACTAAGTTTTTGTTGTTGAATCAAATATTAAGAGTTCTTTAAATATTTTGGATATTAACCCCTTATTAAACATATGATTTGCATATTTCCTATGTGTTAGGTCCTGGCAAGGGGACCGAGTGAACCAAGATGACTGAAGGTCCTCAAGAAGATCCCCCCATCTATTTGGGGAGACTTACTCATGGATATAAAATAGTGGGCTGGTTTCTCATGATCCTGCATGGTGTGCCCCATAGATACTTAAAACAATGCAAGTGACAATCTAAAATGGCCAAAAAGGGACAGGAAAATGAGGGAGGGAGTGTTTTTAAAGCACTTGGACAGAAACTCTGATGGTTAGGTGGAAGATGCAGTGAAGCTGTATATTTTCCAGGTTTCTTCTTTTTTCTTTTTTTATTCATCGTTTCAGATAGAAATGTTTAAGGGAAACAGCAGGGAAGGGCTGCCAGGAACATAGCAATTTGGTTTACCAGGATCATTATATTTAGTACTTTAATGTCTAGCTTTTGAGGTGGGGGTGAGGGGTGTTGAATTTAAGAAAAAGTAAACAGTTGTTCTTAATTATACCATACGATGGGACTTGGTGTACTAGCTTCAAACAAAAATAATCCAGCCTTTTCCACCATTACAGGACTGTCAGTGATTAAACAGAATTGATCATCTGAGTGGATATGATTGGGAAATATTACAGTTAAATAATGCTTAGCCTTTGAGAGGAGCTGTAAACTCCAAGTAGAATATCGGTGAGTCAGCCTATTGTGTAATGTAGTATTTATTACTTACTGTTCTGTTTATATAATGTATTACATTTTTGGAATTCATATACCACCTGATGAATTTTATGTAATACTAACACAATAAAATATTCCTGGAATTCGACATGTTGAAAAATATTGTTTCCTTAAACAAATGAACTTGTATCAATTGCTTTAAGAACACCTGACTGAGGTCTTTTCCTTTTGCTTTAGCTGTGACAGTCCTAAGTTGCAGTAGGTCGCTCATCCCCAACCTCTGAGATCTGTATTTCTCTGCTTAAAAAAAAGTTCTTGTAGTTTAAATCTATTTGGTTAGGTTTGATGCAAAAGGATTTAAATTGTAATCTGTGTGATGCGGACTCCAGTTTTGCCCATAGCCCTGGGCAAAAGGGGCCTTGCCCTGGGACCTGGTTTCAGAGGGTTTCACCCCGGCTCTCCTCTGGCTCTGCTCCTCACCATGGGGTGACGGGTCTGCAGTGCCATGGGGATGTGCCTACTTCCCCTTCTAGAATAGTTTGTGTATTCCTAAGACTTGACATTTTGTGTCCAAATTTCTCAGAGCCCACTTCTAGGGCCCATGGGTGTATCTTTCTCAGTTATCCCATCATCCTGATGGAAGACTTTGCTCAAGCTCCAGGGGCTGGGAAATGGTGAAGGTGCTGCTGGAGGTTGGGGTGTGAGCAGAGAAAGGGGAGTGGGCTGAGTCCTTTGCTTCCATGTTTTTGCATGGAACTTCACAGAGTCTGAGAATTTGGAATTGGAGCCTGGCCTTCCAGATGGATATGAGATATATTTCCAAGTTAGAAGGAGAGACTGTATTTTATTTAACATTTGTAGCCTGATGTGCAGCTTGAAATACTATGTGGAGCCTGGCCGGTGTGGCTCAGTGGTTGAGTGTTGACCTATGAAGCAAGAGATCACAGTTCGATTTCCAGTTAAGGCACATGCTTGGGTTGTGAGCTCGATCCCCAGTGTGGGGTGTGCAGGAGGCAGTGATCAATGACTCTCTCTCATCATTAATGTTTCTATCTCTCTTTCCCTCTCCCTTCCTCTCTGAAAGCAATAACAATATATTTAAAGCAAATAAATGCTATGTGTATGGACCTCCATTTGTACTCTGGTAGGAGTGGGCTTAAGGAACTATATTATATTTTTAAAAATATGGACAGGGAGTACTCATTAAGCTATGTTTGGAGGAATAATGGCAAATATAGTGTGATAAACAAGCTCTTTTGGAGTAAAAATCTTTCATAGGGGTGCATATATCCTTTCTGATTGGTGTTTCTGGTTTCTTGGGATATATTCCTAGAAGTGGGATCACAGGGTCAAATGGGAGTTCCATTTTCAGTTTTTTAAGGAAACTCCATACTGTCTTCCATAGTGGCTGCACCAGTCTGCATTCCCACCAGCAGTGCACAAGTGATCCTTTTTCTCCACATCCTCTCCAGCACTTGTCGTTTGTTCTTTTGGAGTAAAAATCTTTCAAATGCATTAGGAAACTGAAAGTAATCAGCTGAGATTTGAAAATCTTACAGTAAACAAGAAACATTGCCTATTCCTTAAGTAGATTTCAATGTATGAAGGAAGTTGGCCACCTGGCTGCTTGCTTGGTATTCAGAGCTGAGGCCACTGGAGCACCCTGAGCAATCTGCCCAGTTGATAAGGTGGCTTCCGGATACAGAGATGGGTGACAGTGTCCGGTGGACCCTCGCTTTCAGCCAGTTTTTCTTTTTCTCTCTTATTTGGGGATGGCTGAGAAGAAGGAAGAAGCAAAAAAAATATCTTAGTTTCCTTCCTCCATTTGTAGAAGATGCCCTACTTAATCTTCATCCATCCTTTTATTTTTATTTTTCACCGAGTATTGTCTTGGCAGAAAGTTCTAGAGAATAAGGGATGTATCTTCATTCGATAAAACCAGGCTCAGTGTACCCAGAGACCACTTGACATTAAGGAATCCACTGGTGAGTTATGGCCAGGGAGGTGCAAACAAGACTCCTCAGCCACTATCTTGAAAGAAATTTCCCTCTTGTCCTTGATTATGTCTAGTACCGTCAGAGAAAGGGACCTTTATCAGTCCTCTATCTCTATTCCTTTCTCTTAAGCCAAAAAATATTCTGAACCTAGCCTTTTCAGGCCCACTTCTGTCATCTCACTGAATTCCAGTCACATCTATCTTACAATGTTAAGTGCCTTCTCTGTCACATCCCACGGGTATAAAGATGTCTCAGTCATGATGGCAACCCTCAGGTGGCTCAAAGACAGGTGGAAACAGACAGGTATATGCTCATATCTAACTGTTCTTACTACCCTTGGAAAGCTCAATGTAGGCTTTTGCCCATAATTTCTCCTCACTCCTGCCATCTGATTGACTCCCTGAATGGCATGCTCCCTCCTCTTAAAACTGAGAGTAATAAACTCTTCTTTCAAAGACCGTCTGTGTGTCTGTCCTCTTATCATACCTGATTAAATGTACCTGAGTACATTTCAAAACAGGAGTCAGATAGATTTGAGTTCCAACTGAGCTCTATAATTTGCCCATCATGTAACCCTGAGGATATTTCTTTCTTTAAAAAAATAGATTCTTATTGATTTCAGAGAGGAAGGGAGAGGGAGACAGAGAGATAGAAACATCAATGATGAGAGAGAATCATTGATTGGCTGCCTCTTGCACACCCCACAGTGGGGATCGAGCCCACAACCCGGGCACGTGCCCCTGACTGGAATCGAACTCAGGACCCTTCAGTCCGCAGGCTGACGCTCTTTCCACTGAGCCAAACCAGCTAGAGCTGGGGGATATTTCTTATCCTCTGCCAGCTTCAGTGTCCTTATCTGTAGAACATGGGCAACGATTCCTGTATCATAGGACTACTTGCTATAAGGACTGATAATACACATAAAGTGAGTACATGCTGAAGAAATAGTATGTAAGAAATAGTAGTAAGAAATGTGTGGCCAAGGAGATGAGAATATCAAGGAATAAAGTCCCCCTTTAGGCTCAGAAATAAACAAGTACAACACATGGAACAATAGCCTTTCAAATGTATATGTTCTTCCTAATGTTCAAATCAGGAGATATTTTGTGTATTGCTATTTTTGTTCCCCACCTGAAAACCTTTTCCCCTTATATTAAACTAGAGGCCTAGTGCATGAAATTCATGCACTTGGGGGAGGGGGCGGGTCCCTCAGCCTGACCTGTGCACTTTTGAAGTCCAGGAGTTCTCGGGGTTGTCTGACTGCTGTGAAGGTGGGAGAAGCTCCCACCACCTCTGCTGTGCTCACCAGCCATGAGCCTGTCTTCTGGCTGAGCTGCACTCCCCCTGTGGGAGCGCACTGATCACCAGGGGGCAGCTCCTGCGTTGAGCGTCTGCCCCCCAGTGGTCAATGACCAACCAGTCATTCCGCCGTTTGGTCGATTTGCATATTAGCCTTTTATTATATAGGATGATGGCTGCTGTTGCTGTTAAGGAAATGAAACCTGATAGTCTTTTCAACAAGAAAATTAGAGGAAGCATAGTTTATCACTTTTCCTTGGCTCCAGTGTAAGTTTGACATGCTACACCTACCTTCACTAATTACCCAAGGTAGATAAGCAAATTTGTCAAGCAATATGGCAGAGAGAAAAGAGGCTGAAATTGGAAACCCCTCAGGCCTAAGACAAATATCTGCTATGTGACCTTGGGTAAATCACTTTAGTTTCCTCATCTGGAAAGGGAGATAGAACACTTAGCTAAGAAAGATGTTTAAAAAGATCAGATATAATGTGAGTAATGAGTCTCATTAGTGGAAGGCCTGGGATTTCAAGCCTCCCTAGTCTGAGGGACCTGCCAACAAATAACAGAATCCCGCCATAGCCCCCAGCTCTGAGTTTCCAGCATTTAGCTCTCCTCTCCCTCTGTTCTCTGTCCTCCCTCCCTCCTTCCAGGAGGTGGATGAATACATTTTTCAGGATTTGAATCATTTCCTTCCTTCTCACTGAAATTGTGGCCCACATGGGATTTTACTGCCTGAAACAGAAGACCCCGCACATCCAAGTAATGACCAGATGCATTCTTGTCTAGCATAAAGGCTCAGCTTCGGTTGTCATCTCAGCCACTGAAGTTGCACTGAGGTTGCAGGATTCAGTTATCTCTGAATAAATCATCTTACTGTGAATCTTACAGGAAGAGAAGTAAATGGCCGGGAAACTCCCAGCTCCGGGTGGGGCTTGACCTATATGCAAGCTGCCCATTCTTTTTACTCTTTTTATTAATTGATTTCAGAGAGGAAGGGAGAGGGAGAGACCGAAACATCAATGATGAGAGAGAATCATAGATTGGCTGCCTCCTGCAAGCCCCCTACTGGGGATTGAGCCTGCAACCCGGGCATGTGCCCCTGACCAGAATTAAACCCGGGACCCTTCAGTCTGCAGGTGGAGGCTTTATCCACTGAGCAATCCTGCTAGGGCCAAGCTGTCCATTCTTGCAGGTCCTCCTTCTGGAAGTCTTCCCAACAGATCAACTGCCCAGGGATTTCTGTTTCTCTGGATACATACTGGATTTTTCTCTTCTGTAACTAAGTTGCTAAGGGTTTTGCATATTCTGAAGGCTGAGCCCAGTTTACCGGTCCAGAATCTCTGGCATGACTTCTTCATCTCCCCTTACAGGGCCTTGCACAGGGCCAGGAAACAAAAATATTAAGAAGCTTGTGTTGATTCATTAATTGATTCCAGTTAAGGCTCACGATAATCCTGGAGGTTCTTAATTGAAATAGTTGGGTGGGTGCAGGCCAAATTATTAACAGACTTACATGCACAGTGACTTGTTAACTCATTTTCACAGTTCTTGGAGAAATTATACAATTTTTTGACAATTCTCTCCCCTTTTTATCCCAGGATAATGACTTTTTTTTTTCACCCCAAAACACACAAGTAATATGCAGTACTAGTTTCGTTGCAGGCAGCAAGAACAGCACCAGGTGTTAGGCTGCTGCTGTCAGACCAAACCTGGGTTGAGCAACCTGGGTACTTGGGTTCTGGCTAGGAAAGAATTCAAAACAAAACCCAAACTGTAAGAGAACATTTATTGGGTAAATTACAGAGGTAGAAAAAGTAATTCCCAGAAGAAATGGGCTTAAGAAACAAGTTATAGAGGGAAAGGAAGGACCCTTGGAGCTTTGGGAGTGAGGAAGGTAGCGGTAATGGGCCTGGTGCAGGGAAGGGTTATGGGAAGGAAAGGTAAAGGCACTGGCCAGCTCCCGGGAGAGCAGAGTGCTGGGTCCTTGTCCTAAGAGTGTTAAGGGTGGAGATTTTAGGGAAAGTCCGAGGGGAAGATCTTTAATAGAGTATTCAGCAGTTTTCCAGGTGTATCCCTTCAGGATTATGGTCCCCACTGATTGATTGGCCGGCACCAGGGCTGGGGGTCAGTATTGAATGCAGCTGGTCCTGATGTCAGCCGTGGTTGGCTTTGTTGCTTATCGAGACCTGAAGCTGAAATACAACTTGAGGCCTAGATGTTATCTCTAGCAGTGGTCGGCAAACTCATTAGTCAACAGAGCCAAATATCAACAGTACAACGATTGAAATTTCTTTTGAGAGCCAAATTTTTTAAACTTAAACTATATAGGAAGGTACATTGTTATTAACTTAATTAGGGTACTCCTAAGGCTTAGGAATAGCCACACTCAAGGGGCCAAAGAGCTGCATGTGGCTCGCGAGCCGCAGTTTGCCGACCACGGCTCTAGGGAGAAAAGGTCTGGGGGTCCAAACCTCATGACCAGCAATATGCTAGGGAAGGAAAAGTCCCTCTGGGGACAAGGTCCCCTCCAATTGATTGTCCATTGCTAGGCACCTGGGGCTTTCTACCCTGTTGACCTTCTGTACCTGGCCCATCGTCCTTGCTCTGCGCCCGTCTCTTTAACTGCCTACGACAGTTTCATTATTATAGTTTCAGGCAAAGACATATTGACCATTTTCTCTAACACAACAGAACACTGAATGGAATGATTTCGAAAAGCATGTCAATGAATATTTTGTTCTGTTGATAGGTGCCATGGAGGTGGGGTGAGAGGCACCATCTTCTACTACTTTTTAGTCCATGGGTCAGTAAACTTCTCTGTAAAGGACCAGCGAGTAACTATGCTAAGCTTCACAGGCCATAATGTATGTGTTGGAAAATGACTCAACTGACCTTGTAGGATCACAGCAATAATAAATATGTGAAAAATGGGTGTGACTTTGTTTCATTATATCTTTATTTACAAAAACAGGCAGTGGGCCAGGTTTGGTTTATGTACCCTAATATGCAGACCCATGCTTTTGTCTTTGTGAGCACTCATTAATTCTCTGTGTTTTGGACTTTGTATTTTGCCCTAAGGCAGGGGTCCTCAAACTTTTTAAACAAGGGGCCAGTTCACTGTCCCTCAGAACGTTGGAGGGCCAGACTATAGTTTAAAAAAAAACTATGAACAAATTCCTATGCATACTGCACATATCTTATTTTGAAGTAAAAAAACAAAATGGGAACAAATACAATATTTGTATTTGCATGTGGCCCGTGGGCTTTATTTTGAGGACCCCTGGCCTAGGGATTTTTTTCTGTGCTACAACTATTTTTAAATGCACTTTAAGTACAAGATAATCATCATCTCCCAAAAGGTTGAAAATTAATGTGGAAAATGGCACAGAATGAAGAATGTGCTTTATAATGAACTAGAGGCCCGGTGCACGAATTCGTGTACAGGTGGGGTCCAGCTGGCCTGCCTTGATTGGGGCCAATCAGGGCTGGGCCAGCTGGGGGAGGGGCTGTGGGAGGTTGGCCAGCCAGCCCCGCCCCCAATCAGGCCAGTTGGCCAGCTGCAGTGCACGTTATAGCGACCAGTTGTTCCGGTCATTCCAGTCGCTCGGCTTTTATATATATAGATGATTAACCTGTACCCTTTACCAAGTCCCACTCATTCGGAGGTCTTCCTTTATTCCTTTGGTGAGTAAAAAAACCCCCATAAAACTTCATTATATTACATTATACAAACAAATGTTTTCAAAATCCTGGAAGCTGTTAATTACTTTTAAATATATATTTTTTTAATTTCAGAGAGGAAGGGGGGGAGATAGGAACATCAATGATGAGCGAGAATCATTGATTGGCTGCCTCCTGTACCCCCTACCCCAGCCGTGGGCAAACTACAGCCCGCGGGCCGGATCCGGCCCGTTTGAAATGAATAAAACTAAAAAAAAAAAAAAAAAAAAAAGACCGTACCCTTTTATGTAATGATGTTTACTTTGAATTTATATTAGTTCACACAAACACTCCATTCATGCTTTTGTTCCGGCCCTCCGGTCCAGTTTAAGAACCCATTGTGGCCCTCGAGTCAAAAAGTTTGCCCACCCCTGCCCTACCCCCCATTGGGGATTGAGCCCACAACCCTGGCATGTGCCCTGACTGGGAATCAAATTGTGACCTCCTGGTTCATAGGTCAATGCTCAACCACTGAGCCATGCAGGCTGGGCTGTTAATTACTTTTATAGAGGTGTTTTCATTGTTCAATTAATACATTTTTCTGTCTGCATTTGCATATCTTAGTTTAGGATGGAATACATCATAAGTTTTCCATTACAATTATTTAAAGTATTTTTTGGTTTTTGTTTTTCATTCAGCAGTTGAATGTTTGGGAATGAATTCATGCTGCTAAGTAATAGCTAGGTGTACTTCAGGGTAAGCCCCAGTTGCCCTCACCTGTGGGGAAACTGCCAGTCTAAGGAGGGTAAAGGCTACTCCAGCTGGCATCGCATGGCCACCATTGCATGTCAGTCTGGACCCAAAATATGTGAGGAGATTTGGAGAATGTACATGGCAGTGATCCTCCTCACCGTGTTTCCATTTTCTGGTTCTCCTATGCCATCTGAGGCCAGTCCTTGGGTCTCAGTGTTCTCATTTCCTAACTAGACGTAAATATACCTTTATTATCAAGTATATGTGTTTGCCTGAGGTTAAAGTGGGATATGAAAGTGCTATGCCCATGTAAAGTATCATTATCATTTGAGCATTTAGAAGGAGTTAGGAGGCTGAGCCGCCCCCACCTCCAGCTACTAGTATCTGAGGTTCCTGAAGCTGCTTTTTAAGAGTAAGTAGCTACGTCTAACTTGGGTGATTTTCATTGCTCTTATTCCTCCCTTTGCCATTATGGGCAAGGAACTGTAGAGGCTGGAGCTGCAGCAGTGAACTTGATGGACACAATTCTTGACCTCATGGAGCTCAAAGTCTAAGAAGTACTGTGGAGTCAAGTCTAAAAACTATTGGGAGAATTCCAACCTAGGAGCCAAAGGTTTGCTAGTGTTGTAGAATAACAACAAAAACACAATAACATCAATAGCCAATGAGCAAATATTAACTATAGGTTACTATGATGTCATAATTTAGAGAAGGATTATGCTCTTCTGACTTTGAGGCAACATGAACTGAGCCAAAAGTAAGGTAGGATATGTCATGAAATAAGTCTAAAGCCATAGGAGAATCCCATGAAAGGATCTAAAGCCTCACCAGGATCAGCCAGGTAAGACCATGAGCCATGTTATACTGGGCTCATTGGTGTTTGCTGTGCTCTGGTGTGACCTCCAGGCCCACAGGCACAAATTTTGTATGAGAAAGAAAAATGCTCCACTGGTTTCTAAATGTAGCTGAATCCTCCACCCCCTACACCCACTGTCCTATGACCTCCAATAAAACAAGAACAGGTAAGTAATAATTGTGTTGTGAATTAATGATATCTAAGGGGGACAAGAAGAGATAAACCAGTCCTAGCTGGTTTGACTCACTGGATAGAGTGTCGGGCTGGGGACTGAAGGGTCCCAGGTTCGATTCTGGTCAAGGGCATGTACCTTGGTTGCAGGCACATCCCCAGTAGGGGGTGTGCAGGAGTCAGCTGATCGATGCTTCTCTCTCATCGATGTTTCTCTCTATCCCTCTCTCTTCCTCTCTGTAAAAAATCAATAAAATATATTTTAAAAAAAGAAAAAAGAGGTAAACCAAAGAATTTATATACTTACTAGAGGCCCGGTGCACAAAATTTGTGCACTTGGGGTGGGGGTGGTGCATTGTCTCTCAGCCCAGCCTGCACCCGCTCACAGTCCAGGAGCCCTTGGAGGATATCCTACTGATGGCTTAGGTCCACTCCAAGTCAGCAGTTGGACATCCTTAGCGCTGCTGTGGAGGCAGGAGAGGCTCCCGCCACTGCCGCTGTGCTTGTCAGCCGTGAGTCCGGATTCTGGCTGAGCGGCCCTCCCCCTGTGGGAGCGCACTGACCACCAGAGGGCAGCTCCTGCATTGAGTGTCTGCCCCCTGGTGGTCAGTGTGCATCATAGTGACCGGTCGTTCTGCCATTTGGTTGATTTGCATATTAGCCTTTTATTATATGGACACGGGCAATAGGGTGGTAAAGACCTGGAAGGGGGTATAGGTTGGGAGGAGGTGGGGAGATGAGGAAATGGGAGATAACTGTAATATTAGCAACAATAAATATGGATTTAAAAATGAAAAAAACCTGGTATCTATATACAGGGGTGGGCAAAAGTAGGTTATTATTAATAAAAACAGTGCACTAATAAGTAATACAAGAATAAATTCTGTTTTGTATACTCACACTATAGACCTACTTTTGCCCACCCCCATAATCAGATCATAAAATGCATATCATTTCAATAGCATTGAAATACTGGTTGCCCTTTCCCATGAAGAAAGCAGATTTTCATAAGGTTAGCATAATCAAAGAAACCAAAGATCCACTCATTAATTAGTCTTCCCAGTGAAACCAATTGCCTTTGAATTCATCCTGGGGAATCTGCTGAAATGGGTGCTTATGGAAACATAAAAACATAGTAACCGCCCTAGCTGGTTTGACTCAGTGGATGGAACATCAGCCTGTGGACTGAAGGGTCCCGGGTTCGATTCCAGTCAAGGGCACATGCATGGGTTGCGGGCTTGATCCCCAGTTGGGGGTGTGCAGGAGGCAGCCGATCTATGATTCTCTCATTATTGATGTTTGTATCTCTCTCTCCCTCTCCCTCTCTGAAATCAATAAAAATATATTTTAAAACACACACACACACACACACACACACACACAACATAGTAACCAGTGACTGCCTCCGTGGGACTAGAGTAAAAATACATGGGGGACACTTTTCATCAAACCATGCAGGAAAAAAATGTTTTTACCATAATACACTTAATTTGAAAACTTACCTGTCATTTGTACAATTCTTAGCACTACACAGCGGATGTGCTTTTCCTTCCTCCTTAAAAAAAAAATGTTCCGGTCCAAACCATCAGCCTCTGTAGGTTGTCTTAATTGCTACTTTGCATTGCACTGGACTATGACTCTGATTTTTGGCACATGTGGTCATACACAGAGTTCCTAAAATAAAATGCTCCAGGATATCCCAGGAACTCTTAGAAGGCTTTAAAAACGGACTTGCTCACTGACAGCATATCTTTGATAAAGACACTTCAGGCGAGCAGAATGACTATTGCGAAAAGAATTATGTGATGTTGCAATCTTGAAGTGGGTCCGGAGAATCCTTGCCACCTAACTTGTCATGGTCAGGGGGAGTCTGACGAGAATCCAGTTGTGATAAAGACAATTGTTTTTTTTCCTCCCCAAGTGACTATACATTTAAATAGCTAAAACATCTGTTCAGCAACATAGTAAAACATCTACACCCGGAACGCCTGAGAGAGGAGCCTGCCAAACCATTGGTTGAGAGGGACTTTGCTGGGGGGAGCACACCAAGATAAAGCAACTGCTGTTTATTTTGTCTGGTCAGGGGGAGAGCCGAGGCAACCAATATTTTGGGTTTCTTTTACTTCATTTGTGTGGAGAACTATTTGAGAAGGGCTGGTGAGGGGCTCTTTCCTGATAGGACCTTTTTCAGCTGTCCATTAGCAGAAGAGCAAGAGAACTTTGGATGTCAACACCTACCAGATTCTTGAAACCGGCCAACAGACCACAAACAGCGACTCTCTTCTTGTCTGGCCTTCACATCCCTCCCAATGGAAGCAGAAACGGGGAGCAGCAGGGAGACTGGGAAATCGGCCAGCAAAGGCACTCGGATCGCCCTGGTGGTGTTCATTGGTAGCACCCTGGTGCTGGGCACCATCCTCTTTCTAGGTAAGTGCGGCACTGGAAGCCAGGGAGCTGGGCGAATGCAGTGAAATGTCTTTGTGCTTGATTCTGTCAGACTCATCAGGATGCAGGTGGAGGGCTGTTTGCTTGTGTTGGTCGATGGTGCATCCTTAGTTTCTATTAAGTATGCAAATAAGAGGGAGCCTTTTCTTTAGGAGGCTAAATAAATAAATACACGCAAGTACTCAGTGCGTAGTCCAGGATGTGAAGTGGGTATAAAGTGGCTTCTGAGTGGCTGGAGGATTCGGTTGCACTGGGCAAATATTGTTTTTATGCATTACATTTAGCAAAATGAGTGTTTATGAATTCATAGGCAGATACTTTCATTTATTTTGTGAGGAAAGAATTACACCGTGATCAAAACCATGCTGGAATTTCTTTCCATTTGATTTCTGTCAATGTTTGCCTGAATGAATCACAAAATTTAACACACAAAATACAAATTAGTTGTTATAAATGCACCTTTAAATGATATTCTTCCTTTCCAACCCAGTGACTCTGGTGGGATAAAATTTTAAATCCGCCTTTCTATTAGATTTAAAAAATAATATGAAGGAAAAGAGGTTTTCTTCCAAGATTTGAAAGGTGTTAGGATTGAATTATGTTAACTCTTGGTGAGAATAAGGTTTCCAGGGAGAATATATGACGATAAAAACATATTCCTATACAAAAGAATGTAATACGTTGGAAAGACTGTAGGCATTCTGAACCCTTGCCTATCAGCCTTTGTATTTTTCTCATTCAGCCCATACTATCTCATGAGCTTGAAAGTTGTATAGGACCAAGCCCTATACTTAGCAGATTCTAGGTGCAGTTTGAAATGTAGCATGCCTGGAAACATTCTTTGGCACATACAGGATGCAGGAGGCCATGTTTATCTTGGCAGGGGCAAACCAGTAATTAAACTTGAAAAGAGTTAGGGTTGTGTGGTTGAAAACTCTGCTAAAATGAGCAAACCATCTTTCCCTGTTGTCTGTGGCTGAAAATTTAGGGAATTAGGTGGCTTTATTGCTTTCTGGTACAGTTAAATCTCCTACTCCTGCAGCCAAATTTGTGGCTCTCGAAAACTGTTATGCGATCTCTTGGCTTTTGGGTTTTAGGCAAGTGTCCTATCCTGAAATTCAAAACTGGAGGAAAACTGATAGGGGCATGCCAAGGGACTCCATACTGTGTAGGAAGTGACCACAAAGCTAGACTATTTGTGTTTTGAAAACACTCCCAACTTAAAAATCCGAATGGTGATTGTTTATGTAAAAATATGTACTGTTTTGAATTATATTACTGCCTCTTGAAACGTTTTTGAAATTCCATTGTTATGATTACATTCTGAGGCTGAAGCATATAAGTTGGAATACTCTTTTTTTTTTTTAAATAAATATATTGATTTTTTTACAGAGAGGAAGGGAGAGGGATAGAGAGTTAGAAACATCGATGAGAGAGAAACATCGATTAGCTGCCTCCTACACACCCCCTACTGGGGATGTGCCCGCAACCAAGGTACATGCCATTGACTGGAATCGAATCTGGGACCCTTCCATCTGCAGGCCGACGCTCTATCCACTGAGCCAAACCGGTTAGGGCTGGAATACTTTTAATGGCAGCAAATCTTTGTTCTTTGAGAGAACATGATTCTTTGGGGTCAACAGTTAAGTTTTTAGAGCACAGTAAAACTCACCAAGCCATTATCTACAGACCCAAGGAGGTCTGTATCTAATAGAAAAAAAGAACTTTCCAGTGTGCCCAATAACCTGGTTCTCACTAGGAATCTTTAAGAGGAGCTCTAATGATGTTAGAGAGTAAGGGTGTGGCTATTCTACACCTTTGCTACTCAAAGGGTGGTCTGTGGACCAATAGCATCAGCATCACTTGCAAGCCTGGGCTCTACCCACCCCAGACCTACTGATTCAGCATCTGCATGTTTACAAATTAAAGTTTCAGAAGCATTGCTTCAGGTGACCAC
This sequence comes from Myotis nattereri, assembly GCF_964212035.1. Classification (NCBI taxonomy): domain Eukaryota; kingdom Metazoa; phylum Chordata; class Mammalia; order Chiroptera; family Vespertilionidae; genus Myotis; species Myotis nattereri. Next base: position 13,526,384 of record NC_138078.1, read on the forward strand.
ATCCATTTGGATGCATACCGACAGAGACATTTGCTTTAAAATATATTTACACTCTCAAATTAAAAAGTAAATGATATTTTGGTCAGATATCTCTGCACTATGTCAGACTCCTTCTGTTCCCTCTTCACTACCTAGTTCCCCAGGCTCTGCCTCCTCCCCGCCACCACCACCTTGCACCCAGCAAAGACCTTGTCTGGAAACCTCTTGGGACCTGCCAGGCAATGCTCTTTGTGATAATATTCTGGCTAAGGTCCTCCCCTCTTCAAGATGCTTCTAGTTTGACTTTGTGGTATATTCTTCTTCCTGTTCAAATTCAGTCTTATGCCTGGCTGGCATGGCTCAGTGGTTGAGTATTGACTTATGAACCAGGAGGTCACAGCTCGATTTCCAGTCAGGGCATATGCTCAGGTGGTGGGCTCGATCCCCAGTGTGGGGCATGCAGGAGGCAGCGGATCAATGATTCTCTCTCATCATTAATGTTTCTCTCTCCCTCTCCCTTCCTCTCTGAAATCAATAAAAATATATTTAAAATAAAACAAGGCTGCCCTGACCAGTTTGGCTCGGTGGATAGAGCGTCGGCCTACAGACTGAAGGGTCCCAGGTTCAATTCTGGACAAGGGCATGTACCTTGGTTGTGAGCATATCCCCAGTAGGGGGTGTGGAGGAGGCAGCTGATTGATGCTTCTCTCTCATCGATGTTTCTAACTCTCTATCCCTCTCCCTTCCTCTCTGTAAAAAATCAATAAAATATATAAAATAAAATAAAATAAAATAAAACAAGGCTAGTATCAAGAAGGTATTGTCCAGAACCATAAAATATTATTTACAATAAAGTTTATTTTTCCATTATAAAAACACACACATGCTCATTAAAGAACATTTGGAAAACATATGGAAGTAGACTCAAGGGGAAATTTCCTCCATGGTTCCACCACCCAAGCACATTGCAATATTTGGTACTAATTTTTAAACTGCACAGATATATTTTTACCTAACCACTGTTTGTTTGTTTGTTTGTTTTTTTTTTTTTTTTGCTTTTTAAAGAAATCAAAATGCATCTTTATGCTACAATACTTCATTTCTTTTTTTAAAAAATATTTTTATTGATTTCAGAGAGGAAAGGAGAGAGAGAGAGAGAGATAGAAACATCCATGATGAGAGAGAATCATGGGTCGGCTGCCTCCAACATGCCCCCTACTGGGGATCAAGCCCACAACCCGGGCATGTGCCCTTGACCGGAATCGAAACCGGGACCCTTCGGTCTGCAGGATGATGCTCTATTCACTGAGCCAAACCGGCTAGGTCAATACTTCATTTCTTTCTTTTTTTTTTTAAATATATTTTTTATTGATTTTTTACAGAGAGAAAGGGAGAGAGATAGAGTTAGAAACATCGATCAGAGAGAAACATCGATCAGCTTCCTCCTGCACATCTCCCACTGGGGATGTGCCCGCAAGCCAGGTACATGCCCTTGACCGGAATCGAACCTGGGACCCTTCAGTCCGCAGGCCGACGCTCTATCCACTGAGCCAAACCGGTTTCGGCAATACTTCATTTCTTAAAAGCAGGCCTGAAGTGTTTCATAGGCAGTTCATTAAATCTGCAGTGTAATAGGTAAAAAGGCTGTTTGGAGGATGGCAGCAGAGATATGAACAGAGAAAAAGCTGGCTCCTCTCAGAATGTGGGTTAATAAATAAAACAGAATATAAACAAATAGGCAAGTAAATAAACAAACCAGATTGACAGGCTGGCAAGTATTCCATCTCTAGCTGAAATATAGATACCACCACGCTTTCTGATTCTGCTTCTCAGTTGAGGATGCCACAAAGAGCCCTCCACCCCCAACTTCCATCTCCCCACAGCCACATCTCCAAATGGTTCCCTAGTTCTGCCCACAGAGCCCAGTGATAATGAATTCCCCACCAGTTCTTCGGCTACCAAAAATATTTCTGAAATCTAAGCTCACATCTGCTAATGCCCAGGTGCTACCTGGAGTTTACAAATGGGTACCCTTCTGTACTCCCGCAGAAATCCATTTAGATAATGTTGCACCAGATGGGGGAAAGTGAGCTATTGGTGGAAAGCTGTTTCCATCTTGCAGGGGTTTTGTTCTGCTTTGTGTTGGTGGAAGTAGTTGGAAGCTTGGTCCATGGAGCTGCGTCTGTCTGGTAGCTAGGCTGGGTCTGGAGGGAGGAGGGTGTGTGGGGTACAAAGCAGGCAAATAATGGCTCTCTTGCTAGATGACTGAGTTACATACAATATATATTACCTTCCTCCCCCTTGGGCCATATCTATATGGATGGTTTAGATAAGACCCAGAACTCTCTCTTTCCACTCAGGATTTGTTGGAAATGACGTTTCAATTTTCCCATCACTAAAACCAGAATGTAGTTGTAAACAAAAGAGTAAAATTATGAGACTTAAATCATAGATAATAGGAGATAGAAGAGACTTTAGAGATCTTCTAGCCCAGTACTTTGTTGTTTTTTTTTTTCCCAGTAGTTCTTAAACATGAGCCTGCATCAGAATCCCCTGGAGGACTTGTTAAAATGCAGATGGCTGGGCCCCACCTCAGAGTTTCTGATTCAGAAGGACTGCAGGGCTTGGTAATTTGCATTTCTAACAAATTCCCAGGTGATGCTGTTGCCACTGCTCAGGGGACCCCATTCTGAGAAGCGCTGGTCTAATGGTGCCCAATCATCTTATGTTTGAGAGAATTGAATTGCAGAGCAACCAAGAGTCTCACAAGGTTACTTAGCTAATGACCAGAGTCTGGTTCTGTGATATTGAGCCAACTGGATTTTTTAGTTCTGTGTCAATACTGAGAAGGATGAACTGATATCAAATGTCTTGTATATGTGCCTGATGGTGGGTTACCTGAGGGTGATCTGCTTCAAGCAGTCATTTCTTTATTTTGGTCTTGTTTTTTCAGTGAGTCAAGGTTTCTTAAGTCTCCAAGCTAAACAGGAGTACTGCCTGAAGCCAGAATGCATCGAAGCTGGTAAGTCAGTTTTCCATCCTGTGTCAAGTTATAATTATGGTACCTTGGGGAGTGGAAGAGAAAACAGGTGGTATTTTTAGTGTCCTGTTTGCTTGAGGTTTACAAAGTATGAAATGCAATTTTGATGAAATTTTAAGTTTACTTTCAAATCTGGGTGTGAAGTTGTGGAGCGCAGGTTTCCTGTTTTCTTTTTCCTTGAAAAAAAAAAACACAAAAAAACAGCTGTGCGGTATTTCAAGTCATTGCAGGCAGACAGAGATATGACGATTTCGGCTCCAGACCACCACAATAAAATGAGTATTGCAACAAAGTGAGTTGTAGTCTTTTTGCCGGTGGAGGGTCTTGCCTTCAGTTTGTAAAAAAAGCAACACCTGTGAAGAGCAATAAAGCAAAGCACAATAAAACACTTGAAAACAATATATAACCTTATTAACCAGTCTCACCCCAATAAATTTAATAAAAAAAGAACCCCCCCAGGGTATTCCTGTATAAGGAAATCAGAAAGGGGCTTGGAAAGCTGAATGGCCTCTCTTTAAGGCCCAAAGATCGAGACCATTGACCTTCCTATGGCCTCAACTCGATAGATTCCTATTTATCTTAAGCAGTCTTTCTGAATCTTCTGGTTAGTGGGTCCACCCTGCTTGTGTCCACGCAGGGATTCTCTGTAAATCCATGCTTCCTCGGTTACCTGGAGTCTCTTTGGGTCCTTCTATTCCACATTACAAGTCAAATTTTTCTTGAGGTGATCAGGCCGTATATCAGTGAATTCCTTAAAGTGAAGCTGAGTACTTAAAGTTGCCTCAGCTATTAGATTCCTTCCATAAACCAGTGTTAGGGCCTAGATTTCCAGCCCCACCCCCATTTTTCAGGTGGGCAGGGACACTAGTGTGTTTTCGAAAGAGAAAGCCATAGGATAAGTTAAGCACATGAGCCCCACTATGCACAGGGGTCTGCAGAACACCTGCAGAACACGTCGCAGAATGGTGGCCAAGGGAAGGACCAGAGCAATGCTGTGTGCGCGGATGCCGTGTGCATGCATGTGCCACGTGCGTGCGTGTGTGGGAGCCACGTGCATGTGCATTTTGTGTGTGCGTGCCTTCGTGCCTTGTGCTTACATGCCGCATGTCTGTGTGTATGTGTGTGTCCATGGGTGGCGTGTGTGCGTGTGCGCACCACGTGCTTATGTGTGTACATGCCACATGTGTGTGTATGTGTACGTGCATGCGTCCACGGGTGACGTGTGTGTACGTGTGTGTGCGTGCACCACGTGCATGTGTGTGCATGCGCATCTGTGCGTGCTGCGTGCGTGCGTGCCTGCGTCTACGGGTGCCGTGTGCGTGCGTGCGTGCGTGTGCGTGCACCACGTGCATGTGCGTGCATGCCGCATCTGTGCGTGCTGCGTGCGTGCGTGCCTGCGTCTACGGGTGCCGTGTGCGTGCGTGCGTGCGTGTGCGTGCACCACGTGCATGTGCGTGCATGCCGCATCTGTGCGTGCTGTGTGCGTGCGTGCCTGCGTCTACGGGTGCCGTGTGCGTGCGTGCGTGTGCGTGCACCACGTGCATGTGTGTGCATGCGCATCTGCGTGCTGCGTGCGTGCGTGCCTGCGTCTACGGGTGACGTGTGTGTACGTGTGTGTGCGTGCACCACGTGCATGTGTGTGCATGCGCATCTGTGCGTGCTGCGTGCGTGCGTGCCTGCGTCTACGGGTGCCGTGTGCGTGCGTGCGTGCGTGTGCGTGCACCACGTGCATGTGCGTGCATGCCGCATCTGTGCGTGCTGCGTGCGTGCGTGCCTGCGTCTACGGGTGCCGTGTGCGTGCGTGCGTGCGTGTGTGTGCACCACGTGCATGTGCGTGCATGCCGCATCTGTGCGTGCTGCGTGCGTGCGTGCCTGCGTCTACGGGTGCCGTGTGCGTGCGTGCGTGTGCGTGCACCACGTGCATGTGCGTGCATGCCACATCTGTGCGTGCTGCGTGCGTGCGTGCATCCACGGGTGCCGTGTGCATGTGTGCGTGTGCGTGTGTGTGCGCGAGTGCGTGCACGTGAGTATGCAGTTTGTGCATATCTGGGCGCCTTGTGCATGCATGCGTGGGCGCTATGTGTGTATGTGGGTGCAGCACGCTAGAAAGTACTTGGCTTCGGAACCTTTTCTAAGATGTCTCTCCCATCAATCTCCTTTCTTCACCCTTTCTATTTCCTCCTATTTTAACCGGTGTTTCAAAATAAGAAGTGGAGGAAAGAAGGAAAGAAGGAATGAAGGAATGAAGGAACGGGTATGTTAATGATAGTGGGGAAGGGCAAACAGTCTGGCATGGGTTTGAAGCATAATGTGGCCACTTAAAAGCCACATGATCTTGAGTTAAGTACAACAGACACCCTAAGTCTCAGTTTCACTATCTGTAAAGTGGGGATAATAGCTTTCACTTATCATGCCAGTGAGAATATAAGAAAATAATGATTGTGGTAGTAGTAATCCAGGTCCACAATTCCAGATCCTTAACCCCAAACCTAGAGAGCATGGTAATTCTCAGTTGGCAAGACTGGACCTGATCTCAACTCCTGTGGTGGCAAAACTGGATCCTAACTTATGTGAGGCTGTTTTAGACTTTGTTTTCCCTCTATGAGAATATGTATACATTCCCAATAGAATTCTTAATGTGCTTGTTTCAGGAGTGCCATTCCAGATGTTGCTGGAGGCGTTCTGTTATATAATCTGTGGTATATGCACTGTATAACTTTTCTAAAATGTGAAAATCTATGAGCTCTGAAACATCTGGCCTCAAGTTTCAGATAAGTGTTCGTGGAATTATAGTACTAAAAATTTATATGTGTGGTTGCCGGATTTAGCTACAGACACATTTAGGATGCTCCGTTAAATTTGAGTTGCACACGTACAACCAGTAATTTTTTTGCAGAAGTATGTCCCATATAATAATTGCTATGAATTTATACTATAAAATTAGTCATTTATTTGAAATTCAAATTTCACTAGGCATCTTGTATTTTACCTGGCAACTGTATTATTTGGCAGTGTCTCTGGCACTGTTCTGAACACTTGGCATATATTTACTCATTTAATTATCTTGAAAATCCTATGGGGTGTTATTATGGTCCGCATTTTACAGATGAGGAAACTAAGACATAGAGAGGTTAAGTAACCTGCCTGAGGTTACAGAGCTACTGCATTGTATTGCTGGCATTCAAATCCAGATAGTCTGGCTCTGGAGTCTGTGATGATGCCATACTGCCTGGAAAGGGCTAGCATATTTCCTGGCACAGAGGAAATGCCCAGTATTTATTATTATTATTACCATCCCCCTCCCCCTCTTTCTTGAGCCCTGATTAAACTTACAAACTCAGCCTGGTATATGGGGTGATGCCTCCATATGTACTACATAAACATTAGCTGGAAACCACATAACAATTCACCTTATATACAGCTAGAGGCCCAATGCATGAAATTTGTACAAGAGGCTTGGCCCTTGCAGGCGCGGTGGCTTGCCTCGGCCCTCGCAGCCCCGGGTTTGTCCGAAAGGTCGCCAGGAAGGTCTAATTAGCATATTATGCTTTTATTATTATTTTTTAAAAATATATTTTATTGATTTTTTTTACAGAGAGGAAGGGAGAGGGATAGAGAGTTAGATACATCGATGAGAGAGAAACATCCATCAGCTGCCTCCTGCACACCCCCAACTGGGGATGTGCCCGCAACCAAGGTACATGCCCTTGACCGGAATCAAACCTGGGACCCTTGAGTCTGCAGGCTGACGCTCTACCCACTGAGCCAAACCAGTTAGGGCAATGCTTTTATTATTATAGATAACTTGAGAGAGTACATAACACAGGTTTCCTTCATCATCATATATATACATATATGTGTATATATATGTATAATAATTATTATTATTAAAACAAGAGTCTGGGTTTTCCCCGTGAAGCTGAGTGGGGGGAAAGGAGTTTTGGTGTATGGTCCCTTGCAATTTGAAGTCACAGTTCCCTTCTCAAAATGCAGCTCTGTGCCCAGCTGGGAAATGTGAATGATGAATTTGGAGGCTGAAGCTAGAGTTTCCCCATTCACCGGGCTCAATTCCAAATTCAGTGAGTGATGTATTCCTTCACTTTATATCAGGGCTGAGGTTGGAGCTGACCTTGCAGTTTTTCTAGGTACCTGCAAGAATACTGAGAAGATGGGGAGGGCTACATTTGAGGGTTGGGAGGCACCGAGAAAGCAATGTGTTTGTGTGAATAAAAATGTGTGAGAGTGTCCTTGGTGGTCCCGGATCTGTCTCTGCTTCTACAGTATTGGGACGGAACAGACCCTGGGACACCCCTTCTTCCAGCCTCCGGCCACTCTCCAGCGTCTCATCCAGTCACCACCTTCTGAACCACCTCCGGGCCCAGCCAACACACTGTTTGTTTTTTTCTACCTTAACTCCTTATTGCCGAACAGCCATGAGCTCCCACATTGGTCAGAATTATTCCACCGAGGTGGAGGCTGCGGTCACCCGCCGGGCCAACCTGCACCTGCGGGCCCCCCACACCCACCTCTCTCTGGGCTCCTGTTTCCACCTCGACAATGTGGCTCTGGAGGGCGGGACCGCTTCTTCCAAGAGTCCGTGGAAAAGTAGTGCGAGGGCGCTGAGCATCTCTTAAAGATGCAAAACCAGCGAGGTGGCCGCATTCTCTCCAGGTCGTGTTGAAGCCTCCCCACAGTGAGTGGGTGAACCTCAGGCCGCCATGGAAGCCGCCCTGGCCTGGGAGAGGAACCTGCGCCAGGCCCTGGGTTCTGTCCGTGCAGTCACAGACCCTCAGCTGCGGGACTTCCTGCAGAACGGCTTCCTGGATGATCAGGTGAAACTCATCAAGATGAGTGACCACCTGACTAACATCTGCAGGCTTCCACCCCCAGGCTGGGCTGGGCAGGATCTCTTTGAAAGGCCCATCTTTAAGCACAACCAGAAGCCTGTGGAGCCCAGAGGCCTTTGTGTGTGTGGGGCCCTCTGCATTCCCCTGGGGTCTGGCTTTTGCCTGAGCCTCTCCCGAAACTACTAGCCATTCCTTTAACCACCCTGAAGCCCTCTCCCATGCATTGGACCAAATGGAAACAATAAGGCTTTTTGCAAAAAAAAAAAAAAATAATGTGTGTGGGGTTCCTTTGTGTGAGTGTAAATATTGTGTGGGACTGAAACTTGTATGTTCAGTGATCCTGAGGTGTCACATAGAAGATTCATTTTGTGGCTGCACAGCCAGTATAACTAAAAAGAAACTGAAATGAAGATTTTGTGTGTCCTAGTACATTTGCATGTTAAATAATAATAATATAGTAGCAGTAAGTAAAAATGTAATTGGATAAAACTGAATTCTGAAAGATGAAAATATTAAGCCAATTTAAAATTTATCAAACTTCTAAACCATAGATAGGATTAATGACAATCAATTTTTTTGCTTTGTTCTTTTTTGGGGGGAGTTTGAAAATAGGAATTTTGATGTCCTATAGAAATGAGGGTGTTTGTATATTATTTACTTTATTGAAGACAAAATGATGTTTGAAATTTTCATAGAAAGTCTAGGCAAGAGAAATATCTAGCCTTACTTTTAAGCCTGGAGGAACCACACATGTAGCCAAACGAACATGTGTATCTAAATGTATACAGATTTTACTTTGGGGGGCAATTTATTCACATTTAGCTGAAAACTCATTGGGTTTTCATTACTTTGAACAGAAATGTATTCTGGCATTAATGAGAGTATGAAAACTACTTAGGATGTCATCTTTCCAATATCAAAATATTGGCTGTCTGAAAAAAATTTGTTGGTGGATATCTCTGTGCTAGAGCGGTAGTAAGCAATTGTATGACAGTTGGAAGAGAGTTGGAGTTCAATGTTGGGAATATTGGAACCTTCTCATTTTGTAATGAAAGATGGTTTTGAAAGCTCATGGAAACATTTACATTTGTACAAACTTCCTACCTATCGACTATATGTCATATGTAATTGTGTGTGGACTTATGAAAGAGGAAAAAAATTATACATCAGTCTATTTTGTCTTTCTGTTAACTTATACAAATACTCAGTTCTGCTCCTAGACCTGGGTAAGAGAGGCCCCTGCCTTGGGTCCCTCATCTAGAATGCCCACTTTGCCTTGCTCTCTAGCCAAGGAGTCGTATAGGGCCAAGTTAGCAGCCTTCTACAACCCAGAGTTCACTACTGGATAGCAGTTGATTCAGGGAAATGTAAAAGCTAAGGCTTGGGAACTGGTAGATAGGAAATCATTGTTTAATTTGGAAGAGGCCAATACACAGCATTCAGTGATTGTCATTAATCCTATGATTTTCTTTTTACATAGCTGCTGCCATCTTGAGTAAAGTAAATCCGTCCGTGGACCCTTGTGATAATTTCTTCCGGTTTGCTTGTGATGGCTGGATAAACAGCAATCCGATTCCCGAAGATATGCCAAGCTATGGGGTTTATCCTTGGCTGAGACATAATGTGGACCTCAAGTTGAAGGGTAAGTTTCTACTGGGGATAGTGACACGCTTTACAGAGATCAGTATTTGACCAAAAAAAAAACAACCCCCAAACACCATAATTTCCCTATTCACTTTTTAGCTATACTGAATTCATGTTCAAGATTTTTAAAAATGGAAGCTTGGGAGGAAAGTTGTGGAATTCCAATCTCCCCGATCTCAATACAAGCTTGAGTCATTACGTTCATGTTTCACAGTAGTAATTTCTGCTGCTGAAGGACAAATAATATCTGATTGAGACTGGGAGCAAAGGAATAGTTAATGCAAACCATGTTATATCAATGTACTTATTTGTCTGTTGTGTTCAGAGCAAACTTTATCACTTGCTCATTGTGTCCTAGATTTTTATGGCTTACAAAATATACTTGACACCTCATTGTTTTTTGACATCACTTTTGAGAACTCTGAATGACCTTTGTGTTTGTCATATTGTTCCTGTTAACTTCTAACTTGGCTCTGGGGAGACTGTCTTTTCTCCCATGGCCTCTCTTGCAACAACAAGATCACACACACGTACTCACATGTGCGTACATACACATACTCACATAGGTGTGTGTGCACACACCCTTCAAAAGTTGAAAATGTCTTTTGCCAGAGGATCTTCTGTTTGCAATGGATCTAATTTTTATGCTGAGCTATTGGAGACCGCCATTTCAGGAGGGAAATTGGTAGATTTCAAAGCCAGATAAGTTCGGTGTTTTGAGAAGGCAAAAATAATGTTTTTTCCTCTTTGTGGTAACTGTTAGTTATACTATATGACTTGCATTCATTTATACCTACAAAGAATTTCTGAGCAGTTACAGGGATCATTATTTTCCCTTCTTTCCCAACTCTTTTTTTCCAAGATTTTAAATACATGAAAATCAAATATGTACCAATTTATAGATATACTATAACCAAAACATGGTAAAATAGATAACTGTTATCAATTGTAAGGGAAAACATGCTTAAATGTCACTAGCTATAAATCATATGTAGGCAGGAGAGGGTGTGTAGGAAGAGATCAACCAATGAACTTGAATGCATATATGCATAATGCGTGGACACAGACAGTGGGGTGGTGAGGGCCTGGGCGGGGTCGGGGGAGGACGGGAGTGGGCTGGAAGAGGTTTATGCGGCGGGGAAAGGAGGACCTATGTAATACTTTCAACAATAAAGATTAAAAAAAGTAGACCATATGAACTTACATTTTCTACTAAGAGACCCGAACTTAGTCATCATAAATTATAAATGAGAATTTTCAAGAATGTCAGAGATTTACCCCAACCCAACAGGTGAAATTCCCATACTATGCAACCATAAATAAGACTTCAAGGAATGAATTTGCTAATACTTATTTCCCTATAAGATATTACCTCAGGTTGGTCCATCACTTTCCAATCTTGCCTATTTCCTGTTTCCCTTCTGTGGCTTTCAAAATCCAATCACGTGTGCAGAAATATCACTGAAGAATAAGAGAAAGACAAGATTTCCAGATAGATGCTCCTTTTACATTACTTACAATAAAAAGATTTCCATCTTCAGGGCATGAAACAGTTAGTAATTTAAAGAAAATTTTGGAGATGTCTTAATGTAAAAATTAAAATCAGTATTGATGTGTTTTATTTGAGGAGGATATTGTATACAGGCTTCTTTAAAATTCATAGAAATAAGAGTAAATTGTTCAGAGCAGCACTGGAGTTTTTTGTTTGCTTACTTCTTTTAAAAATGAAAAATTTCATTTCCAAGCTTAGATGGGAAATAGAGAAGAGCAAAAATAACATGCAAAAGGAAAGAGGAAAGCCTCCTATAAGTCCACCCCGAGGAGTAGCTGCTGATGAAGCAATTGGGTATATATCTTTCCAGGATTTTTTTTCATGTGTGATTACATATGCATAGCCATCACACACCCATATACTTAAAAATTAACTGATATGCATACTGTTTTGTCACCTTTAAAAATGATGTATTTTCCATAGACATGGATTATGTAAGAGATATTTTTTCCTATTACAAATAACACTATAATAAATATCCATGTGTACACATCTTTATGTCCTTCCCTAAATATATCTTTAGTATAAGCTCCCAGAAATGCACTTGTTATGTTGAAAGAGTATTCATAGTTTAAATTTTGATTCATATAGTTGAATCGCTCTTTAGAAAGTAATTTCTAGGTCTTTACATATTGTTTTGCTGTTTGACATGGTAACTTTTCTCCATCGACTTTTTTTTTGTGTGGTATAAAGTAGGGGTCAGCAAACTGTGGCCAGTGGGCCAGATCCGGCCCACTGCCTATTTTTGTAAATAAAGTTTTATTGGAAGACAGATACATACATTTATTTCTGTATTATCTATGGCTGCTTTTGCATGACAGAGTTAAATAGTTGCTACAGAGGCCGTATGGCCTTCAAACCCTAAAATATTTACTCTCTGAACCTTATGGAAAAAGTTTGCCAACTTGCGATGTCTGGCATAAAGGTTTGATATACTGTATTGGATCTGATTAAAACTTTATTAATTAATAGCTTTTTGTGGCTTCTTTGGGATTTTTTAGAGAGGTTATCATAAAATTAAGAAGTAATTATAATTTCCTTTTACTATGTTGCCTAGAGCTTCCAGAACAGAGTTGAATAATAGCAATGATAATGGGTATATTTTTCATATTTCTAGCTTGGATAGTAATGTCTCTAGTATTCCCCCTCAAATATATTTTTCCTCGTAATAGGTAGTCTTCTTTATTCTGTTCTGTTATTTCTAGTTTACAAAAAGGAGTTGTGAAAGAAAAACCTCTCTTTACTATTTATCAAGAAAGTCAGATGAAATATCTCTTAAATTCTCTAGATTTTTTCATGCTGACTTTACCTTATAAACCTGAAATGAACCCTACCTGTGAATGATTTATTATTTTCTTTTAAGGAATTATTAGACTTGAATAAGCTATTATTTGTTTTTTACATTTGTGTCTATATTTATGATTCACGCTGGTCCATGAATTTTTATGTGCTAGGTTTGTCCAATTCTGTTATTAAAATTGTGCTGGCCTTGTGAAACAAAATGGGAGGCTTCCCATATATTTCTGTGCTCTGGGGAAGACAACCAAATAAATCGTGTTATTCTGTGACAAACACTGTAAAGGGTGAATTAAAAAATTGATCACAGGCTCTTGTTTCAAGTGCCAATAAGGAGACCAAATAGTGGTGTAGTGTCTCTTTTTAAATTGGTATAATCTTGTACCAGACTATGTATTTGAAATATAAAATGTGTATTACTTTTTTAAACTTTTAAACTTTGAGGTAATTCACATTTACAGAAAAGTTGAAAGAATAGCACAAGAAACTCCAACATTCTCTTCAGCCAGATTCCCTGATTGCTACCATTTTGCTATATTTGTTTTATAATATTCTGTCATTGTCTCTATAAATGTGTAGATATTGTTTTATTCTGTTTATATCAATGCATTTACATATAGATAGTGAGAAAATATATCTATAAATGTATAGACATTGATATACAGATAGACTTATAGATATATTTTTCTGAACTCTTACAAGTATGTTGCACATGAGTATTCTTAAAGTGTATAATAGAGCTTTTCAAATATCAGATGTGGCTCCAATCTTAGTTTTTAAACACTAGATCTTTAAATTCTGTCTATATCTCTTTATATATTCTATATCTATGTATCTACATATCTCTCACTGTATCTGCCCATTCATCCAAGCATCCAGGCAATAGAAGCTCATTGTACACCAACTATAAATGAATAACAAGAAGAAACATACTTCAAATCCCATCACCTAGCTATAATTTTTTAACTGCAAATATACATATAAAATTATATGTGTAACTTAAAAGGAATCATATAATATGTTCTCTTTTTTATAATCTGCTCTTTTTACTTGATATTTACATGTTAACATCTTTTCATGTAAATAAAAATAGACCTATAACATCATTTTCCATGATTGCTTTTTATGGATACACTAGAGGCCTGGTGCGTGAAATTCTGTGCACTTGGAGGGGGGGTCCCTCAGCCCTGCCTGTGCCTTTTTGTAGTCCGGGAGCCCTTGGGGGGTGTTCATTAGTTGGACATCCTTAGCACTGCTGAGGAGGTGGGAGAGGCTCCCACCACTGCCGCTGCACTCGCCAGCTGTGAGCCTGGTTTTTGGCTGAGCAGTGCTCCCCCTGTGGGAGCACACTGACCACCAGGGGGCAGCTCCTGTGTTGAGCATCTGCCCCCTGGTGGTCAGTGCACGTCATAGTGACTGGTCGTTCTGCCGTTTGGTCAATTTGCATATTAGCCTTTTATTATATAGGATTACAGTTTATTTAAGCCAGGGGTGGGGAACCATTTTTATACCAGGAGCCATTTGGGTATTTTTAACATCATTTGTGGGCCATGCAAAATCATCAACTTAAAAATTAGCCTGCTATATTTGGTCAAATATTTAATTAGCTCATCCCTAATGCCTTGGCAGGACCAGACTAAATGATTTTGCAGGCCGTATATGGCCCACAGGCCAGACATTCCCCACCCCTGATTAAGCAATTCCTATGATGCCACTTAGGTTGTTTACAATTTTTTTTTTCCTTACTGTAAGCTACTCAGAGCATGAGTTTTGAAGCCACAGAACTGGATTTGAATCCTGGTTCCCTTTCATTTCTCTTCTGTGTCACTTTTGGTTAATTACTTAGCTAGCTCAAGTTTTTCTTATCTTTCAAGTGGAGATAACAATACCCAATTCATGGGGTTTGTGAGGACTAAAGGAGATGACCCATATAAATTATCCAGTCCAGTTCCTTTCATATAGCAGGCCCTTAATAAATATTTGTCCTTTGCTCCTCAGTTTTATCTCAAAGATAGTTCTGAGTCTCACAAAGTAATGTCTATGAAACTCTTAAGTATTATTCTGGTCTTATCCTTTGTAAATATCATGTGCTTTCAAAAATATTGAATACTGTCTAGATATTTTTTCTCACCCTCGATAAAGAGAACATCCAAAAATAAAATGCAATACTACCAATCAAAAGAAAACCATTTTCTTATGTCTGATAGAGAACACACAGATATGGCCATCCAATTTGTGAAATAAAATGGATTTGACAGACCTGGCTGATGAAAAATTGCCCTCTATTGAAGTCAGCAACCTGGCTTTGTGAATTTTGTCTTTAAATGGCGTATAAGACTCAGATTTCTACTTGGAAAATAAAATAATTTCTTGTTCTCTTCAAGAATCAGGATTTTATTTAAAAAAAGCTGAATATAGTCATGTGTTTAAATGTCTTAAAATTTCCTTCCTACAAAACCTCCCAAATTTGTCTTTATGTGACCATGGAGATGACACAGCATGCATTGCTTATGAACGAGCAGATGAAAATGTTGCAAATGAGCACTTATGAAACATGAGGCAATGAGTGAGATAGAACACTTGTGTCAAACAGAAGACAGATGACTCAAGGTAGGGCCAGCTCATCTCTATTATGGAATAACAATCTTTGCCAATATTTCGTAAAGAAATGCAGTATATTATTATGTTCAAGCACAGACAGCATCAGTGGAACAATAAAGCGAAGTAGGGGCTATGCATTAATGAGTAGAGAAAGATGATTGTGATTCATAGATCAGTTGTTTATTTGTAAATACTTGCTGGTTGAGATCCAAATGATTCTCATAATTAAATAACCCTCTATAATCTTCTTTTCCCCCCTACAAATAATCCTAGCCAAACCAACTTTTACAGATAAAAGAAAACTTCAGTTTAGCTCCAGTAAAGTGATTTGATAACTAGGAAGATCAGATTAGTGAAGATACAGTTAACAGTGGCGTTTTCCTCATACCATGAACATAATGTAATGAATTACCAATCTAAGCCTTGATATCATTAAGTTTTTTGAAATAAATGATATCAGACTGGAAAAATCAAAATGGGGATGCGGTGGGGCCATTGTGGTGGGCTTTTTATTCCTGGTGGAAACTCAGGCCCTGGAAGCCTCAGTGAATCTGCTATGCAGACTGGGTGTGCCCACTCAGAGAAGATTTCCATTTTTCTGATCATGCTGGCTCTTTTCCATGTGGCCACACAGGAAGCAAAGATTGCTAGATTATACACATGTCACCATCACTCTTGTATGCACAGAGGGGTCCTGCATGAAGGTTTGGGCCTGTATAGAGGACTTTGAGAATGTCAAATGAAATGATTTTACTTGGAAAGATTTTTGTTGTTGTTCACATTTTTCCTAATCTTTCATACACCATCTGAGTTCGGGTGGGGGTGGGGATGCATGGAGTGTGAGGAAGGGGAAAGAAGTTGTCAAATTTTAAAAGTGTAGAAATTTCCTGTTAGGAGATATTCACTTCAAATATAGAAATGAATTTCTTCCTGAAGACTGTGAAGAATATTTATGTAGCTTTAAGATATGTTCTGTTTCACTGGCTGAAGGAAGTAAAGAGGCCATGAGAATGGCTACCATGTGTAAAAGCTTGCGTTCTAGTAGTTTTCGCAGTTGGCATTTTAGGTTTTCTTCTTGTGTGTTTTTTCCATGCTCCATATATTTCCTTGTCTTACTTTTTGACTCTTAAATGCTCCAAGCATTTGATTTTAAGATATGATCTTAGCCAGATGGATTTCATGTAGTTCTTCTGTCATAATGGTTAATATTACAAATAAGTTGGTTTTGCTTGATAAGAACCAGATCTATTCATTGCATCCATTCTGAGTATGCTCTTTAATTTGGGAGAAATTCATTCACTTTAAATAGAAATGCACAGCATTGTGACCATATTAATTAATTTGTGGACTAAAGATTATTTACTGAGCATTTACTTTTTTCCTGGCAGCAGTTGCTTTCAGTCACAAATGACAAAAACGCCTACTCAAGCTGGCTTAAACAATAAGAAAAATTTGCTGGCTTATGTAACCAAAATGCCTAGTGGACTTTAGGTAAGGGTTGATCCAGCAGCTGAACTATGTCATTAAGGATCACATTCCTTTCTTTCTCTACTCTGATGTCCACCATCTTATGCTCCTAAGTCTGTTTGGTGTAAGATTATTGTCAATAGCAACCAGAATTTACACTTTCTCATTCACATCTAGCAAGAGGTATCATGTTAGACATAGGAGGATACAGAAGTGCAGAGATTAATAAAGCTCCCAAGATTGTCCTTGTGGAAATGAAAAATCTGCATATCACAAAATGTTTCAATAGGTATGGTAATCAAGACTCTAGCACTGCACTGTTCACTTATGGTAACCACTAGCCACATGTGGCTTTGAGCACTTGAAATATAGCTGGCTGGAATTGAGATGTGCTGTGAGTGTAAAATACATATCAAATTTCAAAGACTTTGTTTTAAAATATGTGACATATCTGATTATTTTATAATTACATATTAAAACGATACTATTTTAAGATCTTTTGGGTTAAATAAAATATATATAATCTCACCCGTTTTGCTTATTTAAATGCAGCTACAAGAAAATTAAAAATTTCATATGTGGCTCAGATAATATTTCTATGAGACAGTGCTGCTCTAAAGCCCTGAAGAGGTCATTAGAAAGGTGAGTTATCTTGGAATGAATTCAAATTTATTTCAGTGATAGAGAAGGGTCAGAGAACATCTTTATTAAAGATAACCCCCTACTCCTACCCAGTCTCTCTGACTCCTATTACCTGTAAGTTTGTCCTTTGTGGCATGTATAACCATCTGAAATGATCTTGTTTCTGTACTTTCTTACTTGTTCCATGTTCTCTCTTATGCGTGTCATCCTTTCCCACTCCCCACCTGGTCACCCCACAGAGGGTAAATTTCCTGAAAGCCAGAATCTTGTCCATTTTGGCTTCACTGTGATCCAGCACACAGCCTAGTGACTGGCACATAGTTGGCGCCGAGTAAATAGTTGTTGAAGAAAGGAGAGAATGATCATGCACTCTGTGCGGCTGGGTGCTGAGGTGGAGTGGCTGGTTGGTTGGACAGGGAGAAGTGGTTTTCTCATCTCCTCTTCCTCCCCCTCCTCCTGTGCCTGGGATGCTGCATGCTCTCCCAGAAAAGTCCTGAGATATAACCAGAGCTTGGCCCTGACAGGAGGGGAAGGGTAATTGTTGGTTGTTCTCCGTTTGTGTTCTAGGCCTCAGGAAGGGAGGACAGTGAGCCAGTCCAGAGTCCTCCCGCAGCTCCAAGACTCCCTGGTGCTGTGGTCTTGTATAAGTTACAACAAGGGAAATCAGAGCTCAATGGATAGTGGTCAAGTTCAGTCTCTGAAAAAAAATTGGGGCTCTGCCACTTACTGGCTATGTGACAGTGGGCAAATCACTTCCCCTGTGTACCTCAGTTTCTTCTCTGGTTATACTGTTGGAAGAATTGACTGAGATGTGCTGAATATCTTCTGCACAGGGTTCAATACTTAGCATCTGTTATTACTGTTAACTTCATGAGGCTTAAATTAATGTTTTAAAAGCTCTTGGCACATAATAGATGCTTAAGAAATGTTAGTTTCAAAGCCAAATACAAATTTTATAACTTGAATTTATAAAAAAACTTTAGAGCATTACTAGAGTAAAATATTGTGATCTAGTTTTTTTTTTTTTTCAAAAGTATTACATACTTGTAAATAAGGCAGCTGGTCCTGAAAATGGCAGGCCTAGGAGGGAAAACAATAGGTTATGATATCTGTGTGTATTCCTAACTTTTATTGACAGACCATGGCCCTTACCTTGAATCCTGCAAGGTCTTGATAATCAAATTGGTCAGACAACACACTCTTTGGGGAATGTGAGTTTTAAATTACTCCTACAGCAAAAGAAAGAAGAGGAAAGGGGAATCAGGGAAAATAAGAAAGAGTGTCATCGTAGGCTGCTCTAGATCCTCTTTAGATGCCATTAAAACAATTACATCTATGCCCCTTTCTTTTCTCATCCCTAGGGGATCCTTAACCCAGGCCCACAACCCCTCAAGAGGGCACTTGATAGAATTCAGGAACTTGCATGGGGAAAAATGCACCGTTATTTTTACTAACTTTTGATGGAACTTTAGCATTTTAATTATGAACTGAAGCAACAAACTCTGATATTATTAGCTGTCACTTTTTTATTGCAACTCATTGTTATTTTTCTTAAATACAGATGTTACAAGTATCTTAAGATATTATTTACATACATCACCACTTCAAAATCATAACGTGGCTAGACCCAATGCTGGATTTTATTTAATGAGTTAATGAAGTATCACAAACATGATGTCAAATAGTAAAACAACTGTTTTGTTAACTGTTTCCGAATAACTGGTTTCCTTTATAAATCTGTGTTCCTTTTCTTGTTTTAAAAATATATTTTATTGATTTTTTTACAGAGAGGAAGGGAGAGGGATAGAGAGAGTCAGAAACATCGATGAGAGAGAAACATCGATCAGCTGCCTCCTGCACACTCCCTACTGGGGATGTGCCCGCAACCAAGGTACGTGCCCATGACCGGAATCAAACCGGGGACCCTTGAGTCTGCAGGCCGATGATCTATCCACTTAGCCAACCCGGTTACAGTTGTGTTCCTTTTCTTATGCACTCATAAACATTATTCTGAGAATGGTCTGTAGGTTTTAAGTGCCTGCCCACAGGATGTACGGCACAAGGAAGATTAAGAACCCCCTGCCTACGTAAGGATTGCTGGGGCAAACCTTATGAAGGTATAGTTTTATTTAATTCCAGCCTTTTGCTGCATCCTGTTTTAGGTGTTTTGAGTGGAGTTGGCTATTATATGGCCCCATGGGTCCACTCAAACCCAATTTTCGAACAGTCCACTGTCTAGAATCCCTGGATAATGAGTACATTACTGACAGTTAATTTGTGTTTATAAGGATATTAAATGGAACCAGAGATTTGTGTTTGGAGATTTGTGCCAAGTCTTGAACTGATTAAGTGCAAGCTTTATGGGATTACCTCTACCAAGGAATAAATATATTTATAGATGAAATTACTGAGTGCTGCCACATGCCTATGCCCAACTAGAGATGGTACAGTTTTTATTGTGGTGTAATTACAAATATTTGCAAAGAGTGCAAATGATTGAAAATAGTAATATACCAAGTAGAGTCTTTATGCATAAGTACATATTATGTGGTATGTGAAAGAGCTTGCTCATCTTGAAGATAGGGACTCTTGGTTGAGCTTGAAAGGGTAGGGGCATGAGAGGGATTATAAAATTGGAAGTTCTGTGAGTCAAATTCTAAGGAGAAGATCAAATCAATATATCTTGGCTTTGTTGGAAGGAAGGAATGAGCAGGGCTGTTGGTGAGAAATGACAGGAGTGAGATGGGCGGGTGAAGAATGTCAGCATCCATTTGTGAGATTTTGCCTTGCAACAGAGAATGCTGAGCTTGCTGAAAGTGGAGTGACAGCCTAGATATGTTACACATGGGAATACTGACTAAAGAAAAGGATTGGAAAAATAGATGAGGGGGCATTTTTGTAGCATAAATATTGCAACACATTATGAAAAGTTTCCTACTAGTTAGCTTGAATGTTGTAGGAAGAAAGACATATTTTATTTTAGAAGATTGCCAACTGGCCCTGGCTCAGTGGTTGAGTGTCCTATGAACCAGGAGGTCATGGTTCAGTTCCCATCAGGGCACATGCCTGGGTTGCGGGCTTGATCCACAATGTAGGGCGTGCAGGAAGCAGCCTATCAATGATTCTCTCTCATCATTGATGTTTCTATCTCTCTCTCCCTCTCCCTTCTTCTCTGTAATCAATAAAATATATATATATATTTTAAGAAGATTGCCAACTGATTTTAGGTTCTTTTGACTAAATATAAGTTCTTCTACATGACTAATGACACAGGATATGTGCATCCTGAGAAAGACATATATACTCCTACAGTGACACTTCTCAGCCTGCCTATACCCAGGCCTCATTTTGCATGGTCGGTGTGTATAAGTGTACTTTACTTTGCAGATGTTCAGAGGGCTTGCATATTTTTAAAAATTTATTTTTCAATTACAGTTGCCATACAACATTATATTAGTTTCAGGTATACATTAGTTTCAGCATAACAATTAGACAGTTATATACCTTACAAAGTGATCACTCCAATAAATCTAGTAGAAGAGTGACCTGTTTTTAGAAAGCCACTCCCTGAAAAAGGAAGACTGTTTGGAAAGGGAAGAAAAATCCTAGCTGGCTTTGGTGGTAACAATTCAGAGGCAGATGCACCTGAGCGTTGGTGTAATGACTCCTGAAGCTCCTCCAGGTCCTCATGTATTCTTTTTTAAAATCCACACCCAAGGATATTTTTCCATTGATTTTTTTAAGAGAGAGTGGAAGAGAGAGGGAAAGACAGAGAAATATTGATGTGAGAGAAATACATCGATCGTTTGCCTCCTGCACGAGCCCCAACCAGGGCCCTGGCTGGGGAGGAACCTGCAACTGAGGTATCTGCCCTTGACAGGAATTGAACCTGTGACCCTTCGGTCCACAGGCCGACGCTCTATCCACTGAGCCAAACTGGCTAGGGCCCCATGTATTCTTGCTGTTGGTTGCCCGAAGCTAGAATAATAATGGAGCTGAGAACATGGGATTTTTGCAGGAGTTTCCAAGCATCATCCAGATTTCATACCAGAAACAAGAGGACTCAGATTTCTTAGGCCTTGAAACCTGCATCTTAGAGAAATGGCTCAAATATTTTACCTTGACTATACTTCTGATTGGTCAGTGGCAAAACTCAGGCATTAGAACAATTAAAAAGATGGTTGCACATGAAAATGCATGGCAAGACTGAATTGAAAATTTCATCCTTGCACTTCCAAACTCGCTGATGAGATAGATGTCTTTAGCTATGCTCTCACCCTCAATTCTGACAACTTTTCAATTGCAACTTGAAGTTGTATATGGGTTGAGCATCTTTACAATGTGGCAGAATTCTCATTTCTCCCCCAATTTACTACTAATGGGGGAATTTCTTCTCATTATTGTGAAGTGAGCCTTTAGTAGATTCCAAAGAAAATTCGTAAGTGAATGTTTCACACTGAGTAGGGCCTAACAGGTGAGGCCCTTTATAGAGATGCCCTTATTAAATAATAGCCTTAATTACTATTTGTTGAACTCTCTAAATGGCACTCTCAGTAAGCCTAAAGTATGTAAGATTTATCCACATTTTGCAAAGGAGGAAATAAAGGCAACCAAGCAGTACAATAACCAGCCCGGGATCACATAGCTAATAGGTAATGGAGCTAGGATTAGAATTCACACGGGTTGACCCTTAGTGCCTGGTTAAAACCCTGACAACTAGGAAGGTAGTTTATCCCATTTTATAGTTGTGGAAGCTGAGGCTTAAAGAACTTAAGTAATTCCCTTAGTTCCACACAGCTAGTGAACTATAAAGGCACCTTCCCAAGCAGTGTTGTCCAAGAGAAATGTGAGTGACAAATGCAAGAAACATGTCATTTCACATATTTCCTAATAGCCACATTAAAAAAATAAAAAGGAAGCAGCTCAAATTATTTATTTTATCTAACCTGACATATCCAAAATACTTTCATTCACACACTCAATATAAAAAAAATTATTCACAAGGCATTTTACATTCTTTCTTTCCTACCAAGTCTTTGAAATCCGATACTCATACTTGCAACACATCTCTGTGTGGAACAACCACTTGGTGGGCCAACCACATTTCAAGTGCCCAATAGCCCTATGTGACTACTGGCTTCTGTATTAGATAGGGTAGTTCTAGAACAGTGCTTCTTAACCTTGGTTGCATATTGGAATCACTGGGGAGTTTTAAAAACACAGATGCCTGGGTCTTATCTGCAGAGGTTCTGATGTAATTGGTCTGGCTGTAGCCTGGGCTTCTGGATTTTTGATAACAACCTTCCCCAGGCAATTCTCATAGGCAGCCAAGTTTGAGAACCTATTCAAGGATGATGCCAAAACTAATTTGGTGGAGAACTGTAGCCACCATTCATTTGAGAAGATTCTATGAGCTTTCTGAAATGAGAACCATTCAGAATAACTACTCTGGTAATATGCTTTTCTAGTTGACATTAAATGATGCCAGACAATGCCCTAGCTAATTTATGACTTCCTCTCAATTTACATTTGCCAACATTTTTGCCGAGTCCCAGGATAATGTAAAAAAAGAAAAGATTTATTCCCTCTGCCCCCCCCCCCGGATCTACACACTGGTCTGGATACACACAAGTACAAGTAAATTAAGACATAAAATTATATTATTTTAATTGAGGGCAAAGGTGTTGATGTCAGTCTGGAAACTCTGAGCTGTGGAGAAGAGGAAGTTGGGGTTTGAAAGCTGCAGGTCATTGCCAGAGTGAAACTTGTCAAGTAGGGAATGCGTGGGAAATGCTGGGTGAGGAAAGGAGGCAATTGTGGCTCCGGCTGAGGTCTGAAGGCTGCATAGCCCACGGTGTGGCAGGGCGCCCACGAAGCTACTCTCTCCAAAGGCCTCACACCACCTTCCCACTTGGCCAAACGTGTGTTTCTGCCCTGAGACCTGATATTCAGGAATTCAAAGTCTCATCTCACCCGGAGGTTCCGTTGTCCTTAAAATGCTTTTGGAGTCATTTGGACTAATTTTTATAATGCTTTCTTTGATTTAAATCCAAACATAGCTTTAGTATTCTGGACACATTATTTCCCAGAAAGAAAAATACGTGGTCTTCTGTAGTGGTAGCACTATAGTTACATGCAGTTTTCTTGGTTAACTTTATTTGATTTAAAATTAAGCCAGAGAACACGCAATGCTGTGTCATCCATAGCCTTAACTAAATTAATACCACATTTTATCAAATCAAAAATACTGTCAACTGTAAGATGTACCATTATTTCATGTATGCTAGGAAAGACTAAGTTACTACACAATGCTTTCTTATCACTTGAGAATTTAATTTTATTTTCATCGAAAGGGTTATATAGTAATATAATTAAAATGGAAAATGCAAGCCAAAGAGGTTGGTTAAGGTATTCCTAAAACTTCTTCATAGTCTGTTTTGATTTCACATCATCAGTGCTCTTTTCTCACAAAAATATTGTTTTCTTTCCATCAACAACAGCAGTGATTCAGCTCTTCTTTAAAAAGTGCTCCCTCGCCCTAACTGGTTTGGCTCAGTGGATAGAGCATAGGCCTGAGGACTGACGGGTCCCAGGTTCGATTTTGGTCAACGGCATGTATCTTGGTTGAATACACATCCCCAGTAGGGGGTGTGCAGGAGGCAGCTGATCGATGTTTCTCTCATCGATGTTTCTAACTCTCTGTCCCTCTCCCTTCCTCTCTGTAAAAAATCAATAAAATATACTTAAAAAAAAGTGCTCCGAATTGTTTCAGGGATTTTCCTCCAAGACTGACTTTTTGGATATGCAATAAGTTTGCATTTCATTGCCAAATTGTGGCGAAATCTATCTGCAGATATTTTAAGTGACAATTTACTAGCCATGCAACCGACTCATTTGAAGTGCTAACTGTAAAACTGCTAGATAAGGTCACGCATGGGCAGGCAATGGCCACTACATCATGACTGTGCCTGGCTGACAGTTTTAAGATGGATTCCAATTTCAGAGATGTGCAGATGTGAAACAAATGTGCTTCATAGAATTGAGGAAATATGGTATGTAAATTGTATTTCCGATAATCCAGGCTCCCCATCTGCTTGTCACATCCATCTTGTTTTTTGTGCTTTAAACAGTTTTAATGAGATGTGTGTGATGTTTCCTCCTCAGCATACCTAGGCTTTAATGTTCAATGGGATATAAGCAACTCCCCCGCCCCCGTTCCTTCCTTCTCCAATTTGCAGCTACAAAGCTGTACTTTAATAGCGTTCTTCCCAACCTTTAATGTATATACAGATCACCTGGCAATCTTATTAAAATGCAGATTCTGATTCAGTAGGTCTGAGAAGGAACCTGAGCATCTGCATTTCTAGTATGTTTTCAGGTGGTGCCCACCCTGCTTTTCTGGTGACCACACACTGAGTAGCCCAGGCCGTGCTACATCTAAGGACACAGTATATCACTGAAGAAATTCTGCACCTTCCCCAAGTGCATGAGTTTAGTTTTTCCTCGGTTTCTGTTATTATTTTGATGAAGACCTATATATTGTAAATGTCATTGTACTGGGTAAATACAAAGATTTCTTAGGATAAAAAGAAAATAATTTTGTATTATGGTACAGGGAGAGATATTTCTCCCCTTGATTTGCTTTCTGAAAGATTTGTTCATTTCATTTTCCCTCAAAAAACTTGGGCAACTTGAATTTGTTAGGAAATCTGCATGTAATTGCAGATTAATAACCTACCCATTAATACCACATTAGTTCTTTGTGATTAATAGCATCTGTGTGAATGCTTAATGAATTAGTAATGAAGGACTATTTACTTTAAAGTGTCAAGAGAACATTCCATGTTAAAAAAGGCACTACCCATAACAGGAAAATTAATTATATGCTGGTTAGATAATAGCTTGTCACAGGCAAGATATGTTTGTTTGGAAAGCCTTATTGGTTTTGATATTTGCACTATGAAAGATACTTTCTAAAACATGCATGGACCTTTTAGTTTGTAAAATGAGAAGGGAATTTTTATCAACAATTAAGATAAATGCAGGAACTTAGGTTTATGAGAGAGAGAAGTGCGTGTGCGCACGCATGCACACACACAAATATGTGCTAGTGTTTTCACAAGTTTACCTGTGTCCTTAACCAGAGACTTCCTGTAGTGACCATTTATATTATTCTAAGTCAAACTGTTTCTATTACCTGCTGTCTATTCTGAATTCATAAGTCCACTTCCTCAAGGCCTAAATGATTTTTGTTACTAATTTTATTCCTTTAGCATATCATTTGTTTTCTCAGAGGCTCCTCACTTTAATTCTGTGATGTCGGCCATCATTGTTTATTTCTATCTTTGCCCTACATCCGAGGAAGTGAAGGTCAAGGAAATTATGTGACTTGCCCAAACCAGTCCAGCCATATCATTTGTCCCCCACAGATTATGGGTCTAACAATTCAAATGTCTCCCGTTTTAACCCAGGCGGAAAGAGCTACATGAGCAGAGTCTATGTCTAGCTGGTGCCTTTGAGGAAACCCAAGAAGGCCAGTGAGATTGGAGCTCAGAGTTAGAAGGGAAAAGGGACAAAAGATAAAACTAAAGAAAAAGGAGGGGCCAGAGTATGCAGGCCTTGTAGGTCATGTAAAGATTTTAGCCTCTGTCCTTAGGCAATGGGAAGCCATTTGTAAATGTCATGTCAAGGGCCTCTGTGAGTGATGTGCTTTGCCAGAGCACACTGGCTGCATGTGGAGAATGGCTTGGAGGAGGGAGTTGATGTATTGAGACCAATTCAGAAGGCCCCATCATGCTGTTCTGTTCTTTAGCTTGAGATCCAGACAAAAGTAGAGTTTGTTTTCCTTGTTACAGAAATCCCCAAGCATTATTGGGTATCCTTTTCTCTCTTTTTTCCCCAGTTCAGCAATGAAGGGTCATTGTCTCATCTCTGTAGCTCCTGTTTTTTTTTTTTAAACTTAGGTGTTTTCCAAACACCCCCAGACACCCAGCAGAAGCCTTTACGGAAGCCACAGCAGCAGCCAGTGGGTGTAGAAGTTAGCTCTCGACTCACTGGCTCTTTTGCCCTTTGGGTCCTCCAGTTGTGTCAAAGGTGCTTTTGCTTCCCCTCTTTTGGAGAAGAGGATTCTGGGTAGAGAAGGAAAGAGAGCCCAGTTCCCAATCCCTCACTGTCAGAAACCCAATTTTAGAGGAACAACATCCCTCCACCACACACTGTGGTTTGAACAGCCAAGAATAGAACCTTTGCTGCTCTCACCTCCTCTTGGGAGTGAAAAGGTGGGAGTGAAAACAGGGGTTAGTTGGGAAGTGGCTTTTTAAACCTATGTTTACAGTATTTTGATGCCGCTGTCATAGATGAGGGGAGGAATTGTGAAGTCTGCAGCTCAGATTTTTTAGGATTTCAGGGATGCAGTATTTATCCCACTCTTCCTCCTCATAGGGTGTGGTATAGGCTGGGATTGAAAATAGCTGCTCTGTGTTGTTTTTTTCCCTCCACTTTAGGAATCTTCCTGGCATAGTGCTACTTTTTCCCCCCCTCTTGAACAAGTGAATTGACCATCATCTCAAACCCCTATTGCATTTTATCTTTGAGGAAGGTAAAGAACTTTTTATATCCTACCTATGAGTGAAATCATATGGTTCTTATCCTTTTCCATCTGACTTGTTTTATTTCACTTAGCACCATACTGTCAAGATCCATCCATGTTGTTGCAAATGGCAGTATTTCATCATTTTTGAAAGCAACAATCAAACCAACCAGACTCATAGACACAGACAACAGTATGGGATTACCAGAGGGAAGAGGGGATAGGGGAAGGTAGAAGATGGTAAAGAGGGGATAAATAGTGATGGAAGGATAATTGACTTGGGGTTGTGGACACACAATGCAATATACAGGAGATGTATTATAGAATTATATACCTGAAACTTACATAATGTTATTAATCATGTTACCCCAATAAATTTAATAAAAAAGAAGGGAACTTTTTAAAGCTGGGTTTTGCGAGATTGAGGAACTAAATTAGACCTAAATGGGCCAATGTAAGGAAAGTGTTCCAGAATTAAAAATAAGTAGTGATCTCCTTAAAGATTGTTGACATTGAACTAAAATGGAGCTGCAGAGTGAAAGCAGGAAAGAAAGGACAAAAGCTCCTTAATTTGACCTTAGGTTGGGTGGAGAATGGGGGAGGAGGGAATCTGGGCTGGTGATGTGTCCTGGGATCACAGGCATGAAAAAGAACTGGTGATAATTATCAACTATATCTTAATAAAGTTGGGGAAAGGAGGGCTGATGAGTACTGTTGCTTTAAAGTAGGGGTTCTCAAAGTGTGTTCCCTTGATCTGTAGCATTGACATTACCTAGGAGTTTGTTAGAAATGCAAATTCCTGGGCGCTACCCGGACCTATTGAATCAGGTATTCTGGCGGAAAAGACCCAAGACTGTTTTTTTTTAAATCCTCACCCGAGTCGCCCAGACTGGTTTGGCTCAGTGGATAGAGCGTTGGCCTGCGGACTCAAGGGTCCCGGGTTCGATTTCGGTCAAGGGCATGTACCTTGGTTGCAGGCACATTCCCAGTGGGGGGTATGCAGGAGGCAGCTGATCAATGTTTCTCTCTCATCGATGTTTCTGGCTCTCTATCCCTCTCCCTTCCTCTCTGTAAAAAATCAATAAAATATATTAAAAAAAATAAAATCCTCACCCGAGGATATTTTTTCCATTGAATTTTAGAGAGAGTGGAAGGGAGGAAGGATGGGGTGGAGAGAGGAAGAAAGAGAGAAACATCAATGTGAGAAGAGAGACACATTGATTGGTTGCCCCCTAAATGCACCCTGACTGGGGCCAGGAATAGAGTCTGCATCCCATTCATTCCCTTGACCAGGAATCAAACCCGAGACCCTTTGGTATGCGAGCCAACTGACAACCACTGGCCGGGACCCAACAGTGTGTTTTAACAAGCCCTTTTGATGATACTGATGCTGCATGCTCAAGTTTGGAATCCACTGGTTTAGACTAGGGCAGTGGTCGGCAAACTCATTAGTCAACAGAGCCAAATATCAACAGTACAACGATTGAAATTTCTTTTGAGAGCCAAATTTTTTAAACTTAAACTATATAGGTAGTTACATTGTTATTAACTTAATTAGGGTACTCCTAAGGCTTAGGAAGAGCCACACTCAAGGGGTCAAAGAGCCGCATGTGGCTCGAGAGCCGCAGTTTGCCTACCACGGGACTAGGACATTATGTGAAGTCCAGCCTTAGGGACCAGCTAACTTTGTTTTGTTCTAACCTTACCAGGCCTGCCATCTCTAGCGAGGTGCCTCAGGAGTGTGTCTCTGATCACAATAGGGTGATAGGGCAAAGGGGTTAGATGGCTCAGCGCAGAGTCACTCGACCACTGCAGAAAACAAGTCTCTATGTAAGTAGAGAAGGCCTTTCTTCCGGTTATGATTGAGAGAGCTGTCAAGAAAGTCCATGAGGGCAGTGCTGCCTCTGGTTTAGCCACTGGAGGCCTAGTTCTCACACAGGAAAGCAACTGGTGGAATTTTACTGGCTACTTGCTGGTGGAATGAACAGGAGTCCAAACCCAAGCTCTAACCTTTGCTAGCTGAGTTTCCTTGGATAAATTCTTACCGGTTTCTCACCTCTAGAATGCGGTTAAATACCTGCCTCTTAGGGTTGGTCAGGGATTAATGGAGGTCATACGCCTGGCTCAGAGCAGGTACTTAATAAATGAATGCTGTCACCATTGGGTCCTTGGATATCTGAGGACTGCTCAGGAAGGACCACTACAGGGGGTATATAACCACACAGATGGCCTTTTCCTTGTAATGTTAAGATGGTAGGAATAGGAGGCAGGGAAAATATAATTAGGGGTTTTATTATAGGCCAAAAACCGAAGGTGGATTTTAATGACTTTAAGTTCAGCCCAGGCCTTACATTGAATTACCCGCTAAGATACAAATTATGTAAGTAGGAAGGTTAATTTTACGAGTTAAAATATATTGGCAAATTCATTGTAATAACATGCTATCAAAGAGTAATGTTAGAATTTAAATTATTTTGAGGTATAACCCTGATAAGTATAATCCTTAGAACTTCTCTTATGCGTGAACATAATAAAAAAGTTACCTTCTGTTAGACTATTGTAGTATCTGGCAGTTTTATAAAATTGATTTCATTATGGACAAAGAGGTCTTTTGTGTTAAACGGGGGATATTTTTATGTTATTTGCTAACCCATGATTTAGATTGATGAGTTAGAGGCTTTTGATTCCCCTACAATAATCTCTGCCCCCTTTTCTTTTTTTTGACAGACTTCTTTTTTTAAAAAAATCTTTATCTGCCCCCTTTTCTTAGGCTGATGCCAATAATTATCATTTATAGGATGATCATAAAAAACGAACAGAGAAAAGACTTCTGACAGGTTCTCTCCTTATCCTTAGGTGGGGGATTTCCAGAAGAATGAGAAATATCAGCTTTTATTGTCTTTTCAGTACGTCAGACAGACTCAGTTAATCCCATGCTTGACTGGCTGTGGGGCCCAGGAACTGCAGAGTTGAGTTTCACACAATTCATGTGAAAACTTGAGAGCTATGGGAGCCACAGACCATGACTTAGTTAACTTGAATTTTATTTTTTAATGAGAATAACACCGGGCTTTGCAAGCTGATTTAAAGTCTCCAGGTTTAACTCCATACAAGTTTAATACCTTGCATGTGTGCGTTAGAAAAATGAAGCCTTTCAATGCAGTAAATAAACTGAGGAGCCTGGAAACCAAATTGAAGTCTGTAGCCCGGAAAATCAACAAGGACTAAAAATAGTAAGATTAGAGGCGACATTCAACCATGTACCATCCGAAGGTGGTTTTTTAGTACCACCAAAGGAGAAAGCAGGCCATGATATGATAGGTTTAAAAAATATACATGTCTAGAGAACATTCTGTTCATTATGTAGGTGTGGAAGGGCACACCTTTCCTTAAACATGTAGATTTGGTTTTCCAAACTTGGTATTTTTCATACCTTTTCTCTCATTAGAATTAAGAGGACACTCCCCCTGATTTCTAATATACTCTGAATTGAGGAATCACCTTGATGACATTTGACATGAACGTTTTAGACTGCAATTACTGCTTCTGTAAAGCAAATCAGGCAAGCAGCTCCAGCATTTATTGTCTTTCAGCAAGTAGCCAGATGATTTCCTGTATAACAGGTATATAGGAGTGCAGAGTCTGGGAAAGGACACAAAGGAGCCTATGTTGAAAGAATTCCTATTATCTGGAGCCATCTCATTAAAATGGCTTCAGCTCAACAATGAGATTCTTGGTAGGTGTTTGTTCAAAGGCCTAAAACATTATGCATGTGGGATTTTTGAAAACTATTAGTTGAGAAGGTGCTAAATATTGCAGAATCTTCAAATGACTGCCTTGAGCTCTCACCTTACCAGGGGAGTGTCAACTCTTAAGGAGTCTCATTCTTTTTCCTTGGGAATTGCCTCTTCCTATTACAGAACTCTAAATAAAGAGCCTGTCTGAGCAGGAGAAGTGAATTGAGTGAATAGAATGGATAGTCCTATCTGGCTCCTGCACTTAAGGAAGTTGAATGTTAACTAAGAATCCGCCCCCTGCCCCTTCCTTAGTGGAGAAGTAGAAGTGGATGATTAAGCTGAGACCATTGGTAAACCCAAATGGGGCTGAGTGGAAAAGGTGAAGGGATTATACAAACAAACAATTTATAGGCAATCAACAAATAGTATGATGATTGCCAAAGGGAAAGGGGAGAGGGGGGTGGTAGAAGAAGGTAAATGGAGGATCAATGGTGATGGAAGGAAAACTGACTTGGGGTGGTGAACACAATAAAATAAAAATGATATATTGTAGAATTGTACCCCTGAAACCTATATAATTTTATTAATCAATGTCACCTCAATGAATTCAATTAAAAACAAAACAAAAAACAACCCCTGCCCTAGCTGGTTTGGCTCAGTGGATAGAGCGTCAGCCTGCGGACTGAAGGGTCCCGAGTTTGATTCCGGTCAAGGGCACATGCCTGGGTTGCGGGCTTGATCCCCAGTGGGGGATGTGCAGGAGGCAGCCAATCAATGGTTCTCTCTCATCATTGATGTTTCTATCTCTCCCTCTCCCTTCCTCTATGAAATCAATAAAGATATATTAAAAAAACAAAAAAACAACCCCTGCTGTTCATGAAAACAGATGAGCTCTTAAATTTCATTGTATGACCTAGGGACTAAAATGTGAGAAAAGGAGATTATGGATGTTAGCATAATCAGGACATTGTTGATTATAAAAAGAATAAGTCAGTCTAATTTCTCACAGTTCCTTTCCAGTGTGATAAAAACTCTCTCTCAGACTTTCCTTGTCAGGATTTCAACTAGGGCAAATATGCATTGGACATCAACAATGCAAGCATTAAGCCCTGGGCATTCAAAGATGAATGTGATCCAGCCCCTGCGCTAGAGAGTACTCGATCTCATAGAAAATAGCCATTGTTAATGTAAATTTTATGCACCAAAAGTATTTTTTGGTGATAATATTTGAGGTCCAGTGATCAAAAATACCTTCTCTATTGAAATTCTCACATAACTCATTCTCTGTGAGGCCAGGCTTGTGTTAAAAGGCACGGCTGTCCACACCATGGGCAAAAACAGATTTTATATGGATTATAGATATAAATGTGAAACTATAAGAATTCTAGGGGAAAACCTAAGAGAATATCTTAATGACCTCAGGGCAGGCAAAGATTTCTTAAATAGGACACAAAATATGCTAACCATAGACGGAAAAAAGTGGGCAAATTAGGCTACATTAAAATAAAGAATGTTAGTTCATCCCATGATACCATTAATAAAATGAAGTCTATGAAATGGGAGAAGATTTCGCAATATAAATATTCAACAAAGGACTTGTGTTGATAAAATTGATAAAAGGTAGATTACCCAAAAAGAATATGGGAAATAGACTTGAGTAAGGTGACTTGGAGTAAGAGGATGTTGGTTGCCTTGATTGGAGTTAGTGACTGGAAGGGAGCACAAGAGGCTTCTGAGATTCTGGTCATAATATCTGTTATGTGGGTGTGTTTACTTTGTGGAAGTCCTGCAAATTATGTACTTTTCTGTAATTTCATTGAAAGTGTTTACATAACAAAGAAAATGCCTTGTTTCCAGGAGGAACAAAATATTCTCAGAGGTTAACACTGACTGCAAATTATCCCTCCCCATGGAGCATTGCCTCTACTGTGAAAGCAAAGGAAGTGTTGAGAGCATGGGTTTTGCAAGGTGGCCAGGGCAGGTTCAATTTGTGGAATCATCCTACACACAGAGTGGTTACAATATCCTAAGAAAGGAGGAGGAAAGACCATTTATGGAGGAAGCACTAGAAATAAGGTTGATTGCTTTACAATTTGGGGCATGGCTGACTCAGCCTGTAATCCTGTTTAAGCCACCATTGATGGATCACCTATCATGTGTCCGGGTGTTGAAACAGGCACTTTCTGTGCATTAAAATGTTTGATTCTTACCGCAACCCTGGGAGGTAGGCACTATACTTATCCAAATTTGCAGATGAAGAAACTGAGGCTTAAAGAACCTGCTCAAGTTCTAGCTGGAACATAGTGGCAAGCTGCAACTGGAACCCATGTCTGTGCCATTTGAAAGCTCACCTCCTTTATATGTCTGTTATGTTGCCTTTAAAAATTGTATTTGATTGAGCATACTGACAAGAAAAAAATACATAATATATGTAATGTTTAAATTTGATGACCAGAAACACTTTGAAATCAATTTTAAAGTCTGAGATTTACTGCACTACAGGTTTTTTAATGAACTGGAATTTTCCTTTTCTGTTGTAACATGATTAGGAATAACTGGATACGGGGTGGATGGAGGACTGAGAAATCATCCAGGAAACAAGTCAGATTATTATAGGAATGCCCTTGTATGGGTGACCCACGAGCCCTTCTCTGTGCATTAGGGACATTTTAATAATCTGAGCAATTGCCTTTGATAGGCATACTTTGTTTTCTGCTTATTAATGACTCCCTAGGCTAGATTTTATTTCTCTTACCACTAATTCAGATACAGAGATAGATTAAATGGATGCTGCTAACTGATCGCTACATCACTGTCTGCATATCAATGCTCTGCCTGCTTGGGTATGAAGAGAAAGAGAGAAGGAAAAGGGTAAGCCAGATATTCGTGGTAGCTGAATTTGTTTTAAAAGACAAATTCTGGAACAGAATTGTGAGATATACAAATTATTGATATTTGTGCATGGTTAGCTTTTTGGGATTGCCCTACTTAGCATACACATGTCTTTTTTCCTTCTTCTGATACAGAATGGCTTTGTGTCCACTCAGGTAGATATATAATACTTTGAGTTCTTTTGCTGCTGTGTTTTTTTTTTGCTTATTTGTTTGTTTGTTTTTAGGGCCTTCATGTTTGCAGCCTATGGAGTGTTTATAGCGTTGGAATAATATCACATCTCTAAATGAAATTTGGAGATGTGGAAATTATTCCAAACGTGTCTCCCCAACAATCCAGTCAGTGGCCGTGGAAGCAATATGGTGGAAAGGCACATGATCTGATTTGAATAGAAATATATATGGGTATGGTTTTAGAGCTTTCTGTTTACTAAAAAAAAAAAAACTCCCTTCTTTATCCTTGGGGCTAGTTATTCCACGTTTATTGCTGTGTAATACACAAGAAAGAAGCACTATACAAGTTGAAATAATTGAAAACACCCACATCCAACTCAATTTATTTTATTTGAATCCATCTAGTTACATGGACTTGTTTGACATACTGCAGATGCTTAAAAAACCTGGACAGGAGCTCTGGATTGCTTTTCTCTTATTTTTGAAATGTAGAACTTCTAGTTTAGAAGTCGCTTCCTCTTCAGAGAATATGTAATTATTTATTAATTTGATTAGCTCTGTACATTGTGCTTTGAAGCAATTCAGAGTACTGTAGGAGCATCTGTTGTAACGTCATTTGGAGGCTGCTACATTTCAGAAATAACCCCCAAATGCTTTGATAATACCAGTTTGACATAGATCAATAGAGGCAGTGCCACGGTGCTGCATAAGGATTCTTTGTCTTGGCTTAGTGTTGGTAAATTGATACTCTCAAGTATATAACCAAGGTGGTCTTTTTGAAGGAGGGTAGCTTTTTATTGAATTTTGGTTTTCCTCCTTCCTTGAAATAGTGACAACTGTCATTTTCCTCCTTCAAACAATAGCATCAGTGATTTTGTAAATAGAAAGTCATTTTCCAGGCAGGCTTATGTCTATGCTGGCAACCATTTTATACACATGGCCTTATTTAAATGGCCAGGACTTCAAATGTGTAAATGGACAAGTTTTTAGGCAATTTGGTTAGGCTTTCTAATCTCGCCTCTCCATTTCCTGTCTAAACAACTTCTCCCATGTCCACAGCATGTTTATACAACATTGAATAAAACTTCTAATGGGAAATATCTTCCAGGTGACCTCCCTGAGAGGCTGGACTGTGAAGAAACCTTAAGAAACCCGACCCTGATGAAATTGCCTCCGTTGAGAATATTACTCGGTGCAGAAACAAGGAACAGAATTTAGTTATTTTTGGTTCTTGAATAAATGAATTCTGTTTCTTTTTGTGTAGGTGGCAGAAAACATTAACCCCTGCATAAGGTCCCGTCTCAGTTGGAAATTGAACTTTTGGTTTCTTTGAGTCAGTAGAACCTTTGAGAAAATAATGTTAAATTGTTTTTATTTGAACTTCAAGCAAGCTGGAATCGGCTCTGCTGTCTGCCTATCTTTTATAGAAGTCTTTTTTCTAGGGTTGTCTGTCTTTACATCTAATTTTCTGGAGGCGGAGACTGTGATTATCAAGTGACCTCCCACTCAGCACTATATGTGGGTGGATACTAATAAATCCTTTCTTAACCTTCTAGCACTTTTGGAGAAATCAATCAGTAGAAGGCGGGACACCGAAGCCATACAGAAAGCCAAAATCCTTTATTCATCTTGCATGAATGAGAGTGAGTAATCTATAATAATAAAAGCATAATATGCTAATTAGACCAGACAGCCAAATGTACTTCCAAATAAAGCCGCAGCAGCTTCGAGGGCCGAGGGCAGGCAGCCGTGGTGGCCGGCAGCGGCAGGATGATGGGGGTGGCGCCTTCCCCTGATCAGCCCGGTTGCCTCCCGCAGAGGGAGGCCAGAGTGGGGAGCGGGCCTAAGCCGCCAGTAGGACATCCCCTGAGGGCTCCCAAACTGTGAGACGGGGCAGGCTGGGCTGAGGGACTGCTCCTCCATGCATGAATTTTCATGCATTGGGCCTCTAGTAAATCAATAAAGAAATAAAGAAAAATAAATAAAATATTTAACACCCCTATTCTTCAGAGTTCTTTTAATGTTTAAAGATATTATTTAAGAAAAGGAACAATTCTCAAAAACTGGGTTTTGACTAGCCCTGCCCTGTCTTAATGTTCTCTTGCTGGTTTGATGGAGAAAATGATTCTATTTCTATGGCTTGGATTCTTTAGGTATCAGTTACTCTGTGAGACATTTGGGTGAGATCAGAAGGTCAAACCCCACTATATGTGGTACAGAAACCAGAATCTAGAGGCCAGGTCTGGTCCGAGAAGGAACCTGGGAGAGAGGGCACTTGGGAGTATTGCTAGTCCCCTAAGGACCTACTCGGGCCTAGAGAAATCCAGATTCCCAGGCAGGCCAGGCTCCTGCTTCTCCATCAGCCTGAGAGTAATCTGTTGGTTGTCTTAGGCATGTCTCCGTATCTTGGGTCTGATTGGAGTTAAAAGAGATACATAATTTTATCTCGTCTGCTCTTTCAAGGTCATTGCAGAAAGAAGCCAGTGCTTCTGGGAAGTGTGTTAACTTGTTTAGGATTTTGGGTATTATTCAGTGAGCTAGACGAGAGCAGAAAAAGTTGATGAAAAAGTCTGAAGCATTAGTTCACTTTTATTGGGGTGTGATTGGCTTTATTGAGCAGTTGCTTTTACCTAGGGTTGTTCCTTAGCATTGCAGAGTATTATCAGCCTAACATCGCCCATTGCCTGGGGTCAGTGTAGTAAGTCCATCTTTCATAGTAGGGAATATCCAGCAGGTTCCCTAGTCAGCTCTTCTGGCAAGAATACCAGGTTTAGACAGTGACATTGCTGTGTGAGTCATAGGTAGCTCTGTCTCTGGTTATCTTCAGTCTACGGCACCTCTCCATAACAGCTGAAATGTTAAGTTGGAGTCTTACGGGAATTTTCTCTTGAGAAGATACCTTTGCATTCTAGCTTGGAAATCCAGTTTGCAATTCTAACTCTCCCTTAATCTTTTTTTCCCTTTCAGAAGCGATCGAAAAGGCAGATGCCAAGCCATTGCTACACATCCTGCGGCACTCACCTTTTCGCTGGCCTGTGCTCGAGTCTAATATCGGTCCTGAAGGGGTTTGGTCAGAGAGAAAGTTCAGCCTTCTTCAGACACTTGCAACGTTTCGTGGTCAATACAGCAATTCTGTATTTATCCGTTTGTATGTGTCCCCTGATGACAAGGCATCCAATGAACACATCTTGAAGGTATAGTGAAGACTTGGTCATCCCGTTTGTTCTGTCCAAGGTTAGCTTTTTGGGGTGCTTCCTAGGGAAAGAGACTCATACTACCTTAGTGAAATGATAAGGAAAAATTATGTTAAACATTAGGATCTAGAGCAGTGGTTCTCAACCTTCCTAATGCTGCGACCCTTTAATACAGTTCCTCATGTTGTGGTGACCCCCAATTTCATTGTTACAAATTAAACATAATTAAAGCATAGTGATTAATCACAAAAACAATATGTAATTATATATGTGTTTTCCGATGGTCTTAGGCGACTCCTGTGAAAGGGTCGTTCGACCCCCAAAGGGGTCGCGACCCACAGGTTGAGAACCTCTGATCTAGAGTATTACCCCCTTCACAGATGTGCAGACTGTAAATCATGAACAAACCAGTTTTATTAGCCTTTTAAGAAGCTAGTGAGCAAGTTAATTTCAAGTGATCTGTGATCTGGCCCTCAATGTCTACTCTAAGCATGTGTGGGCACCTAAATTCCAGTGGGAAGAGATCTGCAAAGACTTCCTTCTTTTTTTTTCATTTAGCATGTTCTTTTTTTATTTTTCAATTATAGTTGACATTCAGTAGTATTTTATATTAGTTTCAGGTGAAGAGCATAGTGGTGAGACACATATAATTTGTGAACTGATCCCTCAATAAGTCTAGTACCCACTCTGCACCATACATACTTATTATGATACTAGAGGCCTGGTGCAAGAGATTCGTGCACTCTGGAGGGGGGGTCCCTCAGCCCAGCCTGCACCCTCTTGCAGTCCGGGAGCCCTCGGGGGATGTCCAACTGATGGCTTAGGCCTGCTCCCTAGCCTTAATGCTGCCATGGAGGCGGGAGAGGTTCCTGCCACCGCTGCTACACTTGCCAGCCATGAACCTAGCTTCTGGCTGAACGGGCACTCCCCCTGTGGGAGCGCACTGACCATTAGGGGGCAGCTCCTGCATTGATCGTCTGCCCCCTGGTGGTCAGTACACATCATAGTGATCAGTCGTTCTGCAGTTTGGTCGATTTGCATATTAGCCTTTTATTATATAGGATTATTGTGCAAAGACTTTCTGAACTCTCTTCTTCCCCTCACCTTCTCATTCCCCTGACAAAGGAGAGAACACATGCCATGATTCCTTGTTCTTCCATCACTAAAGCCTTCTTGCATATATGCCTAAAATTTCATTGTCAAATTCAGTCTGAATCTCTTCCTTTCCTTTCATAAGATAAAGTGAAACTTGTTCCAAGTGCTTGGCTTGCATTTTCTATTGGGAGAGTAAGCATCCCTTCTCTTCCAAGGAATGGGCCACACAGACATACCTTGACACAGATTGGTAAAATCAGGAGACTACCAACAATGAAAGATTCATTAATAAAAGAGCTTGGCAAGACTTCAAATAACATTTCTCAAAATGTTTTGCTTTGATTCTACCATTTTTTTGCCTCCTCAGTTACTTTGAATAATAATGAAAATTTTATTGAGCTACTGCTTCCTCCCTCCCAGTTCTGTCCTTTTTTGAG
This sequence comes from Myotis nattereri, assembly GCF_964212035.1. Lineage (NCBI taxonomy): Eukaryota > Metazoa > Chordata > Mammalia > Chiroptera > Vespertilionidae > Myotis > Myotis nattereri. The sequence continues at coordinate 13,564,569 of NC_138078.1, forward strand.
CTAGAAAATATTAATAATATATTTATATTCAAATCAGAAGTATAAAACTTTTAGAGTGTATTACCCTTTCCTGATATATCAACTTTTTAAAATCCACATTCAGGAATTAATTTGTTTTATTTTTATTTTTTGTTAATCCTCACCTGAGGATATTTTCCCATTGATTTTTAGAGAGAGTGGAAGAGATGGGGAGAGACATAGAGTAACATCGATGTGAGAGAAGACACATCAATTGGTTGCCTCCCGCATGTGCTCCAACCAGGGCTGGGGATCGAGCCTGCAACCAAGGTACATGCCCTTGACCAGAATCGAACTTGGGACCCTTCATTCCACCGATAGATACTCTATCCACTGAGCCAAATCAACTTGGGCTAGAGTTTATTTTTTTTTTATTTATACCAAGCAGCTGGCAATTTTTTTCTGGAAAGGATCAGATGTAAATATTTTGGGCTGTGTGAGCCATGGCATCTCTGTCTCAACTGCTCAACTCTGCTTTTGTACCTGGGAAAGCAGCTGTAGACATGAGTGGGTGTGTGGCTGGTTGGCCTGCAGGCCGTAGTTTTCCCATATCTACCAACAGTGGAAGTCTTTAGACACTGAAAGAATTCCCATCTACTCAAGAGAAAACTCTTCGTTCCAGTGACAGCTGTTATTTCCATGCTGGGTGATAAACAACACAGCACTGACACATATTCTAATGCTATCAGGGCAAGGCATGCTGTGTAAGACACAATGATGGTAATGGTCCAATTGACCTCTGCCTTGTGTCAATAGATTACTCTCTTTTAAAAACAAACAGAACAGCTTATGAACCCATCAACAGCCTGATGTTCTCCACCCCTGTCTTAGAGCATGACCAGGCAACTGGTCAGAACCATTTGGTTCAATTTTTGTAACCAACGTAACACTCAGATTTCAAATTCAGGTATGTGAGAAATGGGCATTTTCTTTAGTCAATTTCATCAATGACTGAGCTCCCACCCCACCTTTTAGTGGGAAATTGAACCAGTCTAGTCACTTCCCTACCTCCTGGTTGCCCCATTTCTCAGCCTTCTTCTTGGCTACTGGGAGATCCTCCAATCATCAGTTACCTGTTTCTGAAAATAAACCCACTATCCCAGTTCATGTTGCCCTTCAAGTGTGCGTCTCTGCTGCTGGGGCCCTGGGCCCTCACTCCCTCTCAGATCCTGCCACCTTCTAGGGACATTGATTGGTCCCTCTGCTCAGGAGACATTTTGACTTCTTTGGCTACCTAGAAGAACCTCTTTTTGCTTTGGGAGAAGTCTCCCTTACCTCAAACCATCCTCCCTCAATGTACTTAGACTTCCTTTTCCTCTGTGGTGAGATGGTACAGGATTTATCACAGGCTTAAAAGGTAGAAACATACAGAAAACAACAAAAGTTGATGCCCCCAATCCTTGTTGCATGTATTTGGGTTTATTTATGTAAGAGGATAACAAGAATGAAGATTTAAGGGATAGTGAAATACTTCAATATATGTGATCATGAGGGTTTGGAAGGCCAGGGTTGTCTCATCAGTATGTGTTACTGAAACATTGACTTAAACTCATCATCACTCAGTGGCCTGCTTTTGTCTGACTCATAGCAAAATCCGAAAGTATGACAAGGACAACCTCTCTTAGAAATGACGTTTCTCTCATTTCTTTGTCTGTCCTTTTCTTATATCATAATTTGTCAGATGCTTCTTTTTTTATTACTACTCTGCTTCCTGTCCTGAGGTTTATTGCAGTTGGAGAAAAACAATTCATATTTCCGTTCAATGTGTTGGGTTTCCCAAACAGATATTTTATTTTCAACTTGCAATATTCAGACATAAGAATTTAAAAAAACCAAACAAACCTCAAATAACATTGTCCTAATGTTGGCCTCTTGAGAAAGTCTTTTGCCTCAAGACTTTGTATGTTCCTAATGAGATTTAGTTGACAGACCTTATTTAATCTGTTTTGTGTATTTAAAATGTTCCCTAGAAACCATAACAATGTGACGGTTTAAAAAAGGTCAGGTAACTTCATTTTAATCATTGAGACTTTTACAATAAGTGGATTAAACTTCATTTCATCAGAGGGAAGCTTTGGCTCCCTTAATGTTGTCTACTCAATTTCCTTTCCTATGAGACTGAAGATCAAAAGATTCTTGAAGTGGTCCAAATCTAATTGAAATCCAAAACATCTTAATCATAATATTGTGTTTTGTGGTTCTGGCTTGCTTAAATTTTGGAAGAAATGGTGGTAGATTGGGAATTGCATTATGATGAAGCCAGGCTGGCCTGTGACTTGGTTGTTTTGAGCCAATTAGAGAAAAAGATTGAACACAAAAATTTGAGGGTTTTAGTAATACACACAGACAAAGTGAATGTTATGGAAGCATCCCCCCCCCGCCCCCCCGCATTGAAACAAGAGCAATATTTTTCTTAAAATTTTCATGACTTTGCTAACTCTTAATTTGGCCTTTGTAGAATTTGTTGCTTATAAAGAAGATTTTCATGGAAAACTATAACCCTATACATAGAAAATATTTAAGCTTATAGTAAAATGAAGAAGAAAATAGAGATAGACCCAAGCAATCTAGCATTGTATAAACTAATGATATAGGAATATGGGATCCGGTTTTTATTAAGATGCTACTAATTTTTTATTTGTCTTTTAGATTTCATATCCTGTTAATTTGACCTAACATTTTTATGTCTGAATCAAATTTAAATGAGAAAATCTGCTGTTGGGATCCACATAATTTAGCCTTTAGGCAGTTGTTGACATTCAAGAAAAAAATGACCATAGATTTAGAGAAAGTTCTTTATAAAATTTCGTTTTTAAATTTAATGTCATTAAATTCATTTTTTGTGATGCATGTGTCTATAAGTTTTGACAAATGCAGAGTCATGTAATCACCGTCATAATTAAGAAATAAAATAGTTTCATCACCACCACCCAAAATTACCTCATGTTGCCCCTTTGTAGTCAACCAGTTTCCTCATCCCCAAACCCCATTCTCTTTCCCTGTAGTTTTATCTTTTTCAGAATGTGATTAAAATTTTCCCATGTTAAGGCAAGTGTGCAGTAAACCTGATTCAGGGCCGACAGTGCCCTGCAACAACATAACCCAGGGCCAAAGGTGGAATCCCGCGGCCCAGTGAGGAATCGGGCTCCCTCCTCTCTGGTTGCAGGGTTTGTCACCTGAGAACCACTGCTGCCAAGTCATTGCAGCTTGGCAGCTCCTGCATTGAGCGTCTGCCCCCTGGTGGTCAGTGCACGTCATACCTACTGGCCAGTTGGATGGTTGCTAAGCCTTTTATATGTATATAGATTCATTATTGTATTTTCCATTTGAACAACTGTAAACCCATTTTTGCCCCATCCTGCATGTGATTTTTAAATACTTTTTCTGTAGCTTGTCTTTTTGTTCTCTTTCACAAAGCAGTATTTTTTAATGTTGATGAAGTCTAATTTATTTTTTCTTTTATGGATTGCAATTTTGCTGTCATGTCTAAGAATTCTTTGTCTTACCTCAGGTCACAAGATTTTCCCTTCTAGAAGTTTATAGTTTTTAGGTCTTGCATTTAAGTCTATGATTAATTTTGGATTAATTTTTGAGCTATGGGTGGAGGTTCTTTTTTTTTTTTTTTTTTTTGCATATGGATGTCGAGTTGTTCTAGCATGTTCTTGGAAAAAACTACCTTCTTCCCTTTGATCACCTTTAAAGTGCTGAAAGTTTTAATTCCAATGATTATGCTATACTTTTCCATAATAATTCTAGTTATTTTGTTTCCTATTATTTGTATTTTTATCACCTATCCTAACTGTCCAGGGAGGGTTCTAAATTTGTTAAGATTTCTCAAAATTATAATTTAAATCAATCCAACACAGTATTTTAGGGGTGGGGAAGTGGACAGTCTGTTCCATCCAGATGGGCATTTTGCAAAATACTGCGTGAGAGGAGTTCTGGATCTGGCAATAAGAGACAGTGATTCTATGAGCTCTGCTCAACCATGTTACCTTGGAAAACTCACATCACTTCTCTGGCTTTTGTCTCCACCCATCAAGTAAGGGGGCAAATCAGATAATCTCTAAGAACTATTCCCATTCAAATATCTTTGAGGTTATTTACTATTGATAGAACCTTGAAAGGGGTAGAAGCCATGAATTGGGGAAGCAGAGGCAAGTCTCTGATACTTCATAATATCTATCATTGCTGAAGTGTCTATTTACTGGTAGATCTGAGTGTACTGAGTTGTTTTTGTAATGGTAACACAAGTTCAAAATATGACTGGGATTCAGATCTCATGACTCTTCTTAACATGGTACATAATAATTTACAGTGCACGCAAAATACTTTGTTTTTATTTCAACAGCTGGACCAAGCAACGCTCTCCCTAGCTGTGAGGGAAGACTACCTTGACAATAGCACAGAAGCCAAATCTGTAAGTTTTATATTTCCACTCTGCACCTTGTCAGGCTGTTGATGGGTTCATAAGTTGTTCTAGAATTTCTGCCACTACTGGAAATGAGCAGTGTGGCATTTTTTTTTTTTTAAGAGAGAGTGGAGGAGAGAGGGAAAAACAGAGAGAAATATCAATGTGAGAGAAACACATCAATTGGTTGCCTCCTGCACGATCCCCGACCAGGGCCTGGGCCGGGGAGGAGCCTGCAACCTAGATATGTGCCCTTTTCCAGAATCGAACCCAGAATCCTTTGGTCCACAGGCTGATGTTCTATCCACTGAGCCAAACTGTCTAGGACAGCAGTGTGGCTATTTGATGACCGTATTTCCAATTAAGGAACGAAAGGCTTTTTATTCAGACATAAATGGCACTTCTGGAAGTCTGAGTATCAAGGCTGTACAAGTCCCCATGCTCAGTGCTCTCATGTTGGAGCTCGGGAGACAGCACACCCAAATGAAGTAACTAAGAAATTAGCTTGCAGTCATTCCTCAGAAGTACAGAGAGCTCACTACACATTTCAGAAGTAACGTGTGGGGAGGTATACCCTCTCAAATAATGATTCTTAAATTGTGCTGCTTAAGAATCACCTGGGATTCTATTAAATGTATGATTCTTGGGCCACAGCCCTGGAGAATCTGATTTAGTAGACTTGAAGTAGAGCCCAGGAATCTGTTTTCTTATCAGGTTGCCACAGATTAATGAGAACCAGATGGGATCAACCAGGTTATATTTTTTGGGTTGACTGGGAAACCTACATTTTTTTTATTTTTTATATTGGACTAGAGGCCTGATGCACAAAATTCGTGCAAGAGTAGGCCTTCCTTCCCCTGGCTGCCAGCACCGGCTTCCCTCTGGCACCCAGGACCCAGGCTTCCCTCACAGCCCCAGTTTCATCCAGAAGGTCGTCCGGAAGGACATCCAGTCTAATTAGCATATTATGCTTTTATCATTATAGATTAGAACTGGTTCATTCATAATACTTTCAATTCATTTTGGAAACTTTGTTGAATTTCCAAAAGAGCCTCAGACCCAGGGTCTCCTCAATCAGGGAGCTCTCTGGTTTCTGGCCCAGCCTGAGAACGCAGGAATTTAGACTGGGAAGTGCTAGCTCACAGAGTAAGTCCCTGCTCCTTTGCTGATACAAGACCCTATATCTAGAAGGCTCTGGAGGGCAGGAAGGTAGCCAAGATCCTAAGCAATCTTTTGGCTGAGGGCAGTCATCAAAGAAGGTTGGCAAGTTTTCATTCTTGAAAGTGGATGGAATGAACTTCAAAAAATATTTTTAATCCTCACCTGAAGATACGTTTTTTATTTATTTTTTATTGCTTTTAGAGGGGGGGTGGAGAGAAAGAGACAGACATCAATGTGAGAGAGAAACATTGATAGATTGCCTTCCATATGCACCTCAATAAGGGATTGAACCTGCAACCTAGTTATATGACCTGGCCAGGAATTGAACCCCCAACCTTTCAGTGTATGGGACAATGCTCCAATCATCTGAGCCACCCAGCCAGGGTGAAAGTAGATGTAATGAACTTTTCAGTCTGGGAGCACTTCTGCTTCTGCTGGGGTCACCACCCTATCAGCAACTAGACTTGAAATCATTTCCCCCTATAACCAATCAGTCAAGTCCTGTGGACTCTACCTTCAAAATCTCTCTTCTACCTGATCCCTCCTTTCTGTTCTTACTACTCTAGTTCAGGCCCTTGGTAACTCTTGGCTTTATTACAGCAGATAGCATTTTGATTGTTACCTTCTTCCCTCCATTCCATTCATTCCCTTCATTGCCTCTGTAGTACCACTTGATCAATTCTCTTCTTAGTGCAGCTCACATCATACTTTTGCTCACAAGGCAGGATATAAATTCCTCATTGGGAGTTCAAGGCCTCTTCATGACCTGGTCCCAAACCAGCTTTAATGTGCCATCTATTTATTTTCCCCCCTCAGCAAAGGCAGCTCGTACATCTCACAGGCGGTCTCCTCACTGCTCCTGAACCTGTCTCCTTCAAACATTATGTCTCCGATTTCTCCAGGCTGGAATTCTTTTCCAGCTCTTTAATCTTCGAGCACTTAGCAGCTTTATTAAAGAACTTATGTTGGTCTCTCTAATATTAAAGTTTGTAATTACATGTTTATCTCTCTTACACACTGAGAACCAGATCACACACTGGGAAATCAGACTTAAGTATTATTTAATTTTTCATCTGTACCCCCCTCATATGCACAGAATGCCTAGCAAGACATCTGCACATGTGTTGATTAATTAAATATTTTTTAATAAAACTGGGAATTGCAAAAGATTGTTTCTAATTGAGCCGATTTGCAAAGCTTGCTTACTGATTCAACAAATACTTATTAAGGGCCTGCTATATGCCAAGCACTGTATAGGTTCCAACATCATAAACACAGTAATAATAGCTTACAGATTCAAGGTGTATGTGAGGAAATCTTATTCCTAAAGCATAACTGTGAGATTATTTAATACCTAGTATATTGAGTTCTTACAAGTATATCTGAAAGGAGAAATATGACCCCCAATGAGATTCTGCAGTTCCCATAAAATAAGGTTCTCCCCTCCAGGAATATGTGTCATGAAAATGGGTTTATGGACATGCAGGGAAGACATTCTGTATTTGCTCTTTGCTCAGTTTCACTTCATCATTTCTCTCATCTCTCCCTTCTTTTTTTCCTGAGGGGGTGAGGAGAACTTTGTAAAAACTGTGCAAAACTAGAAAGACCTAGGGCTGCAGCTGATGGTCTTTTATTTTTTTTTTAGTGTGAAGGTGGGAAAATGGAGCTGGAAGAGAATAAATCACTGTTCCCACTAGTCTTCATGGATCATGCCTTCTGCTTTTAGCAACAGCTCTTTCCCATTATTTTATTAAGCCTCTCTTGCCTGGAAAGAGGAGTCTGACCTTTAACTTTCTATTCTGGGCTCATTTGGAGATGTTTCACATATCCATAATATTGTCGGTTGCTACAAAACTAGTTCTCTTGATTCTCGGTGGCTGGACATTTCTGCCTCTCATGGAAACAGTATCCAAGGAGCTGTCACTCTTCTTTCTCCCAAAGTGGTAGGTGGGTGTTTGGTATCACATAATGACTGTACTGTACATTGAGTACAAGTGAAAATGAAGGGAATTTATTTCCACCTGCTGCTTCTGCTCTCCAATGTCTCTGAAACATACTTTCTAATAGACTGTTGTCATGGTCACTTGCTTCTTTATCTTTTACAGTATCGGGAGGCCCTTTACAAGTTCATGGTGGATACTGCCATACTTTTGGGTGCTAATAGCTCCCGAGCAGAGCATGACATGAAGTCAGTGCTTAGACTGGAAATTAAGATAGCTGAGGTAAGACTTAATCTAAAATTTATTTTTTTAATTTTCTTTATTTTAAAGGCAGTATATCCTGAATGAAAAAAATATATAAAATAGCATTCTGTAACATTGTCCTTTGGGTCCAAGGTATAACTAATAGCACCTCCTCTGGAAAGTCTCAACTATGGCCAAAGACTCTCTGACTATATTTTCCAAGAGAAACTCCTGTATAGCTCCAATAGAAGAATAGTTATTTAATGAATCCTTATTGATTTGGTTTGAGTGGAAGGTAATTTTTAAAATATATATATTTTTATTGATTTCAGAGAGGAAGGGAGAGGGAGAGAGAGACAGAAACATCAATGATGAGAGAGAATCATTGATTGGCTGCCTCCTGCACGTCCCCTACTGGGGATCGAGCCTGCAACCTGGGCATGTGACCTTGACCAGAATCGAACCTGGGATCCTTCAGTCCTCAGATCAATGCTCTATCCACTGAGCCACACCAGCTAGGGCTGGAAGATAATTTTTTACCTAACCTACTCTTTTCCCATTGCCACTCAGGGTCAGTCTGACCTAAGATAGGGACTTAGAGAAGTCTGTCCCACCATATTGGATACACAAATTTGATGTAGAAGTGTATAGGGTGAGCCTTTTTAGCTGCCTTTCTGGTACTACTTTGTATCCAGCCCTGTTTTTTCATTCTTTTCTTGCCCTGCTTTAATGAATCTCATTGTGTTACTATGTTCTGTGTAGGTCACCTTAAATTCTTCCAGGCTAATGCTGGGAACAAAAAGATATAAGAACCAACTTAAGGGAGAGTGAGAAATCCTAAATGGTTAGCTTTCTTTATAGAATAACTTCTTTTTCCTAGAAGAACCAAAGTGTAAAACCCCTATACATTCCCAAACCAGAGAGAGCAAGTATCGTGAGATCTGTTTGTTGGGATACTTTGCTGTGGGGGAAAACAAACTTTTGTCAAGAAACACTTGTATATGGGTTGTTAGGCTTTTATAACAAGTTTCTAAAAATCCTAAAGTTCATGTGACTCCAAGTGTTGCTTGGCTTGTGTTTGGTGAAGTGCAGTGGGATTTTGAGGTATGGAGTTGGGGTGATGGAGAAGGTGGAGGAGGAATTAGCCTTTCAGTAGCAGTGATGTATGTGTGGACCTCTCTCCAAACTTCTACTTGCAGCACAAAAAGTCCATTCCTGCGTGTCACCTTTGAAGACTGTGTGATGAAGGTCACTGCAGATGTTCTGGAGTCAAAGACTGTGCCTTTAAGCCATGCCTAAAGGCTGTCTGGATTCCCTTCCTAGGCAAATAGGAGACCCAGAGCTCTAATTTGGACTGAAGCTCTGATACATCAGGGAAGGCCTTGTTCTGAGCCAGGGATTTAGACCAAAAAGGGAACTAAAAACAGCTGGGCTGAGGAAAGACTGGGAATTGTCAAGAGGCTAAATGAAGTGACAAATCCATGGGATGGGGAGAAAGCTAGCAGAGCGCTCAAAACAGCTTTGAGGCCAAAGGGCTGCAACCTGGGGCTGCAAGCCTGAGTAGAGGGAGGAGTGGACAGTCTGAGGCAATGATTCAAACAAAACCTCGAAGATGTTTGTGAGACACATGAAGTCTCTTCTGTGGAGGGTGACGGGGAAGCTAAGGGCACTGAATCATTTAGAAAAGAGGGGTCAGATGTCTACCACTCAGCCCTCTGTGTCTTTGCCTTGAAAAATCCATGGCACATGATTTTTGGCATGCTAGTAATGCGCACTTCCGTCTCTTACACCCCAGGTCACTGAGGACATTCAAAATTAGTGGGAAATAGAGTTCTACGGAAGCTTCTGAAGCTTCCCTCGGGTGGCAGGACAGCTTAGTCCAGCACAAATAAGTCATTTTAAATACAGCCATGGAAGTGTGCATTTGACCAATCCCAGATAGAGGTGTGTGCACCAGGGCAGGTCTTAGTGATGGAGTGGCCCCTGTGATTGGAGGCAAATGGAGTTTAATGGCAAGATTTGACAGAGGAAATGAATCTAGGCAAAGTCTGGAATCATAGTTCCAACCCTGGGCGTGGTGGTTGTGAATGGGGGTGTAAGAGTAGGAGAGTCCTGTGGAGGTGGTAAGTGGCAAGTTTAATGCAAGGGAACCAGATGATGTGACTCAGGGGTGGGTATGGGGAGCGACTGCCTGTTCATGGATGTGATTACGATGGCCCATGAGGAAGGTCATCATTGCGGCTCTTCTTTGATTAGATTAAACATGGCAAAGGCTAGAAGCTTCAGTTTTTTTTTGGTGGTGGCAAAATGGCAAGGGCATGCATATCGGGAATGGAAAGAGTGTGAAGGGTCAGGGCTGGAGATGCTGACTTGGAAATGTGTATCAGGATGGTGAGGCCAGCAGTGGGGCCAGGGGAATCTCAAAGCCAGGGAAACCAGAGGGACGAAGGGAAGCGAGGGAATGAGCTGTTGACAGAATGATGACAGGAGGCAGTGGTGTCCAGATCGTCGAGTGTTGTTCAGTGAAAATGTGGCCCTAGGGATGAAGGATGGTCTGTGGCTCCTGACACACTGAGCTCATTATCTGGACACCACAGGTGAAGGTAAGGTGTTTGTCTCAATTGACTTTGATGTCAAAACTGGGCCAATAATAGATTTTGTCCATCCACATTGTAGGTGAGGAAGGGATTCTGGGTAGTTATATTTGTACTGAGGACAATGTTTCCCAGTGAACAGGACAGGAAGTTTCTTTTTATTTCTAAATCTTGCCTGAAGTGATGTCTTTTGTTTTTCTCTCCCAAGTTCAGCACCACACCAAAATCTTGAAAAACCGTATGATAGTCTGCAGATGTTTGCGCACATGTAGAAGGTGTCATGCAGTAAGGAACTGTTCCTTTGAAAAAATAACCAAAGTCTCCTTTCAACAGATAATGATTCCACATGAAAACCGAACCAGTGAGGCCATGTACAACAAAATGAACATTTCCCAACTGAGTGCTATGATTCCCCAGGTTGGTGAAAACAATCCAGGGGATTTTATTTTAACTGGTTAGTTTACCGGTGATTGCATTTCATCTGTGTGTAAGTTTTTGCCTTGTCAAACCTACCACCAGTCTTTTTGGTTATCATCATCTTTGTCCATTATCACATACACTATCCCTTTTCTGTGCATCAAGATGCTTTCTGCTCTTGGGACAGAAAACTGACAGCTCATTTTGCTACATGACAGAAGTTCAGACATAGGTGGCTACTGGTGTTGGTTTAGCTGCTTAACAATGTTGTCAAAGGCCCAGATTCTTTCTTTCCACTCCATTCTCTTTAGTGTATTGGCTTTTTGACTTCATGTTGGATGATTCAGGCATGCAAGGTGGCTACCACAGGTCCATATATCACATCTGCCATCAGGGCAGGAAGAAGGGGGAAAGGACAGTGATGGCCATATCTAATTCTTTTACCAGGAAAAACCAAAACATTTCTAGACTATTCCCAGGTGGCTTCCTTTTATTTTGTATTGAGTAGAATTGGGGCATGTATGTGGCCATCCCTACCTATAGGAATGGCTGGGCCTGTGAGTAGCTGGTTTTTCATTTCAATAGTGGAGGCAAGCAAGGGAGGGACCAATTCAAACAGCAAGATAGTGATGCTCTGAAGAGGGGATATGTTACATTTTGTTGCTGCTTGTTTCCCCTATGCAAGAAAGGTTGAGTCAGAAGGAAGACCGGTAATGTCCTGGGGCATTTGTGTCTTTGTGGGTGTGACAGTGAGTAAGGGAGAGTACAGGGGGGAAAGGGAAGAGAGAAGGAGGAGAGAAAGGGAGCATAGAACGGAGAGGGGAGTACAGGAGGGGGAGAGAGGAAATGAAGGAGAGGAGAGTTGAGGAGGGAGGGGCAGAGAGTACTGGAGGGACCAGCAGAGTGAGTGTGGGTATTACTAGGTGAGTGTATGTGTTGTCCATATGCGGATGGTATAGAACACATGTTCCATTTATGATGCAAGTAGTAGGTCTGGGTGGCAGTGACTGGGCATTTATTTTCTAAATTTGAGAAGTTGCATTTTTAATTATTTGGTTTGAAATCACAAGCAATGGATTCTGTTAAACCGATGATATTTGCCTTGCTTGCTGCCTAGCAAGAGGTACTTCACTCTGTTTTTTTTTCTCTTACTCCTCAGTTTGACTGGCTGGGTTATATCAAGAAGGTCATCGATACCAGACTCTACCCTGACCTGAAGGACATCGGCCCTTCAGAGAACGTGGTGGTTCGTGTCCCGCAGTACTTTAAGGATCTGTTTAGGATATTAGGCTCTGAGAGGAAGAAGTAAGAGTTTCCTTGTGTATTTTACTGTGACTTTTGTTTTTCCTTGTAAATGTTAAGGCCTTACCTCTCACATCCTTTGAAAACTGTTTTTAATGAAAGTTGCATCAAAAGAGTTTTGGGGGAAATCACGGTGCCCTTTGTGACAAATTGGCCAAAACCATCGTCTGCTGTGATTTACTTGCTGCAATGACAGCACATACACAATGTTTTTGCTCCTTATTTCCAGTATTTCTCCCTATTTTCTCTCTGAAAACCTAAATTATTTGTTAGTTTTGTGAACTAGTCATGTAATAATGTTTTCTGAGACTTCCATATGAACATCTTCTCTCCCCCCAGTTAATTCTTAGTCTATTGCTGCTTTCGCCCCCTTGTTTCTTTTTAGCCAATAAGTCACTTGGTGGCAATAAACCAAGGTACCTATATTGAAAAGACGTAAGATCACTCTGAGAGCTGTAGAAAAATTGCACTGATGAAAGAATTTCAGGAACTGTCAGGTTTTTCTTTTTAGAAAGAATATTTTAGGCTCTACCTGGTTTGGCTCAGTGGATAGAGCATCGGTCTGCGGACTAAGGGGTCCCAGGTTCGATTCCAGTCAAGGGCATGTACCTTGGTTGCAGGCACATCCCCAGTTAGGGGGTGTGCAGGAGGCAGCTGATCGATGTTTCTCTCTCATCGATGTTTCTAACTCTCTATCCCTCTCCCTTCCTCTCTGTAAAAAAATCAATAAAATATATTAAAAAAGAGAATATATTAGGATTTGTTGGGGTGCTACTTTAGCACTACAAAATAAGGAAACCCAAAAAATGCCCGGGAAAGGTAATTTTACATCTTTATGAAGCCATTCAGATTTCACTACAGAAAATGAAGCACAGAAAGGTCAACTAGTTTACAAAGACAAAGGCAAATTGCCAGGTCAGGATAAAAAAAATCATATTTTCTTATTTGGACTTATACAAGGCATGTTGCAAAGGGTTATTATTTTTTTAAAAACCACTTGCCAAAGTCCTAGTAATAAAATTCAGCATCCATCCTCACCTACGGAAGGACACGTTTGAAGAGCTGTATTCTTTTTAAGATGAGATATTCTTATGGAAAAAACAGTATGTGTTCCTTGAGGAAAGCATGCAAGACAGTAAACATACATAGAAGGGGGAGAAGAAACAATAAATTCACTTAAGATTCTACCAGAAATAAGCAGTGATTCTTTGAAAATTCTCTAAGCAAAAATTGAATCTAGAGGTAAATAGTGTTTGGGTGGGGTAGAGCCTTGCTATTCAAACTGTGCTCCATGGACCAGTAATGCCAGCAGCCTGTGGTAAAAATACAGATTCCAAGGCCCCTCCTCCATAGAAGCCTATAAAGTAGATCTGGAGCGAGGCCCAGGAATCTGTATTTTAACAAGCAACTCAAGAAAGTCTTATGCTTACTTTTTTTTGGAGAGGGGGGAATTCACTACATTAGAATAACTTATTCATATGTGCTTCCTAGCTCTGAAATACTATAAAATATGACCCAAATGATTTTCTATGCCTATGCCATTGAGTTATTGGGCACATTTTAAATTTTGGTGGTAATTTGCGTTGAAAGGTGAAGTTTTCACCATGCTATATATGTATTCTTCAGACCTAGTGAGTTGGTTGTAAATTAGTAGGTGCTTTAGGAAATTAATTTTATTTCCATAAAAGCCTAACTTATAACAACGTGATAGATTGGGCCTTGGCTTACTATATTAGAAAAATCATCTCTATGGTGATGATTATACTTTAGAACTGCAGGACTTGTTATAACAAAAGGGACCAAGAAGATCATGAGTAGAGGGAGATTTTAATCTGCTTCTTGTCAAAGTGATAACTTGATGTAAATGTAGTGAACAGCAGTGGAAGAATATATAGATAGAAAAGTTACCTACAGATAGTATATCCATGATATAAAATAACCTTTAGACATTATGAAACTTCAGTTTTAAAGACAAAAAACATCTCTTTCACATAATTTATGCCTCAAAAACCAATTCATCAAAAACAACTTGTATCCTATATATTCTTATGAGATTTCAAGACACTTTACATATTGAAAAGATTAATTTTTATTTGCACATCACAGTGCATTTTTATACTGCTAATCATATTTGATCCTCACTTGTGTTGTATTCCAGTCCAGGAACGATCCCCTTGGGTTCTCATAGTTACATATTAGTCAGGACATGCCAATTGCTGCAATAAGTTCCTCTAAACTCTCATTGGCTTGCACAATAAAAATTATACTCTTGGCTCATGGGACGGTCCAACGTGGGTGTCCCTATAAGATGCTTTCTTCCAAGCAGGGCCTTGGGAATCCAGGCTCCTTCTTCTCGTGACTTCCCTTCTCTGGATGTTTGAAATCTTCTCCATTCAGCTGATATGTGGGGAAAGAGAGAGGGTAGAAGATTGCAAGGAAGTTTTTGTGCTCAGGCCTGAAAGTGGTGCATATCCCTTCTACCCCTATTTCATTGGTCAGAACACAGTCATATAACCCATTTAACCGCAGAAGAAGCTGGGAAGTATAGTTAAGCTGTGTGCCCAGGAGCAAAATATCACATAAATGATCTAATTTTCTTGAAATGACATTTTCTTGTTTGTTCCACCCTGCCCCCAAATGACGTAGTGAGCACCTGATGGTGGGCACTCTTGTATAATAAGTCTTCACTTAATGTCATCCATAGGTTCTATGACTTTAAGTGAAATGATATATAATGAAACCAGTTTTACCATAGGCTGATTTAAAAAAATATTTTTATTGATGTCAGAGAGGAAGGGAGAGGGAGAGAGAGATAGAAACATCAATGATGAGAGAGAGTCATTGATTGGTTGCCTCCTGCATGCCCCCTACTGGGGATCGAGCCCACAACCTGGGAAAGTGCCCTTGACCGGAATTGAATTCAGGACCCTTCAGTCTGCAGGCCGATGCTCTATATCTACTGAGCCAAACCAGGTAGGGCCACCATAGGCTAATTGATATAAATAAGAGTTCACTTCCTATAGCATCTCATCAAGGTTGTAACAAGACAATGTTATTTGAGGATCTGCTGTAATTGCTTTTGTAACTTCAAGGCCTAACACAGTGCTTTTCATAGTAGATACTTCATAAAAATTTCTAGAAATTAACCAGATGCCCCAATCACCACTATCCAGGAGGTGATATGTAAGCAGAACCTCAGAGAATAAGGAGGAGCTTTCCAGGCAGAGGAGAGTAGAAAAGGGATGTTGCATATGTCCAGTGATGAAACTAGCATGTTGCCTTCGAAGCAAGAGTCCAGAGAGCTGGGGAGGCTTTGAGGGGTTGGTTTGGGCTCAGGATGTATAAAGGAAAGGTTTTTAACATCCTCTCACCTCTTCCCTGGAGATACCTTTGAAGAAACAGCCAATCCTTCTCAAGTTGGATGTCTCTGCTGTGCCTCTGTTCTGAGAATCTGCCAGTGAAAATCACACATGGGTCATGATGATGTTAACCACCATTATGACTAACAGTTACCTTAAAATAACTATATTGTTTCCGTTTTACAGATGAGGAAGCTGAGGTTAAGTGACCTGCCTAAGGACACACCTATTAGAGGGAGCAGAGCTGAGATTCTAAACTCGGTGACCCTCATTTCTATGTCCTGTCTATTTCCCATACATGCCTCTGTATGGAAATGAGACACCTTTCAGACACTTCCCTGTTAGTTTGGAGACAGACAACTCTCCTTTAATTTTCAGGATTACCAAACCATCTTGGGTTGGTATTAGCTGCTCATTTATTGACTGCTTCTTATCCTCTTATATCATGTCTCCTGCCAGCCTGGTGGGAACAGGCCTCTCTTTCTGACTGAATGGCTTTGGGGACAGAGGCACTGACTCTGAAAGTTGGTTCAAAACTAGAGCAGTGAGATCCCCCAGAGGTTGTTCCAGAAATTGTGTTGGCCCTTGAGGGACAAGGAAGTAGGTGGCCAGGGCAGGGCCATTTGAGGGCTTGACATGGAGGCTGCCTATAGGGAAACGGAGTTGGAGTTCAAGGTGGAAAGGGGGCGTGAAGATGCAGTGATGTGCTGGGTTCCTCAAGTATCGGGCATGTCTTTCCAACTCCATGTGGAATGAGATCACATGCATAGTTTGAAATCAACTCTAATTTTTGATGTGTCTGAGCATTAGGTGGCAGTAATTCAGTCATTATAGTCAGATCTGTTCCTGGCTTGGGAATAGTTACAACCTGGAAATCGGCAAATGCTACAGATCAAGTTTTTCTTGGCAAGCCAGTTGTCTAGCACAGTGGTCGGCAAACTCATTAGTCAACAGAGCCAAATATCAACAGTACAACGATTGAAATTTCTTTTAAGAGCCAAATTTTTTAAACTTAAACTATATAGGTAGGTACATTGTTATTAACTTAATTAGGGTACTCCTAAGGCTTAGGAAGAGCCACACTCAAGGGGCCAAAGAGCTGCACGTGGCTCACGAGCCGCAGTTTGCCGACCATGGGTCTAGCACATCACTGGGTGATGGGTGCTGCAGACTTCCATCCCCTCCTGTCTCCCTTCAGTTCTTCCACCCACTCCTGACTTGAGGCTGTCTTAGATTCCATCTTATTTGGTCTGAGGAGCAAGAATGGGAGGGGGAGGCTGAGGAAAGATGAGGTCAGAGAAATTTGACTTGGCATCTTCTGTGTGTGTGTGTGTGCGCGCGCGCAACCCGTACTTTAGCAGCCTGGCCTAAAGCAGACTCTGGGAGCTTTTGCCAAGCCTCTGTGATCTTTTCTGTCCTCAATTTTATTTTCATATAAAGCATGCACAGTGTACATTAAAGTGAGATGACTCTTGTTGCACAGGTGCTCCTAGAGCAGCGGTTCTCAATCTGCGGGTCGCGACCCCTTTGGCGATCAAATGACCCTTTCACAGGGGTCGCCTAAGACCATCCTGCGTATCAGATATTTACATTACGATTCATCACAGTAGCAACATGACAGTTATGAAGTAGCAACGAAAATAATTTTGTGGTTGGGTCACAACATGAGGAACTGTATTTAAAGGGCCAGAAGGTTGAGAACCACTGTCCTAGAGACTTACCTGGAAAATGTGCTGTTCTGTGGACCTCTTATAGGGTTCAGCAATGCTGATGGTGATCTAGGGCCTCGCTGTTCAAAGTATGGCCCATGGAGAGCAATATTGGCCTCGCCTGAGAGCTTGTTAGGAATACAGAATCTGGGATTTAGAAAGTCCTAGTTTAGCTGTGTCTGCAGAAAGATGAGGAGATGGAGTTTTCCTAGATCAGTGGTTCTCAAACCTGACAATCATCAGAATACCCCCAGAGGGCTTGTTAAAACATACTGCTGAGCCCCACCCCACAGTTTCTGATTCAGTTGCTCTGGGGCAGGCCCAGGAATTTTCTAACAAGTTCTCAGGTGATGCTGAAGTTGCTGGGCTAGGGACACAACTTGGGAATCACAGCCTTAGGCATACCTCTGAGCAGCCTCTAGGATTTAGGGAGATTTCTTTGGCTTTGAGAACCTTTGAGAAGAAACTGGTTCACCTTAGGGAGTATGACTGAGAGGAGCAAATGCAAGCTCTGGAATCTGAGGACCAAATGTTAGTCCCAGATTTGACACATCCTTGGAAGTCCCTTGACCTTTGACCTTTGTTTTCTTCATCTGAAAATGGAGATAATAATAATAACCACCCCATAACATCGGTAATGAGGATCAAAAAAGGTACTTTGCTTTGACCGGTTTGGCTCGGTGGGTAGAGCGTCGGCCTGCAGACTGAAAGGTCCCAGGTTCGATTCCGGCCAAGGGCATGTACCTGGGTTGTGGGCACATCCCCAGTGGGAGATGTGCAGGAGGCAGCTGATCGATGTTTCTCTCTCATCGATGTTTCTAACTCTCTATCCCTCTCCCTTCCGCTCTGTGAAAAATCAATAAAATATATTTTTTTAATAAAAGGTACTTTATGATCTTTGAAATGAAATACAAATGTTAGTTGCCACTGATGTTAGTTGAGAACCCAGGGCAGCAGAAGCTTCTTTAAAAACATCTTCCTGGTCAGACGCTTTGGGAAATGCTTTCCTGTTGCTCTGTTAGTGGTGGGTTCTCTCCTGAGGTGTTTTGCTTTTCTCTACTTTATTTCTTGTCATTTGGGGAAAGCACCATACTGCTGAAAATGCTTTTTGGAAAAAACAAAGATATTATTTGCTATTTTCAAGTGCTGTTGCTGAGTCTAATTTTTTTTTTCTTGGTGTATCTGAGCATTAGGTGGCAGTAATTCAGTCATTATGGTCAGATCTGCTCCTGGCTTGGTAATATTAGCACTCTGCAGCTGTGTGCTCCCCGAGTTCTGTCAGTGTATTTATCACACACTGGAGCAGCTCATCAGCACCATTGTCTTACTGTGCGAGCTTCCTGCATTCCATCTCCTGGCTTTTCCTCACACACTGTTCTTTCTTCATACCTACAGATTTCTGCTTAAGTGCCTTTGTCAGAGTGTTTTGGGGTCTCCGTGATTTGGTCTAGAATTTTTTTCTGAATTACAGGCATTCATGCATCACGGTGTAGCATGGGGAAAGCACACAGGCTTAGAGTTAGACACACCCAAGTCTGGTCAAGCCTCCATCGTTTATTACACCAGTTCTATTTATGTTGGGTTCCACCCTAGAGATTTTGATGTAATTGGTGTGGAGGGGCCTGAACATCTGGACCTTTAAAACTCCCCAGGTGATTTTACTAAGTTGGAGACCCACTGACTTTATAATAATGAGGAGTTACTTAATGGTTCTAGGCCTCAAGTTTCCTTGTATGTAAAATGGGTACAATAATATCTCTTCTATAGCAATTGCTGTGGGGATTCTAGAAAATGCCATATGATTTCAAGGGAGCTGGAAAGGCCCACACTTCTAAATCTTCAGTATGCTTCTACCACCATGTCTTTTCTACTGCCATCAGGCCCCTCCTAACAGTGTCCCTAGTTAATCTGGCTTATCACTGCTCCCTTGAGGGAATATTTTTTGAATTCACATAGGATATCTTCTGGCCAGGGACCTTCTAATCTGTACCTATGGATCCAGCATAGCTGTCACACCCAACAAGCAATATTCTAAGATTGAAGAACATACAGACTTTGTGTTAGGGTCAGGCTCTGCCCCATTGACATTCTCTACCCTGGACCCTGATTGTTGCCTGTGTCTCCCTTACTGCAGCTGGCTGGCCTTTTGCCTCCGAGAGTGATGACCCTGCTCACCATCCCCTTCAAACAAGCTATTCCTACATTATTTAGCTTGTCTACAGTTCATGTTCTTGCTTCACACCCCTGAGCCTTCCAGCCTTTGGCACAGCCCAGGCCCTGTCCCTCTCATGATGCTTACTCTCATCCCTCAGTTTGAGCTGTGAAGTGTCTGGCACATACTTTTGGGTGCCAGTGTCTGCCAAAGCATTTTTTAAAATATATTTTATTGTTTTTTACAGAGAGGAGGGGAGAGGGATAGAGAGTTAGAAACATTGATGAGAGAGAAACATCGATCAGCTGCCTCCTGCACACCCCCCACTGGGGATATGCCCGCAACTAAGGTACATGCCCCCAATTGGATTCGAACCTAGGACCCTTCAGTCCGCAGGCCGACGCTCTATCCACTGAGCCAAACTGGTTAGGGCTGCCAAAACATTCTTGATGTGCTTGCCTCATTTCCCCTGCTCAGCTAAAAGCTTCAAGAGATCATTGACTATATCTTTCTTGCCTTTCCATCTCCCCAGTACCTAGAACTATTAGTATATATCTAGGTGCCCAGAATGTGCTGATTGAGTGAAAGGAGAATCTCATATATTCTTATTATGTGTGCCTTCAATTCAGAAACCTGATTATATGAACAAGCTGAAATCTGAAGTCCTGTGTCCCCCAACTAGACTCTAAGTTCTCTGAATGTAGGCCCTGGATTCCTATTTCTTTACATTCCTCATGGCATCTGGAACAATACTTGGGCAGCAGTAAATGCTCAGTGAGCACCTCTTGTCTTGCTCAGGAGTAGGGATGTGAACTGAAAAGATCCAAGGGAATGATCTAAAACTACATATTTATTGTAGTAGCCTCAGAGCATGGATAAGGGCTAGACTTTACTGATAGGAACAGGGGCTTCTGAGAAGGAGTGCACATATCCCAATAATATCCACTGAATTCAAGAGAAAATCTGAAAACTTGTATATGCCTATTTTTTTTTGAAAAAAATAATTAGGTTTTATATTCTATATAGGTGGCCACAAACTCTGCATTTGATCGGTATGGCACACACAGGGCGTGGGGGCAGTGTCACTGGCAGTAGTTTGTTTTTATTAGATATATGGAAAATAATTTCAAACTATTTATATATATATATGTAGGTTTATAAATTGTATTATCTAGTTTATTCCCCTCCCCCAAATGGACAAATGACTTTAAAAATTCTTGCGGAGAAACAGGAATTGAAGCCACTACTAGTAAAGTAAGCACAAGTGAGTGGCAAGAAAATGGCAGAAGCGCCTCTTTTTCTACTCAAGTTTGTCATCTTGGTTAGGCAGATGACAAGCTAAAAACAGTGGTGGTCTAACCAGATATGACAAGGCTATGGTCCAAAATGTTTTGAAATGCCCAAGAAGACTATATGAAATAGGGATTTACAGCCACTGTCATTGTATTATCCTAATCCTATATGGATAATGTGTCTAGAAGGATTAACTAATGGTATTTGAAGAACTAATGATTTTTGAAAATATCTTTATTTCACTTTAACTTCCAAAATTTCTATTTCTGCATTTGTCAAAAACATTTGTAATATGTTAGTCCAATAGCTTATCTCTATGTAAATGAAAATAACTACACATATATTGGCTATATATGCTGAAAAAATACTTTATTGCTAGGAGTGCACGTTTACTGGGTTAGAGTGCCAGGCAAATGAGAGCGTTCTTTTTAAAAAATATTTTTTAATATTTCAATTGCAGTTGACATACAATATTATATTAGTTTCAGATATTCAGCATAGTGATTAGCCATTTATATAACTTACAAAGCAATCACCCCCGTAAATCTAGTACAAATGTGGGTTGTTCTTGATGGCCCAGTTATCATCATCATGTCACACTGCTCTCACATGACTGTCTGACTCAAGAGCTGTCTCAGGAATGTGTGTTATTAGTCACTGTGATAATGGCACAGCTGGGAGGAGATGGGTCATTAAAAATTCATCATCACTGTTGAGTTAGAAGTTAACTCAGGTCACACATCCTCTGAGGTCAAGGCATCTTTTGCTTATGGAAAAAGACAACACTTGATAGAGTGTAATGGATTTTTAAGATATGCATTATGAGTATTACATGAGCATTTGGGTTTGTTTATATGTTTGGAAGTGAATAACAGCAACAGAAATCTGGAATTTATAATTTTCCAAGTATGTTCTTAATTTATATTAACCTCACAATAACCGTGTATGGTAGGAGTCATCCCCATTGTATGACAAAGGATGATAACATCAGCAAGGTTAAGTGACTTTCCCAAGCTCACATATCTAGTAAGCATAGAACCAGGGTGCAAATCTACATAATTGGTATTAGCCAATATATTTCTGTTTGTTCCAAAGATAAGAATTCATCTGCATTTTTATCAAGTCGCCTAATAATTCAAAGGTGTGGGTGTGGACAATTTCTAGACATGGAACACTGGGCAACAGTGGACTCCATGCCCTGAGAGGGAAAGCAAAATGTTCACAAATGAGGCCTGGAGATGGAATATTCATTTCATCTACCTGTAGGAGTTGGTGAAAAGCAAGCCAATTTTGGTTAAGTGTATTGACATTGTATCATCTTATGTCATTTTTCAAGTGAAAGTTCTGCAGCTTTTTTTTTTTTTTTTTTTTTTTAATAAGCAAGAGATTCCTCCAAGGGGCTTTGCCAACAGTTTTCCCTAAGGTGTTTTGCAGAGCATCAGATAGCAACCTAAATATAATAAATGTGCATCTCTCTGTTAACAGGACCATTGCCAACTATTTGGTGTGGAGGATGGTTTATTCCAGAATTCCAAACCTTAGCAGGCGCTTTCAGTATAGGTGGCTGGAATTCTCAAGGGTAAGTTTTAAAAAGATTGCAATGTTACATCACTTGATAACTTTACATGCAGGAATGGTTTATATATTAGTTAATCCAATAAAAATCATCTTCAGGAATTGGACAGAGGGAGTTTTGCAGGCCAAGCTCTACTTTTTTTGTTTCTTTCTTTATTTTTATTGAGGTACATAGAGAGTTAGAGTAAGGTGCAGTTATGGCCCTTTGCTATGACCTCAATATATATAGTTGATGAGGCTATGTAAAGATATTTAGGGCAATACTTGGGACATCACATTGTTTTCACACTCCATCTTTCGTCAATTTATTCCCATTTTTCCCCATGTTTTTTTTTTTTCTTTTAACTACTTTTATTGATTTTTTGAGAGAGAGGAAAGGAGAAGGAGAAAGAAAAACATCGATGTGAGAGTGAAACGTTGATCGATTGCCTCCTGCACATTCCCCACCAGGAACCTAGCCTGCAACCCAGGCATGTACCCTGACTGGGAATGGAACTGGCAGACTTGGTGCAAGGGATTATGCCCAACCAACTGACCCATACCAGCCAAGGGCCCCCAGTGTTTTTAACTGGTTCTCTCTAATTATAGTTTTAATATTTCTTAGTGATGTATTTGTAACTATTTTTCATTTTAGTATTCTGAATATTTAAAATGTGCATGGCATATGTATTAGATAGTAAAGTTTCATCCTTAATTTAGACATAGAGTTTCATCTTTAATTTCATCTTGATCTTCAATCTTAGAATCTCTCTTAACTCTGCTAGGCCAAAGAAGCCTAAATCTAGACTCCTGGGAGATCTCATTCAACTGTCTGAAACACTTTTCTTCTCTGCCACTCTTATTCTCATTGGTGTTAACGCTTGTCTTTGTTTTAGAGGTTATTTTTTTAATCCTCACCCTAGGATATTTTTCTGTTGATTTTTAGTAAGCGTAAGAGAGAGGGAAAAACAGAGAGAAACATCAATGTGAGAGAAACACATTGATCAGTTGCCTCCTGCACGTACCCTGACCAGGACCCGGCCCGGTGCGGGGAGGGGGAGCCTGCAACCAAGGTACGTGCCCTTGACCGGAATCAAACCTGGGACCCTTCAGTCTGTAGGCCGCAGCTCTATCCATTGAGCAAACTGGCTAGGGATGTTTTGGAGGCTTTTGTCTGAATAATTCTCCCACTACTAGAGGACTTAAGAATTTTGTGGCTTTTTTAAAAAAGTAACATTTTAAGCCCTAGCTGGTTTGGCTCAGTGGATAGAGCGTCGGCCTGTGGACTGGGGGGGGTCCCAGGTTCGATTCCGGTCAAGGGAACATGTCTGAGTTGCGGGCTTGATCCCCAGTGGGGGGCTTGCAGGAGGCAGCTGATCAATGATTCTCGTTCATCGTTGATGTTTCTATCTCTCTCTCCCTCTCCCTCTCTGAAATCAATACAAATATATTTTAAAAAAGTAACATTTTAATAATTTAGTGACTTTAAAAAATATTTTTTCTCTGTATTTGAATGATGAATTTTATAAGCTGTGGTTTCATTTAACAAATGTTTTAGTTATTACAGAAACTGGTAAATACAGAAATTCTTAGTGGGTCATTACTCTTGAGGAGTAACACAGTTATTTTGAATATATTTTGGCCTTTCAAAGTCACTAGACTATTGAGCTTTATATAGAACAGCATAAAACAACTATATATATTGAGGTCATATCAAAGGATTAAACTACAAAACTAGTAGATTTCATATATATATGTATATATATTTAACTCCTATGGATCACATAAAAGATGGTACCCAGCTGTTCTCTACCCCCACTGTGAAGAGCGTCAGAGAGAGAGGTGTAAGAAGTAGAGTGTGAAAATTTTGAGGTTAGGTATGAGGGGATGTTTCTTGAGTGTAAAGTGCTAAATATAATATTGAATTGCCAAAGAAAGTTGTAGAGTCGTTCTCTCTAGAGCTTTTAAAAATAGATGCATTCCTTACTTCTGAGAGGGGTTGTGTGACCAGAGAGTAGAGGAAGAATAGATGAACTTAAACGTTAATCCCATTTGCTTTGTGCCAACAACCTGGGTCTAACATTGTTCAAGGGACGCCTCCAGCCACCATTCTCAGGGCCTCCCTTCCTCACTGCCTGCCTTCACTTTACATTTTGAGTGCTCTGAACTCTCAACCTCCGAGTGCAATTAAATAATATTTATTTCTTTGCTTTCATCCCTAAGAGTAAACCTTTGAGCCTTGCAAATCCTGTTTTGGAACCTCCTTACTTGTTTGTAAATATTTTCTTATAATGATTTAATTGGGACAGATGGGAAAAACATTTACATCTGGATTTTCCTGGTTACCAGTGTGTTCTTTGCTATGACACAATGTAAATATGCTTCTTGCGCTGTTCATGGTGGGCCATGTTCTCCTGGTCTGCCTTGTGAGTTTCTGCCCAGAACAAGGAAACCCTCGCTGGGCAGGAACTTGGATCCCCTATTGATTCTAGACCTTTCTTGGTGGAGCTTAAGTTCTCAGTGGATATTAAATATTCCCTGGACATTTGGATAGCATCCCGCCACATCCCTGTAAACTGCAGAAAAGCTATGCTTCTAGATCCTTTGTTTAATGGGATAAATTGGAAGGGATGGACAGTTACATTATTCCCACTGTCAAAATGTTTTTATTTGGTTTTAATCCTCACTTGAGGATATTTTTTCCATTGATTTTTAGAGAGAGTGGAAGGGAGAGGAAAAGAGAAATATCGATGTGAGAGAAACATTGATTGGTTGCCTCCTGCACACCCTGACAAGGGCCCAGGCCGGGGAGGAGCCTGTAACCAAGGTACATGCCCTTGACTGGAATGGAACCCAGGACCTTTCAGTCTCCAGGCCGATGCTCTATCCACTGAGCCAAACTGGCTAGGGCTTTATTTCAATTTAAATATACCTGGGGACAAGCAGAATTTTTTCTTCATCTGATTTGATCTTTGGCTCTACTATCAGACACATGTATATGGGTGGGATGTGCACTGTTTCATAGACTGTTTTCTTCAGGTTGTTGATTTTTTTTTTCAGCCATAGGTTTCATCCAAGTGGAACTAAATCTGGATTGATTGTCTCCCACAGGTAATCCAGGGGACGACAACTTTGTTGCCTCAATGGGACAAATGTGTAAACTTTATCGAAAGTGCCCTCCCTTATGTTGTTGGAAAAATGTTTGTGGATGTGCACTTCCAGGAAGATAAGAAGGAGATGGTAAGTGCTGCTCCCCAACTCAAAGCCAATGGCAGCTAACCAGGTCTGACATGGATATGGCCAACAGGCTGCTATCAGTTTCATATTGACTAAAAACTCAAACACAGAACGTAATCATGAAAATGAAGAAAATTTAGTACTGAGAAAAGTATGAAATCAAGCCACATAGAGTCAGAATTTCCCCTGGAGAAATTAAATGTGTGAAGTCTATGCTTAGGAAAAAAAGGGCCTAGATAATTTTATGATTGGATATTTGAACTGTTGTAATTACAAAAGGTAGGGGTTTTTCCAGTCAGGACTCTCTGTTTTAGAGATGAGGAAGCCAGAGACCCAGAGATGGAGTGATTTGCAATATATTTAACAATTTTATTTAACAACTTTTAAGTGGCTTAAAAATAAGATGCAGGTTTTTTCTTCTCTCCTTATACTGTTTTCTCAAAAATAAAGGGGCGTGACACTTACCTCACAGAAAACACGTTGTGTCTATTTTTTTCATAAACTTAAAAAGAAACCCTTTATTTTGGAAATTTCTAAACATATGAAAGTGGAAAGAACTGTGTAATGAATTTCTAGGTACCTATGGTCCCTGGCTATTTGTAATTGATGCACTGGCATTAATGGCCCAGCCAAATACATTTAATAAGAGGTGAGGTTAAGTTTCATTCAGTCAGTCAAAAAAGATTTATTGAACACCTGTTATATGCCGAATATAGACACTGTTCTAGGCCATGGGATACATAAGAAAACAAAGCAGACCTCACTGAGTTGACATCCAAATGGAAGTGGGGTAGACAGTAGAAAACACAATGTATAAATTAACAGGTGTGTTAGAAGATGACAATAACTCTGGAAAAATGAGAAAGGAGCTAGGGTAAAGAGGAATCAGGCATGCCAGAAAGTGTGGGTGTATGGATTGTGTTGTAGGATTAAATAGGATGGTCAAGAAAAACCTCACTGGGAAGATGACATTAGTCACAGATGTGGAGGAGGCGAGAAATTAGGTATGGCAACTATCTGGGGGAACAGTGTTCTAGTCAGAAGGAACAGCAAAAGCCATAAGGCGGGGATGTGCCTGGAGAGATCTAGGAATAGCAGGGAGGTCCACAAGACTGGAGTGGGAGGAATGAAGGTGAGAGAAATAGACTCTGAGGTCAGAGCAGTAATAGGGATGGTGGCATTTTGTAAGGCCTGTAGCTCATTGTAAGAATGTTGGCTCTACCCTGAGTGAAGTGGAGATCGAAGGCAGGCTTTTAAGCAGAGGCCTGATGTCACCTGACTTATGTTGAGAGGATCACCCTGGCGGTTTTGTTCAGAAGAGACTATAGGGCAGTGATGGCGAACTGGTGACACGCGAACTCATTTTTTTGGTTGATTTTTCTTTGTTAAATGGCATTTAAATATATAAAATAAATATCAAAAATATAAGTCTTTGTTTTACTATGGTTGCAAAGATCAAAAAATTTCTATATGTGACACGGCACCAGAGTTAAGTTAGGGTTTTTCAAAATGCTGACACGCCGAGCTCAAAAGGTTCGCCATCACTGCTCTAGGGCATCAAGGATAGAAGCAGGGAGGAGGGAGGAGACTGCTGGAGGCACTAGGCCAGAGATGAAAGTGGCTTGAACTAGGTGGTAGCAGTAGCAGTGTGAGAAGGGGGTGGATTCTGAATATATTCAGAAGTGTAGAGTTGATTGCTGACAGATCGGATGAGGGATCTGCGAGTAAGAGCTTTGAGTCTGATTAAGTGGAAGTATGGAGTTGTTAATTGATAAGGGGAATACTGTGGGAAGGCCAGGTTTGGAAGAGGAGATCAGGAGTTTAGTTTTGGCTCTGTCAAATTTGAGATTTATTAGACTTCCAAGTGAAGATGTCAAGGAGGCAGGAGGGTATGTAAATTTTGAGTTTCAGACAGTATTTGAAGGTTGGTGGGGAGAGGAGAAGGTGTGAAATAGTTGTCTCGGGGAGTGGGAGAATGAGATAACTGAGGAAATGCAGTATGGCTGCCTGGAGGCAGTAAAGGTCGAGGTGAGTTTGAAGTTCATACATTTAAAGAGATTCCTTACCTTGGCAGTGTGTTCTTGTTCATCTGTTTCAGCTGCATTGGAGGAAGCTATGTATTGTTTTAATTTTTTTTTTTTTTTTTTACTGATTTCAGAGAGGATGGGAGAGGGAGAGAAAGATAGAAACATCAATGATGAGAGAGAATCACTGATTGGCTGCCTTCTGCATGCCCCATACTGGGGATGGAGCCCGCAACCTGGGCATGTGCTCTTGACTGGAATTTAACCTGGGACCCTTCAGTCCTCAAGCCGACGCTCTATCCACTGAACCAAACAGGCTAGAGCTGTGAAGAAATATTTATTACAAATGGCATGAAGCAAAATATCTAGGCATGATTAACTAATGTAAGGGAGGAAAAAATGATTTTCCCCCTATCCTTTTAGGTTCTTGGCTAAGATCCCCCATAATCAAAGACCAGTTAATAGGAGAAAAATAAACAGAAGTTTAGTAACATGTATACCTCCTGTATACTAGTACATGGGAGAGACCCAGAAATAGTAAGTCCCGGAAATAGGCCAAAGCACCACCATAAATACTATCCCCAGCTAAAGACAAAAGATGTTGGAGTGGGAGGGGCAGTTATGGGAGGTGACCAGGAAAAGCACAGTAAAGGAAGGTAAGGTTGTTGTGCCTTCTCTAGTGATAAGGGTTTCTGGAGACTTAGTCATCCTTTTCTTCATGGTACACAGAGGCAGACACCCTTATAATGGAGGTTTTTGTTGCAAACGTTAATTTCTCTCACAAAAAGGTAACTTCTCTATTTTTAGAGCTTCTCTTGTGTCTGGGGCCTCTCAAAACTAATCAGCCCCAAATAATTACTCTGACAAAGAGGCATATTTTGGGGTGGTATATTTTGCTCCCCTTCACTAATAACAATACATTATAGTCAACCATATACAAATATATGAGCAGCTTGCATGCAGGTTGAATTTAAAGGCAAACAGCAGCTTGAATTTAGAGGCAAAGAGAAAAGAAAGTCTGTTATGCTATTTCACATGGTTGGTATTATGGGCTGCTACATGATAATACCAACTGGTTGGTATTATGTGTTGATATGTAATGCATAACTATGTATTATGTGTTGAAGTTCGTTTGGAATGCCATAAATCTAAATACGTTTACCTGGATTTTTGATGTCTTTTGATACTTTGGAGAATTAAGCCATGTTTGAGATTTTATATTTGAACATACAAGTCCTCTTCTTGCAAATAATTCCACTGAAGAATTAATGTCTTATTTCAAAATACTCAATATTCCCATTGTGTGCTTTCTTTCACTCCTTGGTTGGAGTAAATGGGTTGAAATTTATCAGATAATCACAGTGGTAACATAACCTCTTGGAAGGATATAAAAACAATTAAGGGACAATGTTTTTTTTTATATAGTGGGACTTTTTTGGCAGTAGAAGAATTTTAAGTAATATGAAAGGTATGTGGATTAATTTGTTTTTCTCAGTTTTGGTGTGAAAGTTCCATTTTCATGTGTTAGAGTGTGACATTCTAAAACAAAGTAGATTTTGGCATTCCTACCCCCCCCCCTTATTTTGATGTACATGGCCATGGAGGTAGTGTGATAGTTAACATAGATACTCATCTATTATGCATAAATTTATTTGCATCCCTTACGCCGAAGCTGTTTGCCTCAGGGAAAACTTAAATTGGAAACTTACATGAGAAATATCTGGCTTTTTATACCCTGCTACAGGGCTCCCATCCAAGAACTACCTGGAAGTACTGATTTATTTACATGAAAAATATTTTTTATTATTAGCTACAGCCCAAAGGAAAACAGAAAGATCCCCAATGGGACAAATTCCAGAGATTCTAACTTAGAAGGAAGGCTGCCTTTGTTTTATTTACAAAAGTCTGTTGTTAAGCAAATGAACACAGTCAGAAGGTTAAACTTCAGGTACTTCTCGAACTCTGATTTCTACAGGAATCACCGGAGGATCTCATTGCATTTAACAAGGATCTTTTTAACTTGGGTCTGGGGTAAGACCCAAGAATTTGCATCACAAGCTCCCAAGTGATGCTGATGTTGCAATTCTAGGGATCATACTTGGAGTAGCAAGGCTTTCACATCATTCATTTGCAGTTAACCACGAAAAAACCCTGTCCTGGTGATTCATGTGAGCAGGGCAGGCTGTTGAGTTGGACAGCAGTACTTCATTTATGAAAGTCCATTTCATTAATACAAGGAACCTCTTCAGTTTTCAGATCATTGAAACTTTTCCCTGGTTCAAATTGGTTTAAATGGACTGTCCCAAATCCTGTGTTAGGGCCTCCAGGCCCCCACACCCCCACATATCTAGTTTTCCTTGGAAAACTGGTACCTAGGTTTCTCCAAGGGACTTACTGCTTCTCAGTATTTCTGTTTCTATAGCCTCTTAATGACAGGGTTGCTTCTGGTTGGCACCATTTATCATAGAGTTTGGGAGAGAGCATTTCAACAAGTAATTAATGTAAAAGTTATTAGTGTTATAGTTTATATACTTCATTTCATACTAAGTCTTTGAAACCCCATATGTATTTTATACTTGTAGCACATCTCAGTTTGGATTAGCCACATATCAATTGCCATGCATGGCTGTTATATTGGACATGTGGTTACCATATTGAACAGTGACCATCTAATGAATTGAAGAGGGATCTCGTGAGTTCAGTGTAGCAGAGCTCAGTCCCTGGGTGAGGAGGTGCTAGTAGCCAGGCCTGGGAAGGTGAGGTCCTTGGTTCCTGACCTGCCAGGTTTTATGGAGGACTCTAACATCAGCAGGGAAGGACTCAAACAATACCAGGATTCATGGCCTGGGAATAGGAGTGGGAGCCAAGCTGCTACTTGATGAGGATGTTTCAGGTTCTCTGGCATACCAGCTTAGAGGAGGAGAGGAATTCCAGACCCTACTCTGATGTAAGCATCTTGGAGGCTTGGTTCTTGTTGGATCAGGGACTGGGTTGGGTGGAGTCTGCATGTTAAAAGATGTTTAGTGTCTGGGAGTGCAAAGGACTCAATCAAAAGCCAGAGGATCCAAGCTCAAATACCCACACAGTCAATTAGGAACATTAACTAACATACATGAGTAAAGCTGGCTGGGTATCAGCAAAAACCAGGGCAAGTCCAGTGATGAATGGTAATTGTCTCTGGGGCTCAGTGTCTGGGACACAATAGTGGTGGAGAGGCATGCATGTGCTACCTACGATCCAGCTCTGGCTGTCTTCAAGCAGATGCCCATCAAGGGTTGCAAGGATTCTGGAGTGTTTTTTTTGTTTTGTTTTGTTTTTTAGAAAAGTCAGAAATATGGATTTTTATGTGAAAACTCCCACATTTTATTTTATTTTGTTTAATTTTTTTATTGTTTTATTGCTTAAAGTATTACAAAGAGTATTACATATGTCTCCTTTTTTTCCCCCGCCCTTGACAATCCCTTGGCCTCCCCTACCCCCCAGTGTCTTATGTCCATTGGTTATGCTTATATGCATGCATACAAGTCCTTCGGTTGATCTCTTACCCCCCTCCCTCCTGCCCCCCAGCCCTCCCCGGCCTTCCCACTGCAGTTTGACAATCTGTTTGAGGCAGCTCTGCCTCTGTATCTATTATTGTTCATAAGTTTATAATGGTCTTTATTATCCATGAATGAGTGAGATCATGTGGTATTTATCTTTCTCTGACTGGCTTATTTCACTTAGCATAATGCTCTTCAATTCCATCCATGCTGTTGCAAATAGTAAGAATTCCTTCTTTTTTACAGCAGCATAGTATTCCATTGTGTAGATGTACCACAGTTTTCTAATCCATTCATCTGCTGATGGGCACCTAGGCTGTTTCCAAATCTTAGCTATGGTGAATTGTGCTGCTATGAACATATGGGTGTATATATCCTTTCTGATTGGTGTTTCTGGTTTCTTGGGATATATTCCTAGAAGTGGGATCACAGGGTCAAAAAAACTCCCACATTTAAATCTTGGTCAATACTTTGGAAGCCAAACTTAATATATCCTGGGGAATACAATGTTGTGCTTTTAAACACTAACATTCTCTCCCCAATCTTCAGAACTCCAAATCAGGACCTTGTATTTCAGAGAACTTCTTTAAGTTTTTGTTATTTAGTTGAAGATCATGCATAATTTTAAAACATAGCATATTAGCTGAATATTTAACACATTGTGTGGAAAGTTATACACAGGGTATGAAAGTGGGACTCCTTTAGTGAATCTACGATGCATTGTCACTGTAAATAGAGATGTTGCTCCAGTGCCACTGTGACACACCCTGTTCTGTATGTTCATGACCTCTACATGACTGGAGAGAGGATTAGGGAGGGGTATGTGTGTACATGGGGGGAAGAGGGATTTCTAAAGTTATTACTTGTAATTTTCCTCTTC
This sequence comes from Myotis nattereri, assembly GCF_964212035.1. Classification (NCBI taxonomy): domain Eukaryota; kingdom Metazoa; phylum Chordata; class Mammalia; order Chiroptera; family Vespertilionidae; genus Myotis; species Myotis nattereri. The sequence continues at coordinate 13,596,402 of NC_138078.1, forward strand.
CATTTTCTTTTTATTATTGAGAATTGATATCTGTAATATCTGAATAAATGCTCCCACATAGATATCCACATCCATGGAGGGCAGGTGAAGATTCCAGTGATGGCTGGGAAGGGATGGTCTCCAGGGGTCTAGTGTGACAGTGATGGTCAGGCTATAATGTTTTAAAAAATATGGCAGTGGCAGTAAAGTAGGTAACTTTGACTGAGGTTTAACTGAATGTCTGGCACTCTTCTAAGTGCTTTCCATATGTTAACTCATTCAATCCTCACAATGGACCTATAACTGCTATTACTGCCTCCATTTTCCAGATGAGAAAACGGAGGTTCAGAGAGTAAATTTCCTGAGAACATACAGCCTAAAAATGGTTTTTGTAGGTTTTAAGCCCAGATGATCTAGCTTTAAGCCAGTGCTCTATTCCCTTGCTTCTCTCTAAACAAAAAACTAGAATTTTCACCATTTTCATGACTGGCATGGAGAGACCTGTCATAATGAGGAGACTCAGCAGCTATTTTAATAATTAATTCACCTTTATCAGGATATTACTTATTCATATATTAATATATTATAAAAAGAAAAGACACATTTATCTATTTCTTAGTATTTTAGAGATAGGAAACAGTTGGAATAGATTTTGCTTCTAGTATTTCAATATTTTAAAGACAAATACAGTTGAAATTTTAATCAATTCAAGTCTAACCAGTGGACATTGCATTTTTATGTTCCATAATTTTCAGAAGAAACAATAAGAAATAAGTTGGATATCAGAAAATTCATCTAAGAGCAACTTTCTAGGTATGTTTTTTGGCTCAGTCCACACACTGAGTTCAATTTCCAGTATTTTCTACATATATCACTCTGAGGAGTGATCCTTGATATTTGGCATGGTGACCTAAGGCTCTGTAAGATTTTTCATCAAAAAGCCTTTTTAAAATGTTTACCATTCTTTAGTTACTAAGGCAAATGTGAAATTGTCCAAGAACAATTTTCTATTAAGTGTTGAAGCAAAAAACAACAACAAACAATCCACAGACAATCTTTCTGCTTTAACTGTCATTTCTAGAAAATTCAGTGAAATTGGAGCTCCCATTTAAACATTTTCACTGAAGCAAGTTATTAAACCATATCATTTTATTTCATGATAGTGTCCCAAACTACTTATCTTTATTCATATACTCAATTCAGCCAATAGGCATTTCTTCTTCTTCTTCTTCTTCTTCTTTTTTTTTTTTTTGCTGTTCCCTCAAATTCTCTGTCTTTTTGTTATAGGGTGAACCCTGTTAAAGAAAAAATATTCTGATACTTGTTAAAATGCTAAGGAAGACTTTATTCAGGACTATTGCAAAAGGTGTGAAGACTCTCACAGTAGGGGGGAGAGATTGGATTAAACAGCTGGGGATTTATGGCCAACCAGCATATTGAGGGGATCAATGGATGGAAAATTACTAAGAGGAGACATCAAGGATCAGGGGACTTTTGCTGAAGGCAGGCCAGAGTGCTCAGCTAGCCAGGGGGGCAGGTTTTGAGGAGTTTGACCAAATAGATATGTATGCTTCTCAGTTATAAAGGGTGGAGGATTCTCTCTAAACTGACTTAATCAGGATTCTTGCTAAAACTGGGCTGTGCAGGCCTGGCAAGGACAGGATGGAGGCCAAGGTCAAGACCTAATAAAGAAGAGGGCTTAGGTCTAGCTGGTTTGGCTCAATGGATAGAGCATCGGCCTGTGGACTGAAGGGTCCCAGGTTCAATTTCAGCCAAGGGCACATGCCCGGGTTGCAGGTTTGATCCCCAGTAGGGGGTGTGCAGCAGGCAGCCTATCAGTGATTCTCTCTCATCACTGATGTTTCTATCTCTCTCTTCTCCCTTCCTCTCTCTGAAATCAATTAAAAAATATTTTAAAAAAAGAAAAAGAAAAAAAGAAGAGGGATTAGAGCAGTGGTTCTCGACCTTCCTAATGCCGCAACCCTTTAATACAGTTCCTCATGTTGTGGTGACCCCCAACCATAAAATTATTTTCGTTGCTACTTCATAACTGTAATTTTGCTACTGTTATGAATCGTCATGTAAATATCTGATATGCAGGATGTATTTTCATTGTTACAAATTGAACATAATTAAAGCATAGTGATTAATCACAAAACAATATGTAATTATATATGTGTTTTCCGATGGTCTTAGGCGACCCCTGTGAAAAGGTCGTTCGACCCCCAAAGGGGTCGCTACCTAAGGGTTGGTGACCCACAGGTTGAGAACCGCTGGCTTAGAGGAATCTGGCTAAAGTTTAGTCAAGGAGAGAGTCTTTGTCAACCCTCAAATCAAAGCTAAAGTCACTGGTCTCTTATACATTAAAACATTCTGTATACAGAAGGTTAATCTAGTTATCGAGGAACAAACCTTTTATTACACTTCAGATACAGACTTTACTGAGTGAAGAATTAAAACTTTACTTACTGTGTAAAACAATTCACTAATTTCTCCTGTACTCTAGTAGCTTATTCTTCTTTTCTCTTATGGTAAAGACATTGTTCATGTCCTCAAGTAATGAAATAGATGACCTACAGTAGCTTCCAAGTTTCCGAGCTGCTCTGGTGAGCAATTCCTGTAGTAATTCTTATTCCAAGAACAGGTTTCTCCTCCCACCCCATACTGCTGCAGCTGGTGCCAAAGACTTAAGTACCCACATGGGTCCAATTGCAGTGGTGGAGTTTGAACTTGCAACCTCCATACACTAGGAGTCCACCTCATTAGTGAACCAAGATAATTGAATTGATGTCCTGTAATTAATATTCAAGTTCTCCCATTCCCCCACTCACTGTTTCTCTCAGTGGTTGAGGAAATGAGATGTAACTCTAACGTTGATGGCAGAAGTCACATGAAAGTCAGTGCCATTCATTATAGCAATGCTCTGATACGAGGGGTTCTTTGTTCCTTGCAGATGCTGGTACTCATGAGGGTTGGTCTCAGGATAGCCATTCTACACAAGTCATGCAAAGAAAGGATATCCTCTCTGGCACCAAGTGTGCCTGTTTCTGTGTGTCTAGTCAATGGTAACAGCCACAATGTCAAGATCAGTTTCTCTGAGATTTGAATTTTAAAGGTCTTTAAATATAGTTATATTGACATATAGAAATTGCATCCTATTTTCTGCAATGTTGCATTAGCATCTCATATCCCAGCTCTACTCTTATTAATTTGGGCAAGATAGTTAATCTCTTTGTACCTCTGTCTTCCTGTATAAATGGTACATGAGTTTCTGCTGCTAAAGTAATGCTGCATAATGATCAATCACAAAACCTCAGTGGGTTTTACCAATAAACAATTATTGCTGATACAGCTGGAGTCAGTTGGGTTCACAGGGGCAACTCTGCTTATTTTGGCAGGCTTCTCGAGTGTCTGGGGGTTGGCTGGTCTAGGTTGGCTTCAGCACAGGTGATCTGGATGACTCGGCTCTGCTTAGTGATAGCAGAGGTGCAAGTGAGCAAGTGAACGATTATAGCAATATACTGTAATGAAAGTTTTGTGAATATTCTCTCTCTCATCACCGATCTGATATCTAAGACAACTACTAAGTGACTAATGGGCGGGAAGCATACATAGTGTGGATCCGCTGGACAAAGGGATGATTCACAGCCTGGGTGGACAGCATAAGATTTCATCATGCTACTCAGAACAGCACACAAGTTAAAACATATGAATTGTTTATTTCTGGAATTTTCTTTTTAATATTTTTTAATTTTCTATTTAAGCAGAAAACTGTAAACTGTGAGGCCTCTTGAGCCCAAGCTCATAACTGGCATAGTATCATGTCTGCATTCTGTTGACTAAAGCAAGCCACAAGGCCAGTCCAGATTGACAGAGTAGGGAAATATACTGTGCATTTTTAGTGGAAGGAATTGCAAAGCGACACAGCCAAGGGTATGGATAAAGGAAGGGGTAGAGAATTTAAACCTTCATTGCAGTGAATCAGATAGGGATACAAAAGTACAGTAGTCTCCCCTTATTTGTGGGGGATAGGTTTCAGGACCCCAGTGGAGGCCTAAAACCATGGATAGTACCTAACCCTATATGTACTCTGGTTTTTCCTATCTAGTCATACCTTGGGAATATTTTGAGTTTAGTTCCAGACCACCACAGTAAAGTGAGTTGAAATATTTTTCCTGGTGGAGGGTCTTGTCTTCAATTAGTAAAAAGGGCAGTATCTGTGAAGAACAATAAAACAAAGCACAATAAAATGAGGTATGCCTGTGCATGCATGCCTATGGTAAAGTTTAATTTACAAATTAGTCACAGTAAGAGATTAACAATAACTAATAATAAAATAGAACGATTATAGCAATATACTATAATGAAAGTTTTGTGAATATTCTCTCTCTCATCACCGATCTGATATCTAAGACAACTACCAAGTGACTAACGGGTGGGAAGCATACATAGTGTGGATCCGCTGGACAAAGGGATGATTCGCATCCTGGGTGGGACAGCATAAGATTTCATCATGCTACTCAGAACAGCACACAAGCTAAAACGTATGAATTGTTTATTTCTGGAATTTTCTATTTAATATGTTTGGACTGTGGTTGACCACAGGTAACTGAAATCACAGAAAGGGAAACAGTGGATAAAGGGGGATTACTGCACCTACCTCATTGGTTTATGGTGAGGACCGAGTGAGATAATTTTCATAGAAGGCTTTGTACAATGCCTGGTGCATGGTAAATGCCCAGTGAATGTTAGCAACTGTTATTACTGTGTGTCGTGCCTAAGATTAATCATATGGAGATAATTCATATCATCAAAGTCCTGGCATAAACTGTGACAACTCTTCTGCACTGAGATCTCATCTCTTTCTAATTTCTCTTAGAAAGAGTGAAAGTGAAGAAAAGAAAAAGTGAGAGCGAGGAAAGTGCCTGGGGTTTTTGCTGTTCCTAGTCCTCCGTACATGCCCATGTAGTAGTTTTCAGTTGGGGTAAAGATCCTTTTAATGCTAGTGCCCTGGCCACATTTCAGAACCTGCTCTATCATTTAATGCTAAATCTGGCTCATAGGAGTGTCTCATGAAACTACTCAAGGAGTCAAATATAATTTCCATAACAGATCCAGGTTTCACAACTCTCTACTGACTAAATCTCATCACAAGAATGTAATCAGACCCCAAGTATGACAGTTCTTTTTAAGCAACCTTTGATAAAATGACACCCAACAAATAGTTCAGAAATCTCATTGGAATTCTCTTGAAATAAGTGTGGACACTACTCTTGCCTTTGTCTTGAGTATTCTTCTACAATGACAACACATTTGGTCCACTTTTCTTGTTTGTTGTCTACATCTCTGGCTAACATTGGACTCTGATGCCTTTGCCACATAGAGTCTTGTCAAGCATATCTGATCAGATCTGTGGACTGCGAAGACCCTGCACTGGAAATTCATTCACTGGAAGAAAGCATTTATGCCCTCCAACAGAGCTGAATTTTTGAAGTGACCAGGCAGAATTATTTTGCTCGGGGGAGTTTACCCACAGCCCAAGGCCTGATCATTATGAGACCGGTTGACTTCTAAACCTTATTCTGGTCTTTATTCCATTCCCATTTAGATATGGAAAGTGGAAAACAGAAAAAGATGAGTTATGAAATTAGAATGCAACCTATCTGTTCATATCCAGTAAATAGGATTTTACTCCTTATTTCCTTCACCCCAGTCTCAGGCTTTTTTAAGCAATGTATTTTTATTGACTTCAGAGAGGAAGGGAGAAGGAGAGAGAGAGATAGAAACATTAATGATGAGAGAGAATCATTGATTAGCTGCCTCCTGCACACCCACTACTGGGGATTGAGCCCACAACCAGGCATGTGTCCTTGACCCAGTCTCAGGCTTTTTGATAAAAGGACACACTAAACTTTTGCACCACCAAACTAACATGCTTTATAGCATGTCTGGGGCTCAAATAACTTGATATCCTTTTTCCTTTTGCCAACATGATTTTTCTTTTGCAAACTAGCTAAGCAAGTTTGTTAATCCTGACAAACTGGTATAATTTGTTTTATTAGCTCGCTTGGCTGCTAGAAACCTCAGCATTTTCTAACTATCCTTAGTTTTTCTGAATTTACCACTTCTCCCACCTCAATATGGGTCTCTTCTTTACTTCTTATTTTAGTGCCATTATTATATCTTTATCAAGAATCAATTCAAACCCAGTTTATAATAGAGTATGTAAATGATGAGTAAATGAATATTTAATATTTATTGGTACATTGATTTATTTAATGTCTCTATTTCTAGTAAATTGTCAGAAAGAAAACTTTTAGGGACTTCCCTCAGATTGTAGCCTATTTCTTCAGGGCAAGCCACATAAATTAATGACAATGATTTTCATTTTTCATATTCACTAGTCAAGTGGTTATAACTTAAGGAACATTGCCCTGATCAAGACAATGGGGATACCAGAGAATTTGTTGTTGTTGTTGTTGTTGTTCCTCACCTGAGGATATTTTTTCCATTGATTTTTAGAAGTGGAAGTAAGGGGGAGAGATAGAGAGAAACATCAACGTGAGCGAAACACATTGATTGGTTGCCTCCCATATGAGCTCCAGCCAATGCTGGGGATCGAGTCTGCAACTGAGATATGCGCCCTTGATTGGAATCAAACCCGAGACCCTTTGGACTGCGGGCCAACACTCTAACCACTGAGAAAAACTGGCTAGGGCAGGAGAATTTTTAATGTTAGGTTTTATTAAGATATTACTTATAATTTCTAAGTTATTAAAGAGGAAAATCTATTCAGCATTGTCTTATTTAAGAATTTCATTAAAATTACATTATTTTAAAATTAATACACATACTCAACCTTGAAGATTCTTCTTTTTCTTCTTTTTTAAGAACTCTATTGTAATTGGTAGGGTGTCCTCTGTGTTTCTACCAATTGCCAGTGGAAATGGGCTTCTTGGGGTACCATGAGGAAAAGATTTTATGGAGGCCCCCATTGGAGGATGCGGTATAGTGGAAAGTTTTATTTCTGTGGAATTAAACTCCTGAGTTTACCAGGTCCTACCTCCCACCTCCCGCCATAGAAAAAGTCCCATTTTGTCTTCATCAGGGCTAAGATCAAAGCCAATGCCCAGAGTCTCTGCTTCATATTTGCATAGTCCAGTCCAGCATCTGGCCAGGATGGCTTATTTTCCCAGCTGCAGTCCATTGCATGTGGGCTTCTAGGGTCACATGGCTATGGAGGAAGCATGGGCGAGTGCAAGGAAGCAGGAGTGAAACAAGAGGAACAAAAGAGAATTCCTTTGGGGATTATGTATTGCCAAATTTTCATGGGCTTGCAGTGGCTCCAGCCCCTCTGGACAATTGTTTTGTTCCCAGGTTAGACTCTACGTCACCTCAACTTTATGGCACATGCGCTCATCTTCCCCTTTGTTGGACCCCTTCTTCCAGTGATCTGCAGGGAGTGTGAAATTGCAACTTCCTGGTGAAGCTGCCCAGACGGCCATGCTTATAATGTCTGGCTTCCCTTCACATCTGTTCTATTATTAATATGAATAACTAGCTAATTATAATGGTAACACTATCAGCCTATGAGTATTTCTACCAGATATATTAATATATATTTAAACCATTCTTAGCCATTTGTCCTATATCATGCTGGAATCACCAATCTCAGAATGGACTGGGCTAACTTACTGAGTCATTTGATTTTCACTAAAGTTTATATCTGGAATAACTGCTGGGATAACTGTTGTACCTTAGCATATGCAAACAATATTTGATTAAGTTTCACATATTAGCTATATACCCACTGGAGGTTATGAAAGCATAAATCAATTTGTATTTATTGAGCAACTGCTATATTATGTGAGAGATGAAATCATATCGTGAAAAATATGTGAGACACAATATTGTAAAACTAATAACTTTAAGTTTACAGAACATTGTAGGGAAGGAAAAATGAATTTTCCCTCTACCTTTTCAGGTTCTTGGCTGAGACCCTTCTGTACTTAAAAGATATATTAACAGAAGAAAAACAAACAGAATTTTAATAACATGTGCACTCCTGTATACATGAGAGAGATCCAGGACAATTGAGTAACTCTTCAAAATAGACCAAGCCTCCACCTTAAATACCATCCCCAGCTAAAGACAAAAGAGAAAAGATATTGAGGGGGGAGGAAAGCCAGTTATGGTGGGTGATCAGGAAAAGCATAGTACATGAAGATAAGGTTGTAATACAGATTTAAATCTTTGCCTTCTCTAGTGATAAGATCTTATTTCTAGATATTGAGTCATCCTCCTCTTCCTAGTGAAGAGAGGGAGCTACCCTGACAAATGAAGATTCCCCTTATGAGTGTCCATGTCTCTTACAAGTTTTCAGAGCTTTTCCTTTGTCTGCTGTTTCTTAACAGTAATCCTTATGCCAAAGAGGCATATTGTGGGGTTGCAAATTCTGATCCCCATCAACACTTTAGAGTTTGCTTATATATCTATGGTCTTATTTGATCTAAATCATGATCCAAATAAATATAAATGGCAATTAAACACACACCTATATTCTGATTATATGTCTAACAGATCTCAGAGAAGGCACTGAATGTGTGGGCTTAAGTGTTTGGGATTCATGCCTATGAGGTAGAATCTGATTTGGCCACGTAGGATTTATTGCTACAGACTGTACTATAGTCTATTAAGCATGCAGTAATATTATGTCTAAAAACAATGTTACATATCTTAATTAAAAATACTTTATTGCTAAAATTGCTAATGATCACCTGAGCTTTCAATAAGTAGCAATCTTTTTTTGCTGGGGGGGGGTCTGTGAGATGTTGATAAAAATGCAATAACTGTGAAGCACAACAAAGGAAAGCACAGTAAAACAGGGTATGCCTGTATTGGCATATGTCCCTTCAAATGCATTAATTGGACCATCTTGACTCTATAAAACACATGAAGTTCCTATATCCATGTAATGGGAAAAAGGTTAATGAGAGGTCAAAAGAGAAATAACAGGTGAGACAATTTGTAATTTACTAAGATAGAAGAATCTCATTACAGAAAACCTTTGATGAAAGCATAACAGGTGCATGCATATGCATGTGGATTCACCAGTGTCTGATGTAGAACGTTATGGGAAAAATCCTGGGGTACAGAGAATGAGAAGGGGAACCAACTTTTAAATAACACTGGTTGAGGTAAAGAAATAACAGCTGCCTATAGACCAATCAAATGAACTGTATTTTCACAGTGTAGATCCATAAAATCAGAAATAAATAGATGCCTAATAAGTTGCTGCTTTGCCTGGAGGGCTGTTATCCTGAATGTGACCGATTTTATCATAACACTTGGGTTAATTTTTATATGTTATATTTTGACTTTTGACTCTAAATAAATATTTTTCTATGGATAACTTCACCCTATGACTTCCACTTTAAGTAATTTCTATTAATATTATATGTTGCCTTGTTGGAGCATTAGGTCAAGGTTTGATGAAGTAATACAATTTCTCTCTCTTTATGCATTTTAAAATTATAGCAGGCTTTTGCTGCCTCAGGGAACATGACTTGACTGAAGGTGATATTATTATGTGATGCTGTGGAGTAGTTTAAAGATAAAAATCAGAAGTGCTCAGTGGATTTATCTTTGTAGTTCCAGCATGCTACAATCATTATTTCTCTTATTTGTATTGACATGCCAACTAATGACATTAATTAGCTTCAAAGATTTTCCTTGCTCTTGAAGTCTGCTGGGGTAGTTCAGCACCATTTCACAGAAATTTTATATAAAAAGTCTGTAAAGTCTATAAAAAAGAGAAAGTTGAGAACCTGTGTTGGGGCCTGGGGCGAGGGGTGGTGGTGCCTGAGAGGCCTAGGGCAGAGAGTATTGAGGCTCATGGAAAAGCAAAGAGGGAAGTTATCATTACTTGGGTTTTGACATCTATGAGAGGGCCACAAGGATGTTGAGTTACCAAAGAATGGATATTTAGGGAAGACACAGGTGGGGTGCGGGGCGGGGGAGAGGGGCAAGAAGGAAAGGAAGAGGTAGAAGGAAGCTGCATATGAGTCAACTGTTTATTACTCTTCGTCCTGGCAATAGGCTGAAATCTTTTTGCCTCAATTTTTGTTTACATTTGGCACGCTAATCAGCAGTGGGCAGATAGAGAGCTTTGGAAACTTATGCAAAATGCTTAAAGTGTTAGTTAATTTGATAGTTATTATAATGCCCAGGAATGGCATTTAAAAATCCACATGTAAGATGACCCATGGCAATTCAAACCTGTGTTGTTCAAGGGGCTTCTGTATTCTTTGGATACTGTTCCCTTTACCCTCTCATGGTTTATTCGTGTGTTTTTTCACTCCCATATTTTCAGCGTTTTCCTCTTCACTGGGTCAAATCACTATATATTTTTCAATTAAAAAAAGACATTTTTTTAGAGTGTTTTAGATTTACAATAAAATTGAGAGCAATGTGCAGACATTTTTCATATACCCTCTGATCCCATACATGTAGTCTACCATTATCAACATCACTTAACAGAGGTATATTTGTTTACCAAAGATGCACCTACACTGATACATCATAATCACTCAAAGTTCATAGGTTACCTTCGGGTTCACTCTTGGTGTTGTACATTATATGAATTTGGATAAAAGTATAATGACATATATCCCATAATTATAATGTCAGACAGAGTATCTTTTTTGTGCTCTGCCTATTCATTTTCTCTCCCCATCCCCAACCATGGGAACCACTGATTTTTTTAAAAAATTGTCTCTATAGTTTGCCTGTTCCAGAATGGCATATAGTTGGAATCATACCATATGTAGTCTCTTCAGATTGGTTTCTTTCACTTAGTAATATGCATTTATGGTTCTTTCATGTTTTCTTATGTGATAGTTCACTTATTTTATTTAACTTTTGTATTTTTTAATTTTTAAGATTTATCTTTATTGTTGAAAGTATTACAGATGTATTACAGATGTTCCCCTTCTCACCTCCCCCCATTGACCTGACAAACAAAATAGATGGAGAGATATGGAAGCATGCAACAGACTGAGGATTCTTTAAGGGAAGGGGGGAGGGAAGAGATCAAAGAATTTATATGCATATTTATTTTTTAAATTTATTATTATTATTATTTTTTAAAAAATATATTTTATTGATTTTTTACAGAGAGGAAGGGAGAGAGATAGAGAGTTAGAAACATCGATGAGAGAGAAACATCGACCAGCTGCCTCCTGCACATCTCCTACTGGGGATATGCCCGCAACCCAGGTATATGCCCTTGACCGGAATCGAACCTGGGACCTTTCAGTCCGCAGGCCGACGCTCTATCCACTGAGCCAAACCGGTTTCGGCTTAATTTATTTTTTAAATCCTCACCTGAAGATATGTTTTTATTGACTTTTAGAGAGAGAGGAAAGGGAAGAGAGAGAGAGAGAGAAAGAGAGAGAGAGAGATCATGTTCCAACCAACTGAGCCACCCAGCCATTTATTTGTAGTACTGAATAATACTCCATTATGTGGCTTTACCACAGTTTATTCATTCAGTACCTACTGAAGGATATCTTGGTTGTTTCCAAATTTTGGCAATTATGAATAAAGTTGCTATAAACATCTATGTGCAGGTTTTGTGTGAACAGAAATTTTTCATTCTTTTGGGTAAATACCAAGGAGCACGATTGCTGCATCATATAGTAAGAGTAAGTTTAGTTTTGTAAGAAATTGTCAAACCGTCTTCCAAAGTGAATATACCATTTGTATTCTCATGACCGAAAGTTCTGTTCCTTTACATTCTCACCAGCATTTGGTGTTGCCAGTGTTGTGGATTCTAGTAGGTGTACTGTGGTATCTCATTGTTGTTTCAGTTTGCATTTTCCTGATGACGGGATGTGGAGCATCTTTGTGTAGGCTTATTTCCCATCTGTATGTCTTCTTTGGTGAGGTGTCTTTGGTCCATTTTAAAATCAGGGTTTTTTTTTTGTTGTTGTTGTTTTGTTTTTTAATTGTTGAGTTTCCACTGCTATTTAAATAGTCAAATGTCATGCATATAAGCATAACCAATGGACACAAGACACTGGGGGGTAGGGGAGGCCACGGGAAGGTCAAGGGGGGAGGAAGGAGACATGTGTAATACTCTTTGTAATACTTTAAGCAGTAGCAGCATCAATAAACATGCACACAACCCAAACCAAAAACCCACAGACCCCTCTCTGAACCCTACAAGCACTCTTACTCTGTCCTTGCTTTCTCTCCGACTTGCCGTCCTTTCATGCCCTCTTCATCCCACTGATGTATGGCTTCTGTCTCCAGCCCCTTCTCTTTCCCAGTCTTAGAAAATGGCAGCAGGAACCACTTAGTTGCCCCCACCTGAAATCTGGGAATTAATCTGATCTCTCCACTTTCATCACCTCTCCACATACAAATGAATCACCCAATTCCATTAATTTGGTCACTGAACCCCTCTCAAGTCAATCCATTCACTTCTTTCCATCCTGATTGTCCCTTCCTAGTTTGGGAAGATACTGCATCTCTCTTTATGTGAAGGTGATGGACTAGATGTTGTGAGCTGCTGCATGATGAGGTCATAAAGGCTAGGGGTGCTGGTAGCTGCACAGGCAAAAGATCCAGTCCCTAGAGACTTCCTTGTTGTTTTAACACTGTCCTTGTGTGGGTTTCCTATTTGAAATGTTTACTTATGCATCTCTGTTGGTTCCCTTCTGTTTCCCTAGCATTTTCCTCGATTTATTAGGGACACCTCTAGGAGTTCTAAGCTCATGGCTGTCATTTAGCACTGTGGTGAGATCCTGGCTCTGACCCTCCCTAGCTGGGACTATGGACTGCCTTGACTTTTATTTCCTTATCTGTAAAATAGGTGGAGACGCACACACTGTGTCTCCACCCTGTGTGCACAATCACTTAGGACGGTGGTCGGCAAACTCATTAGTCAACAGAGCCAAATATCAACAGTAAGATTGAAATTTCTTTTGAGAGCCACATTTTTTAAACTTAAACTATATAGGTAGGTATATTGTTATTAACTTAATTAGGGTACTCCTAAGGCTTAGGAAGAACCACAATCAAGGGGCCAAAGAGTCGCATGTGGCTCGCGAGCCGCAGTTTGCCGACCATGGACCTAGGAGCTTTTAAAACTCCCAGCATCCAGGCTGCACCCAGACAGACCAATGCCATCAGAATCCTGATGCTGAGGTCTCAGGATTGTTTAAAGCTACTCCTAATGATCCCTATGTGCAGACGAGATTGAGAATCAGTGACTTAGTAATTTTAAAGGGTCTTTGCTCTTCTGTCATTTCATGTTTTTATCATGTCCCAATCCCACGTCGAGATTTCTCTTTTAATGTTTTTACTAAGTTGGGAAGAAATAGCTGTGAAGTCCCCCCCCCCTCCCTTTTCCATCTGCTATTTGTTCTTATTTACATATGATGGAATCCAGCCCACTGATTTACAGCTCTGGTTCCCTTACAACTGTTATTGAACTGAAAACATAGCTGAAAACTTATTAAACAGGAAAAAATTGTTTTGAGCTTTGTGCTGACAATTCATTATAGAACCAAGGGAATATCTAAACCTTTTCCCTTCTAGAATTAATTCTAAAAATGGATTTACAACCCCATAATATCAAATGAAAAATTTAATTCTGGTGTTAAACCCAGTATGTATTCTTTCTTGAGTCTCCCATTGAGAAAACTGGAGCATCTCAGAAGGAGAATGAGATTTTGAGAAGTTTACATCCATAACCAGGCAAGGTCTCTGAAGTTAAGTGTTAGCATCTCCCTCCCCCACCCCCTCTGCTGATGCACAATCACACACTGGAAGAAAAGCCAGAGCAAACACATCATGAACATGGGTGTGGTCTCATTGATGAAACATTTTGGGACAGGCATTTCAGAAGAGAGCTTTTCAGTAGCACCCACCCCTTAAACCTACCATTTGAGATTTGAAATAACATAAGACTTTTTTCGAGCTGCAAGGGAGTCGAGAGGAGAGTAGGAAGACAACAGAGAAGAGCCAAACATTGGGTTTAACCACTGGCACTAAATTTGGAACGAACTGGGGTTCTGACATAAGTGTGATTTATATTGGAGATGTATACTTTGGGGTGCTAGTTCTCCCTGCCTGTTTCTTTGTTAATAGCATCTCTTTCAACTGTTCACTCACTTTATTCTGCAATACCTGTCTGAAATATACAGCCCAGGCCTTCGCTTCTCTCTCTCAAACCCTTATTAAAGGGCCTTTGCTTCTCTCTCTCAAACCCTCATTAAAGGTAGCAACTATTGAAATTAGTTGCTACCTTGATAAGGATGGGCTAATAATTGCTCTCATGGAAAGAAATGGTTAATTATCTCTAGCAGTGGGGGGAAAAAGATTTTTTTCTAGGAAAGGCAATGTTGCCAGAGCATAAAGTCAAGCTGAAAGGAGCCTCTTTCCCACCATGTTTAGCATTGAACTTTCTCATGGCCTAGAAAACCTGGTCTGAAGCTTTTTGATTTTTTAATCTGCATCTTCGGGTATTTTTTTTTTTTTTTGGTAGATGGAAGAAATGATTGAGGGTGTTCGCTGGGCCTTTATTGACATGCTGGAGAAGGAAAATGAGTGGATGGATGCAGGAACCAAAAAGAAAGCCAAAGAAAAGGTAAGGATTCCAGTTTATGAAGAAAAAAAAGAAACCAAACCCTGACTTTTGCTTTAATGGATTTTCATGCTCAACATTATGTGGTTGATTTTTATATTGACTGAGCTGTTGACTCCGAATGACCCTAAAGTTGGGTTTCTCTTTTGGGATGAATACATAGATCTCATCACCAGCAGGTAAGAGAAAATAAGATGACTTTTTCTTTTTTGAATTACATTTTTAAACACCTTGTAATTCAGCCTTTCCTTCTTCCCTCCTAATTGCCGTCTATAAGAGACACATGGCTTGCTGCCCAGCGCATTTTTGCCATAAACCATCATTGGCTATGGCAGAATGCAGAGCTGTGGGGAGCCTCGGGGAACAGTTGGCAGAAAAGCCCTCAAGGCACAAAGGAGAAAAATCCATATTGGCCATGTGTCCTTCTGTTCGTGCATGATGTGTGCAAATGTCCTCAGGCAAATCCTTTCCTGTAACCTAGCAGATTTACTTTCTAACCCATTATTTTGCACAAATGATCCGCCTAGCTTGCATGCAAACTGGAGACCAGTGGTAGGCCATTGTGGAGGAATAGAAAAAAAGATTTCCTAATAGAAGTGGACACTTGCTAGGCCTTGTAAAAGTTTCTGGTACTGTGCAACCAGATAAGGGAATAAATGAGGAAAGTATTAGCAGCCATGCTTTTGAAAATAAAGAATGGGACCCACCTTGAATTCTAGTTATTCTGATGGAGCTGGAGCTCAAGTGGGTAGGCAATCCCTGCTACATTCTTAACAGATGCTGCTGTGCATCTGGGAAACTCTGAAATTAGCAGCATCTTTTCTTTAGAGATGTATTTTTGAGACTTTTCTGATGATAGCGATCACCTGGGGTGTCTGGATTCTCTATAGCTTTCTGAGCCCCTCCCCAACAAGATCTGATTTCGTGAATTGAGGGTGAAGTCTGAACATTTGTGATAACCAGTCAGCCTGGTGATTCTTATCACTAGGCCGGCCCAAGGAATACCGCTTAGAGTCATATCGAGTTATGCTGTGCACAAATATTTTTGCCGTCTGGTCAAGAAGCAAAGAGGGAGAGGACTTTTAGAGCCGTGAGACTACTCTGTATGATACTGTAATGGTGAATACATGTCATGATCCATTTGTCCAAACTCATAGAATGTACAACATTCTGTGAATCCTAATGTAACCTATGGACTCTGGGTGATGATGATGTGTCAGTGGAGGTTCATTGATTGTAAGAAATGTACCACTCTGGTGCAGATGTTGTTAATGGGGCAGCTATGCAGGTGTGAGGGCAGAGGGTGTATGGGAAATCTGTGAACTTTCTGTTCAATTTTGCTGTGAACAAAAAAATAAAGTCCATTAAAAAAAGGGCAGCATTCTGGGAATGCTTAGCCTTGTTGAAATGAGAATATGCAGAGGTTTAGCAAGGATATTTCCTAGAGCTTAAATACTCCTGAGATGCATAAACATTGCCATAGATATTTTTATCAATAGACAGAAAAAGGCTGTTCAGTGTTTACAGTGAAGAAAGAATTGGACAGCGGGGGTTGGGGGTGTTGGAGGAAGACAAAGGGCAAGTTTGATTTTTTTCCACTTTCAGAATCTGTCAAAGCTGTCTTAAGTCATGTAAGGCGCAAGCTGATGAAGGCAGGAGCATGCAGGCTGTGAGGAGAAGCTTTCCAGATGGTAGATGCAACTTTCAGCACCAACATACTGTGTTTTTTTTTTAAGGCTTCATTTATTTGTAGGCTAGCTTGTGCTATCTGGAATAGGATTTTTTTTTCTACTGGGTAGATCACAGCTCGGTGCATTGTGGGCTCTTGATCCTCACCTGACCCCTTGTGGACTAAGGGTCATCAGTGTGGAGGATGGGGTAGTGTGGTGAGGGGTGTGTGCTTGTTATGAATGGATGGGTACTAGGTGAATGTTCTGGGTTCTGCAGTCAGTTCTTTGGGAAGTATGGCTGGCGATTGCCCCACAGAGATCTTCTGAGTTGCATAAGGGAGTGGATGCCTTACCTTTAGGCCTTCAAGGCAAGTGACCAATTTTAAGGAGGATTGTTCTCAGTCTTAATATTAGGCATGTTCCTGCTTGCCCCCCTGAGTTGCTCTTCACTCTTCAGTTTTTCTTCTAAAGGTACAGTAAGTCCCCAGTTAAGGTCATCAGTAGGTGCTGCAACTTTAAATGATACGGTATATAATGAAACCAGTTTTACCATAGGTTAATCGATATACACAAGAGTTAAGTTCCTATGGGATCTCATCAATGTTCTAACAAAACGATGTTAGTGAAATAATGTTATCTGAGGACCTGTTGTATTCTTTGAACACTCTAGGTTGTCTTTGAGCTGAGTTCAACCTGCCAGGAGTGCAGATATCAAAGGCAGTTGTTCTACTGGATCTCATCCGGTTCCCCGAGTATATCTGTATTTCAGAGTTCGGAGCAGTTCCTTTAATGAAAGGCAAGAAAGAGGGAATGTGGTCCAAGAATTTCCAACAGTTTTCAAAGGCAGGTCAGACCCTGGACCCCAGGAGATGATTTGTTCCTCCGAATTCAATGAACATGCAGTTCTAGAAATGACCTCTGGGTGGAGCTCGTAGTACTCACAAAGACAACATTTAGACAGCTGAAGGCTTTTATGCAGCTTTTCTGCCCTGGGTTGTTTTTGAAAAATTATTTTTTTCTTGCCCTTTTTCTCTGCTGTCCTCGATTTGATTGCCTTTTAATAGTCAACAAGCAAGGAGAGGCTCAGCCTAATGATTCCTTGAATCTTAGAAGGAAGTCTCTGACAATCTTAGGGCTTTGTCTTTCTGATACTAAGTAGCCCCTGCATTAAGACAGAATTTGCCTACATCGGAAGTGGAGGTGAAAAATTCTCCTGCTCTTCCTGGTATGACTTGGCACTGTTCTGTAGGCATGTGTTGTATGCAGTATATCACCCAAGTGGAAGATTTCTCATCAATAATAGTGCCCACACGGGCCAATGCTGAGTCACTTGGCAACCCATTGGGAAAATGGAAACAAATGTTCCGAATTGCAAGGGGAGAAGATTTTCTTTCCTTTACTGTTCAGCTCTGGACTGCAGCTAATTACAGCGTCTCCTAAGGGGTGTTGACCTCAGCATTCCCTAGTGACTGGCCTCCTGAACTGGGAGGGTCCAGATACCTGCAGTGGTCTGAGGCCTAACACCTTGGTCTCCAAATGGAATTGTGGGGATGTGGCTTTTTCATGCTCTTGGCTAGGGGTGATCACTGTAAAAGGTAAACAAGGATGCCTCTGTTCCTGTAAAGGATAAATTTGTTATCTCTATCTCCCTGCCTTCCCTCTCATCTCTTAAGAGGTCACGAGTGGTTTTGTGCTGTGAAACCCACAGTGTAGGTTTCAGTTGGGAGTTTAATATGGTGAAATAAGCACCAATTTTTATTTAGGATTCTGTGTTCCCTGCCAGCCTGTGCTCTTATTGTAAACAAGCCGCAAAAGGCAGGAGGCCTGCTATTTTTCGGGTTAGCATAGATGTTGAGTGCATGTAAAGTGATACAGATTATTTTCGGGTTGTCTTCTGAAAGGTTTACTTTTTCCAGAATTGAGCAGGAGGATCTCAAGGTCACTACGTAATGATTCTGAGGTGTGGCAGGAAGGGACACAGCACTGCCTTCCACTGTCCTGGCAGTGGGAGCAAGGCTTCTGCTGGAGAGCTCTGTGTCAGATCAGGAGGAGCAGCTTCCTGAACTCCGTTGGTCACCAGTTGGATTTGATTCTGTAGCCAGAAGCTGGACCATTTTAGGAAAATTGTTTGTTTGTACTCTTTGCCCTGGAACCTATGCTTGCCAAGCCACCCCCAGAGAAAAAGACCTGGATGGGACTCCTAGGGGAGTTATATCCTCAGGATGCTGTGAGTGGCTTTAACCTTGGCAGGTGTGAGGGTTACTGCTGCATGGCCCCATTTCCACAGTCACGTGACTCCTGGGCACAGGCTTTTGGTGAGCTGGGAGGAATGTTCCTATAGAGAGGACAAACAAAAGTGTATCTCATATCTTTGGTTTTGTCTCTGTTGGAGAGGAAATAATGTTTCCTTTTACCATTCTAAGCTCTTGACTATAACAAAAGATCTATATTATAAAAAGCCACTGGCCATAACGCTGCAATGACCAAATGACTTGTCACCAGGAGGTACATGGAGCACCCCTCGGTCCCTCCCCCCTGGCCTGCGAGCAGCGGCTCTCGCAGCACGTTGGGGCGCCTCTTGCGATTTTGCGCGCTGGGCTGCTAGTAGGTTAATAAGAGAAAAACAAACAGAAATTGATTAACATGTATATCTCATACATATCTGAGAGAAACTCAGAGAAATGAGTAACTCAAAGAGGTGGCTTAGAACTCGGGCTTGTATATCATCTTCCACAAAGAACAATAAATTTGTAGAGGAAAATGACAAGACAAAGGAAAGTGGTTTTAGACTTCCAAATGTGGCAGTTGTGGGAAGGCAGATATATTGGAAACTAATGGAGGTACAGGTTAGTTAGTGAAATTTGTTACATAGACTCTAGATAGACTGGTATATCTCTGGGCTGTTAGGGTCTAAAGTTGTCTCCATTGATTCACTTTTATCCTTCCTGGTGTAGAGGGGAGGAGGACAACTGTGAAAATTTATGTTTTGCAAATTGGAGGAGAGCAGGGAACTTTTCTTGTACCTGTTGCTTCTGTTACCTTCAGTTCAAAATAAGTTTCATGTTTAAGAGACATATTTTGTGGTGACATTCTGGTTTCCTTCATCTTTAAGCTCTGTCTGACTCTAGATTTTAGATTTCCCCCAAGTATCCTGTCTGTACCAACCGTGTTGGGCCCACAACCCGAGCCCGGTGGTTTTCAAGTGCTTCTAGACCAGCAGCAGTGGCCTCACCTGGGAACTTGTTAGAGATGCAAATTCTTGGGTCTCTCCCTGGGCCTGCTGAACTATGGAAGTGGGATCCTGTGACCTGCATTTTAACAAGCCCTCTGGGTGATTCTGATGCATGCTCAGGTTTGAGGCCCACTGCCCTTGCCATTACCATTGCACGGCACCCTTATCTTGACTTCCAGCTGCCAGCATCTGCACTTTGCCTGAGAGCTTTCTCTTCCTGCTGGAGTCTGCTATGCCACCCACACAAAAGGCCCAATAGTCTGGAGGAATGAGCACACCCAAAGATTGATGGGATTTGTCATGTATGTGCCCCAGCACCCTCCTCCCTCTAGTGTGTGTTCTGCACAGGCTCCCAGAGCTTCTCCAGTGGGGTGAACTCCAGCTGCTCACACTGACAGCTGGCTCAAACAGATACCCTCCCTTTTTCCTTTCACTTCCCCAGACCCCTATCAGTGTTTGGTGTTTCTTCTACTTCCCAAATGAACTGATGAACTGCTTGCACGTGAATCCTTGTCTCAGGGTCTAGTTCTAGGAGCTCCCCAACTAGGACACAACCCTGGGGTATGTGCTCTTTCCATCCTTCCTCGCCTTAAGGTGACAACACACTGGATTCTAGCATCTGGATGCTAGCACCACTTCAGCAAATTCAATTCCACAGACATTTCCGGAACTGACGATGTAGCAGGAGCTGCAGATTCAGAGGTGATCAACTGCAGTCCCTTTTCTGCAGGGCTTTTCACAGTCCCAGGAAGGCACAGCAGGGCGTGGATCCCAGGCAAATGGGGAGAAGTGTTAGTTAATGTGATGGAGACACAAAGCGGTCTTGGGAGTCTAGGGAAGGATGCTTCTGAGCCCAAACATGCTGTGTGGGGGCACCTGACTCGGGGAGTGCCCACTTTGCTGCTTTCCCTTCTTCATCACTACATGTGTCCCTGCAGCCTGCGGGCAGGGCTTCCTCCGGCTCTTTCTTCCTTACTAATCCCAACAACTCTGCTTCCAGCTGTTACTTTCTCTTGGGACCTCCACTCCTGCTTCATTTCACACATTTCTTCTAAATTGTTTTGTAGAAGAAAGGCAAGGAAAGGCTTATCATACTATCTCCTGTCCTAACCTGGTACAGATTCAAGCCTGTTTGCGTAACTGCTCAAGAATGCAGCCACCTTGGTTCCTGCCTCCATTCCAGTGCATACCCAGGGACAGCCAGGGACTGACAAAACCAAGTAAACCATCTTTTAGGATTTCTCCCTTCAGGGTCCCTGGTTCACATGAGTCACCATCTTGAGCTTGTTGGTACTCTCTGGCTCCGTCTCCCTGGCTGTGTAGCTCTCTGACTATCATATGCACATACAAGCCTAGTTAGTGGCCTTGTATCTCCTCTCCCTCACTGTCCTCAACAGGGAGTACCATATAGAATAGCGGTTCTCAACCTGTGGGTCGCGACCCCTTTGGCAGTCGAACGACCCTTTCACAGGGGCCGCCTAAGACCATCCTGCCTATTAGATATTTACATTACAATTCATAACAGTAGCAACATTACAGTTATGAAGAAGCAACGAAAATAATTTTATGGTTGGGGTCACAACATGAGGAACTGTATTTAAAGGGCCAGAAGGTTGAGAACCACTGATATAGAGGTTAAGTGTACAGACTCTGGAGAAAGGCTGCCTAGGTCGAGAGCCAACATCTACCCCATATTAGCTGTATGACCCTTTGAAAATGACTTAACCTTTTGGACCCTCAGTTTTCACGTCTATAAAATGAGGAGATTGGTACCTACCCAAAGATTTGTTATAAGGAGTTAATATACCTTTAATACTTAGAAGAGTGCCCGGAGCATGAGAAAGGCTCTCCAAGTGTGTTCAGTTGCCTCTTCCAAACCACTGTCCTGTGGGAGCAGAGAGGCTTCGGCCACACTGGTTAGTGAGAGGAGGGAGGTGCGAAGTGAGGTTTCGTGTATGTATCCAGGTCACTGTGTTTCCTCTGGGTTATGAAGGAAGTGACATAAGAGCATGGTCTCTGAGGACCCTTTCACTTCTCATGTGCTCTTATGTTCCATGTCACAACACTGCCCTTCCTCTCATGGCATCCCCTCACCCAACCCCTGCAGGGTGGTTAATAGCGAGCCTGTCAAGAGGGCATTGCTTTTCTCTGTGGATTTTGGATTTTCTGTTCTTGAACAAATTTAGCATTATCTTTGTGATTTATAAAGAGTGGGACCAAAGTAGGTTTACAGTTGTGAGTACGCAAAACTTGTATTACTTATTATATTATTTTCCATACAAACAACTGTGAACCTACTTTTGGCCCACCCTATATTTTAAACACAAAAGCAAATATTCGGTATAAGTAGGAGTTTGATGCAGGTATTTATCAAAGGCACTTTATACCTGATACCTTATTGGAGTCAGCTTACTTTAATCGTGTTTCAGTGTTCGATAGCCTCATGCTAATATTGCTTTGGGTGATGCTATAGGTCATTGGTTCTTACACTTGATGTACATCAGCACCATCTGGAGGGCTTGTTAAAACACAGATTGCCAGACCCCCATCCTCAGAGTTTCTAAGTCAGTAGCTCTGAGTTGAGGTTTAGGAATTTGCATTCCTGACAAGTTTTCTGTGATGCCGTTGGTCTGGGGTAATACTTTGAGAAGTGTAGGTGATTACAGGTGAAAACTCCCTCGCGAACAAGGTTGTGTTACTAGACTAGCTAACATTTATTGAGGTACTACTTTGTCTTACTTCTTATAGGAATCCTGTTTCACCATTTCTCACAGGGGTGTGTTCTAAGTGAGTATTGGGACACTCATAACCCATCCAGGCAACCCGCTCCATTATTGATCCATCTGCCAAAAAGCCTTTCTTTTTTGTCAATATTCAAAATTAATTGTATTTTTATATAACGGAAATAAACAATTAGAAGTTAAAATACCATCAAAAAGTATGAAATAGGAATAAATTTGACAAAAGGCTTTGAACCTGAACATCAAAAACAACATATTGCTTAGAGAAATTTTAAAAATTTAAATAAATGGAGTAAAACTTTTAATCCTCTTAGATTCAGAGTCTCAATAATGCCAAAATATTGATTCTCTCCAAAGTTGATCTATAGAGTCAACACAACCACAATAAAATTCCAGCATGTGTTTTTTGTTTATTAAAAAAGATGCTTCTAAAATTTATATGGAAATGCAAACAACCTAGAAAAGCAACAATAACTCCGAAAAAGAAAAAAAAAGCAAAGTTGGTATACTACAAAGCTAGAGCAATCAAGAGAGTGGAGTATTTGTATAAAGAAATAGACTCACGCCCTAACCGGTTTGGCTCGGTGGATAGAGCGTCGGCCTGCGGACTCAAAAGTCCCAGGTTCGATTCCGGTCAAGGGCATGTACCTTGGTTGCAGGCACATCCCCAGTAGGGAGTGTGCTGATTGAAGTTTCTCTCTCATCGATGTTTCTAATTCTCTATCCCTCTCCCTTCCTCTCTGTAAAAAAAAAACAACAATAAAAATATCTATATCTATATCTATATATATATCTATATCTATACCTATCTATATCATCTATATCTATCTATATCATCTATATCTATATAGAAATAGACTCACTTATATCTGGCCAACTGATCTGTAACAAAGGTGCCAAAGCAATTCAATGTGGAATTTTCAATTCTCTCTCTCTCTCTTTTTTTTTAAAGGCTTTATTAAGATATAATTTACATAATGTAAAACTACTCATGCATGTTGTTTTCTTTTTTAATGGACTCATTCAATTTATAGATTTCTTATATGTCTATGAAATATTTAGAACAACCTGAAGGGAGGCCCAATCATTGTAATTGCATACATAGATAGCATGTTGCTTTCTTGAAGTAAATCATTACTGAAAATTACTCAACTTTAGTCTATGAGTTTAGGTAGAGGGGTTAACATTGGTAAGGTTAGTTAACTCTGGATTACTGATAACCTGGACAGTGATACTTCATTAAGGTGGCATTCCTAAAAATGTGTTTCTCAGATCCTGAATTTCTCATATTATTAATAGTTGTTATACCGCCAAAGGATTTATGGTCAAAGAAGTTTGGGAAATATTATTTAAAACAAAGGTAACTTGTGTTCTTTCTTTTTAACTGCTCAGAGCCCTAATATTCTAATGTGTAATAAGTTAAAGAAGAGTATATACTCCTTTTTTTCTTTTATATTAGTTTCAGGTGTACAGCATAGTGGTTAGACAGTGATATAATTTATGAAGTGATACCCCTGATAAGTCTAGTACCCATGTCATTGAGTATGTTTTCTGTACCAAAAGCCCTTCTTTTTTTTTTTTTTTTTTTTTTTTAAATATATTTTATTGATTTTTTACAGAGAGGAAGGGAGAGAGATAGAGAGTTAGAAACATCGATGAGAGAGAAACATCGATCAGCTGCCTCCTGCACATCTCCCACTGGGGATGTGCCCGCAACCCAGGTACATGCCCTTGACCGGAATCGAACCCGGGACCCTTGAGTCCGCAGGCCGACGCTCTATCCACTGAGCCAAACCGGTTTTGGCCAAAAGCCCTTCTTGATATAGATCCAGATGCTCCTTCTTGGTCACTTCCACTCTTTCATTCCATGTCTGTCCCCAGGAACCATGCAGAATATGTCTTCCACATAAAAGCCTTTCTAATATTTTAAGATGTTTAAATGTCTTTCTATTTCAGATGAACCATCTCTAAGTGTTCTTCATTAAATTAACAAACATTATATGCCAGACTGGATGTTCTAAATGCATTATACTAGTAAATATTAACAACTTCAAAGCCATAATATCCATCTGAGGTAGATAAAATCATTCTGTTTTACAAATGAGGAAACTGAAGCCCAGAGTGGGCAAGCAACCTTGCCCAAGGTCACACAGTTAGTAGGTGGAAGAGCTGGGATCCCATCTCTGGCAACTTGGTCTTGGCTTTTATCTGCACTGCCAGTGGGTCTCAAAGTGTGAGTGTGGCCCCAGACCAGCAGTGTCGATATCACCCAGGAACTAGTTAGAAATGCAGATTCTTGGCCCTAACCCAGATCTATAGAATCAGAAACTCTGAGAGGGGCTCTAGGAATCTGCATTTAAAAAATAGCACTTATCAAATTGAGGACTTTTTTGAAGGATTTAACCTTTATTTATTTATTTATTTATTTTTGGTTAATCCTACCTGAGGATATTTTCCCATTGATTTTTAGAGAGAGTGGAAGGGAAGGGGAGAAACACAGAGAGAGAAACATCTGTGTGAGAGAGGCACATTGATTGGTTGCCTCCTGCACGTGCCCTGACCAGAGCTGGGGATAGAGCTCGCAACCAAGGTACATGCCCTTGACCAGAATTGAACCCAGGACCCTCCAGTCCTCAGGCCGATGCTTTATCCACTGAGCCACATAGGATAGGGCGAATCTGCATTTTAATAAGCCTTCCTGGTGATTCTGATGCAGCCCAAGTGTGGGAACCACTGCTCTGTGCTGTGCTTCTGATGCCTCATCCTGTTGGCTGCTCTCCAGGTTTCAACATCTTTTTTTTAAAGCTTAAGTTTAAAGCTGAACACAATATTCTAGATATAGTCCAACTCACACAGCACATGGGAGTATTATTGCTGCCTTTGTTTTGCATACAAATTATGTTAAGAAATCCGAAGTTTATATTATGGCTATCTTTTCCCCTCAGCCATGTCACTGTTGTTTTATAATGAATTTACAGTCAGTTAATTTCTAGGTCTTTTTTTTTTTTTTTTTAAATCCCAGGAACCATTGTTAGGTGCTGTCACTTTAAGTCCTAAACTTGGCATTTAAAAAAAACCCTCATCCAAGAACTTTATATATATTTTTATTAAAGTCAGTTTAATTTTTGTTCATGGCTCTGGTTTTTAAAAGTCTATATTTCTGAATTTTCTCTGTGTTTGTTTTTGTTATAATGGTCTGTGCTCCTTAAAGAAAATCTGGAAAGTAAAATACAAAAGGAGAAAGAAAACAAATGTTGCTAGTTCTGTCATCCAAACATAAGCACTGCTAATATTTTGATGCACAACTTTGTTTTTTTCCTCTGCACATAGGTTTGAATAATGCTGAGTGTATGAATTTGTTTCCTTTTTTCTCCGTTCTCTTAACATTTATATTATAAGCATTTCTCCTGTTACTACATAGTCTTTATAAAAGAATTTTCACTGCTATTGCATATTCTTTTAGTGGTTGTGTAGGAGATTACTTAAACAGTTCTCCACAGTTGGGTATTTAGGATGTATTATTGATGTACTATGATAAATATTTTGTATATAAATGTTTCCCCCAAATTCAGGACTAATTCCTTAGAATGGCTTTTCAAAAGACTGTTATAAACCTTATCTCTCATTCAGTATATTAACTACTGTCTTCACCTCTGTCTTATTCATAATTTGATAAATCTGCTTTTTTTATATGATTGTGTACCTGGGTTATTGATGAGCAAGCTCAAAACATGGAACCAGAACTAGCCTATTTGCTCATCCTTTGGAGACTCCTTTTGTTAGGTATTAATTAATTCACTAACCAATGGATTTTTAGTCCATGGAACTGCCATCCGATTTCTCCATTTTGTCTGCAAGAAGTATGAGATAATTCCAATGCCTTGCTATAACCCAGTTACACTGTATTGTAGGGCATTACACCATTTATCAATCTATTTGTCTATTTAAAAAGTGGCAACCTGATGGGCTCCCACTCTTTCTAAGGCCCTGTCTTATCCTCAGTACAGATCACATCATTCCATGAGGCACAGCCAGCTTTTCAGACTCCCAAACCAGAAATCTCAGTCTTCCCTCCCAGCCAGCTGGAAGAACCCGAATCCCGTTGAGTCTTACTTCCAAACAACTTTTCAAATCTTTACCATTTTTGTTTCATAGTTCTTTCCTCCCTTAGCTTCTTATCCCTTTAAACTTTTGAGTTGCAACTGGCATTTTCAAAATTCTATCATTCTTTCTGCACAACATTAACCATTTTAAAGTGTACAATTTACTACATTCACAATTTTGTGCAACCACCACCTCTATCTACTTCCAGAAAAAATGTCATCACCCCAAAAGTTTCCAAAAGGAAATTTCAGACTCATTAAGCAGTCACTTCTCATTCTTTCCTTTTCCCAGCCTCAGGCAACCAGCAATTTGCGTTCTATGAATTCACCTATTCTGGACATTTCATATAAATAGAATCATATAGTATGTAACCTCTTGTGCCTGGCTTATTTCACCTAGCTTCACCTTTTCTAGGTTCAACCATGTTGTAACATATCCTCTCATTCTTTTTTTATCTAATTTCCCATTTAAGTCTTGGAAAGAGAATAACAAACCCTTTTTACCATTTCTGATAGTGAGATATTTCCTGTCTTTTCTGCGATTTTGAAATATCGTAGTGTTTATTCATAATTGAAAAACTACCCTCAAAATATAGGGGAAGAACTGTGGCCGGTGGGTTAGTCTAATATGCTTAGAACCTAACATGGCATGGCACTCTTTTCTTTGGCCACCGAGCAGCCCTTATTAAGAATCATGGCTCCACCAAACCCTTAGGCAAGGAACACATTTTTTTTGGGGGGGGGGAGGGGGGGGGGCGGCTCAGTTTCCTCACCCATGAAATGAGAAGTAGACTACTGTTTTCACAGCGTGTTTGGGAATATTAAACAACTAATGTACAGTGATTAGCAAAGAGCAAATGCTCAGTATTAGTAAGATGACATATTCATTTCCCCCCCAAGTTTTCTCTTCTTTCCCTCTCACAAATAATGTAGTGCCCTATTGCGATCTCTTATAATTGGGAAAGAAAAGGCAATTGCATTTTTTTTTCTTTGAGGTAGAGGTATAAAATGGATTTTTATTAATTTTTACTTTGTTTGATATTTTTGGAAAGTTTATTGTGGAAATTTAAAAATGTGCATGAAAGTGTATATAACAAACCCCAAGGTCCTCATCACCCAGCTCTCTAGTGAGAGATGTTTGCCATCCTGATTTCATCTACTCCCCACCCCACCTGTTTTTATGCTTGAGAATTCTAAAGCTAATCCCAGACATCATTTTACTGTAAACATTTCATTATCTATTTTCAACAGATAAAGATTTTTCAAAAACTAACCACAATACCGTTAACAAACCTAACAATATCAACAATACCGAGATAATTGGCATCCTGTCTGTGTGCAATTTTCTGTAATTATCTAAAAAAATGTTTGTTTCTTTTTTATAAATGGTTGGTTGGTTCAAATCGGTATGCAAGCAGGATATACATAATGTAGTTAATAGGTACATCTTTTAAGACTTTAAAAATTTTAAGAGCCATCCTCTTCTCTTTTACCCATGAAATTTCTTTGTTGAAGAAATTGTCATTTGGTTGGTAGAATTTTCAACAAACTTGATATGGCTGATTATATCCTAATGTCATCTTTTAATGTGTTCTTCTGTTCTTTTTTTTTTTAAAATTTTTTTATTGCTTAAAGTATTACAAAGGGTATTACATATGTGTCCATTTTATCCCCCCACCCTAGACAGTCCCCCAGCCTCCCCTATCCCCCAGTGTCTTATGTCCATTGGTTATGCTTATACGCATGCATACAAGTCCTTTAGTTGATCTCTTACCCCCCTACCTCCTGCCCCCCAACCCTCCCCGGCCTTCCCACTGCAGTTTGACAATCTGTTTGAGGCAGCTCTGCCTCTGAATCTATTATTGTTCAAAAGTTTATAATGGTCTCTATTATCCATGAATGAGTGAGATCATGTGGTATTTTTCCTTCATTGACTGGCTTATTTCACTTAGCATAATGCTCTCCAGTTCCATCCATGACGTTGCAAATGGTAAGAGTTCCTTCCTTTTTAGAGCAGCATAGTATTCCATCGTGTAGATGTACCACAGTTTTCTAATCCATTCATCTACTGATGGGCACTTAGGCTGTTTCCAAATCTTAGCTATGGTGAATTGTGCTGCTATGAACATAGGGGTGCATATATCTTTTCTGATTGGTGTTTCTGGTTTCTTGGGATATATTCCTAGAAGTGGGATCACAGGGTCAAATGGGAGTTCCATTTTCAGTTTTTTAAGGAAACTCCATACTGTCTTCCATAGTGGCTGCACCAGTCTGCATTCCCACCAGCAGTGCACAAGTGTTCCTTTTTCTCCACATCCTCTCCAGCACTTGTCGTTTGCTGATTTGTTGATGATAGCCAGTCTGACAGGTGTGAGATGGTACCTCATTGTTGTTTTGATTTGCATCTCTCGGATGATTAGTGACTTTGAGCATGTTTTCATATGTCTCTTGGCTTTCTGAATGTCCTCTTTTGAAAGGTGTCTATTTAGGTCCTTTGCCCATTTTTTGATTGGATTGTGTATCTTCCTTTTGTTAAGTTGTATGAGTTCCCTATAGATTTTGGAGATTAGGCCCTTATCAGATATGACATTGGCAAATATGTTTTCCCACACAGTGGGTTTTCTCGTTGTTTTGTTGATGGTTTCTTTTGCTGTGCAGAAGCTTTTTATTTTGATGTAGTCCCATTTGTTCATTTTCTCTTTAGTTTCAAGTGCCCTAGGAGCTGTATCAGTGAAGAAATTGCTTCGGCATATGTCTGAGATTTTGTTGCCTTTGGATTCTTCTAGAATTTTTATGGTTTCCTGTCGTACATTTAAGTCCTTTATCCATTTTGAGTTTATTTTTGTGTATGGTGTAAGTTGGTGGTCTAGTTTCATATTCTTGCATATATCTGTCCAATTTTCCCAACACCATTTATTGAAGAGACTATCTTGGCTCCATTGTATGTTCTTGCCTCCTTTGTCAAATATTAATTGAGCATATTGGTTCGGGCCGATTTCTGGGCTCTCTATTCTATTCCATTGATCTATATGCCTATTCTTGTGCCAGTACCAGGCAGTTTTGAGAACAGTGGCTTTGTAATACAACTTGATATCTGGTATTGAGATCCCACCTACTTTGTTCTTTTTCAGGATTGCTGCAGCTATTCGGGGTCTTTTTTTATTCCAGATGAATTTTTGGAGAGTTCGTTCTAGATCTCTGAAGTATGCCGTTGGTATTTTAATGGGAAGTGCATTTGTTCTTCTGTTCTTTACATTTCTTGTAAATTGTAGTTGAATCTAGAGGTTTGAATTGATTCAGGTTCAGTTTTCTTTTGCCAAGAAGGCTTAATAAGTAGTGCTGTGTGCTTCCTATTACAGCCCACCAAAAGGCACACGATGCCAGGCTCTCCCACTTCCACTGAAACGGTCGAGCAGTGGATTTCAGGTGTTGTCAGCCTGATCGTTCCATTTTAACTTCCCCGTCAACCTTTCACCTAAGGTGGCGGTCCTCCTTCTTGACTGTGCCTTACAATCACCTGGGGAGCTTAAAAAATCCTAATGCTCAGCCCAAACCCCAGACCAATGACATCAGATTCTCTGGGGACCACGCATCAGCATTTTTAAAAGTTTCTCAGGAGATACAAGTGTGCAATCACGTTTGAAAACCATTGTCTTAATTTTGGAAGTCATTGATAATATCGAATAGATGTACAAGTTCATTAGGGGTTACAACTGGTAATTTTCAAAATTCTATCATTCTTTCTGCATTTATTAGCTGGATTTTTTTTTAAATAAAAAGGATTTTCACCCTGGCCAGTGTGGCTCAGTTGGTTGGGTGTTGTCCTGTGCACCAAAGGTTGCTGCTTCGATCCCTGGTTGGGGTATGCAGGAGGCAGCCCATTGATGTTTCGCTCTCACATCGATGTTTCTTTCTCTCTCACTCCCACTTCCTTCCTTTCTCATTCCCTCTCCCTTCCCCTCTCTCTAAAAATAAATAAAAATATTTTTTAAAAAAGGACTTTCTCTCATCAACCACTTGATTATGCTGAATATAGTTTATCCTATCTAATAATAGACAGACATGGTAATTGACCATACCTCCAACACACTTCCCATTGGCTAATCAGGGCCATATGCAAATTAACTGCTAACCAAGATGGCGGCCGGCAGCCAGGCAGCTGAAGCGAACAGGAGGCTTGCTTGCTCCAGTGATGAAGGAAGCCAAGGTTCCCCACCTGCCGCTGCCAGCCTCTGAGCTGCACTCTGAGAAACAATGTTGTAATTATAGAAGCTAAACAAACCCCAGAAATCTGCTTTCAGCCCGCTGGGCCTCAGAGCTGGAACTGCAACAGTGTTTCAATTATAGAAGCTAAACAGACCCAGATACCTGCTTTCAGCAGCCGAGGTCTCAGAGCTGGAGCCGAGCCTCAGAGCTAAAGTCAGCTCTCAGCTCCAGTGACAGCCATAGAAGGTAAATAAATCCCAGAATAAAAAAAGAAAAAAAGAAAAAAAGGAGAGGTTGGGAGCTTCAGTCACCCGCCAGCCTGAAAACAGCCCTCAGCCCCTCACCCAGACTGGCCAGGCACCCAAGCGGGACCCCCACCCTGATCCGGGACACCCTTCAGGGCAAACCAGCCGGCCCCCACCCGTGCACCAGGCCTCTATCCTATATAGTAAAAGATGCAAACTGACCCTAACAGCAGAAGGACTGGGAATGACTGGTCACTATGACACACACTGACCACCAGGAGGCAGATGCTCAATGCAGGAGCTGCCCTTTGGTGGTCAGGGCACTCACATAGGAGGAGCTCTGCTCAGCCACAAGCCAGGCTGATGGCTGCCAGTACAGTGGTGGTGGTGGGAGCCTCTCCTGCCTCCTCAGCAGCGCTAAGGATGTCCGACGGCAGTTTAGGCCTGCTCCCCGCTGGCAAGTGGACATCCCCCAAGGGCTGCCGGGCTGCCAGAGGGATGTCTGATTGCCATCTTAGGCCCAATCCCCCAGGGAGCAGGCCTAAGCCAACAGGTGGTCATCCCCTGAGGGGTCCCAGATTACGAGAGGGCACAGGCCGGGCTGAGGGACCCCCTCCCCTGAGTGCACAAATTTTTGTGCACCGGGCCTCTAGTAATGATATAAAAAGGCAGCATAAATGTCTGTCTGTATTTATTAATTTTCACGAGTTGGTGGCTTAGTAACTCCAAAGATGCCAAGGCAGGATTTTTTTTTAAAGAATTAGGTAAACCCAGGGGATTTTATGTATTTGATTTGTTTGAATCCATTACAATAATTATTATTTTATAGCTCAAATTGTCTCATATTGGCCAGCTTGAGTCTCATCCTTTAGGGGATTTTGACTCCACTGCAGTTGTTTTTGACAGTGTCTTTGTTTTCTGGCATGACAAGGTATCTTCTGTAGTGTTTGACTTCTATTTAATCACAAACTGTTTTGAACAATTTATAATCAGGGGCTTAATTAGCTCTTTCACCAATGAGCAGTATATTGATTTTTTATTGTCATGGGGGAGGAAAGAGGCTCCTTACCAACTTGAAATACAGAGTTTCAATAAAAAGCAAATTTGCAGAAATATGGGTGAGAAGTTGATGTTAATTATCATTTGTAAGGGGCATGTCAGTGGACGTACATGTAATATATACTCTATGGGTTTTGAAAATTTCTGTAGTGTTCATTCTCAATGTTGATCATCAAGAATATAAATAAGAGTCAATTAGTGTATGACTATGCCTTACATTAAAAAATAGTGCTAGTGTCAAGGAATAGAACTAATTTGCACAATGTGGAACAATGGAACTGTATTAAAAGATGAAACTTGGAGTAGTAAATATTTAAACTTTTTATAATATTGGCAAGTAGTAATAGTGTAAATGTGGTACTGTAAAAATGTTTAGTTTTTAAGTGTGTATTAGGGATTATTTTGGGTTAAGGGACTGGTTGGTTGTAGGACTTTGAAAGCAATTGGGAAGTGCCATGATAGCCTCAGAGTAAAATTCCGAAGGCCCAAAGCCAACAGATGCTTTTTAAAAGTTGTGGAGAATTGTTATTACTTTTATTCTTGCCATGAGTGGGGGAGGTTTAAAGCCTGTCTTTATTATTTGTCTTTGGTCCAAATCCAAATTGAGTATGTTAGGAATTCACTTAAAAATACATGTTTAGCCCTAACCGGTTTGGCTCAGTGGATAGAGCCTCGGCCTGCATACTCAAGGGTCGCAGGTTCAATTCTGGTCAAGGGCATGTATCTTGGTTGCTGGTACATCCCCAGTAGAGGGTGTGCAGGAGGCAGCTGATCGATGTTTCTCTCTCATCAATGTTTCTAACTCTCTATCCCTCTCCCTTTCTCTCTGTAAAAAATCAATAAAATATATTTTAATAAAATACATGTTTAGTTGGTTTTGGAGAATCAATTTTGATATATTGATTTTTTAAGTTCATAAGGAAAGAGTCCATTAGGAATGTTTACATTCCCTGTGTATATTTTGGGATGCTTCTCCCCTTCAGCCCAAGATGAAACTAATAGCCATGACGTGTTTGCTTATCTGCTATCTCTGGGGTCCGTCGGTTGCTGTCAGTGGCTCCCGTCTTATCTGGCTGCTGGTCCTGCTCAGTCAGTTGTATGGGAATGTCAGTTCCATTAATAACCCGAGGGCCAGACAGGCAGATAGTGGAAAATAGGTGAAGAGAGAGAAATTGTATTTAACCCGGTCTTCTGAGTTGTCATTTTCTAGACCTTGTATAGCTGGGGAAAGGCAGAGGGTGTGACAGCAAATCCACTTCTGACAGAATCTCATTTATGAACCAGAGAAACAGCCTGATATCAACAGTAGGATGAGTGAAAGAAATTGTAAAAGAAGGTAAAGATTTGGGGTTGGAAGCAGGGCTAGGAAGAAATGACACGACCAAAGTATGCTGATAGAAGGAGGCACTGCCAATTTTACAAAATCAATCTCAGTGTGATTTTAAGTATTATTCTTGGTGTTTCAAATAAATAAAATTTCTTTTTTTAAAAAAAGGAATTTATTGAAGGATTAATTCCTTATAGTAGATTTTGGAGTTTTGTGCTGTTTTTGTTCTGGATCATTTGCCAGAGAGATGAGAGCAAGTTTTAATTTTTTTCATGTCGGTAGAATGACTCACTTACTGCAGTGGTTCTGTGCTTGAGTTCCCTATCGCTGTGTCACAGATCACTCCAAAACTTGCTTAAAGCAACATGCATTTTATTATTTCTCAGGATTCTGTGAGTTGGCTGGGGTTCAACTAGATGGCTCTTCTACTGGTCTTACCTGGAGTCTCGCATGCAGTTGCATTCAGATGGCGGCCATGGCTGAATGTCTTAGTAGCTTCTTCAGTCATGTGTCTGGTACTTCAGTGTTCGGGCTTCTTTCTCCAGCAGGGTAGCATGATCCTCTTCCAGGGACCTATGGGTTCCAAGAAGGAGGAAGCAAAGTTGTTAGTCTTCCTAAGAACTGGGCTCAGAAGTCCCATAATGCTCTATGTGCTATATTCTCTTAGTAAGACCCAAAGACAAGGCGAGCCTGTATTCAAGGGCAGGAGAATGACTCCGTCTCTCTATGTGAGGACCAACATGAATACACAGTGAGGGTAGGCATTATCGGCAGCCATCTTTGGAGAGTACTTAACAATAATTTCTGTTCTTTGCCTCTCTCATTTGTGTTCAGTTTTGTATTGTGTGCATTAGATGATTTTGAAGTATTTTTAACCCATCTTTAACACCTGACCACTGGGCACCTTTAACTTTTTTCTCTTTTCCTATTCCACTGGTTAGGTTGTTTCTTATTATTGACTGATTTTTTCCCCCTTAGCTCAAGACCAGTATATACATTAACTCACAGAATTATTTGAGTAAACCTAGTTATTATTGAACTAAGATGGGGAAAGGTCTCAGCCTCAGGCCGTAAGACCTGCCTGCATAGGTGTAAGAAATTCCTATTGGGCTTTAGAGCCCAGAACTGGACTAAGCCACAACGAACCCAAACCCATCTTAGCAGACAAATCATTTTTTTTTCAGTTTT
This sequence comes from Myotis nattereri, assembly GCF_964212035.1. Classification (NCBI taxonomy): domain Eukaryota; kingdom Metazoa; phylum Chordata; class Mammalia; order Chiroptera; family Vespertilionidae; genus Myotis; species Myotis nattereri. The sequence goes on from NC_138078.1 coordinate 13,630,805, forward strand.
ACGTTTGAGTTCCTTACTAAATAAACTTAACTTTCAGTACAGACACCCCCTACACTGATTTCCCTGTATGGACTTCATAACCAAAGACTCCTGGCATTGGAAGGACCATGCTTCACTTTGTGTCCTTGCTGAGCTAAGGTAAAGGGGGCAGATAGGCTACTTTGATATAGTCTGGTGTTCCCAGCACTGACACTCACTATGCAGGCTAACAAGGGCTTCCTGGTGGGGGTTTGTAAGGATTAAACGAATGAGCCAAATGGGACTGTCCCAGAGCAGGATAAAGTTGAGGAAAAGGCTGAGGTTGCGTCCTTTAGGGCTGCAGTAAGAGCGCCTTTGCTTAATACTGATGTTAAGTTATGAAACAAATCTGCAAGTCTATGAAATAAATTCGGCTGGTTGTTCTAGGCTTTTGGAAATGAAAGTTAAGGTTTGGCAAAGTGGTTTGTATAAATATGTAGTAAATTGTCTTCCAACGAGGTCCTATAAATTCTAAGTAATTTCTAATTTCCATTAAAAGTTATTCACAAAAAGGAGCTCATTTGAGCAGTTTTGAAATGAGAAAATGAGAGCATAGAAGAGGAGAGAATCTCTTCCCCTTCTTTTTGTTTTTAAAATATATTTGTATTGATTTCAGAGAGGAAGGAGAGGGAGAGAGAGAGATAGAAACATCAATGATGAGAGAGAATCATCAATCAGCTGCCTCCTGCAGGCCCCATTGGGGATCGGGCCCACATTGGGGATTGGGCCCACAACCTGGCATGTGCCCTTGACTGGAATTGAACCTGGGACCTTTTAGTCTGAAGGCTGACGGTCTGTCCATTGAGCCAAACCAGCTAGGGCTCTTCCCCTTTTTCTCTCTCCTCACTTCCCAGACCCTCCCTAATAACCATTGGTAACTTATTTGAGTGTTCCTTCTCAACATCTAATGGGAATGAGAGCTGTGTGGGGTGCCACGTGATCTTTGAGGAGGAGCTGGAAGCTCTGCAAACTTTCATTCTGGACGCCCCTCAGACTAGTCCATTAGTAGTTAAAAAACAACTCCTCAAAGGTGATTCCAAAAAGCAGCCATGCCCCCCCCCCCGCCCAGTTTAATTGAGAAGTAATTGACATATAGCACTATATAAGTTTCTGGTATACAGTATAATGGTTTGACTTATGTATATTATGAAATGATTACCACAATCAGTTTAGTTAGTACCATCATCTCATAGAGATTTTTAAAAAAGTAAAACAGTGTTTTCCTTGTGATGAGAAGTCTTAGGATTTACTTTCTTAACTTTCATATATGTCATACAGCAGTGTTAACTATAGTCATCATGTTGTACATTACATCCCTAGTTCTTATTTATCTTATAACTGGAAGTTTGTACCTTATGGCCACTTTCCTCCAATTCCCTCTCTCCCCACCCCCTATCTCTGTAAACCACAAATATGACAACTTTTTCTATGAATTTGGGTTTTGAAAACAATTTAGATTTTTCATATTAGTGAGATCACACTGTATTTTTCTTTGTCTGACTTATCTCCCTTAGCATAATGCCCACAAGGTCCATCCATATTTTGCTAATGGTAGGATTTCCTCCTTTTTATGGCCGAATAATATTCTTATGTGTATGTTAATCACAACTTCTTTATCTATTCCTCCAGTGATGGACACTTAGGTTTTTTCCATGTCTTGGCTATTGTAAATACTGAAGCAATCAAGTTTGAGAAGCAGAGCCCTATTAGAGCAGTGCTGCTCAAATTGAGTGTACATACCCATCCCCCAGGGACCTTGTTAAAATGCAGATTTTTTAGTAAGTTTGGAGTGGAGCCTGGGATTCTGCATTTCTGACAAGCTCCCAGGAAAGGTTGATGCCCCTGGACCATATTTTGAGAAGTGATAGTATACAGCAGGAGTTGGCAAACTGTTCATGTAAAGGACCAGATGGTAAATATTTTGGGCTTTATGGACAATGTGGTCTCTGTTGCAGCTGTTCAGAGGTACTAGCATAGCACGAATGCAGCCATAGATGACATGTGAACAAACAGGTGTGGTGTGTGTCAATAAAACTTTATTTACAAAACCTGGCAGCAGCTGGAATTTGGACTGCAAGCCATGGCTTGCCGACCTCATCTAGAACTTTCTTAGTCTCAAGTTTTTGACTAACATCTTGCTGCTTTCCTCTCTTGTGGGGCTGAATCTTGAATAAGAATGAAGTGGTTTTGTAAGAGTTTATTCAGTGGCTTTGTTGAATGATGAATAATTGATGATGACATTTAAGCTGCTGTTTACAAACAGTCCACGTTGTCCCTTGGCTGTGTCTCATTGCTTTGCCTTGCATATAGGTGGCCTTTCCGATTTCCTTCTTTAGACTGCCTTTTCAAAGATAGATCAAAACAGAGCTAAGATTTGTTCCAAAACATGGCCCATGGGCATCCCAGAATAAATAATCAGGTCTGAACTGTGGAGGCAGAGGGTGGCTTTGGGTTGCAGCTTCTTTATCTGTCTTCTTCCATTCACGTCTGGAGGTTAGTCTGTAGGGATGGAGGCTGGTACTGTGACTATCTGAGAGGTAGAGAGCAGCGAGGCACCTAGACCCATGAGATTCACATTGACGTATGCCATACCCAGAGGTGTGGCTATTACAGCAGCAGAAAGTTACATGTTGCTGGTAATATATTTTTACAAGCAGATAATGCAGGACCAAATTGTCAATTTTGGGGGACCCAAATTTAGAACCAAGGACTCTTTAGTCCAAAGATCCATGTTCCATCTCATGGGCTTCTGGAGTAAGGTTCAAAGATTCCTGGTCTGCTGCTTATGGTACGTTATGGCACTTGTAACTCCAAAGCCAGCCACAGTTAAGCTTCAGGAAAGTTTGGAGTTGTATTGGTTCAAAATGGAAACTGGCTCTCATTTGTCTTTATGACAGTGTTAAGATCCCTTAGGGAGAGATGTTATTCCTCTTTTGAAATGGGAGGGTGAAAGCCAAAAATCCTTGAGCCAGGGATGCTCAGGCTGGATGGACTTCATTTCACAGGGTGTTTTTGCCAGTGGATCTCTTCCATGAGGTTGACAACCTTCTCTCCCTGGGGCCCAGTTCCCTGGGACCTTTCTCTTAGTTGTGAAATCTCATTTAGCTCATTACCTTGACTGGTCTGAAAAATAGATACTCTGATATTTCCCGAATAGAAAGACTTTCTTACCTTTCCTTTTCTGTTTGGACCTCCTCTCTTGGCCAAGTCTTAGGGCAGGATGGAGAATTTCTTAAAAGTATACATAAACTCAATCTGCAAGTGTGTTGTCATTCTTACAGCTGAAAATATTATATGCCTTAGGATGTTGAATATGGTTACTGATGCAGAGGTGGTCTATATGTTATAAATTTTTAGTTCATGTGGATTTATAAAAATTAGTAATATTTGTATAATATTATTTTTTAACCTGCAAAATACAGGGCATTTTGGGAAAACATGGGCTTTTTGAAGTTAGATTAAAGCTAAATTAAGCTGGGTTCAGAAGCTGGCTTTAGCCCTTATTAGCCTATAGGATTTGGGGAGAGTTATTTCTCCTTTCTGAGTCTAAGCACCTCAGCTAGGAAATAGACATGATCTGTACCCCCTTGCGGAGTTGAAGTAAACTTTAGATGTGATGAGGAAATACTTAGTCCAGCACCTAGTCCCTAGTAGTGGTTCAGTAAAGAGCATTGTTTTTGTTAATAAAAATGTTGTTTGTAGTGTTACTATTTCCATTTAGCTCTGCTCTTTGAAGATGACCTTTTCATAAGGAACTTCCTTCTCCTTCCCATTCCAGACCATCCTGTCCTATCCCATCCTCTGCATTCTTCTAGTAGGCTTTTCAAAATTTTATTTTGCGCCTTGTTCTCCTTATGTGATCAACTGTGAACTTCTTGAGGACAGGGATGCAGTTTATTAAACTGTGTATCTCAACTCCTTCTACACATAACACGACGACTTTCACAGATGTACTGTTGAGTGAAAGAAGCCAAACACCAAAGAGAACACATTTTTAAGCTCAAGAACAGGCAAACCTAATCTATGGAGATAGAAGTCAGAATAGTGGTTATCAGAAGGGTTATTGACTGGCAGGGCGCCCAGGGCATCCTTCTGGGTACTATAAATGTTTTAAATCTTGTCTCAGAGCTACAAATACAGCCGTGTGTGTGCGTTTAAAACATCCTTGATCTGTACACTTAATATTTGTATACTTTGTATATGTTATAATTCAGTAAAAATTTTAAAAGATGTTTTCCAGTCTCTAGTGCTTGTTTGGCAATTGGTAGTCATTCAGTAAAAGGTCAAATATTGAACTGATGTTATGATGAAGAAAGTGTGGTCAGTCTTAATCACTAGATGATTAAGGAAGATTAAAAGGCCAAGTTTTATGGAAGTTGTAAATAGAATTTGGAAAAACACGGCGGATGAGAATCATAATTAGAGTTCACACTGTTACTCATAACACTTTGAATCTTCACCTGTTTCAGAAAATATGGTAAATTGGCATTTCAGGACTTGTTATTTAGGACCATGTGTGCAGGTGGCATGTCAGGGAATGAAGGAGAAAGAGGGAGACATGCCCATCAAATTGGTGGAAAACCTCATTTTTTGAGTCTCCACTTCCTTCACCTCCATCTTATCTTCCTTCCCTTTGTCCTTTTTATCAATTCTACTTTGAAATGAAATCTGCAACTCTAATAATTGCTCCTGACACTTGTGCAACAATTCTACCAGATGGTATTTGAATTTCAGGTATTTTGTGAAAAATGAAAAGACCAAACACATACACAAATAAATGAAGGTTGAATTAATCTTTATAATTAAATGGAATATTACCCTGTTATGACTGATTTTAGCTTTCAAACTGGATTGCATGCTAATTTTTCAGTGAACTGTAATTGTATTAACGTGGCTTTTTAGATGACTCAAAGTACTTACAAATGGATTTTGCCAAATTACTGAGAGAAAAGTTATTGGAACTTTTAATCTAAACAACTTTGAGATCTTGGGCTATATTTGTATAATGAATTATTGTTGCAAAGCATTTTCCAATTGTTGATTAATTCTTTGCTCCTATCATCCTGGGATTTAGGTGCCATTGGTCAGAAATTAAGTTGAACTGTAAATACATGAGACACATTAAAAAATTTGTGGAAAAGAATATTATGGTGTTTTTTTTCCATAAAATGCTCCTAATGGCATAATAGTGGTGACTATTAGTGAAATCCCTAAGGAATATTGAAGGAGTGGAGGAACCCTCTTCTTATGACTGGATATTACAACGTCATGGCTTCCCAGAAGTGGGTCCAGAAACCTGGCAAACTCCACAACCTAGAGCAGTGATGGTGAACCTTTTGAGCTCGGCATGTCAGCATTTTGGAAAACCCTAACTTAACTCTGGTGCCGTGTCACATATAGAAATTTTTTGATCTTTGCAACCATAGTAAAACAAAGATTTATATTTTTGATATTTATTTTATATATTTAAATGCCATTTAACAAAGAAAAATCAACCAAAAAATGAGTTCGCGCGTCACCTCTGACACGTGTGTCATAGGTTCACCATCACTGACCTAGAAGCAAAGAGTGCTCAAACACGAGCATGCATGAGGATCTCCTATAGCAATTGTTCCTAACTCAGGGTGACATTGTACCCCCAGCGGACATTTGGCAAGGTCTGGAGATGGTTTTGGTTACAACTGGAAAATGAGAAGGAGAAATATTGGCATTTAGGAGATAGAGGCCAGGGATGCTGCTAAACAACCCACAGTGCACAGAATAAACCCCTGTAAATAAGAATAAGTTGGCCCAAATGTCAGTAGTACTGAGTTGAGAATCCCTGCTTTATGGTAAGGTTGTTATAATGCTGATTCCTGGATTGCAACCCAAAGACATTCTGACTTAGTAGGTCTGAGGTAGGTCCATGAATTTGAATTTTTAACAAGCTCCCAAGTGGTGCTGATGCTGCCAGTCTAAAGCTTTAAAAAGCCCCGAACTAGAGAACTCCTGGGTCTAAGGAACAGGCAGTATGTATGGGCATTGCCCCTACAGTATCCCCCTCTGTTAGGAAAACTATGACAATTTAGAAAAGTTATATCATTTGATCTCTCCCCCATTTTTATGAGGATGGTGGTCCAAAAGGTTTTTTTAGGCTACTAAAGAACTGTTCAGCTCAGCCAGCGTGGCTCAGTGGTTGAGTGTCAACCTATGAACCAGGAGGTCACAGTTTGATTCCAGGTCAGGACACATGCCTGGGTTGTGGGCTTGATCCCCTTTGACAGCTGTCAGTCTGTTCTTTGTATCTATGAGTCTGTTTCTCTTTTTTTTTGTTAGTTTGTTTTGTTCATTAGATTCCCCATATAAGTGACATTGTATGGTACTTGCCTTTCCCAGAGGTAAATCTTAATGGATGACAATTCCCACTCAATTGAGCTGTTGATGAGAGAACGGGAGTATGCTTATTTAAGTTAATCTCCAGCTTGTCTGTTTAAGTAAGTAGTTTAACAATTGGAGGAGGACTAAGTAGCTGATTAAACTTATCTGAGAAATGTTAAGTGTTAGGGACCAGATGTTGCATGTGCATTTCTACTCTTGACATTTGCAAATTATTTTTAATAATTTGTATACATTTTTCTTTACCCCAGTGCATTGATTTTTTTCCGCATGGTATTGATTCCCATTTCTGGTTAATATTTTTACGCTGGCTGTGTTTTAAAATTCAGGTATTTACCTCAACAAAACTTGAAGCATTATTACAATTTCATCACATTTTTATATCTTGTTGGAACTGACCAAAAATATTAACCTTTTAGGGGTTAATATCCAAAAAAAATATGTTGACCTCATGTAACTCAATAGCAAAAACAAAACAAAACAAAACAAAAAATAAAACCCAACCAATCAGATTAAAAAAATGGGCAGAGGTTCTGAATAAATATTTTTTCAAAGAAGACATATAGGTGGCCAACAGGTATATGAAAAGATGGTCAACATCACTAATCATCAGAGAAATACAAATCAAAACCATAATGAGGTATCACCTCATACCTGTTAGAATGGCTCTCATAAAAAAGACAAGCAATAACAAATGATCCAGCAATCCCACTTCTGGGTATTTATCCTAAGAAAATGAAAACACTAATTTTAAAAGATATATGATGGATTTCAGAGGAAAGGTGGGGGTTGAGAAGAGATTAACAATGAATTTATATGCATATATGCATAATCCATGGACAGACAATAGTGCTGTGAAGGCCTGGGGAGGGAGCAGGAGCTAGATGGAGGAGATCAATGGTGGTGGTGGTGGTGGGGGCGATTTTCAACGATAAAGATAAACTTAAAAAATTAAAACAATTAAGAGATATATGCACCTCTATGTTCATTGCAGTATTTTTTTTTTTTTACAATAGCCAAGCTTAGTGTCCATTTATGGATGAATTATATATATATATATATATATACACACACACACACACACACACACACACACACACACACTGAGTGGCCAGACCTGACATTTGTAGGCAAATTAGCTATAATTTCACACTGAAGTTGCTAGAGGGCCAGACCATTATAAATAGGGAAGCAGGTTGTTTACCACGACAGTAGAAGTGATTTTTTTCTGAAGATATGGGTAAACAACACGATGTAACAGCCTTTGAATGTGGGATATATTTGAACCTGAGTGGCCAGATTATTATGACCACCCCATCAGTACTTCGTTGGGCCACCTTTTGCCTTCAATACTGCGGTGATTCTTCTTGGCATGGCATTGACTCCACGAGATATTGAAAGGTTATGCGAGGAATCTGACACCATGCCTGATGAATAGCACTGTCCAGTTCTGTGAGATTTGATGGTTGTGGAACCAGCTGCCTGATGGCTCTATTAACTTCGTCCTACAAATGCTCAATTGGATTGAGATCTGGTGATTGTGGGGGGCACCTAAGCAAGGTAAAGTGTCCCTCATGTTCTTGAAACCACTCCTGCACAATACGAGCACCGTGGCATGGCGCATTGTCTTGTTGGAAGAAGCCATCTCCATTGTGATATGCCATCAACATGATAGGATGAACTTGATCGGCAACGATACTTAGGTATGTTGTGCTATTCAGATATTTATAATGATCTGGCCCTCTAGCAATTTCAGTGGGAAATTACAGCTAATTTGCCTACAAATGTCAGGTGGTCATAATAATCTGGCCACTCAGTGTGTGTGTGTGTGTGTGTGTGTGTGTGTGTGTGTGTGTGTGTGTGTTTACACACACAATGGGATACTACTCAGCCATAAAAAGTATGAAATCTTTCTATTTATGACAACATGGATGAAACTTGAGGTTATTATTCTAAGTGAAATAAATAAGGCAGAGACAAATACTGTATGATTTCACTCACATGCAGAATATGAAAAACAAACAAAAAACAAAATTCATAGATACAGAGAACAGATTTGTGGTGGCCAGAGGGGAATTGGGTTGTGAGGTGGACAAAATGGGTGAACAAAGTCAAGATGTACAAACTCCAGCTATGAAATAAATAAATCATGTAATGTTATGTACAGCATAGTGACTACAGTCAATATTCTATTACATATTTGAAAGTTTCTAAGAGATTAAATATTAAAAGTTCTCATCACAAGAAAAAAATTTGTAATTTTGTATGGTGATGGCTGGTAACTAGACTTGTTGTAGTAATCACTTAACAGTATATACAAATATTGAATAATTATGTTGTACATCTGAAACTAATACAATGTTATATGTCAGTTATACCTCGATAAAAATTAAATTTTCTCCCTTAGTTTTTCCTTGCTTTTTTTACTATTCGTTTTGAAAATTTTTGGAACCTGTTATGTAGAAGAAGTGTTGGCAAACTGTTATCTGCAAAGAGTCAAATAATAAATATGTTAGGCTTTGCAGGCCCTCTGTTCTCTGTTGCAGCTACATAACTTTGTGTCTGTAGCATGACAATGGTCGTAGACAGTACATCAGCAAATGAGCATGGCTGTTGTTGGAGAGGAAAAACTTTTCCTTTACCCTTTTAGGTTCAGTGTTTGAGGGCCTTTGAGTTAAACTGACAGATTAGCAAGAGAAAAAACAAAGTACCATATTCCCTTGAGTGGGCGGGAGAACACAGAAAATGTAGCTCAGAGAAACAGTGAAAAATTGGGCCTTATTTACCACCTTAACAAGTGGAGAGAATTAGGATTTCAGGGGACATTAAATGTTGTGAAATGGCTGAGAAGTATATGGGGGAAACTAATGGAAGGTAAGGTTTGTTTAACTAAGGTCTGTTCAGTTTCTCATCCTGGTGCTGATTTCTCATCTCTGGAGATAGGAGTCATGCTTTCTCCCTAGAATGGGAAGCCTCCATTAAGGGGGACTTAGGACATGGAATTCTTTTGTAAGTATCTGCTTTGGGGCAGATAAGGGTAGTACAGAGAAAGGCTCTTGTTGCATTTGTTGATTCTCAAATGCCTTCAGGTCAGAATAATTCTTATGCCACAGCGGTATACGCTGGACCCCTTTACTGTGTTCCAGTAAAACTTTATTGAAAAAACAACAACAGGTGGTGGGCTGGTTTTGGCCTGCAGGTTGTAGTTTACTAACCCCTGATGGTAGAGCCTGGTGTGTTGGACAGAGAAAGATATTATTTACTTTTACCCATATACAAATCTAATCATAATATAGGATTGTTCTGGCTCATGGGCGTATATCTATCTTGGCTGTGTCTGAACATATAGATTTAGCTAATTGAGACTTAGGATACTCATTTGAGCAGGTCTAGCAGCTGTTCTATTTGCAAAAACTTTGTGATCAATTTATTACATGATTGAAAATAATAAAAAGGTATTAATTTTTTAAAAAATTATATGATCTGGCCACTCTCCTATTCAGTTTTGAAGGTGATGTGTGAGAGTTGTCTATATTTTTAAGGTAATATTGCCCTACCCTCAGGAGGATTTGTTGTTTTATGGATTGATTAATCATAGGATGGTTTGGGGTTCTTAATTCTATGATTGCTACTCCCTGTTCCATTTATTTACTAAGAAAACATAAATATCGATTTCTTTCTTTAACTCTGCTGGATACAGTACCCACCCAAGTGAGAGGACCATCACAAAGACACCAGGGAAATGTTTAGTGTCATTGTGGCTCAATTATGATTTACCTGGGCCTGAGTAGTTTCCTTTTTCAGACTGGAAAAACTGTCCACCTCCAAGATACATGGAGTTGGTGTTTTCAAGAGAGAGGATGGATGGATGGAGCTGGCTTATAATTTGGAACATGCCTTCCTAGAATGTTGTCCATATTGGAGAGAAATGGGGACTGTCTGTTGCACTGAGGGTCCTCAGGCAGGGTTAAGGGTGAGAGACCTGAAATGTGTTCATTCCTGTCTTCCAGCTCTTTTAAAATCAAAACTGTGACTTGTACTTGTACGCTCTGATTCATGGGAATGCTTACCCGGCCTCCACCCCAGCATGATGCATGAGCCTGTGAACCACACCCAAAAGCAATTTGCAGAATTAAAGTTTTTGAAGATTCATAATACATCAGTGTCATTCTTATCGAAGACAATAAAATTAGATTTGTTAGATAACTGCATTGTTATTATTTGTGGGATCCAGATAGCCTCAAAGGATATTAAAGCCTGTTCCTCAGGCTAATTTTCATCAATACCATTAGCTCTGCTTAGGATAATATCTTCAGCCAATCATTTGTTTGGCATTATGGAAACAACCATTGCTTTGAAGGATAGCATAATTTATGTACACTCTCCTGAATTTCTGAGTGCTTAAAGCTCAGATTTTGATTTATGTTTATTAATTATTATAGAACTCATCAGAGAACAAGGCCTTGGTGTGGTTAAGCCTGACTGAAACTTTCAAAGCCATTGCAAACTTAAGAATGTTGTGCTATAAATTGTTTATTAAAGGGCAGTTGATCATCGGTGGTTCCATGTTGTCTTATGTTGGTTAATTTAATAAAAAGGAAAAATATGCTGAGACTTAACTATGTAGAGAAAAATCACAAAGCTGTTTAATTAAGTGATTAAAGAGAAGGCTTTGATGTAATACATGCAATGCATTTGAGAATTTACCTGACTCTCCTAAATAGACAAGTCAGTGGGGATTAGAACAAATGAGCTTTCTGTCTTGCTTTTTACCGATCGGCTTAATACTAAGTGGCTTTGAAAATTCAGAAGTAAAGCAGTCAACTTAACCAATCTTTAAATCAGTTTGGTCATCTGTTTCAGAGCTCACAGCCAAATAAAGCAGAATTACATTTGGTTCTATTCTTTCCCCAAGCACTATCAAGTTGTAGTATGCTTTTGTGGAAACTTCTGCCGGGGGGGTGGGGGGTGGGGGAGGGGGGTGACTTGAGTTTAAATCATATTGTGTTTTAAGTTTTTTTGGAGTTCAATTGTGATATTTTCCTCTCTCAAAATAATAATCTTCACTTATGAGCTCTGTTATTTCCACAGAAATTAATTGTAATTTTAAAAGCTGTAGCCCTAAGATTTTAGGGCAAGTAATAAACTCCCAAGCAATTAAGATTTGTTGCATATACATGTAAGTTATAGCAAAGAGCAAAACAAAAAAATGTAGCTAAGCCACAGATGCACCAACCCACATATGCGTGCACACACAAGCACACATACATACTCACACTTAATACTGTTCAATTTGGAAAGCATTGTTGAGCACTTACTGTATACTAGGCCCTGTGCCACTAATTGAGGCAGCTCACCGAACAATCTACCCTCATTGAATTATCTTTGTCAGCCCAGCAAACTGTATTTGTATCATCCAAAAGCTAAGAACAGATTTTACATTTTTAAATTGTTTAAAGAAATCAAAAGAAGAAGACTATATCATGATACATAAAAGTATATGAGAGTCAATATTTTGTGTCTATAAAATTTTTTAAATATTAAAATAATTAAATACTTTTTATTTAAAATGTTTAAAATTGATTTTAGAGAGAGGGAGGGAGGGGGAGGGAGGGAGAGAGAGAGAGAGAGAGAGAGAGAGAGAGAGAGAGAGGAGAAACATTAATCATTTGCCACCCACACCCCGACTGGGGATCAAACCTGCAACCTGGGAATCTGCCCTGACCAGGAATCGAACTTGCCACTGTTTTGATGTACAGATGATGGGCCACACCGGGCTATTTTTCTTTTATTTATTTATTATTGAATTTATTGGGGTGACAATTTTGATGATCAACTTAATACTAACTGGCTTTGGTTAATCGAATTATGTAGGTTTCAGGTGTACAGTTCTACAAATTTCATCTGTATATTATATTGTGTGTTCACCACCCAAAGTCAAGTTTCCTCCCATCACCATTTATACCCCGCTTTAACTTCTTGTACTTCTCCCCTCCCCTCTTTCCCTTTAGTAATCACCATACTATTGTCTGTGTTTGTAAGGTGGTGGTTTTTGTATGTTTTTTTTGCTTACACAATGGAATACTACTTGTAAAAAAGAAGGACATCTTACCTTTTACAACCACATGGATAGACCTGAAGAACTTTATGCTAAGTGAAATAAGCCAGCCAGAGAAAGACAAGTACCATATGATCTCACTTATATGTGGAATCTAATGAACAAATTAAACTGACAAACAAAATAGAAACAGACTCATAGATAGAGAACAGACTGACAGCTGTCAAAGGGTAGGGGCATTGCAGGGCTGGTTAAAAAAGTGAAGGGATTAAACAAAAAAATAATTTTTATTTTTCAGTTAGAGCTTACATATAGTATTACATCATTTAATTCCTTTGCATTTAAAATAATTTTTGATAGATATGTCATTATTGCCATTTTATTTGTATTTTTATTAATTTTTTCTTCTTTTTTAAAATTTTTTCCCTTTATTGAATAAGATATTACAAATGTGTCCTTATCCCCCCAATGTCCCCTCATCCCCCCAATCCTGCCCTCACCCTCACTCCCTGTTGTCCCTATCCATCACTTATGCTTATATGCATGCATACAAGTCCTTTGGTTGATCTTTCCCCCTCATCCCCACCCTTTAGCATTTCATGTAATACTGTTTTGGTGTTGATGAACTCCTTTAGCTTTTCTTGTCTGGGAAGCTCTTTATCTGACCTTCAATTCTAAATGAGAGCTTTGCCAGGTAGAGTGATCTTGGTTGTAGCTCCTTGCTCCAACTTCATCACTTTAAATGGTTTGTGCCAATCTCGTTTGGCCTGCAAAGTTTCTGTTGAGAAATCAGCTGGAAGTCTTATGGAAGCTCTTTTGTAAATAGCTAACTGTTCTTCTCTTGATGCTTTAAAGATTCTCTTTTTGTCTTTAACCTTTGGCATTTTAATTATACTGTGTCTTGGTATCTCTTTGGGTTCATCTTGTTTGGAACTCTCTGTGCTTCCTGGACTTGTCAGTCTTTTTCAAAACTTCACCAGGTTAAGGAAGTCTTCTGTTATTATTTTTTCAAATAGGTTTTTATTTTTTTATTTTTATTTTTTAATTTATTGCTTAAAGTATTACAAAGGGTATTACATATGTGTCCGTTTTATCCCCCTGCCCTAGACAGTCCCCTAGCCTCCCCTACCCCCCAATGTCTTATGTCCACTGGTTATGCTTATATGCATTCATACAAGTCCTTTAGTTGATCTCTTACCCCCCTACCTCCTGCCCCCCAACCCTCCCCGGCCTTCCCGCTGCAGTTTGACAATCTGTTTGAGGCAGCTCTGGCTCTGTATCTATTATTGTTCAAAAGTTTATAATGGTCTCTATTATCCATGAATGAGTGAGATCATGTGGTATTTTTCCTTCATTGACTGGCTTATTTCACTTAGCATAATGCTCTCCAGTTCCATCCATGATGTTGCAAATGGTAAGAGTTCCTTCCTTTTTAGAGCAGCATAGTATTCCATCGTGTAGATGTACCACAGTTTTCTAATCCATTCATCTACTGATGGGCACTTAGGCTGTTTCCAGATCTTAGCTATGGTGAATTCTGCTGCTATGAACATAGGGGTGCATATATCCTTTCTGATTGGTGTTTCTGGTTTCTTGGGATATATCAAATAGGTTTTTAATTTCTTGCTCTTTCTCCTCTCTTTCTGGCACCCCCAGGATGCAAATGTTGGTATGCTTGAAATTGACCTAGAGGCTCCTTAAAGTAATCTCATTTTTAAAAATTCTTTTTTTTTCTTTTTGCTGTTCTGATTTTTTTTTCTGCTTCCTTATCTTCCAAATTTCTGATTTGATCCTCTGCTGTATCTACTCTACTGTTGATTCTCTTTAAAGTATTCTTCATTTCAGTTATTGTATACTTCATTTCTAACTGGTTCTTTTTTTATGGTTTCAATTTTTGTTTTTATGTTTCCTATCTCTTTGTTGAAGTTCTTACTAAGTTCATCTACTCTTACCCTAAGTTTATTGAGCATCCTTATAATCAGTGTTCTGAACTCTGCATCTGGTAGATTGCTTGTCTTCATTTTGTTTAGTTGTTTTTCTGGAGGATCCCTCCCCATGGAGCAGGACTTGTTTCAGCAGGACTCTGGATGAGTGCTGGACGAGTCTGCCTGTTGAGTGTGTCGCTTGTGGAGGTGGTTGGGTGGTGCTGTGGTGTGGTCTGAAGCTGTCCAGAAGCTGTCCACTGGATGAACTGGTTTTGAGGCCTCCTGGGAAATGCATGCCAATGTCAGGCACCACCTGTGCACTACCTGGAGCCACCTGGCATGAGCTACAAAGCCATGTTCAGATACCTGCTACTTGTGCGGGGTTTGTATGTGCCTGTGAGGGTCCAAGCTGTGAACCAAGGCCAGCTGCTAGAGTCAGGCAAAAGTCCACTTAAGGAGAGGTTCAGGGCATGCCAAGGCCAGATGCTGCTTATTTGAGATGTTTTAGGAAAGTTCGTAGCATGAGCCAAGACAGACCATTTGTATGGAAAAACCACTGGAAATGGCTTGGGTGGGCCTGCAAGTTGGGTGGGGTGGTATCTCAGGGAATCACCAGAGGAGTGAACAGTGCTAGCCAGGTTGATGAAGATTCAGATATGGTGCCTACCTGTAGGCTTTTGGGGAGAATAGCTCATCAAAGGCACTGTGGCCTCTGCCAATACTTCTGTCTGGGAGAAAGCTGCCCCTCCAGCTCTTGCTCTGAAGCCAAACAATTCAATTCCTCCCCGTATATTCCTGACATTTTTTGAGCTGCTGTCCTAGTGCTGGAGCTTAGAGGGAGTGAGTCCAAGTAAGTACATGCATAGGGTCTTTAAGAGGATTGCCTAGGGCTCCAGCTGCCCTCCATCTCACTAAACCACAATCCCTGCTGGTTTTTATAGACAGAAACTATGGGGAGTTCTTTTCCTGGCACTGGAACCATAGGCTAGGGACCCTGGTGAGGGGCTGGGACCCCTCGCTTCTCAGGGAAGACCTCTATATATGGGGGTGGGGCCTGCTTTGCAGCCCCTCCTACCAGTCTTCTTTAATTCCCTTGTTGTAGGACTTCCATTCAGCCTGCTATCTGGTGGTTATGAATGATGGTTGTTCTGTAGTTTAGTTGTAAGTTTGATGTGATTGTGGGAGGATACAAATTTACCTACTCCACCATCTTGACTGGAAGCCTATAAACTTTTATTGGGACATAGTTACAGCCATTTATGTCCGTGTCATCTACAGATGATTTCCCAGTTACAACAGCAGAGTTAAGAAGTTGTGATAGAGCCCAGCCAGTGTGGTTCAGTGGTTGGGTATTGACCTGTGAACTAGGAGGTCACAGTTCGATTCCTGGTCAAGAGACATGCCCATGTTTTGGGCTCGATCCCCAGTAGGGGGTATGTAAGAGGCAGCTGATCCATATCCATGCTTCTCTCTCATCTTTTATATTTCTGCTAGAGGCCTGGTGCACGAAATTTGTGCACAGGGGGTGGGGTTCCCTCAGCCCAGCCTGCACCCACTTCAATTGGGGACCCCTCTCACAATCTGGGACCGTTGGCTCTTAACCACTCGCCTGCCTGCCTGATTGCCCCTAACCCCTCTGCCTGCCTGCCTCATCGCCTATAATTGCCTCTGCCTGCCTGCCTAATCAAGCCCCCAACTGCTCTACCCTGCTGACCTGATCTCACCCCCAACTGCCTCTGCCTTCCTGATCACCCCTAACTGCCCTGCCTTGCCAGCCTGATCTCACCCCCAACTGCCCTCCCCTGCCATCCTGATCTCGCCTCTGCCTTCCCGTGCTGGCCTGATCTTACTCCCAATAGCCCTTCCCTGCTGGCCTGATCACCCCTAACCTCTCTGCCTGCCTGCCTCATCACCCATAATTGCCTCTACCTGCATGATCGCCCCTAACTGCCCTCCCCTGCCAGTCTGATCTCACCCCAAACTGCCCTTCTCTGCTGACCTGATTGCCCCTAACTGCCTCTGCCTGCCTGATCACCCCTAACTGCCCTCCCCAGCTGCCCTCCTCTGCCATCCAATTTGTTTCTGATTGGTCAGTTTCTATGCCAGTCAGCATCAAAAGCTCTGCCTCCTAGACAGCCATTGGCTCCTCACAGTTGACCCAGATTTGGTTCTGATTGGTCAGTTTCTATGCCAGTCAGCGTCAAAAGCTCTGCCTTCTAGGCAGCCATTGGTTCCTTATATTCACCCAGATTTGGTTCTGATTGGTCAGTTTCTATGCCAGCCAGCGTCTCTGGGCCTATCAATGGGGCCTGATCAGAAAGGTGGGGCTGATCAGCAGCCCCGGTGGAGGCCTGGAGGGAAATGGAGGTCCGGCTGTTGGCCAGGCCGGGAGAGTAAGAGAGGCAAGTTCTGATCAACGGTTGCCACAGAGGCTATGGATCAGACACTGCCTCTCTCTCTCTGCAGGCCTCTCTCCGGGCCTGATCTGCAGTGCCCTAGGCAGTCAGTGCTGGGTCAGGGCGCCCACAGTGCCCCAGTCAGTGCTGGGTCCACGGCAGCCCAGCACTGACTTCTGGTCTGGTTGAGCCTTCGGTCGTAATCGGTCGTTATGACACTGGCGTTTTATTATATAGATCTCTCTTTCTCCCTTCCTCTCTCTGAAATCAATAAAAACATATTTTTAAAAAAGTTATGATGGAGATAATCTTGTCTGCAAAAATGATATTATTTACTATCGGGCCCTTTACAGAAAAAAGTTTGTCCACCCCTGATCTAGATAATTCAACTTCTTCTTTCCCAATTCCTTTATCATTCAAATATCTCTTTCAATGCTTCATTTCACTGTGTAGGTATTAGAAGTAAGCTTTCCACATTTTACAAATGAGGAAACTGAGGACCAGAAAGGTTAAGAAAGTTAAGGTACTGCTGATGCTTTGTAGTCATGATAATGTCAGGTTGTCATAGAATGTTTTTCCTCAGTTCCTTTATACAAATACAGGGAGGCCATGGATCATTTATATATTATGTTCTTTTAGCACTGAGGAGAGTCCTGAACCCAGACTCTATTATTAGTATTTGTCAATTGATTGAAAAAGCTATGTTAAAAATATAGTTTTTTATCTAAGTCAATTTCCTATTTTGTTGGCAATCTTAAGTATAATTTTTTAAAAAAAAAATTGGTATTACCAAGGATTTTAATGGAAACTTTAAAAAGAAATAAGGCATCATCCTTGTGAAACTGTTCTCTCCTTTAATATAAGCAATCTTATCTTTTTAAGAGGATCTTCTCACTTTATCAGGGAGATTGAACATGGATGTTATCATTTTAATTAAACACTTTTCTTATATTTTGGTTCTTGATGATTTATTATAATCATGGAGAAATGCTGAAATAAAGGAAGATATTTTTGGTATTCCAAATCTACTACCTTCCAATAATGTTAAGGATCTGTGTCCTTTGTAGTCTTATGAAATTAAATTAACCCCCCCACACACACACACTATAAATAAATTACAAATATAGTTTTGGTTATCATCAAGACTAGGTTTCAATGGATTTGAAACATTGCTTCATTTTAAAGAAAGTTCCCTTGGTTCTTACAAAGTCTCTCTCTCTTTCTCCCCATTTTTCTTCTATGGTAAGGTCAGTTAACATGGAAATATGTCATGATGTGAGCAGCATTGAGTGATGTTTTTGGTCATATTTTAGACTATAACTTTTCATATTTTCTGATACAATTGGTGACATTGATCAGAATAGGGTTATCAACTAAATTAATAATTATATGAGTCAATATATATTGGGCATTGATCACTTGCTATGTGCCTGGCACTGTGTTCCATGTGGGGAACACAATGGTGATTATGTGGAACAGGCCATCGGCTTAATTTGAGTAGTATGAAAAGGAAGGCTCTCTTAGTTATAAAAATCTCCCATATAATTAGATTTATCCCTTTGGTTAATGAACCATTCTTAAATACAGATATTTCTCCAGGGTTAATGATTCCTATTAGTCACTCACATTTTATTTTAAATTAGTTTGAGGACCCAATGACAGCTAATGGATAAGCTACTTTGCAGGAATAACGTTTTTGATGGGTGAAGAGGGGAAGGGAGATGAATTTGGAGCAGAGTGTATTGACAAGAAAAGGTCAGCTTGGGTATGATCGGAGAGCAAATGTTATGACACCCAGGGTCTGCTAGGTGTTAGGAGGAATGGATGCAGGAAAGAGAAAGGACAGGAAGGCAAAATTAAGATGGCAAATAGTAAAGGCAACCGTTGATTTTTTCTAGAATCAGCTTTCATAGTGTTTCTTGTGTCCCTTTTCTGAGGTGTGTAAATAGGGTCGCTCAAAAGAATCCTCAGAATTTTTTTGGGCTGTGAATAGCCTGGGTTATCTGGCTCATGCTTAGAGTCTGGCTTTGCTCCAGAAATTTTTCACCGTGCTCCAAGAACCCCGTGGGTATATTTGTCTCCTCATTGATCTCAGAGTTGCTTCAACAGCCTTTCTTTCTCACCATTTTGTGTGGCCTCCTGAAACTGGGCCTATGACCAAAGAGAGTGACATGTCCACAGGGGAGTTCAAGTATTCCATTAAGGGTGCGATGTGGTCTGACTTCCTCTCTAA
Organism: Myotis nattereri; assembly: GCF_964212035.1. Lineage (NCBI taxonomy): Eukaryota > Metazoa > Chordata > Mammalia > Chiroptera > Vespertilionidae > Myotis > Myotis nattereri. The sequence goes on from NC_138078.1 coordinate 13,649,810, forward strand.
GACCCTCCAAACAGGCACCCAACAGTTATTCTAAATCCTTGGAAGAAGTCATGTTTCTACTTCCCTGTGTAGTATACAGTCAATATTTATTCATCATGTAGTCTGGACCAAGGCATAAAAAGTGCTTTACGTATGTCATCCTGAATCACTGCAGACAACCTTATGAAGTAGGTACTGGTTTTTCCCCTTCAAACTATATCTGATGAAAAGGAGGGTGTGTTAGGATTACATCCAACTACAGCTAATAGAAAACATGTCATACAGTGCCTTAAATAAGGGGTTTATTTTCCTCCTGTCCTGGAGGGGGGAAAAGGCATTTCAGGCCTGATATGGTGGGATTCAGATACCATTAATGCTTCTTTCCAGCATCTTTAGCATGTAGATTGCTCTCTCATGTTTATTGCCTGTTATAACTGCTCTACCCTTGGCATTGCATCAGCATTACAGAGAGGAAGAAGAGGAAAGGCTAAAACAGTGGTTCTCACTTGGGTGTGATTTTGTCCCTAAGAGATATTTGGCAACACCTGGAGACAGTTTTGGTTGTCACAGCCTTGGTGTGTGTGTGTGTGTGTGTGTGTGTGTGTGTGTGTGTGTGTGTGTGTTTTGCTACTAGCATCTAGGGTGTAGAAGCCAAAGATGCTGCTAATCTACAGTGCACAGGACAGTGCTCACAACAAGAATTATCTGGTCTGAAATGTCAGTAGTGCTAAGGGAGAGAAACTGGCATAAAGGCAGAAAGCATATGCCAGGCAAGTCTATCCTCTTTGAAAATGGATTCGTGAAAGTGGACCAAAGACTTGGTTGTATGTAATTGGCCTGAATCTCATCCCACAGCCAACTTTAGCTGCAAAGGAAGCTGGGAAATACATCTATTTTTTGTTGGGTCCATTATCACCACAAGCAGGATTTGGGTCTGATAGTAAGGGAAGGAAAGGAGAATGGAGATTGGGTAGACAATAGGCGGTTGTCATGAGCATACTCTTTCCAGAGGTTTGTGTGAATAAGGGATGTGGATACATGCACTGGTTAAGGAAAACTGGAATTTTTTTATCAACCACAGTTGGCTAGGAAATATTTTTTGCAGGACATAATATACAGTCTACTACCTATTAATGCCACTGTTCTCTCAGTATTTGCAGTGGGACTTGCCTTTGTTTCTTGTCCATGTAGCCTCTGAGGCAATTGATTTCAGGCCTGCCTCACTAATACTTTTTTACCCTTCAACAAGTCAGTAAACTGTTGATGCTTCATTTCTCTTATTCCGAAAAAAAAGGTGATGTGATCACTATTTGCCTTAAAGTGTATATCAGTTAGAGTTTATTCAGGAATAGAGATGCCCTTCTAAGTATATGAAGCAGGAAGATATGTAATATGGGGAATTGCAGGCTTATGCAACCATTGGGAAGGCTGGGAAGTGAAGAGCAGAGTCTGCCAATGATGTCTGCTGCACTAACACAAAAGGGGTCTTCTCAGGAGAATGCCTGGAAGCTTCTGACAAAGTGTTGTATTTGCTGTCTGCGGATGTCTTTGTACCTGTCCCTGGCTACCAACAGTGACTGCTAGTGCTTCTAATTGGCAGAGTCTAACCTGGAACCATGCCCATGGAATTCTGGGAGATGTAGTTCTGAAGCTTCTCAGGGAAGAATAGAGAATGGGGTGGAGTGGGATGATGTGGAATTGACAGCAGATTGGCAGAAGGAGCATTTAAGTTTGAATAAAGACATTTATTTGGCACATTTTGGGAAGAAGAGAATTCTGTTCAGATTTTGGCAATGTTGCTACTAATATTATTACCTTATTCAACCTCTGTGTCCTTGGAAGATGAATAGGAATTGTTTCTCTGCTCTGGCTCTGTTCAAGTTATGGTGTTGCTAAATAAATAAATAGATAAATAAAAGGATTCAATGACCTGCATAGCTGGTGCAGAAGATAATATATTCTGTGTAGCTTCATAATGCAGTGTGTGTGGGGGGTGGTCTCAGAGCGTGAGGTTTAGAAAACAATGCATAATTCACCAGTATGCCGTGGAAAGACCAGTGTTCAGAAAACAGTTGTGGATGACTCAGCTTGTACATGTCTTTATTTTGAGGGAAACTGTCTGGATCTCTTTATTTGCTGTAGGTATGTTTGCGGCTTGTGGTGAGCTGATAAAATACAATGAGGTATTAAATACAATGAGGAAAATAATAAAACCATCTTGGAACATGGTAACCTATAGACAGATGCCATATTGTTTGGTGTTGAGGAGAGAGTTGTAATCTCTACTTATCTGGTATCTGGGTCACATCAGGCTTTCAGTGTAACTCATTGGGCTTTGAAGGCAGAATTTGACCTATGCTATATTTGCGTCTCTGGAACAGCAAACCCCATTATAACTGTGTCCTACGGCACTTGTAAAATCCTTTCTGAGTCTTGAGTTTCAGGTGTCTGCTGATATTTAACATTTGAATTATGTCAAAGAAGATAAGGAAAATGTACTATCTTAATTCTATTTATATTTTGAGTGAAGAAAATTGAAAGGGAATGAAGGAAAAAACTCGTTACCAAGAGCAGTATGTAAAGGTCACTGGTTTAGCTTTGCTGGAAAAATACTCGTTTTTGGGGTTGCCTGGAGTCTTATCTTGGCAAAGCTGGAGGCAAAGCTGGTGGCGAAGCTGGTGATGAGGATTTGTGTGCAAGTGATTTTTGATTTATTCAGCAAGTGCTCCCAAGAGAAACCAGCAAGGGAATATGGGTGAAGCCAGACAGGGAAGGGTGAGAGATGGGCAAGGGTGCAATTTCCGGAGAAATCTCAGACAGCCTGATCCTTGGGGGAACTCTGGAGCACCAGTTATACCTTGAAGTTTGTCTGAACTGCAGCAACGGAGCTGCTGGGCATTCATGCTCCTACACAGTCAGTCACTAGCTGAGGGCTGCTGGTGTGGGGTTGTGTTTGGAAACAGATAAACTCCCAGGGACCTCCGAAGAGTCTCAGGTGCTGGCCATTAGATAGGAGAAAGATCCCAGCTGGCGTGGCTCAGTGGTTGAGTGTCCAGGAGGTCATGGTTCGATTCCCAGTCAGGGCACATGCCCCGGTTGCGGGCTTGATGCCCAGTGTGGGGCATGCAGGAAGCAGCTGATCAATGATTCTCTCTCATCATTGGTGCTTCTATCTCTCTCTCCCTCTCCCTTCCTTTCTGAAATCAATAAAAAATATATTGTAAAAAAAGAAAGGAAAAAGAATATTGATGCTGGGGAGGGGATGTACAGAAGTGATTATAGGGATCCCAGTAGATTGGGGAAAGCCCCAATAATGTACTTACTCTTCGAGTACACTGCTCTTTTGTTTTTATGAAACCCAGAATCTGAGGAGAGGAGAGAGAAAAATTTTCACTTGCAAATGCAAGGGTTGGAAAACCTTTTCTATAAAGGGCCAGGTAGTAATATTTGAGGCTTTGTTGGCCACAGAGTTTCTGTTCCAACTAGTCAACAGTCAACAACATCATTATGGGTGCAAACGCAGCCATAGATTACATGTAAATGAGTGGGCATGGCAGTGTCACAATAAAGCTTTATAAAAGCAGATGTGACGGAGGGAGGGAGGAATAGATTTGGCCTAGGAGCCATAGTTTGTCTGTTCCTCCTGTGGAGGTTCCTTGTATGTGCCTAAGGTGATTGCTTTATCCATTCTGTATATGCTGCAAAACACAGGGAATAATTAGGATGGCTGTCAAAAGGATGGTTATAATGCATCTTAAATTAGGCTGGACCCCCTACCTCAAGTCTTTCACCATTCACAATTTTGCATGGATAATCTTGCTGAAGTGTGGCTCTTCTCATTTTACTCTTGCTAAAAATATTTAGTTCTCTGTTATCTGTAAAATCAAATCTAGCCTCTTTAGCATGGCATTCGGGAATCCCTGTGATCTAGCTCAAGCAGTTTTTCTGTACTGTTCTCTGCTTCCCGCCCATGTGCTTCCTGGTCCAAGTATAGCAACTACTCACCCTCTCTCCCACATGCCCTTTGTTTCCATCTCCCTGACTTTGCCCCTGCTGCTTCCTCTCCTGGAGTGCCCTTCTGCTCAGCTCTGCAATTTGAAATCCCAACCATTCTATTAAGAGTCAGTTTGGCCCCTGCTCCATTAAGCATTCTCCTCATGTGGAAATAGTCTCTGCTCTGGACTTTGATAACATTAGTGTCTATTTTTATGAAAATCTTTATTTTATTTATGTTATACATATAGTTATTTGCTATATTCACTATAGTTTTTTTTTTCAGTATTTTAGGGCAGTGACTAACAATTTTTTTGCCCTTCACAGTGGGTTGCATATAGTAGACATTCAGTAAATGTAGTTTTCAGGTGAAGGTTGCATTCCTACATCCTGTGATTATTAATGGTGTAAGTGCTGAAACGCTGACATAAATTTTCTTTTTCCTTTCTGTAGGCAAGAGCTGTTTTGTCCAAAGTTGGCTATCCTGAGTTTATAATGAATGATACTTATGTTAATGAAGACCTCAAAGCAGTAAGTGCTAAATTTACTGTATTTTTTTTCCTGGCAAGTTTTACTGGCCTCATGCCTTTCAACTAACCCAAGTCCAAGCAATTAAACCTGGCGGTGCCAGAAAAGCACCAACTTCTTATTCATTCCTTGGCTAGGTATGAGCCTTAATATTCAGGCATATCACAAGATTTAGAACAGATTAAAAATAAAGGAAGTGTCAGAAAGAATGTATGGCTGAGCAGGTACCATAAAGCAAAAACACTTGGATTTGGCCTAATTTAATCGTAAAGGAAAGAATGAAACAAATTGCGTATTTTGCAATTAGTGGGCATGCTCTTATGGTGAATGTATATTTGTTGTTAAACAATCTTTATGTGCTTCATTCATATTAAATGACTAGTAATAAATCTGCCAGCTAAGCGTTAACTTCATTAAACTTTGTGAGTGAGTGTTTTTGCAAATTAAGTGCGTATATATATGACTGTAATTTATTGTGACTTGGACTGTATATTTGCAGTAATTTAGTGATGTAAGAATACTAATAATTCTTTTTTATTCCAGTATTTTGGGACATGTATTTTCCAATAGATGTATTCACTACAGGTATTTCTACTCACAACCACTGTTATTTCCTTTTCTTTAAATACTTCTGATAAAGAATTGTGATTCCTTACAAAACCCCTGTCTGTACCATTCACTGGATTATCTTGTAAAAGTACTTTTTTAAAGAATTCTTTAAATAACTGGTTCTGAGGTATAGCTCTTTCCTGAAATTGAGGTTTGACAATTGTATATCTGAAAGCAATTCCAGCTTTGTAGATGAATGTCAGAATTTTGCAAGATTATTCAAAAGTGAGAGAAGGCTTTAATTAGAAAGTTTTTCCTTTGGGCTCTAAGATATGCCCTTCCAAGTATTGATCTAGTTGTCATGGAGGAAGATAATTATGCTTCACAGTATCACAAAGTTCAGACAACCCATCTTATTCTACATTGTTTTGATGCTGAAAAAACTCACAGTTATTATGATAATTAAAAATACTAATGCACTTGACACATTCGTGTACGTTATCTTTTAAGCATCACAGTGATCCTCTGAAGTACATGGAGCTTAGCCCCGTTTCGCAGAAAAGGAAGTAGAGACTCAAAGAAGTTAAATGATTTCCTCAGTCCACACTGAGTATCAGAGCCGGGACTGAAATCTGGGCCTAGGAAGCTCTGCCTGTAACCTGGAAAGGGGTTCTGCAGGGTCCTTGTCAGGGAGCCGTGCTGGAGGGATAGAGGGGTAGGTTTGAAGAATTGGTGGGAGCTGCTTGCCTAGAGCTGGTTGGAAGGGAGGAGAGAAGAGGGGAGGTTATATTGTCCAGTGGTTAACAGCACAGGCTTTAGAGTGGTTCTGCCTCTTCCACTTACTAGTTTGGTTTTGTGTAGCTTGCATAACTTCATTTAGCTTCCTTTTGGTTATATGGATACTGGAGATAATAATAACCAAGTCTTAGTATTGCTGGGATGATTAAGGGAGATTATATGAATGTAAAAGCACCTACCATAATGACTGGCACATATGTAGGCTCCCTATAAGTGGTAGCTGTTACTTTGTGGATTAGTATGAGAACTGTTGCTGCTAAGAAGAACATCATCAGGGCACCAAGTATCATTGCAGGAGAACCTATACAATTACATGTGATCAGCAAATATTCCGAGTCAAGGATACAGATAAGAAGGTTTGAGAGGCAATTTGGTGTAGCGGTCTACCGTTTAGTAACTATGTGAACTAGGATCTCTGTGGTTAAGTTTCCTCATGTCAAAATGGAGATAACAATAATCCTTCCCTTATAAAGCTGCTGTGGGGATCAGATAAGTTAACATATTTAAAGTATTTAGAACTGATCCTGGGGCACAATAAGCACAGTATAAGAGTTAGTTATGACATCTTCAGTTTGCACTTAGGATACTAAATTATTTTTGTTTGGAAAAGTCATTGTGAATTAACTCATCTACTATCCAGGTATCTCAAATTGATTGAAAAGGCTGTATAAAGGGAACGGTCTCAACCTTTAATCAAATAAGATAGTATTTAGGCCTCACTCACACTATTTAGTTGATCATGTTTTGTTGACAGTGTGCAGCTGTTTAAAGTCAGTGCCCCACACTTATGGACTCACTGAATGTGGTACCTTTTGTAAAAAGAACCCAGATGCAGTGTTGTGTATTTCCCCTCATTTCTCCAAGGTCTGAATGGAAGCCATTAGATACCAAGATTTGTAAGCACTTTTGTGAAGAAATGGTTTTTCTGTAACTCACTGCCAAAGCAGACACAGTTGCCCGGCTGGCATGGCTCGGTGGTTGAGTGTCAACCTATGAACCAGGAGGTCACGGTTCGATGCCCGGGTTCTGGGCTTGGTCCCCAGTGGGGGGCGTACAGGAGGCAACTGATCAATGATTCCCTCTCATCATTGATGTTTCTATCTCTTTCTCCCTCTCCCTTCCTCTATGAAATCAATAAATTTTTTTTAAAAAAAGCAGACACAATTACACCCAAGAGTTTCTAACACTTTAAAAAACAGACAGTGGCCGAAACCGGTTTGGCTCAGTGGATAGAGCGTCAGCCTACGGACTGAAAGGTCCCAGGTTCGATTCTGGTCAAGGGCATGTACCTTGGTTGCGGGCACATCCCCAGTAGGAGATGTGCAGGAGGCAGCTGATCGATGTTTCTCTCTCATTGATGTTTCTAACTCTCTATCTCTCTCCCTTCCTCTCTGTAAAAAATCAATAAAATATATTAAAAAAAAACAGACAGTGAAAAAAAAATCCAAATACATGAAAATAAAATACATTTGTGTTTGGAAACTGATAGAGAAAATGAATAAAATGCAACTTGAAAATAGGTAAAGGATGCTTGCTTGATGTGATAGCAATAGTGTCACTGATGTTAATAGCAAAAGGACTAAAGTACTGCAGGTACACAATGGGACTGTATTTTCAGTTTGGAGAAATACGTAGATAAGGACTACTATAGGCCTATAAGAAATGTCTGGTTATACAAGCTCTGAGCATGAGAGAGACTTTCACAAATGAAAACAGCTTAGTTTATTTGACACAAGTGAAGATATGGTTTACCAGGTACAAACGCAAAAGGAAAGAGGATAGACATTAGGTAATGGATTAGAAGAAGGTCAAGGAGAAAGGCTGAAAACTGAAATTGGACCTGTGTTGAGATAAGAGCAAATGGGAAAGAACTTAGAGGCAAAGGTAAAGAATTAGAGAAAATTTGCCCCCCCCCCCTTTGAGGAAGAGAAGATAAATTGATACTCCCAATTTTTTTTTCTGAATAATGATCTTTTTGTAGTCTTTGAAAAGAGCAAGAATAAAGGAAATGTCCTTTATGTGAACCCCCAGTAGCATACAGGAAAGCCTACTAATTAGCCAAAAAAGGTAGGTGTCAGTACATTTTCAAATTAGCCTTACTAACTGGTCCTTTATTGATCCTTGGTGGATATAGACTCAAGACTGGTATGATATCAACCTTGGAAAGATTACTGTATCATTAAGAAAAGCCCAGACCACACTAGGTATTTCAAAGAGAGGAGATTTAATATAGGAGATAGTTGGGAAGGCAGAAATCAGGAAGGTGAGGTAGACCAGAGATAATAACTTCAGGAAGCTACTACCATCCCTGTATCTAGGGCACAAAAGGAAGTGATGGTACCATCATTTAGGAGACCAGAGGAGGAACTGCCATTTTAGCTGGGGCTGTGAGGAGGAGATGAAGATTCTTCTACAGTCAATGTCAGAAAAAGAAAAAGGAGAGAAAGAATGAAAGAGATCAAATACAGAATTCTTTCCCCTCGTGCCACCTGCTGATTTCCCCCAGTCCCTCCTATTGGCAGGGGGCTAACTGGCAATGGAGCCTGAGAAACATAGTTTTCAGATGCCCAGCCCCAGCATTATAGAACAGAGTAAAAAGGTGGGCATGTATCTGAGAGACAATAAGTAAGTAATCGACACCATTAGGCACTTTTCTCATTCTTGTGAAAGCCAGCAGAGAATTGTAGTAGAGACTAAAGTTAAAATCACAGCTGACATCCATTTACTTAGGAGAATTGGACATGGGTAACTTATAAAAAAATACATTTTTCAACTGATTTTTAGAGAGAGAGGAAGGGAAAGAGAGAGAAACACAGATGTGAGAGCAAAACATTGATCAGCTGCCTCCTACACGCCCCTTACTAGGGATCAAGCCCTCAACCTGGGCATGTGCCCTAAACGGGAATTGAACCAGTAACCTTTTGGTGTACTGTACAGGATAATGCTAACCAACTGAGCCACACTAGCCAGGGCTGGATATGGGTAAATTTTCAGAAAAGATCAATGTTTCTGGTGAATGATACGTCCTCCTATCTAATAAAAGAGAAACATGGTAATTAGCCATACCTCTGCTACCCTTCCCATTGGCTAATCAGGGCAATATACAAATTAACTGCCAGCCAAGATGGCGGCCGGCAGCCACGCAGCTTAAAGGGAACATGAGGCTTGCTTGCTTCAGTGACGGAGGAATCCAACGTTCCCCGCCTGTCTTGCCAGCCTCTGAGCTTGCGGTTTGAAACATTATAGAAGCTAAACAAATATAGAAGCTAAACAAAACCCCAGAAACCTGCTTTCAGCCAGCCAGGATCTCAGAGCTGGAGTTGAAACAGTGTTTCGATTATAGAACCCAAACAAACCAGATACCTGCTTTCAGCATTCGAGGCCTAAGAGCTGGAGCCAAGCCTCAGAGCTAAAGCTGGCCCAGAATTAAAAAAAAAAAAAAAGAAAAAAAGGAGCAGTTGGGAGCTTCAGTCACCCGCCAGCCTGAAAACAGCCCTCAGCCCCTCACCCAGACTGGTCAGGCACCCCAGTGGAGACCCCCACCCTGAAGGGTGTGTGACCAGCTGCAAACAGCCATCATCCCCTCACCCAGGCTGGCCAGGCACCCCAATGGGGGCCCCCACCCTGATTCAGGACACCCTTCAGGGCAAACCAGCCAGCCCCCACCCGTGCACCAGGCCTCTATCCTATATAGTAAAAGGGTAATATGCCTCCCAGCACCGGGATCAGCGGAGCCTCAAGGCCTCCCGGCACCGGGTTCAGCGTGACAGGGGGCAGCGCTCAAACCCTCTGATCGCCCTGAGGCTCTGTGTGTGACGGGGGCAGGGCCACAACCTCCCTATCCACCCTGCTCTGTTCGTGACAGGGGAAGGCGCCCCAACCCCCTGATCAGCCCTGCTCTGTGCCTGATGGGGGGAGCTCCGCAACCCCCTGATCGCCCTGCAGCTCTGTGTGTGACAGGGTGTGGCGCCCCAACCCCCGCCCCCCCACAGGCCCTGCTCTGTGTGTGACGGGGTAGAGCCATAGCCTCCCCATTGGCCCTGCCCTGAGTGTGACAGGGTGTGGCACCCCAACCCCCTGATCCACCCTGCTCTGTGTGTGACAGGGGGCGGTGCCCCAACCCCCCAATCGGCCCTACCCTGAGTGTGACTGAGGGTGACATCGCAACCTCCCAATCCGCCCTGCTCTGTGCATGACAGGGGGCGGCACCCCAACTCCCCAATCGGCCCTGCTCTGAGCCCGACCAGGTTCTGCACCTTGGGATTGGGCCTTCCCTCTGCCACCTGGGAGCAGGCCTAAGCCAGCAGGTCGTTATCTCCTGAGGGGTCCCAGACTGTGAGAGGGCACAGGCCGGGCTGAGGGAACCCTTCTCCCCCCTGAGTGCACAAATTTTTGTGCACCGGGCCTCTAGTTTACACTAATCAAAGAGAAACATGCAAATTGGTATCACTCTGCTAAGCCCACCAGTCAATCAGGATGAGCATGCAAATTAACCCAACAAAGATGGCGGTTAGTTTGCATATGCAGGTGTGGAACGAAGACTGAAGACACTGAAGACTGAAGACAACTGAAGACTGAAGAGGCTTGCCTTCTCTGCTGTGGCTGGAGTGAAGGCCTGGGTCCCAGGTGCCAGAGGAAAACTGGCAGGGGAAGGAAGGCCTATTGCACGAATCTCTTTGTACAATGGGCCTCTAGTATATACATAAACATATATATACATATAGAGAGGTATAGGTATTATGTGAACTCACATAATATTCTCTAGAGTGGGTCTTGGTCTGCTCTGGCCAGTGGAATATATATATATATATATATATATATATATATATATATATATATGTAATAATGTATAACTATTTATATGTGTTGTGTGTTTTATGTGTATATAAATGATAGTGCTACTGCCACTATGCAAGAGTGAGGTAATATTTAGGTGGAATGCTCCAGAAAGACAGGTTGTTAAAACATTGAAATGCCTCTGTACTATTTAGTAGAAGACCAAAATAAAACATTGCCTTCAGCCCTCCCAAGTGATCTCTGGCCACCATGGCCTTGGAGAGCCAGGAGTGGGCATTGGAAGGGGATATCCACCAACCTTCCAGCCAGCCCTCTGTAACTCCCACGCCCTGGCTTTCATCTAGAGTGCTCCACTGGCCAGAGCAGACCAAGACTTGCCTTTACTCCTGGTGGTGGCAACAGGGCATCTGGTGCCATCTAGTTCCTGTTTGGTGTGCTACCTACTGCTACCTCACCTTTATTTGGCTGCTTGTGGGAACTGCATCTTCCGCAGTGTACCGTATATGTAGGTTGTTAAACAGTTTGAATGTAGGTGTGTACACACATGCACACACACTCACACTACTTATGGACAAAGCCATCTAAAAACAATCTTGCATATTACTTTCCTATTTAAATAAGGGAAAACATAAATAAAAAATCTGGATGCATTAAGTATTCAGAAAGTTCTTTGTGTGCTTAACATAAAATCTTTCTTATACATATTTGGATATATCTCTGAGTCTCTTTAAATGGATTTAACATAAACAGAAAGTATTCTAGAATCTATACTTCTATTGACTTATGTAGTGTTTAATCAACATGTACTTAGTGATTCTGCAGAGAAGCTGAACACACGTGCTCTGCCCTTATTACATGTTCTTTGCCTTTGGTGGGGGGATTAGCTTTATTCTGTTTAGTCTGTGGCATTTGGTGAGAAATTTAGATTCCCCTAAATTTTATGATCTGGATAGCTATTCTTAGGAAAGGACAGAAGAGCCCCAATTAATTTTGCAAAGGTCACTCAATTGAAAAGTCAGGCGATGGAATTGATTAAAAGTCATTACCAACTTGACTTAGATTTTCACCAGTAACTAAAAGGACAAGAGGCTGTTCAGCCAACAATTGTCCCTTGCAGAGTTTAAACATTTTTTGAAGATTACATGTGGTTTTAAAATATTCATGTGCATTCATTTTTGTTGCTATCTCTACAAGTGGAACTTTCCCAGTGGTTGCTGAGTTGCATAGTTGTTTACTCAAGGGCCTGTTAAAATATTTGAAATTATTAAAGTATTCTCACATGGTGGAAATTTGGGAAATAGAGAAAAGGCATGCGATAGTACCTGTGATATTGGTGCTCGGACATACGAATACGTAATTCCGTTTTAGTGTCTTCTTTCTTTCTATTTTTATAGCTGTAATTGATGTTTATATATAATTTTGTATACTGACCTTTATCATTTTGTCCTTGTCTTCTGTAGCCTTCATTACCATTATTTTAACAGCTGTCTATTTTAAGTAAACTAAACTGTACCATGATTTATTTAGTCAGTGCTTCTCTTACCGTAATTCTTACCTTTTCCTCCTTCTTCCCTGTACTCCTTCTGTTAAATCACTGGTTTTCTTAGTAAGACTAATGAAAATAACATTGAAGTAGGAACCTAATGATTTGGACCGTATGGCTTTGCCAAGTTGCGTAATTTCTCTAACTGTGTCCCATCTATCACAAGGTAATAACTGCGGCTGACCTCTTCCTACCCCCACACTTAACCTGTCTCACAGGAAAAAGTAAAATTTGTCTCTTATCACCTGTAACTTCCATTAAATAAATGGAATAGATCAACTAAACCAGGCTAAGAAACAGTAAATACTATGCATTTCATAAAACCGATTTTAAGTTGTTCTTCTAAACATAGATGAGAAGCTGTTGACAAATTGTAATTACTTACTTCTGAGTTTTGGTCCTCATGGTTATTTTCATGGATGTGGTAGGACCTTATTTACTTAAAAGTATTTTTAGCCATGGGACTCTTCTTTAGGAAACATTTGGTTGGTTTTTCTTTCGATATCTGTAGAACAACCCGAACGTCAAGTTTTTTTCTCTCAGATGAACAGGATAATCTCACAAATAGCAAACTCTTCTAAAAGTAACAACTGACTCCACTGATATTACCAAAAATGCTAAAATTTTTTTAAAAATATGTTTTTATTGATTTTTTTAGAGAGGGTGGGGGGGAGAGAGAGAGAGAAACATCAATGTGGGAGAGAAACATCAATCAGTTGCCTCCCATATGCACCCACAACCTGGGCATGTGCCCTGACCAGAAATTGAACCAGTGACCCTTTGGTGCACAGGATGTAGCTCTAACCAACTGACCCACCCAGCCAGGGCAAAAAGTTAATATTTTTGACAGAAATTCCTTTGGTAGAATTTCCTGGAAATTGTTCTGAACCCAAGAATGTATCTGAATTTTCTGTTACAGTCATATTCTGAGAGTTCTGGCAGAACTATCTTGGGAACAAAATGGAAAAAAGCTAAGGGTTGAATAGTGGACACAATTTGTAAACTGGGAATGCATTAGGATTATTAGATGAGGTTGCTTCCTAAAACAAGGCACTTACTCTGTTTCTTCTGAGGCTGAGTACAAATACCTACCTTAAAATACAATTGATTATAAGATTTCCTTTTAATATGAAGAATAGCAAACATTGGGAAAGTATGTAAAATCATATTTTGAACAAATAGCTTTAACAAACATTAAACATATTGCCATATTTTTATACATGCACACACATATTTTAAATGAATAAAACAGATATATTGGAAATTGTTTGTGCACTTGTCTTTGACCTAATGTCCTTCTCCCCTGCCTTCTTCTTCCCTAGGTATAAACACTATTTTGAATTCAGTGTTTATCATTCACATGCATTTCTTTATGCTTTTGCTAAAGATAGGTTCATATCTATAAGCAACATGCATTATTGTTTTACATGTTATAAAATTTTAAATTCTTTCATACATATAACTTGTCTTACTCAGCATTGCTTTTCAGATGATTTCATATTCATGCATACAGACCATTTGCTCAAACTGCCGTATTGTTTTCCATTATGTGATTATACCACAATTTATTTATTTATCAGCTACCCCCATAAGATGATTGATGGAGGGACAATTTAAAGTCATTTCTTTAAAACTGGTTGGTCAAGTAGAACACCAAGGATGCCAGAATTTGGTATTTTCATTACTGCCTTTCCTACCTGGGCTTTTAGTTATTTTACTCCTTTCTTTCTATTTTGGCCTGGTCCCCTGAAAAGACTAAGCTGAATCACTAACAAAAGTTACTCTACAGACATAATGGGTACCCACTATATGTTAGGGTAGAGATAAACCTAAGCCAGATATTGGCCAACAAATAGGCCGCTGTCAAGTCTATAATCATGAAGTTGTAAATATACATTCATATCTGTACTGCAATCCCCGTGGGTTTTCTGTACATTCACTTGCTGCACTTTAATTTTTACCTATAAAAGAGTTTCATGGTTTAAATTTACAAAATATAACAACTAATAAGGATTTAATTACTCTTAGTTATTTGCTTATTACAATGTATATTTTTCTTGTTTTATTTGATACAATATTATATTTTAAGACCAAAGCATTAGAGATCATTAAAACCATAGCTTTTACTTTTACACAGATATTATTTACAATGTTTTAGCTAAATACTGCTAATTTTATGTAGAGAGTGCCTATGGAATTGAAATTGCCATTTTCCTTCCAAAAAAGAAAAGGGAACTCAAGAATCAATTATGTCTGTTTCCCTATTTTATTAGACAACATTGTTGTGAGCCAACAACTTCTTGTTTTTCTATGCAAGCTGTAATCTATGACTTGCCTCTGTAATTGCATTAATTTTTGGTGACCAGTACATTTTTGGGTGTTAATAGATAAATTCTATTAATAATTAAATTGTCCTTGTGAGTCAATTGTGCTTGTGGTGGAAAATAAGTCTCTGAATAGCTTTCATTTTTTTTCCTTCATGAGCAAATGTCGAATACAGTAAATTAGATTGAACATTTGACTAAAACAGTCATCTATAAGCTAAATGAGGTTGCAGTTGACAAAACTGAATGTTATTAGAAGAACCTATGTGACAAATAAATAAGGTACACATTTTAGAAAAGTTCAAAGAATCATGTGGGCCAAGAAATTTTAAACCTACGATAATATGTTCTTTAAGGGTTAAAATAGATTTTTCAATTATAAAGCAAAGGAAACACATTGTGAATTATTGCAGCTTGCCTTATTCTTTTTTTTTTTTCCTTCTGTGATCCAGAAATGACCATATTGATTTTTGTGCTTTTTATTTTAAAAGAAAATCACTGAGATGAAATTTTCATGGCTTTGTGAATACTTTGTTAACTGATGATGGCTGAGAGGCTGTGAAAAGGGCAGCTTCTCTGTTGATCACTCATTTGTGCACTGAAGTCTTTTTTTTCAGAGCCATCTCTTATCTGCACTTAGAACAATGATCCTTATGGTTTGTTTTATTCAGATCAAGTTTTCAGAATCTGACTACTTTGGCAACGTCCTGCAAACTCGCAAGTATTTAGCACAGTCTGATTTCTTCTGGCTGAGAAAAGCTGTTCCAAAAACAGAGTGAGTAAAAAAAAAAAAAAAAAAAAAAAAAAAGTGAAATAGATAAATAATGTTGTTGGGAAAAGGAGTCTCTTTGGACCAGACTTTGTAATTTCCCTCAAGTCAAAGTAACTGGCTTGCCAGTTATCTTGCTTTGGCAAAATCTGTGTAATGTTTTGGCAACTCTTATTTCTGCTATTATATGAATCACTTGTTCAGTTTAATTATGGCTCCTTCACTCCTAGCATCAACACATATCAAAACAAGGCTTATTAGGGTTTATCAGGATGCCAGCATTTAAAGCATTTCTAGATCTTGTTATATGTATATGTATATTATATTATATATATATGAATATATATGTGAATATTATATATATGAGTATATATGAATATATGTATATATATTTCATATATATATGAAATAAATTTCTGAATGTCACATTCAGGTAGAAACTTTTAAAGATCTCAAAGAACAAATATTAAAAACATAAAGTATGATTACAAATGTAGAAGTAATTGTATAATTAGTAAGTAACTAGAGGATATTTGATGAGATAATGAGTGCCACAGAACTGATAACTCTGTTATTTCCTTCCAATAGTAGTTATGATTTATCCCCCTTCTTTTCAGCTGCCTATATGTACTGTCCCTGAAGATAAGAAAGTTTCCTTAGGAACTTTTGGGCTTGGGCTAGCCTTGATATTTTCCCCCTAACAAAATGTGTGTGATGATGATGATGACACCAGGTAATAATTATGTGCTTATAGTATGTCAGGAAGTGCTGCACATGTTTTAATTCATTTTATCCTCTTGTCAATTCTGTGGGGTCTAGGTACTACTTATTATCCCCATTTTACAAATGAATAAGAGGCTTACAATTGAGACATTCTTCTGCTCAGGTTTAGATGACATTTTGTTCATTCTTGCTAGCACTTGTGACTCTGATCTGCTAAGGTCCACTTCTCCAATGTGTTTATCTCTCTGTTCTCCAGATTGGATCATTTCTATTGCTCTAGCTTCAAATTCACTGATTCCTTCTTGCATATTCTCAGATTTGCTGTTGACTCATCTAACACATTTTTCATTTTGATTATTGGACTTTTCTTTCCATATGGATGCCTTTTATAGTTTGTTTCTCTGTTGTGATTCTTTATTTATTAAATCATTATCATCATATTTTCCATTAATTCTTTGAATATAGCTTATTTTATTTCTTTGAATTAATTTATAATGGCTTCTTTCAAGTTTTTGTCTGCTAAACCCAACAACTGGGCTCATTTAGAGTCAGTTTTTATTGATTGCTTTTTATTTGGCTTTATACTTTTTCTTTGCATAGCATATTTTTGTCATGTTGAAAATGACATTTTTTTTTAATCTTCATTGTTGAAAGTGTGAAAATGACATTTAATATATTCTAGC
Source organism: Myotis nattereri (assembly GCF_964212035.1). Classification (NCBI taxonomy): domain Eukaryota; kingdom Metazoa; phylum Chordata; class Mammalia; order Chiroptera; family Vespertilionidae; genus Myotis; species Myotis nattereri. Next base: position 13,666,496 of record NC_138078.1, read on the forward strand.
AAATGTGGGTTCTGATATTTCTGAGACTTTTTAAAAAGTAATGTTCCTGGACTTACACTACAGAATCTGTGTCCTCTATAGTATGCAGCTGTAGATGTCTCTGCTTATTTTTTAAATTCTTTTTAATTTTATTTATTAGCCCAGTGGTTCTCAACCTTCCTAATGCTGCGACCCTTTAATACCTCATGTTGTGGTGACCCCCAACCATAAAATTATTTTCATTGCTACTTCATAACTGTAATTTTGCTACTGTTATGAATCGTAATGTAAATATCTGATATGCAGGATGTATTTTCATTGTTACAAATTGAACATAATTAAAGCATAGTGATTAATCACAAAAACAATATGTAATTATATATGTGTTTTCCGATGGTCTTAGGCAACCCCTGTGAAAGGGTTGTTCAACCCCCAAAGGGGTCACAACCCACAGGTTGGCGACCCACAGGTTGAGAACCACTGTATTAGCCTCACTTCCTAGAGTTTGTCCCTGTATCTGCATAGTTTAGTGCTCAAGGGATCAGGACTGAGCTTTACTCAAACACTTCTAGCCTGTAGGGCTTTTGCCCTCTGCCAGTTGGTCTGTGGTAGGAGTTGGGAGTGCATTCAAAGTTATAACCTGCCTTAGATTTTACTTCCCACTGGACACTCTCTACTGTCCCCTCTATATGTTCCTGGTTTCCCAGTCAGCCAGGGATGTGTGGCAAGCTTATCTCACCCGTCTACGACTCTTAGTTCCAGGATCTTACTTTTAAATTTCTGGCTGGTCCATTGCTCTCCCCAATGGGAATTATAATTTCAGGCTATCAAAGCTATGGGTTGTCTTCATTTATTTTTTAACAAGTTCAACAGTTTGAGCTGACATAGCTGCAAGTTTTCACCTCCACTCCTAATTGAGTCCACCCTCTGTGGCAAAAAGCTGCTGATTGTTCAGCCAGCCCTATCCTGAGAAAAGTTCTCATGGACTGAGCTGGGAGGGATGGGAGCAGTGCCAGGCTAGGCTATAGACTTCTGTTCTACTTATTTCCAGCTCTAGCAGTTTTTCCTAAATTAAACCTTTTTTTTTTCAATTTGCTGTTTGCCTTTGATCAATTCCCAGAGACCTAAAATGGTTGTTTGTTAACAACTTTGTCCAAGTGATTTTTTTGTGGAAAGGATTTGTTGACCTTCTCATACATCATAGCTGGAAGTCTGGCTTCTATGCCCACCTTTTTTGAATGGCCCACTTTTTAAACCTGTCTTATATTCTGGCCTCCATATTTTTGGCTGGCTCTTTTTATGCTCTCTGGGTCTCTTGTTATTTTTCCTTCCAACTCCCTTCTCTATTCTGGCCTCTAGACACTCTACGTTCCATACCATCCCTTGCCTTAAACTGGGATTACTGCCTTTCCCTCTTAGCCATGATTTCCATCTAGCCAGTTCCTGCCTTCTGCCATTCAAACCTTCCTATAACACGTACCCACACAGTTAGTGAAAACTTTGACTCCAGGAGTAGGCCTAAAGCTGAATCACTCCCCTACCCATCCCTGATGCCAATCAAAAGCACAAAGGAAGAGAGCAGAAAGCTTTAGAACTTCTTTGGAAATGACAGATAACTGGTTTAAAGCCAACTGCTCCACTGCCCTTGGTTCTCTCCTCTCATCATAGTATTGTTTAGTCTATCCTACTTCATTCCCAACCTAAATAATTCAATAGTAATTTCACCTTTAGGGTTCTAAAACTAGCTTCTCAAATCCAATGACTTCAGCAAATGGTTTCCAATATCCCAATGAGCATCTGCATATAGTATGGTAGTCACAGATCTGTGAATATCATCCTGCCCTTTCAGATCTACTTCAGATCAATCCAAACTCTTTTTTTTCCCAACTTGTGGAAAATGCAAGGCTCTTACGAGTATTTCTGTGAAACTTCTGGGTCTTCTCAGAGACTCTTCTGTATTGGAGATGCTGCCAAGTTAATTGTTCAGTTTCAAAATGACGTTCATTTGGGTGTGTAGCAAAGGCTGGGTTGCTATTTGAAAAACTCCTATCTATCTCATTTTTAACATCATCCTAAAATACTGATGGGCTGTCAGATTCTAAAAGCCTTGACTATTTCTAATTTTTTGCTGGCTGACTTTGTGGGCTTAGAAAAACAGTGATTTGCATAAGTTTTATTCTCTATCACAAATAACTATTTCAGAAGGACATTAAATTGGTTAATGTTTCTGGAAAGTTCTCCAGGAATGAAAATCACAATGCTAGCAAATCTTATTTTCTCTGATATATGTCTATTTCAGGGAAAGCAACATTAAGGAATTTAAGGTCCTTTTTACATGATAAGGTGATGCGATAGTTAATTTTTTAAAAGAAATTTTGGGCTGGTCCTTTTCTGGCGTGGTAGATAATTTTAGCTTTATGATACTCATTGGCTTTAATAGATATCTTTTAGGCCTAAAAATTCATGAGTTAATCGAGTGAGGACGATTGTGGAGTATCTCCACTACACTAGTTTACTTAGTTCAGCACATCATGATTATATTTCTATAAAGCCCTGAAATAACATTTTGCTTCTTTGTGGGTATAGGAGATAAATACCCTTTATCTTTCATTCTCATGGAAACCATTTTTGCTGCACTAATGTACATTAAGAAGTTTCTAATGTGATGATAAATGTCAGCAAGAATGGAATTAATTGGGTGGTCATCCCTGAAGGTACATATTTAGTGTTGGTTCTCAGAATTGTCACTTCATCATCTTGCTTAAAAATAGGGGATTTACTTCATTTCTCAGCTTGAATCAAAAGTAATTTCTTTCCCCCAGGATCCCCCTTCTTTGACAGAAATGATTTTAAGCTAGCTTCCCTATTAACTCATTCTCACTCTACCGTGACCAAACATGACTGGATTTTCTTTCTCTAGCTTCTGAAAAAATGTGTAAAAATACATCAAATGTCTACACAAATTATGGTCCTGTGCTGAATTTTTATTTGCAAAAGCATTATCTATAACATGGAATTGGAAGGATATAATCTACAGGATATTAGAAATAAAGCAGTAAATACTCCATGATTTTTCCATTCTATACTCCTTAGACTATCATTATGAGTTGATAGGTAAAATATAAAACTCTAGCTTCATGCACATCTATTTTATAGGGTTCATATAAACCAGGGTGCCAATGTCCTTTCCTTTAGATTATTGTATTTCAGTATTACGGTCCTTTTATATATCCCATTCTCCAGTATAATTTTATTTCCATGTATTTTTGGATTTGAAATTTATATGAGACCTCTTCCCTCCTTATCCACGAAATCATTACCCAAACATAGCATAGAGGAACACCCTAAAGACATAGGAAGGAAAATTTAAAGCACATGAATGACATTTTTTATTTATCCAAATAAATGTATACATAGCAATAAATTCATTTAAATAGATTTAGTGATCTTCTGCTTAGCACATACCACTTGGACAATAGTCTTAGCCCATAAGGAACTTAAAATCTTGTTGGGAGATAAGTTATGCAAACTCAAATGCCTTCAGGGCCCATGAGTTAACAAAGGGTGGCCTAGACAGGTGTAAATGGTAGGGAATGGAGTGTACTATGGAGCACTAGTGATCATACATCTCATTTTAAGGGATTCCAGTTTAGTACCTTTTAAAACCACCGTGTTGGACAAATGAAACGTTTTTATGGAAAAATTCAACCTATTAGGTAGCACTTAGTCTCTGGACAGCCAACTTTTCAGTATTTCAATGATCTAATGTTGTATAACAAGCCACCCTAAAGTTTAGAGGGTTAAAACAACAGTAATTGCTTATTCTCTCTTGTGGCTCTGGAGGTCATTAGGTCCAGCTGGGTGGTTCTTGCTCATGGTCTTTCATGAAAGTCACAGTCAGATAGTGACTGAGCCTGGAGTCACATGAAAGGCTTCCTCTCTTGCATCTAGTGGTTGATGCAGGCTGTTGGCTGGAATGCCTGCTGCAGCTCTCTGTGAGTACTGGGCTTCTTTATAGCATGCTGATTGAGCAAGAAACTTCAAAGAACAAGTTTCCTAAGAAGGAGAGAGTGAGGGAGGGCAGCACATGTGGTCACCTGATGGGGGAGAGGGGTTGTATCATCTTTAACTGCCTAGCATTGGAAGTCACATGGTGTCATTGTCCACTGCAGTGTATGTTTTAGAAGTGAGTCACCAAGGCTAACCCATAATCAAGAGGGGAGGAGCTTAGATTTCACCTCTTAATAGGAGGAGTGTAAAAAAAATTACAGATCAGAACTAGCACAGGTAGCCTTATATTAGAGAATAATAAAACTAAATATATAATAAACTTGGATGTAATAAGGGTGATATAGAAAATATTTAACAGCGTGGGCACTGACCAATCTATATATATAAAAGCCAAGCTACCGAATGACCAGTCACTATGATACACATTGCGGTGACCAACCGGCCTGATTGGGGCCCCAGTCAGCTCCCCTCAACCTCCCGTGGCCCCTCCCCCCAGCCAGCCCCGCCCCTGATCAGCTCCCCCCATCCTGGTCAGGGGCGGGGCTGGCCAACCTCCCACAGCCCCTCCTCCTGGCCAGCCCCACCCCCGATTGGCACCCCCATCCTGATCAGGGTTGGGACCGGCCGGCCAACTTCCCACATCCCCTTCTCCCCCACCCCTGCCAGCCCGGCCCTGATTGGCCCCTATTGGGGCGGGTGGCCTGACCCCACCTATGCACGAATTTGTGCACCAGGCCTCTAGTAAGAAATATAGCATCCACAACTGATATGAGCTCTGGCTATATTCAAGGCTCTAAACATGCCCTAGAACAGGGCTGGGCAAACTTTTTGACTCGAGGGCCACAATGGGTTCTTAAACTGGACCAGAGGGCCGGAACAAAAGCATGGATGGAGTGTTTGTGTGAACTAATAGAAATTCAAAGTAAACATCATTACATAAAAGGGTACGGTCTTTTTTTTTTTTAGTTTTATTCATTTCAAACTGGCCGGATCCGGCCCGCGGGCCGTAGTTTGCCCACGCCTGCCCTAGAATCAGCAAGAGCTCTGGGAGGTCAGGAAAACTGAAGTCATGTATCTGAAATAAGATGTCTTAGGTATTCTTGCTGAAGCTTCAGAGCACCCATGTGGTTGTTTGATTTCTTTGTTTTGTCAATCTTTTTTTTTTTTAAAGATTTTCTTTTTAAAAAAATATATTTTATTGATTTTTTACAGAGAGGAAGGGAGAGGGATACAGAGTCAGAAACATTGATGAGAGAGAAACATCAATCAGCCGCCTCCTGCACACCCCTTACTGGGTATGTGCCCACAACCAAGGCACATGCCCTTGACCAGAATCGAACCTGGGACCCTTGAGTCCACAGGCCGACACTCTATCCACTTAGCCAAACCAGTTAGGGCTGTTTTGTCCATCTTGATCCATCATCAGTTAGAAACATTTTCCTTTCATGGCTCTTACCCTAATATTCTGAAAGTTTATTCTTTGCAAAAGGGAGAGGAGTTGTGAGGAATGGGAAGAGAAGGGGTGAGCTCTAGGAATACACTTAATCTTTTGAATATATTATAGTTCAGTCTAATGTTATTTAAAAGACCTAGATTCTCCCTCTCTTGACCCAAAAAGCAGATATACAAATGCTTGGGTCTTTGGGTAGTGTATTATTTTTATGTTACTGCTGTAATACATTACCACAACTGTAGCAACTCAAAATCACAAATGCATTATTTCACAGTTCTGTAGGTTAGAAGGGTGGGTTGGCTTGGCTGGTTTCTCAGCTCCAGTTTTTACAAGGCTGAAATTAAGGTGTCAGCTGGGCAGGCCCTTAGCAGGAGGCTCTGGGAAGAAGCCTCTTCCAAGCTCATCAAGTGTTGGCAGAATCCAGTTTCTTGTGGTTGTAGAACTAAGGTCCCTCCTTCCTTCGTGACGGTTAGCTGGGAGCCACTCTTCACTCGAGCTCTCTCTCTGGTCCTTGCACATGGCCCCTGCATCTCAGAGCCAGAAACAGTGTGTGGAATCCTTTTCACTCTTGGATTCTCTGGACTTGTGGTTGTGTAACATCTCTTCTGACTTCCTCCTCTTCCGTGTTGTATCTCTCAGATTCCAGTTAGAGAAGGTTTAATGCTCTTAAGAGCCCATGTGATTCAAATGGGAACACACGGAAAATCCAGGATAACCTCCCTATTTTTAGGTCCCTAAACTTAATTACTCTGCAGTCCTCTTTGCCATGTGATGTAACATATTCACAGTTTCCAGGGATTAGTATGTAGATATCTTTTTGGGAACCATAATTCTACCTACTATAGATAGCAACAAATAAAGGTGCTTTTATATCCACTTATTTCCTCAGGAAAATAGTCCAGTCAGTAACTTTGTGTTAATCATTAAGACCTTTTGAAATACGAATCTTAAAGTTGAATGAAAAGAATATACACTTATGGAAGAGAGTATAGGTTTCAATTTTGACAAGAGAAGGGAAACTCTCTTTCTTGATATCCAATAATATCTCCAGTATACTATAATACTTAAGAGAACTGGTTTGAAGTTCAGACTGACCAGACTTTGTACAAGCATATAATGCTTGTAAATTTCATTGTCTTCATTTGTGTAATGAGCTAATAATTGTTATAGTTGCTATGGGGAAAAACCTATCAATAGGAAGTGCTGAGGACATAGTAATTGCTCAATGAATATTAGTTAATAATAATAATAATAATAATAATAATAGAATGACATATACATGGACTTCTTTATAGTTGGGGAAAAGGTATGGGTGGGCCAACAAGAATCATCACTTAGATTTCCTACTAGTTTCAGATTACTGACATACATAATTATTCTATTAAACATAAATTAGTAAAATGATTGTTCTGAAAAGGAATTTATATTAAGCAATTTAGCTTCAAACAAATTGCTTTGTTTTAATCATAAAGGGGATTGGCCGAAACTCACAGCCATCTGAGTCAAGGCTCGGCAAACTATGGCTTGTGGCTAAATCTTGCCTGCTGCCTGTTTTTGTATGTCTCATGAGAAATTCTTAGAGAGAAATGTTTGTAGTTGATTTGATGATGCAAAGCACAAACTTTGAACCCCAATTAGGCAAAATTTTGTCCTGCACCAAAAGAATTCCATTATTTTTAATAGTCCTGTATTACCAAAAATTGTACATGATTATTATGTTTTGAATTTCATTAAAGATTTGTGGAAAAATTTCTCACTATAGCAGTATCTATATAACATCCTTGATTTTGCCTCTTTGTCTGCAAAATACCTACATGTTTACCATCTGACTCTTCACAGAAAAATTTTTTTTTCCGGAGTTCTAATTTAAGTGGGGTGTAAATTCTTCATAGCTGGAAGGTACTCCCAAGATCTTCTACTGGAACCTTAATTTCATAGCTAAAGCTGAACCTCAGAAAGTAGGCGACTATTCCACCACAGCCTAGCTAGTTGGTGATAGTGGCAGAACGAGTCAGTCGATCTTTTGGTGGTTAAATCAGTAAACTTTCCACCAGACTAGGCAGATACTCTGGGTAGCATGGTTGTACTTTATTAATCTTTCTTTACATGGACCCCTGTGTTAACACTATTCCATTTTTTTTTTAATGAGAAAAGGTCAGAGGTTACACTGCATAGTAACTCAGCTGTCCCGTGGGCCCATTAAACAGGGCCTGGCAAACATCAGCTTGTTGCCATGTTTCCATCTGCAGGGAGAGCCCGTTAGAGTCTAGGATTTCTCATTAAACTGTTTCAGAAGCACTGGTGCTGACTTTCTCTGTAGTTAGCAACAGCGAATAAACAGGCATGTTAATATATTCTCATTGAACCATGTTCAGTTTAGGATGAGATTGTTTATTGAGCAGAACAATAGCCCTAAATTGAAGCGATAATTTCCCCACTTGCCTCATATCCCCATTGTTCCCTGGTTAACATTGCGTTTGTTCTTGCTGCTCTCCTGCCTGGATAATGATGATCACTTGGTGATATTTGTTTCTCTTGCTACAGGTGGTTTACAAATCCAACGACTGTCAATGCTTTCTATAGTGCATCTACCAACCAAATCCGTGAGTACTCTGCTTCTCTTCTCCTTGTTAATCTGGTACAAAATGGAAGGAACTTTTCCAGGACTATGATTAAGGGTAGGGCATTTTTTAGTTTTGCCCCAAAAGTGACCAGGTATTTTGGTGAAAGAAATTTATTTCCATACCCATATGCCCAATTTTCCTCACTCCTTTCACCTTTCAAGTTCTTTAAAGCTTTATATCACCATTGAGTGAAAAACTCCCAACTACAATAAATAAAAATACAATGAAGTTAGCCATGAAAAGAAACAAGCTTTCACTTTTCTCTCAGAATGGTCTTACTGATTTTGTCTATACCATTTTGTTTATTTTAGGATTGAGCAGAAAAACAAGCAGATAGCACTGAGTAGATTATAGAACCTGAGGGTACTATCTATATAGTAGAGGCCCGGTACACAAAATTGTGCACATAACGGGGGTACCTCAGCCCGGCCTGCTCCCGCTCGCAGTCTAGGAGCCCTCGGACATCCTTAGAGCTGCCTCGGAGGGGGGAGAGGCTCCCACCACCACCGCTGCACTCACCAGCCATGAGCCCGGCTCAGGGCTTCTGGCTGAGCAGTGCTCCCCCTGTGCGAACGCACTGACCACCAGGGGGCACCTCCTGCATTGAGTGTCTGCCCCCTGGTGGTCAGTGCACATCATAGTACCGGTCGTTCCACTGTTCGGTCTATTTGCATATTAGCCTTTTATTATATAGAATAAGAAAAGTTTGGAAATGTTCTGATTAACCCTAGGATGCAAAGGCTTGAGTTTCTTTTATTTACATGCTGTGGGTATATGTAATTATAAATGCCATGATAAGTTTAAAAATTATTAAAGATCAGATTGGCACAAATTAAAAATCTGACAGCACCAAGTGTTGGCACCCAGGACAGACAGTCACTGCTGGTGAAAGTAGAAATTGGTTCACTCACTTTGCAGAGCAATTTGGCAACATAGAAAGACAAAGTTGTGCATGCATCTCTCTGACCATCATTTGCGCTCTTGGCATGTGACCTAGTGCTGTGATTCTCAAAATGTGGTCCTGGGACAACAGCAAGAACATCATGGGGGAACTTGTTAAAATGCACCGTAGACCTATTGTTCACAAACCCTGGACACAGGGGTCAGAAATCTCTTTTATTAAGCTCTCCTGGTGACTCTAACATAGTTTGAACTACTGCCCTAAAGAAGTCTCATATAGTAAGCCCCTGTGAGAATGCTCATAACAGTATTGTTTATAATAGCAGGAAAAGGGGAATAAGCTATGTGTCCCTCCACAGGAAAATGAATTAAATGTGGCATGTTTACACAAAGGAATGCCACATAGCAGTGAACAATGAGTGACCTAGAGAAGTCAGTGATAGCGAACCTTTTGAGCTCGGCGTGTCAGCATTTTGAAAAACCCTAACTTAACTCTGGTGCCATGTCATATACAGAAATTTTTTGATATTTGCAACCATAGTAAAACAAAGACTTATATTTTTGATATTTATTTTATATATTTAAATGCCATTTAACAAAGAAAAATCAACCACAAAAATGAGTTCGCATGTCACCTCTGACACGCGTGTCATAGGTTCGTCATCACTGACCTAGAGTGACATGTGTTAACATGGATGAGCCTCATAGATATTCTATTGTGTGGTGGAAAAAACAACTTGGGAAAATATATTGAGTATGTTGCTATATAAATGAGGTTCAGAAGCATGCAGGACAATTCTATTTGACGTTCATGAGAATGACAAATGGTGAGTTCAGGTTGGTGGTTACCTGTTACGGAGAAGGTGGTCCTCTTCTGCTTGAGCCCTTACATGTTTCTCATACTCCTGTCCCCCTCCTACACCTCTTCTGGTATCCATCTTCCCTCCCTTGCTTGGCAATAACATCTAATCTCATGGTTTTAAGCATCTCTCTATGCTGTTTATTGACTGTGGGGGATGGAATTTATAAAGACTAGCCACCCTTGAGCATGCCCCCATACCTATAATCACCTCCTCTCTGGCATCCCTGCTTCTGTCCTGATCCCCCTTCAATCTATTCTAAATATAATATTGCAGTATTTTAAGATCTTTTACAATCACCTCATTTTCCTCCTTTGCTCAGAACCCGTTATCAGCTTCCTCGCTTATTCAGATTAAGAGCCAAGCTACTTGCAATGGCCAGGGCCCTCTTTCTAGGCTGCCTTTATCCCTATCTGTTCCAGCAGCATTGGCCTCCTTTCTGTTCCTAAAGCATGAGACCCTTCCCTCCGGGCATTTGTACTCTGGGCTCTCTTTGAGTAGGAAAACTTCCCTAAGTGCTCTGTATGGTTCACACTCCCAATTCCTTCAAATATTTGCTCAAATGCTACCTTCTCAGTGAGGCATCCTGCATGCTCACAGTACACCCTTCATGCTGGCCCTCATCTGGACAGGACTCCCTGGCCACAGAGGACAGACAGCCCTGCGGCTGTGGTCTCCTGCTCCCAGCGGGCACATCTCCTTAGAGTCATCCTCATGTGGCCACACTTGGGAATGGCAGTCTCTGCAGGACTGGTCCGAGAGAGTAGTGAACAGAAGGAAAACAAGCAGATGGTGGTAATTTTGGATTTTTACATCAATTTATGTAATCAAATCAGTTAAATATTTTGAATGTCACTCCTTACTGTACAAGTATTCACTATTATCAAGAAAATACCATTGCTTTCTTCCCCTTAGCTTTATGGAGATATAATTGACAAATAAAAATTGTCTGAATTTAAAGTGTACAACACGATGTTTTAATATAGCTCCAAGGTGAAAACTATGCTGCATATGGAAATTTATGATATTAGGGCTATCAATTATAAACATTATAGTAATATGAATTATATTTATATAATATGAATTATAATATTACTTGAAATAACCTATTGGGCAATAGAAAATTCTGTAGATCATCCACTTTAAAAGAAAATGTTTTATGTAATATTTGGTACATGCTAAATAATATATGGAACATGCTAGAACATATGAAGTTATAAAGGATAAAAGAAAATATATGATAACTATATGCCTGTGAATCCACCACCCAACCAAGAACTGAAACATTCCCAATATTATTGCATCTGTTCATGCTCCTCCCCATCCTATTCCTCTCCCACACCATAGAGGTAACAATTATTCTGATTTGTGTGTTTATCATTTTCTTGTTTTTGTTTAAATAAATTTTAAATCATTTAAGTATCCCTAAACAATATATTTATTTTTGTTTATGTTGTAGCATATTAAGAATGATATGCAATCTTAAGCAACTGTGTTTTTTCAATTAGTATGTTTTTAAGATTCATCCATGTAGCATGTGGCAGTAGTTTATTTCATTTTCACTGCCATATAATATTCCATTGTGTGACTGTATCCCAGATTACTTATTTGTTTTACAGGTCTTTTCTGTTGAGAGACCTATGTGTTTCCCCCTATATTTTTGCTATTATGAACAGCACTGCTCAATATATTCTCATACAAGTCCCCTAAAAAAGTGTTTGGAGTCTATACTAGGGATGGAATTACTGGCTTGTAGGGTATGTAAATACTCAACTTTACTAGATAACACCAAATGTTTTCCAAAGTTAGTGTTCCAGACTACAGAAGTGTTTTCATCAACTATCATTTTAACCACTTCTTAGCATTGGTAGACTTAATTTTTACCAATATAGTGAATGTAATAGATCAGCCGTTATGCAAGAAAAGGCATTGAGATAGACTATTCACTAATGTTTCCATACTCACTTTCCAATGTCAGTGAATGCTTTTACTGCTCCTTTGAAGATTTAAGTAAGTCTCATAATAATTCTGTCTCCAAGATTCACCCCTGCTCAGCCTTTTTCTTGTCTGGGAAGAACTGATCCTATCAGAGGTTTACTGAAGAAGCAGCCATTTTAGGGTAACCCAGTGGTTTCTGGAAAGCTCATGAGCAGAGGGGGTTTGGAATGAACAATTTGAGTGGTATTTTAATTAAGAGATTCAGCTGTTGCTATTTTCCTAATGACCAGTGTTTGCTCTCATTGTAAATTACATTCCCAGGCAAGATGGCAAGGAATCCTTTGGGCGATTTTTTTCTCTCTCCGTTCTGATTTTTCTGGACTACAAATTAAGACAGGTGGAGTACCTTCTTATACATTTCCCCACTGGGTTTCCTGGGACACCCCAGCCCCAACTGCCTTCTTTTTGCTTCACTGAAGAAATGAAAAATTGAGGTGATTTTCTGAAATGAACATCTTTATTGATTAGGGCCTGATTCTGACAGCATGTGGCCATCTGTTTAATTGGGTTTCACATCTAAGATGTAACTATACTTAGTAACGTGATTTATGAGGATTTCATTCAGTTCCCATTATCATTTTCTGATTTATGCCAGTTAAGTCTGCTTCTGCGTACAGTAGAGACCTGAGTAGAAAATAGAGAAATGAAAAACCTATAGTTTGTTTTTTTGTTTGTTTGTTTGTTTGTTTGTTTTTGCAAATCCACAACTTTGTATGAAACACTATTATTTGTGACTGTCTTTCAATGTTAGATATTTTGCAGGGTGGATATAGTTCCTTATTTTTCTACCCTTGTCAAGCTGGGTAGCAATGTCCTCAGATACAAAATAGTAAGATAGTAATGGTTTAAGTCTGCTCAAGGAGGAGTTATGCTCAGGAACTGTTGCAGAATTTAATTATACTTGAACTGATAAGGTGGTTTAAATAGAACACAAGGAGCTGAGGTGATTGGTGCCCAAGCTTGTGCTTCTCTAACTTTGTGGTAACAGCAAAACTGGTCTACTTAGTGTGAGTAGGGCAGTGGTCGGCAAACAGCGGCTCGCGAGCCACATGCGGCTCTTTGCCCCCTTGAGTGTGGCTCTTCCTAAGCCTTAGGAGTATCCTGATTAAGTTAATAACAGTGTACCTACCTATATAGTTTAAGTTTAAAAAATTTGGCTCTCAAAAGAAATTTCAATTGTTGTACTATTGATATTTGGCTCTGTTGACTAATGAGTTTGCTGACCACTGGGTAGGGAAATAGCGAGAACCTCAATGGGAGACCTTGAGTTCCACTGATTTAGTTTTGACTTTGGTCAAGGTATTTTTCCTTCCTTGCCCCTATTTTCTTCATCTGCTACATGTTGAGATTACCTAGCCCACAGAGTCTTGGGTAAGGATTTAATGAGATGAATTTGAAAAGTACCAGTACATTGCCAAGGTTAGGGTTTATATATCTACTAGAGGCCTGGTGCACTGGTGGGGTCCCTTGGCCTGGCCAGCAGAGATCAGTGGACCTCTGTGCCACCGCATCCCGGCCTTATCCGCCAGCTTGTTGGGCTCCAGCCCACTGTCTGCGTTGACCCTGCACAGCACGAAGTAGTGCAGGAAGCGGCAGGCAGCCAGGGAGGAGCTTGAGGCCGGGCTGGGCAGAGTGCCGCCCCACTCCTATTCATCCTGGCCCAGCTGCGTCTGCTTCCACTGCTGATCAGGTGCGCAGGGGGAGTGTCCATGGGAGAGGCTCATGCCGCTGCAGCTGTGTTTGCCAGCCGTCAGCCCAGCATCTGGCACCCGTCTGTCAGCTGAGCAGTGCTCCCGCTGTGGGAGCCCACTGACCACCAGGGGACAGCTCCTGCGTTGAGCATCTGCCTCCCTGGTGGTCAGTGCGTGTCATAGCTACCAGCGGTCGTCTAGTCGTTTAGGCTTTTATATATATAGATGACTGGTATGCCAGTAATCCCCAGGAGAGCCAGTCCATCAAGAATAGACAGCAAGATATGAAAGTGTTGGAGGGACATATTTTGGACTTTTGATCTTAAAATATTTTATAAATTATAACAATATTTTTACATACTGAAAAAATGCAACCAATTTGGAAAAGTGTTTGGCAGTTTGTTGATATCTCCTGTAACACAGAAATTCCATTTTTGATGATGGATCCTTATGCTCACAATGAGACATGTAACACAAATGTTCATTGCAGCTTTATTCATAATGGCAAAAACCTGGAAAGAACTTAATGTCCATCAACAGAAGACTAGGTAAATAAATTAGTATGTTAATACAATTGAATATTATATAGCAAAGAAAATGAGCAAATGGCTTCGTTCTACAGTATGTAAGAATGCCACTGTCTTAATGCTGAATGAAACACTGCATTGTTCCATTCATAAAGTTCGGGAACAAACAAATGAATCTGTGATCTAAGTGGCAGAAGTGAAAATAATGGCTCTCTGTGTTGGGGTATTGGCTGGGAAGAGGCACAAGAAACATTATCTTGATCTGGGAGGTAGTTGCCCAGGTGAGTCCTACTATTAAATGTGTGCCTTTACTGTATGTATGTCATACCTCAACATAAACAGTGACACCCTCATTTCACCATAAAATTATTTGGAACAGCATATAGCATGCATAGACATTTTGGATTAATAACAGGTTACCTCAGGGCCAAGCCTCCAGAGGCATAGACTAGGGATCAGCAAACTTTCTCTAAAGGCCCAGGTAGTACATATTTTTGTTTTTGTGAGCCATGTGGTCTCTGTTGCAAAATCTCAACTTTGCCATTGCAATTGTAGACAGTTCATAAACAAGTGAGCATGCTGTGTCCAGTAAAACTATTTACATACACTGTAGTTTGCCCACCCCTATTGTAGAGCACTGTTGGAGGATGGGAGCCAGGAGACTTGACGAGTGTTCTGACCCAGCTTTTAAACTTGGATCTAATCAGGTGGTGGTACTGATACTGTTTGGAGGGTGGTAGAGTGAACACCTCACCTTTGGGGTTTCCATTTATACTTATACTAGAGGCCCGGTGCACAAAAATTTGTGCACTCAGGGGGAAGGGGGGTCCCTCAGCCCGGCTTGTGCCCTCTCGCAGTCTGGGACCCCTCGGGAGATAACGCCCTGCAGGCTTAGGCCTGCTCCCGGGTGGCAGAGGGCAGGCCCAATCCCTAGGTGCAGCCCCTGGTCGGGCTCAGAGCAGGGCCAATTGGGGAGTTGGGGCGCCTTCCCCTGTCATGCACAGAGCAGGGCAGATTGGGAGGTTGCGATGCCACCCTCAGTCACACTCAGGGTAGGGCCAATTGGGGGGTTGGGGCACCGCCCCGTGTCACACTCAAGGCAGGGTTGATGGAGAGGTTGTGGCGCCACCCCCTGTCACGCACAGAGCAGGGCCCATCAGGGGGTTGGGGCTCCGTACCCTGTCATGCACAGAGCAGGACCAATCAGGGGGTTGGGGCGCTGCCCCCTGTCACGCACAGAGCAGGGCCCATCAGGGGGGTTGGGGCTCCATACCCTGTCACGCACAGAGCAGGGTCAATCAGGGGGTTAGGGAGCTCCCCCCTGTCATGCACAGAGCAGGGCCGATCAGGGGGTTGAGGAGCTCCCCCCTGTCACTCACAGAGTAGGGCCGATAGGGGAGTTGGGGCACTGCCCCCTGTCACACTCAGGGCAGGGCGGATCAGGGGGTTGGGGCGCCGCCACTGTCACACTCAGGGCAGGGCCGATGGGGAGGTTATGGCTCTACCCCATCACACACAGAGCAGGGCCTGTGTGTGGGGGGGTTGGGGTGCCGCCCTCTATCACCCACAGAGCAGGGCCGAACAGGGGGTTGAGGCTCCGCACCCTGTCACACACAGAGCTGCAGGGCGATCAGGGGGTTGCGGAGCTCCCCCCTATCAGGCACAGAGCAGGGCTGATCAGGGGGTTGGGGTGCCTTCCTCTGTCATGAACAGAGCAGGGTTGATAGGGAGGTTGTGGCCCCGCCCCCTGTCACACACACAGCTGCAGGGCAATCAGGGGGTTTGGGCACTGCCCCCTGTCACGCTGATCCTGGTGTCGGGAGGCCTCTCGGCTCCGCTGATCCCAGTGCTGGGAGGCATATTACCCTTTTACTATATAGGATAGAGGCCTGGTGCATGGGTGGGTGCCAGCTGGTTTGCCCTGAAGGGTGTCCTGGATCAGGGTGGGAGTCCCCACTGGGGTGCCTGGCCAGCCTGGGTGAGGGGATGATGGCTGTTTGCAGCTGGTCACACACCCTTCAGGGTGGGGGTCCCCACTGAGGTGCCTGGCCAGTCTGGTTGAGGGGCTGAGGGCTGTTTTCAGTCCGACTGAAGCTCCCAACTGCTCCTTTTTTTCTTTTTTTTAATTTATTCTGGGCCAGCTTTAGCTCTGGCTCCAGCTCTGAGGCCTCTGCTGATGAAAGCAGGTATCTGGTTTGTTTGTGTTCTATAATCGAAACAATGTATAACTCCAGCTCTGAGATCCCAGGCTTGCTGAAAGCAGGTTTCTGGGGTTTTGTTTAGCTTCTATATTTGTTACAATGTTTCTTAAACTGCAAGCTCAGAGGCCGGCAAGGCAGGCGGGGAACATTGGAGTCCTCTGTCACTGAAGCAAGCAAGCCTCATGTTAGTTTCAAGCTGCCTGGCTGGCAGCCGCCATCTTGGCTGGCAGTTAATTTGCATATTTTGCTGATTAGCCAATGGGAAGGGTAGCGGTCGTACGCTAATTACCATGTTTCTCTTTTATTAGATAGGATGGATGGATTGGTATTTAGAATAAAATCCATTTCATATATTCAATATCAAAGCATATCTGCAAAGTGCCTCATTTCAGTTTATTTTCATATGACTCAAATCATATTAAGGAATTATTTTAAGCCAATAAAACCTTGGCTTGTAAACAGGCAAGGCCTGAGGGCTAAAACCAATGATGTTATTATCTTTGCTGTTATACACAAGGGATTTGGTTTCCTCAGTTTAATCACAGATATTCTGCTAAAGAAAATAAGCCTTTGTCCAGAGGCTGGGCTTATGCTAGCATCAAACTATAGAATTAATCCTGAAATCAAATATTTATTTTGCTGTTAAGGAAAAAACTATGTTTCAAGCTGGGAGAATTTCTCGTACTTCGTTGACTCTGCCTAAAACCACAAAGTGGAATTAAATTCCTGAATTCACTTGCTGCTGTTTTTTGTGGGGGACATTTTGGGAATAGGCTTTCATAGTTTTGAAGCTAGAAGGAAGGAAACTTGAAATGGTCACCTGATCCAAACTTCTCATTATCTAGAAGAGATCCTGACACTTAGAGCAACTCTTAGTAATTTTTCCAGTTATTCACTTAATATTTATAGAGACCCCAGTGATTCTTACCTCCTGGTATTCATGCCCCAGTGTAGCCCTCTCCCACACTGAATAAGTCTGACCTCTGTAAACAGTAGGATACTATAGAAATGATGGAGGATGACTTCTGAGGCTAGGTCATAAAAGACATTGTGGCTTCTGCTTTGCTCTCTTGGTCACTCTTGGGAAGCCAGCAACCATGTCATGAAGGCACTCAAGAAGCAAGGTTGTGGGTCACCTGCTACAACTATTTTAAGACGCTCTTGTCCTGATGCAGTCGAGGACTCTGGAAGTCCTCATACAGCCCCTGTCTCTGAGGCCTGACCAACGAGGCAGCCAAGATTGACATTCAGGGTAGTGCCACCAGAGGACAAGGGTACTCTCAAATGGAAAGCCCTGCAGTCTCATGGCATTCCTGTTAATTTGGTTAGTCCCAGAACCAATGCCAGGAGGGACCCATTTGCCACCTGTAGGGCACTTGTTGTTTTTAGAGAGTAGAGGAATGAGCAGGTTTGCTGCAGGGCTGGTAGCAGAAAGCATGGCCTGATTGTCAGGGTCAATTAAAGAGGTACGGTGTGAGTAGGTCACTCACATGAAATGAGCAACCTGGATGTAAGCCAGACTGAGGAGAGCATCAGGGAGGTGGAAAAGAGCCATACTGATGGGAACAGGAAGTCAGGGAGCAATCTCACTAATTTATCTTGATGGTTAAAATCTCACACATCCTCCCTTGAAAAAAAAAATCAGTTGTCTTTTATCCTTATTTTAAAAGTAGTTAATATTTATTGTAGAAAATAATGTTTTGTGGATAAGTCTTTGTGCAAATCTGAGACTCTTTTTTAAAGGGCAAATTCCTAGATGTGGAGGAATTGCTGAGTCAAACATTATGCCCAGTTTAGGGATTTTAAAATACGGTATACCTGACTTCTCTTGAGAAAAGTGGTACTATTTTCAGAGAAGAGAGGTGCTAGTCCCCACCTGGTGCTAGTGGGAGTGGATTTCTTGTGATATCCTGGGAAAAAGAATTTTCTGATATTCACATGGGAGGATGGGATAGTCCCATTCCCCTTTATCCTGCCATAGAAGAAGTGTAGCTGGGGCTTCAGCAGAGCTAAAATCAGAGCCAGTGTCCAGAGTTTCCTTTCCATGTTAGAGCAGAGTCTAATCCAGTATCAGGCTAGCTTAGCTTGTGTGTCCACGCAGCAGTCCATCATTGCATTGCATGTGGGGTCTACAGGTCCACATGGCTATGGAGGAAACACGGGTGAATGCAACGAAGCCCAGAGCAAGCCAAGAGCACAAGAGAGAACTACTTTGTTTAGGAGATTATGTATTCCCAAATTTTCATGTGCTTACAGTGGCCACACCTATTCTGGCCAGTGATCTCTGTTCCCAGGTGTAACCAATAGGCAATACTTTCCCTAGCCACCCCAATTTATCTGTGCATGCATTCATCTCCACTTTGTTGGACCCCTCCCCACAGTGACCTGCAGGGAATAGGCCATTGGTTCCCTGGGGAGTGCAAAGTTGTAGCTTCCTGGTTAAGCTGCCCACATGACAGGCCTACAGTGTCTGGCTTTCCCTTTGCTCCTTTCCTATCTATCTATTTATCTTATCTATCTATCTATCTATCTATCTATCTATCTATCTATCTATCATCTATCTATCTATCTATCTATCTATCTATCTATCTATCTATCTAAAAGGCTAATATGCTAAGTGTCTGTCCTACCAGTCACTATGACATGCACTGACCACCAGGGGGCAGACGCTCAACACAGGAGCTGCCGTGATGCGCACTGGCCATTTACAGAGAAACAGCACTGCGTACCTGGTGCCCACAAAGCAACACTCACCTTACCCCAAGTGAGATACAGGCCCCGCCACCACCCCAGAGTGACACTCCACCAAATTGCAGCCGAAGCTGCTGAGACCCCATGGCACAAAATGCGATCCACAGCCCAGCCCAGCCCAGAAACGGTGGCTATGGGCAATGGGTAATGATGTCACATAGCATCGCCTGGCTTCCTCTCCCTAGCAACTAGCCTCCTTGGAGTTTCTTCAGTCCAGGAAAATGACTTGTTTTATAGCCAGGTGGAAACATTTTACACTTTAACCAAATGTCTGTGAAGTGTTTTCCCATGCCTCATCTCATTTGATCCTCACAGAAGTCCTGGAGTAGGTAGATAGGAGACTTGGTGGAATACTATTTTCTTTTAATTAGCCGGAAAACGGAGATTTAGAAAACTTAGAAACTTGACCCGACTGATAAGAAGTAAGAAATGTTGGACCTTGTAAATGACTTAAGGTTTTCTCACTGCCTAGAATATAGTCAAACACTGCTGCAGTTAAATATTTTACCCTTTGTTCTCCCTGTGTGATCTACAATAATAATCTGCTTCATGTTGATATTTATTGCTGTGTTGCTGACAATTACCTGAAAGAGAAGTTGGGGTGCTTCACTGGGCTGGAAAAAGTTTAACTAAATCAGAAAGCAGGTCTAAGTAAACAAGTTTATTCCATATCTATAAAAGGCTAAGTTGACTTGCACATGCATGATACATATAAAGCTCTCGCTGGTGCCAATTGCACGTGTGTTTCTATCTGTCATTGTTGATCGTGAATTTGGTTGACACTTCTATTATAGAGAAAGGGCAAATAGCGATATTAAAATATTTCTTCTAATTAATTTCCTTTCAATGTGCACAAATTCATGTACCAGGCCACTAGTTATTAATAACTAGCTAATTACAGTGGTATCAGTACCAGTTTATATTTCCTCTAACAATAGGAGAGATGGATTTCTTTTACCGAATATACATCGTAAAGATTTTATTGAAGGAGATGGATAAAGAGACTCACTTTTTTGGTCTAATTGATATGGGAGAAAATGTTAGTCATATTTTTATTCTTGAGACCATTATCTCATACCCAGATACAAATCATGAACCTACCCAAGTATTTATTGAGAATCTGCTGTTTTTGCAGGCCTAGGCTGGACATCACTGCCTCTAGTGTCAGTTTTGAATACCTAGGACAGCGATTATGTGTATGAAAGGAATTGTTGGAATATGAGTAGAATATGAGATACTGAGCTTCAAGTAGGAGGAACTTTTTTGTTTTCTCTGTCAGGTGTTGAACTATAGCAACAGTTCTCAAAGTGTGGTCCCTGGGTCAGCAGTATCAGCATTACTTGTGATAAATAAGCATTACCTGGCCCTACCCCTGAACTACCAAATCTGAAACTTCAGGGGTGGGCCCGGAAATTCATGTTTTAATATTTTAACTATCAAAGTTCTGCTAGATGAGCCAGACTCACCAAGAAGCAAAGAGAGAGGACCCAAATAAACAAAATCTGAAATGATAGAGGCGAAATAACAACAGTCCCCACAGAAATACAAATGATTGTTAAAAAACTATGGACAACTCTATTCCAACAAACTAGACAACATGGAGGAAATGGACAAATTCCTAGAAAAATACAACATTCCAAAACTCAATCAGGAAGAATCTAAAAATCTCAACAGGCCAATAACTATGGAAGAAATTGAAGCAGTCATCAAAAAGCTTCCATCACACAAAAGCCCAGGACCAGACGGCTTCACAGGGGAGTTTTACCAAACATTCAAGGAAGAACTAAAAGCTATCCTCCTCAGACTACTACAAAAAATTCAAGAGGAAGGAACACTTCCAAGCTCATTCTATGAAGCCAGCATCACCCTAATACCAAAACCAGGTAAAGACAACACAATGAAAGAGAATTACAGGCCAATATCCCTCATGAACATAGATGCCAAAATCCTCAACAAAATCTTAGCAAAACGGATCCAGCAGTACATCAGAAAGATCATACACCATGACCAAGTAGGATTTATCCCAGGGATGCAAGGATGGTACAATATCCGCAAATCAATAAACGTGATACATCACATAAACAAATTGAAAGAAAAAAACCACATGGTCATATCAATTGATGCAGAAAAAGCATTTGACAAAATTCAACACCCATTTTTGCCGGGAGCCGGTCCATCCTTGCTGTTTCAAAGGACCTGGCATATATGGCATACTGTTCTTAATATGTTTGCTCACCTTCTTGGCACTATGTGTTTTAACCAAGGTCTCTGAGAAAGGTTGTTTCCCCAGGTAGGGATTTTCCCCTGAAGTTAGGGAGGGAATAAAACCTCTTAACTAAGTGCCAGGTGGGTAATTAATCACTTTAACTATGAACAATCATGCTTAAGCTACATAATCTTTACTCCCTGGAATGGAGATAAGAAACGCCCTAACCTTTGTAATAGAGATTGATAGGATTGAATCAACTGGTATAAATACAGATGTAACAAGACAGCAAGACACAGAACTTAGAAGACAGAACCAAGAGAGACAGAACCTAGGCACAGAAACTACACAGAACGTTCTCTAGAGAGAACATGGCAAAAGATCCTGGACAGAAACTGGCCTCAGAACCTAGAGACAGAACCTAGCGAGAGAACATGGCAAAAGATCCTGGACTGAACCTGACTACAGAAATTGGCAAGAGAACCTGACTAGAACCTGGTGACTGAACCTGGCTGGAGAACCTGGACAGAACCTGTCTGGAGAACCTAGTGAGGGAACTTGGCTACAGAACCTGGCTGGAGAACCTGGAGAACCTGGCTGGAGAACCTAGCAAGACAACATGGACACAGAACCTGGCTGGAGATCCAGAGCAGAACCTCTCTGGAGATCGAGACCAGAACTTGGCTGGAGATCCTGGCTAGGCTGCTGATCAACTGAACGCTGTCTCCGTGTCATTCCTTCTTCGCCGACTCTGTCTATGCCTTTGGGAACCCCTGGACCTGCTGGGGTTGGACCCCGGCACATTTTTGATAAAAACTCTCAGCAAGGTGGGAGTAGAAGGATCATACCTCAACATAATAAAAGCCATATATGACAGGCCCACAGCCAACATCATACTCAATGGACAAAAACTAACACCATTTCCCCTAAGAACAGGAACAAGACAGGGATGCCCCCTCTCACCACTCCTGTTCAACATAGTACTGGAAGTGTTAGCCATTGAAATTCGGCAAGAAGAAGAAATAAAAGGCATCCAAATTGGAAAAGGGGAAGTAAAACTGTCCTTATTTGCAGACGACATGATATTATACATACAAAACCCTAGAGACTCCATCCAAAAGCTACTAGACTTAATACATGAATTTGGCAATGTAGCAGGATACAAAATTAACCCCAAGAAATCTGAGGCATTTCTATACACCAATAGTGAACTTTCAGAAAGAGAGATTATAAAAACAACCCCGTTTACCATCGCACCAAAAAAACTAAGCTACCTAGGAATAAACTTAACTAAAGAGGTAAAAGACCTCTACTCAGAAAACTACAGGACGTTGAAAAAAGATATAGAGGAAGACATAAACAGATGGAAGAACATACCGTGTTCATGGATTGGTAGAATCAACATCATTAAAATGTCCATACTACCCAAAGCAATCTATAAATTCAACGCACTTCCCATTAAAATACCAACGGCATACTTCATAGATCTAGAACGAACTCTCCAAAAATTCATCTGGAATAAAAAAAGACCCCGAATAGCTGCAGCAATCCTGAAAAAGAACAAAGTAGGTGGGATCTCAATACCAGATATCAAGCTGTATTACAAAGCCACTGTTCTCAAAACTGCCTGGTACTGGCACAAGAATAGGCATATAGATCAATGGAATAGAATAGAGAGCCCAGAAATCGGCCCGAACCAATATGCTCAATTAATATTTGACAAAGGAGGCAAGAACATACAATGGAGCCAAGATAGTCTCTTCAATAAATGGTGTTGGGAAAATTGGACAGATATATGCAAGAGAATGAAACCAGACCACCAACTTACACCATACACAAAAATAAACTCAAAATGGATAAAGGACTTAAATGTATGACAGGAAACCATAAAAATTCTAGAAGAATCCAAAGGCAACAAAATCTCAGACATATGCCGAAGCAATTTCTTCACTGATACAGCTCCTAGGGCACTTGAAACTAAAGAGAAAATGAACAAATGGGACTACATCAAAATAAAAAGCTTCTGCACAGCAAAAGAAACCATCAACAAAACAACGAGAAAACCCACTGTGTGGGAAAACATATTTGCCAATGTCATATCTGATAAGGGCCTAATCTCCAAAATTTATAGGGAACTCATACAACTTAACAAAAGGAAGATAAACAATCCAATCAAAAAATGGGCAAAGGACCTAAATAGACACCTTTCAAAAGAGGACTTTCAGAAAGCCAAGAGACATATGAAAACATGCTCAAAGTCACTAATCACCCGAGAGATGCAAATCAAAACAACAATGAGGTACCATCTCACACCTGTCAGACTGGCTATCATCAACAAATCAACAAACGACAAGTGCTGAAGAGGATGTGGAGAAAAAGGAACACTTGTGCACTGCTGGTGGGAATGCAGACTGGTGCAGCCACTATGGAAGACAGTATGGAGTTTCCTTAAAAAACTGAAAATGGAACTCCCATTTGACCCTGTGATCCCACTTCTAGGAATATATCCCAAGAAACCAGAAACACCAATCAGAAAGGATATATGCACCCCTATGTTCATAGCAGCACAATTCACCATAGCTAAGATCTGGAAACAGCCTAAGTGCCCATCAGTAGATGAATGGATTAGAAAACTGTGGTACATCTACACGATGGAATACTATGCTGCTCTAAAAAGGAAGGAACTCTTACCATTTGCAACGTCATGGATGGAACTGGAGAGCATTATGCTAAGTGAAATAAGCCAGTCAATGAAGGAAAAATACCACATGATCTCACTCATTCATGGATAATAGAGACCATTATAAACTTTTGAACAATAATAGATACAGAGGCAGAGCTGCCTCAAACAGATTGTCAAACTGCAGCGGGAAGGCCGGGGAGGGTTGGGGGGCAGGAGGTAGGGGGGTAAGAGATCAACTAAAGGACTTGTATGCATGCATATAAGCATAACCAATGGACATAAGACACTGGGGGATAGGGGAGGCTAGGGGACTGTCTAGGGCGGGGGGATAAAATGGACACATATGTAATACCCTTTGTAATATTTTAAGCAATAAAAAAAAAGAATTCCTGTTTATAGAGCTCAGAATGTGTGTTTAAAACTTTTAAATAATGAGAACACTTTTTATTTACAACTGTGGTTGAATTGTTTATCGTTTTTTGAATAAAACATCTTAAATAGTGAAAAAAAAAGTTCTGCTAGATGATCAAGTTTGAGAAGCACTGAGCTATAAAAATGCTGCAAATTCAAAAGAGGTACAGCTTGTTGGGGTAAAGGGAGAGGAACTAACTCATTCTGGTTTGCCTGGGACTGTCCCAATTTTAGCACTGAAATGCCACATCCCAGGAGCCCCTTCAGTCCTGGGCAAACGGAGTGGTTAGTCACCCTCGGAAAGAAGGTGACTAACAAACAAAGAGGTTCTCTTTGTTGCAGCCCAAAGGTAATTATGGCAGAAAAAGAATAGAAGGGACAGAAGAGAAGGTTTCAAGATGGAAGGCAGATTTTAGAAGCTGCTTTCTGCTTGTCAGTTCTAGGCTGATAGATGTGGTGACAGGAGGTTACCTGCAGGAAGCCAGCAGATGGCTAAGGCATCTTGCTGAATCCCTTGATATGAGTCACAGCTGTTAGAACTGGATACTTTCTGGAAAGGAGAAGGTTGGGATTCACCAAACTACTGCAAGGTGCCAAATGAAAAAAAAAAGCCACTATTAATCTTAGAGTGATGATAATGAAACCCCCATATAGCAAAAAACATAACCAAAAGTGCTTTGTAATTGCAGTGATTTTCATGTCCCAACTGATGGCCCCCTAGATTCTAGAAGAATGGTATCCAGTTTATCTGATTGCAAGAACTAATCCTGAATAAGATGTAATAATCATTCTTTCTTAGAGTGAGCATTAATCTTCGATATTCCAAGGCAGGTGCAATTAAAGCTATTTTTGTCTTTTTATACAGTCATAATTTTTAAGTCATGTAAAGTCTCATTTTTGAAAGAATAGTCTGCAAATTATAATAAAAATAGCTAATTGTATGTTACAAGCATGATGTTGAGGAGTGGTTAAGAAAGGAGAAGGAGACAGGAGGGCTGATTTACATACATCAGCTAAGTTAACTATAAGCAGTTCCCTGTTTTTACTAGACCAACAATTCTGAAAGTTTTGCACATTAGACTTGCCTGGGGAGCTTTTAAAACATGCTGATGCTCAGAGCTCCATCCTAGAAATTGTGGCTTAATAGGTCTGGGCATAGGTAGCCATTATGATCACTTTGACATGTATTTTACAGATCTTTTAGGTGCACTTACTTGCATACAGGGTGGAGCAAAAGTAGGTTAACAGCTGTTCATATGGCCAATAATACAATAATTAATATATAATACAGGAATAAACTCTTTCACATACTCACAACTGTAAACCTACCTTTGCCCCACCTGTATATTCATACGGATAGGATATTTATTTAAAATATATAAATGATATTTATATATATGTGCCTTGCTTTATTCTAACAATATGTCTTGCATTTTTTCCATGCTAGACTATTGAACCCTGTGTCTTTCTTTTCATTTGCTGCATAGCAATCCATAATGTGATTATACATAATTGTCATTTCCCTCCTGATGGACATTTATTTTGTTGTACACTTTTCTCAATTACAGCAACACAGCAATGTGCAGGCTTAGCCATGACTCCACAGTACACATTGGGCCGTGGTTCTTGAAGTATAGTCTCTGGACCAGCAGCATCAGCATCGTGAAGGAGTTTGTTAGAGATGCAAATTATTTTCTTTTAAAAAATATATTTTATTCATTTTTTACAGAGAGGAAGAGAGAGGGAGAGAGAGTTAGAAACATCGATGAGAGAGAAACATTGATCAGCTGCCTCCTGCACACTCCCTACTGGGGATGTGCCCACAACCAAGGTACATGTCCTTGACCGGAATCGAACCTGGGACCCTTCAGTCCGCAGGCCGATGCTCTGTCCACTGAGCCAAACCAGTCAGGGCGAGATGCAAATTCTTATCTTCCTCTCTGGACCTACTGATTCAGAAACTCTGAGGGTGGGGCCCAGCAATATGCACATAGATATGTAAGATATATGTGTGTACATATACAGTCAGTTCTGTTATAATGTGACATGTGTTCCTAAACATCACTATGCAGTGCAAAATTATACAATAAAATCCACAAGAGTTATGGGGAAAAGTGGTTAGGGACACGACAATCAAAAACTTTGTCGGCGACACACAAAAAAGCTAGGAGCCTAATAAAAAATAACAGCACAGTTTTGCACATGTTAAATGGGTAAATACATAGATGCTGCAGTAAGTATGGCACTTTCCCTAGGAAAGACCTGAAGTCTGCTTGTGGAAGTGGGCCCTGGAGGACTTGCAGCTTGTGAGTTATTGTATAGTGGTAGAGGGAGGGTTATCTGAAATTGGAAGGACAGTTTTAATATGAGATGTGAGTGGGTGTGACTTCTAACACACAGTGAATGGAGGTAGCTGGTCCATACATGTTGGGATGTGTGCATTTTGTGTATTCCTATGCGGTTCATTTGGGTGCAGTTTTCTGCCTTCATCTAGCATTTCTTGTGAAGGAAATGGCACATAAGCAGATGTGAAATTGGAGTTATGCCCCAGTTTCCCCCCTAATATATCAGACATGGTGGAACAAATTTGCCTTTTCAGTATGAGTGTTATAGCAGAACTGACTGTGTGCATTTATATGTGCTACACATAAAAGGACCCCATACATGACTGAGTGTTATTTTTTTCACTTATCTTCTTTACTTAATAACGTCTCTTCATGCTTTTCCTAAAGCAGGGGTGGGGAACCTTTTTTCTACCAAGGGCCATTTGGATATTTATAACATCCTGACGGGCCATACAAAATGATCCACTTAAAAATTAGCCTGCTATATTTGGTCAAACATTTCATTAATTCACTCCTAATGCCTTCACAGGGCCAGACCAAATGATTTCATGGGCCTTATATGGCCCGAGGGCTGGATTTTCCCATTCCTGCTCTATAGTTACTAATTTTTTAAATGGTATTTAAAGCATTAAGAGATGACTAAATTGCTCTCCAAATGCTTGCAACAATTTCACTCCCACCAACACACTTCCTACACCCTGGCCAATATTGCTTATTATTAAATTTATTAATTTGTGCCAACCCAATAGTTAAATTTCTCTTTCATCTCCCTCCCTATTTCATCTCTCTCATATTCATACACATATATGTGTGTGGATGTGTGTACACATTTACACTGTGAGGAATGCCTCCCACAAATACACTGATAGGAAAAGGAGGAGGTTTAAACGTGTGAAATGTGGTGAAGCAGTGCTGAAATGGCGAAGAAAGGAAATGCAATGGAGATGCAAGAAAACATAAGAAAAGCCTATTAAAAGGGGCAAGAGAAAGAATTCCCTTTCCTTTTATTTAATTACTAGAGGCCCAGTGCAAGAAATTCGTGCAAGAGTAGGCCTTCGCAGTCCCGGCTTCGTCCGGAAGGTTGTCCGGATGGTCATTCTGCTGTTCGGCCATTTGGTTGATTTGCATATTATGCTTTTATTATTATAGATCTTTTACTTCTACCTTTGCTAAATACAACTTACCCACTTATGAGATAAGATAGTGAGTTGGCCCTGTTGGGATTCAATCTATCACTCTTGCCAGTCGACATCTCCAAAAATGCTGCTTAAACTGTTAATCCATTCACTTCAGCAGAACAGCTGTAAGGGCATCAGATTCTTCTGTTGATCAGTATTGGGTTCCATGGCCCCCACAAGCTGGAAAGATACAGCTGATCACGGGGGTGTGATGGCCACCACCTGTGAGTATGGGGCCTCTATCTAACAGCTAAAGTGGCAAAGTGGAGGCTCATGGAGTGTTAGATGTTTTCCTGTAAAGAGATTGGCAGTGGGCTAAATGCTTCCAGCTGGGCACATTTCCAAGCAGGAAAGCCAGAATGATTTAATAATTAAATCACATTCGCTTATGATCATTGTTCTTATTAGGAAATAGCATTGCTTTGATCATAGATTTTGTGAGATGGAATTTTCTTATAAAAACTGTGGTTTGTACATATAGAAATCAGAATGAGTTACTAAAAGTAATCACCAGCAGAAAGGATGGACTATTGATACAAAGATGTAAAAGATATGAAAGGAAATGTAGAGATTATGAAGGTTAATATGATGTTACCCTTCAAAGTCAGAAAGCAACTGGAAGAGAGAACTGCTAGCTGGAACCATCTCTGTTTTGCAATTAGGGTTTTGCACCTTGAAATCTCAAACTATGGCATTATTAAGAAGATATAAAGACTTTACATACCTACAAGTTACATAAAATTAACATTTCATTTCTAAATTAAGAACTTGAGCCCGGCCAGCTTGGATCAGTGGTTGAGTACTGACCTATGAACCAGGAGGTTGTGGTTCAAATCCCGGTCAGGGCACATGCCTGGGTTGCGGGCTCCATCCCCAGTGGAGGGTGTGCAAGAGGCAGCCGATCGATGATCCCCTCTCATCATTGATGTTTCTATCTCTCTCCTCCCCCCTTCCTCTCTGAAATCAATAAAAATATATATTTTTTAAAAAGGACTTGATTTCCTACCCTCATTTCTCATAGTCTGCTGCCATGGAGAGGAGGTAGCAAGAATGTTGAGAGGGACAGAGAGAAGAGAAAGCATTTTATCTTATAAAAGAACTTTCAGTCTCAAGGGGCTTTGAACAGTTGCTCTGGAGCAGGCAAGGACATCGAAGGAGGCATATTTCTCTTTCTCTTTTTGTTACTATTCTTTGTATCCCCTGTTGTGATGACTTGTAAGTGCAGCTCCTGGGATCAACTTGGGGTGCTAAATTTAGTAGTGAGCTGCAATGGCAAAGCAAAGCATTTCTCCCACTCATCTGCACCTGGAGCCAGCTACATAATTTGCAGGGCCCAGTGCAAAATAAAAATATGGGCTCCCCCTGTTCAGAAAGCAGGAAACAGTACCGTGAAGGTGCCAAAATATAAAGCTTTTTCCTGCCTTCTGTGGCCTCTTGTACTCTAGACTTGTCATTTTTTTTAACTTGCTATTTAGTGCTGTTGTGAGGAAAATTAAAATTTTAAATCTTCAGCATAATTTTACTGTTCATCTTTATATTGTGCAATGCCAGTTTTAAATGCAAATATAAGAACTTTTAACTTGTATGTGGAATCAACTAAATTATTCAATTTGTATTTTGTAGCTGGTACATGCATATGTATTTTGTTCTTACCAGAACACTGCACAAAACTAACTCAGCTGTTTTTACTTCACTTTAATGCATGCACATTCTATCAACTCTCTCTACCTTTCATTTACTGATGAGTAAGAAAGGACTGAAAGGAAAAGAAACTGTGGGTCGCCTTATCTTTCCCTTTCCTTCTATGTCATCATTTTTGGTGCATGTGGTTGGCTAATATAGTAAGAAAGAGCATGACAGGTTACCTTAATCATTCTTGTTTCTGAGAATGCCATTACTGCCTGTTAGTGATCAAAGCACATTCTGGTTCTAATGGAAAGAGGCCTCTTCTGAGCTGTCGGAGCCCCCACCTACTCAGCCCTAGATGTAACATGCTTACCTTAGACTCACTTTGCATCTTGCTGAACTCCCACACATTGTGGGTCTACAGGAGTTCTGTGCTCTGGGGAGTACCATGCAAGTGAGGCATCTAGGAACCATGGGCTCGCAAATCGTGCATGACTCCTTTGCTCACACACATACTTCCTTGTCCCCTTGGACGCCCTTTACAAAATCACATTCAGAGAGAAAATTATTAAGAGTTTCAAGACAGTGACAGCAGAACATTAAACCAAGTGCAGGGTCCTTCTGCATGGGAGGGCCTGTATGACTGCACAGGGTGAGTGTTCATAAAGGTGGTCCTTCTTGTATTAGGGGAAGCTGCTAGATAGCTGGAAGCCTCCTGCACACTCTGAGTATGAAGGACTCTAGTTCATGGCAGGCTAGACATGCAAATAGTATATGTATGCAAAATGGTTTCTTTGAAATTGATGTAATGGGGAAACTCCATACTGTTTTCCATAGTGGTTGTACCAGTCTGCATTCCCACCAGCAGTGTACTAGGGTTTCTTTTTCTCCTCACCAACACTTGTTTGTTGATTTGTTGATGGTAGTCATTCTGACAGGAGTGAGATGATACTTTATCGTTTTGATTTGCATCTCTCTGATGATTAGTGACGTTGAACATTTTTTCCTATGTCTCTTGCCATCTGTATGTTCTCTTGGAAGGTGTCTATTTAGTTCTTTTGCCCATTTTTAAATTGGATTGTTTGTCTTCCTTTTGTTAAGTTGTATGAGTTCTCTATATATTTTGGAAATTAACCTCTTATCAGATGTATCATTGCCAAATATGTTCTTCCATACAGTGGGCTCCCTTTTCATTCTGATGATAGTTTCCTTTGCTGTGCAGAAGCATCTCTTACCTTTTGAGACAGCATAGAGGGACCTGGAGAGTATTATGCTAAGAAAAATAAGCCAGTCAGAGAAAGACAAGTATCACATGATCTTATTCATATGTGGAATCTAATGAACAAAATAAACTGAACAAAAATAGATCCAGAGACATAGAAGCATGGAACAGACTCTCAAACCTCAGAGGGAAGGCAGGTGAGGGTATGTAGGTGGGAAGAGATCAACCAATGAACTTGTATACATATATGTATAACCTACAGACACAGACAATAGGGGGCGTGAAGGCCTGGGGTGAAAGGTGGGGGCAGGCTGGGAGCAGTCAATGGGGGAAAAAGGGGACATATGTAATACTTTTAGTAATAAAGATTTTTTAAAAATAAATAAATAAACTAATGAGTAAAATAGATCCTGAGACATAGGAGCATGAAACAGACTGTCGAACCTCAGAGGAAAGGCAGAGGGTGGGTGGGAGAGATTAACCAAAGAACTCATGCATGTATGCATAACCCTTGGACACAGACAATAGTGTGGTGAAGACCAGGGGCAGGGGTTGGGTGACAGGTGGAGGGGGGTCACTAGGGAAAAAAAGGGGACATCTGTAATACTTTTACCAATAAAGGTAAATTTAAAAAAGAAATAATATGAAAATGATAAAAGAGAAATTGATGTAATGTACCTATTTCAAATTCAGTTGAATTAATATCATCTTAGAGACAAGACAGTTGGGCCTCCTGACCTAGAGGGTTCCTAGCTCCCTGAGGAGTACCTTTCATATGGGCCTTTGAAACGTTGAGGCTAAAGCTGGAACCAGGTACTTATCATCAAATCAATCTCTATATCCCTTATACTTTTGTTTGTTTGTCTTTCTCCCAGGATTTCCAGCAGGAGAGCTCCAGAAGCCTTTCTTCTGGGGAACAGAATATCCGAGGTAAGTAAATGAGTAAAGAAACCAGTTATTGACAAATAAGGAAGAACATGCTGCTTTGGCAGAACATAGAAGTTTAAAAAAACAAAAAAACAAGAAACAAAGTCAGTAGTTGTTCAGCAAAAAGAGGACGTGGAACCTGGCATGGGCTGGACCCACTCTCACCATTTTAGGTATTTGTTTTCTGATTCTTGTTACCAGGGCGTATGTCTGCCTGCACAGAAAAGCCAATTAATATACAGGTAGTTTTAATTTTTATGCATTTATTCACTTGTGCATTGACTCATACTACAAATGTTTGGACCTTGAAGGATTGTTGGGATTTGAGTTGATGGTGATGGGTCTAAAACCATTCCAGCCCTGGCCGGTGTGGCTCATTGGTTGGAGCTTCAGCCTGAGTATTACAGGATTGCTGGTTCGATTCCTGGTCAAGGGCACACACCTGGGTTGCAGGTTCCATTCTAGGCCCTGGTTGGGGTGCATGTGGGAGGCGACCAATCGATGTGTGATGTTTCTCTCCCTCCCTCCTCTCTCTCTAAAAAGCAATGGAGAGAATATCCTTGGGTGAAGATTAACAAACAAACAAACAGACAAACAAACAAACAAACAAACCACATTCCAGATAGAAGAAACAATGTGAGAAAAGGAAAGAAATGTGATGATAGAATAGCAAAGAGTTTAGTTTGACTATTTTAAATGGTATATGAAGGGAAGCAGTGGAAAAGAAGTCAAGAAAAGAGGGTTGATGTTTGAATTGGAGGGCTCAGAATGCCGGGTAAAGAGCCTGGACATAAATAGCCAATAGAAAATATTGACA
Source organism: Myotis nattereri (assembly GCF_964212035.1). NCBI lineage: Eukaryota > Metazoa > Chordata > Mammalia > Chiroptera > Vespertilionidae > Myotis > Myotis nattereri. Next base: position 13,698,906 of record NC_138078.1, read on the forward strand.
TTTTTGAGCAAGTAATCAGATTTGTCTTTAGAAATATAATCTGAGTAGCTATGCAATAGTTTTAAAATTGGCAGTGTCTGGAGTTATGTATATCAGTTTAAAGGCCATTAATACCAAAAGATTGTAGACTTATGTAATGCAGAGTTTCTATACATATTGGGAATTCTGATAATATTCATTGTCAATAATATCACCACTTTCATTATGTGCTTTTGCTTGCTTTAGTGCACAGAAAATTTAGTCTTGATTTTAGACGTCCAGTCTCTTGTATTTTGGTTTGGATAAATGGCAATTTAAATATGATTAAATATGGTGGCAATGTTTTGATTTGGGCTTCCCCAAAAGCATACCCTATGACAAGGATTCAAGTGCACATAGTTCTTTTGGGAGGTGATGCCAGGAAACACTAGCAGGAGAGTGGGTAAATGAGACAAGGAGGGAAGGAAGCAATAAATTGTATTGTAGGAGTTTTTTATGGCTGCCATAATGAATTATCACAAACTTGGCTTAAAACAATGTAAATTTATTTGCTTATAGTTCTATAGGTTATAAGTCTAACCTGGATCTCTGGGCTAAACACAAGATATGGGCAGGGCCGCATTCCTTTCTGAAAGCTCTGGGAAAGAACCTATTTTTTTTTTTTTTTTGACTTTTCTAGCTTTTAGAGGTGGTCCACATTCTTTGGCTCATGGCCCTCTTCCTCCATCTTTCAAACTTGCGAAGTTGCATCTCTTTGACCATTCATACATAGTCACATCTTCTTCCCACTGTCCTCTTTAAACCAGGATCATCTCCCTATTTTAAGCTCACCTGATTAACAGTGTTAATTCCCCCTTGCCATGTAATAGCATATTCACAGGTTCTGGGGATTAGCATGTGGACATCTTTTGGGGGCCACTCTTCTGCCTATGACACGTCTGTTACAAAGCCAGTTATCACTGTGGACAACAGTCTTGCTGCAGAGCTGTAGAATATACTTCAATGTGATCCTGTCTCGAGGGCAAGGGAGCTAGAGTATTTATCCTACAATTCACCTTCCATCCTTGCTTGAGGGCTTCCACCAGTTGTATTAACTTCTGGCATTCCCCAGCCTAGGCCAAGAGGGCTTTGGTGGCGGGAAAAGTCTGCAACCCACTATGTACTGTCCCCCACTTATGATGCTTTAACTTAAGATTTGTCTACTTTACAATGGTGCAAAAGCAATACACATTTGGTGGAAATTTTGACCTCTTCCCGGGCTAGTGTTATGTGGTATGATACTCGTGATGTTGGGTGCAGTAGTGAGCTGCAGCTCCCAGTCAGCCAAGTGATCATGAAGCTGAACAACTGGTACTCTGCAGTGTAGTCATTGTGTCAGATGATTTTGCCCAACTGTAGACTACTGTAATTGCTCTGAGCACAGTTAAGGTAGGCGAAGCTAGGCTATGATGTTCCGTAGGTTAGGTGTATTGAATGCATTTCAACTTTAAGTTATTTTCCACTTACAATGGGTTTATTGGGATGTAACCCTATTGTAAATGGAGGAGCATCTGTAGCTTCAGGTGCTGCCAGTTGGAAGATGTTGGATTGTTATGCTTGGAAATGGTGAGTGCTGAGTGGACAGGAGCAGGCAACAGTAAAGCCTATGGTAGGAAAGCAGAGTTGTTAGCATAAATGAAAATGAAAGTGGTTTGTATCGCCCAAATGCATTAATATCATCCTAGGCCTCAGCTGCATAGTTTTCATTAGTGTTCAGATATTTGGAATCAATTTTCCCTATTGTTAAGATTAGGAAAAATATATATATTTATATAAAATTAGAGGTTTAGGCTAAATATTCCTTAAGCTCCCTTCAAACTAAAAAAGTTCTAGAATTCTATGAATCTGCTCATCACTAGCAATTTAACTCATCTTCTGTTATTGTGGTTATATACCTGGAGACTTGGAAATAGTCTGGTTCAGTTTTGAAGTTACCGATTTGATGAAATTGTTTATTGGGTCTGTAAGATGATTTTTAATATAAAAATTAAAATAATAAGAACTTAGGAAATAATAGTGTTGATTAGCTCAACATTTGGTTTGCTGAGCCATATTTGAGACTTCAGTGGAAGAGAGATTTGCATTTTTTTTCCTAAAGAGTTCTGTGTCTGCACTGAAACCATCCCTCCTCTATTAAGATCAGCATTGGAAATATGGAGATGCTGGACACATGGGAATCAAAGTCCAGTGAGATGGATTCCCATACATGCATCTGTTCTGGACAGATAGCCTTCAGAACCAGCTAGTGCTTATCCTTTCTGCCCACACTGGTCAGCTTAGCCCTCCCCTGAGTGTTGGGTATAATGATGGGGGCATTGGTAGGCTGAATTGTTTCCAGAGGAGAGAATCAGGATTGTAAATGGCCTAAGATAACATATTCCAAAGTGTGTGTTCCATGAAGTAGTAACAGAGGTAAGTCATCCTCCCCTTCCCTTTGTTTTGGAGAACCACAATACTTAGCAGCATAAAAATTCCTAAGAAACTCTATGAAGGAAACTTATTTATTTATTTTTATTTTTTGTTAATCCTCATCCGAGGAAATTTTTCCATTGATTTTTAGGGAGCGTGGAAGAGAGAGGGAAAGACAGAGAGAAACATTGATGTGAGAGAAACACATCGATTGGTTGTCTCCTGTATGAGCCCCAACCAGGGTCCGGGCCTGGGAAGAACCTGCAACCAAGGTATGTGTCCTTGACTGGAATTGAACCCGGGACCCCCCAGTCCTCAGGCAGGTAAGAAAGAAACTTATTTAAATATGTTTAACCTAGAGGTTCCTAAAATCCCTCTTTTCCTATGTTTTGGGAAATGTTGGTCTAGGTCAGTGGTCGGCAAACTGAGGCTTGCGAGCCACATGCGGCTCTTTGGCCCCTTGAGTGTGGCCACGAAGTTTCAATCGCACTGTACGTGAGCGCCTGCATGTGGTATTTTGTGGAAGAGCCACACTCAAGGGGCCGCAGTTTGCCGACCACTGGTCTAGGTTCATGACAAGAAAAATAGTTGAAAGAACTTGAGAAGAGAGCATTTGAGGAAGAACCTCATAACTTTGTATTTTTGAAAGAAATTTAAGGTGGCAGAATGATTTACTATATTTGGGTTGGGGGGTCAGAGAGTGTTTAGCGAGAGATTCCACCCAATGGATATAAGACATAGGAAAGAGATTCCATTTTAACAATAGGGAGATCTGTTTTATTTTATTCTTTTTTTTATTGCTTAAAGTATTACAAAGGGTATTACATATGTGTCTTTTTTTTCCCCCCGCCCTTGACTATCCCCTGGCCTCCCCCACCCCCCAGCATCCCATGTCCATTGGTTATGCATATATGCATGCATACAAGTCCTTCGGTTGATCTCTTATGCCCCTCCCTCCTGCCCCCCAACTTTCCCCGGCCTTCCCGCTGCATTTTGACAATCTGTTCGAGGCAGCTCTGCCTCTGTGACCATTATTTTATTCTTTATAAATATTTTTTTATTGATTTCAGAGAGGGAGAGAGAGATAGAAACATCAATGATGAGAGAGAATCATTGATCAGCTGCCTCCTGCATGCCCCACACTGGGGATTAAGCCTGCAACCCTGGCATATGCCTTTGACCAGAATCGAACCCGGCATCCTTCAGTCCTCAGGCCAAGGCTCTATCCACTGAACCAAACTGGCTATGGCGAGATCTATTTTATTTACAACCACTGATGAGAGAATGGGCCACCTCAGAAGTGGGGGGAGCTCCTGGTTATTGAAAGTGCCCAAGGAGAAGTCTTAGGACCTTTTGAACTGGTTTTTGTAGAGGAGGGCCCTACTTCAGCTAAGGAGTAGAGTTAGATGACCTTAAAGACATTCTAACTCTGAGATTTTTATGACTTTACATTTCAGGCATAGAGTAGCCCTTACTTGATGACTGCTTGAGATAATGGTTGCTCCAGACAGCAGTATGATTGATTCCCTGTTGACAGCAAACCCTGTGCATTTGTTAAATCCATTGGGTAGTAAGAACAAAAGAGAAACTGAGTAGGTGGAAACATTTCATCTTTCCCATTTTATTTTTGGAAGGCTAGATTTTCTCTGCAGGAGTCTTCTTGTTCTGGCCAGCCAGTTGTATTGTTAAAAGGCATAGTTTTATTTATTTATTTATTTATTTATTTATTTATTTTTACGATATGCTAATTTAAATAATGTCCATTGATAACATGGAATATGTGAATTTAGTATGATGAACCATTATCATTGTAAGGCTTAGTCATGTAAAATTACTTCTTTGTCTCTTGTCCAAAGGATTGCAATTATTTGGCTGAGAATCAGAACTTACAATGATTCAATCATTTTCTGAATTCTCTATTACCCTTCGCAAGTAGGAAGCTTATTGGAGCAGTCTCTCTGAAGGGACATTTATTGTAGAACAGTTCCGGTAAACGTCCATTGTTCATCTCTTAAATTCAACAGCACTGACCAAGGCTTGTAGAGAATCGAATATGATTGTCAGGGCTGAGAGGTCTGGAAAAACGAAATGTTACAGGCTGCACAGTGATAGCTACTGCTGCAAAAATTAGCACTATGTAAAATTACAAGTTTGTCCCACACTGCTATGATAGCTCTATGATTGAAATGCATAATTTTACTCTTACTTCTTTAATGAAGGTTTGCAATGATGGAAAAACAGTAGGAAGCATTTTTTCAAATGCAAATTACCTTGCAGGAAAGAAATAACAAAGGAAAGAATTGCCACCAAGGGGAAAAATTAAATCTTGCAGCACTTCCTTGGGTATAGTTGAGACAAACAATTAGCATGTTAAGGATCATTATGTCCTGTAATAACATGTTGCTTCAAAAATTCTCGTTCCTTCCACTTACTGGTCCTGTCTATTTGCCGGGTTACTTTGATGGTGCATGTCAGGAAGTAACTGTGAAATACTGGTATTTTTAGCATAATTGCAAATCTCAGGACGTATCCTCATAACAAGGATTTTAAGTTGTTTATAATCCTTATCCATACATTAAATAACTAGAAGAAGGTACATATCAATCTGTCACTTGCATGAAACGGTAAAGTTAATCTGTTAATTAAATCGTTGTTACTTTCTTACTGTGTACTAGGTACAGAGAATTTAGCAGTGATCAAGTAGATACAGGTTTGACCTTCATAGAACTTAAAGCTGAGAGAGAAGATCCCAGACACACATGAGTGGAAGCCCCCTTATTGATTACATCATATATCATTAACATGCTTCTGTTTCAGTTATATTGCCATGTAACAAAGCTCCATTGAACAACCACTACTGGCATATGAATCCACAGTTCGGGCAAGATTCAGCCGAGACGCTTGTCTCTGTTCTGTGTGGTGTTCGTTGGCTGGCAACTTAACTGGGACCAGGGGATCTAAGGTGACTTTCACATGTCTGCTGTCCCAGTTGGACTGGCTTGAATGGCTGGGGCCTAGCTAGGTCTCTCTTCCATTAGAAGTCTGACAACTTTTGGTGTCTCTTGCTTGCCTTGCTTGGCCTCTTTGTGTCCAGCTGATTAGTCTACCTTCTTTACATGGAATTGACTTCCGAGGTAGGAAATTTTTAAGCATTAAGGCCTGTCAAAGCGTAGGTCCAGAAGCCACATCCGGCCCCTTTTGTTGCCTTCTTTTGATCATAGCAAATCCGGAGGCCTATCCAGATTTAAGGGAAAGGAAGACGTTGCCTCTTGTTGGGAGGAGGTGGCACATGCATTCAGGGTGTGTGGAATTGTCAGTGGTCACCCTTGTAGGTAATCTGCCACATGCATCCTCAGAGGTGAAGAGAAATGATAAAATGACTTTTCCAAATCTGGTTAAGGCTTCACAGTCTTTGTCATTCAGTTGTGAGCGTGTCTGTCACAAAAGCAGAGAAACGTGACTACCTTGACAGCAGGCTGATCCCTTTTAATCTCTGCTCTATTCCTTTTTTGTGACTACATTTGAAAAACAATTTAACTTCTAAGTCTGTAGCGATTTTTCAACAGGTTCTCAGATAAAAAATAAATGGTATGTTGACTGACAGGATCTTTTCAACCCTGCTACTGCTTTGGGTGTTTATAAATATAAACTACAGCTAGAGCTGATGTAGAATAATAAAAACATTAGGGCTGGAAGGGACTTTAGAAACCATTTCTTTCACACCCCTAATTTCATAGGGTAGGAGAAATAAGCCCCATACATGGTCATAATGATAATGTTAGAATTTATATTTTCTTTGTCCATTTTAATGAGAAGGGCACATTTGGATTTTTTAAAAAATACATTTTATTGATTTTTTACAGAGAGGAAGGGAGAGGAGTAGAGAGTTAGAAACATCGATGAGAGAGAAACATCGATCAGCTGCCTTCTGCACACCCCCAACTGGGGATGTGCCTGCAACCAAGGTACATGCCCTTGACCGGAATCGAACCTGGGGCCTTTCAGTCTGCAGGCCGACGCTCTATCCACTGAGCCGAACCAGTTAGGGCTGGGTATTTTTTTAAAAAATTTTTTGATTATTATTAACATGGGTACTAGAAAGCAAATTATCTTTGCTTTTCATTGAAAAAAATTAAAGGATTATGCTCTGAGATTCATGCTTGTAATTTTCTCCAAATTATATATTTATGTTGTAGATCTTTGAGTTATGGTGCTATAGGAGTAATTGTTGGACACGAATTTACACATGGATTTGATAATAATGGTAAGTACTGGTTCATTTTATAAGCTGCTGCTTTTATGATAATGTTGACTATGTGGATGTTAATTGTTGCTATTATTTTTGCATAGTGGCATCATCATAGCTTGACGATTATCCAATGAAGTATGATTGCTGATTATAAACTTTCCCCATGTCTTGCAGTGATAGCTTGCAATAAATAAATAATTGTTCCCATTGCAATGGGATAGAATGATAAAAAGTGACTTTGCCATTTCAATGAAGTTAGTTGTGCATTCAGATCACAATTGCTGTAGTTGCCACAATAATTATAGGAATTCCTTTATAGCTTCTTCCCTTTGTCATTTCTTTATTCACCATCTTGATGCTCTCCCTGGAGGTGTGAGCTCTGCTCTGAGGATGATTATACATGCTGCCAAATGAGGATTCAGTGAGTTAGGAATCTGGAGCTTGGCTGACTGGTTCCTTTATACTGTTTCAAGGATTATGCAATGCGCAGTCTCTGTTTTTCTCTATGCTGGCATATATTCAGAATTTTAAAAAGGATATGCTTTCCTAATAATACATAATATAGAATATACTATGTTCCCTGAAGACATTTAAGCAAAAGAAAAGAGCAGAATATGCCATAAACTAAAGAAATGATCACTCTTTGAGAGTTACCATTTTTAAACAACACTTCTTTCTCCTTTAAGTTTGGAGTACTATTGGAAAGCCATATGAAATCTCCAAAACTTATGAATTAGCAGCAAATTATGATCACATCTACATCCACACAAAGATTTACATGTAGACTCGAGAACCCGGCTGGCTCAAGGCAACATTTAATAGAGGGACCCCTTTCTTTCATGTCTGTGATATCTCCAACATCCTTTCCTGGGTATCTTCCCAGGGCCAGAGACCCTTTTGGTTCTTCTCCTTCTGGACAATTCTTCCTGTATTCCCATTAGCCCTTACTTAGTCACATAGGCTTTGTGGTCCCTTGGTCTTTCCTCCCTGTTAAAATATAGCTGCCTTGTAGTCATCTGAATACCCAGAGCAATACTTTCTAGCTTTGCATGCTTGGTTTATCTGAGAGGATAGTCTTAGATAAGAAACAAAAGCCAGTATTGGTCTCTTGGTTCTGGGTCTTTCTTCCTGGGAAATTTAAGTACAGTGCTACAGTGCTTCCTCGGAATCTTCTAGATGCCTTCAGGATTGTCTCTCAAAGGACAACATCTAAATATTTCACTCTGTAATCAGTACATTGTACATATAAGGACATGCCTAGTATCTATTTTATAATTGGTTGTTTAGTGGTTGGAGGACAGTGACTCCATACTCTTCCAGAGAGGGTGGTAGTGGCATCTAGCCTTATTGAAGAGCTTCAGATTATTCCAGTTAACATCTTTAAATATATATATATATATATATATATATATATATATATATATATATTTCAGAGAAGAAGGAGAAGAAGGAGGAGGGAGAGACAGACACAACAATGATGAGAGAGCATCATTAATCAACTGCCTCTTGCACAACCCCTACTGGGGATGGAGCCTGCAACCCAGGTATGTGCCCTGACCAGGAATCGAACTGTGACCTCCTGGTTCATAGATCGATGATCAACCATTGAGCCACACCAGCCAGAGCAATAGAGCAATTAACATCTTTGGTTTGGGAACTTTCTTTTATGCCCAACAAAGAATTCTCTGCATAATTAAGTTTAAACTAGCCCTAGCTGGGTTTTCTCAGTGGTTAGAACATTGGCCTGCGGACTGAAGGGTCATGGGTTCGATTCTGATCAAAGGCATATACCTTGGTTGCAGTCTCAATGCCCCAGCGCCAGTCGGGACACGTGTGGGAGGCAACCAAGGAATGTGTCTTTCTCACACCGATGTTTCTCTCTTTCTCTTTCCCCCTCCCTCTGCTCTCTCTAAAAGAATCAATGGAAAAAGTATCCTTGGATGAGGATTAAAAAAAAAAAAAGTAAACCAATGGTAATCTTGGGTGAGTACAGAAGATAGTTCAGATACACCCAAACATTTTTGAAGGGTGTAGAGAAAGTGAAGAGTAAGCCTGTAGGAAAAAGAAAAGCATTTTCCATTATGTTTTGGAGATTTCCATTCTTGTTCCAAGTTCTCTTTTTAAAGCAACCTTCCTTGTCATAGCAGGACAGATGGGCCTTCCATCCACACTGATGGCTGTGGAATGATTCATAACAGGTTTTGTGTCTCTCAGTTCCTGACAACTTGGAGGAAACACGTTCCTATAGGGTTGAGTCAGGGGCTGTGATTGCTGGGTGTGAATGACTCATTAGGGCTGTTCCTATGGATCATTTGGAATTTCACTGGTGTTCTGACTCCCTCCACGGGCTTTCTGATTGAAGCCATTTAATTTCATAATCCAGAGAAGATTTTGGGTCATATTAGGTGACGACAAAGAATCCAAAATTAGTTAAAAATGGTGTGTGCCGGAAAAAAAAGGAGACCGGCTTACCTGCCACCACAATCATTACCCGAGGCTCTGTCCTGGTGATGTATCCAGTCAGTTCGCTGCTACTCCCGTGGGTCACATGAGACAGATGAGGAATTTGATGCTCGCTGGATGACATACTTCAACAAGCCAGATATTGATGCCTGGGAATTGCGTAAAGGGATGAACATGCTCGTTGGCTAAGATCTGGTTCCAGAACCCCAAATCATTGATGCTGCTTTACGGGCACGCAGACGGTTAAATGGTTTTACTAGAGCTGTTCACATCCTAGAGGTTGTTAAGGACAAAGCAGGACCGCATAAGGAAATCTACCCTTATGTCATCCAGGAACTTAGACCAACTTTCAATGAACTGGGAATCTCCACTCCAGAGGAACTGGGCCTTGACAAGGTATAAACCCCATCGATAGGCTTCCCAAGCATTTACTGATACTACTACTTGAGTGTAAACAATCATCTGGAAATACTGATGATAACATATTACCTTATTTGAACAAATTTTCCTTTATTGAGTACCAAACCATGTAATGATAACTTGAATTTTAATAAAAAGGAAATGAGTTTGAACTGAAAAAAAAGAATGGTGTTTCTGATGAGTCTTATTGAAATGCTCTTTGTTGCTTCGAAGGAAAGAACTTCCTCAAACCTCTTTCTCCTTTTTCCTCTTTTACAATGAACCTGTGACACTGGAGAGAAGGCGGGAGCAGCTCCCAGGAGTAGTCTCTGTTGCTTGGGACTGCTTTTTCAAGACTTGTGGAAACGAGGGATAGGGAAGATGAAGAAATTAGTTTCCATAAATAATACAAATATGTTTAAACTTTTCTTTTGCTAGGTAGAAAATATGATAAAAATGGAAACCTGGATCCTTGGTGGTCTCTGGACTCCGAAGAAAAGTTTAAGGAAAAAACAAAGTGCATGGTTAACCAGTATAGCAACTATTACTGGAAGAAAGCTGGCCTAAATGTGAGTATGACTGTGGTGAAGGGGACATATTGTGGATTTTTTCTCGTTGGGATGTTAGCTTGCTTTAGACCATTGGTGCTCAAAGTGTGGTTCCCAGGCCAACAGCTTCATTCTCCCCTGGGACATTTAGGAATACAAACCCTTTTATTTTTCCAGTTCACTCACATTTGGGGAGGAAGACTGTGTCAAGATGTGCTGTGTTTTGGGGAGTATTTGAATTCCAAGTCTCTAGTAGTCCAAGGGATTTTAGGTGTTAACTAAAAGAAGCATGGATTTACTTTATAGTCATTGGGTTGCTACAGGGTGGCAAGGGACAATTCTAACTTTTGGTCCTGAACAAGATATCTAGTCACTCATAACTTTAAAAAAATAATTTATTATAGAGAACAACATAGACTGATGAAAAGGGACAGACCCAAAGACTGAGAAACAGCAATCAGGCTATCAATCCCCAGAAGGAAAGTAGGGGAGGGCGGGGGTAAGGGGAAGAGATCAACCGAAGGACTTGTATACATGTATATAAGCCAAACCAATGGACATGGACAACGGGGGGATGGGAGCATGAGTGTGCGGGGCGGGGGGGGGGAGGTTGGGGTTAATGGGGGGGGATGAGGACACATTTGTAATACCTTAACTAATAATAAAAAAAATAACAAAAAATAATTTATTGAGGTGACATTGGTTAATAAAATTATACTGGTTTCAGGTATACAATTCTGTAATGCATCATCTGTTTATTGTATTGTGTGTTTACCACCCCAAGTGGTGAGTCTCCTTCCATTACCATTAACTCCCTCTTTACCTGCTTCTACCTCCCCTAACCTTCTCTTTGACAATCACCATACTGTTGCCTGTGTTCATGAGTCTTTCTTTTTTTTTTCTTTGCTTAATCCCTTCACCCTTCTCACCCAGCCCCCACCCCCACCCCTCTGACAGCTGTCAGTCTGTTCTCTATGAGTCTGTTTCTGTTTTGTTTGTTAGTTCATTTTGTTCATTAGATTTCACATATAAGTGAAATCATATGGTACTTGTCTTTCTCTGACTGCTTTAATTCACTTAATATAATATTCTCCAGATCCACCCATGCTGTCGCAAATGTTAAGATTTCCTTATTTTTTATAGCTGCATAGTAATCCATTGTATAAATGTACCATAACTCTTTTATCCGCTCATCTATTGATGGACACTTGGGCTGCTTCCAGAATTTAGCTATTGTAAATACTTCTGCAAAGAACACAGGGATGCATATATTCTTTCAAATTAGTGTTTTGGGCTTCTTTGGATGTATTCCCAGAGTGGCATATCTGGGTCATAAGGCCATTCCATTTTTAATTTTTTGAGGAAACTTCATACTGCTTTCAACAGTGGCTGCACCAATCTGCACTCCCACCAACTGTGCATGAGGGTTCTCTTTTCTCCATATCTTCTTTACACATGTTTGTTGATAGTAGCCATTCTGACAGGTGTGAGGCGATGTCTTGTAGGTTTTTTTTTTTATTGCTTAAAGTATTACAAAAAGTATTACATATGTCTCCTTTTTTCCCCCCCCGCCCTTGACAATCCCCTGGCCTCCCCTACCCCCCAGTGTCTTATGTCCATTGGTTATGCTTATATGCATGCATGTAGTTTTAATTTGCATTTCTCTGATGCCCCACTGCTTTTCTTTATACTGAAGCAAAGTACAGCAACCTTATAAATACTCTGTCCACCTCCAGTAATGACTAGATGAAATTATGTAGTTTTTCAAGGATTAATGCTCAAATATTTCCATGAAAAAATGTCCAAGGTATGCACCCACCCTAATCAGTAGTCGCAATTATCAAGAGCTCAGCTAAACTATTTCTTCAGCTGGTAGACTAGCAATAGTGTCAACGAAGCTGCTGCTAAGAAAATCAATAGCCTTATTTTTTTTTCTCTTAAAAATTTTTAATTCAGCCCTGATTGGTTTGGTTCAATGGATAGAGCATTGGCCTGCTGACTGAAGGGTGGCGGGTTCAATTCCTGTCAAGGGCATGTACCCCAGTTGCAGGCTCAATCCCCGACATCAGTCGGAGTGTGCAGGAGGCAACCAATTGATGTGTCTCTCTCACATTGATGTTTCTCTCTGTGTGTCTCTCTTCCTCCCTTCCACTTTCTCTAAAAATCAATGGAAGAATATCCTCGGGTGAGGATTAACAAAAAAATAATTTTAATTCAGTTTATTTAAACTGAAAACAAAACAAAAACAAGTTCACTCATTTCCCCTACCCCCACCCTCTGCCTCTAGCAACCACCACTCTGTTCTCTTTATGAATTCAGTTTCATTTTTATTTTGTTTTTTTAGATTCCACACATAAGTGAGATCATATGGTATTTATCTTTCTCTGTCTGACTTATTTCACTCTGGCCTATTTCACATAGCATAATACCCTCTATTGTCCATCCATGTTGTCTTAAATGTCAAGATTTTATTCTTTTTTATGGCTGAGTAGTATTCCATTGTGTGTGTGTGTGTGTGTGTGTGTGTGTGTGTGTGTTTCACATCTTATTTATCCATGCATCTATCATCAATGGTCATTTAGATTGTTTCTACTGCAGTGAACATGGGGGTGCATATATCTTTTTGAATTAGTGTTTTCATTTTCTTTGGATACATTCCCAGAAGTAGAATGTGGAAATCTTGGATCATATGGTAATTCTATATTTAATTTTTTGGGGGAACTTTCATACCATTTTCCATAGTAGTTTCACTAATTACATTCCCACCAAAAGTGTACAGGGGTTCCTTCTTCTATACGCCTTGCCAACACTTGTTATTTCTTGTCTTTTTTTTTCCCTTTTCTAGGTATTTATTCAAGAGAAAGAAAACATGTTCACAAAAAGCATTTGTACAAGAATTTTTATACAAGTTTTATTTATTTATTTATTTATTTATTTATTATTTACTTTTTTTCCCCTTTATTGAATAAGATATTACAAATGTGTCCTTATCCCCCCCCAATGTCCCCTCATCCCCCTAATCCTGCCCTCACCCTCACCCCCTGTTGTCCACATCCGTCACTTATGCTTATATGCATGCATACAAGTCCTTTGGTTGATCTCTCCCCCTCACCCCCACCCTCCCCTGCTTTCCCTCCGAGTTTTGAGCATCTGATCGATGCTTCTCTGTCTCTACATCTGTTTTTGTTCATCGGTTTACGTTGTTCATTATAATCCACAAATGAGTGAGAACGTGTGATATTTATCTTTCTCTGAATGACTTATTTCATTTAGCATAATGCTCTCCAGCTCCATCCATGCTGTTGCAAATGGTAGGAGTTCCTTCCTATAGTAGCTCTTCTAACAGCTGTGAGATGATATCTTATTGTGGTTTTGATTTGGATGTTTCTCATGATTAACGATGTTCAGCATTTTTTCATGTACCTATTGGCCATCTATATGTCTTCTTTGGAAAAATGTCATTTAGATCCTCTGTCCATTTTTAAAAATTGAATTGTTTGTTTTTTTGCTATTGAGTTGTATGAGTTCTCTGTTATATTTTATATATTAGTCCTTTATTTGATATATGATATACTAGTACAATTATCTTCTCCCCTTCAGTAGGTTTCCTTTTAATTTTGTTGATGGTTTCCTTTGCTGTGTAGAAGCATTTTAGTTGAATACAGTCCCACTTATTCATTTTTGCTTTTGCTTTTGGTGTCAGATAAAAAAAAAAGTTATTGCCAAGAGCACTGTTAAGGGGCTCACTGCCTGTTTTCTTCAAGGAGTTTTATGGTTTTTAGGTGTTCAAGTCTATCATCCATTTTGAGTTAATTTTTGTTTGTGTTGTAAGATGATATGTAAAGCTGGAGTGGTAACTTTTTGAGACTGAAGCTGGGAAGGTCCTGGGTGATTATAGAGATCACTGTTATCTGAAGATGTGCTTAAATTCATTGGTATTGCCTGATACTTGGGTGATTGGGCTAGCATGAAAATAAAGAGTTGATAGGATCCATGGCTTGAAGGTTTAGAACAGGGTGTATTGTTTCTTGTTGCTACTATAGCAAATCACCACAAACTTAGTGACTTGAAATAAAACAACTTTATTATTATACAGTTCTGTATGTCTGACTCAGGTCTCACTAGGACTGCTTTAATTTCTAGCTGCTCTAGGGAAGAATCTGTTTCCTTGCCCTTTCTAGCTTTTACAGGCTGCCCAGATTCCTTCTTCAGCACCAGCAATGCTGGGTTGAGTCTTTTCACATTGCATCACGCTGAGACACTCACTCTCCTGACTTCCTTTTTCTCTATTTGAAAAGGACCCTTATAATTACACTAGAGGCCTGGTGCACGAAAATTCATGCACTTGGGGAGGAGAGGGCTTTCCTCAGCCCAGCCTGCACCCAGTTGCAGTCCAGGAGCCCTCGGGGGATGTCTGACTGACAGCTTAGGGAGGCAACTGGTGGAGCTGATTGGAGGATGCTGGCCCTGCCCCCATCACCCTGCAGCCACACCGCCCACCAATCACTGTCCCCTCCCTCTGCCCGCTGGCACCTGCCTTGGCTAGCTTGGCACCACCCGCTCACCAGCCTCACCCCTGCCTACCAGTTGTTCTGCTGTTCGGTTGATTTGCATATTAGGCTTTTATTATATAGGATTAGACTTACTTGAACAATGTAGGCTAATGTCTCCATCTCAATATCCTTACCTTAATCATATTTTAAAAACCTCTTATGTCACATCAGGCAACATTTTCACAGATTCCAGGGATTAAGACATAGGCATCTTTTAGCAGAGAACATTATTCTGCCTCCTATGCAGGGATGGGCAAACTTTTGTAAAGGACCAGTTGGTAAATACTTTAGGCTTTGTGGGATGTAAATTCTCTGTTGCAATAACTCAACCCTGCCACAGTAGTGATAGAACAGCCACAGACAATATGTACATGATAGGCATGGCTGTGTGCAAATAAAACTTGAATTATGGACACTGAAATTTGAACTTCACATAATTTTCACATACCCCAAAATATTATGCTTTCTTCTATTCTTCTTCCCCAAAGACTGAACAGTGTAAAATCCAGTCTTACCTTGCTGTCTGTACAAACACAGCAGCAGGTTGGATTTTGGCTTGTGGGTTATATTGGTTTAGATTGTTCTTTGTCATAGCCTATAAAAGGGTTTAAGGAACAATCTTCAAAAGTTTAGAAGAATTTCTTCACCATGCTTGGTTAGTTATCATGCATATTGCAAGCCTCGACCTTTGTTCCCCATGAAAACTACTCTCCTTTTAATTTTTCTTGGAAATTGGTGAAGGTGAAATGGTGATGGTTGGTCTGAAACTCTTGTTACTATGTGATGGTAAATTTTTGGAAACATGAACACACTGAAAAGAATACTCACATTATGTGAGTTAATCAGAGAAAGTAATCTCTATATTGACATTTTTATTTTTCCCCATTTTAAATTAGAGTCAATGAGAATATTTTTTTTAACATTTTATTGGAGCTGGTTAAATGGGTAAGAATAAAGAGGTTGGTGGAAACAATGTGTTGCATAATAAAATAGAAATTATTATATTCAGGAGCACCTTGCTGGGGTTAGTTTTTTATCTCAAAGTATATTATGACTACTTCTGACTTATTGAATGTAATTTTCTCTTTAAAATGTGGCACTTTTTATTGCTATCATATTTATGCCTCTTGCTGAATGATATTTGACTGTGTAACACTCTTTTTTCTTTTTCTTCTCATTAGGTAAAAGGGAAGAGGACCCTGGGAGAAAATATTGCCGATAATGGAGGTCTGCGGGAAGCTTTTAGGGTATGTACTGCAACATTTGTTGTGATTTTTAAAATTAAGCTCTAAAACACTGTATGGGTACATCTCAATTTACAGCATAGTCATGTTCTTGAGGACTTAGATTTCTGTAAATTCTGTGAATTTCTGTAAGTAGAATTATATTGCCCCATTGACTCTATTATACTCTATTATATGAATAGAGCTACATTTCTTTTTTTTTTCTTTTTAGGGTGTAAAGTTACTTCCTAAACAAAAATCTTTGTTATTAAGAATCACGTATTTAAAAGATAGTTTTCAGAAGATACATAATAATATCAAAGCATGCTACAGAAATCTCCTCGGGGCTAGGTTCATATGAGTTTTCCTTCCTTATAATTTTCTCTTAAAATATCAAACTTATATATTATGACCAGAGGCTAGTGGTTCTCATATAGTGGGCCAGGTAAGAGTCCATAATAATGCTTTCATCATTCACTGGTTTGTGGTGAAACAAGAAACATAGGGTGATATGGAAAGATTTTCATAAAGCTAAATCCATTCAATGTAAAGACCAGGGTGTTATTCGAAGATTAAATCCTTCCTCTATTCTAGTTAAAATATATTTTATTTCTACAAGATGATGGTTATTGAAGATGATTGTTTTCCCTCTTACTTGGCAAAATTTAAAATTGGCAGTATGTTGACCCCAAAATTTATTTCCATAGGCTTTGTCATTGTGCTTGATTTGTTTGTTCCCTGGTAGGAAGATAAAGAACATTTTTTTTTTTTGCAGGAAGGGTAGTTATTGAACACTTTGACCCTATTGCTTTGGTATTTATTGAATGTAAGGTCTTTATTCAGGTGAACCTGCCTCACTGTTAAGCCATACAACATTGATTTGCATTTCCAGGTTTGTTTTCTTAAAGGAAACCTTGACAAAATATATTATGTACATGGTAGAGGATATATTTAATATCTCTGCACTGGATGGGAAAAGAGAAAAGCCATCATTGCAGAAGATCATTCATTTTGCTTCTCTCACCAGGCTTATAGGAAATGGATAAATGACAAGAGGCAGGGAGTTGAGGAGCCTCTGCTACCAGGTATCACATTCACCAATAACCAGCTCTTCTTCCTGAGTTATGCTCATGTGAGTAGAACAAGGAAGGGCCATCAAAGATGAAATGTGGGTCTTTGGCTTGCTTGCTTCCTTGATCAAAAGTTTGGAACAAAAGTTTAATGGCATAAAGTTGATTTTAGCTGAAATTTTATCTTGCTTGTTTTCAGGGTAAATTTCATTTAAAAAATGTTTTTATTGATTTCAGAGGGGAAAGGAGAAGGAGAGAGAGACAGAAACATCAATGATGAGAGAGCATCATTGATCGGCTGCCTCCTACATGCCTCACAGTGGGGATTGAGCCCGCAACCTGGGCATGTGCCCTGACTGGGAATTGAACTGTGACCTCCTGGTTCATAGGTCCATACTCAACCGCTGAGCCATGCCAGCCGGGAAAATTTCATTTTTTAAGTGCTCTATGAGACATAAAGTTTTAGCCGATTATACCTTAATTGGAAGCATTTTTTACATTCAGTATTATTTGGTGTTTGTTTCAGGTGTACAGCATAGTAGTTAGATAATCATATACTTTACAAAACCTTCCCCATGATATTTCCAGTATCCACCTCGACCACATATAGTTATTACAGTATTATTCACTATCCTAGAGGCCCAGTGCATGAAATAGATGCACTGGTAGGGTCCGTAACGGGTGCTGGCTCCTGGCTGGGTACTCCCTCCCTTCCCCCAGCTGGCCCCGCCCCCTGGCCGAACTCCCGGATGAACTCCCTGTCGAGGGGACAATTTGCATGCTACACTTTTTTAAAAAAATTTATTTTCCCTTTATTGATTAAGATATTACAAATGTGACCTTATCCCCCCCAATGTCCTCTCATCCCCCCAATTCTGCCCTCACCCTCACCCTCTGTTGTCCACATCCATCGCTTATGCTTATATGCATGCATACAAGTCCTTTGGTTGATCTCTCCCCCCACCCCGACCCCCCCCCACCTTCTCTCTGACTTTTGAGCATCTGATCGATGCTTCTCTGTCTCTACATCTGTTTTTGTTCATCGGTTTATGTTGTTCATTATAATCCACAAATGAGTGAGAGCATGTGATATTTATCTTTCTCTGACTGACTTATTTCACTTAGCATAATGCTCTCCAGCTCCATCCATGCTTTGCAAATGGCAAGAGTTCCTTCCTTTTTACAGCAGCAATGTATTCCATTGTGTTGATGTACCTCAGTTTTTTAATCCATTCATCTGTTGATGGGCACTTAGGCTGTTTCCAAATCTTAGCTATTGTAAATTGTGCTGCTATGGACATAGGTATGCATATATCCTTCTGATTGGTGTTTCTGGTTTCTTGGGATATATTCCTAGAAGTGGGATCACTGGGTCAAATGGGAGTTCCATTTTTAGTTTTTTGAGGAAACTCCATGCTGTTCTCCACAGTGGCTGCACCAGTCTGCATTCCCACCAGCAGTGAACGAGGGTTCTTTTTTCTCCGCATCCTCGCCAGCATTTGTCATTTGTAGATTTGTTGATGATAGCCATTCTGACAGGTGTGAGATGGTACCATACTACACTTTTATTATATAGGATTCCCTATGCTGTACTTTACATCCCTGGAACTATTTTTGGACTAGCAATTTGTACTTTCTTAATCCCTTCACCTTTTTCACCCAGTCCCCCAACTATGAGACATAATTGATTGAATCAAAATTTATTGGCTTTTTTTTTTTTAAAATCAAGCGTTACTATCACTTGGTATTTATGTAATATAGCCTGGCTTCTCAATGTTACTATTTGATACTATTAATAACCATTTCTAGTGACTCATTCATTGGTGTTCTGAACTGTCAAATGAATATATGATGACTATTAGAGCTGAAAACAACAACAATAAAGGCAAGAAGAATCATTAACTCTTTTGTGAGTTTAATGGGCTCTATGAGCAGAAATAGAAAGACGTGCACTAAATAAGGCACAATTCTGAGTTCCAGTCTTTGGCTAATAAAGCAAGTGCCAATTCTTTGCTATTAACTATTCCAGTGGTTTATGTCACAAATGTGTAGACCTCATGTTCAAAAACTCAGAGGTGCATTGTGGAAGGTTCTGACACACGGCCACAAGTGGGCAGATGTGTATCTGTATGCTCAGCATTAGATAAGAGTTTTCATCAGTACAACCTTTGGTTCCTAAGTCTTAGTATTCTCTCTCAGTAAGTTCGTGCATTCCCATGTATTCTTCGGTTAACTCTGGTTAAGTGACTCTCACCTGTCTGGGGTCTTTTATTTCTAAAAGCTGGACATGACAGCTCTCAATAAATTATCATTTACTGACCCAATATCAGCAAAAGTGTAATTATGAACAAAATGACTTTTCTTTTTAGTTTTCCCATTTCTTTTAATACCCCCCCTCCCCCGTCTTTGCATCTTCCTGCTTAGAAAATCTGGATTCTTAGGTCTTATTTGATTTATCTGTCCTTCTTTTTATGACATATGCCCCAAAAGCTAGATGTTTCATTCTTTTAACTGCTCTTCAGATTCAGCCTCTCTTTCTCCCCATTACCCTATTTTGTCATCTGTAGGCTAGGCCTTGATCTTTTCTACTCTGGATTATTCCACCAGCTTTATGGCACATTTTCTAGACTTTGGCATCTTTCCAACACTGTCTTACGTACCACTGAAATACCACTTTTATTTCACTACTGACCAGCTAAAGAACTGCAGTGGCTCCCAAGTTCTAACGAATTGAGGCCAAGCACTTTCATCTAGCTTTCTAAAAAGTTGTCCTCAGCCTTATCCAATTCTACCCACCAGCTCTTAATTCCCACAGCTCCATCAGACTCATCTTTTGCTGGGAAGGTGTCCTCACTTCCACTCCATGATGCCATGCCCATTACTGTCTCTTTGGCTTTGATTTTGATTTTCCTTCTATAATGTGACCCTCTGTCTACTCCTCCCCCTCAGATTATTGAATTTCGTATTTATCCTTCAGGATCCATGTCAAGTTCCACCTCCTCCACATCATCCACACTTCCACAAGGACTCCAGTTCTCATTTTTGTAAACCTCTGATTCTCTTATACTTACCTTCATTACCATGTAGTTGAATATTTAACTGTTCTCAAAATGTTGAAGACTTCTAGTTTAACTTCATAGTTAAACTTCTGGATCCTTACATTTCTTATATATCTCCATAGCACCCAGCAAAGATGCTGGGTATATTAAAGACACTTCATAAGTATAAGACTAACACAGTTTAATGAAAGAGACTTTGTTATAGGTCAATACTGGGTCATATATCTAAAATAAGCACACACACACACACACACGCACACACACAGTCAGAACTTTCTAGAGCTGGTATTAGCAAACTAGGACCCAAATATGGCCTGCTGTCTATTTTTATAAATGCCATTTTATTGGAAAACAGCCATGTACTTTCTTTTACGTATTGTCCATGCCTGGTTTTCTGCTACAACAGCAGAGTTGAGTAGTTGAAAGAGATCTTATGGTCAGCAAAACCTAAAATATTTACTATCTCTCCCTTTACAGAAAAAGTTTGCTGACCCCTACTCTAAAGTGCAGGGTCCATCAGTTCTTACTCAGGTTCTTACTTACTAACTTAAGGTCCATCTTAGTTACATTCTAGTTCACAGCAGCTCCTTGTAGATGAATGAAGTGAACTGATAGCAACATTACAGTCATACTTTTGAAATGTCTCCAAATAAAATTCCAAACCATATCTGATTTTTTTAAACTGAAGAGATTTTGGAAACATGGAAAACCATTTTATATCACTAATGAGAAATTTATCTTGAAGCTTTTCCTACTGAAGAGTGAGGAGATTTTAAATATTTTGCACATTGAAGTATGCCTGCTTATAGGGAGCAAAGTTATTTTCCCTCCTGAGAAGGTACTAGAAAAACAATAACAACCATAATGTGTTTTTAACATTATCCTAAATGATACAGGAAGCAAAGACAATACTATACAATAATCCTATATAATAAAAGTCTAATATGTAAATCTACCAAACGGTGGAATGACCGGTCGCTATGACACGCACTGACCACCAAGGGGCAGATGCTCAATGTAGGAGCTACCCCTGGTGGTCAGTGTGGTCCCACAGGGGGAGCACTGCTCAGCCAGAAGCCTGGCTCATGGCTGGCAAGAGCAGCGGCTATGGCAGGAGCCTCCTTAGCAGCGCTAAGGCCCCTCTGGGGATGTCCACCTGCGGAGGGAGCCTAAGCCGGCGGCAAGCAGACATCCCCTGAGGGGTCCCAGACTGCAAGAGGGAGAAGGCTGAGCTGAGTAAACCGCCCCCCCCCCCCAGTGCACGGATGTAGTGCACCAGGCCTCTGGTGTAAGAATATAAGAAAAGTGGAGTGCCAGAAACAACTTCACAATAGCTAGCTTCTGAGGAAATCAAGGAATCATATTAGAAAAAACATCTTCAAAGTTAAATTTAGAACCACAGAGACTCACGGTTTATCTTTATGAAAAGCAAAGCATTGTATAGCCTTTCCTGCTTTCTATGTCCCTGTAGTTCCTGTGACCTGCCAATTTCCCCCTTCAGATCTTCTTATCTTTCTACTTCATTCTATTCCCATTTCTACTCATTTAGTGGGTATTCATTGGGAACCTTCCTGGGGCCCATACAGAAATAATCTTCTAACTAGTTTCTAATTTCCTTCTATATGCCCCTGACAGATACATCTTTCTAAAATACGATTTTATCATTTTATCATAATGGTGTTTAAGTATAGTTTAAACACTTTAGGGTATTGGTAAGAATTTCAGAAATCTGGCACCATCGCCCCTGGTCTCCCATTGCTGCCCATTAGGCACCACAGTTCAGCCACGCTGAGTGTCTTGCTCTTTTTATTTTTTCTCAAATATTATCTTTGCTTCCCTTTTCTCCTCCACTTTAAATTGCCCCCCCCAATCATATTCATGTGTCCTAGTTCTTTTCATACTTCAAGACTATATCATGTTTCAAGACATGCTTCAAGTCAGGATTAAGTAGGTTATGGTGCAGGGACAAACTAAACAAGGGAAGTTTATTTCTTGTTCATGCTCTATGTCCAACATTGGTCACTAATGGGTCTCTGCTCATAGTTATTACTCAAGGACCTGGGTTTTAGAGTCTTTATCTTGACGTGTGCTTCCATGGTCACCACAGGAGTAGGAAAGAAATATGAGAAAATGTGCACTGGTTCTTAATGTAGCAACTTAAATTGTTCTGAAGGCTCTTAAAACTTCTGCCAGTTTTTAAAGCTTCTCTAGGAAGTGACATATATCACTTATTATATTTCATTGGTCAGAGCAAGTGATATAGCCATACCTAACTTCAAAGGAATGGAGAAGTGTTCTCCTATCCAAGGGCTGGACTAAGGTAGGGCAAGCAAAAAACTGACTTCTTATGACTATACTCAATAATGGGTGGTTGATTCATTTTATTGACTCAAATGAATATGGTTACATTTGATAAGGGCTATTCCAAGCATGATATTAATTCAATGAATACATTGATTGATTCCTGGGCATATATACCGTTCCAGGGGTCCTCAAACTATGGCCCGCGGGCCACATGCAAATACAAATATTGTATTTGTTCCCGTTTTGTTTTTTTACTTCAAAATAAGATATGTGCAGTGTGCATAGGTATTTGTTCATAGTTTTTTTTTTTTTAAACTATAGTCCGGCGCTCCAACGGTCTGAGGAACAGTGAACTGGCCCCCTGTTTAAAAAGTTTGAGGACCCCTGTACCATTCTCTTGATTTGTAGCATTTGTCTGGAAACCTTCTTAATTTACTCAAATTGTGGAATTATTTACAATGATAAAAACTTCTACTCCGGGGATTAGAATAATAGATGTTACTACAGAATAAGGTTTTATCTGATTTACTAAAACTTTCATCTACTGAGTCTAAAATTACTCTTCAGTGTAATTTGGAGCAGTTAAAGCAGTAGAAAATGTGTAATTGGAATGGAAACGTAATTACCAGTATGCTTTTCTCTTCTAGGTCAGGTGCAATTCCTACAGACCGGAAGCTGCCCGAGAACAAGTCCAAATTGGTGCTCACAGCCCTCCTGAATTTAGGTAAAAGGGCAAATGGGTAACATAGTTTTTAATGTGCATCTCCCTCCCCCGCCCTATGCAGCCATCTCAGTGCTTTACCAAATAGGTGATTTGAACCTAAGCCTGTATTGTAAATAGTGATATCTCCATTTTACAGGCAAAAATACTGGCCAAATAGAAACTAAACATGGGCCCAAAAAGTCTCTTCCTGGGCAAGGATGTGATCTTAACGGACTGTGTCTTAAAACACAGAGAGCTCTGGTTTATTTTGTGCTAGAATATCTATTTAATGTATCTAGTTCTTTATGTAGCTAACCAACAAACATAAATGAGTGGCCACTTTCTGAATAGCTCTGAACACAAAGGAGGATATATGGTCATATTAAGCTATTATAATTCATATCTAGAGTCAAAAGCTCTACATTTTGGTTTTTAGTTTGAATGTTATTTTGAAACACTTGCTTACATATGAAGGGTAAAGGATTATGAATAACAATCTTATTTAATTTTCAAAATGTATAAAATATTAAGTAAAAATAAAATTAAAGTTAATATTACTTAGCCTGTGCTGGATGTCTAGCATGGCTTGAGGGAACTCTAGTAAGGGACAAGAATTATAATGGGAAATATAGGAAACCTTAACAATATTTATTCATTCTTTGCTTAGAACATATTACATCTGTATGTTTTTATATTTAATGTTTAAATGAGTCCATGAGCATATTGCAAGAAAGTCATCTAAACTTTCTCCTATATTTTAAAATGTTATTCCTAAAACCTTGCCTTAAACATGCTTCAGAAATTGACTATAAATTACCCAATAGCATAAAATCTAATCACTGTGTTAGAAATTCTCCCCCACTAGCCTAAACTGTCAAGAATGCTGACAGTCTCTAATGGACTAAAATGTGTGCCCTCTGACAAATTAATTACTCAACAGATAAGTTCTTAGAAACGAATTTCCTTTTACTAACTAGTTGCCTGTAATGTCGGATTTTAGCTGATAATTTTGCAGAGCATACTTACTAATTATCAACTAAATTCTATCTTTAACACTTACCCAGGATGAATCACACCATGAAATATACATCCCTACCTACACATCTCAGCTAAAACACAGGAGATTATGGGGATGTTTTTTGGATATTGGCCATTGTATTCATTCAGATGCTCATAGGTAAAGAAATCATTAGCGAAGAAATAGTCAGTGACTGAGAATGCTGAATCTCCAAGTCAGTTGAGTAAGAAATAAATGGAGAGGGAGTTTTTTGCTGGCTTATTAGTGTTGTTTGCAATAACTATATATTCTGAATACAGCAGAAATCACACAATGGAAGTACTACTTCCACAAGGCAGTTACAACCAGAGTGCTAAGTAGGAATCTTCAGCCTTTACTGCAGTTGGGGTAACTTGCAAGAACCCCAGAATTTGAAGTTAAAGCCAGTAAAGCATTACTCACCAATAACTACTAGATACCATTCATTGGTGTGTTGTTACATGAACCAGATTCTAGATACATATGAGCCTTCAAACATAATAGGAATTTAGAGAAAGTGTTTGTGTAGAATGAATGGGTTATTTAAAGATAGTTATAGCAGCAACATGATTGAATCTTACAGGCATAAATATTGAATAAAACAAGTCAGTGACAAATGAGTGCCTACTGTGTGGTTCCATTCATATGAAGTTCAAAAACAGGTAAAACTAATCTATGGCTATAGAAGTCAGACTAGTCGCTTTCCTTGGAGGTACTATTGGTAGGGCACACTAGGGAGCCACCTAGGTGCTAGAAATATCTCATGTCTTGATCTGAGTGATAGTAACATGGGTATGTTATACACATGAAAAACCAACAACTATGAGCTTTACATTTAAGACATGCACTTTATATCAGTTATACCTTCCCCCAAAAGATAAAGAAATAGAGAAGCTAAGTATTGGTAAATTCTACAGTTTATAGGCATTTATAAAGTTTTAGGATTATGCAATCTTATACTCATATTGGAACTGTAAATTCTACAGTTCATAGGAAATTGAAAATATTTGGAAGATGGATAGGATTGTTTTCCTGGCATTGAGGAGGTGCTGGTTCTAGTCTCAGCTCTGTTAAATTGTTTTTGGAAGTTTATTTAAACATTTGGGGTTTCAGTTATCTGTCCTATACAGAGATTAAATTACTGCAACATCCCTTCTACCATATGCTGCTACACTTTTATCCAGAACCTGTTGATATATAAGAATTAAATGACATTAAATATCTTTTTTAGGGTCAATGGTGCAATTAGCAACTTTGAAGAATTCCAGAAAGCTTTTAACTGTCCATCCAATTCCACGATGAACAGAGGCACGGACTCCTGCCGACTCTGGTAGCTGGACTGCTGGTGTATGCCATCCTGAGAGAGTTGTACAGCACCAGTAGAGGCTGCACTGAGCATGCACCGCCTACTGCGTTAGGCCTATATTCCCCTGAGGACCTTTATTTTTTAATGCATCTTCATTATTTGGGTATTGCTTGGATATAAACAGTATATTTTCAAAGTTGTAAGGCTTAAAAAAATGGAATACAAGAAGTGAACCAAGCATGTTTCTTTAAAAATACCAAACCAACAAAAATCTCTAGGATACTTACTTTTGTTAAAACGCTATCTGCTGAACTATTGCAATTGTCCATTTTAGTGTGTCAGCCACAGCTAAGTTGTATATAACATTTTAATCTCCAGCTTTGCAGGGGCCTAAGTAGAATGTATCCAGAAAAAAATTCTGTCTTTTAAACTTTTAACTCTAAATGAAGAGGACATGTTCCTGGATATCTGGGAGGTTTTCCTGCTCTGTGAAATGCATTACTAGATTTTATGTATTGTCATTACCCAGCATTTATTAAATCTTAGGTAGTTATATTAGAAATATGTTACATCTTCATTTTGTAATTGTTGATGACATTCTTGACTTTAGCTTTGGAATATATTGGGATGAAAATGGCCTCACAGCTTGTATCTGATGTAGCCGATTGCCCTGTTCAAGTCAGCATGAACAAGGCTGGGAGAAAGGCTACTTGGTAAAGGACTTGAGTTATCAAATAGGAAAAAAGGATACATTTTTAAGTCCCAGAAGAAGTCAAAACTCTTACTCATGTAACAGCAGGGACACTAGGAGATGAAATCTCCAAAATTTGATGTAGTCTGCTCAAACCTCAGTGATTATGTCTGTCTGCCAGACACTTTTCTTTAGTCCAATTGCTGTTTGTCTTGTTACCCTCCTATATGTGCATTCCCCTGTTTCTAAAACTAGTAGTCACCGAATAAATGCTGTTTGAATTTCCCATTAGGAACAGATAGCTTTCATCCCATTTTAGTACAAAGGGCCAAACACTACATTGAGAAGGGCGCAAAGTACCCTTCTGTTTGGGCTCAATTAATGTTAGCTCTTACTTTAAAAGCCTTTTTGAAAAATTTCTTGATTGAAGTCATTTTCTAATCTATTGATTAAATGTAAAAGTCTTTGCATAGTTCAAATAAACATAATTTTTATGCTTCAAGTCTTCTTCTAAAGAGTCTGTAAGGAAGAGCCGTACTGTTTTGAGCTTCAGAGCTTTATCCTTTCAAGTGAACTCATATATCTTTTATCAGTGTGTGTATGTGTGTGTGTGTGTGTGTGTGTGTACATGTGTGCGCGCGCGCACACACACACAGTATAAAATTGTAATGGTCTTTAAATGGTTACTTGGCATTTACGGTTTCTTAAAATAGCCATCCCTCCGTTGACATTATTCATTGTACATGTGATTCTGGATTAAGTGGGCCAATGAGAAAATCTCTAAAGCAAAATGACAAATTCAGACCAACTATAGGAGGCCATTTTGCATCCCTGTGATTTGTCATCCTTTTAAAATATATATATGTGTGTGTGTGGCATGTCCTTTTGTAACCATGGGAACTTCAAAGGGAGAAAAATACAGCGGCACCATCATGAGGAAAAGAATTATATTGTGTTAGGCAGAGGAGAGTGATTTTCCCCTTGACTTCCTCCTCTCTGAATGGATAAACTTCTGAAGGGCAGCTACCTTTTCCTCCTCTTAACTATGGCTTACTATGCCATTAGTTTGTAATTTTAAAAACAAGCACTCGTAGGTTAGGGGTGATGGAAACATATGTCCCTTTTCTCTGGAGGAGTCATTCTGCTGTGTTTTAGACATAACAAGATACTCCTTGTTTTTTTCCTGTTCTTGGACATTTAAAATCAGCTGAGGTTTGTTATGCTTTTAGGAAAAGCATTTTCCTTCTACATTTGTCTTTTTAAACTCCAAATAAACACATTCCTGCAAATCAGAGAACGTGTTTGATAAAAGCATAGAATTATGACTTTGAAAATGGGAATTGTTCAGTCACTTATTGGTTTAGAAAAACTGATTGGTGATCACTTGGGAGCCTCACAGTTTCTAAATGATGAGCCTGCCTTGTTCTCGTTAACTCTATTTGATATAACTCAATTACACTGAAATTTTAGAAAGGATGGCCATTATTAAAATAAAATGAAACCAAAGCATTAGTACCAAATCATCACTACTAGCTAGAACAATGTACTAGTTGGATTGTATTTCCAAATACATGCTCGTGTTTAAGTTTTCAGATTACACTCTTGTTGTCCCTTCTCTTCAATACAGATTGCTAAAAGAAGCAGACAGTGGTTAAGGGGTGGATGGTAAAATGCAATTGGAAGGGAAGGAAACAAGTAGAGAGAAGCTGGCCTACGAATGTGATTCTGAAGAGAAGGCAGTATTTTGGCAATCTTCTCTAAGCACATCCACTGAAGGAGAGCCATAAAGTTTTACAAAAATAATTATGGTAAATTAAAAGGAAATTAGATATTGGATCTCAGACTAGGACTGCCATAGCACACTTCTCTGATTCATATACGAGATGTTCTGCCAGTGAACTATTTCTGGGCATTGGAAGGAGTTATAGTTTTTTTGTTTGTTTTTTGTTTTGTGTGTGTGTGTGAAAATCTGGATTAGTCAAGGATTTCATGTATATAAAATGGTATTGTTTGGGCTTATCACCATTGCCCAAAGTTTCTTGAGCTTTTCACCAACCACACAGCATTGGCCTCCTATTTCCATTTTTTCCTTTTATGAGCTGGATTTGGACATGATTAATGCAAGCTCAGGATTCATAAATTATCCTGAAGTTTATTCAGTGCCTTTCCTCAATGGAGCTTAAAGCATAGCACATAAATTTTTATCTGATTTAGCCCTGGAGCATTGCTAAGAAGCAAGTAGGAGCTATGGCTTGCCATACAGGTTGTGCTCGTGCCAGAGAAGTGGAAAGGTTTGAAGTCACTTGTCAAGTATTCCAGAGTCAGAAAAGGCAGAGCTTCCGTGTTTTGGCTGCTGACCTTGGCATTAGCCTTCATCCCTTCGATTACCCATCTCTAAATACATTTATTTTATCAATATTTCTATAATCTCAGCATTTGATAGGCTTCGTCCTTGATATTTTTAGCACAATGTCTCAGTCCTATATTAAATTATAGAAGGATATATGATTATCTCATGCAGTAACATTCTCATCGCCAGTGACAGTGCCCCACTGGTTTAAAGAAAGATGTTCTTGGATTATGCATTTTATATCTAAATGGTCATTGTATTTTCTTCCCCTGCTTGTGAAACAATGTGAACAATCATTTTAAGGACAATAAAAAGTTGAAAAATGTCTGTTTCAAACCTCTTATTTTAAAGAATATTAAAATATATTACATCTCTTAGCGTATTTAGTTCTGTTTTAGACAATAATATTTGCCCATAAAGTACACAAATCACTGTACTAAACTAGGTTTCTTGGCTTAGGAAAGTGGGTTTTGAATGCAGTAAGTTTATCCACAGGCAATGAGAGATTTGCGAGGTCATCATTGCATTTTCTTCCAGGACATAAGTCAACACATGTGGCTTATTGCTTATGCAATAATATTCCTATTGAGGAAAAAAAAAGGCTTCTGAGCAAGTTATCAACCACCACAGGGAAAAGCCCTTTTACTGGGCACCCTAGCCTTACCTTTTGTGTGCTTTCTTTTATACATAGCTGTGGCTCTCTAGGGTGGCTGCCTTCAGGCTACTGGAGTCTCTTTGCCTCATGCAACTTTCAGAGAACTGTAAGTACTGGAAAGTTTCTGTCCCCTGGCGACCTCTGGACAATGACTCAGTGGTGCAGGACAACAAAAGCTTGACTGCCTTACCTGAGTCCAGACAAATCCAGAGGCATACCATTGCATTCATACTAACTTCTCTGGTGAATTTTGGTGTTCAGCTGTCAGTGCGAGTATAGAAAATGAAAATAAGATACTCCCTGTGATCTGACACTACCGTGTTTTAATAAACACACCAAAGTGAACCAGGAAATGAGCATCACAAAAGCATTACCATAATTTGTGATCAGTGAAAGAAAACCTAATCTATAATTTTGATTATTTCTAAATGGGTTTGATACATGTCTCATTTGAATGTGTATTTTGTTAATTGTCTCAATTAACAAATAAAATAATTCCTGTTGATTATTTATTTAATATTTATTGTTGAAAGTCTTACATATGTCTACTTTTCCCCCCATTGACCTCTCCCAGTCCGCCTTCACCCCCCAACCTTGTTGATTATTTTAAAGATCTTTCTGGCATGAATATGTTCTAAGATCTGGGAAAGTATGCAATGGTTTGTAGTAGCTGTGCAACAACATCCATGTATAGGAGCTAGACCCCAGATGGGATGCAGACTTGGTGGGTAGTAAGTAACTGAGTATGGCCTGTTAATGCCCTTCTTGGAGAGTTTGTGAACTGACCTTTGAAATAACAATTTTTGTGTATAGGGTAGTGGCAGAAGGAAAGATGCATAAAAATGTCAGTTGATGAGTGACCTCTGAGGCATGGACAGGAAGAAGAGACTTTGGGGGAATGAGGGCAGGAGTCTAGAATATCTTGCTATGGTTTATCTGATAGATTATATAGACCAAGGGTGGGGAACCTTTTTTCTACCAGGTGACATTTAGATACTTACAACACCATTTGCGGGCCATGCAGACTTAACTTAAAAATTAGCCTGCTATATTTGGTCAATCATTTAATTAACTCACCACTAATGCCTTGGCAGGGCCAGACCAAATGATTTCATAGGCCTTATACAGCCTGCAGCCTGGACGTTACCCACCCTGATAGAGAACTAGAGGTATTGATTCTGCTTCGATTTATATGTATGATAAAAATTTGAAGGAAGCTAATATTTCCAATTAGGTTTTAGGTAGGTATTTGCATGTTCCTCAAGTTCAGCTGCTTGCTTTATTAAGATCACACTAGCTGTTAAAGCAGATCATCTCAATGTCTTAATCCAATTGAAGTTTAGTTCTTGTTTTCATTACATACACAGTAGATATTAATGATCAGTGTGCTTCTCTCTTCTAGTTGGTGATTTAGGGACCCATTTTCCTTTC
This sequence comes from Myotis nattereri, assembly GCF_964212035.1. Taxonomy (NCBI): domain Eukaryota; kingdom Metazoa; phylum Chordata; class Mammalia; order Chiroptera; family Vespertilionidae; genus Myotis; species Myotis nattereri. Next base: position 13,729,373 of record NC_138078.1, read on the forward strand.
ATATTGCAATTTCACCATTCTTGACATGATTCAATGCATGCTCACCTTCAGGAAGCTGGTGGAGGAAAAGAGGCCATGGAAAATACTGAGTAGAAGATTTGGTAGAGGCCTAGAAGTTATCTACATCACTTCTGCTCATATTCCATTGGCTAGAACTTAGTCATATGGCCAAACCTACCACAGGGGAGGTTAGGATATATAGTCTAGCTGTGTGCCCCAAAAGAAGAGGAAGTGGGTTTGGCTATCAGCTAGCAATCCCAGCTGTACCCTCAAAAGTGAAATATGAAGCAGTAACTTTTTGAGCTCTTAAGGATTTAGGAAATTACTTTTGAGCACAGCACAATGAAAATGTAAAATGCAATTGGTAGCTTGCAGTTCATTCTGTAGGAGTCTTTTTAATTAACAGCTTAATTGGACAAATTAATCCCCTTTAGGATTGGAGATAGGAAAATGAAAATAAGATACTCCCTGTGATCTGACAGTACCGTGTTTTAATAAACACACAAAAGTGAGCCAGGAAATGAGCACCACAAAAGCATTACCATAGTTTGTGATCAGTGAAAGAAAACTTGATCTATAATTTTTAATTATTTCTAAATGGTTTAGATACATATCTCATTTGAATGTGTATTTTGTTTGGTTAATTGTCTCAATTAGGACGATAACTGAATAGAAGATTCTGTAGCTATGCCACGGGTTTACAATATGTTCTAAATTTTTAAAATATACTCCATTGAGACAGTAAATAAAATATCCTAGGAAATAAATTTTTATGCTATGTCTTCTAGTATCTTTAGGGATTTTATGTGACATTTATTTTTACTTCATTATGAGATGAGAAATTCTACTCATCATGTCTTGTTTTATATTTTCTCTACTTAAAAGACAAATTGCGGCTCAGAATCCAAGAAATGAAGATAAGTGTCCATGTCTAAGCCACCAAAGTACTATTTGAAGTAATTCTGGCTTGAGACTCCACTTTACAGAGAAAGAAGAACTATGTGAGTAAATTAAAATCACCAGTTTGTAAAGTATACCTGAATCATTGATTATCATTTATGCTGCCAGTTGGGCTGCAATGTCTGCAGATGTCCTAGGCCAGTGGTCGGCAAACTGCAGCTTGTGAGCCACATGCGACTCTTTGGCCCCTTGAGTGTGGCTCTTCCACAAAATACCAGGTGCGGGCGTGCATGTACAGTGCGATTGAAACTTTGTGGCCCATGCGCAGAAGTCAGTATTTTGTGGAAGAGCCGCACTCAAGGGGCCAAAGAGCCGCATGTGGCTTGCGAGCCGCAGTTTGCCGACCACTGTCCTAGGCGAAAAGAGAAGTGTTTACCATTTAGAAGTATACTCTGTCAACTTCCAAACTGACTTAGATGTCAGCAGAATCAGTTCCCTGGTAACAATCACACAATCCTCATCTCCAGTGACATTTGATGAAGAAAAAAACATAGCCCAGAGCACATTTTTTCCAAAATCGTCCAGGTTTTTAGTTGGCATTTGTAAGTTTTTCCCCCCTAATAATGATCACGATAAAAAGGGCTCTCAGTTCTGGACACCCACCATGTCCTTGGCACTCTGCTAGTGTCTAGCATGCATTATAGCTTAAGCTTCACAACAGTCTTGCAACTACTTACTGTGTCTTCACTTCACAGGTGAGGAATGCTTGCATGGCTTGCCAAGACCACATCAGTTATTGGAGGAGCTAGGAATAAAGTTGATTTTGTCTGACTTCAAAGCTCTTTTGAGCACATGGGACAATATTCACAAACCTGATATTGACCTTGAACTTATTAGGATTTCAGGTTATGTTCCATAGACAGGAATCAGATTACAGGTATTTGTACTTGATGGTAGTTCCATATTGAGTCTTTCAGAAAGCGCCCCAGAACCTGTTCTTCACTGATGATGCTAGCCTCCATTTAGTGAGCATGTACCATGTGCCTGCCAGACATGCACTAAATGCTATATTTAATTTAATTATTACAACAGCTCCGATATCCTGTTATCATTCCCATTTTATAAGTAAGGCAACCGAAGCTTGGAGGGGTCATTGGCTTGCCCATGATTATTTTGCTAGCAAACAGCAGGGCCAGGTTTGAATCTAGTTTTATCCACGCACTCCAAGAGGCAAACGTATAGTTGTGGTGACCCTAAGTCCTGAATTTCTGGGCTGAAATAACTCTCCAGTTCAGTTGATTTACCTGTGTTCAGCCTTATGATTGCCTGTGCTCTCTGTGTGGTCTTGTGAAACCAGAATGTCTCCAGGTCATCTTCTCCAGAGAATAAAACCTTTGCTATCTTGCCTGTAGGGAGCTGAGGGCCTGTAAGTTCAGTTACAGACTTTTCAGTAGTCACCTTGTGTTTAACCCTATCATGTATACTGACATTCACTGTTACTTAGAGCTTCCAAAGCCTGAGGCCTTCTGGTATTCTACAGGGCACTTCAGCTTGCTTCTAGTAGGGGTCTTTTCTTTTTGCCCGTGTGAGCTTATGTCTTTAAAAATATTTATAGTATCTTTTTTTGTTAGAAGGAGAATAGATTGATATCCGAGTAACTGGAAGCCTACATTTTGTTTTCTAATGGGAAAATATAATAAACAATTGTTTTGAAAGAAGTGCTATAGATATAGTTCTGTACTGAATTATTGTCTGTACCCAGCAATATCTGTAAGTAAAGAGTCTAAAGCTTTAATCTATTTTATTGATTTTTCACAGAGAAGAAGAGAGAGGGATAGAGAGTCAGAAACATCGATGAGAGAGAAACATCGATCAGCTGCCCCCTGCATACCTCCCACTGGGGATGTGCCTGCAACCAAGGTACATGCCCTTGGCCGGGATCGAACCTGGGACCTTTCAGTCCGCAGGCCGACGCTCTATCCACTGAGCCAAACCAGTCAGGGCAAGAGTCTAAAGCTTTAAACTGCTGAATATTGGGACACTTTATTTTATACAGAATCCAGTCTTATTTTTTCTTAGCTATTTTAATAAAACAAGCATGAGTAAACATTTGGTATTATCCATTTCTCCTAAAGACATATAATTTAGTCTTTGGAGAATACATTTAAGATGAAAGGGATGTATTAGTATCTCTGCCCACCTTCCAAAGTGGCCTAGGAATACATCTAGGAGAATGCTAGAGTGGATTTGTCACAGATGCTCTGAGGAGATTTTTACTTTTCTACAAGGGCCAAGTTCCGTCCTTGGAGATTCACATTTCAACCCTCATTTGCACACATATGCAGGCTCCTGCGCAGATTGAATTTGAGTTAATGCACATAGCTTGTTGGGAAGAAATCAATCAAAAGCCTTTTTAAGCTTAAAAGGTTCTTTAGGAACTGAAAGCTCAGTGCCTCAATTTTATTGAGAACATTGAATAAAAACCATTTTAAAGCCTCCAGCATATTAAAACTACTCTACAAATGCTAGTAATGATGAAGGTACTCCCTCACCAGGTTCGGGTGTTATCTATGAAGTAATATTTATTACAGAATAAGAAAAAAGTAAATTGTCCTTTAACATGTGCCTGTAACACATGAGGCAGATTGCTAGCAGTCATATTGCATTTTGATTAATCCAGGAGTTTGGTGACTTTAACCTCAAACTTCATAAACAATTCATAATAATAGCATTATCATTCATGTTTCAAAACACTTCAGTGATATTTCCATTATATTTACAATAAAATTACAACTTACCCTAACCTGCAGGTCCTCCATTGTCATGTATTCATTACTTCTTGCTAGTTACACTGGTATTCTGTTTTTTTCTTTTATATTTGTTTCACATGTACAGCATAGAGGTCAGACAGTTATATAAATTACACGGTGATCCCCCTGATAATTGTAGTAACTACCTGGCACCATATATTGTTATTAAAATATTACTGACTACATTCCTTGTATTTTTATATCCCCACAACTATTTTGTAAATTCTTACTCCCTTCACCTTTTTCACCCATCCCTCCCACCACCACTTCCATCTGGCAGCCCTCAGTTTGTTCAGGGTATTTTACACTGGTATTCTTTATGTTTCTCAGATTTACTAAGCTTTTTCCTAGACTCTCAGTCTCAGGACTTTTACTGCTTTGCCTGAAATGGTCTTTGCATGGTTTTCATATAACCCTATCGAAATTAGGACCATCCACTTTCTTAGTCTATCATCTCACCTAGCTTACATCTTCCTAGATCTAACCAGTTGCCAGTTCTCTTTTTTCTTGTCTTCTCTCTTTCTTGGCCCTTGTTGATAAGTAAAAATTTCCTCAGAGCATCTGTGACAAATCCACTCTAGCATTCTCCTAGATATATTCCTAGGCAACTTTGGAAGGTGGACAGAGATATATTCCTTTCATCTTAAATGTATTCCCCAAAGACTGTTATATGCCTTTAGGAGAAGTGGAAAATACCAAAGGTTCATGCATGTTTGCTTTATTATAATAGCTAAGAAAAGATAAGATTGGATTCTGCGTAAAATAAAAACTCCCAATATTGAGGTAGGAGCATCCCTAGGACTTTGAGGGACAGCAAGGAGGCTAGTGTAGCTGGATGCCATCAGAATGAAAACTGGCATTCAGATTGTTGATGGTCATGTAGACCATTGTAAGAACTCTTATTTTCAGTCTGTGTGAGATGGAAACCATTGGAGACTTTTGAGCAGAAAAGTGAAAAGATCTGACTCATGATTTCCAGGATGATTCTGGTTGTGTTAAGCCTGTGGATGAACCAGAGAAGAAACAAGATGAATTAGGGGGCTGTTGCCATCACCCAGGTGAGAGATGGCTGTGTCCAGGAATGTAGCAGGGGAGATAATAAATGAACAATAACAAATTTTAAGAAAAAAAAACACAAAACTCCTATATAATCCCACTACTTTAAATTTCCAATTACTTCTATTGTATTTGTCTTTTCCATGTTGCTCTCTGGATCCAGGCATAATTATACGGTATAATTTTAGTCAGAACATAATATAATTTTGCATTATTTTTTTTCATTCATTATTGGCATGCATCCATGGTTCTTTATAATAGTCCATTTAAATGGCAGAATAATCTTTGGAAGATTTATTCAATCATTTTTTATTGTTAGAAATTGATTAGTGAATTCATTTTTAACTATTGTAAATAACACAGAGATAGATAACTTAATGTGTACATTTTCCCTTTCCTCTTGATTGTTTTCTTAGAATAAATATCAAAGGGTGAATTTATTTGATCAGAGGGGAATGATGTATGTGCTTTTGTGGCTTTTGAAATATAGTAACAAATTGCTTTCTAACAAAGTTGTATGTATGAGGATTCGAAAATTGTTTTATAACACAACCAGAGCAGAAGAGGTCCTTGCCCATAAAAAAGTTATAGTTTATTGGGGAAAATAGATATGTAAGCCAACAACTGTAATGAAGGATACTATAAGAAGGTACCACATTTAGCAAAACCTGATCAGCTTTTGGTGTTATTAACTTTATCTTAACTAATATTTTGCATCTATTGAATATATAAAAATGTAATTGGCTGCTAATTTTATTAATTAACTTTTGGGTTTTCACTTCCTGTAAATTACCCGTATACCAATGCCTTTTGCTCATTAAGATCTTGATTTTTTTTCTTTTCAATTATATGAGATTTTTATTACTTATTATATGTAGTCATTTATTTTAATGGAGAATGGAGAATTTTATTGCTCTGCTCTGATCCTCATCTTTGTACTTGTGTAACTAGTGTTGTTCTTTTGTAAGGTAGTAGAGACAGGCAGAATGCTCTATTTCATACAATTTGCCTTGCTGGAATAAGCTTCATACAAGAGTATAGGAAATTAACACAAATTTAGGAAAAATACAATGTCAAATGCGTATCAGGTAACTGAACAAGTATTTACTGAATCACTTTTTAGGTATTATCTAGGACTGGGAATACAATGATGAATAAGAGTTGTAGCTCCCAATTATTTAATGATTTAAAAATTATTTAACAATTCATAAGGAAAAGAACATGAAAATATTTCAGCAGTTTAATATATCATAGAATAGAGGTGAACACAGGGTTCTTTGGGAACAGAACTGGATAAAAATATTTATAAAGGTCGGTAATGAAAAAAATTACAATTCTCTCAGCTGTGAAATCAAAATAATAATAATAAATGAATATGGAAGACAACTCAATGGGAAATTGGGCAGATTACTTGAACTTGTTCGCACAAAAGGATATCCAAATTTCCAACAAATCTATGAAAAGGTATTTAAATTTACTAGTAATTAAGGAAATGCAAATTAAAACTACAATGTGATTTATTTATACACCTCTCTCTGTGGAATGGCTAAAATAGAAACAAAGAATTTACATAAGCAGAATTCTTACATACTGCTGTTGTGATTATAAACAGGTACAGGCACTTTGGAAAGCGATTAGGCAATATCTTCTAAAGTTAAAATATACATGTATCCTATGACATGGTAATTTTATTTCTAGGTATTAAGTTATTATCTTAATAGGTCAAAATGGTTGAATATTGGCAATTTCCTATTGTTCAATATAATGTATTCCCAACAGAAATGCAAACATGCTCACCAAAAGACATGTAGAAGAATGTTCATAGAAGAACTATTTATAATAGTTTAAAACTGGAAACTGTCCAAATGCCCAACAGTAAAGGAAATAACTGAACACTAGTCTACAAAGACAAGAATGTACAAACTACAACTACACACATATGAGTGTTTCTCACAAACATAATTCTGGATAAAAGACACTGGACATAAAAAGAACCTACTTTGTGAATCTATTTATGTGAAACATAAAAATATGCAAAACTAATGTATGCCATTAGAAGTCAGGGCAGTGGTTGATTTTTTAAGGTAAGTGACTGAAAGGTCCCACAAGTATGGCTTTTGAAATACTAATACTATTAGGTTTCTTAATCTGAATGTTACTTACATTAATGATTTGTATACTTTTATATATGTATACTTCACTATAAAGTTTTTTAAAGATATATGTTTTTATTGATTTCAGAGAGGAAGGGAGAAGGAGAGATAAAACATCAATGATGAGAGAGAATCATTGATCAGCTGTCTCCTGCATGCCCCACACTGGTAATTGAGCCTGCAACCCAGGCATGTGCCCTGACCGGGAATCAAGCCGGTGACCTCCAGGTTCATAAGTCTGTACTCAACCCCAGAGCCACACTGGCTGGGCAGCACTATAAAGTTTTTTTAAACGGTAAAATAAATATAAGGAAATCCACGTAAGTTCTGATTTTCCCCCAGAATAACTAATTTGATGCATTTTGAGGGAAATAATGAATATCATATTCTTCCAAAAAATTTTTTTCTACTCACTTTTTGAGCTCTTGCTTTGTTGGTACTCTTGGGTAATCCTGCATTTGTTGTAGGAATGTAGGTAAGAGACTAGTCTGGATATGCTTCTTAGAATGAAAACTCAATGACACATTTCATATTTTTTCCAGTGAAACATCATGTAGACCATCTTATGCACTAGCATGCAAACTTCTTAATTTTCCAAATGAGCCAGTTGAGAGGGAAATAGGTAGTTTATCTGAGAAGCCCTGTGTTAGTGCCATTCTGAAAATAGAATAAAAGTGGTACCTATATACACTGTCATATACTGTTATACACAAAAATCAATTTGTGCATGTGGTTGTATGATTACATAGGTATAAAATATGTATACACATATATGGATAAATACACACATATATACATATATACATACATACATATATACATATATGTATATATGAAACTTACACAACTATGTGATACCTGTGAGATTTTAGATATAGAGAGTGTCTAGGTATATAAAGAATAATTATTTTATTTTATTTTTTCTTTCTTTTTAAGGTTATATTTGGGTAGGAGAGGTCCTGGAGAATATTTTCCTTACTTGAATTACCTTGTTGCATTTCCTTCCTTTCAATTTTGGTTTTTTGTAAATGGGAACACTGTATTAATCCATTCTAATTAAAAACCAGCCATGCAACCCTTCAGTTAAAGAAACAATTTTTTAGACTGCGTAGGATATCATTTAGTCAGAAATTGGCTCTATGGCTTTTGGAATTATCAACACCACAGTGCTCTGGTGACCACTGGGGCAACAGCTTTACTAGCTGATTTTATTCTAAAAATATCAGGAATTGGCCCAGAGCCTTTGCTCTGAAGAAGGATTCAGAGTTCTTCCATGGGGGCTTAACCAAGTTTGGAAATTTCTATTTCTACCATAAAACCATAAAAGAAGGGTGTGTGTGTGGGGGTGGGGGGGAGTTCTGGAAAGGACAACAAGAAATAACCCAAGTTCACCTTCTGCTTTCCACAGAACACCTCTTCACCATCCGGCTGCCAGAGGAGCTGTACTATTCTTAGCCATGTCCTGCAAAGGTAATTACACCAAACTCCTCTGAAACCCATTTCTGCATTTGTCTAAGAAATTCTTTTATCTTCTATAAATCCCACATGCTCTAACTAAGCCCTTGGCTCCCCTTAGCTGGCCCTTGGCCTGAGGGGAGAACAATCACGCTTCTCTCCAACAGAGACTTTTCTGTACCTGAAGACAATTGTTTCATCATCATTATGCCACCCTCCTTCCCCTTCTCTGGAATGAAAATGTTTATCTTAAGCTTTTTCCTTGTCCTCCTCCTTGTCATTTCTCTGATCCCTTTACTTTTAACTATTGCCAAAGACTTTTCAGAACTGGACCTAGTACTATGCAAAAAGCCTAGTTGATCTTGTTCTCCATCTGACAGGAAACGGTAGAGTTAAACAGGGTGTGGAAAACAACAGGGAACCCAAACAGGTGCCTATTCTGCACTGCTGTGGAGTAAAGTCAAGTGTAATTGAGTCATGGGACAGTACAAAACCAAGGTTCCCAGTCCAAGGTAATGTCCTTTAAAAACAAAGCTGAGTTCAAAGGCCTTGCTGGTCCAAAAGCCCAGGGAGAATCCATCAGACTTGTTCAGTGAAGGGAACAGCCTAGATATGGGCCAGGGTAGTGAGTGGGCAACTGCAGCATTCAAGTTCAAGTCTCACTGTCATAGGGTGGGGAAAAGTAGGCATCTTCCAAACAAGCTGAAGAATTGATTAGTAATGAGTTTGGGATACCGTTCTGATTTCTTTTTCGGACTAAGACAAAGTTTCTCCATGTCACTAAAACAAAGGCCTCAGACTTTCTGGTGGACCAGGACCAAACTTATGGGGATGTTGAGTAAGTAGATGTGCCCCAGGCCAAATGGTTCCTCCCTAATTGGACCATGTAATAATCTTTTGGGCTTGAAAAACTTGGAAATCTTTTCCTCCTCTCCATTGCCTGCTGCCATTCAGACTGACCTTGCAATGTCTCCCACATACTCATTCTTTTTGGCTTCTATTTCACAATCAGACCTGAACAATTTCAGCCCTAAATTGCTTCCTCATAGGACTTTCTGATTTCTGTCTCAGTTTACCAATCTACACTACACTCTGCTCCATTTTTTATATCTTTATTCAATGATTTTTTAATTGCCTATAGGATAAGTTATATCCCTCATTAGTCCATTCAGGTCCCCCAACATTTGGCCCTAAACTACTTTTCCCAACTGTATTTCCCAACTGTTTCCTTATATGACCCCTATATTGAGCCAAGTATCTTGCCCTTGGAATACAACTGCTCCCCACGTGAGTTTTTGTACAGGTCATTCCTTTGGAAAACCAGTCACTCTCCTCTCTGCTCATTTAAGTTTGATCTTTAAAGATGCAGATCCAGTATTAGTTCTTTGAAGATCTCAGCCAGAAGTCCTCTATGTCCCCAGAACTCTCATGGCACTTTCTGTTGATTTCCTTCATTCAACCCTGTACCGTACCAGGCTGTTGGCTTTCATATGTGTTTATTGACTTCCCTGTCTAGAGTTTTAAATGCTTTGATGGCAAAAGTGAGTTTTTAGCAATGAAGATGTCACTCTGAACAGCTTAGCATTGTCCTGAAAGTACTAAATTTGCTGTGGATTCAGTATAGTTATAACGCTACAGTGCAGTGATTCTCAATATTTTTCAAAGATGAGGATCCCTTTGTTCCCTTTACACTGTCAAAAATATTTTATCTCCCACATGTTTTGTGATTCATTGATTGAAATTTTTTTAAAAACTGTAATGACCAGAAGCTTTTGTGAATTTGATAATGCTTTACAATGAAGTTTTATTTCAATCTAGCAGTACCCACCTATATTTGAAAATTAGTAGTGTGGTATTTGTAAGATGCTTTTAAAGGGTGTCCCAAAATTCACGCAAGAAGTAATTTTGATATAAAATACAGGTTTATAATTAAAAATTGTAAATTTTTTATTGATTCATAAAGTATACAGTATAAGGTTATGTATGGAGTAGCATATAGGGTAAATGGCCTCCATGGCTTTGCTGGCACATACGCACTCTTTTGTTGAAATTTTCCATGACTGTTTTGCATAAATGTGGCTGAATTTCGATGAGGCTCATTTTCATCTTGATGGCTTGGTTAATTGATAAAATTGTCGCATTTGAGGTTCAGAAAATCCACAAGTGATTGTTGAGAAACAAATGCATCCACAACGTGTCACTGTTTGGTGCGGATATTGGGCTGGAGGTATCATTGGACCATTCTTCAAAAATGCGGCTGCTCAGGCAATAACAGTTAATGGTGATCGCTATCGCGACATGATAATCCATTTACCCAATATGCTATTCCATACATAACCCTATACTGTATACTTTATGAATAAATAAAAATTTACAATTTTTAATTATAAACCTGTGTTTTCTATCAAAATTACTTCTTGCGTGAATTTTGGGACACCCTTTATTTATTTGGTCCATAGATAATTCTTAGTGAACCTGTGGTTTTGTTGACCCTTGCAATAACATTAGCTCCCCATGTGTCCCCACGCCCCTTTATTTGGGCACATTATCATCATCATCATCATCATCATCATCATCATCGTCGTTGTCATCATTTCATAGGGCTGTTGTGAAGATTAAATGAGGTACCATATATTAGATTCATAGCACAGTATTTGGTGTTTTAAGTGATCTTGATCTTTCTTTCCCTTCACATACCACCATCTGCTTATTTTGAAGATGGGGACCATCTGAGACCTTTTGGGCAATTCAATTTGCATGAGAGAGAGTTTGGGGGAGTTAATGTAAGGAGAGGTGGCGTGTCTCTGAGAGGGAAGGTAAAAATATGTTAAAGATCACCAAGAGCAGCAGTTCTCAAACATTTTACTCAGGATTCCTGTACTCTCTTAAATATTGATGACCACAAGGAGTTGTTGTTTATATGGAGTATATCTATCGAGAAATTTAAAAAATACATTTTTATTATTTAATTTAAACATAACAATAATAAATCAACACACTTTTATGAAAATATATTTCCCCAAAGGAAAAAATTACTGAGAAGAGCAGCATTGTTGTAAAAATTTTTAAATCTTTGTAATGTCTAGTTAAATAGAAGACATCCTGATTCTCATATCTGCTTCTGCATTCAATCTTTTGTGATATTTGGTTTTGGTGGAATAAAGGAAGAAAATTTAGGTTCTTATAGATTTGTTGGAGAAGGGAGGGGCATTTGAATAGCCTTTTAGATAATTGTGTATAGTTTTCTTTGAAACTAAACTCAAACTCAACAAGTGATAGTTTCTTAAAGGTTATTTGCAATATGGAATCTGAAGCATATTAATGAAACTTTCATACTCTGTTACATTAAAATTCATTGTTGTCTTGATTTTAAATGGGTCTTTTAATCATGCATGATTTTATAACATCAACCATTGGAAAATATTGGTTCACTGAGTTATGAAGAACTTCTAAATGTTGACACATTTTATCATACAATTAAAAAATACATTCATTATTAATCACCACTGATCTCATCATATAAGTACTAGGAAGCTGTCAGGATCCTGGTGACAGGTGCATGATTTTCAAAATTCTAATTTTCATTCAAAAGCTTGAATTTTATAATTGGCAATAAATATTGTCAGTTGCTTTTCTTGAAGTGACAGGCTAACTTTGTTCATTTTTGAGAAAATATCTGCCAAATACCCAAGGTTGAATAGCCATAGTTTGTCACTTGCTCTTTCAAGTGAAAATAGTGTTCCACGAAACAAGCAGATAGTTCACCTTCCAACTCAAATGGCAACATAAATGCTTTTCCTTGAGATAGCCATTGTCCTTTGGTATGCAGCAAAAGTGCTTTATGAGTACCTTCTATGTTGTCACACAAACGATGAAAAAGATGAGGACTTAAGGGTTTAGATTTAATAAGTTAATAATTTTTAGAGTTTCATCAAGGACATTCTTAAACGAAACTGCTATTTTCTTTTTACTGTGTGGCAGTAAAAAATACAGTGATGATTGGTATAGTTTGGTACCTTTGCCTTGCTTAGTGCTAAGATGACAGCAGTACTACCCACCATTGCTTTTGTAACATCATTGCAAATGTCAAACAGCAAATAACATCATACTAGTATTGATGTTTTGACCTGAGGGACCCTCAGAAAGAACCTTGGGAATCCCTAGGGGTCTGTGCACCACATTTTGAGAACCACTGCTCTAAACTTTTGCAAAGGGCCAGCCCTCCTTGGACATAAAATATAGCTACTGGCACATTTGGGAGGACAGCCAAGGTCTTTTTCAAACAGGGCAATTTGCTTTACTTTTTGGACCAGAGATGGACTTTTTATTTCTTTGCAAAACTGAAGGCATCTGGCTTGGGAGCACAATTATTCTCCACTCACCTTTAAACTGCCTCAGCTATTACTAAGTCTCTGGCAGTGATATGTTGATTATGTGAATTTAAAGCCCACAGGAGCCAGAAGAATGACAGATCAGATTCCCTTAAATGAGAAATAAAATCCAGGAGCCTGGCAGAGGGACATACGGCTCTCGCTCCCGCTGACCTTTGGTGTCACTCTGGTAGAATGACTGCGTCTGGGCCAGATGGCAACGTGGCTTAAACGGAGATGTCTCATCCTGTTTCCCAGCATTAATTGTGCACGTTGATCTTCATTGTGCAGTCCATAACTCTTCATCGCCAACCTCATTTAGATTTTTTTTGAAGCAGTCGAATTCAAACAGGCCTCCATGAGTCCAAGCAATTTCAAAAGATGCAATTTCTTCTAAATCTCCAAACCCAAATATTTTGATATCCAGTCACTGTTATACGCTGACACTGAATCTTTTGTCAATCCCATGTAAGTCTAGGAACTTTTAAGAGAATGATATTGAAGGACAGAATCACTATGCCCTAAAGGAGGTGGCTGAATGGAAGCCCATTTAACTTTTTGTTTAAAAGCACTAAATAGGGATCAATTTGTAATGGCAGCTTTTCAAGTATAGCAAGATAGCTTCTTAAATCTGATGGGGATAAATGGAAGGTCAGTACCTTTTATTTTATCAACAATTTCACCAAATAATATTTATTAAGGGCTTTCAGGTCCCAGCTATAGCTCCCAGCTATAAACAAGCACATACTATAAGCAGAGCTATTGCAAGTGCTGAACCAGAGGAGCTCCTGGGTGTGGGATGTCTAGACTAGAAGTTAACATCACTTGTCTATAGTGAAGAATACTTTCATGATGCAAAGGCTGAGCTTAGAATTTATTACAAAATAATTTGAAGTAGACCCAATGAGCAGCAAAAGCAAATTTAGCCAACTGGCTTTTTTTCCCCTCAGGGTCAGGTGTAAGGACATTTTGTCATATGAGAAATGTCTCAATTTAGACAGAAAAACACTGGTTCTGGGAAAGGAAAGAAGTATGGACATTATATTTGACAGACTTTCCCCCCTTTGTATTCATGGTCTTTGAATTATATGCACATCAATGAAAAAAATACTGAACCCTCATAAACTGCCTGGAAAACAAGTAATAGTAATTATAAAAGAGGAACATTTGCATATGTCTTAATGCTTTGTTTTAGTTTTTGCTCAGAATTTTGACTTGCCAGTTATAATAGGGGTAGAACATCCATATTTTGGTAAGAACCACTTTGGCTTATTAAAAAAATACAGCTTTAAAAAAAAACCCAACAAAATTGCACGTTAATACAATTTAAATCAACATGTAATAGGAGGCCTGGCTTCAGAGAATAAAGTGTGATGGCTGTAGAGTTTAGGTAGGTTAGGTGGAGACTCCATGAGATGGGCCCGTGAGGAATGCATTTGCATGGGGGATGAAGTTGCCTTCTGAGAGTGAATGGTCCTAAGAGAAGGTAGCATTGCTGGAATACTGAAAAGGCTCAAGAAATAGAGGAGGTGGCAGAGGTGAATGGCATTAAACATTCAAATTTAAACCACCCACCATCAGTTTGCACTACCTGAGTCTTTGTCAGGGGCAATCGTTAAGAGCAAGTAAATATTAAAAGAGCGATTTCAGCAAAACCTCTTTAACACACTGGAAATGCTGAGTCTGAAGTGCTTTGTAGTCCATGTAATAGAGTGAAAGGAAAGAGGGGAAGGAAGTGCATTGTTCTTCTTGGACTCAGCAGCACCTCCGGTGAGTATTGTTTCTTTCCTGGGGCAGCAGTGACTTTGGTCATTGGTGGGTACTGGTGCCTGTGGTAACTCTCATGGCATTATTGTGCTTTTGCCATTGGTGTAGCCAAGAATCAACAGTCCAACAAGCCAGACCAGAGAAAAGTAAACCAACATAATTTCCTGTCATCATGCAGAACAGTAATGGGACTGGGGATAGTTTTCTGTTTCTATCTACATATATAAAAGCTTAAGCAACTGAATGACTGGTCAACCAGTTGCTATGATGCACACTGACCACCAGGGGGCAGACGCTCAACACAGGAGCTGCCCCCTGGTGGTCAGTACGCTCCCACAGCCAACTTCCCATGGTCCCTCTCCCCAGCCGGCTGCCCCCTGCCCCCCATTGGTCCCAATCACCGGCCAGGCCAAGGGACCCCACCTGTGCACTAGGCCTCTAGTGTTAAATGATTCTAATAAGCAAAACTTAGTGATTTTTTCCAGGAAATACTTTTTCCTAAAAGATAAAATCATGAGCCAAAGAAAAGAGTTTACTTAACAAGAATAATCTGGTCCCCGTTAATATTCACTTCAGTATTCTCACCTCCCTGTGCCTACCAATCTATAGCTGTCATGTTATAAAACCTGCCCAATTAACCTTTAAAGACCTTCCCTGAAATCAGCCAGCCCAGTCCCGGAGATTCTAGCCCGCTATCATCCTTCTTCTAAGACACTATTTAGATTCTGCTAAGGCAGTGTTTTCCTATACTGCAGTTAAGTCTTAAAAACTTTCTCTGATTGATCAGTGATTTTCCCCCTGGTGTTTTCTGCAGATACTTGACAGTTGACATAGCCAAAAAGGTGAATGTCTTCAGGAGAGACCCCTTAGGTCGGGGTGGAGCCAAGTGATTATTTTTGAGGTCCTGTGTCTACCTGCAGGAAGGTGAAACCTGAGGAAATTTGGCCTAAATTCCCATCATCATTCTTTAAGCAAGGATACCAAATGTCTAGCCCTGTGAAATTACCATTTTAATTACTTTTTATATGACCCTTCCTTTATAAGATAAATATGGTATTCCTTCCCTCAAGACAAAGATGATTTTAAATTAATTGTATCATGACAAAATCTTAAAGATGTGTGTGCGTATATGTACATATACAGTGAGTGGCCAGATTATTATGACCGGCCGGATTATTATGACCACCCCATCAGTACAATGAAGTGTATTAGTTATGCAAATAATAAAAATAATAAAACCTTGAGAGTATTTGCTTAGGAAGTTTTAAATATTCAGTATTTTTGGAAGTGTCAATGAAGTACTGATTGGGTGGTCATAATAATCTGACCACTCAGTGTATATACCTGTGTACTGTACATATGTATACACACATATACATATATGTGTACACATACACATTCTCACACATGCACACATATACCATCAAGAGATTTAAGGCAGTTTAAAAAATGCAGTCGGATAAAAATCAGGATATCCCAGAAGGCAATGCTCTGTGGGACCTGCTGGGAACTTATTCTTTTGGCTGTGCCTACTTCCCTGTTCCCATCAGTCTCTTTTCCAGTTAAAGACCACTTTCTCTTATGGCACATGAAGAGGAGCCTTTGCAACCTCAACACCGAAGCTTCTTTTCCCCTTGTCCAAACTATGCCTGACTCCCTCCTCAGAGAGGTGTGATAGGGCAGGGGAGAGGAAGAAAGCCCTTGGAGGTCATAGCTACATAGGTTGGGAGTGAGATCTTATCTAACCTCTGTCTCCTGGGCTCCATAATGGGTTCCATTATGCCAACTGGACCCCACAGATGCTGATAATTGATTACCAGGTGCTGAGAGTTTTGGATCCTTGTGTGGCCTTGATCTTTGAAGAATTCCTTTAAAGTTCATTTTCAAGCAGGTGACCAAAAGGCAGATTTGCATGCCAAACTCTAAGGACTGAATAGGAGGTCTGCTGGTGAAGAATTTGAATATAACAAAGAAGGGTCTGACTGTAATGGAGGTGAACTGTTGAGAAAACAGAAAATTTTTCCTGAATGCTTTTGGGAAGACTTTAAGGTAAACATCATAGGTAAAAGGGATGATTCACCAGTTCATTTCTGTGACAAATTTGATTTTCCTATTAAAATCTGTGGGCACATGATTCCTTGCAAGCATGCTTTTTGCTATGACTGTGCTAACTTATGCAATAACAAACTAAATCCCCCTGAAAATGGAGATGTGTTCAGGCCGTAGTGTTCCTGTGCTGCAAATTGAGCATGCACAGTTCTCTCTTCACGTGTAGCGCTGTCCAAGGATGCAAGAAAACATTTTTCTCAAAGAGACTTATAAGCTCATATCAACCATTGCCATAGGAAAACTGAAAAACTTGTTACTTGTGCTCCACTGGAAAAGGTTCATCCTTGTATTTCCTCATCAACAGCTGATAGCCCTGTAATGCTGCTGGTCAAGGACCATGTGAGTCAAATTCCACCAGAGCAGTACAGCATGCTGTCTGCACCTCCTAGGCCAGCGGTTGCCAACCTTTCGGGCCTCACGGACCACCAGTGGTCCTCAGACCACCGGTTGGCGACCGCTGGCCTAGGAAATGTGTGCCACACAAGCACAATGGATCAGCCACCTCCACCCATGACTTTATACCCATTAACAGTAACTTTTCCCCTGGATAGATTATTGCTCAGGTGCCACCTTATATGAACTCTTCTCCTCTAGGATCTCCTCTATCTCAACATGGTGGTTCATTTGCTTGAAAATTAGCTTTCAACCATCACAATCCTAACTTTTTACCCTAGTTAACTAAAGACCAAGAAACTCTGGGCCCTCCCTTTCCACAACCAGATGAAACAAATCCTGGTATATGGCCTATATCAAAAGGATTTTTACCTCCTTCACCAATGCAAGGTCTACTTTCCCCAACCTCACTTCCTGGATCATATAGTTCAGATCAGACAAAATACTGTACAGACCATATTAACAAGGGAACTGAAGAGATGAAGAGGAAAAAGACTTAAATATAGTCAACCTTATAATTAAACTTTGACTATATTAGGAAGGAAAAGCACTTCTTTTTTTAAAAATATATTTTATTGATTTTTGACAGAGAGGAAGGGAGAGGGATAGAGAGTTAGAAACATCGATGGGAGAGAAACATCGATCAGCTGCCTCCTGCACACCCCCTACTGGGTATGTGCCCACAACCAAGGTACATGCCCTTAACTGGAGTTGAACCTGGGACCTTTCAGTCCACAGGCCGATGCTCTATCCACTGAGCCAAACCAGTTAGGGCGAAAAGCACTTCTTATAGAGATAGCTATAACACCAATGACTTTAGGAATTATTTCATAGGAATTATTTCAAGTTCTATACTGTAATGTGCTGTATTTTAACAACTTTGTTACTTTAGTGTGGTAAAATGACCCAGAGGACCTTTTGTAATATGAGTTCCTGAAATAAATTTACATTGTTTCCGTTTCAAAAGTATTGTTTTTGTTTTGGGGTGTTTTTGTGTGTGTGTGTGATATATTCTGTTACCTTTTGTAGGATTAAATTTCAGTATGGTTGTAAAGATGCTATTTTTATATAAACTTAAGCACAGCCACATACTATCTTTTTTTTAAAAAAAAACATGGTTTGCCACTAACTTTTCAAAATATAAGTAGCAATCTAGAATATAGTGTAAGGCAGACAGCTAAATGGTAGAGAATTATTTCACATTTTAGGCACTGCAATTTTGAGTATAATAAGTATATAATGCATTTCACTTGGATGCCTTTTCATTTTTAGGCAGCTCCAGAAGCACAAAAATACATCGGAATTCCAACACTGTGATAGATTTATGTTTGTAATGTTAAAAGGCACTCCTAAATCATCTGGAAAGATATGGCCAATGTAATTGACTTTGTAGGCTCCAAGCTGGTGGGGATGCTGTTACAGTACTTGTTAGTACATTTTTTTTCCAGAATGGTTGGAATCACATAATGTACCATATTTATTAGTCTTAAGTAACATTATATTTTAGCACTGTTTAAATTGTGTCATTTAGACGAAGCGTGTGCTACTCCAGTCATTGTCTTCAACTAAATACTTAGGGCTGAATAGACTTTATTATAATTCCTTATTTCATGGTAGAGTTTGGTCCTTTTCTTATGGTTTCTTGCTTATTGGGTTTTAAATTACAATTTAAGTACCATGGAGGAATTTGAATAATTTATTAATGATAGGCATTCTTATAGTCACAGACCCACATTTGCTTGGTTTCATTACTGTGTGATAAGAGTTTTTCCTCTTACTTGAAGTAAAAGAAGCTATTAATTTCTTTCCTATTTCTTTTATTGGTAAAGGATTCTATACTTGGAACATATTAGCATGAAGTTAACAGTAAAGAATACTGGATAACTTTCTATTGTAGAAAAGTAATGACTAAATTATATAAATTTCACTGCTTTATAAGGTGCTTTACAATCAGCTTTTGCATTATAAGGACTTCTTATATTCCTGCTAAGATGACCATTTACACTTTATACAGAATTCATATGTATAAATTGACATTCTTAGGATATTATAAATCATTTGAATATACTCTCATGAAGTATTTCCTCCGCTAAATGGTACATAGTATAAACATGAAACATATAGTATGTGGAGGCCCAGTGCATGAAATATGTGCACTCGAGGGGGGGGGGTTGTCCCTCAGTCCGGCCTCTCACAGTCCAGGAGCCTTATAATCAATGGCCCCAAAGAGGTAGGCCCTGCCCACCCAGCCGGGGCTCTGCAATGGATTGCCCCCACAGAGGGAGGCCCCACCCACCCGCCACAGCACTGCCGGCTGGGTAGCCTGGGCCTCCCTCTTTGGGGTGATTGTAGAGCCCCCTCAATTGATCGCCCCATCGGCAGTGGCCTGGGCCTCCCTCTGTAGGGCGATCATGAGATTGATCATGCCCGCAGAGGGAGGCCCCGCCCACCCTCCGCAGCCTGCCAGTCAGTGGCCTGGGCCTCCCTCTTTGGAGCAATTGTGTAGCCCCCTGATTGATCGATCACCCGGGCCTCCCCCTGCTGGGCAATCATGGGGCAATGGCCAGGCCCCCCACCAATAGCATCACACCCGCCTTGGCTGGCCTGGCGCCAGTAGGTGTCATAGTGTGGTCATCTGGAAGGTCATCCGGACAGTTGTTCTGCTGTTTGGTTGTTTGGTTGATTTGCATATTATGCTTTTATTATTATAGATAGTACTAGAGGCCCAATGCACAAAATTCTTGCAAGGGGCTCAGCCTTCACAGCCCAGCTTCATCCAGAAGGTCGTCTGGAAGGACATCTGGAAGGTCATCTGGCTGTCCAGCCTAATTAGCATATTATGCTTTTATTGTTATAGATATGAATTTAGAACATATTTCTTTTGGGGAAAGGATGAACTCATTGCTAATTTATCATTTTTATCTTGCGGGATACAGGCAAAACAAATTCTTATTTTTGCTGATCAAATGGCAATACATCTCTGAGCTTAGAGCTGAAGTTAGAAATAATATAAATGGACATTTTAATCTTTACCACTCTGAAATGACAAACACACTTCTTTTTAAAGTAAGTGATTTTTTTCACACCTAGCAATTTGAGAGTCCAGTGTTAATTCAATATTTCTGGTGAGAAAGCCTTGTTATTAGAAGCACAGAGGGCAATCGTGTGAAATATTGATGGTAAATGCTTCTATTACATTATTGTAGGTACTTGGGTTGGTATAAACTGGAATCCCTTTTTTGCCTGAGTTTAGGAGCTACTAAAATGTTACTGTTAAGATACAATATCATTCCATGTTTTCTGGAATAAGAAAATAGCCAAAATCACTTTAAGTCTTTTCATTATCTATGCAGAGCTCTCCTACTTTTCTCGAAATCCCCTAGGGTTGAATGTGGTATGAAACCACTTACACATTGTGTTGGACCAAAAAATGAGTATCATGATAAAATTTCACTTATAATAAAGACAGACTTTAAAACTTGATTTATTTTCATTTAGGTTTAGGAAATATATGTTATTCAGCAAAGCAGATCAGATATATATGTCGTAGTGACAAAATTTTAATTTTTAAGTTTTTAATAATTCTTTATTTTTAAAGGTATTACATATGTCCCTTTCTTTCCCCCCCACATTGACCCCCTCCAGTCCCTCCACCCCCACCCCAGGCCCTCACCATCCCATTGTCTGTGTCCATGGGCCATGCATATATGCATAAAAGGTCCTTGGTTGATTACCTCCCACCCACCCACCCTCCCCTGCCTTCCCTCTGAGATTCCACACTCTGTTCCATTTTTCCATGTTTATGGATCCACTCTATTCTGCAATTTATTTTGTTACTTAGATTCTATATATGAGTGAGATCATGTGATACTTGTCTTTCTCTGACTAACTTATTTCACTTAGCATAATACTCTTCAGGTCCCTCCATGCTGTGACAAAATTTTTAAATGGCATTAGGAGTAAACTCATCCAGTTATTCTTTGAAGAGCTGTAGTGTGCAGAAAGATAATACAATTAATGCTAATTTTTAAAAAATTAATTTCAGAGAGAGGAAGGAAGAGGGAGAGAGAGATAGAAACATCAATGATGAGAGAAAATCATCAATCTGCTGCCTCCTGCATGCCTCCTACTGGGGATTGAGCCAGCAACTGGGCATGTGCCCTGATGGAATCAAACCATGACCTCCTGGTTCATGGGTCAATGCTGAACCATTGAGCCACTCCATTTGGACTAATGTTAATGTTTCTTATAGGAAAAAAATAATATGAACCCTTCCTTATATCAGAAAAGAATTTGAAGCTATCCTATATAATAAAGAGCTAATATGCTAATTAGGCCAAACAGCAGAACTACCGTCCAGATGACCTTCCAGATGAAGCCAGGGCTGCGAGGGGCTGTGAGGGCCGGCTGGGACTATGAGGGCCAAGCCCCTTGCAAGAATTTTGTGCATCAGGCCTCTAATAATGCACATAAATCTAAATTAAGTATATATACAGTGCATTATATTATTCTGAAGGTTGCTGAAGGGGCATTTTAATTCTTCAAAACAATAAAATGGATGCATACATACTGACAAATAGTATTTATAATAAATAAAAATAAAAATCATGGAAAATAATAATGAAGGTAGAATAAATAATAAACTCAAGCCTAAATTAAAGTTGGAACCAGAAAAATTTAAACCAGAAGAAGGTCATGCACCATTGTTAATGTTGGATGAAATGTGGTTAAAGCAAAGAAGCAAGTCAAAATACATACATTTCACAGAGAGCATACATCTGATACTGAGCTAAAGTCCTTTTGTGGGTGCTCATACAATGGCCACTGTGTAAATCTGACAGCCAGAGAGAATCTCCTGGAGAGTCAGCCAAAAATAGCATCATTTGCCTTATTCTTACAAGATTCAGATTCAGTAAGTTCGGGGGATGAGTGGGGTTTAGTAATCTGCCCTTTCAGGAAGTATCCTAGGTGATTTGGAAGCAGTTGCCTGACAGATTTAGTCACTAGTCACCAGTCTCCATTCTCAGGGGTCTATCATTTTTTGTGTGTGCAGCAACCAAGGTAATCATTTGAGAATGGAAATTGGCGCTCAAATGGTTTTGCCCCAGACTTCAGGTTCAATTTGTTTTTTGTGTGACTTTTATGTACAATTAGTCTGCTGGTGAATTTTCCACACTCATGACCTCTATGCTTTCCTCCCTCCCTCTATTCTAGCCATATAGCCCTTTCTTTGATTCTCAGACCACCAAGCTTATTCCTGCTTCTGCATTTTCACTTGCTATTTTTTTCCTGCTTGGACCATCTTCCCACATATCTTCACTTCATGTCTCTGTTCAAATGCCTTTCTTGTTACCCTGTGGAAAATATCCTACCCCCTACTTCCCCCTGTATCTCCTAATCCTGCTTAATTTTTCTTCATGGCACTAGTACTACCAGTTATATAACTTACTGCTTTCTTAGTTTTGTCTCCCCTACAAGAATGCCATTTTCAAGACAGGTGGGTTTTTCTATTGGTCCCTAAAAGAAAGACAAAGAGTGTTATGTAATTATAAAATATTTTTATTTTGTTTCTTGCTGTTTGCTTTGTTTTATATTTTCTTTTCCCCCAGGTAAAAATTTGGGCTATCTCATGACTTTTGTGTAGTCTTTTAGATGATGTTAAGCCCTGTGGTTAGTAATTAAATGTCCAGTCTGATATTATGGTCAAACTTTGGAATTGATTTAAGGGTCAGGCCTTTCCCCGCTTCCCCAGCTGTGGCTGGTAGAAAACTAGCAGTTGGGGGAGAATGTTGTGGTCAGCTTCTTGCCTTAGTGACATCTTCTTTAATTTATTTCCCCCTATTCCACTAACTGGAAGTCTTGATTCTCCAGAGTCAGAGTGCAAGGGATTGGGGCAGGAGAGGTGAGGGAAGTAGGAAAGGTCTTACTTGATTTGGTGCTATAAGAAACTGGATTGGTGCTTTCTGGGCCTGTCTATAATTTTAAAGAATTGATTATTTCATGAGCACTTTTGTAGCTGATAAGAATTGCTCTCTGGACACAGATGCGGGGGGTGGGGGAGGGGTGAGAGCATGTGCTGGGGGTTGGGGACGGCCATCTTCCATCCCTTCTTCCTAGTGGGACGTGATGTGGTGGTGGGAGTCACAGCATAGCAAAGTCCAGTGCCTGACTATATTCTGACTGGTCAGTGCCCATGCCATCCTTCTTGTTAAATATTAAAAATATATATTTGGGCGAAACCGGTTTGGCTCAGTGGATAGAGCGTCGGCCTGCGGACTGAAAGGTCCCAGGTTCGATTCCGGTCAAAGGCATGTGCCTGGGTTGCAGGCACATCCCCAGTGGGAGATGTGCAGGAGGCAGCTGATCGATGTTTCTCTCTCATCGATGTTTCTAGCTCTCTATCTCTCTCCCTTCCTCTCTGTAAAAAATCAATAAAATATATTAAAAAATATATATTTGTATTGATTTTTTAGATAGAGAGAGGAAGGGAGGGGAGAGGGAGAGGGAAAGGGAGAGAGAGAGAAAGAGAGAGAGAGAGAGAGAAACATCAATGTGAGAGTGAAACATCTATCAGCTGCCACCTGCACGTCCTCTACTGGGGATCAAGCCCACAACTCGGGCATGTGCCCTGACTAGGAACCAAACCAGCAACCTTTTGGTACAAGGGATGATACCCAGCCAACTGAGCCATGCTGACCAGGGCTAAATATTTTTATTATTACTCTGGACCCAGCTATTCTTGATTTTCAAATGGCTTAGGAACCACAGATGGGAAAATAAAATCTGCTTGGATTGTGTCTATAAAAATGAAGGAAGGGGAAGAAATAGATAATTAAATGCAACATTCAGCAAAATGCCTCAGGTATTGGAATTTTCTTGGCAGAGTTTCATCTGAATCATTCTGAAAGATGTCAGAATTTGGCATATCTCATAACAGTTGCAACAGCATTATGCTGAATAAAATAATATATTTTTTCTTTGACAAAATAGTCAACAGAGATATTTCATTTCTAATAGGGAGAACTCAGTTATGTTTTAAGCATCTTTCAAGGTCAGACCTAGGTAAAACTATGGGATAGATGAAATTCGTATATGACTGGAATGAAGTGGGGATACAGACCCTTTTTCTTCTGCTGAATGAATCTAGTTGTGTGTGTTTTTTAATCACAAGTCATCACACAATAGGAAAGAAATGGACTGCTTACTTCATTGAACATTGCTTTGCTGTATTTTAACTTTTTCCTAACATTTGACTTGGATTTTCTCTTTGGGTTATGTGCGTACATAATTGGTCTCAGTTCTTCACCCCTTCCTATAGCTCTACCCTTTCAGTGTGTCTTCACAATTCCTCTTATCAAAGGAGTCTGGTTCCCCCCGCCTCCCCCCCTTCAATATGGGCTGGCCTTGTGATTTTCTTTGGCTCATAGAATGCGGTAGAAGTGTCAATGTGACAGTTCTGAGCCTAGAGGCCTTGTATCCTTCCACTCTCTTCCAGAGTTCTGCCACCAACTTGGTCTATCTTGCTGGGACATGAGAGAACACATTGAGGAGAGCTCATTTTTCCTATTCAAAGCCATCCTAGAGCAGCCTTAAAGTTAACCAAACTCAAAACATGTGAGAGTGCCCAGCCAAGATTAGCAGAGCTCCCATCCTAAGCCACACTTGACTGCAGATCCATGCAGGAGCTCCTCTGAGACCAGAAGGACCACCCAGGTTACCTGTAGTTTTGTGAGAAATAATATAAATACGTATTGCTTTAAGTTACTGAGTTTTGGATGCTTTGTTACACAGTGATCGCTAACTCACACAAGCCATTTTTGTTTTCACTTTCTCCTTGTAGTCAAAGAATCACACACTGTTCAGTTTTACAATTAAAATTTGCTCTAATGTGATATTTTAAAACATGAATTACAAATATCTGATGTTCAGACATGGGGAGAGTTCACCTTTGAAAGGGTTTAATACACTAAATATTTTCTTCATATTTTGTCATCTGCACATACTAGTATTCATTTCCCAGTTTCCCCATTAATATCCAAGTTATAAGGATGATTAACCTTCAATAAACTGCATAGTAACCTTGAACAAATTGTGGAGAATTAAGCTTAAGTAGACATTACATATGCAGCTGGTGTTTCCTAGAGTCTTGGTGATCAAATTACTGAAGACTATATGCAAAGTCTTGAGCTTATCAGCATAAAACCGTATTCCAGATTTTCTCTTCTGAATTGCTGTCTTGGGATCTCCTAAAATTGTGGCAGCCATTTGTGCAATAGCTGAGTTATTACCTTGCTCTTACCTTGAAGATTAAGCTCTATTCTTTATGACAGACAGATGTGTATTCAGGGAGCATATAGAGCCATAGTCACCCGGTGCCTATTCTTTATCTTTGCATTAAATTCGCATGGGCTATTTTGAAGAAGAACCATCCATTTAATCCTATCTTTTCATGGTTCCCAATAATCCAAAATGGCTTTCTAAGTTGATGTCCTAAAACTTTCATTTCTCTATGTAGCACAGCTTTCCCATCTCTCTCTTTATTATATTCCAAGATATCCTAAAACTTTCTGTTCTCTATGTAGTCCAGCTTTCCCATATCTCTCTTTGTTATATTCCAATCACATATGAACAAGCTGTTAGCCCCCCCAGCTCTTCATAAGCCCAGATATCTGTCACTAAGATTGACACAGCTTTGGATACCACTTGGCTGCATTTTAGACAGTGAAAGGGCAGTTGGGCAAACATCTGTTATAGGGGCAGATGTCTGCATAATCTTAGGTTTTCAGTTTAGAATATACTTAAGAATGTAAATCAAAATACTTTTATTTTTTATTAGGGAAAATAGCTTTAAAATTGTGTTTTAGTTTTAAAAAGCAATAGTGCTCAACTATTGAATATACAATGTAGGAAAGGCTAAAAAAATTATCTGTCATTCTATTAGGTGATTCTTTGGTACATATTTTTACATGCATTTATATGATGTTCTGTAAAAAAGTTTTCAAGTTTTAACCTTTTGTACAATATTTTTCTTTTATTAATAATTAAATGAACTTGTTATAGAGGGTCAACTTTTAATTTTTATCTTTTAATACCACATGACTTATTTGCATTTGAATATGTGGTGGAATTTGATATGTTTTAGTTAGGGCTCAATATAAATAAATTATTTAAATTTTTTTAAAAAACATTTTTATTGATTTCAGAGAAGAAGGGAGAGGGAAAAGGAGAGAGAGAGAAACATCAATGATGAGAGAGAATCATTGGTTGGCTGCCTCCTGCACGCCCCACACTGGGGATTGAGCCCACAACCCGGATATGTGCCTTGTCCTGGAATGGAACCATGACCTCCTGGTTCATATGTCAATGCTTAACCACTGAGCCATGCCAGCCAAACTTATTTAAATTCTTAAGGCAATATCTATATGGTCACTTAAAATTGAAAACAGTAACTCTGATTTACTCCACACTTTGCCTATGTTTCACTGCAATCAACAGTTCTTTCTTTAGGGCACAGACAGAACATCTTCAAGTCATTGCCTATTTATAGGAGAGAAGGAGCTAAGTACTAGCCAACTCAGAATAGGTGCTTTGACAAAGAGCACTTACCTCAGTATAATTGCCATTAGGTTTTTTCTGTCACAAATACATGATTACTAAATTATTTTCTTTTTTCTTTCCCAATACTGTTGACTTTGAAAGGGCCTTGCCACACATTGAGAGAAGACTGGAAGGATGTTGCATACTGTTCTATGAAAAGTATCTGATGAAAATAGAATGACCTTTGTTATTTTTTAAAGTCCGTAAGTAGACATTTTTATTTGATTGAGCATTAAATTTCATTTTGTGCTTTGATATACTAGCAACTTATAGGTATTTATAACTCGCATCTGGTTTACTTCCCTTGGATTTTTCTAGGCCAGGGATCCTCAAACTACAGCCTGCGGGCCACATGCAAATACAAATATTTGTTCCCGTTTTGTGTTTTTACTTCAAAATAAGATATGTGCAGTGTGCATAGGAATTTGTTCATATTTTTTTTTAAACTATAGTCCGGCCCTCCAGTGGTCTGAGGGACAGTGAACTGGCCCCCTGTTTAAAAAGTCTGAGGACCCCTGATCTAGGCACCTCAATCCCAATCTCTATGAATCCATCACCACATCATCTCCCAGCAGCAAATGCCTCCTCTACTGTTTCCTCTCTTGGTGAACCATTTCCCTTAGGCAACCAGATGTACAAGCCTCCACACTTCTCCTGCATTCCCCATATTTAATTGGTAGCCAAGGTCTGTAGACTCTGCCTTTACCGTGGTGCAGACACTCGTGGTTTCTCTGGGACTGCTGGAAGAGCCTTCTTGGCATTTTCCCTGCTTCTGATCTCACATCAGTCTCACTCATCTAACACATCTGCCAGGTAAGCCCTCTAACATGTAAGTCTGTTTATAGATACAAATACAGCTCTAACATTCGGGATAATGTCAGTTTCTTTGTTTAGCATAAAAAACCCCTCATATTTGTCCCGTCTCCCTCTCTGGCCTCATTTCCCACCTTTTTGGTGTTCTTTAAAAAGCTGTTTGTTTCCCCCTTTGTGTCTTACCATACAGGTTTCCCTCTGCCAAATCCCCCCCCCACCCCCACCTTCTCATTGTCTTTTCTTTTAAAAAAATATATTTTCAGTATTAGTGGAAATGATATTTCTTTCTAAAGCCTTTCGCCAATCAAGTGCATGATTTGGATGCCTCCGCACTGTGACCACGGTACCATTTGTATGTTTACATCATGCCAGTGATCACACTGTATTTAATTATTTCTTTACACTCCTTTCTATTCCACTAGAACTGTGCGTCTCAAAGGGTGGTCCCCTGGTTATCAGTGGAAGTGCAGTTCTGGGTGGGGGCAGCGAGGAAAGGAATTTCCTGAGGCCCCCATGGGAGCACAGGGTTTTGTGGAAAGCTTTATTGATAATGTAAAATTAAGGGGGTTCCCCTGCAAGGTCTCATCTCCATCTGTCTCGCCATGGAAGAAGTCCAGTCTTCAGCAGGGCCTGAATGAAGGTCACTGGCCAGAATCTCTGCTCCATATTAAAGCACAGTCCAGCATCTGGCTAGCTTAGCTTGTGTTCCCAGCTGCAGTCCATTGTGTGTGGGGTCCGCAAGGCCATGGGACATGTGGCTGCTTAAGGCCACATGGCTATAGAGAGAGAACAGGTGATCACACAGATGAGTGTGGTCATGGAGCAAGAGAGATCAAGAGAACAAGCAGAAGAGCAAGAGAAAGGGAATTCTTATCTGGGGATTTTAACTTCCCGAGATTTTGTGTGTTTCTGATGGGGTCCACCCCCTAGCCAATCCATTATTCCCCAGGTTAGATTGGCAGGCAGGCACCTTCCCTGGGCCACCCCGACTTGTACTGTGCATGTCCTTATTTCCCCCTCCTCCTCCGACTATCCAATACCAGAGTGGGGGAAGGTGGGGTGTTAATCCCCTTAGAGGGGCAGTGTTGCTATTCCCTGGGGTGTGAAGTTGTACTTTCCTGGTGGAGCAAACAGGCCTCTGCTTCCCAGCTGTATATGCTCAAGAGTATCTGACTTTCCCTTTGCTCTCTTTCTTTTATTAACATTAACTGCTAATTAGGATGATAACATCCCGAACAGCAGCTTCAGCTTCCCCTGGGAATTTGTTAGAAATGCAAATTCCCGGGCCTCACCCCAGATCAGAAACTCTAGGGGTGGAGCCCAGCAGTTTGTGTGGAGGAAAATAATTTAATGTGACAGGGGAATCCTGGCTGGCCATGGTGGCATGCTAAGAAACACGGGGGTTATTTGAAAGAAGATGCATATGGGGGATAGGGGAGGCTGGGGGACTGTCTAGGGCGGGGGGATAAAATGGACACATATGTAATACCCTTTGTAATACTTTAAGCAATAAAAAAAAAAAAAAAGATGCATGAATACTCAAGAAACACTGTCCTCCAGGCCAGCTTTTCTAAAGAGACTGGCAACCTCAAGGAAGTCCAAAATGCTCCAAAGCATTTCAACACTTGTATTAATAGGACGCAGTAACAAATCACCACAGGTTTAGTGGCTTAAAGCAACAATAAATTTATTATCTTACAGTTTTGGAGGCTAGAAGTCTGAATTGGGTCTCACTTGGCTAAAATCAAGGTGTTGGCAGGGCTGAGTTCCTTCTGTTGGTTCTAGAGAGAATCCATATCCTAGACAAGGGGCTACCTACCTGCATTCCTTGGCTTGTGATCTCTTTCTCCATCTTCCAAGTCAGCCATGGCTGGTTGAATCTCATGATGGCATCCCTCTGGTTCTGATACTTCTGCCTCCCACTTCCCCATTTAAGGCCCTGCATGATCACATGGGGCCCACCTGGTCATCCAAGCTAACTCCTTATTCTAAGGTCCCCTGATTAGAAAACTTCATTCCATGTTTCTGTGTAACATAACATATTTAGAGATTCCAGGGATTAGGACATGGGCATTTTGGGATGGGGGCATTATTCTGCCTACCACAACATGTATTCTTGATTTGGGGAGATTTAAATAAAATTGATATTGCCTTTTGCCTTAATTCATGGACTCTTTGCAGAGATCAAGGCTTCCCTCTTTTATTGTCATTTCTTGAGAAGAAAGTGGTTTGAAAATTGTGATAATTTAGAACATTTTATTGAAAAGAGTACCCCTACCCCCATGATTTTATAGTTCTGAATGTAAAATCTGAACTTTACTCAAGGTTACCCAAGAAAACATGTCCCAGATGGCAGCTAGAGACCATGAGATCTATGAGAATAATTGTGTCCGTACATTAGAAACAGCAGCTTAAATGTTTAAAAAAGAGAATTAATGTGTTATCAAATAATCCATCTTTGAAAAAGGGGAATGTGAATACTTTAAAAATTTTTCTCAAGAGCCTGGTTTTATTTATGCATTTTTTTCATAAATAATGTGGATCTTGTCAGTGTTTTGTTGCAGTATATCAAACTTACAGAAAATGGTAAAATCATAAATCACACAAGGAGCACATCTATTTAACCTGTGCACAGATCAAGAAACGGAACATAACCAGCAACCCCTCAAGGTCCCTTGTGCCACATTCTAAGAGTAACCTCTACACTGACTTCTTAATGTGGCAGGATGATAAGAAGCTAGGAAAATTCCTAGGCAAGTGGAATAGGGAAACTGAGACAAGAAAATTAAACAAGGCCAAACAAATTGAACAGCTTACAGCCAACTTGTGAGTCGCAAGACCTTATCTTCCCCAACCAAGGACACTTGAAAGCAAATGGTTTATACTCTCTTCCCTAACCAGAGAATACATAGCTTAAATCACCCTGCCTTGGAAAATAGAGAACAAAGACCCAATGAATGCCATTTGTGCCAGCTAAAGCCAAGGACAGATGAAGTCTGGGGGACAAATAACAAAAACCCCATTAAAGCCAGATAGGCCCTAAATAAAAGTAAAACAGTGAAGAAGACCAAAGAATAATCCCAAACACCCCTATATGCTTATTTTGATGCATCAGCATATTAAAAATTCACCTGGAAAGCTAATGAGTATTCACCTGAAACCCTCCCCTAAGATTCTTGTCTGTAAAAGAAAAATAAAGAGCCCTCAGGACAAAGATTCAGTGTGGGTCGCTCTAGAGCAGTGGTCGCCAACCGGTGGTCTGCAGACCACTGGTGATTTGTGAGGTCTGAAAGGCTGGCACCCGCTGCCCTAAACCTCTCCCCAAGGCACTCCTTTCCTCTGACGTCCCAGTGAGCTGACAACAGCCCCTCCTTGGCTCACTTCTTTCCTATAACGTTCCTAGAGAACCAAAGCATAGCACCGCCTAAGCTCTCTTCTGTTGCACCTTCTACCCTAAGGCCTTCCTTGTTTCACTGTCCCCAGCTTTAAAGAACAGGTTCTCAAAATCCCCTGGACTCATCTTGTGAAATCTTTCCTACATGAAGTCAATGACTCACCGTCTACAGCCCAGCCTGAGGCAGACCTGCTCTGGGCCAGTCCCTGTCCAGTAACATTCACACTACAATTATGTACAGTGTCAGATGAGTATGAGATTTATGGGGATGATCACTTAGTAAGTTATATAATGTCTAATCAATCACTGCGTTGTACACCTGAAACTGATATTGTATGTCAACTGAAGAATTAAAATTTTTTTTAAGTAAAAACAAACAAACAAAATAAAAACAGCCTGTTTTTAGATTAAACTTGCCAAGTCTTTCATTACTGGTATCCCTTTTCATTTATAGTTAAGGCCAGATGTGTCCTTTAAATAGTCCCTTATATTTAAGAATCCCAGGTGCTCGCTCAGATCTGCATCTCATCTGTCTTCTGAACCCAGCCATCCAGAGCACTGTGGTCAGTGTCTGCCTTGTGACTGTATTGTTTTCCCCTCCCCGTCTGGCTTGGGAATTAGTGGTTCTGTTGAATTGTCTGTGTGATTTTCAGTCTACCTTCACCCATGAATATGTTTGGCCAGCTCCAGTTCCATGCTTCCCAGTTGAGAGCGATCTCTATTCCATTTTGTGCCCAGCCCTGGCTTCCAGAGTCTAGTCTATATTAGAAGCTTTGGGTCCCCAGTTTCCAAACAGGGGTGTTCACCTCTTCAGTTAAATAAAGTAAGTGTAAGAGACAGAAACATTTCAATGCCTGTATCTTATCAGCTCTTGCCTCCAGGGAGCTGAGAGTGGGGAACAGGAAGCAATCTTACAGATAAGGATGGTCTTAGTAGTGGGGAGACTCTTGTAAGAAACTTTCAAACCATAACTTTCCCTATTCTTGTCTAAAGATGGAGAGGTGAAGAACCCCCGCAGACACGTTGTAAAAGGCTTTGCCTTGCAGGGATTTGGCAGAAGGTATTATAAAACTCAGATGTACTGCAGAATAGTTACAACCTTCATGTCTTTCATTTGTACTAGCAAATAGCAATGGAAATGGAGCCATAGAAATGCATTTGATGAAGACCGTGAATTTTAAACACTGAATTTTCATAAGTTACCCTGAGAATACTTCTCAAATATATATATATATCATTTCTGATATGAGGGCAGGATGAGTCCAATATGAACCAGCTTGGACCCGCATTGGACAGTACAGAAATGTGTTTGTGTACAATGCACCAGTAATGTGATGAGAGAGAAAGTGAATTACAACCATAAAAGGCTTGTTATCTTTAATTATCCTTAATCAGTGATTTTTTCCATTTCCTAGTAGAAAAGGATGGTAGAATCTGGAATCTCTCTGAAACTCTCTGTGACTATGCATGTCCAACACTTATAGTTGCCTGTTTATAGAATATGCTTAAGTTAACTATTAACCAAGCATCTATATTAACCCACGCAACAACGACCTAACCACCTAAGAAACATTACCTTTAATTAGACCATTGGACTACCCATTATACAAGAACACACATTAGGAGAG
This sequence comes from Myotis nattereri, assembly GCF_964212035.1. Lineage (NCBI taxonomy): Eukaryota > Metazoa > Chordata > Mammalia > Chiroptera > Vespertilionidae > Myotis > Myotis nattereri. The sequence goes on from NC_138078.1 coordinate 13,761,818, forward strand.
TGGTATAAGAGGACATTGATTTTCCTAATTTCTATAGTCCTTTAATAGAGGGGATTTTTAGGATGTGTTTTAACAGATCAGCTTTAATCCCCTTGTTTTATGCATCTGCTTAGAGAAGTCATGCTTCTAAGAAATAACTTTGTTCCCTCCCAGGCTCCAAATGGAAAATTTTCAAGGCCATATTTGCAATGAGGGATATTTATCATGGAAGTTAAGTGACTTACACTTTAATTCAAGTGTCCTCTCAGCATTGAGAATAGGTTATTTTCTCCAGGAGGCCCCAGCAGTTTCCTGTTTTAAAGAAATTGAAAAGAAATATATTGCTTTCAATAGCCCCCAAATCAATCCAGTTTCAAATACGTATAGTTGGGAGCTAGTTTCTTGTGCTTCCTACGTGGGCTGAAGAATGGTGCTGACCTGAAGTCCTGTGTGATCATAATACTTAAATGGAAGCCATTGTGCTGTGAGGTATGAATGATTGTGACTCTTCTCTTGCCATTCTAGATTAAAGTGACCATCCTTGTACACGTAATGATGGCCTCCCATCCATCCATCTTTAGCAAGTTCCCTACAGAATAGATTTAGGACCAGACCATTTAAACATAAAAACGTATTCTCTTTAAAGAAAACAACAGAGAGAGAATCTTAAGGCATTGTCGGTCAGTGCTTTTTGGATAGAATAACATGATAATATGGCTGTAAGATATAAAGTCCTTGATAGCAGGGTACTAATGTTTTATTTCTCTTCCTAGCTCCCTCACAGTGTCTAACTGTAGCTTATACAGAAAACGAGCTCAATATATTCCTGTTAGATAAATGAATCAGTAATTTCATATGCCAGTGCTACAAAGAAGGTCCACTTGTTTTTGGACTTGACATGTTGATTTTTGCTGCTGGGAGAAGGACCTTGATTCTCTTGTGTAGTTTTCATTTCTCTGCTGCAATTCTCACAATTGCCTTTTATCTCTTTGAATTTAGTGAGCATATTTATATTAAGGTGTTTGTCTGGTAACTCCAACATCCTCCCTTGTTATTGTATTTCTGTTTTTTCCCCCCCTGCTGGTCTTAATTCATGGTTGTCTTGCCTGCTTTTGTTTGCATGATGGACATTGTATTTGAAAAATTGTAAAAATAATTTGCGGTCCAAGATGATCCTATTTTCCTCCAGAGCAGGTTCCCATTTGCTTCTGCCAGATGCCTAGATGCACTAGGAATCTTGATCACCTCTGTCCAATTTCAGCGATTGAGAGGATTAGAAGGTAACAGGCAGTTTCTGTAGTGGTCCCTGTACTTCTAGTTCATTCTCTAATTTTGCCTTCCTTTGGACAATCAGTATTTCTTATTACTCAGTTTCCCATCTCAGTTAGCTTGTTAGCTATACATCTTTTTCCTATTAATTTAATGGTACCCCAGAGACTATGGCCTGCTTCTTTAATTTATTAGTTTAATCAAAGTTTTTACTTTTTCCACTTCCCAGGCAATGCTAGATCTTAAAAGAATTGAACTTTATCTCCTCCTTGTCTTCCTTTTATACTAGTGTTGTCATGCAATTTAATTATATGTATATTTTAAACTCTACAAGAAAATATTTTCATTATTTTCTATATTCATCACTCATTTAGATTTACTTTCATTTTTAGCTTTTATTTGTTCTTCCTTCCTTCCTGTATTTCCATGTTTCTTTCTGAGATGATTTTCCTCCTTCCAGAAAAATTCCTTTGAGAATTTTTTGTATTGCAGGCCTGTGGGTGATGAATTCTCTCAGTTTTTGCTAGGAGATATCTTTACTTCACCAACATTTTTTAGGCATATTTTACTGCGTATAGAATTCTAGGTTGGCAGTTACTTTCAGCACTTCAAAGGTGCCACTTCCATTGCCTTCTGGATTCTATACTTCCTTAGAGAACCTGCTTAGCTCTTTTTTTTCTCTCTCTATGTATCTTTCTACCTCTGATTTTAAGATTTGCTCTCAGTCTTTGATTTTTGCAAGTTTTACTAATATAAACCTAGCTTTGGTTTTCTTTGTTTATATTGCTTGGCATATACTAAGCATTTTGAATCTGTGGTTTGGTGCTTTTCTGTGTTTCCTTTTCTCTGTGACTGTGTTAGATATTTTACTTTTTTTCCATATGTGTCTTATATACCTTTGAGTATTTTCCATTAGCTTCTCCTCTCTGTGCTTCAGTCTATATGTTTTCTATTGACCTGTGTCCCAGTTTATAAATCCTGTTTTTTTTTACTATGTCATATCTCTTGATAAATACATCTGTTTAGTTTTTAATTTCTTTTTTTTTTTTTAATTTTTTTATTGCTTAAAGTATTACAAAGGGTATTACATATGTGTCCATTTTATCCCCCCGCCCTAGACAGTCCCCCAGCCTCCCCTATCCCCCAGTGTCTTATGTCCATTGGTTATGCTTATACGCATGCATACAAGTCCTTTAGTTGATCTCTTACCCCCCTACCTCCTGCCCCCCAACCCTCCCCGGCCTTCCCACTGCAGTTTGACAATCTGTTTGAGGCAGCTCTGCCTCTGAATCTATTATTGTTCAAAAGTTTATAATGGTCTCTATTATCCATGAATGAGTGAGATCATGTGGTATTTTTCCTTCATTGACTGGCTTATTTCACTTAGCATAATGCTCTCCAGTTCCATCCATGACGTTGCAAATGGTAAGAGTTCCTTCCTTTTTTGAGCAGCATAGTATTCCATCGTGTAGATGTACCACAGTTTTCTAATCCATTCATCTACTGATGGGCACTTAGGCTGTTTCCAGATCTTAGCTATGGTGAATTGTGCTGCTATGAACATAGGGGTGCATATATCTTTTCTGATTGGTGTTTCTGGTTTCTTGGGATATATTCCTAGAAGTGGGATCACAGGGTCAAATGGGAGTTCCATTTTCAGTTTTTTAAGGAAACTCCATACTGTCTTCCATAGTGGCTGCACCAGTCTGCATTCCCACCAGCAGTGCACAAGTGTTCCTTTTTCTCCACATCCTCTCCAGCACTTGTCGTTTGTTGATTTGTTGATGATAGCCAGTCTGACAGGTGTGAGATGGTACCTCATTGTTGTTTTGATTTGCATCTCTCGGATGATTAGTGACTTTGAGCATGTTTTCATATGTCTCTTGGCTTTCTGAATGTCCTCTTTTGAAAGGTGTCTATTTAGGTCCTTTGCCCATTTTTTGATTGGATTGTTTATCTTCCTTTTGTTAAGTTGTATGAGTTCCCTATAGATTTTGGAGATTAGGCCCTTATCAGATATGACATTGGCAAATATGTTTTCCCACACAGTGGGTTTTCTCGTTGTTTTGTTGATGGTTTCTTTTGCTGTGCAGAAGCTTTTTATTTTGATGTAGTCCCATTTGTTCATTTTCTCTTTAGTTTCAAGTGCCCTAGGAGCTGTATCAGTGAAGAAATTGCTTCGGCATATGTCTGAGATTTTGTTGCCTTTGGATTCTTCTAGAATTTTTATGGTTTCCTGTCGTACATTTAAGTCCTTTATCCATTTTGAGTTTATTTTTGTGTATGGTGTAAGTTGGTGGTCTAGTTTCATTTTCTTGCATATATCTGTCCAATTTTCCCAACACCATTTATTGAAGAGACTATCTTGGCTCCATTGTATGTTCTTGCCTCCTTTGTCAAATATTAATTGAGCATATTGGTTCGGGCCGATTTCTGGGCTCTCTATTCTATTCCATTGATCTATATGCCTATTCTTGTGCCAGTACCAGGCAGTTTTGAGAACAGTGGCTTTGTAATACAACTTGATATCTGGTATTGAGATCCCACCTACTTTGTTCTTTTTCAGGATTGCTGCAGCTATTCGGGGTCTTTTTTTATTCCAGATGAATTTTTGGAGAGTTCGTTCTAGATCTCTGAAGTATGCCGTTGGTATTTTAATGGGAAGTGCATTGAATTTATAGATTGCTTTGGGTAATATGGACATTTTAATGATGTTGATTCTACCAATCCATGAACACGGTATGTTCTTCCATCTGTTTATGTCTTCCTCTATATCTTTTTTCAACGTCCTGTAGTTTTCTGAGTAGAGGTCTTTTACCTCTTTAGTTAAGTTTATTCCTAGGTAGCTTAGTTTTTTTGGTGCGATGGTAAACGGGATTGTTTTTATAATCTCTCTTTCTGAAAGTTCACTATTGGTGTATAGAAATGCCTCAGATTTCTTGGGGTTAATTTTGTATCCTGCTACATTGCCAAATTCATGTATTAAGTCTAGTAGCTTTTTGATGGAGTCTCTAGGGTTTTGTATGTATAATATCATGTCGTCTGCAAATAAGGACAGTTTTACTTCCTCTTTTCCAATTTGGATGCCTTTTATTTCTTCTTCTTGCCGAATTGCAATGGCTAACACTTCCAGTACTATGTTGAACAGGAGTGGTGAGAGGGGGCATCCCTGTCTTGTTCCTGTTCTTAGGGGAAATGGTGTAAGTTTTTGTCCATTGAGAATGATGTTGGCTGTGGGCCTGTCATATATGGCTTTTATTATGTTGAGGTATGATCCTCCTACTCCCACCTTGCTGAGAGTTTTTATCAAAAATGGGTGTTGAATTTTGTCAAATGCTTTTTCTGCATCAATTGATATGACCATGTGGTTTTTTTCTTTCAATTTGTTTATGTGATGTATCACGTTTATTGATTTGCGGATATTGTACCATCCTTGCATCCCTGGGATAAATCCTACTTGGTCATGGTGTATGATCTTTCTGATGTACTGCTGGATCCGATTTGCTAAGATTTTGTTGAGGATTTTGGCATCTATGTTCATGAGGGATATTGGCCTGTAATTCTCTTTCATTGTGTTGTCTTTACCTGGTTTTGGTATTAGGGTGATGCTGGCTTCATAGAATGAGCTTGGAAGTGTTCCTTCCTCTTGAATTTTCTGTAGTAGTCTGAGGAGGATAGGTTTTAGTTCTTCCTTGAATGTTTGGTAAAACTCCCCTGTGAAGCCGTCTGGTCCTGGGCTTTTGTTTGCTGGAAGCTTTTTGATGACTGCTTCAATTTCTTCCATAGTTATTGGCCTGTTGAGATCTTTAGATTCTTCCTGATTGAGTTTTGGAATGTTGTATTTTTCTAGGAATTTGTCCATTTCCTCCAGGTTGTCTAGTTTGCTGGAGTAGAGCTGTCCATAGTATTTTTTAACAATCATTTGTATTTCTGTGGGGTCTGTTGTTATTTCACCTCTTTCATTTCTGATTTTGTTTATTTGGGTCCTCTCTCTTTGCTTCTTGGTGAGTCTGGCTAGAGGTTTGTCAATCTTGTTTATCCTTTCGAAGAACCAGCTCTTGGTTTCATTGATTTTCTGTATTATTTTTTTGGTCTCTATGTTATTTATTTCTGCTCTAATCTTTATTATCTCCTTCCTTCTGCTCACTCTGGGGTTTTCTTGTTGCTCTCTTTCTAATTCTTTGAGTTGTAGAGTTAGCTGATTAACTACCATTTTTTCTTGTTTTTTGAGATAGGCCTGTAGAGCTATAAACTTCCCTCTCAGGACTGCTTTCATTGTGTCCCATAGGTTTTGGATTGTTGTGTTTTCATTGTCATTAGTTTCCAGGATGTTTTGAATTTCTTCTTTGATTTCATTGGTAACCCAATCAATATTTAATAGCATGCTATTCAGCTTCCAGGTGTTTGAGTATTTTGGGTTGTTTTTATTGCAGTTTATTTCTAATATTATGCCATCGTGGTCTGCGAAGACGCTTTTTATGATTTCAATCTTCTTGAATTTGGGGATACTTTGCTTGTGACCCAATATATGGTCTATTTTTGAATATGTGTCATGAGCACTTGAGTAGAATGTATATTCCGTGGCACTGGGGTGAAGTGTTCTGAAGATGTCTATTAAGTCCATCTGATCTAGTGTGTCATTTAGTATTGCTGTATCTTTGCTGATTGTTTGTCTAGAGGACTTATCCAGTGATGACAGTGGTGTATTAAAGTCCCCTACTATGATTGTATTGTTGTCGATCTCTCCTTTGATATCTTCCAGAAGATTTTTTATGTATTTGGGTGCTCCTGCATTGGGTGCATATATGTTTATCAGGGTTATATCTTCTTGTTGTATTGATCCTTTTAGTATTATGAAGTGGCCTTCCGTATCTCTTGTTATGGCCTTCACTTTGAGGTCTATTTTGTCCGATATAAGTATTGCTACCCCAGCTTTCTTTTCTTTTCCATTAGCCTGAAAGATATTTTTCCATCCCTTCACTTTCAGTCTGTGTGAGTCCTTTCTAATGAGGTGGGTCTCTTGTAGACAGCAAATGTATGGGTCATGATTTTTTATCCATTCAGCCACTCGATATCTTTTGGTTGGAGCATTTAGCCCGTTTACATTTAAAGTTATTATTGAAAGGTACTTGTTTGTAGCCATTTCTTTTTTTGTGTGTGTGGCTGTTTTCTTTCTGGGATTTTTATTTCTTCTTTTTACACCAGTCCCTTTAGCATTTCTTGCATTGCTGGCTTGGTGGTGATAAACTCCCTTAGCCTTTTTTTGTCTGTGAAGCTTCTTATTTCCCCTTCAATTTTGAATGATAGCCTTGCTGGATAGAGTATTCTTGGATTCAGTCCTTTGCTTTGCATCACTTTGTAAATTTCCGTCCATTCTTTTCTGGCCTGATGTGTTTCTGTTGAGAAATCATTTGATAATCTAATGGGAGATCCCTTGTATGTAACTTTCCGTCTCTCTCTTGCAGCCTGTAAGATTCTCTCTTTGTCCTGAACATTTGCCATGGTAATTATGATGTGTCTTGGTGTGGGTCTTTTCGGGTTCACCTTGCTTGGGACTCTCTGGGCTTGTGTGACTTTTTTCTTCCCCACCTCAGGGAAGTTTTCTGATATTATTTCTTCCAATAGGTTTTCTAATCCTTGTTCCTCTTTCTGTTGTTCTGGCACCCCTATTATTCGTATGTTGTTTCGTTTCATGTTGTCCCAAAGCTCCCTTAGGCTCTCCTCCTGTCTTTTAATTTTTTTCTCCAACTGAAGTACAGTTTGGGTGTGTTTTGCTTCCCTGTCTTCTAATTCACTAATTCGGTCTTCCGCTTCTCCTAGTCTACTGTTGATACTTTCAATGGTGTTCTTTATTGCAGCTATATCGCACTTCATTTCTTCTTGGGTCTTAGTTAAGTTGTCGATTTTTTCATCTGTTTCTTCTTGCTTCTTGGATAAGTTGTCGATTTTTTCCTCCATCCGGTGTATGCACTCTAGGACCCTTATTCTGAATTCTTTTTCTGTCATGTTGTATGCCTCTGTATCACTTAGCTGCTTTTCTGGTGAGTCCTCCTTTTCTTTCCTTTGGGGATTTCTTTGTCTACCCATGTTTGATCTCACTGACGTATATAGATATTGAGTCGTTCAGTGGCTGCTCCCTAGGTGGCAGTGGCTCCTCGGGCTGTGGTTGCTCCTTGGGCGGTTGTGGTAGCAGCTGCTCCTCTGTTGTTAGCGGGTCTTCTGATGGGTGCTGTTCACAGCTGTTGTGGCTCTTCTGGCTGGTGGAGGGAGGCTTCACCCACAGCAGCTGTTCCTCAGACAGAGCGTGTGGAGATCAGGAGGCCGCTGTTGCTTGGATCTTTCTGTGGGGAGAAGCCGAGTTCCTCTGAGTTCACGTAGTCGCGCTGCTTGAGAGCCGTTGTTGCCGGGTTAGTAGCTGGTCTCTGGATGCCGGCGACAGTCACCCAAGATGGCACGGTCTCCGCGGCTGTGCCGGCGCTCCTGGAGAGGTTTCAGCCTCAGCCTCTAACCGTTCCCTTTATCTAGGATTTCTCTGTCTTTCCTGGCTGCAGACTGTCTCAGCTGAATCTCCTCTGCTTATTCGGGCTGTATGCTACCCGTTTCAGCTGCCCGCCCTTATCTGCTCCGGGACAAGGCACCGACACGTCTGTCTAAACCTCCGCCATTTTCTCTCCCCCTAGTTTTTAATTTCAAATATTGTAGGTTTCAGTTCTACAATTTCCACTTGATTCCTTCTTAATAGGTGCTATTTCTCTGGTGATAGTTTCTATCTTTTCATCTATTCTCTCTCTTTTCTGCTGTTCTTTACTAAACTTCAAAGTTCTTGCTTGCTAACTCTAGTATCTGGATCCTCTCTGAGAATATATGAGTAGTAACCATTTTTCTGTTGGTTTTGGGCTTCTTCGCTTCTGGTAGTATTTGATTAAATATCATATTGTATATGTATAGGAAAAAACAAAGTGTGTATAAGGCTCGGTAGTATCCATGGTTTCAGGCATCCACTGGGGGTCTTGGAGCATCCCCCCTGCAGTATGGGGGGACTACTGTATATACCACATTTTCTTTATCCATTCATCTATTAGTGGGCACTTAGGTTATTCCCATGTTTCAGCTATTGTAAATAATATTGGAATGAACATGGGAACGGGACATATGTCTTCAAGGTTGTGATATTTTTTCCTTTGGACATATACCCAGAGTAGGATCTCTGGGTGGCATGGCAGGTATATTTTTAACCTTTTGAGTAATCCACATAGTGTTTTCCACAGTGGCCGCACCAATTTCTATTTCCACCAGCAGTGCACAAGGGTTCCCTTTTCACCACATCCTTGCCAACACATGTTACCCAAATAACTAAGTCTTGAATCGACCAGGTCTGTTTTTATGATGTTTTCAAATTTGTTTTATGTGTTTATTTCTACTTTTTCCTTCCCTTAACTTTCCTTGGAGTTATTTGTGCCTTTTTCTCAAGATGAAACTGATCTGGTATATTTGATTTCTTTGTCTCACTATGGATCTCCTATATTACAACATCTTTTATTTCTACTAAATGATAACAACCCATACCCATAGTTATGATAGCTAATACTTACAAACTACCTACTGTGAACTATTCTAAGTACTTTACATACATTAACTGAGTTAATTACCACAACACAATTTATAAGGCAAGTGCAAGAGAAGTGATGCTGTCTATTCGGACAGGCCAATGAGAAGCTGTAAAGTGCTTCCTTTAAGTGAAAAGGTGAGTACAGTACAATAAGATATTTTGAGAGAGGGAGATCACATTCACATAACTTTTATTACAGTATATTGTTATAACTGTTTTAGATTATTACCTCTTCTAGTGATTCATACTCTAAAATTCTTCTCTGTGGCTACAATAACCTAACTTAACACTCCCATACATCTAGACTTGGTTTTCAGCCCCTTCCTCAAGTTCAAGTCTAGTAACTCCCCCTAAGATCCTCTCACCTCCTAACCCAGCCTGAATCTTAAGTTCTCTTATGTTATGAATCAACTTATGGGTTCCTCGATCTATTGGCCCTTAAGTCTCAGACCTTTACCCAAATTGCTTTATGTATATTGTCTCCTAATCCTACTCCTCTGAGTACCATTGGAGATAATTATGAGCTTACCTAGCCTGAATTTCATTGCAACTTATACTTATCAACCTCAGATATTCCTCCTTATTCTAATGATTCTTTATATTTTCCACTCTTTACTCGCTTTCCCATTTCTCCACTGTGACTTTCTAAACATTTTTCTCTCTCATTGAATTTTAGGCCCAACTCTTTCTCCCACAGTTTTAGCAGATAACCTCAACTCCTATGGCCTTAGGGGAAAAAGTCAGAATTGAGCTTTCTAAACTCTTTTCCTCCTTTAGAAAATGTATATATAGTGTCATCCATTCTTATCTTACTTTTTAAATATTAACTTAATTTTTTCCATCACCATTTATCCCCTCTATGTCCTCTTCCACCTCCACCCCCTCTTTCCCCTTGCAATCACCACACTGTTGTCCATGGGTTCTCTCTTTTTGCTCTTTATTTGCATTCTTATCTTCTATGTATTCATTGTGCCCCCCCCTTCCTTTCTCCCTCTCTCTCTCTCTCCTTCCTTCTTTCCATCCTTCTGCAAACATCTGTTGAGTATCTACTATATGCCAGACACTGCTCTCGGTTCTGTGGATACCACAGTGAATATAACAGAATTCCTGCTCTCTGGTAGCATTCTCCAGTGGGCGAGACAAGTGAGAAACAAATCAGTGTATTTCACGTCAGATAATGATCAGAGCTTTGAAAATAAATGAAGTGGGATAAAAAAAAAAAAAAAGCTAGAGGATCCTTGGGGGGCTAGTGCTTCATTTTTATATTTGATAGTCAAGGAAAGATTTCTCTAAGTAAGTCCTGAAGGTAGAGTTGCCAGATTTAGCAAATAAAAATACAGGGCATCCAAGTAAATTTGACTGTGAGATAAACAATGAATAATTTTTTTAGTATAAGCATGTCTCATGCAATACTGAAAATTATTCATTTGTTTATCTGCAATTCAAATTTAACTGGATGTCCTAATTTTTTGCTGGCACCCCTATGAAGGAACTATGGTGATAAACCATTCATATGTCTGGAGGAAGAGGTTTCAGGCAGAGGGAATGTCTTTGGGATATTAATTTTATGCCTGCAATTGTCCTAAGCGTCTGGGTTACAGAAAATCAATAAGATAGTGCTTGCCTCCTAACTGCTCTAGCTGTGTCACTCCTCTCTCCCCTCTACCTTATTCTACTTACAGCAGCCAGAGCAAGCCTTTTACAATAGAGATCGTGTTTCTCTCTGCTTATAACCCTCCAATGGCTTCCCTTCTCAGAGGTAAAGCCAGAGCTCTTAAAATGGCCTTCAAAGACCCAGGTCAGTGGTTCTCATATTTTGCTACACATCCGTCTCCTGGGGATCTGCTGCAAGGGTCCCAACCCCAGATTCGAATTAAACCTGTTTGTGCTACAGCTTGAAATTTTGGGATTTTTCAAAGCGTCCCATGTGATTGTGCTGTGCATTGGAGTTTGAGACCGCCTGCCTTGCCTGACCTCAGCCTCCTGCTACCTCTGGGACCTTAGCTCAGACAGTTCCCCTGTTTCCTCCACTCCAGTTCCACTGGCCACCCGACTGGCCCTCACGCTCTTCCCCTCACTCTTCAGTGATGGTCCCACTGCCTCAAGGCTTTTCTTTTTGCTCTCCCGTCTGCCTAGAATACTCCTTTCAGGATAGCCATGTGACCCCTTCCTTCACTCTTATCAGGTCTCTGCTCAATGCCAATCTACTAGCAAAGCTTTCCCTGATGATCTTCAGCTGCCACTCTTGTGCCCTCATTCTCTTCTTTCTGCCCTCATGCCTACTCTTTCTGTTACATATTTATGTCTATTTATGCCTGTCTTCCCCCACATGAGGGTAGCGCTTGGCTCAGTTCACTTCGTTGGTTGAGCTCAACAAGCATAGATTCATGGAGTTATTGAGTTTAGTCCCATAAACAACAAGTTATGATACAACAAGATGAATCATCATTAGAGAGTTTTAAACAGAATTCCCTGGGTAATATAATGCTTTAGATTCCTGATTTCTTTCTTCTCCCTCTAGGATGTTGTTTTCCAACTTTATTATTAAACATCTCACTTTCCATATCCTCTATACCCTCAGTCTACAAACCTACTCAAGCCCTCTTCTTCCCCTGACCAACCACTTAGTGAATATGTAGGGTGTGCTAGGCATTATATTAAGCATATTATAAAGATAATCTCATTTAACTCTCACAAAAATCCTGGATTAAGTATTAGAATTATCCACATTTCACAAATGAGGGAACTGAGGCACAAAGAAGTTAGGAAAATTACTGGAAGTACCTGGGAGTTCATGCATGGGAGCAGCCCTCAACCAAAAAGATGGATACATACATCAGCTTCCCTGTTGCTGGTCAGACAATTCTGAGTTGTCTTCCATACTCTTTTTAGAGGGTCTCCAGTGGATTGGGCCCCAACTGTCCACAACAATAACCAGATCATTAATGCTTTGTTGGCTTCTTTCCCTTTTCTGCCTGTCTTGTATATCCTCTCCCAAATAAACTACTTGTACCCAAATCCTGGGGTCAGGATCTGTTTCTGGGATATTGCAAATGGAAACAATATCATACATTTTCCTCTAAGGAACAATAACAAAAAATCTCCCAAACAGCCCTCACCAGGTGGCTCATTTGGTTGGAGCATTGTCTCATACACCAAAAGGTGGTGGGTTCCATTCCTGGTCAGGGCACAAACCCAGGTTGTGGGTTTGATCACTGGTTGGTGTGCATGCAGGAGGCAACTGAATGATGTTTTTTATAAATGTCTCCCTCTCTCTCTAAAAATCAATTAAAAAAAACCAAAACATATCATTAGATGAGGATTAAAAAATAATTCCCAAACAACCAGCAGCACCTTCTCAGTTGTTACTAGAATTGGGGAGACTAAGTATTAGTATGTATGACTGTACTGGCCTGTAGAGACCTTATCTTTATGCCTTGAAAACCACATAAACATCTCCCTGCACACATTAACCTTCCTTTTGACCACTGAGATTCTAGCTATTTTTACAGCTTTCCTTTATAACTGTTTGAAAGTCAACTTTGGTATATTTGATCATATTAGCAACCCATTTGATTCACAAAGATGGATGGAAATTTTGTCTTGACCAACCTGTGATCTGGGGTATTGTTGCCTAGGTAACAGCCTGTGTGGGTGTAGAATTAAGGATAATAGGCCTAATGGTACATATGAAAAGAGAACAGATTGTCTGGTAGAAGGTGGTGCATTAGATTTCTCAAGCAACTTGAGATGCCATTTAGTTCCCTGGAAGAGGCCATTTTCTAGGCAGTTAGAGGAGTAAATGACTCAGTAAGAGATGCTGTTTGACAGTAGGGATTTCTGTGAGGGGATTTTCCATCATCTTATTCCAACTTCTTTCACTTCAGTAGTCATGGGGGAAGCTATGCTGTATATACACACATTTATAAGGGAAATACAAATATTGAGACAGATAAATATACCACTACCTGCTTGTGTAGGTCACTCATCTATGCCCCATTGGATGGAAAGGTTTTTCTGTACAAAGGAAAATAGATGAAATCTTAATTCTGTCTCTCTGCCTAGTGATAGCAGTCGAATCAATATGCTGCACCTCTCGTAGGAAATAAAGAGTATTGCTACTGTGGACTCAGCTAAATGTGTGTCTGTATGTTAGGATTTGTTGAGCTTCCTGGCTCTGGTGACACAAACAAGCACAATATTGTTCAGTGCTTTGTGGCCAGCTCAAAGTGTGAAATAAGAAGATTCATTCAGCCCAGTTCCACACCTCAAAACTTCTGGCTGTTTCATTCACTCACCTACCTTTAAAGGTGCTGGCATGACAGCAAGCTCCCCACGTGGGATTCCTTTGCATTGCAACAGTGTGAAACTGGATTTTCTGGAAGATTCCTGTCTTCCAGAGGATTTTAAGCATCCCTAGGTGTTGGTGCTGCAGTCTCAAGAAATCATAAGCAAACAGGTTGAAGGATTTAAATTTCAGAGATAGCATCTCTTCACATATGATAAGGTTTTTGATTAGGATTTCAGAGCTTTGATAATGTTATCACTCCAGGGTTTTTGCATCTAAAATGATAATGCCTTTCCAACTGCAAATGATCTTCCCTCTCTTTTCTCATCATTTATGACCTCCTCCTCCTCCTTCTCCTCTTCCTCCTCCACCTCCTCCTCCTCCTTCTTCTTCTCATTCAGTCTCTCCATTAACCTTGCCTAGAGAGTAAACCCTAAACCCTATTTCTGTATCTTTTTCAGACAGTCTAATTTGAATGCCATTGCTTTACTAGTAAGTTCTTAGTACGGTGCATTGCAAAGATTCTTCAGGGTAATCACCGGTAAATGTGCTGATATGATAAGGAAATGATATGGTCCATGTAGAGCAAACTTTCCATTTAGAGAAAAATTGTATGCATGTCAACATTTTATTTTAATTATTTTATGGAAATGTATTTTTACCTCTGACTCCTTCACTCAAGAATTCTGAATGTGGTCTAAATCAGTGGTTTCCAACCTTTTGGACCTCACGGACCACCAGTGGTCCGAGGATCACTGGTTGGCAACCGCTGGTCTAAATGTATTGGATGATTTAGGATCACTGTGTATAACAATGGTTGTGCTGAGGCTTCAGGCTCTACTGATGCAATTGAGGGGCTTTGATTCCTTACGTGGCCTGCCATTACTGTACCAATACTGCCTTGGGTTTCCTTTAAAAATATATATATATATATATATATATATATATATATATATATATATATATATATATATTATTGATTTCAGAGAAGAAGGGAGAGGAGAGGAGAGGAGAGGAGAGGAGAGGAGAGGAGAGGAGAGGAGAGGAGAGGAGAGGAGAGGAGAGGAGAGGGAGAAACATCAGAGATTGGAGAGAATCATTGACCGGCTATTATACCCCACACTATTCATCTTCAAGGTCCAAGCTCTTTTTGGGTTTCTTTTGGGCAAGAAACTCCCAAAAAGGCTTGGGCCCTAGAGGCAAACAGGACCCTAAAACCCAACCAGAAAGTCCATTACAATCTCCCTTACTTGTTATTTGTTTGTAAGTCAAACAAGCAAAGCTGAGCACTGGAATTTTATATGCAGGGTTTCAGATTTCTTTTCCAATGAGCACAGTTTACAGATGGTGACACGTGACACGGGTGCTTCTGGATCTGGAGTCAAGCTCAGGGTCAGCAGACTGAATCCTCACTGGGGGAAAAAAAGATCCCAGGTTGAGGCAGTGTAGTATAGTGGTTTTAGACCCAGCCTCAAGGGCTGGACTCAGCGTTTGGGTCTCTTAGCTGTCACTCAGATGCTGAGAGACCTCAGGAAAGTTATTTTTAACCTCTCAGCACCTCTGTTTCCCATATATAAAATGGAGACAATAATAGTAGCTACTCAGAGGGTGGTTAGGAGGATTAAACACATTGATATTTGCAAAGTACTTAGAACAGTGTACAGCGGGCACTTGGTGTAACCTGAAGGCAATACAAGTGTTAGCTATTACTATCATGTTTCCTTCTTTCCCAACATCTCATTTCCTTGCAGCCTCTACTTAGGGAAGGTGCTCCTGGTTGAATAAATAATTAGTTTTGGAAACAGATGTGTAAATAAAAGTGCAAGTTATGAATTTGATAAATGTTTTCTTTCACGGTGGTTATATTTTGTTACTGTACAAATGCACAGGTTGAATACAGTGAATTTATATTTATCTAGAATGATCATTGAAAGGATTATGCTGTTAAATTTTGTTCCACCTAGTCATTAGAGCATAAACTATAAAACCGAACAATTTTATAGTTCATAATTTCAAAATATTTTTTTACATTTCATTTAATGCTTATAGCACTTTGCTAAGAAAGTATTATTAGCCTCATTTTACAGGTGTAGGTTTTTGAGGCTCAGAAAGTTGAAATGAATTCTTCTGAAGGGAATTGCTAGCAGGCTGGACTCGGACCTGGGTTTTCCATCCTGCAGCCTGTGGAAAATTCCTCTCATCCATCTACATTTAGACAGTTTCCTTCAAACCAGAAAGCTGTCTTTCTATCATAATTCAAAACACACTTTAGGTTATTGTAACACTTCAGCCACCATTGCGAGCATTTGTTATTTGGAACATTACTGCAAGCAGTTCTGGCTGTGAGTGTTTCCTGGTGGTGTGCATGCTGGATAAATGGAAGCTTTTTACGGGGGTAAATGAGAATTTGTGAATAGAGACTAGAAACAAAACTGGCTCTGTTATTACTTGACCATTCCAGTATGTTATGACAGATACGCATCTGTAATGTGTATGTGTGTATCGCTCTATTTGTAAACTTGCTGTTAGATGCAAAAGATGATCAGTGGGGGTAAGGGGGTTAGAATAGGAAAGCGTGTGTCTGTTTAATGGAAAACTTCCAAGTAAATAAGTCTTGTTTTTGCTTCAGAAATTGTCACCACGAACCCAGTCGCTGACCCATACATATAAACAGTCTGCAATCAGTGGCGCCAAGTTGACGCGTTCAGAATCCCTCCTCGTAAGGTTACTAGATAAACATAATAGGATTTTTGTTTCTATTACAAGAGAATTTGAGTTGTCCTCTCCCTCCCTGATTGCAATCATGGAGCTTACTTTATCTTATTTGGGGCTCTTAAAAATGCTTCCCATCCTTGTATGCTTTCATATATTATTCCAGGGGGAGAGAAACTTAATTTTGATTAGCTGAGATCTATGAGTCATTCTGCTAACTGGCACCACCAACCACCTCCCCACCAGACTGGCCTTTGCCGTGGGCTCTAAATTTAGAAACGGAATGAGATTGCCTGGGGGTTACATAAGGAGGCAGGCGGCTATTTTTAGAACACCATTATACCTAGAGAGCGGGTGCTGCTGATTTGTTAACCACAGGCTGGAGGAGGACGTGATTACTGATTCTCTCCGCACCGTTTGGGCTGTTTGGGGGCTGCACCCCTCAGGACCAAATGACATTTGCAGTTTTGTTTACTTGCAGTTTCTCGTGTTTTCTGTTGTCTGTTCTGGAAACACACCGGGGAATCAACTGTGTTCAAATACAATGGCAGTCTTTTTTATTACCTCCTTTTTTTGAGGAAACCTCCCCAATATGTATTATAATTTGATCTTTCCCTTCTTACTCATTATTTTTTTAAGAAGGGAAGGAAATCATTTTGGCTGCTCCTTTGCTAAGGCTGCTGTCAGAGTTGATGATGGCACCTGTCTGTCTAGACCAGTGAAGCTTTATTTGTGTTTTCCTTACCAAGCGCTTGTTTTTTACTCTCTTTTGCAAGGGGTTTGCTGGAGCTGATTGGCAAACAGAAAAGAGGCAAGGCAAACGTTAGGAGGCATGCTGTCATCCGGGCAGAAAATTAATGGATGCAGCAGTGGCTGGAGAGAGAATCGGAACAGAGGCAGTGTTTTGCTTGTCAGTGTCTCCCCATTGTTTCCCAGCCCAATATTGAAAGTCAGCATTAGCTCCTCCCAAATCTCCTAGGTTGTATTTTAGCAATCAAGGACATCTACTGCTTTGGAATTGTAATGCAATGATGGCAGATCTCTCTTATTTATTTTGATGTTTTGGTTATTTTGGAAGGGATTGGATGGTCATCTAGCCCGTTGCCTATTTTTCCCAGGAAGAGTGGCTGCGCCCACGCTCAGCTTTCCATGAGCCGTGCAGCTCCCATACCTGGACAGAAATGGTTGTGTTTCCCATTGGCCCCATATACCCCAGATGCCTGCCAGTTTGTGTTTTCAGACAACTCCTGCCAAGAGCTGGGACCCAAAGCCAGACAGCATGGTGCCCAGGAACGTGTTTGTATCCTCTCTGACAAGGCCAGTTTCTCTCATATTTGCTCTAAGATTGAGAGTGAAAGAGCCAGTGTCATATCAGGAATGCAAACCAATGACCTGGCCCTGGGACACCTCTTCATGTAGCTAATGGGAAGGAGGGACACGTGTGTCCCTTCTTATCTTATGACCCTGGCCTTGTATGTTTCCACATTACATGGTGTTGCCTTGTGGCATTTATTTTAAGTCCTTTAACACAAGAGGTGATAACCACAGTGGACCCACCTGACAAAGCAGGTGAACAAAATTTATCTTGTCCAGTAGGAAAGGCCCAATGGGCCACCTTGCCATTAGGAGATACCCATCCTGGGGATGCAGATAAGGAATCTGGACAGATGGTGAGCAGGGTCATCTGCGATGAGGGAAGGCCACTGGATGACCATGCTGATCTTGAATTACCCATAGCCCCTGTGTGGGCAGGCCAGGCAACTCAGCTCAGGAATGGCCAGTGGTCCAGTGGCTTTATTGTCCATCTGAGAATACTAGAACACGGGAAAGCTTGACATTTGGGAATCCTGGAGTGGTGGGCTCACTGTGAGAGCAGAATCCTGTGTGCGGAATGGTGGTATCAGGTGGCTGAAGAAGCCCACTCTGTTCCCTCAAGAGTCTGAAAGCCCTGAGCCCTAAGGGCAAAGGATGGAGAGAAAGTCATCACCCCAGGATGCTATCTGAGCAGCTGGGGGCATCCTAAGGATATCACCTAGGAGCTGTTTAGAAAAGATCCAAAACAGCTAGAAATGGAACATTACCAGGAAAGAGAATCAAGCTCTCTCCAGGCTAGAGCCTCACTCTTGACTAGAAAAATTGCTAGATGGCTGATTGCTTATTTCTATCTGTAAAGTTAAATCATGGGCATTAGGAAGGGTTTAATACCAGACCCCCTACTGCAAAATAAATAGCTCAACAGTGTACTGGACATATCTTGTGCTAAGCCTCATATCCTCTTTTTAAAAAATATATTTTTATTGATTTTTTTTACAGAGAGGAAGGGAGAGGGATAGAAAGCTAAAAACATCAATGAGAGAGAAACATCGATCAGCTGCCTCCTGCACACCCCCTACTGGGGATGTGCCTGCAACCAAGGTACATGCCCTTGACTGGAATTGAACCTGGGACCTTTCAGTCTGCAGGTCCACTGAGCCAAACTGGTCAGGGCTAGCCTCATATCCTCTTGCCCACATATTTTTCTATGGTGGTAACCAGCTCTATGTAGATGGATATATGCACCTTATCTTAACTGCTTAACTCATTAGCTGAATGTAGAAACCTGAAGGGAGTTGACTCCCCTGGGAAAATGCTTGACCTTTGGGGAATGGCAGTCAGTAGATAAATATCAGTCCCTAGGGCAGACAATTTTGAGGTGCATTCTATGTGGCCCTTCAAGGGATCTTTAGAAGGATTGCGCTCCAATTGTTCACAGTAGTGACAGTATAATATTGTGTCCTTAAATTGGCTTTCCACCCTCACTATTTCACGCTTCTCCATAACCCCATTTCTGTTCCTTGGGGTTATATTCCAAAATAAACTACCCGTATGCAAGCCATGCCATGAGAGCCTTGTGTCAGGCTCTGCTTTTGGGGAAGAACAAAAATCAGATGGTGCAATATGCCCATCCTACTGTAGGATGCAAGGTTAGCAGAGTAGAAGTTTTGAAATGCAGAACCTAGTTGGAGAGAGATCGCCATATTTGGAAAATCCCTCTAGCATAGGGTTTCTCAACCTCAGCACCATTGACATTATGGACTTGATCATTCTTTCTTGTGGGGGGAAGATCCATCCATTGTAGGATGGTCAGCAGCATCTCTGGTGTCAACCCACAAAAGGCTAATAGTACCTTCCCCAACCCCATTTGTAACAATCAAAACTGTCTTCAGATACTGCCAAGTGACCCGGATAAGCAGTTCATCTCCAGTTGAAAACCACTGCTTTAGGGGAACACAAACCCATGCTTCATGACCCAGCAGATTGTCTAAGTCTTAGCATGTTCTCTTCAGGATAATAGAGGATGGGGGACATGTGACTTCCATATTTCCTGACCCTGAATTTGTACATTTCCCTTTTCCCAGGGAAGCCCATTCTTTAACTCCTAGCAGGCGACATTGCGGAGTTCGTGCTAAACTTTGTCATTCAGACAGTGGTTTCAACAGCTTGCATTTGAAAAGCAAGGAAATTTTATTTTATAAAAGTGAGAGTTTTGAATAGACACTAAATCTAAACCCAGATGGTGCCCTGGGAGAAGAGATAAAAACAAGAGAAACACGGCCCCAAAAGACCTATGGAAACAGTAGTCAAATTCCCGGAATTCTACAGAAAACAAAAGGAGGACATTGTTTCGCCCAATTTAGTATGCTCCCCAGGAAAAGATTGAAAACATGAGCACCTAAGGACAAGATCTCTTAGCTCACATCTGTGGGCGTTTCATTAACATGAGTCCACCCTTCTTCTGTTTTGTAATGATGGTTCCCCCAGAGGAATATCTTACTCTTAAATTCACATTTTCTGCCAAGAAGTCTGGGATTCTTGAATTTTTATTATTAAGGTTCCTGACATCTCAGAGATTGTTTCAGACATCATAAAACTCATCCTGTAATCACCACATTTTCCATTTGAATCATTATTGTCCCATTTATAATAAATGTAGTGATAACCCATTTATCTGTAAGAAATATAAAACTTGAAATCATTCAAGCAAGAACACAGTCATATTGGAAGTTTAAAAGGCCACAATAACAATCAAAGAATGGAATATTATGTGGCTGTTTAAAAATGAGGTATATCTCTCTGTTCTGAAATGGAAAGCTCTCCAGGATATATTCTGAAGTAAAAAAAACAGTATACAGCAATGGGTATAGCAGTGCTATCTTTTGTGTTAAAAATGAGAAAATTAGCCCTAGCCGGCTTGGCTCAGTGGATAGAGCATCGGCCTGTGGACTAAAGGGTCGCAGGTTCAATTCCAGTCAAGGGCATATGCCTGGTTTGCGGGCTCGATCCCCATTGATGTTTCTATCTCTCTTTCCCTCTCCCTTCCTCTCTGAAATCAATAAAAATATATTTAAAATAAATAAATAAAAATGAGAAAATTATAATGCATATTTCTGTTTGCCTAAAGAAATTCTGGAAATATATTTGAGAAATTAATAAATGTAATTACTTGTGGGTTTTAAGGTATGGGGAACTAGACTAATGTCAGACAAGGTGGGAGAGTTTTCATATACACAGATACACATACACATATGTGTAAATGCATACATGTATACATAAACATGCATGTACACACATCTATGCAAATGTTCCATTACATGAGTGTATTACCTTTTGGAAAAGGAAATATATATATATATGTGTATGTATATAAAATTTAAAGATGTTGACATCTTGAATACTTGAGCCTTTTATCTTTGCCTACTCCTTTTCTTTCCCTCATGCTGTTCCTATGAATTTTACCTTCTATCAAACCCCAAAATGGAATAGGATCAGATGAGTCTGGTTTAAACCTGTGGATGCTTCCCTTCCCTTTCTCTATGGGTTCACATGGAGGAAAAGACACATGACACCAAAGGGTAGCATAAGGGCTTTTGCAGCCCTCCCTCCGAATCGTCATTGGCCACTTCCAATCTTTTATATGGAGGAGAGTTGACAGTTCTCAGTTGTTACGCAAATAGAGATTTAAACTCAGCAGTTGCTGCCCCCCAATCTTATTACCTCTCCAAAGCTTCTTTTAGATAGACATTGCGGTGCTGCTGTATTGAAGAAAATGTTTGCAGCACCAGGGGGATATTTTCTCCCTTTTAGAACTTTTGTTTTTCGCTGGCTCTACTTAGAAGGCCATGAGTCATGTAAGCTATAAAACCGGGTGTTTTAGACTCAGATAATGAATTTATCTGGGTTATTACTTTTCGGCACATTCAATCCAACATTCCCCTTCAGACTATGTAAGGTGTATTAACCAGCTGCTGCCCAAAAATACTGCACAACAACCCCCAGACTCACTGGCTTATAACAAAAAGCATCTATTCTCCTGTTCACAGGGCTGTCGGTTGATTGTGGTTTGGCTGGGTCAGGCTGGTTAGCTGTTCTTCAAGCTGCCTGTTGGCTGGACTTGGCTTCAAGTTGTGGGTTGGGTTCAGGTGCGCTTCATGTACCTGTTTATGGTGCCCAGGCTGAAGGAGCTTTGGCTTTTGCAGCTTGGTCTTTTCATGGATGAATTTTGTAATGGAAGGTTCAAGCCCAATTATATAAGTGCATTTACATTTAAGGCCTTGCTTGTCTCATTTCTTCTAACATGGTGAAGTCTAACATTAAGGGGGCAAGGAAGTAGAGTATTCATAGTGTGTGTGTGTGTGGGGGGGGGGGATATTTGCTGAACAATAATCCAAGCTGTTGCAGGAGGTACCTCAACTTTTCCTCTGGGTTTCAAAGGGAAGAAAGTACTTCCTCTGCTCTCCTTATAAATATTCTGTGTGAACCGAGAATGAGGGTTTTAAGGATCCATCGTCTCTTCCATGATGACGTCCAGGAGGCCCACTTTTGCTCTCTAGAGTAGAGGTTTTTGATTCTTTATGTGCTTGTTTCCTCCTTGTTATTATTAGTTCCTCCTCAATCTATTCCTATAATGTTTATCTTCCCATTACATTTTTAATTCCTAGCTTATCCATGCTGTTTTTTCCTTCATTAACCCACCCATTACGTCCCCTTTAGGAAGTAATAGACCCAAACTAAAGCAAACCAGAGTTGTTTATCAAAAATTTGATAGGTGCTCCGCTATATTCTAGTGTTGTATTATATACAGAAAAATGTTCCCACAATTCCCTTCCCTGAGGAGCTCATAATTGAGTTTCTAAGTTGGATTAAATATTGAACTGTGTGATATTGACTTGGCATGATTGTTCATAGGCAAGAGAAAATTTCTCAAAGTTAGAGCTAATTAAGACAAAGATGGACCTTGATGAATGGGTAGAATTTTGCGTAGAGAGGAAGGAGGAGGTGAAGGGAGGGCACTACTGGAGGGTGGAATGGCATACACAAAGGCCT
Organism: Myotis nattereri; assembly: GCF_964212035.1. Taxonomy (NCBI): domain Eukaryota; kingdom Metazoa; phylum Chordata; class Mammalia; order Chiroptera; family Vespertilionidae; genus Myotis; species Myotis nattereri. The sequence continues at coordinate 13,784,038 of NC_138078.1, forward strand.
GGAGGCAGGAATGGGCCTGGGCTGGAGTAAGGCTGCTGCATAACCAAATTTATGTTGCCTAAGATTTTAGATTTTATACTTAGACATCCATGATACAAAATGAAGAAAAGCAGAAGCAGGAAAAGCCATGGCCTGGATATTGAACAGGCTCTAGGAGATATGACTAATTTGTCCATTTCCTGACTGCCCTTGTGTTGAGCATCAGACAGGGAAGCCTGCACCAGGATGGCCCTCTGTCACACATGCCTCTGGTGACAACATCCAAACAGCTTATGCTTCACTGGCCAGGACCCAGCAATCATTGTTTGGGTCCTAGACCATTAAACACGTAGGTTCCCTAAACTGAGGACTGTGCTGCCCCGTGGGGCTACCTACCAACCAAGGACAGGGCATCTTCTTTTCCTAAAGCTTCATTGTAGGTGAAAAATACATCACAGAGGAGACCCTTCAGGGTTAAGCAGGGGACAGAAATACCAATACTGGGATTGAGGCTTAGACATTCTGATAAAGATTCTTTGCTTGACCCAACGTTAGTCAGGTACCTGAATCTTCTCCTAGGCCCAGCGGGGCACTTCCTTGTAAAATCCCATTTTAGCAAGAACCTTTCTAAGTCATTTTAGCAAGAGCCCTCCATCAGCATATCTAATCCCCCTCAATAGCAAATCAGGTTACTCATCCTCCATTACTTACCCTGTGATGTCTGATCACTGTGGCCTGTCTTTAGCAAAGAACCCAGCAAAGTCATTTTAGAAAGAATCCTCTTTACCCCTCACATTTTCTCTTAGTAATTTTTTTTATCCGCTGCCCCCTCCCCCTTGCTGCTCCTTGGCTATAAATTTCTACTTGCTCATGCTGTATTCCAAATTGAGCCCCGTTCTTTACCATGGTCTCTTTCCCCTATTACAACAATCCTGAGTAAAATCAATTTGCACTACTTTAACTACTGTCCAGCTCTGGTTTTTCTTTGACCATACCAAATAGCCATGTGACCTGGAGGAGGTTGATGCAGCTTTTTGGAACTCATTCTCATCACCTGTAACATGAGGGCGTTTGTAGTTTTCAACTCTGGCCCAGCTGGTTTGACTCAGTGGATAGAGTGTCATCCTGTGGACTGAAGGGTCCTGGATTTGATTCATGGTCAGGGCACATGCCAGAGTTGTGGGCTCGATCCCCAGTGTGGGGCGTGCAGGAGGCAGCCGATCAATGATTCTCTCTCATCATTGATGTTTCTATCTCTCCCTCTCCCTTCCTCTCTGAAATCAATAAAAATATATTTTAAAAAAGAATGCAATGAATGCAGATTACTTTTTTTTAAAAAAAGATAGCACTGCCTAGGCCCCACCCAGATCAAGTCAATCACAATCTCTGGGGGTGGGACCAGGAGGATCAGTACTAAAAAACAGAACAATAGTAACAGCAGATTTTAATGGGGAGCCATGATTTTTCATGCTCTTAAAACCTCTGCTACCTTTAAGGTTTGACAGTTGCATAGAATAGCTATAATTACAATAATAGACAGCTGTTATTATTATTGCTGAGCATCCAGTGAGTATGTATCATATGCCACTTTGCAAAACAGTTTGCATGTGTGATCCTACGTCTCCCATGAGCCCCATGAACGAGGCACTAGTCTTGTTCCATTTTGCAGATGAAGAAATGGAGTCCTAGTGAGGTTCACATTATTTCTTCCCGGATTGCATTGCCAGGAAGGGAAGGTGTTAGGTTCAAATCTGGAAGTTACCTGATTCAAGATCTGTGATGCTTTGACGAAAATTAGGTAAACATTACAAAATAATGTCGAAGGAGACTAAGATGAGACGGGACATTTCATGGTGGTGGGGCCACGTGTGGGGAGGGAGGTGCTTAGCCAGGTTGGAAGGGTATGGTAAGGGTGGCCTTGCTTTCCCCCCGACTCATATCCAATATTTTGAGTGCTTTTTAAATGGAGCTATTCATTCATTCTTGAAGACATGTCCTTTGGGTGGGAAGTTCTTACTGTGCCATATTTTGTTACTTAAAAGAACAGGTAAAAGACTCAACATGGAATATGAGACAGATGGCCTCTGCTAAGGGACATTTCTACTTATGAAGCGGGCTTGCCAATTTCCAAGGCTCTGATGTGCTTATAATTCACACTCTCTCCTCTTGGCTTGGTTTCCCAGCTCATCTCCCAGTGCCTGCATATTTAAAGCAGGGCCTATCAGGGGAAATTGCAGGTAAAAGAACTCCACTGCCTGGTGATCTGCTGGTCATTAAAACATGGTCATTGACCAAATCTCTTAATGCACAGAGCTCTTTGGTTGGCTTACGAACACACTTTTGAGAGGATTAACTACAAAGCATGTTTAATGGAGGGCAAATCACTCGGTCTCAAGCACCACAAATGGGATGCAAGTTTTACATTCTGGGAAGCTTTCCTGGGAGGAAATGCCTATCATATTATGCCACAGAGGTTGTTCATTGTCATTCAGCATCAGAAATGCCACAGTGCATACATTTGGGCATTTAGTTCTTGTTTAGCAGATTTCCAAAGAAACAAAGTGGTGAGGAGAAAACACTGTGAATTAAGCTGTCAAGTCCATGTGTTATTTCAGTGTAAATATGCATATACTCTGTCATTAACAGCCGAGTGATGCTCTCCACTGCAGGAGGAGGCATTTTCTGATAGTTTGTAAGTTTGGTTTCATCTTATCCAGAGTTTGCTTTTTCAATCTGAATACATTTTCCTGAAATCTTCAGGATTCTGCGTCCAGCTTGCTTGCATGAATCCATTCATTCATTAATTTATGCATTCATTTCTTCTGTTAAAAACAAGACAACAAGCCCCACATGGAGTCACTTGTGCTAAGCTCCATGTCACCAAACGGAGACTTAATTATAGTTTTTGGCTCTCCCAGAAATGGAATCCTAACACCAGCCAAGTTACGGATCACCTGATCAACGCTAGTTAGGTAATCTGCCTGATGTACCCTTGCTATCCCCTAAAGCAGTGGTTCTCAACCTTCCTAATGCTGCGACCCTTTAATACAGTTCCTTATGTTGTGGTGACCCCCAACCATAAAATTATTTTCGTTGCTACTTCATAACTGTAATTTTGCTACTGTTATGAAATCGTAATGTAAATATCTGATATGCAGGATGTATTTAGGCAACCCCTGTGAAAGGGTCGTTCGACCCCCAAAGGGGTCGCGACCCACAGGTTGAGAACCACTGCCCTAAAGGCAAGTGACTTTGCAATAAGCAATCCACTTTGTTGCCTGGCATCACTTCCTTGTGCCTACCCCTTCTGCCTATAGAAGTCTTCCATTTTGTGGAGCTCCTTCAAGCTCCTTTCTATCTGTTAGATGGGATACTGCCCAATTCAAAATGACTTTTTCTCAAACCATTAAACCTTTTAATATGCCTCAGTTTACAATTATTTATTGATCTTTTCAACACATATTTATTGAATGCCAATTGGGTGCTGATGCCTTCTTCATTTTTCAGTGGGGCTATTATGACAGTTTTCCTGAAGCTGCTTAAATTCCCTCCCAAGAAAGAATGTGCATTTTCTATACTACTAGTGGCCCAGTGCACGAAATTCGTGCACATTAAAAGGGAATTAATTAGAGGAAATATTTTAATATTGCTGTTTGCCCTTTCTCTATAATATGTGTCAGAGATGAAAGAAAATTAGTAAAATGTATATGAAAATCTTCCTCTTGTCAGAGTCTGGGGCACGCCATGGGACCCAGAGTCAAGTCACTGCCCACCGCATGCACTTCGAAATCGTGCGAGACCCAGACCCGGCCGGCCCCACCCCCATTGGGCGAGATCCAGACCTGGCCAGCCCTGCCCCCGTCAAGCCCCACCAGATAGGGGCACAGCCTCAGGTCCCCTGGCCCAGGACAGGGGGCATGGCCTGAGGTCCCCTGTCAAGCCCTGCCAGGTGGGGGGCACAGCCTGAGGTCCCCTGTCAAGCCCCACTGAGTGGAGGGCGCAGCTTCAGGTCCCCGCCCCGGCCCAGTGCCATGCAGCCTCAGGTTCCTGCTGATCGCTTGTTATGGGAACCCTGCCTCTGCTGTGGGTGCAGCCATCTTGTGACGGTGTGATGGAGTGAGGGTCAATTTGCATATTACCTCTTTATTATATAGGATAATTACTAAACATGTATCTGTTTATATTTTTATTTTTTTAATCCTCACCTGAGGATATTTTTCTATTGATTTTTAGAGAGAGTGGAAGAGAGAGGGAAAGACAGAAATATCAATGTGAGAGAAACACATTGATTGGTTGCCTCCTGCATGTGCCCCAGCCAGGGCCTGGGCCAGGGAAGAGCCTGCAACTGAAGTACATGCCCTTGACCTGAATTGAATCTGGAACCCTTCTGTCTGCAGGCTGATGCTCTATCCACTGAACCAACTGGTCTAGGGCTTTTTTATTAGACTTGTATTATAGAAGATACAGCATTTACAAAGGCTATTTAATTGCAGCTTGTAGAGTTAGTCAGCCTAAGCTGAAACATTTCCTCCCTTCACCATTTGATAAGTATGATAATGCCTGGTCTTCTTGTCTCTTAACTTTTACATCTATAGAAAGGGAAACCTTTGGCTCCGTTTTCTCATCTGCTTGCTGTGGTGCTGAACTCTCTGAGCTCCTCCTGGCTCTACTGCTCTGTGACTTTGCTTTGATTTAAAGTCCTCACAGCTTATTCATTCACAACAGGACTGCAGCTTCTTTCTCAGCCTTTGTTTCCATCAGCTGCCAGAGAAGGAGTCCTGGGAGAGGAAGCAGGGGAGAGACAGAATAACACAGCATCTCCTCTCCACTTCCTTTCCTTGCATTTACTTCTCCCTCTCTTCCCCCACTCTTCCCTCTTCCCTTCCCTCCTCCTCTCTTCTTTCTCTCCCCTTTCTTCTTTCTTGTTTATTTTTCCACTAGACAGACAAATAAAAAGAAGAGGAAAGAAGTCTTCACCAAGGTGTTTTTAGATAGATAGCATCATTTTCTCATTCCCTCCCACACCCTTTTCTTTTCCTTTTCTAAAGGAACAAATGACTTCATTCCTTTTAACTCACCCACCTCGGTCCCTTTCCATCTTAATGTACTTGCTGGGAGGAAGCAGTGGCCCTGGACACTGTTTCACTTGCAGATAATACTTTTCTTGGTCAGCCTCGCAAGAGGTTACCTGCACCAACATTTACCAGCAACCTCAATAAGAGTTACTCAGAAACCGTTTTTTATAGGCCCGCTATCATTCACACAGAGCAAAACACCTTACTGATGTTAAGCAGTATTTCAAAGTGAGATTTCCACTGTTTTCCTCACACTCAGTGTTAGGAGGTTTTCCCAGTGGTATTGCTGAATTTCTGTTGACCTGTCCACACTGCAACTCAGGTCCCCTTGAGACCAAAGATCTGTCTTGACAAGGTGGTAAAGAGGGAAGCCAGGAGGACTGCTTTAACAATCACCATTGGGGCCTAACCGGTTTGGCTCAGTGGATAGAGCATCAGCCTGTGGACTGAAGGGTCCCAGGTTCGATTCCAGTCAAGAGCATGTACCTTGGTTGTGGGCACATCCCCAGTGGGGGGTGTGCAGGAGGCACCTAATCGATGTTTCTCTCTCATTGATGTTTCTGACTCTCTATCCCTCTCCCTTCCTCTCTGTAAAAAATCAATGAATAAAATATATATTTTTTAAAAATCACCATTGGGGAGTTTGAACTCAAACTGCTATATTGATACCATTTGGTCATTCACTCATCATGAAACTATTTCTGAACAATGTGGATTTATAGTGCAATGATTTAGTAAGTTGGTACTTGAAATAAAATAATTCAGGGTTGTAAGTAGTGTTATGACTTGACTGAATTTTAATTTACCTGATATTGAAATTTTATTCAATGGTTTAAATCACAGATATATTTTTAATTTGAAACTGGCACACTTTAAAGTGTGAAATATTCTACATGGGCAAATTTTAAAACCCTTAAAGTTGAAAACATTGCAAGTGAATTTGAATGATCATCTTAAACTTTTTTGCTGTTTGATTTGCTCCAAAAGAATAAAAAATGAGTTTTAATGAAATACCTAGAAATGCTATCATTGAAGTACTGTATTCCTTTGGGTCACTATTCTTGACCCAGAATGGGTACTCAGTATTAATTTTGTTTTTAAAATCTCAGTGAAATTATTCTTTCGTTTTGGAAAAATATTTCTAAGAAATCTGTAGATTTTCTTCAATTTGATAATTCGATGAAAATAGGAGGGGGGTAGGCATCTTTCTACACAAAAAGCCACAAATTTCTCTGAAATTGCAATGTTCTAGCACAAAGGAGGGGACAAAAAGGGAACGTTTGAAACTGGCAAAATGTAAATGATACATTGAAGGTACATTTATTGACACACTAACACTTCACAAAATTTTTTTTTATCACACCACACATATTCAGTTTCCATCATTTCAAAATGTGACATTTTAATATACAGTTTTATTACTTTGAGGTTTTGTCCATGTATAGACATCTATCTGGATCCTGTACAATAAAACTCTGTCTTCTTATCATGGGCTAGATTGGAAACTTTGGTTAAGCTCCTGTTAAGATGGCCCCTCCACGGCTGGCTGTCTTGGGACTGACAGCAGGACAGAGAGCAGCCCTTGGGATTGATTCTGTGCTTGGTGAACACACCAGGGGTGCTCCCTCCACCTCTCACACTGCCCTCATCTCAATCCACAGCTTTCCAAAGAAGGCTGTACATGGAACTGCTCTTCCATCTCCTCAAGCCCTTGAAATCTTATATCCCCTAGCCACTCCCAAGCAGTTAGTCTTCCCTGGTCCCTCTGAATGCCCACACCTTTGTTTATCTCCTCTTTCCACTCAGCTCCCCACAGCCTCTTCAATCCTCAAGTGCTTCTACTCTGCCCATGAAGAACCCCCTTCCCCATTATCGTCTTCATCTAACTCGGGCTTTTTCAGTCCTGTGCACCATGATGTTTAGCGGCATCCCTGGCCTCTTCCCACTAGAAGTTGCTAGCACTTCACCTGCCCCTGTTGTAACAACCAAAAATGTCCCTACACATTGTCAGATGTCCCCTAGGGGACATAATCACAGCTGAGAAACACTGATCCAACTGAACTCCTTTCAAGACACTGCCTTCCCTACAGCTCTCCTCCCCCCAAAAAACTAAAGCTCCTTTGAAGTGCATGCAACCATCTTACCAGCCTTTTATTGCACCACAGACCTTTTGTTCCATCTGCGAACTTTCTAGTCATCACCCTTCTTTCAATAAAGATTTCAGCTATGGTTCTCTCCCTCTCTCCCTCCTTTCTTTCAGCTCTCTCCACTACTCCCTTGCTGATTACTTTCCTGTAACTTTCTTTCTTTCTGTTTTTTTAAAAAAAGAATATTTTTATTGATTTCAGAAAGGAAGGGAGAGGGAGAGAGAGAGAGAGAAACATCAATGATGAGAGAGAACCATTGATTGGCTGCCTCCTGCACATCCCCCACTGGGAATCGAGCCCACAACCTAGGCACGTGCCCTTGACCGGAATCGAACCTAGGACCCTTCAGTCCGCAGGCTGACGCTCTATCCACTGAGCCAAACCAGGCAGGGCTCTCCTGTAACTTTCCAGGAGGTTTCCTACTCAAACCTCTGGCCTCTAAGTTACTCAATCCTCTTGGTCCAGGTGAAATGAAAACACTTGCTCATTTTACGTCTGAGGAGCTGAATGCCACTGGAGAAAAACACACAACCCTGTTAACTGGCCTCACTTTAAATTGATGGCTATAAATTTCAACTGCCGGGACCATCCTGTGATATTTCCATGCTCAGTTTTCTCTCTTATTCTCTGAGACAACTATTTCATACTTTGTCCTCTTTCCTCAAAATCACTCTTTTTAATGATTTTGTTTCTTAATTCGCTGAGAAAACAGAAGTACTCAGAAAAGGACTGCCTCATCCTACTACCACTAACTACTAACTTACTTGTAAGCATCTATGACTTTATATTTTCCCTTCCCTCATGCCACAGCTAGTCTGTTACCACTCTTCTCTAGGGCCAACCTATCCCCTTGTGCATCCCTTCCATCCCTTTTCAACTACCTGAGGACTTTTTTCCTTCACTTGTTTTCCTTGGTGAGTCATATGTCCTCTTCTCTCTAGCAGCAACATATAAACATACTGTAATATTTTCCATCTAAACAACCACAATGTGATCTCTAAATATTGTCATGCCTCTTACTTTTTGCTTTTTCCTCTACTAGTCTCCCCTTCCTCCTTTTATTTGCCTTCCTATCAATATTTACTCTCTAAATGGTCTCAACCAGTCTCATGAATTTATATAACATCTATATACAAGTGATTGCAATTTATACCTCTACCTTTCATATGAACTCCAAGTTCATATATCCAGCTACATATATATATATATATATATATATATATATATATATATTACCAGAATCCCCAAGTTAACATGTTCAAATGTGAACTTCCAATCATCCCCTAAATCCTTTACTTTTCTGGTGTTCAACCCTTCTCATAAATTTAAAAATTATGCTCTCGTTGAAAATCCGGAAGTCATGGTAATTTTCTTCTTTTCTTCCCATCCTACATCCCTCATCACGTCTTGTCAGCTGTATCTTCTAAATAGGTCACAAATCTGACCTTTGCCCATTATTCCTCCAGTCTAAGCTACCATCATCTCCTGGACTACAACAGTAAGCCTCCTAACTGCTTTCTCTGCTTCCGCTTTGACTTGCCTAGAGAATCTTCACACCTCAGACAAGGTCGCCTTTTAAAAGTTGTAAATCAGACTATGTCACTTCCCTGCTCAAAATTCTTCAATGGATTTTGATCACATTTGGATTAAAAGTCCATGTCCTACCATGTCCTGAACACACTACCTAAAAAGAGATCTGAACCCTACTTCATCTATTTCTCGCTCTCTTCCTCCTTCGCTTCGCTCTAACCACTCTGGCCTTGCTGTTTATTCAACAGACCAAGTTCATTTTGGCTCCTGGGCCTTTGCACTTGCCCATTCCTCCTAATCTTAGATCTTTGCACATTTAGCTCCCTCACCAGGAATGTGGGTATGTCACAGATGAAAGCAAGCACAGCATTAATTGCCATGCCAACCAAAGAAATGTGTGTATTCACTGAACCGGCCTTACTGCCATCCTGTGTTATATCATTAGGCAAACTTGAAAAATACAATTTGGAAAGCGCTAGCCCCAGCTTGGGATATATATATTTGTATTGATTTCAGAGAGGCAGGGGGAGGGAGGGAGGGAGGGAGGGAGGGAGGGAGAGAGAGAGAGAGAGAGAGAGAGAGAGAGAGAGAGAGAGACATCAATGATGAGAGAGAATCATTGATCAGCTGTCTCCTTCATGCGCCCTACTGGGGCTCGAACCTGCAAGCCCGGCATGCGCCCTGACTGTAATTGACCTGTGACTTACTGATTCATAGGTTCATACTCAACCGCCGGCGGGGCCAAGCATGGGATTTTATTATTGAGGTGGCTGCTACATGACCCTGAATCTGAGAGAACCTTAGTATAACACACCTTGGACCATTTTGACAAATTTGCCTGTGCTTTTGTGGCATATATCAGGCAGTGATTAATTCCCAATGAGAGTTTGTAACCTCCTTCTAAGCCAATCAAATAATGGCTTTCGAAATCCTACCTTATTTGACAAACATTCCTCTTTGACCCTACCCAGTCCTTCTGCTTGGGGAGACTTTCTGGACTCACTTCGGCATGCCACGATTTCTCTTTCCCTGGTGAGCAATAAATCCAGCTTTGATCTTTCAGCTCTGCTGGTCTGTTTATTTCAGTAAGACAATGCCATAATGATTTCATTTTCTTCCCCCTCACTGTCCTAGGCTTTTTTTTCTGTAACATCTCTTGGAACTCTGGTACTTAACATTGGTTCCTTTGTTTTCTGAAAACCCCTTTGTGGGAACATGGTGCATTCCCTTCCTTGAGAGGGAAGATGCTACTGTTCTGGACTTGGGACAACAAGCAACCTGACTATTTTAGGTAGTTCTTCTGAAAAATTATCATAAAGACACCAATTCCTGAAACTCCCATCAAATCTGAATCCTTTTCAAGCACTTGTGCACTTCCTCCCCCAAAACAAAACAAAACAAACCCCCTAAACTTTAATTACTATAGCTATTTGTTTTGGTTCCTCTCTGTGGGTGAAATTTACATAAAATAGACTATAATGAAGCCTGCCCTTTCCAACAAATGTATTCCTTTGTTTGTGCTCATTTGAGCACAAGGCTGCACTGTATGTGAGCACAGCAAAAAGGGAGGCTTTCAACCAGCTTCCAGAAAACCAGACTCCCAGACCTGACCTTCCCAACCGTTCCCAAGACACCTGCAGCTTTACCCACTTGAGATGTGTGAACAAAGACCTGGTGTGTGTGTGTGTGTGTGTGTGTGTGTGTGTGTGTGTCTTGTTTTCCTCCCTGCAGAAGAGACATTTTCTCAGAAAACATTTCCTTCTCTGCGGTTTTCTGGTTAGTATTCAGGCCACCACCTCTGTTATCAGACGGTGGCAACAAAGCTTTTCCGCCTGAATCTTCTGCGAGGTGGCGGGGGAATGGATTGCACAGTAATGAGCTGTTTTTGCAGGCTTCCTCCGGGAGTCTTTTCTTATATCCCTTGGCAAGAGGAACTAATTCAAACCAGCAAACCTACCCTTGGGCATCTAAAATTCACAGAAATTCAGCTGACTTGACAGTAAGAGGGTCTCCCTGAAAGTCAGTGCTGTAAATCAGAGCTTCGTTCTTCAAGGGGAGGGCTGACTACAGGGTGTCTGGAACCTCACATATGACCTTTATCCCTATCACTGCTTTCAAGCCAACTAAAGATGGTGGGGAGCTTGCTGGGAGCTGCTTTTCCCTTCTGATTATGCTGTTTCATCCTCCAAGCAACATGAACTGAGAGTGTCGGAGCATTTCCTCCCAAAGAGGCCATCATGGACTGTTTTACTCTTCATGAACTTGACCAAATAGACAGTCTTCTTGAAAGCAGGGGCAGGAGATTTTTCCTCTATACCTCCAGCAGCCAACACAGTGCCTGGCACTTAGTAGGCCCGTAGTGTATACTCAGTGGATATGAACCGAATGGTTGCTGGGGCTGGAAGTGGCTGTGCTGATTCTATTTGCCTAGCGATCATTGCTGCTGTCTTGCTGATGTCTAGTGCTCAGGTGTTACCTCACACATACTTCCATTTCTTCTGGCTCCAGCCTCTGGTTCTCTTGAATTCCGTGTTCAGCAGTTAGTTCTCCTTCTTTCCACCAGCTCTCTTTGCCTCAGAATATGGTGACTCTGCATCCACCCTGAGAAACCTGCTTAAAAAACACACACTCATAGACACACATACACATACACAGTCACACAGACACATACATGCACACCCTTATGGCCAGCCTCAAGCTCTGCAAGTCTCCTCCTTTCATAGGTTCTCTCTTACTCTCACATCTCTCCCTTCACTCTCAAGGGTCTCCTCATTCTCAACCAAGACTGACCCTCCGTAATCCCAGGTTCTGCCCTGTCTTATGCCTTTTCTAAGTCTCCATTTCTATTCCTTTGGTGGGTTTCACCCCTTCCCCCCTGTCACTTTCCTTTATTTACATATATCTTAATTGACTGGGGGTTGGAATTGAGAAGGGGTGGTCTTCACCTTTCAGATGTATATTGTTAACAAGTGAAATACTCAAGCAATGATCGTTTTAGGGAACAATGTTAAAAATAAAAATGTTCCTTTCGATTGTATGGGACAATTATTAAGAGGATAGAGTTGGGTAAAACCACCGTGTTTTGTTTCATTTGAACTAGTGATTCTCACCCGGAAACAGTTTTGCCGCCAAGAGGACATTTGGCAATGTCTGGAGACATTTTTAGTTGTCATTCTGGCAGGTTGCGGGGGGGGGGGGGGGGTTAGAAGGATACTCCTAGTGGTACCTAGTGGGTAGAAGCCAGGAATGTGGCTAAATATCCTGCAATACGCAGGACAATTCTACAACAGAGAACTAATGGAGCCAGAATATCCATCATGCCAGGATTGAGGAAGCCTGATTTCCATATCCTCTTCCCCTCTTCCTCAGGCCTCCTCCACTCTGGCTGCTGATTCCCTGGACCCTCACAACCTAATCTTCTTGTGACTTGTGTCCCATGGCCCAAACTGCTGCTCCCCCACTGCCTGGAAAGCACTGCATGCTTGGTTTTCATCTCCATGGTGAAAGCTACATACAAACACTCTTCAGTTCCTGGAATCATCACTAATGGGAGCAAGATTGGTCTTCAGAAGTTTGTTGTGTGTTTTTTTATCCATCTTCTGATTTTCAGAGCAAACAAAGTAATTTTGCTAAGGTCTCACAGCTACTCGGGGTGCTGTGGTGGTCATGGAGGGGGTTCCCTACTCCTAGATTTCTTCTCTTTCCATTCACTCATTGCTATTGGTCAAATAAAGAAATATGAACTATCTGGTCACGGACAGGAACCAAATTAATTGGTCTCATATTAAAATAGGGACACAGTGGACTTCCAGATTTCATTTTCTGGATTTCACCCTCTAGTGCTCTCTGAAGAGTCTCTGCCAGCTGCAAGGTATGGCTGGTGCACCTTCCTGTTTTCTTAGGGGGAGTGCCGTGTCTTGACCCGGTGAAAGGCAGCTGAAGGCAGATCATTAGGAACAAGAACTTTGAGTAGGCAAACCTGTCACCTCTCTTCATCTTATGCCATGTAGATAGATGGCTACCTACTGTGTCAAGAATTGTCTGGCTCAGGGGAGAGAGAGGAGCATAAACAAAAACTTTCTGCAATCAGAGGCCAAAATTTGAGACAATCACAAGGTGGTCTGGGCAACTTCCATGTCTTACTTCCCTTCTTCACATCTCCTGAAACAACCGCATTTTATCAGTAAAGAAAAGGGTATTTTGGTTGAAGAGAAAGACGATGGACCAATGTTTTTTTCCACAAATGGCTTTGTGTTTTTGTTTTGTTGTGTTGTGTGTGTGTTTTTAAAAATATTTTTATTCCCCTGACTGGGAATTGAAACATGACCTCCTATTTCATAGGTTGACGCTCAACCACTGAGCCATGCTGGCTGGACAGGATGGCTTTGGATGTGTGTAAAATGTATACTCCTAGGCCTATCCTAGACCTCCATTTACCACCTTTGATGGGTAGGGTTTAACACTGACATTTTTTAACAAGCTCCCAGGGTATTCTTCTACAATCATCATTTTAAAAACCACTGACCCAGACACCTGAAAAATTTGGCTTTTTTGGGGGGCAGGGGGTCCAAAGAATCCCAGGAAATCCAAGCTTTTGGATGATGTGTGAATCTCAGAGAAAAACAAAATCTGTTACAAAAAAAATCAAAGAAAAAGAAACAAAAATGTGGCTCTTTTTGGTGACATCTCATGGCCATAAGGAAACTGAGTTTGCTTGGGGCTTTGAAAATGTAAAAGACACATCTTGGAAACATGCACCACATATCAAGGAGAGATCAGGTTTTGCTTTTGTTTTGGTTTTAAAGGCCTGAAACTAGTTTCTTCTGCTGTTCTGTCATGTTTTGGATGACCTCTTAGGAGACCTCTTCAACAGAGCCCTTTCCTCGAGGGCAGCTTTTTACCTGCTCTCCAAGAGCTCCAACGTGCCTGCTCATTGATCAGTATGTTTTCATGGAGAGAGTTCACAGGCCTTGGGCACATTCCTCATTTTAACAGTAATGCTCACTGGTTTTTGACTCTTCCCCAAACATGAATGATTTTCCAGGAAATGGTTCACTCCCTCTGTGCAACTAGACACATGTTCTGGGTAAGTGTCTTTGTTTATCCACTTGTATTTTATAAGACCAAGCTTTGGATTCCCTTCTCCTTTTCCTCTTTCCAAGACCCTTAGTTGTTTGTAAAGTGGAAACTGCTATGCTGTCTTGCTCTTCTGCTATTCAAGAATTACAATGTTTCCCCAACCATGGACCATATTCTGTTTCCTTTCAGAAAGCTATGCAGAGCACAGATTCCTCTATTATTGTGTGTGTGTGTGTGTGTGTGTGTGTTTGCAAATAAACTGCATAATTATCTGACCTTAGTTGATTGTTACTTTATTTTTTCAAGGGGTGGAAAGGAAAGAATAGAGTTTCAGTGCCCAAGTTAGCTTTGGAAACTCCGCAGAAGCCTATAAATCAAATTTCAAAAAATTGAGACCAATCAGATCCACTGGATAGTCACTTATTCTTTACCAAGGGCCTTTGTACTTGCTGTTCCCTAGCCATGCATGCTCTTCATCTGGGAATTGCTTGGCTATCCTTATTTCCTTGCTTCCTTCAGCTCTCTGCTCAAGTATCTCCTCTTCATGGAGGCCTCCCTGTCCATTCACTATAAAATAGCACTCTCACTCCCACTTGCGACGTTTCCTCTCCCCCTTTCCCTGCTTTTGCCCATCTGATGAATTATATACAGAGTGGCTGTGTGGGTTTTGTGTGTGTATCTCTCACAGCAAGGGTAAATTCCATGAGGGCAGGCTCTTGTCTGTTTGTCTACTGCTATAGGCTCAGCACCTACAATCGTGCCTGGAATAGTAGACTTGCAAGCTATACTGGATGTGTGAATGAATGGATGGACGGATGGATGGATGGTTAGATAGATGTAGAAATATGGCTCAAAGTACTATCTTCTTTTTATATAAATTTCCCCTGAATTGAACATGCATGTAAGGAGAGAAGTAATGATTTATAAGACTCTAAAAAAAAAAGATGGTTCTCCAATTCACCTCTAAGCCTATGGGGATGGTTTCTCTTCACTAGCAACTGTTGTTCCAAGAAACCATGGGAATGGATGGAAACAAGTAATAACAATGATACAGATCCTATCACTTTCATTGGTAGAAACCTTTTTAGGAAGTAGGTATCGCAGAAACTGTCTGTTCTGCCTACTGACTCCATATTGAAATCTCAATATTCACCATAAAACTACTGACTTTTACAAAGAAGATTGGCCTTCTGTATGTCCTCTTTTGAAAAGTGTCTATTTAGGTCTTTTACCCATTTTTTAATTGAATCGTTTCTCCTTTTGTTAAGTTGTATGAGTTCCCTGTAAATGTTGGAGAGTAAACCCTTATCTGAAATAGCATTGGCAAATATGTTCTTCCATGCAGAGGGCTTTCTTGTTGTTTTGTTGATGGTTTCTTTTGCTGTGCAGAAGCTTTTTATTTTGATGTAGCCCCATTTGTTTATTTTCTCCTAAATCCCCATTGCCCTAGGAGTTGTCAGTAAAGATATTGCTATAACGTATATCTGCTATTTTGCTGCCTATGGAGTCTTGTAGGATTTTTATGGTTTCCTGTCTTACATTTAGGTCCTTTATCCATTTTGAGTTTGTTTTTGTGTATGGTGTAAGTTGGCGATCTAGTTTCATTTTTTTTTTTGCATATATCTGACCATATTTCCCAGTACCATTTGTTGAAGAGACTGTCTTGACTCCATTGTATGCTTTTGCCTCTTTTGTCAAATATTAATTGAGCATAATGCCTTGGGTCAATTCAGAATGGCTGTCATCAACAAAAAGGACAAGTGCTGGCAAGGATATGGAGAAAAAGGAACACTCCTGCACTGCTGGTGGGAATGCAGACTGGTGCAGCCACTGTGTAAGACAGTATGGAGTTTCCTCAAAAAGTTAAAAATGGAACTCCCATTTGACCTAGTAATCCCACTTCTGGGAATATATCCCAAGAAACCAGAAACACCAATAAAAAAGAATATATGCACCCCTACGTTCATAGCAGCACAATTTACAATAGCTAAGATTTGGAAACAGCCTAAGTGCCCATCAGTAGATGAGTGGATTAGAAACCTGTAGTACATCTACGCAATGGATACTACACTGCTGTAAAAAAGAAGGAACTTTTACCATTTGCAATAGCATGAATGGACCTGGAGAGCATTATGCTAAGTGAAATAAGCCAGTCACAGAAAGATAAATATCACATGATCTCACTCATATGTGGGATATAATGATCAACATAAATTGATGAACAAAAAATAGATTCAGCCCTAACTGGTTTGGCTCAGTGGATAGAGCATTGGCCAGCGGACTGAAGGGTCCCGGGTTCAACTCCGGTCAAGGGCATGTACCGTGGTTGCAGGCACATACCCAGGACGGAGTGTGCAGGAGGCAGCTGATCGCTGTTTCTCTCTCTCATCGATGTTTCTAACTTTCTATCCCTCTCCCTTCCTCTCTGTGAAAAATCAATAAAATATATTAAAAAAAAATAGATCCAGAGACAAATGGCCAGGGAGGTGGGGGGAGGGGTTAGAGAGCAACCAAAGGACTTGTATGCATGCATATTAGCATAACCAATGGACACAGACACTGGGGCGGTGGGGGGCTTGCCCAGGTGGGAATGGCTGGGGTGAGTGGGTCAATGGGGGGGGGGAGATATATGTAAAACTTTAGATAATAAAACAAACAAACAAAAAGATTGGGCAAGGCATAAAACTAAATACAAATGTTCCTTGTCTCCATTCTTAACATTTCATCCCCCTGAATATGCCTTAAGCCAAGGACAAACATCTTGCTTTTAATAATGCCACTTTTTCAAATATATAAAGAATAGAATTGTGTATGTGTATTTATTATATATATAAGTATATAAATAAAAATAAATATATATAAAACTACAGGCCCAGTGCACAAAAATTTGTGCACTCGGGGGGGGGGGGGGGGGAAGGAGGCATCCCTCAGCCCGGCCTGTGCCCTCTCACAGTCTGAGACCCCTCAGGAGATAACGACCTGCTGGCTTAGGCCTGCTCCCGGGTGGCAGAGGGCAGGCCCAATCCCTAGGTGCAGCCCCTGGTCGGGCTCAGAGCAGGGCCAATTGGGGAGTTGGGGCGCCGCCCCCTGTCATGCACAGAGCAGGGCGGATCGGGAGGTTGGGATGCCACCCTCAGTCATGCTCAGGGTAGGGCCTATTGGGGGGTTGGGGCAGCGCCCCCTGTCACACTCAAGGCAGGGTCGATGGGGAGGTTGTGGCGCCACCCCCTGTCACGCACACAGCAGGGCCAATCAGGGAGTTGGGGCGCTGCCCCCTGTCACGCATAGAGCAGGGCCGATCAGGGGGTTGGGGCGCCGCCACTGTCACACTCAGGGCAGGGCTGATGGGGAAGTTATGGCTCTACCCCATCACACACAGAGCAGGGCCCGCGGGGGAGGGGGGGTTGGAGCGCTGTCCTCTATCACCCACAGAGCAGGGCCGATCAGGGGGTTGGGGCGCCACCACTGTCACACCCAGGGCAGGGCCGATGGGGAGGTTATGGCTCTACCCCGTCACACCCAGAGCAGGGCCCGTGGGGTGGGGGGGTTGGGGCGCTGCACCCTGTCACACACAGAGCAGGGCCCATGGGGGGGGCACTGCACCCTGTCACACACAGAGCTGCAGGGCAATCAGGGGGTTTGGGAGCTCCCCCCTATCAGGCACAGAGCAGGGCTGATCAGGGGGTTGAGGCACCTTCCCCTGTCACAAGCAGAGCAGGGCAGATAGGGAGTCTGTGGCCCCGCCCCCTGTCACACACAGAGCCGCAGGGTGATCAGGTGGTTTGGGCGCTGCCCCCTGTCACGCTGATCCTGGTGCCGGGAGGCCTCAGGGCTCCACTGATCCCAGTGCTGGGAGGCATATTACCCTTTTACTTTTTTTTTTTTTAATTTTATTTATTTATTTATTTATTTTTTATTTATTGCTTAAAGTATTACAAAGGGTGTTACATATGTGTCCATTTTATCCCCCCGCCCTAGACAGTCCCCTAGCCTCCCCTATCCCCCAGTGTCTTATGTCCATTGGTTATGCTTATCTTTTACTATATAGGATAGAGGCCTGGTGCATGGGTGGGGGCCAGCTGGTTTGCCCTGAAGGGTGTCCTGGATCAGGGTGGGGGTCCCCACTGGGCTGCCTGGCAAGCCTGGATGAGGGGATGATGGCTGTTTGCAGCTGGTCACACACCCTTCAGAGTGGGGGTCCCCACTGGGGTGCCTGGCCAGTCTGGGTGAGGGGCTGAGGGCTGTTTTCAGGCTGGCAGGTGACTGAACCTCCCAACTGCTCCTTTTTTTCTTTTTCTTTTTATTCTGGCCAGCTTTCGCTTTGGCTCCAGCTCTGAGGCCTCTGCTGCTGAAAGCAGGTATCTGGTTTGTTTGGGTTCTATAATCGAAACACTGTATCAACTCTAGCTCTGAGATCTTGGCCGGCTGAAAGCAGGTTTCTGGGGTTTTGTTTAGCTTCTATATTTGTAACAATGTTTCAAACTGCAGGCTCAGAGGCCAGCAGCGGCAGGCGGGGAACCTTGGAGTCCTCCATCACTGAAGCAAGCAAGCCTCATGTTAACTTCAAGCTGCCTGGCTGCCGGCCGCCATCTTGGCTGGCAGTTAATTTGCATATCGCCCTGATTAGCCAATGGGAAGGGTAGTGGACGTATGGCTAATTACCATGTTTCTCTTTTATTAGATAGGATAAGTGCTCTATATATTACCCCCCCGCATAATGTAAGAAATAGGAGGGACAAAATTTGTATTATGTTTTTTCTTGTTCTCTCTCTCTCTCTCTCTCTCTCTTTCTCCCTCCCACCCCTCTCCCTTCCTCTCCCCTTTCAGTAATTGAAATTTAGACTAGATTCAGTGATTAGTCACTATTCTTGCCAGCAAGTTGCAATGGCCCATTTATACTCTTTGCCAGTCTTACATATCTTCATGGAATGCCTAATTCTAGTGGTAGTTCTGAAGCTGTGGAATTATCAGAACTGCCCAAAGAGTTAACACTTGATTTTTCTCCACCTCGGCACTGTTGATATTTGAGGTAGGATCATTTTTTGTTGTGGGTCTGCCCTGCGCAGTGTAGGAGGTTTAGCAGCTTCCCTGGCCTCCACCTACTGGTTATTAGTAGCAACCTCCCCACCTAGTTATGGCAACCAAAATTGTCTCCAGATGCTGCCAGATGTCCCCTGGGGACTTCATCATCCCCCAGTAGAACACCACTGAGTTAAACTAGTAAGACAGACTCGAGGATTCTGGTTCAGTAGGCCTGGGGTGGGGCCTTGAAAATTCCTGCTGTAACGTGTGCTAATCAGCCAGAGTTGAGAATCACTGCCCAATTTATTTTCCTGGTAATGACGGCACATTTCTCATTTGGAGGGCCTGGCAAACATCCAGTTTTCAACTATCAGAAATGAGAGTGACAGAAAAATATATGTGCAGAGGAAAAACAGACGGAAAGCAGTTACTGTTGTTTCCTCTCCTCCTCTTGCTCTCCTTGCGGCGAGAGACACTGACTTTTGACAAAAGCCAAATTGTCAAGCGAGAGAAGTAGTCTCCTCTTCCCCGGGAAACAAAGAAATAGATAGAAATGGAAGTTTGTGCTTTTATCAGTCCATGGGCACCTGGGCACTCTGACTGATACCACAGGGGAAACCAGGGTCTTTTGCAATAAAGGCAGCACTAAGAATAAATGCTCTGTCACAGTGACAGATTTTAGCACAGTCTCTGAGAAAGTGAGCAATCACAGTTTATTGAGTTAAGCATCTTAAGGGAGAATGGCAACTCAGAAGACATGGGTCTAGCATTTGACCTGTTAGCCATTCCTTTTGATAAGGTTCTTTTTTAAGGCCTTCTTTCCATTCGTGTGGGTCTCTAAAATCATAGTCCAGTATGTATGTAATGGGCACTTACTTTGCATCTCCAAAAGTGGATGATCCGAGTTAGCCTATGGAGATGTAGAATCTACATACACATAGATCATTCTTATGAAAAATGATTCTTCTCTCTCTCTTCTTATGAAAATGTGGGGTGGTATTTATTGTGAGGTTGAACCATGTGAAATTGCCATTACTGTTTTTGCACATTAAAAATGAGAGTGTTTGGCAATTTCATATAGCTAATTCTAATATTTTCTATATCACCTCCTTCTCCCCACCTGCTTCTCTGTCTGTTTCTCTCTCTTTTCATGGCTTCATTCTCTATTTTCTTGCCTTTGTAAACACATGTGTATTAATCAGAATACCAGCTGTGAAGCTTGATAGATAATACTGGAAAAAATTAAGAAAAAGGAGAGGTTTCAAATTTCAATAAGTGTTAATTTGAAAACCAGTGATGCACTTTGTGTATCTGAAGTAGCAGTCCTGTGGTCCAGCCTAAGCAATGGCATGTGAATTTTTTTTTTAAATATGTTTTATTGATTTTCTACAGAGAGGAAGGGAGAGGGATAGAGAGTTAGAAACATCAATGAGAGAGAAACATCGATCAGCCGCCTCCTGCACGCCCCCCACTGGGGATGTGCCCACAACCAAGGTACATGCCCTTGACCGGAATCGAACCTGGGACCCCTGAGTCCGCAGGCTGACGCTCTATCCACTGAAGCATGTGAAATTTTGATCCTGCTGAAGAGACCAGTTCTGATGAGGAATGTTAATTTGTTTGTGCCACCAATTCCTACATGTGAATAGTGTTGCTTTTTTGCTTTATTTGGGCTCGCAGATTCAAGGGGACTTTTCTGGGTGTGGGGGTGCAGTACAGAGGGAATGTTAAAAGCGTAGTGACCATAAGACCATGGGGGGCAAAAATCTCTACATATGTACTAGCCAATAAAGCAAACCTGGATGAGCAGGCTTTGTTGTACTGGCCCAGGGGTCTGGTACCCAGTTTCCCATCAAATCTTGCCTTCTGGATGAGAGCTCAGGCCCTTGTGAGCCTCTAAAAGTGGACCTTGTTGACTGTCCTGACACTGCTTATCCTTACTTTTGTTTCCTGGATCTCAAATGGAATCTGTTACCTCATCATGGATATTACACTCAAGTCACAACAGCTTTTGTTTCTCTGTGCATAACATACGTTCTTTCTCTTCATCTCTTTATCCCTTATACACATGTATGTGTGCATTTACACATTAGTTCATATGCCAATATTTGTAGTAATTTATAATTTATTTTTTTTCTCTTAGCACTTCTTTGTTTTTTTTAAATTTTGTTTTATTGCTTAAAGTATTACAAAGAGTATTACATATGTCTCCTTTTTTTCCCCCCTTGACATTCCCCCGGCCTCCCCTACCCCCCAGTGTCTTGTGTACATTGGTTATGCTTATATACATTCATACAAGTCCTTCGGTTGACCAAAGTAATTTATAATTTAAATATTGTTTGCCTATTAGTCATAATTTCAACAAGAAAGTATAGAGAAGAAAGTTATAGTATCTACTACTCCAAAATAAACACTACTAACAATTTAGTGCATGTTGTTATCATGTATTAATGCATATGTATTACATTGGAGTTATACTCTATATAATATTACATGATCTATTTACTTAAAATCATCTTTAGAGCATTTTCCCATTATTGAATACTAGGGGCCCGGTGCACGAAATTCGGGCACTGGGTGTGTGTGGGGGGGAGAGTGTCCCTCAGCCCAGCCTGCCCCCTCTCACATACTGGGAGCCCTCAGGCATTGACCCCCATCACCCTCCGATCGCCTGATCGGCCCCTTGCCCAGGCCTGACGCCTCCGCCAGAGGTGTCAGGCTTGGACAGGGGACCCCCATCTCCCCCCGATCACTGGCTCTGGCCCCCGCCCAGGCCTGAGGCCTCTGGCCCAGGAATCATGCCTGCACAGGGGACCCCCATCTCCCTCTGATCGCTTGCTCCACCCCCCGCCCAAGCCTGACGCCTCTGACCCAGGCTTCAGGCCTGGGCAAGGGGACTATCATATCCCCCCAATCCCCGGCTCTGCCCCCCGCCCAGGCCTGATGCCTCGGCCAGAGGAGTTGACCCTCATCACCCTCCGATCACCAATCACCGGATCGGCCCCTTGACCAGGCCTGAGGCCTCCGGCAGAGGTGTCAGGCCTGGGCAGGGGACCCCCAGCTCCCCACGGTTGCAGGCTCCGCCCCTGCCCAGGCCTAACGCCTCTGGCCTAGGCATCCGGCCCAGGCAGTGGGGACCTGCAGTGGCAGCGGGGGGCGCCGCGATCGTGGGCTTCGCTTTAGGCCCAAGCAAGGGACCCCTGGCTCCTGGGACTGCCAGCTTCGACCGTGCCCAGCTCCCATCGCTGGCTCCACCCCTACTTCCCGCTATCACTGGCCAGGGCGGAAAAGGCGCCTGATTCTCCGATCATGGCTTGGGGGCAAGGCAAAGGCGGCCCCAGGGCCGCCTTTGCCCTGCCCCCCAGCTCTTAGCTCCCCCCTGGGTTTCCAATCACTGTCAGTGGCAGGGGGCTTCTTCCTGCTTTTCCTTTTGCCTCCCTGCATTGTGCCTACATATGCAAATTAGCTGCCATCTTGTTGGCAGTTAACTGCCAATCTTAGTTGGCAGTTAATTTGCATATAGCCCTGATTAGCCAATGAAAAAGGTATCGCCGTACGCCAATTACCATTTTTCTCTTTTATTAGTGTAGATTCTTTGAAAAGATGTTTTCTTAATACGTGTACAGTATTTCATGACATATATAGATGTCATATGTGTGCATTTAGAAGTGTGTGTGTGCATTTATACATATACATGCATATATGTGTGATTTATTGATTTTTGTATTATTAATCACTTAAGATATTTCCAATAGTTTTCAAATTATAAATAATACAGCAATAGACTTTTTCTATATAAATCTTTTATTGTACCCTTCATTATTTTGTAAGAATACATTTTTAGAAATTATATTACTGGGTTAGAAGGTATTGCCTTTGTCAAAGCTCCTGATATATATTTCCAAACTACTTCCTAAAAAGTTTGTATTAATTTATTTTTTCACCATCAGGATAAAGACACCGTTTTCTCTATAAAGGGTGGGGCAAAAGTAGGTTTACAGTTCTTCATATGGAAAAGCACAATAATTAAGAAATAATAATACAAGGATAAACTGTGTGTTCATGTACTCATAGCTGTAAATCTACTTTTGCCCCATCATGTATTTCCCCCAGTTTGATTGGGAGAAACCACCTCATTTAAATTTGCATTTTGTTGACTTCTAGAAGAAACTAAACTCTTTCATATATTTACTTGCTAGCTGTATTTATTTTCTGAATTCTCTATGTCTGGTCTTTATTCTAAAGACACTGAAAGATTTTTAACTAGGGCAATGACAAGATCAGATTAATATTTTCAAAAGCTCATTCTGGTAATAGTGAGGAGAATGGATGACTCTGAACAGGGGAATGAGTTAGACTGTCAGTAATCCTGGTTAAGAGATAATGCTGACCAGCCCTAGAGCAATAGTACTGGAGAATACTGAATGGATACAAGAGATGATTAGGAGACAGAATAATCATGGATATTATTGTACTTGCATGGTCAGGATGAGGGGCCAGTTCAGGGTTTCTCAACCTTGCACTACTGACATAGATAGCACTATTGGCTGGATGATTCTTTATTATGGGGGTTGTCCTGTACATTGTAAGATGTTTAGCAGCATTCCTGACCTCCGCCCATGAGATGCCAGGAACACACATAATCCCTTAAATTGTGAGAACCAAAGATGCCTCCAGACATTGCCAAATGCACTTGGTGGCAAGGAAAAATCACCCCCAGTTGAGGACCACTGGACTAGTCAATGATTACTTCTATGATTTGGGTTTGGGTAACCCAGAATTGGAATGTGGGAAAAGAAGCAGAAGAAGTGATCACAATTCAGTTTTGGACATATTGATTTGAATTAATTGTGGAGAGGGCAGTAGTAGGAAGATATAATAGTTGGACTTCAAAGATCTGGCCTGAAGATATAGATTTGGGAGTTACTGGCATTTAGATGCTAAAATGAGAAAGGAAGAGGGCTTGGGATGAAATAACATGGAGGATCATCAACATTTACAAAGAATAAAAATTTACAAAGAAACTCAGGAGTTATCAGAAAGGTAAGAGGAAAACTGGAAGAATGGGTGTCATTGAAATCATGAGACTTACAAGAGACTTATAATTAGCAGAAGCATTTAATTGAGTCAAATGCTGCAAGAGGTCAATTAAGGTAAGAACTGAGGAGTGTGCACTGGAATTAGTGACAAAGAAATTCTTGACTATCTTCTTGGCAATAGCTGTTTCAGTTGAATATTGGGGTTAAAAGCCAGACAGAAGTAGCCACAAGCAATGCCCACAGGTGGACTGAGAGGTTTTCCAACAGGGTGGGGCAATTGCTTCTGCATGGAGCCTAATTGTTATTTTCAGTCTCTTAATGGGCCTCAGAAACTCCACAGGGTGGAGCAAGGTGTTTTCCAATAGGGTGGGTCAAAACCCCCAAGCAAAAACCACCTGGGTAGTTAATGTCTGCGTGAGAAAGATGACCTCTGCAGCATGAGGGAATGACTCAGCTCAGGAAACCAGGGTGTCTGCCTTCTGAGCTCTAACCAGGGTGTCTGCCTCCAGAGCCCCCAACCCTGGCTTCTGTTTACACAGCTCCAGTCCACTCTGCCCTCCCTCTGCCAGAGCCCAAGGTGAGTGGCTGCACTCAAAATTTTGTTCATCGGTCCTTTCAGAGGGTGCTGGCATTTCCAGCTGTCTCTACCTGGCAGACAGCAACCCTGCTGATTTTTACAGCCAGATGTTATGTGGGCACCTTTCTCAGTTCTGGTGCTCTTTGATGGGGAAACCAGCTTGGGGATTAGACCCCAGAGTTCTCAGTGGGAACCCCCCTCCCCAGCTGAGATATCCCTCCAGATCTTCAGCTGTAGTCTGTGGGAGCCCGGCCAGCCTTCGTGCCTCAACTCTTCCTACTACTAGTCTCTATGCGGTCTCAGGGTGTTTTTTTGTTTGTTTGTTTGTATTTTAGTTGTAATTCCAGTTTGGTCATGGGAGCATGTCTGTTTGCATTACTTTTGATTCATCTTTCCTTCTGGAATATCACAGTATCTAATCATGTCTATCAGATCTTAAAAGGATCAACCAATTCAAACCAGTGTTTTTTTCATTTAGCACATACTTCATGTTCAGTATGTACTAGGTCAGTGGTTCTCAACCTTGGCTGCACATTAGAATCACCTGGGAATATTTTTAAAATCCCGATTTCTGGGCCTCATCCTCTGGAAATTCTGTTTCTTTGTTAATAATGTTGTGGCCCCACTCCATAACAAAGAAAAAGAATTTCCGGAGGATGAGGCCCAGAAATCAGGATTTTAAAAAGATTCCCAGGTGATTCTAATGTGCAGCCAAGGTTGAGAACCACTGTACTAGGTGATGTGAGGGCTGCCACATAAGACATGGTTGTACTCTTGAGGGGTTTATAATCAATTTGAGGAAGCTGAAAACTGTTAACTAAGTTAAGGAAAATATAAAAATATGTTGAAGTGCTATAGACAGGTCCAAAAGTCATTATCTAAAACATTTAGAACCTAAACTCTAGAATTTAGACAATTTTTTTTCTCGTTTTAGAAAGGCAATATGGTTTGTAGCCTTAATAATACAAAAAAACTCTGGTGGGGTAGGTTCACAATACCCAATAACCAAACTATACATTTAATAAAATATATAAAAAATATAAAATAGGTAATAAATAAAGACTGTTAATAGACCAGTTTTCTTGACAAATGAATTTGAACCAAATAAGAGAAAAAACAAAAGTTCTGTTTTCTGCAATGTTTGGGTTTCAGAATTGTGGAAAGGGATCTTGAACCTGTTTCGTGAGTATTGACTGTTATAAAGGAAATGAATATTTATGGCATAGGTAGAAACTTCCTAATTTTTTTTCAGCTACAGAATCTGAGATTCAAAACAAGGAGTAATGTGTTCCAATGTGTACAACTTTGCACCATCTGGAAACTTATAAGAGATATGAATTTCAGGCCCCATCCCATACCTATTGAATCAAAATCCTTTGGGTTGGGCGCCAGTCATGTGTTTTAACAAGCTCTCCAGGTGATTTTGATGCACGTTAAAATTTTGAGAACCACTAACGTAGCAAGTAGGGGACGGAGAGCCAGGATCAAACTCAAGTGTTTCTGATTCAAAATTCAGTGGTTTTCTGGTACTTTTCCCCTTGCTGTCAAAGTAGAAAGAAGCAAGAAATTGATGTGCACTCAGATGGCAGAAGTGACTTCAAAAATGTATCTTGAAACATGCTTCATTTTAATCTCATAGGTAAGAACCAAATAATTTTGTAATATATACCCCTAGAATGATTATATAAAGAAGAAAAATAAGCATTGAAAATTCTGTTTTATTTTCTCCATGTTAATATCTTGAATATGGTATAATATATTTTGCAATTTCTTTAAGACCATAGTAGTAATTTAGCTTAATTGTGAAAAAGGAAAAGATGTTCTCTAATATTCCTAAGATGGTTAGTGACCTATCGGCCTATTATTTGGTATTTTAGTTACAAGCATATTTTACTAAGTTGACATATCTTGCTGTTCTACTTTCAGCATAATTCTCAACGTGCAAGTTGACAAATTTAGGAAAAAATCCAATTGATGAACATTAAAACATCCCTTTGCAAGCAAGTGATGGTTATTTGTATGGTCCCAGCTCTACTTAGAAGGCAAGAATCCATATTGGTTTGAACTTAAAGGATAAGTATGGAGCACAGAGGAAAGGGAGAAACTGAGGACAGTGATCAATTTGTTCCTTACTCCCTGACAAACAGGATGATTTAGTTCTGAAAGTGAACAGGAGACTTTAATGTGGATGTGCTTAGAATGAGATCTAGCAAAACACAGGCCTAATACACCCTTGGGAAATGTCCCAATAACTCCCTGTCATATTGATAACCTTCAGAAAGCAATACTGTGTTGGAAAATAAATCACTGTAGAAACAAAAGGGAAAAAATGCTACCAAACTCATACTACCTGTGCATTCTCTTTTTACTGTTTTGTGTCAAGCTTTGTTTTAAGGCATGAAATGGATATAATCCAGTATCTTCTAATAGTAGGTAATCATATCAATTTAGGGCAGCTGTTCCAGTTTTCTTTTACTGCATAACAAACCACCCCAGGCTTTCGTAGCTTAAAATAATAACAACAATAATTATACTCTCAAATCTGCAATTTGAGCAAAGCCCTGTGGGGACAGCATATCTCTGTTCCACTCAGTGACTGGGGGGATGACTTGAAGGCTGAGGTCTAGAATTATCTGAATGCGTATTCACATGTCTGGTTGGTGGCTTACTATTAGCTGTGGCTTTTAGCTGAAACATCAACTTATGACTTCCTCATGTAGCCTGGGCGTCCTAACAAAATGGTGTCTGAACTGCAAGGGTGAGTATCTAGAGCAGTGGTTCTCAACCTGTGGGTCACAACCCCTTTGGGGTCGCCTAAGACCATCCTGCATATCAGATATTTACATTATGATTCATAACAGTAGCAACATTACAGTTATGAAGTAGCAACGAAAATAATGTTATGGTTGGGTCACAACATGAGGAACTGTATTTAAAGGGCCAGAAGGTTGAGAACCACTGATCTAGAGAGAAAGAGAGAGCCAGATAGAAGTTACATCACCTTTTATGGCCCAGAAGTCATGCAGTTTCTATTCTTTTCATTGAAGTTATAAAGTCCTGCCCAGGTCTGAGGGGAGGGGAAATGGAGGGCACCTTTTGAGAGGGTTGTGACGAGGTTCAGGTAGAGCAAGTAAGACCATTGTTGGAAAAGACAGTCATGGAAGCTTAAGAATTATACCTCTGAGTCTTTTCTATTGTTGTTTTATAATTTTTATTTTGAAATAATTTTTGACTTACCGTTAAGTTGCAAAAGCAGTACAGACTTCCCATATACCCTTCACCCACTTTTCCCCTCGTGTTTATAGTCTTCATAACCATAGAACAATGATAAAATCTGAGAAATTAACCTTGTACAATACTGTTAAGAAATTATAGAATTGACTCGGATTTCACTGATTTTTTTTTTTTACCCTAATATCCTTTTTCTGTTCCAGGACATAACGCATGATTTCATATTGCTTTTAGATTTGTCTCCTCGGTCTCTTCCAAGCTGTGACATTTGCACAGTGTTTCCTTGTCTTCCATGGCCTTGACACGTTCAAAGAGTACTGGTCAGTAATTTTTATAGAATGGCCCTCAATTTGGGTTTGTCTGATGTTTTCCACAATTAGACTGAGGTTATGCATTCTTGGGTAGGTAAACTTTTCAGTACATTATATCAGAAGGTAATGATATTCATATGTATTACTGTGATGTTAATATTGATCACTTATCTAATCTGC
This sequence comes from Myotis nattereri, assembly GCF_964212035.1. NCBI lineage: Eukaryota > Metazoa > Chordata > Mammalia > Chiroptera > Vespertilionidae > Myotis > Myotis nattereri. The sequence continues at coordinate 13,812,208 of NC_138078.1, forward strand.
CAAGTTCTGTCTACCAGTAATCTTTTTTTATCCTTACCTGAGGATGTGATTACGATGAGAGAGAGAGAGAGAGAGAGAGAGAGAGAGAGAGAGAGAGAGGAAGGGGGAGAGAGAGAGAGGAAGGGGGAGAGAGAAATGGAGATAGAGAGGAAGGGGGAGAGAGAAATGGAGAGAGAGAACCAAAGAGAGAGCCAGAGAGAGAGAGAGAGAAAGAGAGAGAGAGAGGAGAGAGAGAGCGGGAGAGAGAGAGCAAGAGAGAGAGAGCAAACAAACTGTGTGAGAGAGAAATGTGAGAGAGGAAATCGATAGGTTGCCTTCTATATGTGCCCTGATGGGATTGAACTCGCAACCTCTTGGTGTACAGGACAATGTTTCAACTAACTAAGCCACCCAGCCAGAGCTTTACCAGAATTCTTGACTATAAACTTACAAATTTTCTTTTTGTAATTACTAAATATTTTGCAGCGATACTTTAAGGCTAAGCAAAGGAATTTGTTTCTACTTAAACTTTAACAAACTAATTTTAGCATCCATTGGTGGATCTTGCCTGTAGCGGTTACTACTGTGATGTTCTAATGGTTATTTTCTATTTTCCTAATTCCTTCTATGTTACTTAATTAGAATTCTCTATGGGAGAGCTGTCTTTTCTCCCCTGATTATTTATTCGGTTTTATTTATATCATCATGGGCCAATAGATGTTTATTTATTCTTAGGTTTATATTCCAATTTATCATTATTTATTTTGTTCAAGTTGTTCCAACTTTGGCCAGTGGGAGCCTTTTCAGGTTACTCCTATGTCCTTTCCCTATGTCCTCATCCTTTTTTTTTTTTACATATTTTGTTGATTCTCGACAGAGAGGAAGAGAGAGGGACAGAGAGTCAGAAACATCGATGAGAGAGAAACATCGCCCAGCCGCCTCCTGCACACCCCCCACTGGGGATGCACTCGCAGCCAAGTCACATGCCCTTGACCGGAATCGAACCCGGGACCCCTCAGTCCGCAGGCCGACACTCCATCCACCGAGCCAAACCAGCCAGGGCCCTTTTTTTAATTTCTAATTTTGGGGGGCTCCTCTTTACTTTCTGGCACCAAAACATGCTTCAGGTTCATATTGCATTTTCCTTGCCAAAGCCCTGGAATTAGCCAGTTCTTCAAGGAGTCCTAGTTCCTTTTATTGGAGAATGATCTTTAGAAACCAAGATTTGGGTACTTAGATAAAAACACTACTCCTGGGGTGTCATACATATATACATGCATCTATATATATATATATATATCTGTATTATATATATCATGAGTCCATACTGATATTTCTGACTTCACTTTAGCACTGCAGGGTTTATTCTATCCCTTCCCCCTTCTTTACTTGTGATTTCTTGTTCTGACAGTGAGAATCTGGCTCTCATTATGTGCAATATATTTACTAATTTCACTTCTGGAATACAAATCATTTCAGAATTCCTAACCCATAACCCCATGAGAAACAAATTTACTGACTAGGGTACAGTGTTTCTGTACGGCTCTTTTTGCCTTTAGTCTTACAGTATCCAGTCAAGACACTGTTTCCCAAAGTGATTTAGGTTGGATCTTTCTCACTCACTACCTTCAGGGTGGTTCTGTGATTCATTTGTAATAAAGTTTAATTTGTTATTATCTGTATTCTATCTTCTCCCCCACATCCTAGTTGAGGCTTTGAATATTTTCATTTGCATGCAGTAAAATTCACTCTTTGTAATGCATAGTTCCATGGGTTTTGGCAAACACAGAGTCGTGTGTCCACCCAAAGTCCCTTACAAAACAGTCCCATCATTCCAAAAATTTCCTTTTCTGTCTCTTCATAGTCATCTCTCCTGGACCCCTCAACTTGTGGCAACTACAGCTCTGTTTTCTACTTGTATAGTTTTGTCTTTGCCACAATATCACATATATGGTTTCATGCAATATGGAGCCTTTTGGTTCTGGCTTCTTTCATTTAGCAAAATGCTTTTAAGATCAATCCTTGTTGTTGTGTGAATCAGTAGTGCTGGGTAGCATTTCATTACATGAATGTGCCACAGTTTGTTTATGCATTCTCTGGTTGAAAGCCATCTGGGTTGTTTCAAGTTTTGTTGATTATGCATAAAGCTGCTATAAATATTCATTTGTATATTATAGTGTAAACATAAGTTTTCATTTCTCTCAGGTAGATATCTGGGAGTGTGATTGCTGGTACATATGGTACGTACATGTTTAACTTTATCAGAAACTGTCTGTTTCCTGAAGTGGCTCTATCATGTTGCATTCCCATGAGCAATGCATGAGGGGGCTGGTATCCTTGGCACTACCATTTGGTTGTTCTATGGCTTCAGCTTTCCGATGGGTTTGGAAAAAGTCATAAATTTGAATTTTGGTTAATTTTTTTTCATTGTGATCATGGAAGCAACACTCCTTTAAACTCCCTACACCACAAGTGGGAGTCAGAAATAGAACTTTGATTTTACAGTTTATAGGGGCTAACATAAGTTTAACTGGAAAATTAAGGTCAAAACAATATACTTAGATTGTTTTGGAAGAACTAGAACTTCATTGCATAGAAACATGATGTACAGGGAGATAATGACACATCACTTTCTTTGAGTGGTCTCCTCCAATTTTTTTTTTCATGTCAAGTAACTGGCTCCCTTTTGGATGTTTCCAGAACACTCTGTGCAGACATCTCTTATGCTGGTACCACACTACTTTGTCTCTATTAATTAATCACAGGTTGTATGTTCGAATGCTTCTGAGGTCAGAGAGATTACATAAATAGGCTAGGATTAAAAGTTCCCAAAGCACCACTCATCTCCATCTGCATCGTCTCATAATTTTTACAGGCTATGCAACTGTATAATGGAGGTATCTCAGAGAACCCAAAGCAAGAGAATGAATGTTTTAAGCTACCATTAATTCTGAAGCAGCAACTTGGGATTTTAGATTAAAAGCAATACTTTGAGGCACATGCAGAAGTGAAAAGGCAAAGTCCAAGAACCAACCTGGAATCTGAACTGGGTGAGTGTTTTTAAGAAGAATTGTAGGGACAGTGAGAGGTTTTTAAAAAACTTCTCCGTTGTCATTTTATCTCCAAAAGATTGAAAAACTTTTCTTGAGGTAGAATGGGAGCAAAAGTAAAATTATAGATTAGAAGACAAAAAGCCTTTGGGGCAGAGGAAAGATTGTGGTAATGGAGACGGCAGATCTCAAGGTGGGAGGTTACAGTTATATGGAAGGAAGAACTCAGCTCAAGCAAATGATTTCCTGGAGCAGGTAAGACACAAGATTAAGTACAAAGCACAAGAATCCCTGAAAAAAATTGTAATGTGAGTGTAACCAGCTGTTTTCTCTGAGCCAGACATTCTATATTCACTTACTAGTAGCTCATGACCACCTACAACCAACATGACATTGGTCAAGATTACATTGGTCAATCAACATCATGCGTTTTCTATCTTTGTTGCTGTTACTTTTTAAAAAATATTCATGCTTAGGATTATCCTACCATCTGTACCTCTTTTGTCTGGCTTACATTTTAACATATAAAAAACTGGTTTGCAGAAAAAATTATGTCAGTTTGAACCAGTGTTTCAAATACCGCAAATCTACATCACCAAAACATTTTTTATTCAGCGATGCAATTAACATACCTGTATGCCAAGTTAATTTGAAATCTTGCTTCAATTTTGTACATGCAATTGAACACTTAAGAATTAGGTCTCAAAGGCCAATTTACATATATAATCAAGAACCCAATTCACCCTATTCGTGTTGGCCCTGCCCTCTATTGTGGAAGTAAATGTTGTAATATACATGCACTCCACACTGCAAGTCCTTTACCTTTTCTATTCCTTAGAGATCGTAGTAGGGAGATACTAACGAGTTTTGACTTTCGTGGGTACATTGCTACCACATTTGATCAGTTCAGAGGAATAAATATGATTTTTTTTGTGAAAAGGCTGTGTTTGGAAGGATGGTATCCTAATATATAAAAACAATGGGTCATAATGACCAGTAAGGACGGAGGCTTGACCAACCAGAAGTCAGTCCTGCAGTCAGAAGGCCCCAGCACTGACCGCTGAGGGGGCTGTGAATCAGGGCCAGAGAGAGGCCTGAAGAGAGAAGCAGGGACAGATCCATAGCCTCTGTGGCAGGGTTGATCAGAACTTGCCTCTCTTTCTTTCCCAGTCTGGCCAGCAGCCCCGCCTCCATTTCTCTCCAGGCCTCCACCAGGGCTGCTGATCAGCCCAGCCTTTCTAATCAGGCCCTGTTGATAGGCCCAGAGACTCTGACTGGCATAGGAACTGACCAATCAGGACCAAATGTGGATGCTGTGGGGAGCCAATGGCTGCCTAGGAGGCGGAACTTTTGATGCTGACTGGCATAGAAACTGACCAATCAGAACCAAATCTGGGTGCTGTGGGGAGCCAATGACTGCCTAGGAGGCAGAGTTTTTAATGCTGACTGGCATAGAAACCAACCAATCAGTACCAAATCTGGGTGCTGTGTGGAATCAATGGCTGCCTAGGGGGTGGGTCTTTTGATGCTGACTGGCATAGAAACTGACCAATCAGAACCAAAACTGGGTGCTGTGGGGAGCCAATGGCTGCCTAGCAGGCGGAGCTTTTGACACTGACTGGCATAGAAACCGACCAATCAGAACCAAATTGGCCAGGAGAGGCGGGTTGTTGGGGGCAGATCAGGCCAGCAGGGGGCAACCAGGCCAGGAGGGGAGGACAGTTGGGCACAACCAGGCAGGCAGGCAGAGGCAGTCAGGTGTGGGCAGGCAGGCAGATGAGCAGGTAGGAGCCAGCAGTCCCAGATTGCGAGTTGGACATCCCCCAAGGGGTCCCCAATTGGAGAGGTTGCAGGCTGGGCTGAGGGAACCCCTGCACTTTGTGCATGAATTTTGTGCACCAGTCCTCTAGTTTATAAATGAAACTGGCTGAAAGGCTATGTTGATCAGACTTCTGTGGGTTTGAAAAATAATGGAGTGCTCTCTCTGCATGGCTGTCACTGTATAGTCCAGGGCATAAATCCATAGCATTTTAGATGACAAGATCTTGTATTTACACAGAGACTTTCTCCAAGGAATTCATATCATTCCTTAAGAATGGCTCCATTAATTCTTACAGCTTTGGGAACTAGAGTAGGAAGATACATCTTTATGGCCAGTTGTCGTAAATGAAGGAACCATGCCTGAGATAAGTTTGTAACTTTCTCAAGGTCACCACAGCCAAACTGTTTTGCCACAAGTGTGGAAACCCAGAATAATATCAGTTCCCCATGTGGAAGAAGGACTTTAAGGGGTCACTTGGGGTAGGGGAGGAACATGGCTCTTTAGAAACTATCCTTTATCATTTTTATTCCTCTTTGTCATCTGTGACTGAGAGACATTACCTTTGATTAGTGTTTCCCAAACCATGATCCTGTAAACACTAGGTGATAAAAAGACATCAATAGGTTTTCATTGAAAACAAAACAAAATACAGCTTCCATGGCCAAATAATTTTGAGAACTGCTGCATCCTGTATCTACTTCTTGCTGATTCATATTTCCTATTAGTGAAGTAAAAGCTTAGTGGAGTCCTGTAGTAAAGAAAATCACTAACTTTAAGACACAGTTCTTTTATGCAGTACCTCTTAGTGACTTATGGAACTGTTTTTCTATGGATCACACTCTGGGGAAATATATTTCTTGGATAAAGGCTCTGGTGAAGAAATACTTCCTTAAAATCTGTTTTTATTCTCTGCTCTCTCCAGGCCCACACTGTGTGTTGAGGTCTCATTCACTGATGACCTAGCTGGTGTTTGCCCCTTAGACATGCAGCAGATACTTTTGGTGTTACTAGATAAGGTTCTATGGGAGGAATGGGATGGTGCCTTTGTTCCAATCTCCTTCTAATTCTTGCCTATTTCTAGTCTATTCTACACCCTGAACTGGGACCATTTGCCAGTGGTACCTCAATGCCCTGTGGGCTGGGCAATGAAGGGACAAACAATCACAGTTCAAATAGAAAATACAGTGCAGACCAAGAACCAATGAGGAGTCAAGAACCAAATGGACAAGAACTAGGAGGAATTTATCACTGGGACACAGAATAGGAATTGGCTTTGGAAATTTATGGTAAAGATAGTGGTGACATCAGGAAATGGGGATACATGGAATATATCATTCCAACACAGCAGTAAGAGTCTTATATAGACCAAACCTTGATAGGCTGGCATGTGGCATCCCAGATAAGGTTTCATGGCTAGGGCAGGGTCCATGATGAGGTCCCACCAAGAATTTTCATTCAGGTAGCCCCTGCACATTGGTTAGGCAAATCAGTTTTAGCATATTTTAGTCACTCTCCTATAGACTGTGATAAAAATTCTGCTTTGTCAGTTGATGACTACAATTCATTTGGAAAACAGGTATTTATCAATATGGAGGGCAATATTCAGGGGGAAATCTTATTTTCTTTTTAGGGTAAAAAAACTATGTTGAAAAGAACAGCTGCTTTTATTAAAAAGACTAGAGGCCCGGTGCGCAAAAATTTGTCCACTCAGACGGTCCCTCAGCTTGGCCTATGCCCTCTTGCAGTGTGGGACCCCTCGAAGGATGTCCAACCCAGTGGGGACCCTCACCCCATGGAGGTTTGGCCAGCCTGGGTGAGGGGCTGATGGCTGTTTTCAGGCTGGCCACACCCCCCTTAGGGTGGGGGGTCCCCACTGGGGTGCCTGGCCAGTCTGGGTGAGGGGCTGAGGGCCATTTTCAGGCTGGCCAAGCACCCTGGCGACGTAAGCTCCCAGCCTCTCCTTTTTTTCTTTTTTCTTTTTTTTTTTTTCTGAGATGTATTTACCTTCTATAATTGAAACTTTGTTGCCTTTAGTGGAGGCCTGCGGAAAGCTTGGCTTCCTCCATCGCCAGGGGCCACCCACTCCTGCTCGCTCCAGCTCCGTGGCCATGGCTGGCTGAAAGCAAGTATCTGGGGTTTGTTTACCTTCTATAATTGAAACTTTGTTGCTTTGAGTGGAGTTCAGAGCCTGCTTGCTCCAGCTCCATGGCTGTCGGCCACCATCTTGGTTGGGTTAATTTGAATATAGTCGCTCTGATTGGCTGGTGGGTGTGGCTTAAGGCATAGCGAAAGTATGGTCAATTTGCATGTTTGTCTTTTATTAGTATAGGATAGGCTGTGGCTGCATAAATATTGGGCCATATTCAGGTGCTATTTCTCCTTCCCTTACTCTTCCTATACAACTAATGTTGTCATCCCTCCTCCCACATACATTTTGTAACCATTGTAATTAAACAGGGCAGGAGCTCTTATTCCTCAGTCATTTTAATTCTTTGGGAATTAGATAGTAAGAATGGAGGTGCCTGGAGGATAGCATTGGAAAGTGACAGGAAGTGGGGGGTCTAGGAAGGTAAATTGGGATCATTTATGAAAGATTTTGGTTCTCATAAAAGAGTTATATATCATGTCAAGGGGTTTGGACTTTGTCTGGAAATGAGACTTTAAAGGTTTGACATTAGGTTGTGGTATCACTGAATGTTAACCAACCTGCTCAGGTTTTTACCAACCCTTGAATTGCCCTCACCATCTCATCCCCACCAATTGAAAGACCCTCTCCTCTGGGAAATAACCTTCACTATAGAGACATTATAATAAGAAAACGTAGAGAATTTAATATTAGGCCAGCCAGAAAATTCATTGGGTTTACTTAAGAGTAGGTTTGCTCAAGAACAGGGAGACCATTCTCCCCTGAGTAGTTAGCCTGAAAGTTAGATGGGCATCTGTAAGTGTTGGCCCCAGTCCTCTAAGAAGTAGATGTCAAGACAAGATTAAATGTGCAAGGCTTTTATTAAGATAAACTAGTGGCCCAGTGCACGAAATTCATGCATGGGCGGGGTTCCTAGGCCTGGCAGGTGATCATGGCCGATCAAGTTCCCTGCCTCCCCGCCCCTCCACCTCTTCCCCTCCTCCTTCCTTTGCTGCCTACATCCACCACCACCCACCCCCAGATCCCCATCCCAGCCTGGGGCCCAGCCCTGATTGGGCAGTAGGGACCTGCTGGCCATGGGGAGGAAATGGGAGGTTGGCCAGCAGGCCCCATCAGCCATCAGGGAATGAGGGCTGAGGGCAGCTCCTGTGTTGAGCATCTGCCCCCTGATGGTCAGTGTGCGTCATAGCCAACAGTCGTTCCATAGTAGCTGTCGCTTAGGCTTTTATGTATATACTAGAAGCCCGGTGCACAAAAATTTGGGCACTCGGCAGGGAGGGGGGTCCCTCAGCCCGGCCTGTGCCCTCTCGCAGTTTGGGACCCCTCGGGATATAACGACCTGCTGGCTTAGGCCCTCTCCCGGGTGTTAGAGGGCAGCCCTAGGTACAGACCCTGGTCATGCTCAGAGCAAGGCTGATTGGGGAGTTGGGGTGCCGACTGTCATGCACAGAGCAGGGCGGATTGGGAGGTTGCAATGCCACCCTCAGTCATGCTCAGGGTAGGGCCGATTGGGGGGTTGGGACACCGCCCCCTGTCACACTCAAGGCAGGGTTGATGGGGAGGTTGTGGTGCCACCCCCGTCACGCACAGAGCAGGGCCCATCAAGGGGGTTGGGGCTCCGTACCCTGTCACGCACAGAGCAGGATCAATCACGGGGTTGGGGAGCTCTCCCCTGTCACTCACAGAGCAGGGCCCATCAGGGGGTTGGGGAGCTCCCCCGTGTCATGCACAGAGCAGGGCCGATCAGGGGGTTGAGGAGCTACCCCCTGTCACTCACAGAGTAGGGCCGATAGGGGAGTTGGGGCACCGCCCCCTGTCACACACAGAGCAGGGCGGATCAGGGGGTTGGGGCACTGCCCTCTATCACCCACAGAGCAGGGCCGATCAGGGGGTTGGGGCGCCACCACTCTCACACTCAGGGCAGGGCCGATGGGGAGGTTATGGCTCTACCCCGTCACACACAGAGCAGGGCCTGTGGGGGGGGGGTGGTTGGGGCGCCGCACCCTGTCACACACAGAGCTGCAAGGCGATCAGGGGGTTGGGGAGCTCCCCCCTATCAGGCACCGAGCAGGGCTGATCGGGGGTTGGGGTGCCTTCCCCTGTCATGAACAGAGCAGGGCGGATAGGGAGGTTGTGGCCCCACCTCCTGTCACACACAGAGTCGCAGGGCGATCAGGGGGTTTGGGCACTGCCCCCGTCATGCTGATCCCGGTGCCAGGAGGCCTCGCAGCTCCGCTGATCCCAATGCTGGGAGGCATATTACCCTTTTACTATATAGGATGGAGGCCTGGTGCATGGGTGGGGGCCAGCTGGTTTGCCCTGAAGGGTGTCCTGGATCAGGGTGGGGGTCCCCACTGGGGTTCCTGGCCAGCCTGGGGTGAGGGGATGATGGCTGTTTGCAGCTGGTCTCACCCCCTTCAGGGTGGGGGTCCCCACTGGGGTGCCTGGCCAGTCTGGGTGAGGGGCTGAGGGCTGTTTTCAGGCTGGCAGGTGACTGAACCTCCCAACTGCTCCTTTTTTTCTTTTTCTTTTTATTCTGGGCCAGCTTTCACTTTGGCTCCAGCTCTGAGGCCTCTGCTGCTGAAAGCAGGTATCTGGTTTGTTTGGGTTCTATAATCGAAACACTGTTTCAACTCCAGCTCTGAGATCCTGGCGGACTGAAAGCAGGTTTCTGGGGTTTTGTTTAACTTCTATATTTGTCACAATGTTTCAAACTGCAAGCTCAGAGGCCGGCAAGGCAAGCGGGCAACGTTGGTTTCCTCCGTCACTGAAGCAAGCAAGCCTCATGTTAGCTTCAAGCTGCCTGGCTGCCGGCCGCCATCTTGGCTGGCAGTTAATTTGCATATCGCCCTGATTAGCCAATGGGAAGGGTAGCAGATATACGGCTAATTACCATGTTTCTCTTTTATTAGATAGGATAGATGCCTGTGAGAAAAAATGGTGAGGGAACTGGGCAAGGCTAGGAGAACAATCAGATCACAATGCTAATGTGAGCTGGAATGAAGCGGAGAGTGAAAGGTTGGGTGGAAGCATCCTAGATAGATATGCAATCAAATAAAGTTTTGACCAGGTTGTCAGTGTGTCCTCCAGCCAACATTGGCCATCAGAGGTGTTCCCTGTCTCCTAGGAGTGGGCCTGCCTTAATTAGTACCCCTGACATACTGAGTCATTGGCTACAAGCACCCTGTGGGAGATGTGGCCCCACACAAATGCGGCAGTAGCTTTCAGAGCACCGAGGCTTCGGCCCAGACCCCCAGTAGTGGAAAGTCTGGGAGGTCCATTCAGTAATGTACATTATTCAAACTTCTTGAGACTCTATAATAATCTGCACCTCTGAGGGTTTCACAGCATCAAAGTGGTTTCACAAAGAAGGAGGGACTTTTGTTGGTGGAAATGGGAGGGTAAGGGCAATTCAGAGATTACCATGTTGGTAGCATTTGAACATGCCACTTGCCTTTTTAGAAAGATTAGTTTGATTTGCAGCTAATTTTACTGTGTTCTTCTGAGAATTCCATGGTATCTAATATCTGTATGCTTTAAAAGGAAAAATGGTATTAGTGGGAGAGAAGGTAAAATGTTCTCAATTTTTAGGTAAAGCTGTCAGATTCAGGAAGTTTTTGACACATTGTTATAAGTGGAAGCACTTTGTGTAGTCTCTTTACATTTTATACTCAAGATAACTTTTGGATTGATACAATTGTTTTATAATAATGCTCCCGTCATATCAGAGGGAAAAACAATTAGACAAGAGACACCTTTGTTTGAAATCAGTATGACTGCATAAAATGTATTAATAAAACACAATGAATAATCTTGATCTCCTGATAAATTGCCTGCTTTAGAGAGCATGGGCAGCTCTTATAGCATCTATTGAGAAAACAAAGAAATCCTGTCAAGATGACATCTGCTTCTTTGTGGTACTTGTTAGGAGCCATGAGATTTTGAATATGATGCAGTTAGCAGCATTGTGTACCTAATAAGCTGGCAAGGAGGAATGTTTGTCTTTCTTCTTGGACATCCATGGATTCTAGAATACAGCCCACATTTGGCTTTACCAGAAAATCAGCAGGGCATTTAGCTTGAAGAAGTTGACTGAAAGTGCTGTCCCCAACCTGGCATATCTGAGGGCACTGTTGGCCATGTGACAAGCAGCTGTGGTAAGATGGAGCTTGAGTGGTGTATCAGTTAATTATAGCCACAATAATGCCATATAACAGGAGACCACAAAATCTCAGCAAACAAAAAGTGGGTATTTGACTCATAAATCTCGGGGTTGACTGGAGATTGGTTAGTCTAGTCTGGGCTTAGCTGGGGCAAGTTGGTTTTGCTCTCTGTGTCTCTCTTTTTTTTTTATTATTAGTTAAGGTATTACAAATGTGTCCTCATCCCCCCCATTAACCCCCAACCTCCCCCCACACACACACAAACTTGCTCTCTGTGTCTCTTATCGTCCTACTGAGGTCAATGGGTCACCCTAAGCATGTTCTTCTCATTGTGATGTAAAAAGACAAAAGAGGAAGCATAAACACACAAGTCATCTTAAGGCCTAGGCTTGGAAATGGCACACTATCACTTCTGCCTCATTTTATTGGCCAAGGCAAGTCCCAAGGCCAAAATGACTGTCAATGGGAAGAGAAGTATATTCTGCCCATGATGAACACAGAAAGCTGTGATGAATTGGGACCAACACAGGCAATCTACCACAGGGAGAAACTAGCCTTGTCCTTGCCTGGCTTGTGTGGCTCAGTGGTAGATTGAAGACTAAATTGGTGGCAATTTTTCACCCCTTTTTAAATCTAGGTCTTTTGCAATGTGACACTGCTGCTCCTTCCATCAAAAGGTAGAGCCATAGCTGGTTTGGTTCAGCGGATAGAGCATCAGCCTGCGGACTGAAAGGTCCTGGGTTCGATTCCAGTCAAGGTCACATGCCTGGGTTGCGGGCTTGATCCCCAGTGAGGGGTTTGCAGGAGGCAGCTGATCGATGATTCTTTCTCATCATTGCTGTTTATCTCTCTCCATCTCCCTTTCTCTCTGAAATCAGTAAAAATATATTTTTTAAAAAGGAGGTAGAGCTAATTCCTCACAGTTTATCTGGTTGGCCTCATGATTCTCTTTGGCTTATAAAATGCAGCAGAAATGACTGTGTCATCACTGAGTGTAGGCATCCAGATGTTTTTGTGTACCTCTGTTCTGTCTGGGAGCCTTACCTCCCTTACGTGAGAATAAACCCTGGTTGGAGGATGAGACCTCATGGGCAATCTGAGGTAATCCATTCAACCACCAGTCAATGGCAGAAGTAACGCCACCTGGCCCACCCACTACTGCACAAGGTTCCATGAGGAACCCCAGCTGATTAGAGAATTGTCCAACTGAGCCCACCTGAAGTTGCTAGTCTCCAGCATCATGATATAAATAAATGGTTGTTATTTTAAAGCACTGAATTTTGGGGGTGGTTTGTTACATAGCTACAACCAACAATGCACAGGGTATCAAAGTCCTGCTGAATAGGCTGTAGGTCAGAATAGGTCTTCTCAGGGTCAGGACTAGGGTAAAACGAAGTTGGTGCCCAGGGTGCAGTGTTTAGGGAGGCGTTTGTGCTCAGGTGCAGACTCTATATTTTTCCTGGCCTGCGTCTTCTGTTCTATGTAGAATTGGAAGTGTTGAGAGTGAGAGCTAAGGAAGGACAATAGATTGGATCACAAGGAAAATGAGAGCGATGGCAGGGAAGCTGTGGATCAGGTTACAGATGTGCTCAGCTATTGTCTTGGGTTATGGTTGGTGGGGAAAATATCAGATCTCAGATATGGTTTGTGGTCAAGAAAATCAAAGTTGCAGCACAGGAGCCCAGCTATTGTGTCTGGGCCAGTAGATCCCAAACCTGGGTGGGTATATGTCAGAAACTGGGAAAGGTTTCAGTCTGAACTGTTAGCTCAGTTTCATGAGCCATGGAGGGCAAGAAAGGTCATGGGAAAGCAGCTAGGCTGTCACCAGCTCTGTAGACACTCCTTGGCCCATTACTCCTTTTAAACTTGTTAGAACAGATTGGTTAAAATTCAAGAAATGGGCCACATTTAGAAAAGAGCTGCCTTGCAGAACACATTTTCAGAACAATTTCTATGATGAGCAGCAAGAAATTCTGTGCTTCAATTGCAGCTGCCATCATTTAAACATTGCATTGAGTAGTGACAAGCAATTTCAGAAGTGACAGGGGCAGGCCATAGCCATACTTGCAAAACCTGGGTCAGACCAACAATGATAACTTCTAGGCTCTCATATCATCAACTACCTTTATAATAATGACAATGATAATGGCTCTATTTTTATTAAATTTGGGGGTTTAATAAAATATGTTTTAAGTGTAAATTCTTTTAAATATTAATTTTTTTATTGATTTCAGAGAGGAAAGGAGAGGGAGAGAGAGAAACATCAATGATGAGAGAGAATCATTAATAGGCTGCCTTCTACATGCCCCCCAGTGGGGATCGAGCCTGCAACCCAAGCATGTGCCCTGACCAGGAATCAAACCATGACCTCCTGATTCATAGGTTGATGCTCAAACCACTGAACCATACCAGCCAGGCTTCAGGTGTACAATTCTATAATACATAAACTGTATATTGTATTGGGTGTTCACCACCCCCAAGTCTCCTGCCATCACCATTTATCCTTCCTTTACCCCTCGTACACCCATCCCCCACTCCCCTTTCCCTCTGGTAGATACTATACTGTTTTCTGTGTCTATTAGGTGTTTTTTTCTTAATCCATCATCTTTTTTACCCAGCCCCACAACCCCATTCCCTCTGACAGCTATCAGTCTTCTATCTATGAGTGTGTTTCTATTTTGTTTGTTTACTTTACTCATTAGATTCCACATCTGAATGAATTCATATGGAACTTGTCGTTCTCTGACTGGGCTTATTTCACTTAGCGTAATGCTTTCCAGGTCCATCCAGATTTGAGGAGGAGTTACCCAAACAGTGAAGTGGAAACTAATAAGTGTATGTGTTCCTTGGGCTAAGATGTGAATAGTTTGAAGATATGATCTACATTGTAAATACTAACTGAGGAGTGTAGGAAAATAAAGACATTATTTGATACCACGTTTTCAATTCTTAGCTTGTCAGTCTTTGTGGAACATTCTTATCTCTATAAATTGGGACACACAAACCTTTCCAGGCTTGGGTAGTTAATGAGAGCATCGGAGGGGCCATTTGGTAGCCTCATGGTTCTGTCTCCAGAAACTGTTTCTTATTCACTAAAGGTGCAACACCTACTTCTCCATTTTCTTTGGTATTTCCTTTATCCAGTCTGGGATTGTCTTGGCCTTTAGTTTACAATTTTCCTGCTAGTTTCCCCTCTTGCACTTGTTTCCATCTATAATAATAAAAGCATAATAGCTAATTAGACCGGACATCCTTCCAGACGACCTTCTGGACAAAGTCAGGGCTGCAAGGGAAGCCTGGGTCCCGGGTGCCAGAGGGAAGCAAGGCCTACTCTTGCACGAATTTCATGCATTGGGCCTCTAGTTGTAAATAAATGACCCCCTCCTTCTCCTCCTTGAAACTATAGCCAGGCAAGTGCTATTAATTATAACTACTCCTCTGAGACCCAAGACCTATAAATGGCTTGGTCATTGCACTTTCTCTCTCATTGGGAAACCCCTCTTTCTAGAAAGCTCACATTAACTAGTCATTCCTGAGACCCATTCTTTGCACCATCATCTTCACACCTCTAGGAGAATCATTGAGGACTTCACCACTGGCACCTTCTCACTTTCTTCCTCTCTATCCAAGGGTGATCATTACACCATATGATTATAATGATGCATGGGTGTGACAAAGCCTATTTCAAAGTTATCTCTTGTAACTTATGTGTCACTGCTGATTTTAGTCTTTTTTTGCCTAATATTTCAAATCCCCACAACTTTGAAGTTGATGAAGTCTCACTCTAGGACTTAAGAAAACTTGAGTGGCCATCTTGCTTATAACTAACTCCCAGCCTACTGAAATACTCCCAAACTTTGGAGAGGGGGACTCCACGATTCCGCTAAATGTATTACTTTTGTGTTGAAGATGGTTAATTTTTTAAAATAATATATCTTTATTGATTTCAGAGAGTAAGGGAGAGGGAAAGAAATAGAAACATCAATGATGAGAGAGAATCATTGATCGGCTGCCTCCTGCATGTCCCCTAATGGGGGATCAAGCCCACAACCTAGGCATGTGCCCTTGACTGGAATTGAACCTGGAACCCGTTGGTCCACAGGCTGACACTCTATCCACTGAGCCAAACCAGCTAGGGCGAAGGTGGTTACTTTTCATGATAGTCTCCTGATTTTGAAACCATGTATGTCATGCTCTACTAGTATACTTGATTGTGCTCAGCACAGAGTAAATGCCAATGCCTGTTGGTGTATTGGTACATTAATGTTTAAATTTTGATATCATGGGAAATGAGCAGCTAGTCAATTTTTTTTCTCTTACATTTTTTTAAAGTTCTTAATGCCCATGTTACTGTCATGAGCTTGGCCTTCATTCTCCATGCAGGAGTATGGAAAACATAGAAGATAGAGTTGACTTTGTCTTACCCAATTTGGAGCTCAAAAGAATCTGATGACTGCTAAGAAAGAAAACCAACGGGAAACTGATGTATAATTTATTTGGTACCCAGTACCCACAGGAAACATCTGTTGTGATTTTATAAGCCTGTACAAATTCAAAACAAGATAAGTGAAGAAAATGTGTCTATTTAAAAGAGAGCATAGCAGTCTTTTCTAAGCACATTAAGGAGAGAGATGTCTGCAGCTTTATTTGGCAAATGTATATAATCTCACAGGCAACACAGCTGTTTTATTCATTTAATTAAAAATGGAAAATGTATTATAATGAAAAAAGTAAGCTGTGGAAAATGATGAACCACACTCCCTGAGTTTATAACCTTTTTTTAAAAAAAATGTTGTGTGGTTAAGCTTTCCTGGCAATTAAGATGTTTAAAACAATGGAACGAAAGTACAGAGTTATGGGATGGCTGGTTAATTTCCTCATAAAGTTGTTTTTAAATCTCTTGCCAATTACTCTATAAGCAAAACCTTAAACATTGATGTTAATTACCTTTATTAGTGCTGACAGTAGTTTCCACTAATGATCAGGTTTGTTCTCTGCTCCATTAGCTGAGCTTTGTGAATTATTAATGGGTATGAGGGCTGCATTACTACAGATGAAAATACTTTGCAGATTGCTTTTTTCAAAAGACATGTCAACAAAATCTTCAATGTTCAGACCAGCTTCCTATGTGCATCCACAAATATTGGTTTAAGAGAATCTATTTTTCTACCTACCTACTAATCATTGTGCATATGAAACTGTATCAGAACTGTTACAGAGTTCCTGCTTGCTTTTGAGTCATTGTGAAACACTGGGCAAGTCAATTTAAGTCCCAAGATTTCTCTGGCCCATGTGCAAATTAAGTTGAATTATATGCATCCTCCCCGCCCCCCCCCCCAAAATTGGTTATAATGTGAGATCAGCTAGAGTCATTAAAAATGTCCCTAGGCCTGTCCAGGTGGATATGAGCTCAATTATAGTCCCAATTCTGGTTTAATGCTCCACAGGTCAACAAACGGTACTTAGTTACTTAGTACTTAGTACTTAGATACTTTAAACAGTACTTAATCTTAAGTCTCCATGTGACTCCCTTCCCCAACTCCATGCAGTACAGAGAGAGAACCAGATAAATTCCTAATTATTACTCTTGGACCAGTCGTAAGAAGACATATCAACCTTTGAGTCATTGTGGAAGAGAATCACACACCTAAGCAACAGCCTGTGTCTGGGTATCATAATAACCAAACCTTATATTCAGACAGTGTTTTGAGCTCTTTTAAGTATTTCACACATATTTTCTCATTTTCCCAGAATAGAATGAGGGTAGTGATGAAGATGGTCTGCAAGCACATTTTCAAGAAACATGAGTTGAAGTTTTCCTTGGGGATGAGATTGTATTTATGTTGTTCTTCCTGAATTTCATTAGCTGCTCACTCCCAACTTGAAAAAAGACTGTGAAAGGCAATGAAGGCATTGATAATGTGGCAGCAAATGCTGAATGTAAAGTAGAAAAAAATGGAAGTCTTCCCTTTGAAGTTAAAGGAAATAATGGTCTTGGCACTCTAATCATAGAGCTTGATATTGAGACAACTTGCCAGTTGTCAAAACGAGGGAAGTGGTAAGAATCTGAAACTTGAGGCCACAACTGCTTGATAAGATAGATTCAAGGATGATGTGGTCAGGTTGCTGAGATTGATTGTACAAATTTTGTAGGAGTAACTTAATTTTTTGTTCCCTTGTTTTTCAATAACAAAATCTCCAAACGCTAAAAGGCTATCAAGGCTTGAAACAGATGGGAAAGCCAGATACACCTTGAATTTTCCTTCAGACAGAGTTCCTGAATACCCCGGGAAATAGGCAGAGAATGATGTATTGCCGGGAGCATTGGGTGTTTGTCCATCTCAAACTGCAAGGATGTCGCTTGCCCCGCAATGGCAAGATTAACAATTACACTTAAACAGTGTTATTTCATGATTTTTGATATAAATATAAAAAGGTGAATGTATATGTATAATGCATACGTATGTGTTTTTTCTTCCCCTTAAAGAGGTGGTAATGTGGGTTTGGGAGTTGACTTTTTTTTCCCATCCTGTTTCTATCAGGGTTGTTGGAACTTTGGAAAGCCTTCTGGCTCTCCTTTGGCTATCACAATGTTAAAGCCGATATAAGTGAGCTGTAGGCTGAGTCTGCTTGGGGTATTAAAAAGCACAAACCATATTTAAAAATAGGGTGAAAATAAAACAACTAGAGGCAAGGAATCATCTTACTGTATGTATGTGCGGGGATCTCCCTCACAACAGAAACATCACCGAGCAACTCGATTTTCATCCTAAAGCCTCCCTATTTGAGAACCAGATGGATTAAAGTACACACATATTTGTAGCCCTGTGGTTATTACAGTGTGGTTGTCAGCATCACCTGGAAGCTTGTAAAAATGCAAATCCTTAGCCCTACTACAGACCTACTGAATCATAAACTCTGTTTTAGCAAGCCCTCCAAAATATTCTGATGCATGCTCAAGTTTGGGGACTACTGATGTTTGCTAATAGAGTAGGTCTTGATGTTGTGTGATCATTGGAATTACCTCTGAGATTTTAATTGAATTGGTTTAGGGTATGGCCTGATCATTGTTTCTTTCGAAACCTCCCCAGCAATTATTTTTAAATTAAATTTATTGTGGTGACATTGGTTAATAAGAATATATTGGTTCAAGTGTACAATTCCAAG
Source organism: Myotis nattereri (assembly GCF_964212035.1). Taxonomy (NCBI): domain Eukaryota; kingdom Metazoa; phylum Chordata; class Mammalia; order Chiroptera; family Vespertilionidae; genus Myotis; species Myotis nattereri. The sequence continues at coordinate 13,830,535 of NC_138078.1, forward strand.
ATGCATGATCTGTATATTGCATTGTGTGCCCACCACCACAGTAAAATCCCATCACCAAATATTTGGTCCCCTTTACCCTTTACTACCCTCCTACCCACTTCCCTCTGTAACCACCATACTGTTGTCTGTATGATTCAGTTTTATATCCTACATATGATTGAAATCATATGGCTCTTAGCTTTTTCTGACTGACTTATTTCACTTAAGACAGACAATAAGAAGTGTTGGAGAGATTGTGGAGAAAAAGGAGCCCTCATCCACTGCCAGTGGGAATGTAAACTGGTACAGCCACTAAGGAAAACAACATGGCAGCTCCTCAGAAAATTAAGAATAGAGTTATCATATGACCCAGCAATCCCTATTCTGTGTATCTACTAGAAAAAACTCAAAGACATTTATTCACAAATATATGTGCACCCCTATGTTCATCAAAGCATTATTCATCGGTGGCCAAGACATGGAGATAACTAAAGTGTCCTTCCATAGATGAATGGATAAAGGTGTGGTACATATATACAATGGAATACTACTCAGCCATAAGAAAGGATGAAATAGCACCATTTGCAACAACATGGATAAATCTTGAGAATATTATCCCCAGTGATTCTAATATACAGACAAGCATAGGATCTGCCAAATGTGCTAACATCAACCTATTCTCTTACACGGGACCATTTTGAAAAAAAACAAAACAAAACTTTTTGTAATACTTTAAGCAATAAAAATAAATAAATAAATAAATAAATAAATAAATAAATAAATAAATAGCAAAAGCAGGAGATGGTATTAACAAGAGAACAAAGCAAGATGGGTGTTCGAGGAAAGGTAGATAAAGTGCATTACACATACAGAATGCTTTGTGCTCTATCTACAGGCATCTAATCCAGGCTCCAGAACCTTTCAAGTGATGATTAATTCGCCAGGTAAGATCATTATTCTTTTTGTGAGGACTAGTCTTGCTTTCGTGGTTTTCACACTTCAAAGCTTCTGTCGAAAGTTTCCTGTGGGGATTCTTATGACAAAATATAAAAGAACACTGCATGATAATTTTGAAAAAGTTCCTTTGCAACTCAAGAATATTGGTGGGAAACTGTCTGCATTGCTCTTGTTCTTTGATACCTTGAATGACCAAGTTACATTTTAAGCCTGCATTTATTTTGTCTCATTGACTCTTACAGTTAGAAGGGACCTTAGAGGCCACAGATATTATAGTAATACTCTCTCCTGTTTCTGTGGGTTAGTGATCTCCACCGGAACGTTGTTGGCAAACTTACTGTATCACACTTGCACCAACCAATTTTTAATATGTTCTTCGATATCAACAAGTTCAAATTGAAAAATTTATTCTTATAAGTTTTACTCATTCATCTCAGTTCTGTTTTGTAGAACCACTCTTAAGAAGCAGGTTGTTGCCAAAACCAGTTTGGCTCAGTGGATAGAGCGTCGGCCTGCGGACTGCAAGGTCCCAGGTTCGATTCCGGTCAAGGGCATGTGCCTAGGTTGCGGGCACATCCCCAGTGGGGGATGTGCAGGAGGCAGCTGATCGATGTTTCTCTCTCATCAATGTTTCTGACTCTCTATCTCTCTCCCTTCCTCTCTGTAAAAAATCAATAAAATATATTTTAAAAAAAAGAAGCAGGTTGTTTAAAATCCTTTCCAGTTCAAGGAAGGATGTATAACTCAAAAGTCTGGTGAGGGTTTTGATCATGGGGATAACTGCTCCTACCATTTTCCTCATTGGTTTAAGCCAACTATAAATATTCTTCAGCCAGAAGTGTCCCTCTGAACTGGACTTTTTTTTTTTTTTTGCAGGGAGGGCAAAGCAGCCATCTCTGTGAGTGTATCTACCACATCCTATGGGGCAGACAGAATTCACCATCAGCTCTAAAGGAAAAGGCCAGCAAGGTAGGAGTCTACACATCCTGAGCCTCTTTTTCCTCATCTCCTATATAGAGGAAGGGGATTGTTGAAGAGGAAACTCAGAGGTCCTTCCATAATGGTCCCTCCTGGGTAGAAGAGAGAAAACTGGAGGTGTGTGGTCATAAGTTACTATTCCTCAACACACATGAATCCTTCTTAACATGCTTTAAATAGTTGAAGGCAATTATTATTTGCCCTGTAAATTATCTTTTTTCTTTAAAAAAAAAATCCCAAGTTTATGCATCTATTCTATATGTGAGAAGATCTCCAGGCTTTTGGACATGAATCTCTTTGATATTGTTTCTCCCAACGTGTGATGTTTAGAAGGGGAGGTGCTTTTTAAATTGTGTGTGTTTTTAAAATTTTTATTTTTAGACACCTTTGAGTGGTTGGTATTTTGTGATCTTGTTTAATCTTCCCTTACCCCAGTGGGATAAAGATAACCTCTTATGTTTTCTTTATAATGTTTTAAGGTATTGCATTTCACATTTAAGTCTTTATATTTCATGGAATTGATTTTTTTTCTTAATCAAGGAAGGGATCCAATTTCATTTTCTTCCATATGGATAACCAATTGTTCAAGATTCCAACCTTTCCCTCAATTTCTAATGACCCTTTGGTCATGTACCAAGTTTTCATTTAAGGATGAGTCTGGTTTTAGGCTCTCTGTTTTATTACTGGGGTCAATTGTTGTATTCCTTTGCCAAAACTATAATATTTTAATTGCTATAATTTATAAAATGTTTTGATATCTGATAGGAGTTCCCATTCCTTGTTTTTCTTTACAAGTGTGTTGGCTACTCTTGGTTTATTGTTCTTCAATATAAATCTTAGAATTGGCTTGTTAAATAAATGTCTTTTAGAAACCTTGTTAGGGTTTTTATTATAACTTAATTCAATCTATACATGAAATTGGTGAGGAGAGTCTTATGAAATTATACTCTTATCTATGCATATATTTATCCATTAAAAAACTTTATTGTTGAGAGTATTATAGATGCCCCCTCCCCCCCCCATTGCCCCCCTACACCTAGTTCCTGTCCTACCCCAGGCCTTCACCACCCTACTGTTTGTATCCATAGGTAAGGTCTTTGGTTAATCTCTTCTAGTCCCCCTTCCCTCCTTCCCTGTGAGATCCCTCAGTCTGTTCCATGCTCCCAGGCCTTTGATTCTGTTTAATTCATCAGCTTATTTTGTTCATTAGATATCTTGTTTATTTTGATTTTTTAGATTCAATTGTTGATAGATATGTATTTGTTGCCATTTTATTGTTCATATTTTTTTAATCTCTACTTCTACTTCTACTTCTACTTCTACTTCTAGTTTTACTTCATTCTTCTTCTTCTCCCTTCACCATTTCATACAATACTGGTTTGGTGGTGATGAACTCCTTTAGCTTTTTCTTATCTGTGAAGCTCTTTATCTGACCTTCAGTTCTAAATGATACCTTTGCTGGGTAGAGTAATCTTGGCTGTAGGTCCTTACTATTCATTACTTTGAACATTTCTTGCCAATCCCTTCTGGCCTACAAAATTTCTGTTGAGAAATCAGCTGACAGTCTTATGGGCACTCCCTTGTAGGTAACTGCTTTTCTCTTGCTGCTTTTAAGATTCTCTCTTTGTCTTTAACTCTTGGCATTTTGTTATGATGTATCTTGCTGTGGGCCTCTTCAGGTTCCTATTGTTTGGGACTCTTTGCACTTCCTGGACATGCAAGTCTATTTCTTTCACCAGGTAAGGGAAGTTTTCTGTCATTATTTCTTCAAATAGGTTTTCAATATCTTGCTTTCTCTCTTCTCCTTTTGGCATCCCCATAATGCAAATGTTGGTATCCTTGAAGTTGTCCCAGAGGCTCCTTACACTATCTTTATATTTTTGGATTCTTTTTTCTTTTTGCTCTTCTGATTGGGTATTTTTTGCTTCTTCATATTCCAAATCATTGGTTTGATTCTCAGAATCCTCTACTTTATTATTTAATCTCTGTAAATTGTACTTTATTTCAGTTAGTGTATGCTTAATTTCTGATTGGTCCTTTTTCATGTCTTTCACATTCTCACTAAGATCCTTAAAAGTCTCATCAACAACCTTGGGTAACCTTATAACCATTGTTTTGAACTCTGTATCCAGTAGTTTGGTTTCTTCCACTTCCTTCACTTGTGACATGTTTCTTTGTCTTGGGATTTGGGCTACTTCTCTGTGTTTGTTTCTATGTATTAGGTAGAGTTGCTATGTCTCCTGGAATTGGTAGAGTGGCCTTGTGTAGTAGGTGTCCTGTAGGGCCCAGTGGCTCAGCCTCCCCAGTCACCTGAGCTGGGCACTCTAGTTGTGTCCCTGTGTGGGCTGTGTGCACAGTCTTGTAGTTGAGCCTTGATTTCTGTTGGTGTCTCTGGGAGGAGTTAACCTCTAGGCCAATTGGCTGTGAGGACCACCTATAACTATAGTGGGAGAGCTTCTGTGCAGGATTCAAAGCCCAGCTGTGAAGCAAGGCAGGCTGATGCTAGCGTTAGGTCTTGGGCCTTTCATCGATAGGTCTGGGGCATACTGTCACCAGCTGCAGGTTGTTTGAGAGATTTTAGCAAAGTCTGAAGCTTGAGCCAGGTCAGGCCATTCATATGGAAAAGCTGCTGCAAATAGCTTGGGTGGGGCTGCAAGTTGGATGGGGCCTCAGGGAATCACAAGGGTGGAGCAAACAGTTTAGGCCAGCCGTGGGCAAACTACGGCCCGCTGCCCGGATCCGGCCTGTTTGAAATGAATAAAACTATTGAAAAAAAGACCGTACCCTTTTATGTAATGATGTTTAGTTTGAGTTTATATTAGTTCACACAAACACTCCATCCATGCTTTTGTTCCGGCCCTCCGGTCCAGTTTAAGAACCCATTGTGGCCCTCGAGTCAAAAAGTTTGCCCACCCCTGGTTTAGGCCATGCTGATATTGGTGTCAGTCAGGAAGTCCCAGCATAGGAACAATGACCCCTATGAGCACCCCTGTCTGGGAGAAAGCCACCCCCAAGTTCCTGCCCTGAAGACAGACAATCCAGTTCTTCCTCTTATGTGTTTGGTTCCCCTGGAGCCGCCACCCAGACCTAGAGCTTAGAGGACCTTGTAAGTTCCTGCGCCGGCCCTTTAAAAGGAACACCTAGGTCTCCAGCAGTCTCCGTGTCCTTGAGTCCCAATCCCTGCTGGTTTTTACAGCCTGTAGTTGCAGGGACTTCTCTTCCCAGCTCTGGGATCCTGGACTGGGGATCTGGTGTGGGGCTGAGACCCCTTGTTCCTTACAAGAGGCCTCCGCAGAGAGTGTCTCCCTCCTGATTATAAATGTGGAGCATGTGGGTGCCAGACCAGCCTGTTCTATGCCTCCACCCTTACTACCAGTCTCAGTGTGCTTTCTTCTTTACTTCTCTAGTTGTAGGACTTCCATTCAGCCAGCTTTCAGGCTGTTCTGAATGATGCCTCTGTATTTTAGTTATAATTTTGATGTGGTTGTGGGAGGCAGTGAGTACAGGCATCTACCTAAGACACTACCTTGGTTCTCCTTCAATGACATGTTTTAAAGCTGAGGCTGGGGCCTTGGCTATGTCATGGTTAGAATACATGGCTAGAACAAATGATTTCTCCATGTAGCCTGGGATTCCTTGGAGCATGGTGGCTGGATTCCAAGAGAGAACATCCCAATGCATAAAGGGAGTTAAAAGCTGTATTGCCTTTTTATAGTCTATCCTTGGATGTCATAACTCAGTTGAATTTTATGTTAGACGAGAGTTGCCAAGACTGGCCAGTTCATTCGAAGAAGAATTGTACTCCATCTTTTTGAAGGATAAAAGAATTTGTGGACATATATTTTAACCACTAGAGATTTAAGTAGACAAACATAGGAAGGTTTCATGTTTTCAAATTTGAATATTTTTTATTGCCATGATCATTGCTCTTTAATTCCCAGTCCTTTTTGGTGAAAATATAAATGTGCATTTTCCCTTGATTTTATTACTCTGTGGGTTTTACTCACTAAATCTTCTCCTGAACCGACCTTTATGTATATTCAAGCCCTGAAGATGCATCCAACCCACAAAAATCCCTATTGTATCTTTCAAGGACTGTTCAAACAACCCTCATTTGGTTTCTCTGTTTCCAGTTTTCCCATTCCTCTACATTCATCTATTATTAAGCAGCACATCTGATCATGTTACTGTCATGACTGAAAAATCACTGGTGGCTCTTCATAATCAGTTACTCAACATAGCAAAAAAGGCCTTCCATGATTAGCTCTTTATCTTCTTTCATGCCTCATGTAGTGTTTCCTATTTTCCCTTTATACTCTATCAAGAGTAAACACCACGCCTTTTCACATCTCTCTCTATTTGAATATATTAACCCCCTTCTGAATGTCTATCTCTAACTTGCCAGGCAGTTTCAGGCATTCTTAACATGCTTTTACAAATATGTCAGTGTTTCTGTATCTATAGCACCCATTTGTTGAGTATACTTGCTAGACCTAAAGATATTTTCCTTTGAAACACTCTAAGTTCAAATATGCTCTAATTCTCTACTTCTTCTTGATAAGATGTAGTAAGTACATGAACCTTTTCCTCCTGACATTACAAAAGAGCTAAACATATTTAAGACCCCTAACCCCCTTCAGTCTTCAAAGGACAATGGTCAATTTTTCTGAAGAACAGTCTTACCATACTTTTCTTTGGTGACAGTATTCACAGTCAAGATTCCACTATTGTCCCCAATTCTGAGAATATAGCTTTATAGAACTTTCTTAAAATATTAGCTAGAACCAAGACTTCCCTATAGAGACACAAGTTAAAAGAAACAAGTAATTCTGCAATATAAAAGAAATGTAGCATTATAAAATATAAATAGTATTATAGATGTAATATAGCATATGTAATTTTTAAAGCATAAAAACTAGGGAGAAGAGAATTATTAAAATGGAAATCATTGATACACCTTAATTTCAACTCCCCTATTCTTGGACATATCAATATTTCCAATTTTCCTTTTTTAATAATATAGAAACAAATATCTTTATGCACAAAAGTTTTCTCTTTATTAGATCTTTTTGTATATATTCCCATAAATGGAACTACTAAGTCAAAGAATATGAGTTCAAGCCACTTGATATGTTATCCACCATTCTCCCCAGCAATGCATGAGAGTTCTGCTTCACTGTCCCCTCACCAGCTTTGGTATTATTATTATTTTTTAAAAGTTTTGCTAATTTGCTAATTAAAAAATAAAATCTTGTTTTAATTTATAATTTGATAAAGCTGAGTGTTTCATGTTTTTATAGTCAGGGATGGATTTGACCTTGAAAGACAAGAGAGATTTAGGTGGGCTTAGAAGAGACAATTGGCCATTGTAGGTAAAAAGAATTGTATTTAAAAAGCTTTTAAAATGACTGTTTTGTAGCCAGATTATTTTCCTCAAAGAGAATTTGGTATTCTTCATTATTTTTTCAAGGATGGAAGAATTGTTATATTCTGTCTCATTTACATTTCAAATATACTGTAAACAAGACTTTATAATAGTTAAATCTTCATCCTCCCTCAGATTTCCATTTAAAATATTTCTGTTCATTTTTATCCCTTGTGTGTTGAATAAGGTGGCTTATAGTCATGGTTTTGATGGGTTCTACATAGATTAATTATGAAAGAGGATGAAATATAAATTTTCATAAATTGTGGCCAATTAAACTATGTAAATGAATGTTCCCTGCAGTTTCTGTTGTTGACTTCATTGTTCTTAATTTTTTTTCACTATCTCTATGTCTACTTATGGTGATGGTGCCACACAGGGTGTGTTGATAAAATAAATATTTGTTTCTCTTTGTCACTACCTTTTGAGATGACTGGGAGATATTCTTTTCCCAGAAATTAAATGAACATGTCTACTGAGCCAGTTGTCATATTATTCCTCAGTCCCCAGGCTTGCAAACTTTAATTTTTAAGGTCTCTGGGGAAGTGATTCATTTAGTCTGAATCTTAGCCATCAATGTCATTCCAATTGTTTTTTTGTCCTAAGGTATACCCCTTTCTTATTCCATTTTATGAACTTGCTTTGAATTAAAAAACAGATTTTTTGGTCAGAGGTATTCATGTCAGAAGATTCTTGAGGATCTACATACACTCATCATCAGCTTCACTGTCTACTAAGGAAGATGGACATTTTTCCTTCTATTGGTTGTTATTAAACCAGTTTACTAATGGAAGTGTTGTGATATTGGAAGGCTCAGAATTTATAGATTAGGGGAATGGTTTTATGAACTGCGTGTCCATCTGCTGCACAGAATATTCACATCCTTTCAGAATATTTTTAATATGTATAACTAAGCATCCCAGGTTCTTCATTTACTATTATTTTCTGTCTACCTATTAATAAAGACATTTCAAATTACTATCTTTGTTAAGTATGCCTGTCTTTCCCCCCTCAGTACAAAACAACTGTTTAGTTCAAAAGGTTAATAGTGTCCACATAGTGCTAGAAAGAAAAAGCATTTGCTCAACCCAAAGAGCTGTTTTTTGGTACCGTGGTAAATTAATTCAACTATTCTGGGCCTTGGTTTGTGCATCAGTTAAGACAGAAGTTGTCAATGAATAATCTTTATTGTTTTTTACAAAATATGTTTTTATTTTTTTTTTAGAGAGTGAGAAAGGGAGAGGGAGATAGAAACATTGATGATAAACATGGATTGTCTGCCCCCTGCACACCTCCTACTGGGGTTCGAGCCTGCAACCCAGGCATGTGCCCTAACAGGGAATCAAACCAGTGACTTTTTGGAGCATGGGACGACTCTCAACCAACTAAGCTACACTGGCTGGGCTTCAATGAATAATCTTTAATGCTGAGACCTGGTAGGGCATGCAGTGCACCCCTTACTTTTCCAATGAGACAACTGATGACAAACCTTCCACAGATCCAGGACATACAGGTAGAGTTCTTGACTCTAGGCCAGCCATGGGCAAACTACGACCCGCGGGCCGGATCTGGCCCGTTTGAAATGAATAAAACTAAAAAAAAAAAGAAAAAAAAAAAAAGACCATACCCTTTTATGTAATGATGTTTACTTTGAGTTTATATTAGTTCACACAAACACTCCATCCATGCTTTTGTTCCGGCCCTCCGGTCCAGTTTAAGAACCCATTGTGGCCCTCGAGTCAAAAAGTTTGCCCACCCCTGCTCTAGGCCCAGGGTTTGAGGACTCATTTGTAATACTCATTCTGACAGAAATTGAATGACTAACCCATTTCATTTAAATGCAGTGATAGAGGAGAGATGGTGAGGTGATAAGGCGAGTGATGCCACACAGAGAAATTATCATGAAGAAAGCTCTAAAATCAGGAAAGATGTTAGCTTATCTGAAGAACTAAAGAAAATCAGTGTGACAAGTGTAGACAATGAGGGGGGTAGACTGAGAGATGGAGCTATAGAGATGTCCAGGGCCACATCATATGTGATCTTTTTGTCATGTTAATTAGTGGGATGAGAAGCCATTTAAAAGTTTCATGTAGGAACGTGTCACGATTTGGTATTTGCTTCATCGGGGCTTTATGTCAAGCATTTATGCCCTCAGATATTCCAGGAATGAATACAAAAATAAAACAATCAGTGTTATTTGTGATTTGGAGAATAGATCAGAAGCATGGGAGCAGAGCTATAGCAGTATACCAGCCAAAGGGGTCTCAGTCTATGGTGGACACATTAGAGATGGAAAGAAGCAGATATAGTTGAGAAATGTCTGGTAGGTAGAACCATCAGGACTTGGTCAGAGTGTGGGAGGTGTTGAGGATGACTCCACGTTTTCTGGCTTAAGCAATTTGGTAATTAGAAGTAGCATTTACTGAAATGGATACGAAAAGACAGGCATACTTCAGAAAAGACTAGCAGTGGTTCTCAACCTTCCTAATGCCGCGACCCTTTAATACAGCTCCTCATGTTGTGGTGACCCCCAACCACAAAATTATTTTCATTGCTACTTCCTAACTGTAATTTTGCTACTGTTATGAATTGTAATGTAAATATCTGATATGCTATGTGTTTTCCGATGGTCGCGACCCACAGGTTGAGAACCACTGGACTAAGGACTTGAACATGATATCTTTGGGAAGCCTGGGAGAAGAGATTTCTAAAAATAGAAATATCATGTTATCAATTGGATGTATCAAACTGGTGGTCAGAAAGCTGATGTTGGTTAGAGATGTGCATGTGGGCATTGTCTGCAAATAGATATTTTAAAAAAATCTATAGGCAAATGCTTAGAAAAGAGACGCAAAAACTAGATATTAAGAGTTCTGATAGAGAAGGAAGGGCCAGCAAAAGAGACAAAAGAGCAGTGTCCAATGAATGAAGAGGCAAAATCAGAAAAGCAAGGCATCATGGAAGCCAATAAAAGAGTATTTTAGGGCAAAGAAGTTGTTAGTGTAGAATTCTCCAGAGAGGACTCAGTGATGACAATCAGTGTCAAGCTAGGATTCAATGTATTAGATCGAGTCATTTGAAATTGCTATTTTTGTAGTTAAAAAGTCAAACATTGGTAATTTTGTATGATTCAATGTAATACATAATTTGCTTGAAAGAGTTATATTTCAGGGCAACATCTCTTCCATTAAGTGCAGAACAACTGTAACGACAATTATACCACCCCCTAAATTCTCTTTGTCTATTTGCCTAACTTCTCAAAGTAAATTTTTATTTACTTGGCTTTTATTCTAAAGCTTGGGGAAGCCATTGAAGGATTATAAATAGTGACAGATCTCATTGAATTTTGTTTCTTTTGAGTGTACATTAGTGGACCATGTCTATTTTCACCCACAGTTCTTTGCCCAGTGTGTGATTCATAGTAGGGATTCAATACTATACCAGAGAGGTTCCTTCCTCAACATGCAGCATACATCTCAGTCTGAAAGTATTTCCCTTAATATATTTAAACTAGAGGCCTGGTGAACGAAATCTGTGCAGGGGTGGGGTGGGGAGGGGGGACGTGGTCCCTCAGCCCAGCCTGAATCCTCTCACAATCTGGGAGCACTGGATCCTAACCGCTCTCCTGCCTGCCTTCCTGATTGCCCCTAACCACTCTGCCTGCCTGCCTCATCACCCCTAATCACTCGCATGCCTGCCTGATCGCCCCTAACCACTCTGTCTGCTTGCCTGATTCCCCTAACTGCTTGCCTGCCTGATCACCCCTAACCACTCGCATGCCTGCCTGATCGCCCCTAACTACTCTGCCTTGGCCCCCATCTCCGTGGCTTCAACCTGAAGGATGTCCGGAATGACATCCAGAAAAATTGTTTGGCTGTCCAGCCTAATTAGCATATTACTCTTTTATTATTATAGATGTTTAAGTTTCACCATACAAATCATATGGTATCTATAGTTTATCTGCCATTGCTTTTGTTATCCAAGCCATGGCTTTTGCTAGTTCAATCTAGAAATGTCATGAGTTACAGAGTCAATAATGGTTTACTTTGATGTCAACACAGACCATGAACCAAGAGTTTGGAATCCTGGCATCTGTTTCCAGCATCATGAGCAAGTTCACATTATCTCTAAATGCTTAAGTTTCTTATGTTTTTAATATTTTTATTACTTTTAAAATAACTAGATTAAGCTGGGCTTTATTTTAGTTTCATTTTAACTATAAAATTTATGTTTCTATTCATGATTTAATATTCAGACAGAATATGACAGATCTGTTCATTTGTTTTATTTTATGGAAGTTGTAAACTAGTTACCCATTGGCCAGGATCTGAAGTTGATGTTGACACATCCTGTTTGTTCCTCAAAATATTTTTTGTGAGCTGAAGTCTTCAAATTTGAAGGTCACACATAAAATAAATTATAGCTTTCTAGTTTGTCTAAAAAAAATCAAAGTATTTTTAAATTGATTTTAGGGAGAAGAATGGAGAGAGAGAAACATTGATTTGAGAGATAAGCATTGATCGATTGCACTCCTCCTGCCCTATGCACCGCGGCAGAGGATCTAACCTGCAACCTGGATATGTGCCTTGACTGGGAATCAAAACCGACACCTTTTGCTATATGGAACAATGCTCCAACCAGCTGGGCAGGGCGAGGCTGGAATTCTTACAGGGCAACAACAGGCTGGATCTGAGTAGCAACTGTTCCCTTTTAGAAAGGCAGTTCACCCCCTAGTTCATGACTCTTGCTATTCTGTGCTGTTTTCACACCTTTCACATTTTCCACATCATTTTCCCAGTCCTTGTAGCTATTTTGAGTTTGATGGACCCAGGATGACCCAAGCTGGAAAACACCTCAGTGATGAAACTTCAGTGTGATGTGAACCCTACACAGGTGTGCAGCTCAGTGTCTCATTTCTTTTTGCTTAGACTTCCAAGAGTCTAAACCAGAGTTGGTCAAATTATTGTCTAAGAATAGATAAGCATATTAAGGGAACAGGACTTCGCTGTGTTTAGTCATGGTTTTCATAAATATTCTTGAGAGGTTATTCTCAACCCTGGCTACCCATTAGAGCAATCTGGAGAGTGTTAAAAAACAAAACAAAACACCCCTATGCCCCAAGGTTCACCTCAGAAAAATTAGATCAGAATCTCTGGGGTGAGGCCCAAGCATCAGTATTAAAAACAACAAGAGACAAAAACAGGTGTTCTAATGTGCAGTCAGGGTTGAGAAACACTGCTATAAAAGCTGTGGACCCAGCAGCAAGTACTGACTTCATCAACCTAGAGAAATCCTCAAAATGTCTGGGGAATCATTTGTGGCTGGTTTAAAACCTCCATGGAGTCCCTAAAACAACATCTAAGTGTAGCCTCTCTCCTCAGAAGCTGGGCTGCCCATATGTCTGAGGTTTCTATCACACCTGGTAGCATCATTGAGGTGCACCTCCAGCACAGCTCATTTAGCCATCCCTCTCTCCCTCTGTTTATGCAAATAATGCAAGGTGTGGTGTGGATGGGAAGACATGGAAATAGAGTAGTGAGAGGTGAAGAAGAGAGAAATGGGATGTTGGTGTCTTTCCAATCTAAATGGCAATCTGTCTGTTAGGGGAAAATGTGGTTGCAATATCTTAGTGCTTCAGATGATTGATGAAAGACTAAAAAATAAACTGGTAATAAAATAAAGATGAGAACATAAATTAAGAGGAAGCTGCTTCCATTTGAAGTGTTGTTATTTTTTTTTTCCTTTCCAGTATCCCCATTTGGGTTACTTTGAGCTGGAAAGTCTGAAAAATGACTGCCCTTATTGTTAAAGAATTAAAAGACTATAAGATGGAGGTGTAGGTAAACACAATACTCAAATCCTCCCACAGCTAAATTACAACTAAAATATAGAACAACCATCATTCAGAACTGCCTGAAATCTGGCTGAAGGGAAGTTCTGCAACTAGAAATGTAAAGAAGAAAGCACATTGAGACTGCGAGAAGGGGCAGAGACACAGAACAGGCTGGTCCAACATCCATATGTGCTATGTTTTTAATCAGGAGGGATATCTCGGCTGAGGAGGCCTCACATGAGGAACAATGTGTCCCATCTCCACACCAGACCCCTCATCCCAGGGTTCCAGTGCTGGGAAGAGAAGTCCCTGTAACTTCAGGCTGTAAAAACAAGCAGGGATTGTGGCTGAGTGACACTGGAGGCTGCTGGAGTCCCAGACAGTTCCTCTTAAAGTGCCAGCACACAGACTTACTTGGACTCACTCCCTCTGAGCTCTAGCACTGAGGAAGTAGCTTGAAAGAATCCAGGGACATATGGGGAGGAACTAAATTGTCTGGAATCAGGGCAAGAACTCGGGGTCAGTTTTCTCCCAAACAAAAGTGTTCACAGAAGTCATTGTTCCTATGCTGAGACCTCCCCTGCCACAGAGCTGACTGGGAGGCACCATCTCTGAGTCTCCATCAATCTGGCTCACACTGTTCACCTGGTGCTGGTGATACCCTAAGACCTGGCCCCACCCAATTTGCAGCCCTACCCAAGCTGTTTTTCAGCAGCTTTTTCATATTAATGGCCTGTCCTGGCCCAGGCTTTAGACCACGGGTGGGCAAACTTTTTTACTCGAGGGCCACAATGGGTTCTTAAACTGGACCGGAGGGCCAGAACAAAAGCATGGATGGAGTGTTTGTGTGAACTAATATAAATTCAAAGTAAACATCATTACATAAAAGGGTACGGTCTTTTTTTTTTTTTTTTTTTTTAGTTTTATTCATTTCAAATGGGCCGGATCTGGCCCGCGGGCCGTAGTTTGCCCACGGCTGCTTTAGACTTTCCTAAAATCTCTCAAATAAGTAGCAGCTGGCCTCAGCAGGCCCCATACCTTTCAATAAGCAGCTTCAGGTCCTGCACTTGTAGCAGCCTGCCTTGTTTCACAGCTGGGTCTATCTTGGGCACTTCCAAGCCCAAGACAAGTAGCAGCCATCTGTAGATTGTTCTGTAGCTTGTGCCAGGTGGCCCCAGGCAGGGCACAGGCAGTGGCTGACTTTGCACATCCTGGGAGGCCACAGAGACAGTGCACCCAGTAAACAACTTCAGACCATGCCAGATTACAACTCTACACATCCACAAGTGACATATCCAAGGGGCAGACTCAGTGAACACCAAAGCCCCACTGAAGCAAGTCCTGCTCCATAGAGATCTCTCCTGCACAGCAGCTCCTCTGCTATAGTCACAGCTGGTCCTCACAGCCAATTGGCCTGGAGGTCAGTTCCCCCCAGTGATGCTAACAGCAGTCAAGGCTCAACTACAAGACAGGGCACATAGCCCACACAGGAGTGCACCTAGAGTGCCCAGCTCAGGTAATTGGGGAGGCCGAGCCACTGGGCCCTACAGGACACCTGCTACACAAGGCCACTCTACCAATTCCAGGAGACATAGCAGCTCTACCTAATACACAGAAACAAACACAGGGAAGAAGCCAAAATGCAGAGACAAAGAAATGTGTCACAAATGAAAGAACAGGAAAATATCCAGGAAAAGAACTAAATGAAATGGAAGCAAGTAAATTATTAGATACAGACTTCAAAATAATGGTTATAATGATGCTCAAGGAACTTAATGAGAGCTTCAAGAGACTTAGTGAGAATTTCAAGGATCTTAGTGAGAACATCAAAGATATGAAAAAGGGCCAGTCAGAAATAAAGCATAACACTAATTGAAATAAGGAACAATTTACACAGAATCAACAGTAAAGTAGAGGATGCCGAAAATCAAATCAGCGATTTTTAGTATGAGGAAGCAAAAAGTACCTGATCAGAAGAGCGAAAAATACCCAATCAGAAGAGCAAAAAGAAAAAAGAATAAAAAAATATGAAGTTAGTATAAGGAGCCTCTGGGACAACTTAAATTGTACTGACATTTGCAGTATGGGGGTGCCAGAAGTTGAAGAGAGAGAGCAAGATACTGAAAACCTATTTAAGGAAAATGACAGAAAATTTCCTATCTAGTAAAAGAAAAAGACTTACAAGTCCAGGAAGTGCAGAGAGTCCCAAACAAGAGGAACCCAAAGAGACCCACACCAAGGCACGTCATAATTAAAATGCCGAGTCAAAGAGAATCTTAAAAGCAGTAAGAGAAAAGCAGTTAGTTACCTACAAGTGAGCTCCCATATGACTGTCAGCTGATTTCTCAACAGAAACTTTGCAAGCCAGAAGGGAGTGGCAAGAAATATTCAAAGTGATGAATAGCAAGGACCTACAACCAAGATTACTCTACCCAGCAAAGGTATCATTTAGAACTGAAGGTCAGATAAAGAGCTTCACAGATAAGAAAAACTAAAGGCATTCATCACCACCAAGTGAGTATTACCTGAAATGTTGAAGGGTCCTTTCAAATAAGAAGAAAGAGAAGGAGAAGAGATAAAAATATGAACAGTAAAATGGCAATAAATGCATACCTATCAACAATGGAATCTAAAATTCAAAATAAGTAAACATGGAATCTAATGCATAAAATAATCTGATGAATAAAATAGAACTAGAGGCATGGAAACATGGAACAGAGTGAGGAATCTCAGAAGAAATGGGGCAGGGCATGGGGTGAGAAGAGATTAACCAAAGAACTTTATATAAATACACTAGGGGCCCAGTGCACAAATTCGTGCACCTTGAAAGGAACTGTGGGCCACAAAGCTGTTGTGGGCACAGGGGCGGGTCTTGGCCCATCCTCTGCATCCCTGCCTGGCCCCTCCCATCGTGGCCTCTGGTCCCCTGTCTGCCGGCAGCCCCACTCCCACTGCTGTCGCTCCCACATGCTGATGGAGCGGAGCAATTGGGGCCGGCGCCCGCAGTGGGTGAGAGTGGGGCCATCGCCAGCACTGGGTGTGAGAGGCGGTTGCTGGCCCCAATCGCCCCTCATGAGTAGGAGGAGGTGGAGAAGCTGTGAGGGGCTATCAGGGCAGGCAGCTGCCGCTCTCACCCACTGACAGCGCCAAACAATTGGTGCTGGTTCTGGGCTCCAGCAGCGGATGCAAGCAGGGCTGGCATCAGCAGCAGGAGGGAGTGCCTGGTGGGACCATAGTGCATGCGAGCAAAGAATTTTCAGTAACCACCAGAGGCTTGCCCTGATGACAGTGACTGGCTCCCCACCTTGGTTTGGCACCCCCACTTACCTGCTCCACCATCCTGCCATGGTCAGTGCCTGCCATGTTCTGCACTCTGCTGCCTGCTGCCGATGCTCACCATGTTTTGTGCATGCCCCCTGGTGGTCAGAGTGTATCATAGTGACCGGCTGTTCAGTTTTTTGGTTATTCCACCATTTGGTTTATTTGCATATTAGGGTTTTATATATATATAGATATGCATTACCTACGGAAACAGACAATAGTGTGGTGAAGGCCTGTGATGGGGGGGACTGGGTGCAGGGGAGCAATGCTGGGGAGGGGACATCTATAATACTCTCAATAATAAGTATTTTTCAAAAGAATTAAAAGACTAGGGGAAATTTCATAATGTCAAACCAATCATTATTTCCAAGGTTTCTATAAATAAGTTATTTTTCCAAATGACCCAGAATAATAGGGTGAGAAGAACTGCTTTAGACAATAGTTACTCAATGACATTCTCCTTATCTGCCTTCCCAATAATGTCAGAACAATAGGCTTTGAATCTGAGCCTAATATGGAATTGAAAAATTGTGGACTTAGGGTTTATGATGAACACAGCCCAGCTGGAGCACTCACTGAACAATGGCAGGAAGGTTTGGTGAAGCCAATCTGGCCTGCTGTGGTTCTGCCACAAGGGAACGATGAGTTTTAAAGGACACAGCCTAATTTCTCTCTGCAGCTGGGTGTCATTGAGTAATGAAAATATATTGGCACGCTGTTCACTGGTTATTGTTCCATGTAACTGTACCTCTTAGCTGCGGATTTGTAAGCAGACCATGATTGAAAGCAATATGACTGAGCTGGGTTATTAAAATGTTTCAAATACAGCCTGCCCTATTTATTGGAAACAAAGTTTGACAAGATCATGTTGATACCAGGAGCAGGTAATGAAACATTGCCGTTCATAGGCACTTCCAATGTCAACTGGGCAGAATTACAGTCCTTAAATATTTATATAGGAAAATGAAATGCAACTATTAATACTTCCAGGATATTATACAATGTGAGGGGAGAAATAGACATGAGGAATAGGATCTTGGGCTACTTTTAACAAGCCAATTTATCATTTTTATAAAATGGCTGTATGTCTCATTTGCAGGAACCCTTCAAAGAATGGGAAAAAGCTTAACTACCTTTAAACCTCCAAAATCTAGGCATGTTTAAATAGAAGTGCCTAAAAATCTGATGACTAAATTTATGTTTAAGAAAGACTTCAAAAAATAAAGGTCCCCAAACCTGGCAAAAAAAAAAAAAAAAAAAAGACTTCATTTTTATAAGGGTAATGTTTCTTGAACTGATTTAAGTTCTAGCATATTTATTTAATCACTTAAAAACAATTAACTTGGATAATGTAGTTTTATTTTACTTCAGTTTGGTATTAGTTGGGGAGAGACTTCTAAGAGCAAATGAAGGTAAATGTCCACACAGGCAATATTTACCTTCAAAAGCTCTATGTAGCAGTAGGAAAGACATTAATTTTAGAATGCAAATCTGGGTTTTGATCCAAGGTTTGCCTCTCACTGAAATTGCAAGAAAGCTCCTTTTGCATTCAAGACTTAATTTCCTCACTTCCTGTCATGTGTACTTTCTATATTTTGGGTTTTGGCAATATCTTTACTTTTCCCTAATCATTTTAGGAATACATGTCTTATAGTCAGCAAATGTACTCATTTCCAAAACCTGAACATTTACATCCATTCACAATGAAGGAATTGGCAGGAGGACTACAAGTAGCTAGAATGTCCCTGAAATTTGGGGCCTTGGGATTCTGTACACCCCACATCCCTGGATCGCTGGTCAATTTTTCCATGCTCTTAGCTTAATCTGTCACTCACTCCTCATGCTCTTCATGCACTCTGCCTTTCATCTTCTCTCCATCTGCCCCCTAGTCTCCTCATTCTCTGCCCATTAGTAATCCCCTCTCTGAGGTGGGTAGCTCAGGAGTGATTGTTGTAGGCGTGAGTCTTCCTCCTCTAGTTGAGCTGTAGGTTGACAGAGCAAAGTCCATTGTACTTGTTTTAAAACACTGCTTTGAAGGCAAAATAAAAACCACAATTACAATTTAGCAGAAGTTTTCAAAAGGCTGTTGAAAGCATCACATTCAATACAAAATGCTCTGAACTACATAGTCAAATGAAACACATTTTTTATAAATCAACTAGAGGCCTGGTGCACTAATTCTTGCATGGGTAGGGTCCCTAGGCCTGGCTGGCAATAAGGGCCAATTGGGGCCAGGCCAATTGGGGTCTGCCAGCTGGGGGAGGGACAGGGCGTGGGAGGTTGGCCGCTAGCCCTGAGGAGGGAGCCAGCCCTTAGACCCCCTGGGAAAGAGGCCATATCTGTCGCCACCCACCCCTGGGTCCCCGTCCCAGCCCAGGGCTTTTGGGCCCAGGGCGAGGTTGGGAGAGAAGGTGATGGTCGCCAGGCTGGGTGTGGAAGGAATGGACACTTGTCACTGATGCTGCATCAGTGCCCCACCACCGTGCAGTTCCCCACCTTCCCCCCTCCTCCTTCCCTCTCATATCAACTGGTTAACCTGTCGTTCCAGTCATTCGGTCATAACGGTCACTTAGGCTTTTATATATTCGTATTAGTTGGGGATATATATATATATACTAGATGCCCAGTGCAAAAAAATTTGTGCATTCAGGGGGGGTCCCTCAGCCTGGCCTGTGACCTCTTGCAGTCAGGGACCCCTTGGGGGATGACCACCTGCTGGCTTAGGCCTGCTCCCTGGGGGGATTGGGCCTAAGCTGGCAGTCAGACATCCCTCTGGCAGCCCGACAGCCCTTGGGGGATGTCCACTTGCCAGTGGAGAGCAGGCCTAAGCTGCAGTCAGACATCCTTAGCGCTGCTGAGGAGGCGGGAGAGGCTCCCACCACCACTGCTGTACTGGCAGCCATTAGCCTGGCTTGTGGCTGAGCAGAGCTCCCCCTGTGGGAGCATACTGACCACCAGGGGGCAGCTCCTGCATTGAGCGTCTGCCCCCTGGTGGTAAGTGTGTGTCATAGTGACCAGTCATTCCCAGTCATTCTGCTGGTAGGGTCAATTTGTATATTACCCTTTTATTATATAGGAGATATATATATATATATATATATATAAATATATATATATATATATATATACACACACACATATATACATATATATATATATATATATATATACACACACATATATACATATATATATAAAACTTTCACAAACTGCTGATTTATCAAATTAATTTTCAATGAATTGCACTAGAGTGTAACCTGCACTTTTCTTTTTGCTTTCCCCATTTTTCATCCTCCAACAGGCTCCTTTTTAAAACCATCCTCAGTCAACATTGAGTTCAGTGATGATGAATTCTGATATCAAACTGAATAAAGTAATTGGCAGAAATGTATAAAATGGAAAAAAATAACATAGTTTAATTGCAGCAGTTTCCAAACTATGTTGCAAGCATAATTTTGCAAAGCATTTTCAAGAGTTTGGTTCAAGAGCAAAGTCTGATTCAAGAGCATTCTGAGGTGGCAAGGGGAGTTATTAACAACTGTTAACCACTTGAAATTAATTTTCTGATTGAGGCAGGGTTTTCTCAGTACCATGTAATAAAATAAAGAAAAATTGGATGCTGAGGTGGAAAGATGGGATTTGTTGGCATCCATAATCCCCAATTACAAAAATTTTAAAAAATCTCATTTTTCTCTTTGATTGAAATTATAAGTAAATGCTGCACATAGTACTCACAAAAAATTTATACTAATAAAATGCAGCCTTTATCAGTTATATATACTGAGGTTACATAAGGTTTGATTAAAAGGAAAAATGGTTCCATTGTTTAAAAATGTTTTAAAACCATTGGTAATATAGAGAACTATGGCCTGGGAAAATTAAGACTTGGTTTCACATCCATGCTCCACCAGTAATGAGTTCACTGACCTTGAGAAAATCATTTACAATTCTTGGGCTTCAGTTTAAATCTATTAAATGAGAGTTTTTTTTTAAAAAAAATAATTATTATTGAAAGTATTACGTATGTTCCCTTTTTCCCCCATTGACCCCCCTCTAGCCAGCCCATTCCCCCCCACACCTGATCCAGGCCTTAAGCACCCTAATGTCTGTGTCCATGGGCCATGCATGTATGCATACAAGGTCTTTGGTTGATTTCTTCCCACCCACCCACCCTCCCCTGCCTTCCCTCTGAGATTCCGCACTCTGTTCCATACTTCCATTAAATGATAGCTTTTAAAGAGCAAGAAAACAGATAAAAATAACCTATATGAGAATTAAAAATTCCGGGAGATATTTAAATGTTTAAAAAGATTGGTGTAAATAAATGTCTAGTATGTGACAAATGTGGAGAAATAGTCTTTGACTGTCTCAGATTCATTTCATGCAGCTACATAGCCCTCACCTCCTCTTTCTTTATTTTAGCTGATGGCCCTGCTTATCATATTACTCAGAAAAATATAGAGGCCAATGTGGACCAGTGTGGAAAATACATGCATATCCAAGGTAACCATTGTAATGTGTATGTTATTTCTACCCATGAAAATCTTGAGGTTGACTTTCACAAGATGCTGAATGTACATGATGAGATGTCCACATTTCTAGCGTGCAGTTTTCTCAGTAAAATTAAGACTCCTTATGACAGTTACTACTTGAGCAATCCTGAACAGAAAAGAATAGCCTAGTAAACATTCAGATACGTCCTCCGCCTGACTTCCTTGCTCACGAAGCAGCCTTGATTCAAATTCCTGCCTTATACAAATTACAAGTTACTTCACATTTCAGATCTGCAGAAGCATTCTCAAGCTGTTGAAACCTCAAATATTAACTCGTAGACTCCTAAAGGTCTTCTGGGTAGACAGTACAAATTAGTGTTGATGGCTCAGACTCCAGATTTTTAAGACTTAAATCTGAAGGCTGGCTCTGCCATTTACTGCCTAGGAATTCTTGGGCAAGCAACTGGACCTCAGGTTCATCCCCTGTAAGGTGGAAATAATAAGGTTCTTGGGCCAAAATCAGATTCTAGCCAAATAGCTAAAATCAATAGCTTAATTACTTGATTTGTTAAATAATAATATTTTTCAAGTGATCAACTAGCCTAATTTACCAAATTCATCAGTTTACTGAAAACTTACTTCCTCATATTAAACCCAAAGCCCACTGTATTTAATAATGAATGGGATGGTCTAACAGCTTTGGGAGATTTCAGTGAAGTTTTATGCGACTGGTTTTCATTTTGTCTTCATAGCGGTATTTTAAGGATTATTCAATTTACTGCAATCTAAGACTGATAGGGTAGTTTGATATTTTTCAC
Organism: Myotis nattereri; assembly: GCF_964212035.1. NCBI lineage: Eukaryota > Metazoa > Chordata > Mammalia > Chiroptera > Vespertilionidae > Myotis > Myotis nattereri. The sequence goes on from NC_138078.1 coordinate 13,852,339, forward strand.
AGTTACATTTAATCAGAAAAGTGTATTTTTTTCATTATACATTTCAGAAGTTCAAGTGTAATTTTTTTTCCAGTTTAGATTAATTTTTCTTTGGAACCTCTAGTGTGCACTTTCTCTTTTACACATCTTTTAGCATTTTTTTTAGGATTTTTCATCAAATTTTCCAGTAGCACATCAACTTCTATTTGGCCATGTGGAGAGCTGGATATTTGGCACATCGATTTTTCAGCACATTTGGGCTGCTTCTATTAAGTTCAACAAATATTTCTTGAGCGCCTATGATGTGCTGACCTTGGCTCTGGCTATACTGTGAGGACAAGACAGGCAGAATCTTGCCCTCTAATTTTTCATGCCAGTGGAGGAGACCAACAATAAACAAAAGGCGATAACTGCTGAGAAGAAAATAGAACAGGTGGTCAGAACCAGGGGTCCTCAAGCTACTGCCCGCAGGCCACATGCAAATACAAATATTGTATTTGTTCCTGTTTTGTTTTTTTTTTTACTTCAAAATAAGATATATGCAGTGTGCATAGGAATTTGTTCATAGTTTTTTTTAAACTATAGTCTGGCCCTCCAACGGTCTGAGGGACAGTGAACTGGCCCCCTGTTTAAAAAGTTTGAGGACCCCTGGGCCAATAGACAGTGCTCTAGTGCTGAAGCCAGTGATGGTGGGGTGTTGCTATCTTAGGTAAAATGGTTAGGGTAAGCTTCTAGAAGGCAAGGAAACTGAACTCAGGAGTCTTTGTTGGGATGGGTAGTTCTGAGCTATGGGACAGAAAAAGATTGGTGAGGTTACAAAAATAGAGCCAGAGACATAGAAGCATCGAACAGACTGTCCAACCTATGAGGGAAGGCAGGGGGTGAGGGGGTAAGAGATCAACCAAAGGACTTGTATGCATGCATATGAGCATAACCAATGGACACAGACAGTAGGGGGCGGTGAGGGCTTGTGCTTGGGGGAGAGGATGGCAGGGGAGAGGTCAATGGGGGGAAAAAGGAGACTCATGTAATACTTTAAACAATAAAGAATTTTTAAAAAAGAACCAAAAGCAGTGGTTACAGACAATATTCACTTGTTTTGCTATTGTGGTTGAGGTCTGGGCAACCTAAATGTATCTCCTTTCATCCTGGAATGCTTGGTTTACCATATGACCATCCATATAAAGACTAGATGTTTGTGGATGTGTTCTTTTTTTCCCTCTTCTGCCATATAAATGTTAAATATTGCCTATATTCAGGAACATAGCAGCACTGTGGGAACAAAAGATACACATATATACAAAACAATCGATCAAGTTGGACAGTTTTGGCAAAAGGTTTCCAGACTACACTTCCATTGCTATAGTTTTAAACTGCTGTAGCAGCGTTTTAGTGCCTGATTAATGGGTTCATTTACTTTAAATCCTGCTTCAAACCATGACCTCTTTGGAAAAAATATATTAAAAAAGCAGCTCTGACAAGCTTGTCAGCACTATTTCATTTATAAAATGCTCTTGTACTAATTTTCACTCTAATAAAACCCCAATGGATACTGATTGTATAGGGATTTATATAGGGAGAAGCTGTTTATTTTAGTGCAAAAATACGTATATTTTGCTCACAGAATAAAATGAAAACTAAGATAGGAAAAATAAATCATAAAGTCACTTTGAAAATAGAGGTGAGAGATGACATGGAATCATGTCTGCTACTTAGATAGTATAAAACATGGCTTCCAAATGAATCACAAGAAAGGTGAATAGTTGCTTGGGAATTTGTCAGATCGGTTGTGAGGCTGAATGAAAAAAGTGAAGGCCTTATACTAAGAAAGAAAACTCAGACAACATCAGAGGGGAAGTGGGTGGAGCTGGTAGAAGAGGGTATGGGGGAATAAATGGTGATGGAAGGAGACTTAGGGTGGTGAACACATAATACAATATACATATGATGCATTATAGAATTATACACTGAAACATATAATTTTTAAAATTTTTATTATTTTTTAAAATATATTTTTATTGTTGATAGTGTTACAGCTATCTCCCATTTAACCCCACTTTCCCTCCTCCTCTCATCCCCTACCCACTCCTCTAGGTCTTCACTATCCTATTGCCCGTGTCCATGAGCTATGCATATAAGTTCTTTGGTTAATCTCTTCTTGTCCCCCCAACCCCATATTCAGGTTTGTCAGTCTGTTCCATGCCTCCATGATTCAGGTCTTATTTTGTTGGTCGATTCATTTTGTTCATTAAATTCCACAAATATTTGAGATCATGTGATATTTGTCTTTCTCAGTTTGTCTTATTTCACTTAGCATAATATTTTACAGGTCCATCCATGCAGTCCCAAAGGGTTATATATCCCTCTTTTTCTACAGCTGCATAGTATTCCATAGTATAAATGTCCACACAGCTTTTTCATCCATTCGTTTGCTGATGGGCACTTGGGCTGTTTTGAAATCTTAGCTATTGTAAATAATGCTGCTATGAACATAGGGGTGCATTCTTTCTGATTGGCGTTTTGGGGTTCTTAGGATATATTCCCAGAAGTGGGATTGCTGGGTCAAATGGAAGTTCCATTTTTAATTTTTTTGAGGAAACTCCATACTGTTTTCCACAGGGGCTACACCAGTCTGCATTCCCACCAGCAGTGAACTAGGGTTCCCTTTTCTCCACATCCTTGCCAGCTCTTGTTGTTTGTTGATTTTTTTATGATAGCCATTCTGGTATCTCATTGTGGTCCCATGCTGCAGGTGTTTGGTGTCCCGCTGGCTTTTGTCTCATTGAGCAGTCAGGCATGGTGTCTGCAGCCAGGACCCAAACTTTGTTTCTGACTAATTAGATCAAATAAAGATGCAAAGCCTACAAAGACCCTCTGCTTGCAGACTGATTGTATTCAGTGTGGAGTACCTGGAGCAATCGCCCACAGGTGGGGTGAAAGGTTTTCCAATGGGCAGTTGCTTCTGCCTGTAGTCTAATTGTTATTCTCAGTCTCTTAATAGGCCTCAGAAAGCCCACAGGGTGGGGTAAGGGATCTTCCAATAGGGTTAGGGCCTTCCCACCCCCAGGCAAAGACCACTTGGATAGCAAGGTTTGCCTGAGAAGGATGACTTCCCCAGTGTGAGAGCATGATTCAGCACAGGAAACCGGAGTGTCTACCTTCCGAGCTCCAACCCGATTCCCCAACTTTGGCTTCTGCTCACGCAACTCCAGTCCACTCGGCCCTCCCTCTGCTGGAGCCCAAGGTGAGTGGCTGCACATGAAATTTTGTGTTGGGCCTTTAGGAGGATACCTGCATTTCCAGGTGTCTCTCCCTGGCAGACAGCAACCCTGCAGCTTTTCATAGCCAGGTGGTAAGTGGGCACCTTTCTCAGTTCTGGTGCTCCCTGCTGGGGGGGGAGGGCACAGCTTGGGGTTTAGACCCCAGAGTTCTCAGTGGGAAACCCCCACAGTTGAGATATCCTTCTGGAACTTCAGCTGCTGTCTGTGGGAGTCTGGCCAGCCCTCTCGGGTCTCTTCCCTTCCTCCCAGTCTCTATGGGGTCTCCACTTTCCACCCTTGGTTATCAGGGTTCTCTCCAGCTGGTCTTCAGTTGATTATTCAGGGTGGTTGTTTTGTAATTTAGTTGTAATTCCAGTTTGGTCCTGGGAGCATTTATGTGTAGCATCCACATACCCTACCCTAAAAACTGTCTTCACTTTTCCCTAACTATTGTAGGAATATATGTATTATAGTCTCCCAGATTAAGTTTTTAAAAATCATATTTCAACGAAACATTTCACTATATTTACCATAAAGATATTTTTGTTATTACAATTAAACACTGACATTTCTGAAAGAGAATTGGGAGATATTTTGTCCTCTGGTCTCAGCAGTAGTGCTTTTCCTGAGCGACTGATTTATATTTTCCTCATAGATTCTGTGAAACTGGAAATTGCATACATTTTTCTATCAGTATTTGGCAAATTTAGAACCAGAAGTGTTGGTCTACCTCTGACATAAATGTCATTGGATTTCAACCTTATTTCTGGCTTCCTATTAGTTTCTTGTGATTACTTGTCCTTTGATCATATTTTTCTTACTTTAATTGGTTTTTATTTTGCTGCATTATATGAATTTTTGTAAATGGCTTGAAGGCCTTTTTGATAAGATAAAAATATGTGTCAGGATATAATTAAAATGTGTATATATATTCACATATATTAATATAGTTTATGACATGTGAAACTTGTGGGATGTAAATTTAAGTTGGAAATTAAGGTAAAGCATTATAGTAGAACAGCTAAATTAAGGAATTTAATTATTATTACAACAACACAATTGTTTAATTTGCTAATTGCCATTTCTTAGTACATAATTTTACTACATTAAAAAGTATAACTTCATGCTTAGTAGGAATTTAGCCAATTATTTGTGCCTTCTCTAATGATCTAAAGTTTAGTTGTCCTCACAGCCACTTGGCCTGGAGGTCAAACCCTCCCTGGTATTAGCTACAACAATCAAGGCTTAACTACAAGACTGCGCACAAAGACCACTAGGGGGTGCACCAAGGAAGCATAACAAAATGCGGAGACAAAGAAACAGGACAAAATTTTCAATGGAAGATATAGAGTTCAGAACCACACTTTTAAGGTCTCTCAAGAACTGTTTAGAAGCCGCCGATAAACTTAATGAGATCTACAAGAAAACTAATGAGACCCTCGATGTTATGATGGGGAACCAACTAGAAATTAAGCATACACGGACTGAAATAACGAATATTATACAGACTCCCGACAGCAGACCAGAGGAGCGCAAGAATCAAGTCAATGATTTGAAATCCGAGGAAGCAAAAAACACCCAACCGGAGGGGCGGAATGAACAAAGAATCCAAAAATGCGAGGATAGTGTAAGGAGCCTCTGGGACAGCTTCAAGCGTACCAACATCAGAATTATAGGGGTGCCATAAGATGAGAGAGAGCAAGATATTTAAAACCTATTTGAAGAAATAATGACAGAAAACTTCCCCCACCTGGTGAAAGAAATGGACTTACAGGTCCAAGAAGCGCGGAGAACCCCAAACAAAAGGAATCCAAAGAGGACCACACCAAGACACATCATAATTAAAATGCCAAGAGCAAAAGACAAAGAGAGAATCTTAAAAGCAGCAAGAGAAAGAAACTCAGTTACCTACAAGGGAATACCCATATGACTGTCAGCTGATTTCTCAACAGAAACTTTGCAGGCCAGAAGGGAGTGGCAAGAAATATTCAAAGTGATGACTACCAAGAACCTACAACCAAGATTACTTTATCCAGCAAAGCTATCATTCAGAATTGAAGGTCAGATAAAGAGCTTCACAGATAAGGAAAAGCTAAAGGAGTTCATCACCACCAAACCAGGATTATATGAAATGCTGAAAGGTATCCTTTAAGAAGAGGAAGAGGAAGAGGAAGAAAAAGGTAAAGATACAAATTATGAACAACAAATATGCATCTATCAACAAGTGAATCTAAGAATCAAGTGAATAAATAATCTGATGAACAGAATGAACTGGTGATTATAATAGAATCAGGGACATAGAAAGGGAATGGACTGACTATACTTGGGGGGGAGAGGGGTGTGGGAGATACGGGAAGAGACTGGACAAAAATCGTGCACCTATGGATGAGGACAGTGGGTGGGGAGTGAGGGCAGAGGGTGGGGCGGGAACTGGGAGGAGGGGAGTTATGGGGGAAAAAAGAGGAGCAAATGTAATAATCTGAACAATAAAGATTTAATTAAAAAAAATAAAGTTTAGTTGTCACCAATTTAAAGAGTAAAGATAATTTATACTATGGTAAGTTCCCTAATAATGCTAGTTCATTGTTTCTACAAATGATGTTTCTCTCTCATCGATATTTCTGACTCTCTATCTCTCTCCCTTCCTCTCTGTAAAGAATCAATAAAATATATATTAAAAAATTATTTATTTATAAAATAAAGTGTTGGAGTAATTATTTTTAGTCACTTATTGCTCTAAAATTTCAACAACTTAAAAGACATACTAACTTTCCCTTAGATGCTGTTTGTAAATACTCTTTCTATTTAAGAGATGGGAACATTTGTGGAATCAAATAACTGGGTGGATAGATGTAAAACATTTCTTCCTTTTATTGGATGACACTCTAAGAACAGTAAGTTTTACTAACTTAATCACTGTTGGCATGGAGCATAGAACAGATGAATAAAGTTGAAAATATAATGACTCAAGCAATAATACAAGATGCTTGTGTGCTTAAATTAAATGTCCTTCAAGGTCAGAATGCTTTTATTTGCAAAGATCTTTGTACCTTATGTAGGAGAATATTCAATATTGATTTGAAAATATAATGGTTGGGACGCTATTTAAGGTCACTGAATAATAAAAATAACCCAAACCCCAAACTTCCTTTACAGTCCAGGAAGTCAGATGATCAGAAACAGAGGAAATAGAAAAATAGGAAACATATAAGCTAGTATTCAGGCAAAACTCTGACTCGAAAATGTGTGAATGTGCGTGTGTATATGCATGTGTTGTATGCAGGCACATGAGTCGGTGTGTGTGTGTGTGTGTGTGTGTGTGTGTGTGTGTTTCTAATTGTCCCTCCACCTGACATTGCAATGGTGTCTTTGATTTGGCAAGAAAGAACATGTCTGAAAACACAGCTTTGAAAATCCAAGTTACAAGTTATAGACTGTTATTAGGATGTCAGACAAGTCAGTGGCAGAAGGACAAGGCAAACAAGTCACAGTGAAATTCAAAAATAAAAAGATATGCTGCCAAGAGGGGACTCACTGAGCTGCTAGCCCTGTTTCCCCATAATAAGATATTTGCGAGACTGCTAAGCCAGAAAGGTATACTATTCTCACAATTTAAATTGCCAGGCATCTGTAAAGCGAGAAGCCAAGACAGAAGGAAATTTATGATGAAGAATAGGATTGTCACTTAAAAGTCAGGGGAAGGTAAGAGAAAGACCATGTAGCCCAAGTCAATTATTTGGGCTCATCTTCTGGATTTCTCCTCTCTTGAAATGTTTCTTCTCTCTTCCTTCCTTTGTCCTATCTTTTTTATATAATGTTTTTTATTTATTGATTAAGTTATTACCTATGTGTCCTATTGCCCCATTGCCCCTCAACCCCCCCACACATGCCCTCACCCCCCTGTTGTCTGTGTCCATTGGTTAGGCTTATATGCATGCAAATAGGTCCTTTGGTTGATCTCTAGCCTTTGTCCTAACTTTTAACCATTAAACAGCGTAATAGGATCAGCCTGGGTGAATGGGAAAGAACAATACTAACTAAGCCTGTAACTAACAGTGGTAGGACCAAAGGAATACAACTCAAAGGTAGAACAAAATAGTCACGTTTTGCTTTTTATCTATTTAATTTATCTATTTAATTCAAAACCAGATAATGATCACCCAAAGATCTGTCAGTTTAGTGCAGTGATGGCGAACCTTTTGAGCTCTGCGTGTCAGCATTTTGAAAAACCCTAACTTAACTCTGGTGCTGTGTCACATATAGAAATTTTTTGATATTTGCAACCATAGTAAAACAAAGACTTATATTTTTGATATTTATTTTATATATTTAAATGCCATTTAACAAAGAAAAATTAACCAAAAAAATGAGTTCGCGTGTCACCTCTGACACGCGTGTCATAGGTTCGCCATCACTGGTCTAGTGAATACAACTCAAGCATTTGTGTGTGCAGGTGTGGGTATGGGGCATGACTGGGATATCGACATATTAAATTGACCCATTTTCTCAGAAATACGGATGGCTGCTGAAGCAGAATCTATCAATGTGGGGCTGACACACAGATTGCTCAGTTGGACAAATGCATTTGTGTATATGGCATTATGATGGGGAACCATGATAAATAATTCTGCCTGTGTTGCTCAATTTAAGAAACCCTTTTATATGCTCCATTAATTTTAAAATGAGGCGTATGGTTTCTTCTAGGATTTTTATGGTTTCATGACTTACATTTAAGTCCTTTATCCATTTTGAGTTCATTCTTTTTTTAATTTTTTTTTAAATTTTGTTTCATTGCTTAAAGTATTACAAAGAATAGTACATATGTCTCTTTTTTTTCTCCCCTTGACCTTCCCCTGGCCTCCCCTACCCCCTAGTGTCTTGTGTCCATTGGTTATGCTTATATGCATGCATACAAGTCCTTCGGTTGATCTCTTACCTGCCCCCCCACCCAACCCTCCCTGGCCTTCCCGCTGTAGTTTGACAGTCTGTTCGATGCTGCTCTTCCTCTGTATCTATTTTTGTTCATCAGTTTATAATGGTCTTTATTACCCATAAATGAGTGAGATCATGTGGTATTTTTCTTTCATTGACTGGCTTATTTCACTTATCATAATGCTCTCCAGTTCCATCCATACTGTTGCAAATGGTAATAATTCCTTATTTTTTATAGCAGCATAGTATCCCATGGTGTAGATGTACCACAGTTTTCTAATCCATTCATCTACAGATGGGCACTTAGGCTGTTTCCAGATCTTAGCTATGGTGAATTGTGCTGCTATGAACATATGGGTGCATATATCCTTTCTGATTGGTGTTTCTGGTTTCTTGGGATATATTCCTAGCAGTGGGATCAATGGGTCAAATGGGAGTTCCATTTATAACTTTTTGAGGAAACTCCATACTGTCTTCCATAGTGGCTGCACCAGTCTGCATTCCCACCAGCAGTGCACAAGTGTTCCTTTTTCTCCGCATCCTCTCCAGCACTTGTCGTTTGTTGATTAGTTGATGATAGCCATTCTGACAGGTGTGAGATGATACCTCATTATTGTTTTGATTTGCATCTCTCGGATGATTAGTGACTTTGAGCATGTTTTCATATGTCTCTTGGCTTTCTGAATGTCCTCTTCTGAAAAGTGTCTATTTAGGTCCTTTGCCCATTTTTTGATTGCATTGTTCATCTTCCTTTTGTTAAGTTGTATGAGTTCCCTATAAATGTTGGAGATTAAACCCTTATTGGTGATAACATTGACAAATATGTTCTCCATGCAGTGGGCTTTCTTGTTGTTTTGTTGATGGTTTCTTTTGCTGTGCAGAAGCCTTTCATTTTGATATAGTCCCATTTGTTTATTTTCTCTTTAGTTTCCAACGCCCTAGGAGCTGTATCGGTGAAGAAATTGCTTTGGCATATGTCTGAGATTTTGTTGCCTTTGGATTCCTCTAGTATTTTTATGGTTTCCCATCTTACATTTAAGTCCTTTATCCATTTTGAATTCATTCTTGTGTATGGTGTAAGTTGGTGGTGTAGTTTCATCTTTTTGCATGTATCTGTCCAGTTTTCCCAACACCATTTATTGAAGAGACTGTCTCTGCTTCATGGTATGCTCATGCCTCCTTTGTCAAATATTAATCGAGCATAATGGCTTAGGTCAATTTCTGGGGGCTCTATTCTGTTCCATTGATCTACATGCCTGTTCCTGTGCCACTACCAGGCTGTTTTGAGTACAGTGGCTTTGTAGTAAAACCTGATATCTGGTATTGTGATCCCTCCAACTTTGTTCTTCTTAAGGCAGCAAAATCTTAGACATCTCTCGTAGCAATATGTTTGTGGATACATCACCTTGGGCAAGGGAAACTAAGGAGAAAATAAACAAATGGGACTACATCAAAATAAAAAGCTTCTGCACAGCAAAAGAAACCATCAACAAAATGAAAAGGCATCCCACTGTATGGGAGAACATATTTGGCAATGATACATCTGATAAAGCGTTATTATGCAAAATATATAAGGAACTCATACAACGTAACAAAAGAAAGACAAATAATCCAATTAAAAATGGGCAAAGGACATAAATAGACACTTCTCCAAAGTGGACATACAGGTGGTCAAGAGAATATGAAAAATGCTCAAAGTCATTGATCATCAGAGAGATACAAATTAAAACAACAATGAGGTATCACTTCAGACCTGTCAGAATCGCTATCATCAACAGTGGGAATGCAGACTGGTGCAGCCTCTGTGGAAAACAGTATGGAGTTTCCTCAAAAAGTTAAATATTGAACTCCCATTTGACCCAGTGATCCCACTTCTAGGAATATATCCTAAGAAACCTGAAACACCAATCAGAAAGAATGTATGCATCCCTATGTTCATAGCAGCACAATTTACAATAGCTAAGATCTGGAAACAGCCCAAGCGCCTATTAGTAGACAAGTGGATAAAAGGGCTGTGGTACATTTATACCATGGAATACTATGCAGCTGTATAAAAGAAGGATCTCTTACCCTTTGGGACACCATGGAGGGACCTGGATAGTATTATGCTAAGTGAAATAAGTCAGTCAGAGAAAGACAAGTATCCCATGATCTCACTCATATGTGGAATCTAATGAACAAAATAAACTGTTGAACAAAATAGATCCAGAGACAAAGAAGCATCGAACAGACTGTGGAATCTCAGAGGGAAGGCAGGAAAGGGTAAGTGGGTGGGAAGAGATCCACTAAAGAACTTGTATGCTTATATGCATAACCTATGGACACAGACAATAGGGTGGTGAAGGCCTGGGGCAGGGGGTGGGGCGGGCTAGAAGGGGTCAATGGGGAAAAAGGGGATTTATGTAATACTTTCAACAATAAAGATTTTTAAAAAATTGTTAAATGATGATAATTTTAAAAAGTAAACTCAAAAAGAAATCATTGTTTGCCAGGGGTTGCAGGAGAAGGGAGGGAAGGATGATCAGACAGGCATAGAGGAATTTTGGGGGCAGTGAAACTACTGTGTCTGATACCATAATGGTGTATGCATGTCATAATACATTTGTCCAAATCCACAGAAAGTACAACACCATCAGTGAACCTAATGTAAACTGTGGACTCTGGGTGATAATAATGCATCAATGTTGGTTCAGTGGTAACAAATGTGCCACACTAATATGAAATGTTAATAATAAGGGAAACTGTATATATGTTGAGAGTGCTGGGTATATGGGAACTCCCTGTACTTCCTGCTCAATTTTTCTATAAATCTCAAACTGCTCTAAAAACCCAATGTCTATTAATTAAATATTAATAAACTTTTAATTTTAGAGTAGTTTTAGATTTGCAAAATTAACAAGGATAATGTGGAGAGTTCTCACATTTCATTTAGTTTTCCATGTCACCTTAGGCTCCTCTGGGTTATCACATTTTCTCAGCTTTTTTCTTATTTTTGATGACCTTGACAGGTTTTAGAATTATTGATTAGGTATTTTGTAGAATTGTCCCTCAATTGGTTTTTGTGTGATGTTTTTCTCATCATTAGACTGGGATTATGTGTTTTTGGAAGGAAGGTCACAGAAGTTAGGTGCCATTCCCATCACATTGTATCAAGAGTACATACTATCAACGTAACTTCTCACTGTTAATATTGACCTTGATCACCTGACTGAGGTAGCGTTTATCAGATTTCTCTATGGCAAAGTTACTCTTTCCCCCTCTCCCTTTCCATATTGTCCTCTTTGGAAGAGTCGTTATGTATATATACCACAAGCTTAAAGAGTGAGGCGTTATGTTCCACCTCCTTAAGGGCATCTACATAAATTATTTGGAACTCTTCTCCATAGGAGAGTGTTTATTATGCCCCATTTATTCAACCATTGATATCAGTGTAGATGAATAGGTGTTTATGTTATACTTTGATTTATAATCCAATACTACATTATTTTGTTCAGATTGTTACAGCTCTTTTAGTTGGCTTCTGTTTCCCATTAAAATACCCCTATCATTTGTTTTTGAGCATTTTTAAGCTTTCTGGCATTACAAGATGCTCTAGGATCAGGTGGGGTACTGGCCAACCTGATTTTTGGAATATTGAACCAGCCTTGCACACCTGGAACCAATCCTTCTTGACTGTAGTATATAGTTATTTTTAGATTTGATTTGCTAATATTTTATTGAGGATTTTTGCACCTATATTAATGAGAGATAATGGTCTGCTTTCCTTTCTTGTAATCTCATCTTATTTTCGTGTCAGGATAATGGTGGCCTCGTGGAATGAGTTAGGAAGTATTCCCTCTGGAAGAGATTGTGGAGTATTAGTATAATTTCTTCCTTAAATGTTTGGTAGAATTTACCAGTGAAAATATCTGTGCCTGGTGATTTTATTTTGGAGGTTATTTTATTGATCCTGTTTCTTTAATAGATAATCTTACTAGTCTTATACTTATTTTTCCTTGTTTTCATTTTGGTGTTTTAAGGAATTGTTCCATTTACTCCAAATAATAAAAGTTGTGGACATGGAATTGTTCACAATATTTATGTTATCCTTCTACGCCCAGGGAACAGTAGAGATGACCCCTCATTAATTCCTAATATTGGTAATTTGCATCTTCTCTTTTTTTCTTGGTTAGCATGGCTATTGGTTTATCAATTTTACTGAATATATATATATATATATATATATATATATATAGAGAGAGAGAGAGAGAGAGAGAGAGAGAGAGAGAACCAGCTTTTGGTCTTGTTGATTTTTTTCTATTTTTGTTTTCATTGAGTTTTGCTCCAATTTTTATTATTTCCTTTCTTCTGCTGACTGCAGGCTTAAATTGCTCTTATTTCTCTAGTTTCCTAAAGTGGAAGCTTCAGTTATTGATGTTTTGCTCTCTTTAATTTTCTAATATATCTATTTTTAATTTTTTTTGGCTGCTGCAAAGCCTTAATGTTTCCATTTGGTCCAATGCATGGGAGAGGGCTTCAGGGTGGTTAAAGGAATGGCTAGTAGTTCTGGGGAGAGGCTCAGGAAAGAGCCAGGCCCCAGGGGAATGCAGAGGGGCCCCTCAGAGGCCTCTGGGCTCCACAGGCTCCTAGTTGTGCTGGAGGGTGAGGCTTTGGAAGAAGAGGTCCTGCCCAGCCCAGCCTGGGGGCGGCAGCCTGCGGAGGTGAGTCAGGTGTGGCCCAGCTTCTTGATGAGTTTCACCTGCTCACCCCGGAAGCGGTTCTCCCGGGAGTCCCGCAGCTGAGGGTCTGACTGCGCGGGCAGAACCAGGGTCTGCAGCTCCAGGAGGGCCTGGCGCAGGTTCCTCTCCCAGGCCAGGGCGGCTTCCATGGCGGCCTGAGGTTCACCCACTCACTGTGGGGAGGCTTCAACACGACCTGGAGAGAATGCGGCCACCTCGCTGGTTTTGCATCTTTAAGAGATGCTTAGCGCCCTCGCACTTCTTCTGTGCCAACTCCTGGAAGAAGTGGTCCCGCCCTCCAGAACCACATTGTCCGGTGGAAACAGGAGCCCAGAGAGAGGTGGGTGTGGGGGGCCCGCAGGTGCAGGTTGGCCCGGCGGGTGACCGCAGCCTCCACCTCGGTGGAATAATTCTGACCAATGTGGGAGCTCATGGCTGTTCGGCAATAAGGAGTTAAGGTAGAGAAACCCCCCGGTGTGTTGGCTGGGCCCGGAGGTGGTTCTGAAGGTGGTGACTGGATGAGACGCTGGAGAGTGGCCGGAGGCTGGAAGAAGGGGTGTCCCAGGGTCTGTTCTGTCCAAACACTGTAGAAGCAGAGACAGATCCCGGACCACCAAGGACACTATCCTAATGTATGTATTTAATGCTATAAATTTCTTTCTAAACACTATTTCTGCTGCATCCCACAAAATTACTAAGTTGTATTTTCGTCTTTGTTTAGCGTTAGTTAAAAATATTTTACAAGTTTCTCTTGAGATTCTTTTTTAATCCGTTTGGTATTTCAAAGTGTGTTGTTTAATTTCCAAATATTTGGGGATTTTCCAGCTGTCTTTCTGTTATTTGTTTCTAGTTTAATTGTATTGTGGTCTGAGAACATATTTTGTATGATTTTTTTTTAAAAAGTTGTTAAGATATGTTTTATGGCCCAGAATGTGCTCTATCTTGGCGAATCTTCCAAGCTTGAGAAGAATGTGTTTCATGCTGTTGTTGGATGGAGTCTTCTATAAATGTCAATTAGATTAAGTTGATTGAGGGGGTCATTCAGGCCAGCTATTTCCTTATTGATTTTTCTCTCTGCTTGATCTAGCAATTATTGATAGGGTGGGGCTGAAATCTCCAACTATAATAGTGGATTTCTCATTTTGTCTTTTCAGTTCTGTCAGTTTTTGCTTCATGTATTTTGGTGTGCTATTGTTAGGTGCATACATGTTCAGCAATGTTGTGTTTTCTTAGAGAATTGACATGTTTAGATCATTAGCATTTAATTATTAATATATGGGTTAATATCAACTATGTAATTTTTAAATTTATCCCCAGAGGCTTCTTTTTTTACCTTGTTTTAATTGAGCATTTTATATGATTTTTATCTCCTCTTTTGGTGTAGCATTTATATTAATAGAAACTTCTTAGTGGTTGCCCTAAAGTTTAAGATATACATTATTAACTAATAAAAGTCTATCTTCAAATAACACTTGTATTTCATGTGTTGTATAGGTACCTTATAACGGTGTATTTGCAATTCCTCCTTCCCCTCCCTTGGGATTTTAATCACACAATACATTGTTACTATTATTATTTATAAAATTATCTACACTAATAAAAGAGAAACATGCAAATTGGTGTCGCTCTGCTATACCCACCAGCCAATCAGAGTGATTATGCAAATTAACCCCACAAAGATGGTGGTTAATTTGCATGTGCAGGCATGAAGCGAAGACAAGATGACTGAAGATGGTGGTGGCCACAGAGCTGGAGCAAGCAGGAGGCTTGGGTTGCTCCCTGTGATGGAGGAAGCCAAGCTTCCCGCAGGCCCTGGACTCCATTCAAGGAGTGGCTGGGTGCCTGGGTTGCTGGGGGCAACCCAGGCTGCCAGCCTGCCCTGGGCTCTGCTCAAGGAGGGGCTGGGGGCCTGGGTTGCTGGGGGTGACCCAGCTTTCAGCCAGCCCTGGCCTCTGCTCAAGGAGCTGGAAGAAAACAAAAAAAAAATGGCAGGGGCTGGGAGCAGCTGGAGTGGAGAAGCCAAGCCTTGCTGCTGTGGCTGGACCAAAGGCCTGGGTCCCAGGTGCCAGAGGAAAACCGGTGCTGGCAGCCAGGGGAAGGAAGGCCTATTGCGTGAATCTTCGTGCAACGGGCCACTAGTATTTTAAATAAAGAAAAAGAAAACTATTTTATTTTAGCTTCATTGTTCCTTCTCTGATGCTCTCCCTACCTTTATATAGGACCAAGCTTCTAACTTATATAATTTTATTTCTGCCTTAGGAAAGTATTTTAACATTTCTTATAGGGCAGGTGTGATGGTGATGTATTCTCTTGTTGTTTGTCTGAGAACTACTTTATTTCTCTTTCATTTTATTTTATTTTATTTTTTTAAAATATATTTTATTGATTTTTGACAGAGAGGAAAGGAGAGGGATAGAGAGTTAGAAACATCAGTGAGAGAGAAATATTGATCAGCTGCCTCCTCCACACCCCCTACTGGGGATGTGCCCACAACCAAGGTACATGCCCTTGACCGGAATCGAACATGGGACCTTTCAGTCTTCAGGCCGATGCTCTATCCACTGAGCCAAACCGGTTATGGCTGTTTTTACTATTTCTTTTTCATTTTTGAAGGATAACTTCTCTGGATATAGAATACCAGGTTGGTGATTTTTTTTTTTATTTCAAAAATTTAAATACTTCATTCAATTCTCTTCATGGTTTCTGATGAGAAAACAGATATGACTAATATTTGTTTTTATTCTCTGGCTTTATAGATTTCTCTTTGTTTTTCTGCAGTTTGAACATGACATGCCTGTGTGTGTGTTGTATTTATACTGCTTGGTACTCTCTGAGCTTCCTAGATATAGTTTGCTGTCTGTCACTAATTTTGGAAAGTTCTCATCCATTATTATTTCAAAAATTTCTTCTGCTCTGTTCTCTTTATTGTCTTTTTGGTATTTCAATTACACACATTATTTTTTTGAAATGTCCCCAGTTCTTGGAGGAGATCCTGGTTTTCTTTTTTAAAATTAACTCCTCTTTGTGTTTCAATTTGAAAAGTTTCTATATGACTTATCTTCAGGCTCACTGATTCCTCAGCTCTTTTGAGTCTATTGAGTCCACTGAAGGCATTCTTCATATCACTTGCAGTGGTTTTGACTTCCAGCATTTCCTGTTGATTCTTCCCATATCTTCTGTTGCTGCATGTTATATATTATTTCCATTAAAGCCATTATCACATTAGTTATAGTTATTCCAAATACCCTGTCATTTAAGTCCAACATCTTTGTCACATCTGAATCTGGTTCTTATGCTTACTTTGTCTCTTCAGACTGTTTTCTTGCTTTTTGGCATGGCTTATATTATTTAAATTAAAAGTTTGATATTTTTAATAGGAATAGGAACTGAGATAAAAGGCTTCTGCTGTGAAGATTTATGTTAGTCTAGGAGTTGTACTTTGTTTTTATGTTTGCTATAGCTAATGATGCCAGAGTCTTCAAATCCCTCTGGTGTTCTTGTTTTTGTCTTGCCTGTTGACTTTGAACTTCCCTATGTACTTCTCAGAGAGGATCTGTGTCTTTCAGCTGCAATCTACTATTATTATACTGGAGCCCTGTTAGTATGGTGATAAGGTGTGAAGGAGACAAAGCATTCTATAATATTCCAATTAAATCTCAGCTTTTGGTGAACCTGTGATTGAATTGTGATCATCACAAGTGTTTCTTCTTGTATATCTTCCCCCCTTCCAATTAGACGAGATAGAAATGCTAGAGGGGACTGTAGTGAGAGGATCTATGGGATAAGGCTTTGGAAAAGTATTTTGTCCTGAAGACTAGGCCTTTGTTATGAAGAAGGCTCTGGACCTATTTTACCAGGATTACTGCTCTCCCTGCTTAAGCCATGAGGGGACCTTTCTTGGCTCTTCACCATGAGAACCTAGTGGGGATAAGGCCTAAGAAAATGTGGAGGCCCTCCTAAGACTGTGGCCCCAAAGAGTCTCTCAGTCTCAGGCGAGGCCAGCCGTGGGCAAACTACGGCCCGTGGGCCAGATCCACCTGTTTGAAATGAATAAAACTAAAAAAAAAAAAAACCGTACCCTTTTATGTAATGATGTTTACTTTGAATTTATATTAGTTCACACAAACACTCCATCCATGCTTTTGTTCCAGCCCTCCGGTCCAGTTTAAGAACCCACTGTGGCCCTCGAGTCAAAAAGTTTGCCCACCCCTGGCTAGGCTATACTCAAGCTCTAGCAATCCACCAACATTACTATTTAAGTGTTCTAATAGTTTATAGCTCCAGTGGCTTCTGTTCAGGTAAGCAGATATGGCTGTGACTCTCTTGATTTGCTCATCTCTCCAAATTTTATCATGGTGGTTTACCTTGAAAACTGAGTTCTCTGACAGGTCCCAGACAACTCATTGATTTTCAGTTTGTCCAGCTTTATCTTCTTGTAAGGATGAAAGTGATGACTTTTAAGCTCTATACATGCCAGAGCAGAAACTGGGAGTTATTGTAATTATTTTTGAGGATTAATTACCACAAATCATTATACCTCAGAAAGATATTTTCTTTATTTTACAGATAAAGAAATGGGGCTTTAGTGAGGCTAAGTTATGTGTTTAAGATCATGGGTCTGCAGGTCTAAATGGTTCTAAAATCTGTATACATAGCTTCTTTGAAAATAGCTAACAAGCTATCAATTTTATGCATACGTATATTTATATATTGAAATGTTTCTTGTTTTTAAATCTGTGCCTACATTTTGTGGACTTCAGGTGTAGGGCAGGTTATTATCATTGGTTCAGGCAATTAATTATCAGTTTCTTCTTTGTCCATATTCTACTCTCATTCTCCCTCTTCTAGCCCCCACCAGGAGCAACCACTGAAACATGCTTAATCTGTATCATTTTATTCAGGTTTGCTCTCATAAAATGTGCTTTGTATTATATGCATGTATCTTAATTTACATAATTGCTACTTTCTTATCATGCATTTCACTCAGTTTATTTATTGTGTTCTCAGCACTGTATTTTTAAGATACATCCCTATCGCTCTGGGTATACATGGTTGGCTGGTTCAAACTACTCTACAGTGTTCCAGCTTTATTATTTTTTATAAAAATTGTACATAGTCATTGTAGAGAAAAGCTCAATATGAGAAAGTGAAAGCCAGGAAATAGTGATCACTGGAAATTGTATCCTAAGATAAATAGAGCTATCATATTTGTTCCTATTAGAAATTTCTTGCACATATATAAAAATGCATTGCGTTTATTCAATTATACCTACATAGGACCACACTGCACATATATTATAACTGGCCCCTTTCATTCAACTCTATTTTATGGAGATCATCTCATGCAACAAATATAGATCCACAGCCTGGCTTTTAATGACCACTCAGTACTACATTGTATGGTTGTGCCATACATAAACTGTTCCCTCATTTATAGGTAGTTTGCTTTCACTTTTTATTTATTACAAACAGTGCTTTACTAAACAGCTTTCGGCAGACATCTTTTCCCACTTGTGCACTAATCTCTTCAAAGTAAATACTCTATACTCTGCATGGATTGGGCCCGGTTTCACTCTACCCACAAAATTTATGCCTTGTCTACTGCTTTATGTTGCCCAAAGACTTAAGAGCTAAAGTGGCTTCAGCTACTAAATTCTGTGAGTTTGTAAGTTTATGATCATTGGTGGCATAGGAGAAGAAGTCACAAAAGAGAGAGGCCATTTTATCAGCTCTGCTCCAGTAAGTGGGACTATGGAGAAAAGTTTATCCTATATAATAAAAGCCTAATATGCCAAGTATCTGACCTTTCGACAAGTTGCTGTGACACGCACTGACTACCAGGAGGAAGGTGCTCCAACTGGTAGGTTAGCCTGCTGCTGGGGTCCGGCCGATCGGGAACTGGGCGAGATGGGCCGGTCATGCCCTAGAGCCCTCCCGCAGTCCCTCCCCTGCCCCGATCGTGCTCCAGTGGGGGTTTCTCGGCCTGGCCTGTGCCCTCTCACAATCCGGCACCCCTTGGGGGATGTTGGAGAGCTGGTTTTGGCCCAATTCCTACAGGCCAGGTGGAGGGACCCCACCGATGGACAAATCCGTGCACCGGGCCTCTAGTGTATGTATAAGTGATCTTTCATGGTGCCATCTAGTGGAGCTGCTGGCTTCAATTGTAGGCTGTCTTCTCATCCATGGCCCTGCACCATTCCATCAAGGCACCTTATACCTACCTGACTTTCTAGTATCCTGGTACTGAGGAAACAGACACCACTATCCCATCTCTGTCTTTTATTTTGTGGCTGGATAAGTGCAACTAAATAAGGTGTCAG
This sequence comes from Myotis nattereri, assembly GCF_964212035.1. Classification (NCBI taxonomy): domain Eukaryota; kingdom Metazoa; phylum Chordata; class Mammalia; order Chiroptera; family Vespertilionidae; genus Myotis; species Myotis nattereri. Next base: position 13,871,548 of record NC_138078.1, read on the forward strand.
AAGTTAGTAGTTTACATAATTTGATTGAAATTAGAGTTCAACACTAACTCTGATGGAATCAGGTTCTTTTCTAAATGTTCTTGACACTAAATGTGCCAAAATTATTTAGAGGAATATTATTCTCCTATTATTTACAACTCAGAAACATTTATGCCAAGAAACCTCTTTGGTAACTGCTTTCTCAAGATATTTTGGGCCAAGATTTGAAAACTCAGGAAATTTAGACACATATGTTTGGATACTTGTTCTTAAATAAACCAAATGTTTCCTCCTTTCAATTTTTAACATGTTGGTTTCTTATTTGTAGTTCTAATTCAGCCTTCTGATAAATCAAACATTCTAGTTTCCAGTTTGCTTTTGGGGGATGGGGAACAAAACTTTTTGTTCAGAAGGAAATGAAAAACACGTTACCTTGGAGGTAAGCATAGCATATTAAAAACACCTAATTACGTGTAACTGAAGTGCTAGTGTAAAAAGTATTTTGTTATGACAATTTGCTTAGGCTTTTCTTAGCCAATTTGAACATGGAAATAAGTAAGCTTTGATTTTAAAAATATTCAATGAAATAAATCAATGTTTTTACTATGCCAAAATGAGTAAACAAACAGTTGGGAGACTGTTGATTTTGCTATTTACTATAATGATATATTTTGCTCCTGGGCCCATGTGATAAAGTTATGTTTTCTGATATTTTTATGTACATTGAACTGGACCAGCATCCTTTTTTCCTTATAGATAAAATTGGCACATAACATTGTATACATTTAAAGTATACAACATACTCATTTCACACGTTTTTATTGTGAAGTGATTGCCAAAATAAGTTTAGTTAACATCTATCCCCTCACATAGTTACAAATGCTTTTTTTTCTTGTGATGAGAACTTTCACAATCTGCTCTGTTAGCGACATCTCTTTCTCTCTTCTTTGTTGATCATTCCATTTTCCCATTGTGCTCTGGCCCTGTGTGGAGGTCTTTTGCTCCCACTATGCTCTGCATTTCTGTTCAGCTCAGAGATATCCTGAGCCAGTTTAGCTCAAGAGGAAGGAGATTTTCCCTTTCAGTGGAAAGCCACTTCAGCCAGAGGTGCATAATCTGACTCCTAATCGATCATGCTTCATTTCTTTAAATTAAATCTTTACTGTTGAAAGTATTATATATGTTCCCCTTTCTCCCCCATTGACCCCCTTTTAGCCCACCCCCACCCCCACCCCAGGCCTCCACCATCCTATTGTCTGTGTCCATGGGTTATGCATATATGCATACAAGTTCTTTGGTTGATCTCTTCCCACTCACCCACCCTCCCCCACCTTCCCTCTGAGATTCATCAGTCTGTTCCATGCTTCCATGTCTCTGGATCTATTTTGTTCAACAGCTTATTTTGTTCATTAGATTCCACATATGAGTGAGATCATGTGATACTTGTCTTTCTCTGATTGGCTTATTTCACTTAGCGTCATACTCTCCAGTTCCCTCCATGCTGTCTCAAAGGGTGAGAGATCATGCTTCTTTTTGACCAGCAAAAGTAGCCTTGCTCTTTCAGTTTGGTAGTTTTCCTCTGTCAAGGGCCTTATACCACTTTTCTCTGTGACTGGGCCCCCATGGCTATGGATTTGTCATAGTCTTGTCACATCTTCTACATGGCAGGATGCATGACCTCTGCTCTCCATATATCAGGGTGCGTTCTTTGTCTCATTGCCGAAGAGTTCCTGGGGTATCTATTCTGGGAGTCAGCCAACAGTCCCCAAGCCCCCTTGGGGATAAAATCTAGGGGGATAAAATCCTCCAGGACTTAGGGCAAGTTACTTATCCTCTCTACACCTAGTTTGCTAGTTTGTAAAATTGGTATAATTTGAGTGTTCACCTTAAAAGATGTCTGTGAGGATTAAGCAAAGTTTAATATTTTAAAGTGCTGGAGCAGCGCCTTGGCCATAGGAAGGGGTATGTGAAGGGCTAGGGATTACTAATACCATCAAAATACTGAGAGCTCATGACAGTCAAAGCTGGAACCCTGTTCTATGGCTCATGACCCACAGTGACCCTGATTACTTGAACAGTTATAAGCATAAATCCAAAATATTCCTATTTTGGAACACTTAATTTGAACATAAATTAGGGTCTTTTAAATGGAGATTTAAAATGGACTCTATATTAAAATTAGGAAAATATAACATTCTGTTTAAACCAGGGCAATTTGTTTTTTAAGATAAAATTATTTACAGTTTATTAATGTGTTTGAGTTTTGACACCCTCCTGAGCTAAAATAAAAACACACACATTCCATTCATACCCATAAACACACAATTGTTCCTCTCTTAGAGATTTACTCTGGTGCTAGTTTGTATTTTCTTATGTTTTTCAATCATTAGTTGGAACAAATAATCTGATGTAAAAAAATGCTATTCCATTAAAATATCCTCAAATTCCCAACAAACCATTGTTGAGGTCTTATTGTATTTAGAACAGAGAAGCAGTGTGAAAAAATAAACTGCTTTGCTTATATCATGACTATAAACAAATCAACAGGCGTGGCAAGTGAACACACTTGATTAAAGGGTACCCTCCCTTTCTGCATCTGTTAGCGATATACCTGTACAGGTATGCTGCCTTAGTGTCCTGTATTTGCTGTAACAAGGCCGGGGGGAGGTCAAGCGGGGGGGGGGGGAGACATATGTAATACTCTTTGTAATACTTTAAGCAATAAAACAAAATTAAAACAAACAAACAAACAAAAAACAAATTACTACAATCTTAATGTCTTAAAACAGCACGAATTTATTAAGTTCTGGAGGTCAGAATATAAAATGGATCCAAGGGCTGCGTTCCTTTCTGGGGGCTCTTGAGGAGAATGTGTTTATTGCCCTTTTCAGTTTGCAGTGGTTCCCAACTTTATTTTGGCCACGCCCCACCTAAGCATCTCTAAAATCCTGAAGCCCCTCCCTCCGTGACATATAATTCTTATTATTCAAAAACTGAACTCCTATTCACATGGAGGAAGCCTAAAAGGCCGTTAACTTGGTCTAAACAAGCTTCCAAAGAACATGACATCCATGAAAAAGAAAAAGAAAAGGACAAAATGACAGTTGAAGTACTGAGGAAGAAATCACTGAGAAATAGTTAAAAAATAATAATATGAAGTGATATGAAAAAATAGAAAATAAAGTTTTAAAAATTATAGAGAACTGAAATGAATAAATATATCACAATATATATTTATATACTTTACTAGAGGCCCAATGCATGAAATTCATGCAAGAATAGGCCTTCCTTCCCCCAGTGCTGGCACCAGCTTCCCTCTGGCATCTGGGACCCGGGCTTTCCTCCACTGCCCGCAGACACCCAGGACTCAGGTTTCCCTTGCAGCTCCAGCTTCGTCCAGAAGGTCTCAGGTCTAATTAACATATTACATTTTTATTATTATAGATATGAGGCCCTTAGAACCATAAGAAATGCAGAGAATTCACTGTTAAGAATTCATTCTTGAATTTCCCCCCTTAAAAATTAAATTGCCCCCCTGTGGGGCCTGTGCCCTATGTTGGGAACCACTGTAAGGCTGTCTGTGCTGCTTGCTTCATGGCTCTTTCCTCCATTTTTTAAAGTCAACAGCATAGCATCTTCAAGTTCCTTTCTGACTCTGACTTTCCTGCTTCCCTATAATTACATTGGCCCGTCCAGATAATCTACCAATATCAAGATCCTTAACTTAATCAGATCTGCAAAGTCCTTTTTGCCATGTCCTCATTACATGGTAAAGTAACCTCTTCGCAGGTCCTGAGGATTAGGTCATGGACATCTTTGGGGGTCATTACTGTACCTTGTATCTACCACAGATGCACTCAGTTGCCATCAGGCATTTGACTCTTCGGCTGCTGTCCTTATTTTTATATGAGTTTGCAGATAGTAACTGTGACGAATTCCTATCAGTGGTTCTCGTCATTTTTTTTCTCCCTTTCCTCATAAATCTTTCCACACATTTAAACAAGTCAGATAGCTTTTAGTTTTTTCTTAAATGAGGAAAATACGCTAGAGTTTTGTGGGAAAGGATTTAATAAGAAAGACACCCCCATACTATTTGACAGCTCCAGGAAGGAAGCAAACTTTGAAGATGAAAGTACAGCAGCAAAGAATTACATGACACCAAATGATGACATGGGTCTTTGAAGCCATTTGAGAAAATAGATATGATTTGGTCCTTATCAGTTTTCCTGGGAGAAAATTAGGAATGTGGGTGTCTGAATTAGCAAATTCAAAGAGTGGTCATAGAGATCTTAAGGGCAAGGAAAGAGGTTTCCTGGGCTCTGCATTTCCAGCTCTGGGCACACTGAGGTGATTGTTAAATGATCCTATATAATAAAACTCTAATATGCAAGTCGACTGACCAGCAGAATGACCGGTCACTATGATGCATACTGACAACCAAGGGGCAGACGCTCAGTGCAGGAGGTGCCCCCTGATGGTCAGTGTGCTCCCACAGGGGGAGCGCCACTTAGCCAGAAGTCAGGCTCATGGCTGGCGAGCCCAGTGGCAGTGGCGGGAGCCTCTCCTGCCTCTGCAGCAGCGCTAAGGTACAGCGAGCTGAGCAGTAAGGAGCAGTGAGCAGGCGGGTGGTAATGAGTGAGGGGTCCCAGACTATGAGAGGGATCCCCGACTGCTGGCTTAGGCCCCATACGGCAGGTGGACATCCCCTGAGGGGTCCCGCACTGCAAGAGGGCACTGGCCAGGCTGAGGTACCACCCCCACCAGTGCACGGATTTTGTGCACCAGGCCTCTAGTTAGTGAATAAATGACTTGTTGAAAGCATTCAAGGAACAGTTTGGGCCTTGGAAAGGATCTGGCCTTTGAAATACAACCTGTAAAAAAATGATGGGTTTAATATGCCAGGAAGGAGTGAACCATCACCTTCAGTTTTATTTCTAACTGCTGACTCACACAGCTGTCATTGATTCTTGCTGTCTTGATGCAAAAGAAACCAGAAACTAAGCCTTGGTATCACTCTCCTCTTTCCTTGAAAGATGAAATAGCAGAACTGCTTCTCTGTTTATTTTGCTCACACATTACTATTGTTTAAAGCACAATTTTCAAATTCATTTCTAGCTAAGTGGATTGATTTTTTTTTTATTACCCATGCTGAGCAGTTGACAGTGATGATTTATTGCATCTCTGGGATTTCTGCAGCTCCATACGACTCATGGTTTGATTCACAGTTTTCCTAATGGCTTTTGTGTTGGTGGTGTTTGCTCTGAGAGCTTCTGTAAAGTGATGCACCACTGAGAGCAGTGAACTCTGGTCCTGTGCTCTGGCCTTAGTTTTGTTTTTCCCCAGCTCTGTGACCGTAGTGACAGTAAGGGGAGAAAAGACTCATAAACAGAGGTGACATGCTGCCTTCTGCTTTCCTAGGAACTATAACCATTGTAGCTCTGTTCTACAAGCAGGAGTCAGGTTGGCTTGAAAGGAGGTTTAGGGGGAACTGAGAGAGAAGGGTAAATGGGTAAATTTCAAGGAGATGGCTTACTTCCCATACTTCATAACAACAACAAAAATGGCAACCTACTGTACCAACCATGTGGCATGTATTAGTCCAGACATTGGCAAAAAACAGCCCGTGTGCTCAATTTTGGCCCTACCTGTTTTTGTAAATAAAGTATTATTGAAACAACGGCATGGTCATTAATTTACCTAATGTTTATGGCTACTTTTTATGCTACAATGGCAGATTTGAGTAGTTATACAGAGACTATATGACCTATAAAACTGAAAGGATAGGCCTTTTTCAGAAGTTGTTTGCCAATCCTCTTAGTCCACTTAATCTTCATGATGTGAAGTAGATTTTGGTAATAACTCCATTTCACAGAAGAACCTGAGACTTCGAGATTTGTAACGTGCTTAAGGTCTTACAGCTATTAAGAGGTGGAGAGACAGCCCTGGCCTGTGTTCTCAGTGGTTATAGCATTAGCTCATCCACCAAAGGGGAGTGGGTTTGATTCCAAGTCAAGGGCACGCACCTGGATTGCAGGTTTGATCCCTGGCCCTGGTTGGGGCACCTGCAGGCGGCAACTGATCAATGTGTGTCTCTCACATTGATGTTTCTCTCTCCCTGTTTTCCTCCCTCCCTTCCACTCTCTCTAAAAATCAATGGGAAAAATATCTGTGGGTGAGGATTAACAACAACAACAAAGAGAGATAGAGACACAGAATTAGAACTCAGGGAGTCTATCACATACTGTCTTGGAAAGTTACTCAGAGAATACAGTGATTGCTAAGCCTGTCACATTAGCATGTCTTGTTTCTTTCCATCCTTACAAGGTATTGCTTGTAAAATCTTTCTAGATTATGTCATTGTCTATTGTCTAATGATTTATGGAACTTAAGATTTTTAACTCAAAACTACCTATTAACATATCAAACCATTTGTTGGTGTTAGATCAGGTGTGGGGAAACTTTTTTCTTCTAAGGGCCATCTGGATATTTATAACATCATTCAAGGGCCATACAAAATTATCAACTTAAAAACTAACCTGCTATATTTGGTCAAGCATTTAATTAACTCACCCCTAATGCCTTGTCAGGGCCAGACCAAATGATTTCATGGGCCTTATATGGCCCACAGGCCAGATGTTCCCCACCCTTGGTGGAGATCATTGCTTCTCACTCATGGCTACACATTGAAGTAAGTTCAGGAGCTCTAAAAGTACTAACACCAGGTTCCATGGCTCTCAAGTTCTGATTTACTGGTGTAGAATGCAGCTTGGCACGGTGACTTTTAAAAGCTCCCCAGGTGATTATAATGTGCAACCAGGGTTGAGAACCACTAGTGTAGATATTTGTAAGTCTGGCCCTGAAAGATGTTGGTCATAATGTGAAGTCTAATATACTGAGTAAACCAACAATACAATAGGAAGGAAGAAAAGAAGGACAAATAATTCATATTAGAAGCACAAGCCCATTCTGAAAATGTTGCAAGTACGTGAACCCAACTGCAAGAAATATTCTGTACACCATCTATTTTATGATAATAAAGACAGTTGCATCATGTTCTAGAATTAATGTTATTTGTATATAATCATACTTATATAAATTATACGTAAATTGCACATATATGTAATTTGCCCAGGGTGAGAGGAGACACTCATAGTTGGAGAGGAATAATGGAAAAATTCAACATCTTCCTTTAAAAGGGTATATATGGCTTGTGCATTCATTCAAAAGCTGTAGTATATTTCTTCTAAAAATGTTTATTTTGAGTTTCTTCATATTTTAATCTTTACTGAAGGGCAAATTAAAACAGAGCTGATTTAGACACATGGGGTTCATTAACTGTCGGCTGCCTCATGGATTTACATCATAATCATCACCAGCAAATATTGAGCAAGCCCTGATAGGAGACTTGCTGACACTGTGCTGGTGCCTCAACTCCCAAAAAGTGCACCTTCACTGCAGTGCCTGGCGCAGCATAATAACAGCCTCAATTCCAAATAAATATCTCACTTCTCAGATTCTTTCCACTGTTTCTATTTGCACTGATGATGGAGCCAATATTGTTAAAACAGCATGAGGCTGAACATTTACCCATGAGCTGAGTTCAACAAGCTGTCTGTACCGGCTGGTACATCATTCCAGGAAGAATAATGAAATTATTAAACATCAGAGATAGGTTTACAAGATTTCTCTGAACTATCAAAGGTCACACATGTTTTCTTGGAGACTGCGAGAGAGAAGTAGGGTATGCATATAAAATATCAAAGACATCTCACAGGTTTCTGTCTATGCAAAAGTGGCTCCCCCTTTTCCTTTTTTAGGCAGGGCTGCGAAGGAACACAGCATTCCTCTGTGCTCTGGCTGGTGGCGAGCAAATGTATGCTTTAGAATTAGAACTCAGGAGATTTATGGGATGTTAACATGTCAAGTCTTGGTAACCTCTCAAAAAGGCCACCTGTGAAGTCAGACGGTCATCAGTCACAGAAGCCGATGCATCTGTCTTCTGAGAAATCCCTCAGAAATGTCTTCCAGGAAGGTTATGAAAGATGAAAAATCTCAATACAGTGAAAAGATATTCTATAAATGTGAATTTTCGCTGCTTCTGGCAACTTCTGAGCACTCCCTCAATTGAGAAATGACAAAATGATACATGCATAGAATCTATTGAAGAAAATGCTAAAATTGATTAAAGGCAGCTGTACAAGGATCAATAAGAGCATATTTATGTAACATACATCAATATAAGGCTATCCTAAGTGCATTTATTAAAACACACTCATGCAACAGCAAGATGGAAACTTGTGCTCAGTTAGCTAAAATTAGATAATGCTTCCTACAGTCAGCCAAACACACCAACCTGACTCTGATATTGTATAAAAGTGATTTGATGATGACATCAAAGGGAAGTCTGTACAATGTTGAAAGATGTAGACAGAAAAGGAGATAATATTAAGTCTAACGGTAATGGGGGATCTTAGTCTTTGGCATCTTTGGCACGTCAGACATAATCAGTATTTAGAGTCGGGACATGCTTTGTTGTACAGACACAGTGAATGAAACAGGGATCTCAGCTTATATGGGCTGCATTAACTGAGCCAAACAGCCTATGACCAACTGCATGAACTTTATAAGTAACAAAATAAGAACCCAGAGAAAGTACAGAACAAATCCTCTGCCGTTGACTGTGTGTTGCTTGATCGGATTCCTTCAACCTCAGTGCCGAGTTGTGATTTTCACAGTAGCTAACATTTCCTCACTAAGCCCAATATGGATCACAGGCCCAAACAATATAGATTGTTATGGCATATCAGAAAAGCATTTATGAAAAGAGTCGCAATTAAGAATGGACTCAAATGGGGATAAAAATTTGAACTTGCATATTGTATATCCTATTACCCCTCCAGTCTATACAGCAGTGTGGTAAATTAGTCACCATTGAGCTCCAATGGATCAGGCCTGGTTACTTCTCTCTGACTCTTTCCCTTTGAGAAAGAAAAGTTAGTTCAGACAGTGTATCATCACATAGTGGAACATTTTAGCACATATATAAACTGAAAGAACTATAATGTCCGTATTTTATTTCCTTTGTCATTGATTCTACACAAATGTATCGAGCACCTCCTCTGTGTCAGAGCTGGGGCTGATTGCTGGATACACAGTGGTGACCAAATCCCTACTCTCCCGGAGCTTACAGTACAGCGAGGAAGAAAGCTGTGAGAGGCATGAGTCCCCAAACCAACTAAGAGTTACAAGTTGTAATGAATATTATCTAGGAAAAGAAAATGATGAGATGAGCGAGATCAACAAGGTTGTAAGTTTGATTGTGAAGTCTGGGAAGGAATCTTTGAGGAACATTTAAACCGAAACCTGAAGGATAAAGAATCTGCCAGGGGAAGAACATTTATCAAAACTCCACTGAGGCTTGCCCAGCTCTATCACAGATAACCCTTTGGAGACGGGCCACTCTCTCCATTGGTGCGATCTACTGCTACCGTGTTAAGTTGTGACAACTTCCCAGTCTCCTGGCCTTTCTTTTTTCCACTAGTTGGTACCTCTGTTTATTGAATCACACTGTACTGGGTGCTAAGATGTTTTCCTGAAAATGAAAATTCTGACTTTTCCAAACCTATTAGAGAGCAGGGAGATGATATTGGAATATTTATGTATACTTATTTTTATTCCCAGAAATAAGAAATATTTATTAATGCTTAATTTATGGATCAGTATGGTGTGTGTATACAGCTTATAAGTAAATATATATCATCTGAGGATGTGTTAAATATAATCTGAGAATGAGTTAATATTTTTACTGATGTATGTGCAAAATCAAAATGTTTAATGATCATTTAAAGAAAGCAGTGAATACAGGAATCATTGCACAGCGTAACCAGAGCCCAGACTCTCCAATCCACCCTTTCACCATTTTTCAAAAATTAAATTTTTGAGGGTGACATTGGTTAATCGGGGTATATAGGTTTCAAGTGTATATTTCTATGATAATGATCTGTATATTACATTGTGTGCCCACCACCCAAAGCCAAATCATCTTTTGTCACCATATATTTTGTCACCCATTTACCCTCTATCACTCTCTCACCCCTTCCCTCTGATAACCACAAAACTGTTGTCTGTGTCTCTGAGTTTGTTTTATATCCCACATACGGGTGAAATCACATGGTCCTTAGCTTTTTCTGAATGGCTTATTTTGCTTAGCATGATGTTCAGTGTTCTCAAGGTCCATCCATGTTGTCACCTCTTCATTAAAGGCAGCAATTCCCTTTCATAGCCCAGTTTAGACTGCTCTCTAGTAATCAGGGAAACTTCATTCTCTGATAACTTTGACCCATATTCAGATTGTTCATAGCCCTGAGAGCTCATAGCATTCTCTTTCTGCCTCAGTATTTTGCTGTTTTAGTAATGCTACCCTTCATTGCTTTCTGGTGTTTTCATTGGCAATGGCCTTGTCTCTACAAGCAGAGATAGGCTGTTCTGGGGCTAGATTAAATCTAGCACATTTTTATCTGACCTAGTGGCAGGAAAAGAGAAGATACTAAATGGATACTTCTGGACTAAACCCTCTAAGATTTTGCCATATAAATTGTAGCCAAAGGACCATTAGTATCAGTACCACCTGGGAGTGTGTTAGAGCACATCAAAATTTACACCGTCTACCTAGCTGGTGTGGTTCAGTGGTTGATCATCGACCTATGAACCAGGAGGTCACGGTTCAATTTTCAGAGGTCCCTTGTTCCATTCCTGGTCAGGGTGCATGCCCTGGTTGCAGGCCCCATCCCCAGTAGGGGGCATGCAGGAGGCAATCCATGGATGTTCTCTCTCTTCAATGTTTCTCTCTCTCCCTCTTCCTTCCACTCTCTCTGAAATCAACAAAAACATATTTAAAAAAAATTTATACTGTCCTATTGCTTTTCCATAGTTTTCTCATTTTTCTGGAAGGCCCATCATACTGTACCAGTGATTCTCAAAAAAATTTTTTTTTATATATTTTATTGATTTTTTACAGAGAGGAAGGGAGAGAGATAGAGAGTTAGAAACATCGATGAGAGAGAAACATCGATCAGCTGCCTCCTGCACATCTCCTACTGGGGATGTGCCCGCAACCCAGGTACATGCCCTTGACCGGAATCGAACCCGGGACCTTTCAGTCCACAGGCCGACACTCTATCCACTGAGCCAAACCGGTTTCGGCGATTCTCAAAATTTAATGTGCATGAATCACCTGGGGGGGGGGGATCTTGTTAAAATGTAGATTCTGACTCAGATCTGGGTGAGACTGAAGATTCTGAATTTTAAAAACGTTCACAGGTTATTTTGATGCTTCTAGCTTGGAAACCACACATCTATATATCTATCTATACTAATAAAAAGGTAATATGCTAATTAGACTGAACATCTTCTGGACGACCTTCCAGACATCATTCCAGACAAAGCCATGGTGGCAGGGCTGAGACAGAGGCGGTTAGGGGTGATTAGGCCAGTAGGGGAGAGCAGTTAGTGGGATCAGGCTGTCAGGGGAGAGCAGTTAAGGGGATCAGGCCAGCAGGGGAGAGCAGTTAGGGCGATCAGGCCAGCAGGGGAGAGCAGTTAGGAGGATCATGCCAGCAGGGCAGAGCAGTTAGGGTGATCAGGCAGTCAGGCAGAAGTGGTTAGGTGCGATCAAGCAGGCAGGCAGAGGCAGTTAGGGGCAATCAGGCAGGCAGGGGAGCAGTTAGGGGCATCAGGCAGGCTAGCAGAGTGGTTAGGGGCAATCAGGCAGGCAGGCAGGTGAGCGGTTAGGAGCCAGCGGTCCCGGGTTATGAGAGGGATGGGCCTAAATTGGCAGTCGAACATCCACCAAGGAGTCTCAGATTGGAAAGGGTGCAGGCCAGGCTGAGGGACACCCCTCCCCCACGTGCACGAATTTCGTTTGACCGGGAGAACGGGAGTTCGATCGCTCACTATGATGTGCGCTGACCATTGGGGTGGTGGGGAACATGGCAGATGACCAGCAGCAGTGGCGATGAGGCACTGAGGGAGCGAGGGGAGGAGGAGAAGGGGAGGCAGAGAGGCGGGGAACCTGATCAGCCCTGATTGCCAGCCAGGCCTAGGGACTCTACCCATACACTAATTTCATGCACTGGGCCTCTAGTTGAGATATAAGACTCTAGAGCAGCAGTTCTCAACCTGGGGGTCTAACAACCCTTTCACAGGGGTCGCCTAAATATATCCTGCATATCAGATATTTACATTACAATTCATAACAGTAGCAAAATTACAGTTATGAAGTAGCAATGAAAGTAATTTTATGGTTGGGGGTCACCACCACATGAGGAACTGTATTAAAGGGTCGTGGCACCACTGCTCTAGAGCAAGCATGTCATGGGCCGTGAGTTTGACATGCTTGCTCTAGAGCAGTGATGGCGAACCTTTTGAGCTTGGTGTGTCAGCATTTTGAAAAACCCTAACTTAACTCTGGTGCCGTGTCACATATAGAAATTTTTTGATATTTGCAACCATACTAAAACAAAGACTTATATTTTTGATATTTATTTTATATATTTAAATGCCATTTAACACAGAAAAATCAACCAAAAAAATGAGTTCACGTGTCACCTCTGACACGTGTGTCATAGGTTTACCATCACTACTCTAGAGCTATGCTATCCAATACTATAGTGATTGAGCACTTGATATGTGGGGTTTTGAAGTTTAGTGTGGAAGAAAGAAGGTATACCATCTCAATAATTTTGAAATATTTGTTATATGCTCCAAGGATAATATTTTGGATGGATTGAGCTAAGTAAAATGTAGTACCACATTCAATTTATCTGTTTATTTTTACATTTTAATGAAGCTACTAGACATTTTAAAAGTACATATATGACTCACGTTATATTTCTATTGGACAATGCTCTCCTAGAGGTCTACCCTAGTTTCCATTATCCATTGAGAATCCACCTCCGGCCAAAAGAAAATTTTTAATCATACATTACACAACCATTCTTAGAAAGATGTTTTTCCTCATGGAAATATATACTCTATAAATGCTATTTCATTACTCAAAATATTGAGAATTTGTCCAACATTTCAGGTGTCTGTGTATACTTATAATTCATGATCCAGGCCCCCTTCTACATGGATGAATATGCATATAAGTATTGGATTAATCATCTGTGATTAACTTCTTGACAAATATGGATAACAGATGAGAATGCTGTTATTATATCCAAAGTGTAATGCAATTTGCAGTTCTTAGATATTCTCCATTTTTCTAGTCTCTTTATTTTCTCTCTGCATTTCAATTTTGGAAGTTTCTATTGACATATCTTCAAGCCCACTGATTCTTTCCTTGGCTATGTCCACTCTCCTAATGAACGCATTAAAGAAAGGCATTTTCATTTATCTTACAGAACTTCTGGTTTCTAGCATTTTAAAATTCTTTCTTAGAGTTTTCATCTCTCTACTTATGTTACCTATATATTCTTACATATTGTTTGCCTTTTCCATTGGAGTCCTTAGCATGTTAATCATAATTATTTTAAACTCCATACCTTCCTTCCCATATCTGACCCTGCCTTTTACTAAACCTTATAATTTTCTTGAAAGCTGGATATGGCCCTGGTTGTGTTGCTCAGTTGGTTGAGCATCATCCCATGCAACCATAGGTCACCAATTCGATTTCCCATTGGGGCACATACCCAGGTTGCCGGTTTGATCCCTGGTCTGGGTGTGTGCGGGGATCAAATGTTTCTCTTATCTCTCCCTCTCCCATCTTCTCTAAAAATCAATTAAGATTTTAAAAAATGAAAGCTGGATATGATACACTGGGTATAAGGAATTGAGGTAGATAGAACTTTAGTGATACAGTGGGAAGGTAGAGGGTAGGGAAAGCATGATTAGGGCTAAGTCTCTTAGTAAGCCTGTCCCCCTGACTGTGGGCTTCACTATTCCTTCTCAGTTACCCACTCTCTACCTCCTTAGGTGAGAAAAGAAGGCTAGAGAGGGCTGGAGTTGGTTTCAGCAGCTCAGTTAGGTTCTGGTGAAATCATTTCTTTTTTAAAAATATTTTTAACTTTTTATTTTTAAGTTGCAGTTTACATACAATATTATGAGTTTCAGGTGTACAACCCCATGATTAGACATTTGTATATCTTATGAAATGATCACCCCAATAAATCTAGTACCCATCTGATACCACACATAGTTATTACAATATTAGTGACTGTATTCCCTATGCGGTACTTTACATTCCCATTACTATTTTGTAACCACCAATCTGTCTTTTCAATCCCTTCACCATTTTCACCGTCAAAATATTCCCTGTAAGCCTGTTTCCATTCTGTTTATTTGTTTATAGCGTTTTGTATTTTAGATGCCACATATAAGTGAAAGTATCTGGCATGAAATAATTTACTTTGAGGCCAGTGCTTAACAGCAGTTATTGAGTGTATTTCAAAATGGCGACTTCCCACCTCCCCTTGCTGGAAGCTCCAGGAGATTTTTATCAAGTCTTCACCAGGTGAATCTGGTAGGGCTTCCAGAGATAAAACTGACAGAAGTGGGAGCCCCCTTAAGACTGGGCCCCTTGGAGTTTGTAACTCTCAAATGTGTCCATAGTGAATCTCCAGCAATTCATCATTTACAGTTTATGCTTTCCTACAGCAGACTAGTTCCCTCAGAAGTTTCTGCTCATGGTTTTCTGCTCTCGTGATTTGTAATTTTCTATACTCACCTGCCTGCCTCTCCAATTTTGGATGGCAACAGTTTGCACTCTGACTGCATTCAGTTTATTTAGCTGGGTTTTTTTCCTTGTTGTGTGGATGGAAATGATGACTTCCAAATGCATTACATGCTGAACTGGAAAACAGAAGTTTTCAAAGTGTAATGTATAGCTAGGAAGGAACCAGCTAAAATTTGCAGCTGAAATGTTGGACAGGGTAAGAAGATTAATGTGAGATTAACAATTCTGATTTCATGAGGTGAGTTTTTAATTTGTTAGTCTATTCTTAAAACTGATGGGCACATGTCATTTTCATGATATCATTTACAGTTAAAATCCATGTTGGGACTATGAATAACCAGTGTTTTTATTAATATGCTTCTTGATTTTGGGTTTCATTTTTTTCTTTAAAACCTTCTTTTTATGAGGATCTTGTATTCACTATAAGTGGTAGGATTGAATGTGGTATTGTAACATATTTTGAATTTTTTTAAGGCTTCATAGTCTTCTGTGTGTATTGTGTTGAAGGGGGAGAAGATGGAAGGGAGTAGTGTATAGCCATGGGATATGGTTTCTTCTCAGGTTGCCATACCTCTAGAATTTTGGTTGCCGCTATTGCTGGCAGCTGAGCTGATTTTCTGATCTTGGGAGTAAATCTTGTGATATGATGTTGGGCAAGTCATTCAGTCTCTGAATGTATCAGTTTGTTTTTCATTTGTAAAATGTAATTAATAACTACCTGCCTTATTATAGAGCACTAGAGACCCGGTGCATGACATTTGTGCACTGGCGGCCAGGGAGGGCGGTGTCCCTCAGCCTGGCCTGCACCCTCTTGCAGTCCAGGACCTCTCGGGGGATGTCCACCTTCCAGCTTAGCGGGGAGCAGGCCTAATCTGGCAGTCGGACATCCCCCGAGGGATCCTTAGCACTGCCACGGAGGCGGGAGAGGATCCCACCACTGCCTGGCTTCTGGCTGAGCACTGCTCCCCCTGTGGGAGTGCACTGACCAGCAGGGGGCAGCTCTTGCATTGAAAGTCTGCCCCCTGGTGATCAGTGTGCATCATGGCGACTGGTCGTTCTGCTGTTCAATCAATTTGCATATTAGCCTTTTATTATATAGGACTAGAGGCCCGGTGCACAAAAATTTGTGCACTTGGCGGGGAGGGGGTTCCCTCAGCCGGGCCTGTGCCCTCTCGCAGTCTGGGACCCCTCGGGAGATAACAACCTGCTGGCTTAGACCCGCTCCTGGGTGGCAGAGGGCAGGCCCAATCCCTAGGTGCAGCCCCTGGTCGGGCTCAGAGCAGGGCCGAGTGGGGAGTTGGGGCGCCGCCCCCTGTCATGCACAGAGCAGGGCGGATTGGGAGGTTGTGATGCCACCCTCAGTCATGCTAAGGGTAGGGCCGATTGGGGGGTTGGGGCACTGCACCCTGTCACACTCAAGGCAGGGTCGATGGGGAGGTTGCGGCGCCACCCCCTGTCACGCACAGA
This sequence comes from Myotis nattereri, assembly GCF_964212035.1. NCBI lineage: Eukaryota > Metazoa > Chordata > Mammalia > Chiroptera > Vespertilionidae > Myotis > Myotis nattereri. The sequence goes on from NC_138078.1 coordinate 13,887,728, forward strand.
GCAGGGCCCATCAGGGGGGTTGGGGCTCCGTACCCTGTCATGCACAGAGCAGGGTCCGTGGGGGGGGGGGTTTGGGATGCCGCACGCTGTCACACACAGAGCCGCAGGGAGATCAAGGGGTTGGGGAGCTCCCCCCTATCAGGCACAGAGCAGGGCTGATCAGGGGGCTGGGGTGCCACCCCCTGTCACACACAGAGCAGGGCCCATGGTGAGGGGGGTGGGGTTGGGACACTGCACCCTGTCACACACAGAGCAGGGCTGATCAGGGGGTTGGGGTGCCGCATGCTGTCACACACAGAGCCGCAGGGCGATCAGGGGGTTGGGGAGCTCCCCTCTATCAGGCACAGAACAGGGCTGATCAGGGGGTTGGGGCACCTTCCCCTGTCACGAACAGAGCAGGGCGGATAGGGAGGTTGTGGTCCCGCCCTCTGTCACACACAGAGCCGCAGGGCGATCAGGGGGTTTGGGCGCTGCCCCCTGTCACGCTGATCCTGGTGCAGGGAGGCCTTGCGGCTCCACTGATCCTGGTGCTGGGAGGCATATTACCCTTTTACTATATAGGATAGAGGCCTGGTGCATGTGTGGGGGCCGGCTGGTTTGCCCTGAAGGGTGTCCTGGATCAGGGTGGGGGTCCCCACTGGGGTGCCTGGCCAGCCTGGATGAGGGGATGATGGCTGTTTGCAGCTGGTCACACACCCTTCAGGGTGGGGGTCCCCACTGGGGTGCCTGGCCAGTCTGGGTGAGGGGCTGAGGGCTGTTTTCAGGCTGGCAGGTGACTGAAGCTCCCAACTGCTCCTTTTTTTCTTTTTTTTTTTATTCTGGGCCAGCTTTAGCTCTGGCTCCAGCTCTGAGGCCTCTGCTGCTGAAAGCAGGTATCTGGTTTGTTTGTGTTCTATAATTGAAACACTGTATCAACTCCAGCTCTAAGATCCCGGCTCACTGAAAGCAGGTTTCTGGGGTTTTGTTTAGCTTCTATATTTGTAACTATGTTTCAAACTTCAAGCTCAGAGGCCGGCAAGGCAGGTGAGGAACATTGGTTTCCTCCGTCACTGAAGCAAGCAAGCCTCATGTTAGTTTCAAGCTGCCTTGCTGCCGGCTGCCATCTTGGCTGGCAACTAATTTGCATATCTCGCTGATTAGCCAACGGGAAGGGTAGCGGATGTACGCTAATTACCATGTTTCTCTTTTATTAGATAGGATTATTAAATGGATACATTTGTATACAGCTCTTAGAACAATGCTCAGCAGACAGTGAGTGCTATATGTGAGCTGTTATTTTTATCCTTTTTTAGTTTTGGAAAAGTATATTCCTAACTGTGCTCCTAGGTGTGGAGGGATGGGTAAGGCTCTTGGACATTTCAGTCTTTAAAAAAAAATCTTTATTGTTGAAAGTATTACATAAGCCCTCCTTGACATTTCAGTCTTTGCAAGCTCCCTTAGCTCAATTGTGCCAATATTATGTGGCCCATCTTAGAGCACTGCTTGTAGGGTTGGTGCCATGTGTAGATATCTTCATTTCTTTACTCACTCATTCAGTAAATATACATGAGTAGCTATTGTGTATCATACACTATATGTGAAGACAATAGAAACCAAGACACCATTCAATCTCAGGGAACAGAATTATAATGGAAGAGGCCAACAGACACTAAGACATGGTGTGATATGTCTTCTGTATGGGTAGGTGGTGGCTCCAGAATTTCTATATAGAGGGGCAACCTGGTTAGAAAGGTAGAGGGTAGAGACTTATTTTAACTTGTTTTATCATTGCAAGCACATTTGTTTTACTTGTGTTGGTAGCTGGAGCGTGGATGATAGACGCTTCCTGGAGAAAATTGGGGGTAAAATCAGACATGAAAATATATGGTGGAGGCTGCTGGGCAGGGAAGAGGGAACAGTGTTTGCCAAGTACATATATTTTGGTTATCTGTTGCCATGTAATAAACCATCCCAACACTTTTTGGTGTAAAACAACAGTCTTTTTTTATGGTCACAGATTATTTGGGTCAGACGTTGGGACTGGGCATGGTGAGGAGGAATTACTTTTGTTCTACAGTGTCTGGGTCCTCATCTGGAAAGGCTCAATTGGCTGGAGTGGTTTCAGAGCTGGTGGCTTCAATATTATGGAGGCTTATTCCCTCACAAGTCTGGGACGAATCAGTGGTTGGCCTCAGCAGGACTACTGACCAGTGGACCTACACATGGCTTCTCCATGTGGCTTGGGCTCCTCACAGAATGGCGACTGGGTTCCTAAGAGAGCATACAAAAAGGGATCTTCCAGAGAGTGAGCAGTCCAAAAGCCCAAGGAAGGAAATGCCAGGCTTCTTCTGACTGTTCCTGAGAAGTCACACCGATATTGTGGCTATGTTTAGAAAATTCAATCCATCACCAGTGGTTCTCAACGTTCTGGCCCTTTAAATACAGTTCCTCATGTTGTGACCCAACCATAAAATTATTTTCGTTGCTACTTCATAACTGTCATGTTGCTACTGTTATGAATCATAATGTAAACATCTGATATGCAGGATGGTCTTAGGTGACCCTTGTGAAAGGGTCGTTCGACCACCAAAGGGGTCGCGACCCACAGGTTGAGAACCGCTGCATCACCCCATATTAACAGAGTGTGGTGTGTTTCAGGAACAGAAGGTTCACTCTGACTGAAGCATAATGTTCCTCTGGAAAGCGTCATCTTGCTTCTCCCTTCCAGGAGCTACATTCTAGGGAAACAATTCTTTTGATTCTGTAATAGGCAGCTTGGTGTAGTGGCGAGTCCATGGGCTGTGGAATCAGCAAGGCCTGGGTTCACTTAGTTTCTTTATTTTTTATATTCATTGCACAGATTCAAGAGACATATAATTTTATAATAAGTATAAAAGTTTTACATCGGATAGTAATTTGTCTTCCCTTTTGTTAATTTTTAAAGCAGAGGACATTTAATTTATTTCTCATTTTAAAAATATAATAAAAAATAAAGGCAGATTCCTATGGGATCCTTGATTGATTTTTGTTCCTTTCTGAGTGTCCATGGCCCTCACAGGAATATTCTCTATCTTACCTCTGTTGCTTCAGAATGGATGAATGTGTGGATAGTGTTTTTCTGGTGAATACAGTTTTTACTTTTATATCTTTTTCATTTTTCAGTTCTTGAAAAATGGTGCTAATATACTATTTTTGTGGCATTGCTGTATTTCTTAAAAATACTTTGTTGAACTTTCCCCCTTCTAATTCTGATGAATTAAAAAAAAAACCCTATACTTTGGATAGTGAAAGAAAAAATATTTTCTGTCAATGGTTTTTAATGTAAATAACTTCTTATTTTCCTAGATCCTCTTTGTACATATTATCAGTTCTGCAAAACACTATCCAAAAGCAAAACCCCCAAATGTCCCCATATTCAACTTATTCCTTTATATGTAGAATTAGTTGCTTTTTACCTGATTCTTTACTTTTAATTCTGTGATATGCAACCAATCCACCGTTTATAATAATACCCAGAGGTAGAAGCCGATACTACTGCTGAATGTTCTCCATGACCCAGACATATCCCAGTCATTCACCATATTTATAAAGTCTTCCTCCTAAATATCTCTCAAATACAACATTTCCTTTCTCTCTCTCTTTCCCCCCCTCTCTTGGCATCATGGTGTAGTAATGAAAAGAACAAAGGTTTGGAACCAGAGTCCTGAGCTTAGTCTCAGCTCTAACACTGTGACCTGGGGTGAGTTTGTCAAGCTCTCTGATCTCAATTTTATATCTATAAAATGGGGATAATAGTGTCTACCTCATAGTATTTTGTGATAACTAAATGTGATAATAGTTGCAAAGTACCCTCTTATACCCTTATCCTCTGTCTCCAAAATTGTTTCATTGAACTCCAATGAAGACTGTTGCTCTGTTAATTTCTTTTAGTGCAGATCTCTCATTATGGCTTTCAAGACCCTTCAAATCTTGGCGTCTGTTTTAGTTTTCTATTGTTGAAAACTTAGTCGCTTAAAACAACCTTTTTATTATTTCTCACAATTCTGTGGTTTGGGTGGTTCTGCTGTGTTCTCTTGGGGTCTCTCAAGTCAGATAGCAACTGGGGTTGTTATATCTAAGATGAATGAACCCATGTGTCTGGCACCTTGTCTTGGACAGCTGTACTAGGACTCAAGGATCTCTGTATCTTGGTGTGGATCTCTTTGGGTTCATCTTGTTTTGTACTCTCTATGCTTCCTTACTTGCATATTGATTTCCTTCACCAGGTTAGGGACGTTTTCAGTCATTATTTCTTCAAATTGTTTTTCAATTCCTGGACCTCTCAATTCTCTTTCTGGTACCCCTATGTTGTGAATAGTGTTAAGCTTGGTGTTGTCCCAGAGGTCCCTTAAACTATCCTCAATTTTTGAGTTTTTTCTTTATTTTATTCCAATGAGATGTTTTCCTTTACCTTACCTTCCAAATTGGTGATTTGATTCTATGCTTCATCTGATTTGCTGCTGATTGCATCCAATGTATTCTTCATTTCAGTGATTGTCTTCTTCATTTCTGACTCGTTTTAATGGTTTCTATTTCTTTGCATGAATTCTCACTGAGTTCATCTATTCTTCACCTAGAATCATTGATCTTCCTTATAACCAGTGTTGTTTTATTAAAATATATTTTTATTGATTTTAGAGAGGAAGGGAGAGGGAGAGGGAGATAGAAATATTAATGATGAGAATCATTGATTGGTTGCCTCCTGCAAGCCCACACTGGGGATTGAGCCCACAACCTGAGCATATACAATGACCGGGAATCAAACCATGACCTCCTGGTTCATAGCTCCACCAACGCTCAATCACTGAGCCAAGCTGGTTTGAACTCTGTTTGAACCAGTGTTTTGAACTCTGTGCCTCGTAGATTGCTTGCCTCCGTTTCATTTAGTTCTTTTTTTCTGGAGTTTTGTCCTTTTCTCTCATTTGGGACATGTCTCTTTGGCTCCTAATTTTGTCTGCCTCCCTGTGTTTGCTCCTATATATTAGGTAGATCTGCTTTGTCTCGCAATCTTGTCATAGTGGCTTTATGTAGTGGGTATCCAATGAGTCTCAGTGGCAGATGAGCTGGGTGCTCTAGGGGTGTTTCTTGTGTGCGTTGTGTGTGTCCTCCTGTTGTAGTTGAATCTTGATTTCTGTTTGTGCAATTGACCCTCAGATTGACTGCTGTGAGGACTGGCCATGACTACAGTAGATGAACTGTTGTACCCGGGCTGACCCCATGGAGTGGAATTCACTTTAGCAAGACTCTGGTACCTGACAATTCCACCCTTTTGTTGTGTAATTTGTGGAGCTAATTGGGTGGTGCTCTGGTGTGGTCTGAAGCAGGCACTGGATGTGTTGATAAAAACCTTTCAGTCCAGGGTAATGGAAGAGATGGACCATATCTTAAGTGTATTCCATTGACAGATGCTTTCTATAGGTTAGCTCATTTAATTCTCACAATAATCCTATGGGGAAGCATGTATTATACCCATTCTAAAGATAAGGAAACAATTTCAGAGAAGGATAAGTAACTTGTCCAAAGTCTTATAGCAAGTAAGTGACAGAGCTTAGATTGGAGTCCAAGTTCATTCATTCTCAATGTTCTTGTTCTTTTCAAGACACAAAGACTCTTTCTCACAAAGGCACCTTCCAGGCAAAAGTCCAATGCAAAACAGCGCCTGATAAAAGACTGGGAAAGATGGTGGGCAAAGTTCAGTTCTTTATTAGCCAGATTCTGAGGGTCCTTCTTACCCGTTCTCTTATTCTGATTTTTTTCTTTGTCTTAATTCATTTTCTCTTCCAACTCAAAGCAAGAAGTAGTAAAACAGTGGGAGAATTGCCAATATTGGTGATAAAACCATTTCAAGTTCTTATTTTTATCTTTAAGCTCTTCCCTGGATTAGCCATATCTTTGTCTTAATTCTCCAATTAATTTTCCAATTTTACAGTGGAAAACTGACATAAGTGGTATAAAAACCCTTGGCTATAAACTAAGCTGTAAGAAGTGATACATGCTGAATTTCCAAACCTTACAGTTTAAAAACAATAATTAAAATAACTATAGTTTAGATGAGTGAGAGTTTGGGGTGGCTACAATAAGTAGAATTATACTGTTCAAAATGGATTTAGAAAGGTATTAGGAGGTAGCATTGCAAGAGTTGACACAAGAAGAGGTCAAGATATATATAGTGATTTTAGTTCTTTTTGGAGGTCAAGCTGAGATTATTTTCCAGCAGCATCAAAGGGAACATGAGAAGTGGTCTTAGAGATAAAATAAATGTGAGAATTGCAAGACATGGATCATTCCAAGATTGCTGGTTTCGGAGCCTTTGGGGATAAAAGGAATTAGAACTGGTTACACTTAAACTCCATCCTGCATATTGTGCTGAAGCAGAAAAGGCTGTCAAGGTCAGGCAGGTCATCTGATAAGAGACCAAAGTATGTGCCAAGAGGTGTGCTTAAGTCATGTTATCATAGCCAGACTCACATTCTTAGTTGCTGTTCATAGTGATAAATCTAAGCGTAAAGTTAGCAAAGAACCAAATGAATTCTTGCTCATAAGGGTGGGCAGAATGTCCAGAAACTTTAAAGAATGTCAAAGGCATAATGCATTTCATTACCATTGCTATTTATAATGGCTAGCACTTGCATTTCATAGCACCATTGGTTCATTCTTTCCTCTTACCTCCTTCCTGCCTCAGAATTTTTTTCTTTTTCTCTTATATAACAAAAGAACAAAACATGTCTAATGGCAAATTTGCCTCCAAAGGCTCAAAAGAGGATGTGATCTGAAGGTGACCCCGGGGAAGGGGAAGGTAGGTTCCTATAATGTCTTCTGATGTTTATTGGCATGATTGCTCATCCAACCTCTCTCCTTAACCCTGCCCCTCCAATATGTAGAAAATTCCATATTTATTTCACTCTTTGAATGGCAGTGTCCCCTCTCCATGTGCCTCCTTTTTTTTCACCTGGTTGCCTTTGACTCTAGTTGGAGGATTTATAGTTAGAAAGGATGACCTTTTCTCTTTCTTTTAAAAACACATCTTTCTGATCCTTCTTAACCTGATAGGGAGAATCAGTAATGGCATGACGTGAAGAAAATCAATTAGGGGTGGATGTTTGAGGAGTTAGAATTGGCTCCTTGAAGGTTATTATAGTATGGTAAGAGTCTTGAGAGACATGCTAAAGGTAGATCTATTGTTAATTGATCTGTCAATCATCGAACTAAACTGTAAACTCCATAAAGGCAGGACTCATATCCATCTTCTCTTTTGCAAAAATTACCTGTCTTACAGCAAAATTCCTGCAGTTAATAGGTGCTCAATAGTTATTTAGTGAATGAATAAAGATTTTCAGTCATCACCACTAGACACTATTACAACATTTTAGACCAGTAGTCGGCAAACTGCGACTCGGCAGACCACGGCTCATGAGCCACATGTGGCTCTTTGGCCCCTTGAATGTGGCTCTTCCACAAAATACCAGCTCTTCCACAAAACACCGACTTCTGCGCATGGGCCACGAAGTTTCAATCACACTGTCCGTGTGCGCCTGCACGTGGTATTTTGTGGAAGAGCCACACACAAGGGACCAAAGAACTGCATGTGGCTCACGAGCCATGGTTTGCCGACCATGGTTTTAAACCATTGAGGATGGCCAATTCTATATTCACCTTACATTAGAGTCTAGCTCTGTATATGTCATGCACTTTCTTGTATTTTGTCATGTATCACTCTCACCTGCTATATTTTAAGTTTTGAAGGGAGGGATATTAAATAGATACCATTAGCCTCAAGTCTCAATTCCTAGCATAGTAGGCTGTAGGTAGTAGGACATTAGCACGTTTTATAAATGAATTATATTACTTTTATCATAATAATATCACTTCAAAGGGAAACTTTCCGACATTTCAAAGTGATATTCTGAGATTTTTGGATCAGACTTTAAGAGATGCTAGAAATTGGCCTCTAATGATTACCTTGAGCTGATATTTATTACAACTCTCCAGTGCAAACTAAAAATTCTAGCCTGATAGTGATGATGACTGGTTTATTGGCGTCTTACTTGAACAAATGTAGGTTAAATTTTGAAAGGATGTACTATGGTAATAAAACTGGCAGATCAGTTTTTGATGGTCTAAAGCTTCCACAGTTGGTGAAATATTTGCAAGCATAATGGAAAGATAGGATGATTCTTTTTCTTTTTAAGGAAGGGATTTAAATCACATCTCTCCCTGGTGCAGACATGGATGGCCATTTCCAGAGGGGGTATATTAGGACCTACTGGGTACATGATGTTTTCTGCTTATTGATGGCTTCTATAAATATATCTTGTAAATTATTGCACAAGAGGAATGACACAAGTTGGGCTTGTGTCAAATAATAGAAGTCAAAACATAGGGCATATATATATATCATTCTCCTGCCTGATTTTATCAGAGGTCAAGAATTACAGATTACTAATAATGAAGGGGGCCTAGAGATTATTGCATTAAGAAAAAGCCTCATCAGAGTGAAGGGTCCTGATTTTTTTAAAATTTATTTTTATTGATTTCAGAGAAGGGGGGGAGAGAGAGAGAGAGAGAGAGAGAGAGAGAGAGAGAGAGAGAGAGAGAGAGAGAGAAACATCACTGATGAGAGAGATTGATTGGCTGCCTCCTGCACGACCCCTACTGGGGATCGAGCCCATAACCCAGGCATGTGCCCTTGACCAGAATTGAACCCAGGACCCTTCAGTCCACAGGCTGATAATCTATCCACTAAGCAAACCAGCTGGGGCAAGGGTCCTGATTTTGAAGTCAGATAACTTGGGTTCCAGTCCTGGATCTACCACTTACTGCCCATATGACCTCATTCAAGTTACTTAACCACCTGTACTTCAGTTTTCTTCTCTGTAAAATCTACACTAATAAAAGACAAACATGCAAATTGACTGTACCTTTGCTATGCCTTAAGCCACGCCCACCAGCCAATCAGAGTGACTATATGCAAATTAACCCAACAAGATGGAGGCCGGCAGCCATGGAGATGGAGCGAGCAGGAGGCTTGGTTGCCCCAATGATGGAGGAAGCCAACTTCCCGCCTGTGGCGGCCTGCTCTGAGCTCCACTCAAAGCAAGGACATTTCAATTATAGAAGGTAAATAAACCCCAGATACCTGCTTTCAGCCGGCCATGGCCACGGAGCTGGAGCAAGCAGGAGGCTTTCCCTCCCACCCGCCCTGGATGGCTCTGAGCTCCATTCAGGCAACAAAGTTTCAATCATAGAAGGTAAATAAATCCCAGAATAAAAAAAAAAAAGAAAAAAAGGAGAGGCTGGGAGATTCCGTCACCGGGGCGGGGGAGGAGGGGCTTGGCCAGCCTGAAAAATGGCCCTCAGCCCCTCACCCAGACTGGCCAGGCACCCCAGTGGGTACGCCCCACCCTAAAGTGGGTGTGGCCAGCCTGAAAACAGCCATCAGCCCCTCACCCAGTCTGGCCAAACCTCCATAGGGTGAGGGTCCCCACTGGGGAGGCTTAACCAGCCTGCAAACAGCCATCAGCCCCTTACCCAGGCTGGCCAGGCATCTCAGCGGGGCCCCCACCCTGATCCGGGACACCCTTCAGGGCAAACCAGCCGGACCCACACGTGCACCAGGCCTCTATCCTATATAATAAAAGGGTAATATGCAAACTGACCCTAACAGCAGAAAGACTGGGAATGACTGGTCACTATGACACACACTGACCACCAGGGGGCAGACGCTCAATGCAGGAGCTGCCCCCTGGTGGTCAGTGCACTCCCACAGGGGGAGCTCTGCTCAGCCACAAGCCAGGCTGATGGCTGCCAGTACAGCAGTGGTGGTGGGAGCCTCTCCCGCCTCCTCAGCAGCACTAAGGATGTCCGACTGCAGCCTAGGTCTGCTCCCCGCTGGCAAGTGGACATCCCCTGAGGGCTCCCAGGCTGCCAGAGGGATGTCTGATTGCCAACTTAGGCCCAATTCCCCGGGGAGCGGGCCTAAGCCAGCAGGTGGTCATCCCCCGAGGGGTCCCAGACTGCGAGAGGGCACAGACTGGGCTGAGGGACCCCCCCACAATCCCCCCGAATGCACAGATTTTTGTGCACCGGGCCTCTAGTGGAGATCATACTATTAGTCCTCATCTCATTGAGTGTCATGAGGGTTTTGTGAGTTAGTATTTATAAAGCACTCAGAATGGCCTGTTACCTGGCATGTAATAAGGCCATATATATGTTTTCTATTATCATTAGCTTTACACCTCTATGTTTAAGAAACTGAAGTCCAGAGTCATGAATCGTTGTATGTAAGGCCACAGAGTCTTGGCTAGAACCTAGCTTTGCTCATTCTGAATTCAGGGCTTTTTTTTTGTTTGTTTTTTACTCTGCCATGAACCCTTACAAATGGAATGATTTCAATAAGCCCTGAGAAATTGGAATTTCATTTAATGCAATATTTTTTAAGGTTATAGCCAAAAATAGCCAGCATTGCTTATGACTAGTTCCAAGAAGTACAAATTAATCCTTTGGCCTTAAGCATTGTTACAAATATGTTGGTGTCCCACCCATCTATCCTCCACTCACTGGACCAGTACATGCTATTAATATCCTTCTAATAGGCATCTGTGACATTTTGCTTATGGGCTTTCTCCTGATTTTTGCATGGGAAGGATAAAAATCTCCAGGAGTTAATCCCCCCTTGGGGACAGTCCCCCCACCAGTGATGGAAAGGGTGTAAAGAATAAATGCTCCAGCTGCTTTTGCCTCAGGTGAGATAATGCACACACACACACACACACACACACACACACACACACACACACACTGGAACTTACTCTCTCCGGTCTCTCTGTTAGAATTCTCCAGCAGGATTGAGCCTCAAGAGCTCACAAGATTCCTCTAATATTTCTTCTATAGCCAAGATTTGGAAACAGCCTAAGTGTCCATCAGCAGATGAGTGGATTAAAAAACTGGTACATCTACACAATGGAATACTATGCTGTGGTTAAAAAGAAGGAAATCTTACCATTTGCAACAGCATGTATGGAACTGGAGAACATTATGCTAAGAGAAATAAGCCAGTCAGAGAAAGATAAATATCACATGATCTCACTCATTTGTGGATTATAATGAACAACATAAACTGATGAACAAAAACAGATCTAGAGGCAGAGAAGCATTGATCAGATGCTCAAACCTCAGAGGGAAAGTAGGGGAGGGTGGGGAAAAGGGGGAAAGATCAACCAAAGGACTTGTATGCATGCATATAAGCATAAGTGATGGACACAGACAACAGGGGCTGAGGGTGAGGGCAAGACTGGGGGGATGAGGGGACAATGGGGGGATAAAGACACATTTGTAATACCTTGATCAATAACAATTTTAAAAAGAGCTCACAAGACACCTGCTCACAGGCAATACATCCTGAAGTGGCTGCTTTCTTCTCCAATCTCACTTCCCTTCTTCTCTATTGGTGTTTTCTGGGATCACCTCACAATAAACTACTTGCATTCAAATCCTTGTCTCATGTTCTGTTTGATCCCATTGAATAATGACTAGAAATAAGCAAGAGGTCTAAGTACTCTATGGCTTGGGAAGAAATATATCCAAAGTATTTTTTGGTATTCTAGAAGATGCAAAAAAAAAAAAATGCTGGCTGTGAGGCCCATCATAAAAAAAATAGAGATGTTTTTAGAGTACCTTTCCTTCCCCCACCCCCACACACATAACAAGCTGGGCCTATTTGGAACTATAAAGTTCTCAGAAACTTTTAAGCCTTGAAGGAAACTGGAAATGTTTGAACAAATAAAAATACTTACATGGCTTATATAATTTTAACACCCTTCACAGATCTAAAGTCACTTTGTTAATTTAGGAACATAAAATTGCATTATGTATAACTTGGTTGGCTCCTAAAACTATCATATTTGATATCTTGAGAGATGTGCAGGCCTGGAAAATTTGAGGAGCAAAAAGACGATTTTGAAATGGGATCTTGAAGTGCCATGATTAAATAGAATTCCATGTTATTCTATAAGTTGGGCAGGTATAGGCTTCTCGTTCAGGTGGTGTCATTTCCCCTATCCTGGAATTACTTTAAGAGGTTAGTTTTCAGGGCAATTTGGGAGCTAGATCTACTTGGGAATAGTTCTGATGTGTTCCATTGTAATACATTATCAAACTACAAAGAGTTGGCCCTTAATATACCCTATATGCCTCAGGCATCCCTTTACTCATGAATCCATCTATAATATGAGCTTAATGTAGAATAGAGAAAAGACAGCTATGTTGAGGTGCAGATGCTGGATAGTGTATAAAAACATACACTAGCGAAAAACCAGCCAGGGCTGGCCTCAGGACCACCTGCACTGAATAATGACTCCCTGCCCTGGTGCCCGCCAATCAATCAGCAGAGACCACAACCCTGAAAGGACACACCTGGAAAGCTGTTGACTATGCTATTAAGATCTTCCCCAGAGACCTGCCCTAAAATCTCTGCCCTTAAAACCCTTAGGGAGGAGAACCCAATTGTGCTCTCCCTTCTGGGAGCAAGCCCATGCCTCTCATCCCCTGCCCCTCGTCTCCCCTCCCCCAACTTTACCACTAGCTTCCTCACTCCCAAGCTCTTACGGCCCTTCCTTAACCTTTATAACTTGTTTCCTAAGCCCATTTCTTCTAGGAATTACTTCTACCTCTGTGATCTACCAAATAAATGTTCTCTTGTAAACACACACACCACCACCACCACCACCACCACCACCACCACCACCAACAACAACAACAACAACAACAACAACAACAAACCCATACACTAGCTAAGGGACTTGGATTCTCACACGAGCATCACAGAGTTGGGTGTACACAACCACATCACTTTGAAAAATCATGTAACTATGTAAATCAATTAGTAAATGATAATCCCCTGGATATAGGGATTGGTTTGCATGTAGCTTTTTTAGGTCGAAGATTGGGGTTTTTGTTGAATGTTTGGATGTAAATTGCCACGTGAAACCACTGTCTGAAATCGGCCTTTAAAAGAGAGTAGGCAGTCTTCCTCAGGGCACCTGAACCAAGTGCGGGGTCCAGAGCAGACAGCTGCTTTCTGTGTCAGAGGTTACATCAGTGGATGCTGGGCATTTCCAGGGACCAGGGCATGCTGAACGACATCATCTGAGAGGGTGCTGGTGAGCTGGTACCACTGGATGCTTCGATGCCAGTGAAATATTCTGGGTACCTCGAGCACATGGACAAGCCTTTTTTGTTGCTGTTGTTAATCCTCAACTGAGGATATTTTTCCCATTGATTTTTAGAGAGAGAGGAAGGGAGGCGGAGAGACAGAGAAAGAAGCATTGATGTGAGAGAGAAACATCGCTAGGTTGCCTCCCGCACATGCCCAGACCAGGACCGGGGATTGAGCCTGCAACCAAGGTACATGCCCTAGACCAGAATCAAATCTGGGATCCTTCAGTCCATGGGCCAACACTCTATCCATTGAGCCAAACCAGCTAGGGCAGTGGTTCTCAACCTTGGCTGCACATTAGAATCACCTGGGAATCTTTAAAATCCTGATTTCTGGATTTTAAAAAGATTTCCCAGGTGATTCTAATGTGCAGCCAAGGTTGAGAACCACTGAGCTAGGGCATAGACAAGCCTTTTGATTCTAATTGTTTTAGGAAAACTCCTGGGCTCATGAAGCTCGGAGAGGATATTCCACTTTGGGGCATGGAGCTGAGCCTTCTGAGCATGCGGAAGGGAGAGCTGGCCAGGTTTCTGTTCAAACCAACCTATGCTTATGAAACACTGGGCAACCTACCCTTGATCCCCAAAACTCCACTGTCCGATTCCAGACTGAGCTACTTGACTTCCTGGATTGTATTGAATCAGACAAGTTTTGTGCCCTGTCAGCTGAAGAACAAGATCAATTTTTACTTCTGAAGGTCCTAAAAGTGGCAGCTACTGAACGGAGTTTGGCAAGTAGTTTTTCTGCCAAAATCGTTTCTATGATGCCAAAGTGAGAGATAAAAGGGCCTTATTGTTTCTCCACTGGCAAGCAGCACCCGCTGAAGAAGCTGCCAAGCTTCTTGTGCTCTGTAACCTCTCCTTTAACTACCTGTGGCTGGACCCACCCGTGCCCTTCACTGTGGAGTTCAGGCTCTGATCATTGACCAAAAAATTGCCAAAGCCCTCTTCCAGTGCAGACAGGCCTGTCTCCTCATGACCACCAGAAGGCCCTGGCTTTTCTAGTTCAAGCCGAGTAGGAACAGCCCTTCAAACATGACGTCAATAATGAGCTGAAGAAACTGGCCAGCTGTTACAGGGACTTCACAGATAAAGAGAAAGAAACATGCCATTGAATGTTTGCTCGTTGTGATAATGACTCCACAGTAGGAGAAAATGAAAGATTCTTCAACTAACTACAAGCAAGAGAGGTGAGGCTGCTGGAGTTGTCCATCAGGATGGGTGGGGAGTGGGGGGTGTCTTTTTGGAAAGAAAGAGCCCCCCGGGGCACACTGTGCCACAGTGGCCTGCTTGGAGGAGGGGCTGAAATTCCCCAGCCCAGGGCATTGCCTCATCTCTGATGCTGCTGAGTCATGCTTTCCCAGGTACTGTTTTCTGCTTCACATTTTCATACACATAGTAGGGGAACGTGTCACTACTGAAAAGTAGAAAAATGCTATTTTTAAGGCAGTTTCTTGTTTGTTTGTTTTTTAATGGACTTAGTCCTTGGCTTTTCTTCCAGTCCTAATCCCCCTTCCAGCTGGCTATATACAATATAGGTTGCTGTGTGCATTTTATAGGATTCTCTGTTTTGAAGAGGGTTATGGTAATTATGTTACAAATATTTTTGTTGTAAATAAATAAAACACTTCCTTGTCCTTGCAAAAAAAAAAAAAAAAAAAAGAGGGTAGGCAAAGCTAAAAGAATTGCTTAGAATTTAGGAGAGACATGGAGCCAGAGGAATGATCAAACTATACCTGAAACTGACACTATATATGGACTTCTCATTTTTTTCTTTCTTTATTGATTAAGGTATTACATATGTGTCCTTATCCCCCCATTCTCCCTCACTCATGTCCTTGCCTTCACCCCCCTGGTGTCTGTGCCCATTAGTTATGCTTATATGCATGTATACAAGTCCTTTGGTTGATCTCTCCCTCTTCCCCCCACCCTCCCCTGCCTTCCCTTTGAGGTTTGAGCATCTGATTGATGCTTCTCTGTCTCTGGATGTGTTTTTGTTCATCAGTTTATGTTGTTCATTTTAATCCACAAATGAGTGAGATCATGTGATATTTATCTTTCTCTGACTTATTTCATGTAGCATAATGCTCTCCAGGTCCATCCATGCTGTTGCAAATGGTAAGAATTCCTTTTTACAGCAGAATAGTATTCCATTGTGTAGATGTACCACAGTTTTTTTTTTAATCCACTCATCTGCTGATGGGCACTTAGGCTGTTTTCAGATATTAGCTATTGTAAATTGTGCTGCTATGAACATAGGGGTGCATATATCCTTTCTGACTGGTGTTTCTAGTTTCTTGGGATATATTGCTAGAAGTGGGATCACTGGGTCAAATGGGAGTTGCAAGAGCTGTGAAATCCTCTTTAGTGTTTTAGCCTTCTTATACTATGAGGAATTCTATTTATTACACCAGAAGGCATTTTATGGACACAATTAGGCATACCAGGAATGTGACTACCAGAACTTAATCTTTGGACATAATAAAAATTTTGCTTTATAATCTCTAAGCTGTATGCTCAAGCCCTGTTTTATAGACTTTTCATGAGTTGATGTTAAATATGGCTGAAAAATCTGATCATTATCAGGGATTTAACAGAGAACAAATTTCAGGGTCTTCTCCAAGAGGAAGTTCAGTATAAACATCATAGAGGAGGCTATTGTCTAACAATCAGTAATAATTTGTTATTTTGCATGCACATCCCACAAAACTAACTGGCTACATTCCAATTTGAAAAAGCAAATTAGAGTAAACAATTCCACCTGGCTTTGATACCTATTTTATTTGTGCAATTGGCCATTCACTTGGCATGTAGTATTAAGTGTTCAACAGCTGGTGCTCTCCCATCCATGGGGCCTTTCTTTTCCAAAGATAATTACTCTAGAGAGTGACAAAGAGCTGGGATCTGAGCTGGGATTATTTAAAACCAAGGATGTACTAAATTCTTACGCGGTCACTATTTTAAATGATGGGAACTCATAAAATGGAAATCTTTTCTATTTTAGACAAATTGTAAACATTTTTCTCTAAGAGTGAGGAACATAGTTTAATACATTTTCCTTTAGATATTGACTTAAGAAAGCATTTAAACTTATTGAGCCTGACCTTGTGCCCATTATGGAGAATTTTCTCTTATTAAGATGTTAGCAATTTATAGAACACTAAACATAGTTGAAACATTGTTTGGCCATATGCATTATTTTTTACTTATGAAATATTTTTCATTCTATCAGGTTTTCTGCCCCAATACACACATGGAAAACATGTACACATTCTCTTTGTCTCCGCTTATGGTTATTCCTCTAGGAAGTCTTTAACCACCAACACCCACCCACCCAGTAAAAATTATAGACATACCATTCTGTACTTGACCATCATAGCATTTATCATACACTGTTGTGTCTATTTACTTGTCTTTATCCCCAACTGTGGTGGACAAACTTTAAGGTGGCCTCCATGATCCCATCTCCTGGTGTTTACAATTTTGAATAATTTTCTCCCCTTGATTTTGGAATCTGTTACTTACTTCTAGCCAATGGAATATGGCAAACATGTTGGGATGCCATTCTCATGATGAGGGTGGAGAAAAACTAAGTTTACAATTGTGAGTATGCAAAACAGAGTTTATTCTTGTATTATTATTTATTATATTGTTTTCCATATGAACAACTGTAAACCTACTTTCCCCCACTCTGTATAAACTCTGTCTTGCCAGTAGGATCACTCTGAAGATTCTCCTTGGTAGCTTTGAAGAAGCTAGCTGCAAGGAAATAAATTTTGTCAATGATCTGGGTTAGCTTGGAAGTTCTGTCCTTATTCCTATTTTATAGGTAGGAATTTGAATTTAGAGATGTTAAGTTTCTTTTCTTAAGGTGGAACCAGGATTTCTGAGTCCCCAGCATACAGTGCATGGAGTAGCACATAATAGGTATACAAATGATGCCTCTCAAATCAGTATGTGAGGCCCAGGCTGGTACCACCCAGAGAAAATGTCTCAATTTGAGCACTTCTGAATCCACCCAGGCTTTCTAAAGCAATCCTCTTCATGTGGAGGAATAGAATAGGAGGCCTAACTCCAGTTGTGTAGCTTGAAGCACATTCCTTTGAGGTCTGATGACCATATCCATCAATACTTAAAATCTTTAAAACATGAGAGAGAACAGCCTTAGAATTCTCACCGGTAGGAATTATGTCTGTGCTCTATCTCCAGTTAAAGATTTTCTGGGGAATGCTTATTTTTCTCTAGGAGATGACCAGCTCATCTGTGTGGAAAGGCAGGGCACTGTTCTCTGGTTGAGTGACCACACTGTGTTCTTCATGGTTTGCTTGGCATTGTTGGTGAAGACAAGAGTGGTGGAAAGATGAGTGGGTGGCACACTTTGCAATTAGGCCTCGAGCTCTAATAGCAATTGTTCAGCCTTCATCTTTTCTAATTGCCTCTTTTCCTTAAGATCCGAGTATGATTTTTTTTTAAGTTAATGGGTACCATGAACAATTTAATCCTCTGGAAATGTCCATTGAGATTTGTCTATTGCTTGAAATATTTTTATGACATATTTTTATAAAATGGAGTACTTTAAAAATATTAAATTCCTTCCTTCTTTTCCTCCTTCCTCTCTCTAATCAGCTCTCTCATTTTTCTTCTCCAGTAATTTATTGAGCACCTACTAGGTGCTAGAGGTAAAAGGTTATTCAGGTCTGACAACATCCCACCTCTCATAGAGTCTATATATATATAATTTATAGTATATGCACAGCTATGCATGTGTATGTGAAGTGGTAGATGTTTACAGGAATAAACAGGCAAGTAAATAATAAATAAAAATATCCATTTTAAATATTATGATGAGGAGAAAATAGTTTGATATGCTAGAGAGGGATTAGTGGGTGAATTCCTTAGGTTGGGTGAACAGAAAAGGTCTTTTCATGAGGTTTTAAGCTGGGATAAGAAATATCCAGCCATGCAAAGATCTGGTAGAAGAGAATTCCTGGCAGAGGGAATAATTAATGCAAAGCTTCTGAGGTGCGAGTGAGCTTGGTTGGTTTTAGGAACATCTGTGAAGTCACTGACTTCTGTGGTGGGAGAGAGGAAGTGGGGTGGGGGACAAGGTTATAGATATGGGCAAGGACTAAATCAGATAGGGCCTTGTAAGCCATGGCAAAGAGTTGATAATTTATCCTAAATACAATGGATAGTAATTGTTTTAGGCAGATAAATAACAATGATTTGATTCACTCATATAAAAAGATTACTGGCTGGTAGATTTAAATGTTTGTTAATCTTTTTTTGTTATATTAATCTTTTTCTTTTGTTCAAAGTTCTGCAATATTTCATATTTTAAGATAATTCTTATTACTCTATTTAAATTTAATTGTTAGAGGACAGTAGTAGAGGTAGGAAAATGATTTAGAAGGCCTCTGTATAATTTTAGGTGATAGATTACTGTGGCTAGAACTAGGGCGGTGGCACGGGTGAGGAAGAGAAGTAGAAAAATTCAGGATGTATTTTGAAGGTAGAGTTGATAAAACTTGATGATGGATTGAATATGAAGCATGAGGGAGAAAAATAGGAATCAAAGATATGTTTTGATTGAGCAATTGATTTAGAGGGTGGTTCCATTTCCTAAGATAAAGAAAACTGGCAGAAGCATAGGTTTTGGTAACGGTAGGGTAATCAAAAGTTCTCTGATGTCAATTTTAAGCATGAGATTCCTATCAGATCTTCAAGTAGAGATGTCAGGACTAGATACAATAGGCTGAAGAAGGAGATCTTGAATTATAAGCTTGTCAGTGGTCTTTAAGGCCATGGATGGAATGAGATCGCCAGGTAGAGTTCAGATAGAGAAGAGAGAGGGACCCGGAGTGAGCCATTGAACACTCCAATATAGAAGCCAAAGAGAAGAGGAGAAATCAGCAGAGTAGATTGGCCAGTGAGGCAGAGGGACAATCAGGAGAGTATGAAGCTGAGAAAACCATGAGAAGAAAATATTTCCAGTGAGGTATAGTCAACTTTGTGTAAATCAGTAGTTTTTAAAAAATTTTTATGTCATCATGTCTTTTCTGGGATGTTGAGCCCTATGTGACACTTCTCAGAAAAACATCTTTAAATGCACAAAACAAAATACATTGTCTTACAAAGGAAACCAATTATGTTGAAGTGGAGTTGTCAAAAAATTAAAAAACAGCCAAAACCGGTTTGGCTCAGTGGATAGAGCGTCGGCCTGCGGACTGAAAGGTCCCAGGTTCGATTCCGGTCAAGGGCATGTACCTGGGTTGCGGGCATATCCCCAGTAGGAGATGTGCAGGAGGCAGCTGATCGATGTTTCTCTCTCATCAATGTTTCTAACTATCTCTCTCCCTTCCTCTCTGTAAAAAAATCAATAAAATATATTAAAAAATTAAAAAACAAATTTGATAGTAATATGTGTTTTTATTAACATTGTCTATAACTAGATCTAGTGGTGAGTTAAAATGTATTGTAATCTCTAAGTATTTATGAGCAGAGATGATATTTTGAGATATCTGAAACATATTCAGTATAATATGTAAGAAGTAATATGAAGATGTAATTTATATAAGATGTAATATGAGAATATCTGTGATATCATGACAGAGTCACAGGTACTGCTAATACTACTGTGGTTTGTTAACTATTTTAAAACTCAAGTAAATGCTAAATTTAAGTTAGTGATTAGTGAAAATAAAGACATTTTTATTCCATGCAAATTCATAGACTCTCTGATTTAAAAACCAGTGGTCTGATGTTAATGAATAGATCTTCAGAAATGACATTCAGTGATGTGGATTCTTTTAAATAGTGACTTATTTTGCTATACTCGTTTAATCGTGAGCAATACCCTTACACTTTTCAATGTTTTATCTTACTCTTAGAAAACTACATTAGAAGGGCAGAGGAGCAATGAGAGAGGAAGTGGGTGGAGTGGTGAAGGGATGCTGAATATTCTTTTCTCTAGTTACTTATGTTGAAGAGCATTAATATTCATAAAGATGTCTAATATTAAAACAGATTTGGAATTGAATTCATTAGGGCAGCAAACGTTTAAATCTGCCTCTACTCCCATTATTTGATATTCAGAATACTTTATAGGGAAGGATAGACATTTGTATAAAAAGTTCTCCTTTTGCCCTCTTCTTTTTATTGCCCCCTTTGAGGTCCTAGAATATCTATTATATTCCTCTTTCCCTCTAATTACATACTGATATACAAAATATAGGTTGCTTGGAGCCTTTAAAATACAATGCCCAATTTGTGAATGTGCTGTTAATTTTGGAATTTCCAAGGGTGGTGCTCAAAAATGTTTGACTGCTGGATAGAAATAGTTTTCTTACTCCCCTGCCCTACCAGGTACTTCCTCAGTAATGTAGTATTCTGAAGTTTAAACATTTATACCTGTATCCAACACATCACCAATTCCATGATGAACATTTCTTTGTATTCATTTTGCTGCATTATACTATATTGCAGTGGTTGGCAAAGTATGGCTTGGGGATTGTTTTTATATAGCCAGCCAGCTAAGAATGTTTTTATTTATTTTTTAAAGGGTTGTAAAAATCAGAGAAAAACACACAAAAATATGCAACTAGAACCTTATGTGGCCTTCAAAACTTTAACTATTTTCTATTTGTCCCTTTACAGAAAAAGTTTGGTGATCTCTGCACAGTGGCTTGTGTGTGCACACATCTACACACATGTATGCCTCGGAAACTTTCTTGGCCCTCTTCTGCATATAAAAGAGTTTGTCCCCTTGACTATCAGGGTGGACAAATGATCAAACTTGGCCAATCCTAGTATGTCATCGTCCTAACAACTAGGATTGGTCAAAGAGGCCCTACGTGTCCTACCTGCAGAACAGATATGTAGATGCAGAGAAGAGCCCCTTTGTCTTTCTCTGGGGTTGCTAAGCTGAGATGGGCTAAGGCTGGTCATGTTGGTGGACATCATGGAGAAAATGGAGCCAATGTGTAGAGGGAAGTAGGCCTGATGGATGGAGAGTAAGAAGGCACAGACCAAAGCATTTGACCTGTTGACATTTGAGGCCAGATCCATTCTTCTCTCTGTACTGAGTCAGCAATTTTCCTTTGTTATTTAAGCTTTAGTTCCAATTCTACCACTTGTAAGCAAAATACCTCTTCGTAATTCAAATGTGAACAGCTCTTCTAAAAGTTCTTCAAGAAACCTGACTTTTTTTTCTTGCTTAATTGGAAAGCTGTAGTAATAATGTATATAGCTACCGATTACTGAACACTCTCACTGCTCTAAGCATAGGGCTGGTAGTTTACAACATTACGAAGTGTGTATTATTAGTGCCACATTATAGATTGGGGAACAAAACTCAGAGTGTTTAAGTAATTTAGATCTCACAGTTAAGTCAGTGGCAAAACTAAGATATTATCCACATTCTTTGTGACTCCAAAGTTCACATAAATCCCATGACCACCATAAAATTTAAGTGATCTGACAAAATAAGACCTTATCACACTCTTCCCTCAGAACATAGCAAAATAACAGTCAATAGCCATTTCTTCATTGACATTTTAGAGTTTAAAATGGAGCAACATTATTTTCTCATTTCATATACTAGTAAATATAAAAATTTCAAATATATGTTAATAACTTGACTGCGATTGCTTTGGGAACTCACTTTGCCCCATTATTTGGCTGAGAAATACATGCATTTAAAAATGTAGAAGTGATTTCTAACGAGCTGTCTGAGCTCAGATTCTCTAGAGTGTGTGGCAAGGATTAAGTGCTAATACTTTACTGGGGAGGTACAAGTCCAGGGCAGTGAAAGTGAGGACAAAGGAGGTAATGCAGGGAGGAAGGGAAGCAATGCAAGATGATGTGTGGCAGGATTTCACAATGAGCCCCAAAGAGACAAAACTGATCACTTAGCAGATGTGTCCATTTAGTCAGGATATCTATGGATGCATGTGTACAAGCTGTGTGGATAAATTGTGCCTCCAAACAGTTCACAGGAGGGAAGATGGAGAGAGAATTTATGTGCTAGGCTCCCTCCCATCTCCTGTTTCCTGTTGGATAGGGTTTGCCCCAAAGAGAGTGAATTCTCCCACACTTCTAGGTTGTATCATAATGATCCTTTGTTATCTAAGAGGATGCTCTTTCTCATGCCCTGTGGAGCGGTGTTCCTTCCTAATTCAGTGTAAGAGTCAGAAACCAGGCAAATGGCTGGTCACTGGGCTGCATGGCAGAGGCTAGGGCAATGCATCCAGCATTTCTGAGGCACGTAATTGATTGATCCCAGATGGTGGAACCACACAGCTTTGAGGGGAGTTGATGGGGCATGGAAGTGGCTGAGGCAGAGCAAGCAGCTGGGAACCCAAGTGGTGATGGTACAGAGAGATTCTGAGTTTGCACAAAACTGTGATGTCATATAACCATTGAATAACCACTAGAAATCGCACATTTTCAAGTTCTGATATAGTATGTCAAAAGATCATGAACACCCTAGGGAAATGAGTGCTAGCTCATTTTGCATATGTAATACGATAAGCAACTCAAACTTGGTCTTGATCAGCTATTAAAGGATTTTTCTTCAGTTCCAATAGAAACTTATCTAAGTCTGAACATTTGCTAAAGTTTAATTTAGGTTGATGCACTAGACATTTTTTCATTTTTAATGTGGTGAACTGTTATTATGAATATTAGATCTTTCATCATGGAAAAAACAGCTTCCAATTCTTGGAGACAGCCAGTGAATGGATATTTAAGTAGTGTTTCATCTATCAGTATAGATTGGATTCAGGGAAAATCATATATCCTAGTATAGATATAACCTCTCAACTGCTATCACATTGTATCACATTGGCTTGGTTCTTTGAAAAAGTCATCAACTGTTTCAAGTTTAAAAAGTATATTCTTCCTCATAGTCTCAGAGGTGAAATCTGAAAAGCTAAACATTTACAAAGGCACAATTTGATCTTTCACATGAAAGAGTCTAACGTTGTTAATACAGTCAGGAATGCACCCCTATTGTTTTTATTTCCCCTTCTCTGAGCACTCTTCTAGCTCAGCTGTTGTGGGCATCCCTGATGCTCCCTGAGCAGGGATTTTAAATGAATCCACAACAGATTGTTCTCAGACTGAATTGTCTGCAACAAATCTGGGGAATTTTAGTGCACAGCACAAATGGTACTCTTTAAGGTTCATGAAAAGAAAATCCCCATAACTTAATTTTTAGAATATTTTTATTTCTCTTATAAATCAAGCTGGACCAAATTGGTTTAGGATTATTTTCCAAGAACATATGTTTTTGTGGACTTTTGGTCTATAGTCTTAATGATCCCTGCAGTCTGTCATTTATAGCAGTATTTTGCCCACTGTAAAAGCAGCCAGTGGTTAGCACCTTGCTGACTGAAAATTCACAGCCATTTGTCTATCTTCAAAGACTGTTAGGGTGGGGCAAGATGGGCAGAAGGCAAAGAGATGTAGTATGTGTTCCTGTCTTAAAATCACTCCATGTTGGACTTCAAAAATCTCCTTTAGATCTTTTTTTAAAGTTTGGGTTCTAAAGGAACGCAACAGTCTTCCACAAAGCACTGCCATTGCCTCCTCCTTCCATAAAATCTGACTTAGTGAACCCAAATGCTGGGAATTGCTTTGGCCTAGACTTAGAAGACAGAGAGGCCAGTGGCCAGGAAACCAATTGACATTAGGGATTTAGTTAATAAAAACAATTCCAGGGAATGGTCCTGGGTCAGATCCATCAAGGCTGATTGTTCACATGGTTTTTTTTTTTTCCACCTCCCAACCTTCATCTGAAGCATAGTCACCTTTGCAATGAGGACTTGCGGATACTATACCGCCTTCAGTTGATAAGGAGTAACGCGGATTTACTAATAGGAAAACCAGTTTTAAAAGTCTGAACTGCAAATGGTGAAATAGAGTGTTTTGGGGGGTAACTTTATTTTCTGAAAAAATTTCACTTCCAGGCCATTTTAGTTAATCAAAATCTTATTATTAGCATTAATAACTAGATGCTTTTTTTTTGCAGTATTCTCCTTGTTAAAATTTTTCACTATGACAGATGAGGTTAACTTTCTGGTCCGCAAAACATTACCAATATTCCTTTATAGCAGAGTGTCAATGTCCAGCTGCCTTCAAGCTCTATTCAAAACATATTATCCTGATTTTAAGCCTCAAATTAGGACCAATGCTGCCATTAGTGAAGGAGTGATGATGTTAGTCCCTACTTTCTAAAGGAAAAGTATGTGGGAGATGGGAAAACGCAAAAGACATTGCTTATGTTTTGGAACACAAAATAAAGGAAGAATGAATT
The DNA here is from genome assembly GCF_964212035.1 of Myotis nattereri. Taxonomy (NCBI): domain Eukaryota; kingdom Metazoa; phylum Chordata; class Mammalia; order Chiroptera; family Vespertilionidae; genus Myotis; species Myotis nattereri. The sequence goes on from NC_138078.1 coordinate 13,912,275, forward strand.
ACCAGAGACTTCTTGCCTCAACTGTGGCAATTTGGCCCCACCATTTGATATTAACATTCATGAAGAGATATCTATAATCCTCTGGAGCCCAGGAGCAATATCCCTTCCCGTTCAGGTAATCCATCACTCTGAAGGGTGGGCAGATAATAGGAACGTATGTTTCATTTATCGCTCCCTGCCAGTAAAGGAAATGACAGTAATATTGAAACTCTTTAATATCTTGCTTGATGTCCAGGAGTGGGTAGATTATTTACCCAGGTTCCCATTCTGACCAGGGTTTGGTCAGCATCCATCTTTTCTGAGACGGAGAGCAAAAGAATGACAGTTTCCATTTGAGCTGTCTTGGGTTGGAATCTGTGTAGATCTGTGGTTATCAAGTGATATATGTGCATGAGGTGGAAGGGTAGGTAGATGGGGACCTAGGTTGTTCATCAGTGTCTCTGACGCGGGAGTGCTGTGTATTTTGCAATGTCACCACCACCATAGAAGTTGGAAAATATTCAAGTTTGAGCAGGCATTGTACTGGGAAAAAAATTTTTCCTCCATTGAGGTGCTAGTAATAAAACATGTGACATTCAGGAGTATCCTCCCTCTTTGCACCAAACAACTGATATGCTATGTTATAGACTAGAGAGAATGTTTTTTATTCAGCTACCTGCTCAGAGACTAGCATTTTATGCATTGTAGGCCTTTGAATGTTGTTCCCTAAATGATTAATTATAGAGCCTCTAAATTATTATAGTTCTGGTCACATGATGAAACTTGCCAAGGTCCCTTTCTACCTCTTACTTAAAATATATATATATATATATATATATATATATATATATATATATATATATATATATATATAAAATTGATTCAGAGAGAAAGGGGGAGGAAGAGAGAGGTAGAAACATCAATGATGAGAGGGAATCATTGATTGGCTGCCTCCTGCAGGTTGGACTGAGCCTGCAACCCAGGCATGCGCCCTTGATCGGAATTCAACTTGGGAACCTTCTGTCCAGAGGCCGATGCTCTATCCACTGAGCCAAACCGGCTAGGGTACTACCTCTTACTTTTATTTGCCTCTTTATTCTTTCCCATTCTCTGACTATAGTTGCATCAAACTTTTGGAAACTAGCCTTAACTATGTGGTTGTAGAAGCAAACTTTGGCAGATAAAGAAGTGGAGGCTCAGTGAGGTGAAGTGTCCTATCCAAGGTGACCCAGTGTCAGAAGATTCACCCGGAGTTCTGTCTACCTTCTTGGCACCATGATTCTTCTGTTTCCCTATACTGCTGCCAATTTATATGATTCGTGCTAAAAAATATCATCTGTGAATCAATTAAGGCATCTACTAAATGTGTATCAAAGATCTCTTTGTGTTATACTAAGCACTGAGGATTAGGCGAAGAAGACATGGTTTTCTTAAGGTTTGGAAAACCACCTTCTAGCTAGGGCATCATTACCAATAACTAAAACATACAGTAGTATCCTAAAGAGCTATAGCTCCACTGAATATGGAGCCTCTATCTCTACCTGTGGTGTCTGGGAGGCTTCACAGAGTGGGTAATTACATTTAAAATTGGCCTTGAAAAAGAAATAGGAATTTTTGGTCAAATGAATCTTTGTGTTTAACTATTTGGTATGACCATGGGCAGGCTCATTAAACTTTCTAATTCTTAGTTCCCTCTCTTTCAAGAGTGGAATGAAGATGCAATGAGATTTGCAAACACTTTGAAAACTTTCAGAGGATATTCCAAGAAATATTTTTCAAATTATGGCTCCCTGAGATAGGAGATAAGGCCCAATACATTAGAAAAATAGGATGCACATATAATTTATAGGAAAACACCAGGCTTTGAGGTTATTGTTTGGAAAATTCATAGTCCCCATTGTATCTAGTATTGGTAACATACAGATAGGCCTCTAAGCCATGGTCAGATAATTTCTGGGAAAATTGGCCAGCAATCAGGGGTAGATATCTACACTAGCACAAATGGTTAAAGGCATTCCTTATGAATAATTTCAGGCATCAGGTATAGGGGAAGGTGTTTGCTTTGGGCCTCACTCATAGAATGTACATTTTCCAGTGTAACTCAGAGCTTCCATTTTCACTTTCCTTTTATCATCCAGGATATTTGATAGGTAGTAAGAAGCAGAAAATATCCCTGGGCCACATGAGTCAAGGGTATCATGGCTTAAAGTGTTATAATAATAGAAAAATACAAAGATGGTGGGTGCTGAAGTAGGCTGTTCTTGCAATCTCTATATAACAGAACATAATTTAAAAACTAACTTTTCATAAATCATGGGTAGTGTCCAAACTTATCCTTTTCATGATGTTTCATAGATCAAATAATAAAAGAACATAGGGGACTTCTTTTCTTGTGCAAGCCTTGTAATAATGTTAATTTATTTATGATGAAGGACAAGACCTGTACCATTTAGCTATTGCTGCATAACAAACCACTCCAAAACGTAATGGCTAAAAGCAACAGCTATTTATTACTGCTCATCAATATACAGGTTGGCTGGATAATTGTTATGAACTAAGCTAGGCTCCATGGGACTTATTTATGCTTCTCTGGTCAGCTGTATGCCAGCTAAGAAAAAGTTGAGGTTATTTTGATGTGTATAAGGGAGATTAAAAGAGATATATGTGCACCTTGGCCAGGTGGCTCAGTTGGTTGGAGCATCATTCTATGGACCAAAAGGTTGGGGATTTGATTCCTGGTCAGGGCACATACCTAGGTTCTGGTTGTGGTACATATGGGACACAACCAATCAATGTTTCTCTCTCACATCCATGTTTCTCTCTCCCTCTCATTCTCTCTCCCTTCCCCTCTCCAAAATCAATATATTCTTGAGTGAGAATTTTAAGAATTAAATAAAAGGATATATGTGCTAGGTTGTTGTTTTTTCCATTTTGAAGGGGAGCCACTTTCACTTTATATAAATCAGATGATAAAATGAGCGTGGTTAAATTTCTTATTAAAAGGAGATACAGTGGGGCCTTGACTTACGAGTTTAGTTCGTTCTGTGACGGAGCTCGTAACTCAAATTACTCGTATGTCAAATCAAAAGTGAACAAGTGAGACACGTGATGCTGGGCTGATGTTGTGGCATTCACTGTGACGTTCGCTGCGCCAACTAGCGGGGGCGGGGCGGTATCTGAAGCTGTCTCGTAACCCGAATTTTAGCTCACAACTCAAAGCAAAAAATCGGCCGAGAGACGGCTCGTATCTCGAAAAACTCGTTAGTCGGGACACTCGTAAGTCAAGGCCCCACGGTACTACTGAGCAGGCATTTTTGTTTGTTTACATAACCCATCAATGCACTAGATTACAGCTTGTGTGGACTAAGAAGCTTTATCCCGACAAATGTCCTCATGAGATTGCCACACTGTCTGCTCTCCTTTTAGGTTAAGATGTTTTGTTGTTTGTTTGGTTGGTTGGTCTTCTGTAAAAGGCAGTGCCTTTGAGATAGCTTCAAAACTTAAGTGATTATCAATCATCAGTGTTTTAGGGTGTGAGCACTTTGGGAAATCTGGTGGGGAAAGAGGCCCCAAGAATGGAAGATAAAGATGAAATTCAATATGACTTTACAGTTTTGCCCAAGAGGAGACCCTTAATCAGCGGTTCTCAACCTGTGGGTCGCGACCCCTTTGGGGATCGAATGACCCTTTCATAGGGGTCACCTAAGACCATCAGAAAACACATATATAATTACATATTGTTTTTGTGATTAATCACTATGCTTTAATGATGTTCAATTTGTAACAATGAAAATACATCCTGCATATTAGATATTCACATTATGATTCATAACAGTAGCAAAATTACAGTTATGAAGTAGCAACGAAAATGATTTTATGGTTGGGGGTCACCACAACATGAGGAACTGTATTAAAGGATCACGGCATTAGGAAGGTTGAGAACCACTGCCCTTAATGGACCCAATCCAGCCCTGTTAGCTTTAGCCTCGTCCTTTTATAGAATTAAAGTTAAGAGAGTGGTTAGGATATTTAATGAGATAAATTGGATGGATGTGAGGGAGACTGGTGGAGAAAACATCATAGCTAGAAGGATCCTGAAAAAAAGCAGAGGATTGTTAATGCCACAACTAGAGCAGGAAGCTGTAGGAACACTTGCAGTTTTATTTCCTGTTCTCTTCCTTTGAAAGGGAATTGTATATTTAATGGGATAGACTTCAGTAGTATACAGAAAAAAGGAAACGGCTGCTTCTTATAACCTCCTACCAAACCCCTGTGATTATAATTTGGTTTCATAATTATATTAAATCAGGTTGTAATCCCTTAAAAACTCAGCACCCTTTACCTACTAATAGTGCAATCAGTCTAAATGCCATTTATAGTTAGTCTAGAGCAGAAAACAATATTTAAAACCAATTTTCAGTCTCAATTCATGAAAAAAAAACCCTCATCACTCTATCTTATTTATAATAAACTCATTCAAGTAGATCCAGGCACAATATAAACAAGTGATGGAAAATCCCTAGGAGGTTTTGGCTCATACATTCTGAGCAGACATGCTCGGGAAAACACAGACATTCTCAAAAAACTGCAGTCTGCTGAAAATGCCAGGAGATGCCAGGAGACTGCACTCTTCATTAGGAGTTGGCATCTTTCATTGCTTTTGCATAGGGAATGGGTCAACACTTTTTAGCTGATAGTATGTCCAACTCTTTTTTTTCTGATCCTGTTTTAAATGGACAAGGTCTTGGGACATAAGAGAAGATACATGCATGGGACCAAGGAATGTGGATCCTGCAAAGTGACCCAAATCATGACCCATGGGAACTCATTCTTGGTGAGTTGAAAAGGCAGGGTAAACTGTTGCCATGTAAGTCAGGCTGTATGTGAATGGCAGCTCAGTGTGATAGAGTGGAGTGGTGGAAACTGCAGACAGAGGCTTTGGAGCCAAATAGACCTGTCTGAATTTGGTTCTTCTATTACAAGCTGTGTGGCCTTAGGCAAATTATTTAACCATTCTGAGCTTCCTCTAAAATGGAGAAAAACGTAGCTTTCTGCAAAAATTGCCAAGATATTTAGCTCAAATATTACTAAGCACCTGGGACACATTATTATTTCTCCTTCTCTCTTTCTTTCCCTCCTCCCATCTTTCCCTCCCTTTCTCCCTCCCAATCCTTTTCCCCCTCTATTTCTTTCATTCAACAAATATGTGGTGAGCCACTGGACCAGATGCTATCAGTACTTTGTCCATATTCCCTTGGATCCCTTCACGATTTTTTTTTTTGCACATGTCTCCCAGCATCCACAATCTGTATCTATTGGTCAAAGGGTTGTTTTCAAGCTGCCAGTACCCACTTTGCTGAAGAACCAAAGAGCCCGGTAATTTACATCCCCTTGTGGGCATCCATTAACCAATAATTGATAGGTGGGAAGAAAGAAACAGTCCAGTTATCATGTCCCCTAACAGGGGCAACTCTGAGGTGTGACCTAGACAATACCCAGAGCTCCCTTGTGGGATTGAGCCAAAGTTAACAGTCATCCTTGGGAATTAATGTCCTATCCTGGCTTGGTCTCCTCATCTTCCTGTCTCATTTCCCAAGTCCCTACTAATTTCTTGGGAGTAGTTCCTAATAAACCATCATCACATGAATTCTTATCTCATGGTTTGCCTTTGGAAAACCAGCCCAAATCATGCACTTTCCACGTAGCTCACACAGTTCCGGCTTTTAGGAATGCAGCCATGAACAGTGGTCAGACGTAGTGTTGCTCTCGTGTTTTATTAAGTGGCAATACTGTAACAAGAGCCTATGTTAATCAGGTCACACTGCATTTTAGACATTCTGCACAATTCTACCCTTCTTCTGTGGGGGGAAAGAATATAGGCTTCAGAGTTAGAACTTCTAAATCTGTGTCCTGATTTGTTCACATATTAGCAGTAGCTGCATTTGACTTATTGAACTTCACATTTTCCATTTACAATGAATTTACTATTGCCTTCCCTGCCAGCCTCACAGAGTTGCTGATAAGCTGACTAAAGTAGAATGTTTAAAAGCCTCTATGGCACATTACCCAAAACTTAGTTATTACCTGCAGATATTATCTGAACGATCAACAAGCAGGGACTTTGAATAATGTAGGTACGTCATGTAATTTCATAGACTATGTTACATATTTTATAAGGCACTGCTTTAAAAATTAACTTTAATGTCTTATCCTTACTGAATTAAACAAGTGTGATTTGGTAGGGTCAGTACAACATCATAAGCTTGGTGTACTTACAATGAAGAGCAGGCTGATGCATAAAGCAGGCAATGCTACAGGTGACAGCAGAATGTAAATACACCTCTTAGAGTTCTATTAAGTGTAATGTGTTGACAAAGAACAGAGTAATGAGGCAAGTGTTTAGAAGCCTTATCCCCGACATGCCCCTCCCCGCCCCCCGAAAACATTAACAGCTGCCACATGTAACTCCATCTTCTGTTGAAGGATTGCTAATCCTCTGGCCTCCTCTGATGCTACAGAAAGATTCCCTATGATGTCCTCCATCTTGGTCTTAGAGAACCATGTTCCACACTTTTGTAGGAATCCCTGTAGGAAAGTATTGCTTCTGGAAGCCTCAGCTCTGAGATGCTTGATTCAAGTTTTCCAGAGTTCATTATGTCCACAGAAAATTTTGGTGGTAAAATTCAAAGTGGGTTAACCTAAAAGAGGACATTCCCCTGGAGGCTTACAGGGGTGTGTTTAAGACCCTAAGGCAGCGGTTCTCAACCTGTGGATCGTGACCCCTTTGGTGGTTGAACGATCCTTTCACAGGGGTCGCCTAAGACCATCCTGCATATCAGATATTTACATGACGATTCATAACAGTAGCAACATTAAAGTTATGAAGTAGAAATGAAAATAATTTTATGGTTGGGTCACAACATGAGGAACTGTATTTAAAGGGCTAGAAGGTTGAGAACCACTGCCTTAAGGGCAAGACATGCATTCATACCTCACTAGGGATTGGAAACAGATCTTGGAAATTCAATATAAGTTAAGGCATACCCCTCCTTATCAGTTCTCTCCTGGGGACTACATAGTCTTTTATATCTGCTAATGTGTTATTAGCTTCATATTTTTCTTGTTCTTAGGGCATATTCTGCTGCTATATTTATATGTGGCATGTCATCAACGCCTCTAAATGGTGATGGCCTTCAGTTAAGTTTACAAAATAACTGCCTAGGACAATCAGTTGTCCTGACCTTTCTATGTCCCAATACCAACTGGGAAAGATTTTTTTTTCTGCTAATCTAGACTCTGAATTGGTTTTCCTGAGTCAAGTGTCTACTTTTGGTCCAATCATCTGGGGTCCGTGTGTGGTGAGAACATAGCTCTGGCTTCAGAGTCCTAGCTCTTAGGAGGAGGGTTGTCAAAGAAGTAAAGATCAAGGTGGGCACATGTTCTAAAACATTTTCTCCAGTAATTCAGATGTATTCCTAGGATGGCTTGCTGCATTCCTATCACCCACATCTAGTTAGCTCTCAGGAAAAAAAAAAAATCAGCATGAACCAAGCAGCCAAAGACAACTCTGACAGAACCATCTGGACTCCATGAAATTTGACATCATTCTGGCTTGTCTTAAATCCATCCTTCTTTTGAAACCTACAGTCTTTTGACAGTTTGTTCCCAAGCAAGAAGGATATTTATATAGAAAAGGGTACTAGTTAGGCCTCTTAGTAATATAAAATCTGTGACTATTCTGGCATATTTTTTCAAAGGGGATAAAATGATTCCATTAGCTTCTTGGAAAGGGTAATTTCCCCGTGAATTCTGGTAGAGCATCCATTTCAGGGAAGAGTAAACAAGCGCACATTGCTGTCAAGTATTTCATCAGCACTGAAATTGGACTTCATTAAAGCTAAGATGGGGCTTTAATTTTTACAATCTGATTCATGTTTAATGGCCAAAGTAAAATGAGATGAAAAAGAGAACAGAAGGAGAGGGAGAGGGAAAGATTCTGCTTTTGTGTCCAACAGATCTTTCTAGTTTGTGTTTCCTCATAAAGTCCCAGAGGGAGGGCACTGTTTCTTTCAAGTGTGGGGTAATTGCTAGAAGCTGCAGGAAGTTACTCTTATCTAGCAGAATACTTCCTCTTAAAAAGATGAATCCAATCTGAGAAGATACCCAAGTTCTTTTTTTTAATTCCCCCCCCTTCTTATTGAATTGTATTGGGGTGACACTGACAAAATTAAAATTATACAGGTGTCAGATGCACAATTCCACAACACATCGTATGTACACTGTATTGTGTGTTCACTACCATAAGTCGTCTCTCTTCTATCACCATTTATCTCCCCTGTGAATGCAATTTAAATTGGAGTTTTATTTCACATTAACAGACTTTAATCCATTACTTTTTTAAAGTTAAAAATATACGTTTTAAACATTGCATATGCACAATTGCTTTAAAAAAATCCATTACCATTCCATGAAAATGAAGATTTTAATAAGCTAAACAAGTACTTAATTTTTTAAAAAGATTTTTAGATTTAAAATTCTATTTAAGGATGAAAATCTGGTATATTGGGTTTTCTTTGGAACACCTTCTGAATCACCTAGGGTAGGTTATGCACTCCTGGGATACAGTCTCTTTCTTTTTCTCATTGTTTTGTAATTGACTCTTATTTTATTTATTTATTTTAAAATATATTTTTATTGATTTCAGAGAGGAAGGGAGAGGGTGAAGGAGAGAGAGAGAGAGAGAGAGAGAGAGAGAGAGAGAGAGAGACTGATTGATTTGTTGTTCCACTTATTTATGTATTCATTGATTGCTTCTTGTATGTGCCCTGACCGGGGATCAAACCCACAATCTTGGCATATCCAGAGGATGCTCTAACCAACTAACTGAGCTACCCAGTCAGGGCTGTAATTGTGTCCTTTAAAAAAAATCTTTATTGCTCAGAGTATTACAGTTGTCCCTCTTTTCCCTCTATTGCCCCCTCCACCTGGTTCCTGCCCCACCCCAGGCCACACAGTGCTGGAGCTCAGAGTAAGAGGGACTGTGTAGATTTGTGCACCAGCCCTTTACGAGGAACTACCTGGAACTCCAGCAGCCTCTGAGTCACTCAGACACATCGCTGCTGGTTTTCATAACCCGTAGTTACAGGGACTTCTCTTCCCAGCACTGCAGCCCTGTGCTGGGGGTCTGGTGTGGGGCTAGGACCCCTTGATTCTCATGAGAGGTCTCCACAGTGGAGATATCCCTCGTGATTAGAAAACAAAAAACACAAGTGGTTGGACCAGCCTGCTCTGCACCTCCACCCCTCCTACCAGTCTCACTGTGCTTTCTTGTTTACTTCTCTAGTTGTAAGACTTCTGTTCAGCCAGATTTCAGGTGGTTCTGAATAATGGTTGTTCTGTATTTTAGTTGTAATTTTGATGTGTTTGTAGGAGGTAGCGAGTACTGGCGTTTACCTTTGCCGCCATGTTGGTTCTCCAATCCCAAGATCTTTTGTTTTCACGAAAAGCTGTAGATGTGGAACCCAGCAGATTCGGTCATTATAAAGAGCTTGAACCTTTTCAGATGGGCAAGACCACTGAATCAGACAACCACATAGCTCAGTTTAGGAGTGAACAATCTTTTTTACTTGAAATTTATATATAACAAGCCTTAAAGTATAATATCGCTCATCTCAGACAATGCTTAAACGTGGTAGAGGTGCTCCTTTGTGGCTTCAAAGGAAATGTTAAGCTCCTAGGCATGGGGATTCTTGATCTTATTCTAATGGGGCAAACCTGTGGAGAACAGAGAGTCACACATGACTTTGTAAAACCGAGGTCATACCTGGGCTTTTTCAGCTATTGTTTGCGTGGATGGAAGTTGTCCTGCTTGTCAACAAACTTTGAGTAGTGGGCTAGATCTTTTCCATTTGCCATCTCCGGTCTACTTCTGCTCATTTCCAAGGAGGGTAACTTTTATGGATTGTCTCAATGGGCCCCCTTGTGCTTTGGCTTCTAGTTGTTTTTGCCCAATGTGAGGCACCTGTAAGAGCAGGCTGGGCAGGAAGAAAAGACCAGGAACTTTTTTTCACCTCACCTCCCATCCAACCCAGTAATTGTGGATTGGCTTCCTCTGCTGAAGGCTGCAACTCCTGTTAGGTGGTCTGTGCCTTGCCTTTTCAGTTAAAAAATAATTTTATTGATTGTTTTAGAGGGGAAGGGAATGGGAAGGAGAGAGAGAAACATCAATGTGAGAGTGAAACGTCTATCGGCTGCCTCCTTCATGCCTTCTACCGGGGATTGTGCCCATAACCCAGGCATGTGCCCTGATGAGAAATCTAATGGGCAACCTTTCATTGCATGGGGCAATGCCCAGTGAACTGAGTCATGCTGGGCCAGGACGCCTTTTCAGGTTTGAGTGTGACAATACCTCTCTGCTGTGCTATCCTCAGAGTATTGGATTATCCATTGTTGGATTCCCTTAAATAGTTCTTTGTTAAACTCACCCCCAGTTGAGTGTTTCTTTCTCTTTCCTGCCAGGATCCTGAATGATACAAATAGGGAGAGCCCTCACATTCTCTTGAGTTTCTTTCCCTAGATTTATTTCCTGCTCTATAACCTGCTTCAGTGGTTAGACACACACAAAAATAAAAGGTCAACCAATTTTCAGGGATACTGGAAAGATGCTCTGCAAAAATATCCTCTATCCCCACTTCTTTTGTAATTTATTAGGATATGATATCTTTTTTTAAATTTTCTTAAACCTGGTACCTAATGTTTTCCTTGAAAGTTTGATATTTTGCTAAGAGAGTATGGGCAATTGAGTTAGACCCTTCTTTATTTTCTAAGGATATGATATCTCTCACTCGATTTAGAGATAAAGTTTTATTGAAAAGATGCCGGAAAGAGGCATCACATTTAGTAGTTTAAGAATAATTAAGAGAATTAGAGTTAGGTTATAGATATTGAGAACACAAATATTGTCTCTGGTTTGAATGAGTTCATTGTGTAGGACAATAATTGACAATTCTTTCTTGAGAGTATGTTTTGCTAGAGAAATAAGAAGGCTCTGGGCTTTTGATGACAGACAAGCTTAGGGCAAGATGAACAGTGGAAGGGAGGCAGCTTATAGCTCCAAAGACAGATAAGCTAATTATTTTTCTTTTTCTCCCTCCTTTCATCTAGCATTTTTGGATTATTTTTCAAACTTGAAGGAACCTTTATCATAATTAATCCTAGATTACTCCTTAACAGATTGGAAAATTAAAGGCTTCAGAAATTAAGGAGTTTACCCAAGGCATATAACTGGACCCTTGACCTCTAGCTTTTCAAAAGGCCTTCATGAAATTTCATAGCACAACTATTGCATGATTGGATTGTGGTGGGAGTTGGAATTGCCTGTGAAGGAAGGATCAATAATTTCTCATGGTAAAGAGGGAACTGGGTTAGAAAGAAAGGCACACACTGGTTAGTCTCTGGGAGAGTCAGGGTAAAGAGAAGCTTGCATGTGATTTATTTATGATAAATGATGAGGAGAAAGACAAAGCACTCATGTTTAATATCTTGAACAATATGCACTACGTCTTTTTGGAATTGGAAAAACTTGAATACAGGACTATGAGAACTTACTTGGTAGTTTCTCCAGAGCAGTCTTGCTGGCATGGAAGTGACAGAACTGTTATTCCAGGTCCTTGCCAGGTAGCCCAGCTGTGTAGATATATATAAATTGAATTTTGGTATCTGGCTCCATTTAACCACATAGATATGGTCCTCATTGATTAAATATCTTCATAGCAAGCTCTCATGTTCAGTTATTCTTTCACTTGTTTATCTAACCTCAGTATTCATATAATTGGGGAAGGCTTTGGAGATAAAGGTGAGAAGCCAACAGCCTTGAGATGGGACTCCAGTGAAAGTCAAAAGCATGCAAAAGGAGCATTCCTAGATTGATGCAACCCTACAGTGGATGGACAGAAGTCTGAGAGACAGGCCAGATGAGATAATGGCTTGGATTAAGGCCACAATGTTAAGAGAAGGATGAGGCATGACTTCCAGGTGGTGTGTTTATTACTCTTAATTTTGTTTAGAGAAGCTGCCTGTCCAAGAGAGGTGAACTTTGGGAGAAGAAGCCCTATATTACAGTTAGTATCTTGCAGTGTTGAGATCACAACAATACAATTGATGGATATATGCCACACATGTGTGTAGATACACATGTATATATGTCATTGCTTTAGAGTTTTGCCAGACAATGACAAGATATAGAGTTCATATGAAATTGTTTCAGTTATAGTACTGATAGGGGCATGAAAACTGATATCTGAGCTTCCTCCCATTCTTTTGGAGGCTACTTTTGTCAAGACAAAGCAATGAAACCTCACTCTCTATACCCCAGCACCCCATAAAATACATTGGGGAAGGAGTTAGTATGGAGGATGACCTAGAGAAAGATCAGGTATCTGGGCATTGATTTGACTCAGATGTTTTTCGAGGGCATCCATTCTGCAACTTATCAAAGGTTTATGAATCAAGGTACCTACTAGCAGGCAGGACTTCTGGTATTTCTATGATATCTATAGAAAACTATTAATACTTTCAGGTTGTGAGCTAACCCAGCCCTTAGCCTACTCCCACAGGGACCCCAGATTGGGAGACTGACATACACATCCTCCTCCAACCCCAGTCTCCCAAACTTGAGAGATTCTGCTCAAAGACCAACAGCACATAACCATTTTGGGCATTCGCGTGTCTCCTTAAGTGGGTTCTTAATTTCCATAGTCCTTGAATTGTGACGAGCTTTCAAAGGAAGAGATCCCCAAACCAATTGCTTCAGCACACTGACATTTTAAAGGAGTGCTTAGTTGCAGCCATTAGTTCCCTAGCAGGGAACTGGCAGGCAGCCATCTCACCCAGTCCCACATTCACAGCAAGTGTAGGTTGTCAGGGTGGAGACTGAGGACACATTCTTCTCTGTAGTGGCTGGGATTGCTCTGTGCATTGTAAAGCCTAATAGAACCTGTGAAATGGATGATGAGTGGGTCTGAAATACTTGTCTTTAAAATGTCTTGAGAAACAGATGCTAATGAAGGCATTTACTTCTCTGAGTCATTTCACAGTCATTGCCATAATTTTCTTCTCTGCCATTACCATTTCATGGCTGTTCTAAGTTCCCATCTTTGGTCAAGTGATTCCATGGTTTCCTGCTACTGGCTGAAAACAAAAATCATAATTCTGGAGGCAGTGTTCCTTTCCCCTGACTAGATGTATTCTTTCCATTGAGCTGGATTTTTCTAACTCTGTGGTTCTCAATCTTCTGGCTCTTTAAATACAGTTCCTCATGTTGTGACCCAACCATAAAATTATTTTCGTTGCTACTTCATAACTGTAACGTTGCTACTGTTATGAAGCGTCATGTAAATATCTGATATGCAGGATGGTCTTAGGCGACCCCTGTGAAAGGATTGTTCGACCACCAAAGGGGTCGCGACCCACAGGTTGAGAACCGCTGTTTTAACTTTTCTTTGTGCCCATTTGTCACCCCATCTCTGTTGACTCTGCCTTCTAAATTAATCCCTCTGTCCATGTGACTTAGTCTATCTTTGCTAACTCCTCTCCCTCATCTGTTTGAATTTCTTTGTGTCAGTCATTGCTTAGGGAACATAGGAAATGGAAATGGCTTCTTATATCTATGTCATTCCCTCCGAATACAAGGTTATTCTACCAAGGGGGCCTTTTGAGAAGCGGCTTTGGCCTATTTAATACACACAGTATTCACAGACATGTATAAAGTCTGTCCCCAATATTTAATCTTTGAAATTACTCTTTGCATTCAATTCTAGCCATTGACCTGGAGATTTGTTAGACCATTTAAAATGAGGACAGCTCATCCTTGGAATGGTCTTTCAAATGCTCAGAGTTGCTATTCCTGTTCAGTTGATTCAGTTTCTTACATTGAATTCTCAGCAGGAGCTGAAGTTGCCTTCCCAAACCTTCTTATGACTCATTGAATCCTCGGGGAAGTCACCACTGTGACATTCCCAAAGAGTGGGGCCTGGGAAAATGCAAAGTCACACAGCAGCCGTTCCCTGCACCCTACCCTTCCATGTTACCAGATCTATTTTTTGGTTGTTGTTGAAAAGTCCCACTGCAACACGGAGCCCTCATCCTCTGCAAAGGAGGATGAGGAATGGGGAGATATGGGTTATAGTTTCCACATTGCTGCAGAGCAACTGGGCGAGCTTGAGCAAGTGGCTTCTCTATCCCTCAGTATCCCCATCTATGAAATGAAGTGTTTGGATGAGCAATAAAATTCTATACAATTTGGAATCATTCCTCCTCCTAAGTTTCTGTGTAAAATTTATTTTCCTAGTTATAATAGTATTTCAACTTTGGTCCTCATTTTATTATTGGGCACTCTTTTTCTTATTATCTTAATTTTCTTACTTTTTTGATGTGATATCTTCCCTTTTAAACTTTTAAAACATTTCTATTTTTATCTAAAATGTATTAATTTCATTTTGAATACAATAATATTCAAATTATTTTTAGTGTTGGTGAAAATTTTTCAAATTTTCTTCTGTTTTATTAGGAAATTTTTATTGCAGTGTAACATACATGTAGAAATATACACAACTAATTATCATAGAGCTCAATGAATTGGCACCAAGGTAACCCCATATATTCAGAACCTAGATCAAGAAACAATTTAACAAGCTTCTCAGAAACTTCCTTTATTCCTTATCCAATTCACTCAACCTTCTGTCCTACATGGGTAACCACTATGCAGATTTCTAACACTATGTATTTGTGTTACCTGTATAAAAACTTTAAATAAATAGAATCAAACCATATGTACTGTTTGTGATCTGGCTTCTTTCATTCAATTATGGAATTCATGTATTTTGTGTAGAGAAGTGTAATTTGTTTATTCTCATTGCTGTACATCAGTTTAACTATTCAAATGATTTCCTTAGACTAGCATAGGAATTTCAGCCCTGTGTTCTTATACTAGGGGCCCAGTGCACGAATTCATGCACCTTGAAAGGAACTGTGGGCCGCAAGGCTGCAGTGGGCACAGGGGTGGGTCTCGGCCCATCCTCTGCACCCGCACCCAGCCACAGCCCCCAGTCCGTCTGCTGGCAGCCCTGCTTCTGCCACCGCTCCCAAACGCTGATTGCGCTGGCCCCACTCACACCTGCTAATGGTGTGGAGCAATTGGGGCCAGTGCCAGCAGCGGGTGCAAGTGGCTGCTGCTGCCCAATTGCCCCTCAGGAATAGGGGGAGGTAGAGAAGCCCTGAGAGGCCATCAGAGCTGGCAGCTGCCGCTCATACCCACTGATGGCACCAAGCGATTGGGGCTGGCGCCGGGCGCTGGCAGTGGGTGTGAGTGGGGCCAGCACCAGCAGCAGATGCTAGTGCCAGGTGGGACTGTGGCATGCGGGAGCAAAGAATTTTCAGTAACTACCAGAGGCTTGCCCCGATGACAGCGACTGGTGCCCTGCCTTGGTTTGGCATCCCCACTCACCTGCTCCATCATCCCACTGTGACCAACGCCCACCATGTTCTGCACATGCACACATCATAGCAACCGGTTGTTCTGCCATTTGGTCTATTTGCATATTAGCCTTTTATTATATAGGATAAATGCTGATAATCTGTCTCTATGGAGAAAGAGTATATATGCTAGAATTTATAATATTGGCGTGGTATCAGATTTTCTTTTTTCCACCTGTGCTCATGGCAACCATTGAAAATGTTGGAGAACTTGGTGCTTAAAAGGGACTAACAGACTGTTTTCTTGTTATTTCAAAGGATTCCAGAATCTCTTCATAAATTAAGGCAAAGTAGAATCCAACAAACATTATTCCATTTCACTGAACAAGAACCTAATAACATATAAGCTCCTTTGCATATTATGTTGTCAATGTTGTTTAGAAAATAGACAGATTTGGAAGCACATAATCAACAGATAGCAATCAATAAATCAAATAGCTCCTGGAGCTCCAGGGCTGGGACAGGAACACAATGAGAAGGAAGTAATTGGCTCCTCTGGGAGTCAAAGGGCCAATAAGCAAAGAACTATCTTAGGCTCAATGCATGACTCAAGGCATTCTGAATTCCCGTCTGAAGTTGTCTACCATTGGCCTTTGAAAGAAAAGATAGTTGGTTGATACTTTTAGGGAAAAAGGTTTCAATATGATAAATACTTCCTATTTGTTAATATTATGTATCCTAGTGAGAGATTAGATGCTATTTGGAGATGGTCAATAAAAATACTCATTTGGGGCCCTAGCTGGTTTGGCTCGGCGGATAGAGCATTGGTCTGTGGACTGAAGGGTCCCGGGTTTGATTCTGGTCAAGGGCATGTACCTGGGTTGTGGGCACATGCCCAGAAGGAGGTGTGCAGGAGGCAGCTGATCGATGTTTCTCTCTCATCAATGTTTCTAACTTTCTATCCCTCTCCCTTCCTCTCTGTAAAAAATCAATAAAATATATTAAAAAATACTCATTTTTGGAATTACTCATGTGAAAAGAAAAATTTGAAATCCCTAAGTAGAGATATAATTATACCAATTTCTACCAATCCCTATTGTTAAACAAAATTGTTACCTTCCATGGCTGAAAATATATTTTAAAGAAAGCTTTATTGAGCCCCAAATGCTAGTCAACCACTATGTTGTACACCTGAAACTAATACAAAATAATATTAAAAGTAAACTATAATTGAAAAATAAAAAATAAATAAATGAAAGAAAAAATAAATGCTAGCCAAAAAAAGTGGTTTGGGGCATGAAGTCTAAACCACTAATAGCATGGCTATGTAGAGAAGACATACATGTTCATCGTTCCAGAGTTTGCAACCATTTTTATTGATTATTAAAAAATATTTTATTATTAAAAAATATTTTGTTAAGCTGATGATATATTTTTCTCCATTGATTTTTAGAGAGAGAGTGGAAGGGAGGGAGGGAGGGAGAGAAGGAAAGAGAAGGTGAGAGAGACACACATTGATTGTCTTCTGCATGTGCCCTGATCTATCAGGGCTGGGACTGAAGCTGCAACCCAGTACGTGCGCTTGACCGAGAATCAATCCCAAGACCTTTTGGTGCCCAGGCCAGTGCTCTATCTAGCATATTGGCCATGGCTAAAAGCCTTTTGAAACATATAGTGGTGGTGGTGGGGGGAGTAAGATGTAAGCCATTTGAAAGAATTTACATTATCAATAGACAAAGGTATGGGAGAAGCTGAAGCAGGGCCAACTCTGGGATAGGCGCAGAGTCTCCAAAGAGAAATGTCCGGCCTGTGGATTGGATGTGGCAGCAGTCCAGAAATCTCTATTGTAAATAAGAAGTGGAGACTCCTGGAGTTCAAGGATGTCTGGCTAGGATAATTGCAGAAATAGCTACCTGAAAATTAACCTGAATTTCCAACAGACACACAAGGAATGTGAGCAGTCTTTTTTGTTGGCTGGCCCTCAGCCATTAACAGGCTGAGTTCTGTTTCTTTATCTCACTCTCTGGCCACTGTAATTTAATTTAGAACATCTCCGAATTTTTTCTTTTTGACAAAGTGAGACCCTAGAATTTTTTTAGTACTTTTGTACCTTTAATACTTTTGTACTTTTGGACAATTAGTTGTTACATTTTTCCTTTAGGATTTTCATCTCTCTCCAAAGTGAATCAACAAGACAGATGCCTTCCCTTTAGATAAAAGAGCCTGGATATTTTCTTCTTCTTTCTTGGTTATGGTAAAAAAAGTTTTCTTTTTGCTCATTTCATTCTACCCATCAGGATTTCGGATGGAGACAGCATACTTATCCAATGTGGAATAAGTGGATAACCAGAATCCTTTTAAAATGTCATATGCTTAAAAGAAATGTCAGCAGTTCCATGTCCTTCAGGGTTCATCTGTCTAGCACTTGAGGCAGTCATTTAATGAATCAGTGGAGGCTAATGTGCGTTGGGGCTGTCTATGTCATAGATAAGTTAATGCTGCAGGCTTAGAGGGGATTTCAACAAGCTGATCTTAATTTCTTTTAACAAGTGAATGCTGGAAACATGACTATGGCGTTGGTATTCTACAGTGGGACACTACCTGGAGCTGTGACAAAGGATATAAAGAGAATGATTGATTTACTGGATAAGTACAAAAGTGGGACAGAGAAGGCAATACTAGGATTTTGAAAGTCAGTGTTTGGTTCAGTTCAAGGACTAAGTTTCAATCAAATCCTGTGCTTGTGATTATTACAAATAGTCACCTATTTCCCCCCTTTTCTATTTCTTAACATGCATTTATTCTTTCATTTTATTTATAATTTTTGAGATTTTTTTGGTAATAGGCATTTTCTACTACTATACTTATTACTGTTACTATTACTAACAAATGTATATTGAATACTTAGCACATGTCAGGTACTGCTATTTTTTAATCTTTATCATTGAAAGTATTATAGATGTCCCCCTTTTGCCCCAATTGACCCCCCTCAGGTCTTCACCACACTATATTCTGTGTCCATGGATTATGCATATAACTTCTTTGGTTATCTCTTCCCACCCACCTCTGCCTTCCCTCTGAGATTTGTCATTCTGTTCGATGCTTCTATGTCTCTGGATCTATTTTGTTCATCAGTTAGTTTTGTTCATTAGATTCCACATATGAGTGAGATCATGTGATACTTGTCTTTCTCTGACTGGCTTATTTCGCTTAGCATTATACTCTCCAGGTCCCTCCATGCTGTCTCAAAGGGTAAGAGATCCTTATATTTACAGCTGCATAGTATTCCATAGTGTAAAACTTTTTTAAAAAATATATTCCATTGATTTTTTACAGAGAGGAAGGGAGAGAAATAGAGAGTTAGAAACATCGATGAGAGAGAAACATCGATCAGCTGCCTCCTGCACACCCCTCCACTAGGGATGTGCCCGCAACTAAGGTACATGCCCTTGACCGGAATCGAACCTGGGACCCTTCAGTCCGCAGGCCAACGCTCTATCCACTGAGCCAAACCGGTCAGGGGGTGTAAAACTTTTTTATCCACTCATCTACTGATGGGCACTTGGGGCTGTTTCCAGATCTTAGCTGTTGGAAATTGTGTTGCTATGAACATAGGGATGCATTTATTCTTTCTGATTGGTGTTTTGGGTTTCTTAGGATATATTCCTAGAAGTGGGATCACTGGGTCAAATGCCAGTTCCATACTAATTTTTTGAGGAAACTCCATACTATTTTCCACAGTGGCTGCACCAGTCTGCATTCCCACCAGCAGTGTACTAGGGTTCCCTTTTCTCCACATCCTCCCAGCACTTGTCATTTTTGATGGCAGCCATTCGCACAAGTGTGAGGTGGTACCTCATTGTCATTTTAATTAGCATGTCTCTAATGATCAGTGACTGTTGAGTATTTTTTCATATGTCTCTTGGCCTTCTATATGTCCACTCTGGCCCATGGGCCAAAACCAGCAGTCACCTGTTTTTGTTCAGCATGTAAGCAAATAATATTTGTTATATTTCAAATAGTTGAGAAAAATTGGGAAGGAATATGTCATGATGTGAAAATTTTATGAAAATAAAATTTTGTCTATGAAAGAGAGAGAGAGAGAGAGAGAGAGAGAGAGAGAGAGAGAGAGAGAGAGAGAAGAGGTTGGAAAGATTGTTGAAAGTAGTGTTTGAATTCCAGCCTAAGGTATATAGACATTATTCAGTAAATAAGAGTGGTTATGAAGGAACATCTAGCAAGATATCAGAGTAAATATTGAGGAGAATAGTAATACTCAGATGTGATTCATTCACTCTTAGGAACTCAGGTATGAAAGAGACTTTAATGTTCAAAATACTCATTTAATGTTAGAATTGTGACTCTCCTTTCATTTTTCCCGAATTCTATAAGTTCTCCAATTAATCGGTGGTTTTTAAAATATTTCAGTATATGAATATGTATGCATTTTCTTTGCATATAGGTATTTTGTTTAGGCTAGGTGATGAAAACTAGTTTGAGAACTAATTTTACACTAATTGTAAGCAATGAGGTACAACTGTCTTGCCAACATTGGTGCCATCTTTCTGACTGCAGATGATTCTAGATTACAAAACAGACTCATATTTTAAAAAGAATGGAATTTGTTTCTCTTCTGAAAAACTCAATACAAGAAAATCAACTATCAAAATAAATCATTGGATTATTCTCATTTAAAAATAATTTCTTTAGCTGTGCAGAAGCTTTTTAGTTTGATGTAGTCCCATTCATTTTTTTTTTATTTCCCTTGCTTTTGGTATCAAGTTCACAAAAACCTCTCTGAGACCAAAGTTAATAAATTTAGTGCTTATATTTTATTAGTTTCAGGTATTCACAAGTATTTTTTTTTAGTTTTTTTTTAAACATTTTATTGATTTCAGAGAGGAAGGGAGAGGGAGAGAGATAGAAACGTCAATGATGAGAATCATTGATCAGCTGACTCCTGTACGCCCCGCTCTGGGGATCAAAGCTTCATGTGCCCTGACTGGGAACCAAACCCTGACCTCTTGGTTCATGAGTCGATGCTCAACCAGGAATCAAACTTTGACCTTCTGGTTCATAAGTTGATGCTCAACCACTGAGCCATGCACAGGATCAGATTTTTTTATATCTATAGTATCAACAAGATTTACATATGTTTAGCATAACTTGCTTCTTCCTGAATCAAGTATATAAATATGCTTTAGAACAATTTTTAGCTGGATTTTTAAAAAAGTGGTTTGGGTTAATTCTTGGCTAATCAAAATGTTATATGGTATATTGAAAAGGTGAAGTAATTTGTAGTTAGAAGATCTATTTATCATTTCCTGGTTGTGTAATCTTTGATAAGTAACTGAGTCAGTCTCTCTAAGCCTTCGTTTTGTCATTTGTGAAATTGGGATAATAGTTACACCTGGCTTGCTTTCCTGAGTAGTTCTGAGGATCAAGTAAATAACATATGAACTCTTTAAAAATGTACAAAGTCTAGTTACTATTAACCAGGAATGTAAATTATGTGGTAGATCTCATTCCAGAAACATTTTATTTAACTGGTGTTTGATTCCACTCATCTTCTTGTCTCTGCTTTCTGGTAAAATTTTCCCATGTCATCATATCTCTGAACAAACCTAACCCTTAGATTTGGAATCGTATATAATTTCTTATTCACACAAAATTTATATTTCCATATGCTGTATTCTACTCTGCTCCTACATATCTTATGGTTGTAGTCAGAGAGTTAGTTCTTTCATGCTGTATCTAAATTTATATGAGTATGTGAGGAAAAGATAGTTATAAAAGAAAATGAGAGAGGGAAAACCTCTTCATGGATAAGAAAATAGAAACAGTAGATGCATGCTACACTAAGCATTTTTTTTTCTGGAAGGTAATATATGCTTGTATATGTCAGGCACTAGATTAGTCACGAGTAAGGTGATAGATTTAGCTTGAGAGGATTTCTAAATTTTCTTCTATTTAGATCTTGGGGCTTGAGAAGATGCTATCATCTTAAAGGCTACATTAGAGTTTATTTGTTTAAGCTAGTAATTGAGATTGTCCAAGGTCTGTGAGTTGTTAAAACACCATGCTGGTAAGGCCAATGATAGAATTAAAATTCTCTGAGGCTTTATTTTATACTAGAGGCCCAGTGCACAAAATTCATGCACGGGGGCGGGGGGGGGGCACATCCCTCAGCCCAGCCTGTGCCCTCTTGCAGTCCAGGACCCCTCGCTCCTTACCGCTCGGCTCACTGCTCCTTAGCCCGGCATCTGGCTGAGTGGCACTCCCCCTGTGGGAGCACACTGACCACCAGAGGGCAGCTCTTGCATTAAGCATCTGCCCCCTGGTGGTCAGTGCACATCATAGCAACCGGTTGTTCTGCTGTAATGGTCACTTAGGCTTTTATTATATGGATATCATTACAGACTTTGGTCATTCTTGGGAAGCTGGCTTGAAAGTTAGTTTCATTGCTAGGAAGAGAAGCTAAAATATGGCAAAAAGGGGAAAAATGTATGTAGCCTACTTGAGGCTGTATTATAATCTAACTAGGATGGTTCAAGATTCTTATTTTTGTATGTAAAGGACAGTTAAAATAGAACAAGAAGAGATCTTCAAGAAAGCCAATGTAGTAGCTTGAGCCTGGGAGCGGAAACTGACAAGAAAACACGCCAGTTGTCTCAAATAAGTTTTGGCCCATAGGCAAAGCTGAAAGGTGTAGAGGAAGAAACCCAGAAAGAATTGTACTGTAGACCTAGAACATTCTCATTTTTCAAATAAGGGGATTAAGAAAAGTTAAATGATTTACCAGCACCTGGTGCCATTGGTGATGCCTTTCCAATTTTAGTTGATAACTTTTCTATAGAAGGTTAGAATTGGTTTCCTTTGTTATTCTCACTCATGGTTTGCATTAATGTAGTCTATCTCCATTTTGGTGTCTCCAGGATAACTTCTTAAAATCCAAGGCAACTATAGTTTATTTCTTTCCCATGTATTTATTGGAGGCCTTCTTTATGCTAGGTCCTGTGCTAGCCACAAGTGACATAACAGTGAACATAACATTGTAATACAAAATAGTGTAGTGATGACCAATCATCACAGACCATTTTTCACTGAGAGTTTATTCAATTTGTGTAAACTCAATGGAAACAAATTTTGGGAATACAAAATGACCCAATCATCTGCAATGTACCATTTCTCCAATTCAAATCATCCAAAGAGAAAAAGCATATTCTGCTCAGTGATGGAGAAGGTCCATTGTTTCCCTTTTAAATTCTTACTGAGGTTTCCTCAGAGGGCAAAAGAGATATTCAATTTTATGAATTTATGTGCTTGAGGTTTAGATGCAAAATGAATTCATTTTCTGTAACACTTCCCTAGATATTTGGTTGGTTCAAGCTTAGGTTTCAAGTAGATTTATCTAAGAACCTAAAAACATAATGAAACTGTCCTATTCATGGCCATGCCACCTGACTTCCTGGCAAAGGTAGAACAAAATGATACATTTTCCACCCCCAAAGACAATGAACAGAAGTAGAATCTGATCTCCACAAGTGTGTATTATAGTTTCTACTGAAACCTATTTTCCCCTATAGTCACCACCACCCATTCTTTCAGAGATAATCATAGCAAGACTACTTTTTTTGCAAAATAAGTCTAGTTTCAATAACCTTAGCCTGGTTATTGACATAAGTGAAGCAAGAATAGTGATTGATCACATAGGCTATTTTTCATAAAGAATCTCACATTGAACTTTTAAAAGCCACTCAAGGCCAGAAAGCTAAGCCGAGGATTCACCATCAGAGTTTTCCTGAAATACACACAGATTTGGGTAAATTCCTCTCTTTTCAGGATCCCCCAAATATCCTGAGGTTCCTCTGCCTGTCAGGAAGTGAACTTCCTTACTTCTCTGGATAGGCTGTTGGGAACCCTGTCAGTCCAGCACCACATGGTTTTTCTGAGGGGCTTAATTGGCTCCATAAAGTAAACTTTAGTTCTGTAAAGCTGTCTGGTCATATCTGAGTCTATGCATATACTAGTAATTCTCAAATATGAAATTCCAGTCAAAGCCTTGATAATTTAACCATTGTTTCCAATGATGTTCTGTTACCATTCTTATTGAATTTATGCAAATAGTCATAAGTATGTATGTTGCCAGGTGGGTACTTGTAAAGCATATAATTGCCTAGCCACTATGCTGTACACCTGAAACTAATACAAAATAATATTGAATTTAAAAAGTAATTGAAACATTTAAAAAATAATATTGCCATGAAAATAAGAGTACTTATTAACAGTTTCCAAATCCTGACAGGATCAGGTAGGGAGAAAAAGTAATTGCTTTATCTTTGTTCACAAAATTATAATTTACCATGTTGCTATAAGTCATAGATAGCTCAAGAGAAAAGACTGCCTCAAATCCAGAAAAACAAAATATTAACCAACATGCTTTAAAGAAAAAGGCACAAAATTTTTATAATTATACTTATCAGTTCATTCAGTCACATGCCATTAATACTTGTCAGAATCCTTTCCATGAATGTCTCTGAAGATGAAGCACTTTTGCAAAAGCATCAGAGTAAAATAATAACTATCTGGAAGGACATAAGGCTTTCCTATGGCCTGGTTAAAGATCCAATGAGAGATCATGATTGACAAGGAAATTTGGTTATTTCTGTGACATAATTTTTTGTGGTTATAATAAAATTTGCTACTTTTGTCTTTGACCTTCCTAGTAGATTTTATTTTCTTATTTTTCAGTTACAGTTGACATACAATATTTTATTAGTTTTAGGTGTACAGCACAGTGATTAGACATTTATATACCTTATGAAGTGATCATCCCAATAAGTCTAGTACACATATGACATATACATAGTTATTACAATATTAGTGACTGTATATCCTATTCTGTACTTTACATCCCCATGACTATTTTATCTGGACATTTATACTTCTTAATCCATTTCACCTTTTTCACCTTTCCCACCAACCCTGCTCCTATCTGGTGACTGTCTATTTGTTCTCTATATCTATGTTTGTTCATTTATTTTGTTCTTTAGATTCCACGTATAAGTGAAAACATATGGTATTGGTCTTTCTCTGTCTGACATTTCACTTAGCATAATGCCCTTTAGGCCCATTCATGCTGTCACAAATGACAAGATTACATTCTTTTTTATGGCTGAGTCATTTTCCATTTATATATTTACCACATCTTTTTTATCCATTCACCTATCAATGGACACTCATTGTTGCAACATTCCAGATCAAGTCTGGTTGCTGCTTATGCCAGACTTCGGACCACCTAATGGGAGCTACAGTGCAAGTTGAGAGCAGTCAGCATTTGTGCTTGAGGCCACTCAGCAAGAGCCACAAGGCATTCTGAGGCTCGCTGCTACTTGTTTAGGGTTTGTGGAACTTGACGAGACCTTACAAAGGTCCGCAGCACAAGCCCAGGCAGGCCACTGTGTGGAGGAGACACTGGAAGGGGCTCACGCAGTGCTAGCAAGTCAGTGTCTCAATCACCAGGGCTAGGTGAATGGTGTTCGCCAGGTTAATGAAAAGCGCATATTTGGCACCTACCAGAGCTGACCAGCTGGGTGGAGGAGGGCTCAACAAAGGAACAATGGTACCTGCCAGCACTTTAAGCTATACCTAAGGAATTAGTTCACGAAAATATTTTCTCCTTGTAATCTGATTTTGGAAAGAAAGGGAGAAGGTGATTTTTACCTTCCTCCCTTGACTGGGTTACATAGAGATAAATTCAGGAGAGCTGATTTAGGTAAGAAATCTTACCCTTCACCAGCTTCTGCCAGTTTTCAAGGATCCCATTTGTAGGAGATGAAGGGAGCATGGTGTCTCAGTAAGTCACCAAACTGGGGGGGAGAAAACATAATTTTCCCTCTACTGTTCTAGGTTCCTGACTGGGCCTCCCATGTAACAAAAATATTGAGAGAATAAAACAGAACTTTCTTGACATGTATACCTCCTGTATTCATGGGAGAGATGCAGGAAAACTGAGTAACTCCTCTGCATTTTTACATACAACTATAAAAGCACATTTCCTTATTCTTTGCATATAAATTTAATGGCTGCACAATCCTTCGTCTTGTAGGTGTACCATAATTTAAGATATTCCTTTTATTATTGGATATATATGGTGTGGTTTAAAATTGTTTTTAGTGAAACTGTATAAATATCTTTTTTCACAAGTAATTTTTGGTCAGCAAAAGACAGATGATAGTTTGAGGACACATGAATGTTAAATAAATTTCTAGTGGCTATAATCATACTGCTATCCATTGCACCATCTCCATTCAACTGATTAGTGTTAACTTACTGAATTGATATTGAGGAATAGAAAAAAAAGAAATAAAATTGAGTCACTATAGTCAAGCTGCTAAATTACTAAAATTAAGTAGGTTAAGTTATGAGGAAATAATTCTTTTCTAGATTTAACTAGCCTGGTAACTAAAACTTTTTTTAAATTTTTCCCTTTATTGATTAAGATATTACAAATATGACCTTATCCCCCCAATGTCCCCTCATCCCCCAAATCCTGCCCTTACCCTCACCCCCTGTTATCCACATCCATCGCTTATGCTTATATTCATGCATACAAGTCCTTTGGTTGATCTCTCCCCCTCACCCCCTAGCCCTGCAGCAAATCCTTGGATATACACCAAACCTCCAGATAGACTAAGGAAAGAATGTTAGAGTATCCAGACCACCAGTGATTTAGAGTAACACTATCTCGGACCAATCCAGAGGTTAAGAATACAGAACTGATTCTTCTCAAGGAGGTACTTTTTACTCTAAGAACCCTCAGCTTTTCTCTACTTTGAACACTGTAGGTATTGCCTAATTGTTTTATAGTTTGCGAACCCTAAGACCCTTGAATAAATTTGTATTACCTTTTTTTTTCTAGCCAAAGCCTCCTGAATCATTTATGCTTAGTTGTCAATATATAAGACATACATAAAGCTACAACCAAGTTATAATAAAACTAGAATATTAGATCAAATATTTATTGAGTTTTCATTTGTCTTCTGGGTAATTTTACAGCTTTGTCTCCTATCTTTGAAGGTCATTTTGGCTCAAAGGCAAAGAACTGCCAACATTGGTGAATGCCTAGCAATGTCTTTATTCATGACGCTGCTTCCTGACTGACATCCTTTGCTTTCTCATTTTCATGTGTAAGATGTTATTTTTTAAGATGACATTAAAAAAATAATTCTAAAAACTGCCTGCTCAGTTTGACAGACTGGAAATTTGTGGTTATCATGGGGCCCTAAAAATAGAATCAAGTGTCATATTTTCTACTTGAATTATTGTTTTTACTACGTCTAAGCTTAGTTATGAATTTTTATGAGGATGATCAAAAGCTGAGGTGCTCAGTAAGGACCTAAAAACAGCTTCTTAAGTATTTGCAGCTCTGTTAAGCTCAATTTCATTTTCTCTGATTGACCAATTTGACATAAAATAAATGAGATTTGTCTTGGAGACATTGCTCTTCTTTACATATGTCTTTCTTTTCCCTGTAGCCATATAGCTCTTTGAAAACCATCTGGGAAAGGAACTTAAAACAGAAGAACTTCCACTGAGCTTTTAATTGAAACCTTTAACATTGTTTTAATCCAATTCATTGTTAACATAATTAGATTTTGGGAGAAAACCCCTGTCTTTCCAGTTAAAATACACTCATGTCCAAAAATCCAAAAAAAAAAAAAAATCTCAGAGTCCATGGAAAAAAACCGACAACAATACACTTAGCCAATTTGATGACCTCATGGTTAAGTAGGCAAGAGACCACCTTCAGAATTTGTTGGGGTGAACAAAAGTGAGGGGGGAATAAAAAATAACAGGGAAGATAAAATTTGTCAGTCAAGTTTATTTATTATAAATATAATACTATATGTTTATATTTAAGAATACTGTAGGATGCTTATATTTAAGAATACTGTAAGCATTTTTGTTGTACTACATAACTATAAAAAAAATCCTGCTATAAAGCACTTAGACATGTTGAAAAGGGGGGAGGCAATATCTTTACAAAATGGATAGTTGAGTTTGTAACAAATGAGAGGAAATCCTCAAGAGGAAAAAATCCAAAAGAAAACTGAAAATAAGAATTTAAGTACCTGAACTGAGTTTGAAGGTGCCTGGATGAAGATGAGATGGATGCTGGTCTTAGTAACCTAGAAAATTAGGTTTTAGTGCCTTCTTGGGGATAGGAGACAAGGAGGTAGGCTTTTATGTCATCGCAGTTGAGTAAAATACACATACATAAAGTTGGGACTCTCAAAGGACTACATCCTAAGTTAAAGGGTGTGGAAAAGGGAGACACAAAATAAGCTTGCTTTCCTGGCCTGGGTAGGAAAATATCTCCCATGGTATCTTGTAAATTTTATGGGCATCACCAAATTCTCCTTCATAGTGGTTGTTCTATATTGCATTTACGCCACCAATATATCAGAATTAGTTTTAAATTTCATGTTACTCCACTAATGAAGGATCTACTAAACTATAAAATCCTTCTACAGTTACAGCAACTGAGAGGATATGGAGGTAGCTATGAAAAAAGGACCCCGGTTTGTGATTATAGTCAAGATCCAGAGACCTAAATATACAGTTCTGCAGCACCTCCTTAAATGGGCTTATTAATTTCATGGAATGGAAGATTTAAAATTTTTCAGATGGAAACATTATCCAGATTGAGTTACATATTCAATACCTATTAAAATTCCAACTGCCATATTTTTTTTCCAGAAATTGGGAAGCTGATCCTAAAATTTATGGTGAAATATAAGAGACCTAGATAAGCTAAAAAGGAATCTTCAAAGAAAGTAATATTGGAAGACTCCCAATTTCAAATCTTACTACAAACCTAAGACAAAGACAGTACAGTTCTGTCAAAAGGATAGACATAAATCAATGCAACCCAAAAATAAAACCATACATCTAGGGTCAATTTTTTTTAAACGTCACCTAAGGATATGCTTTTCATTGGTTTTCGAGAGAGGAAGGGGGGCAGAGAGAGAGAGAAACATTGATCAGTTGCCTTCCATATGTGCCTCAAGCAGGGATTGAACCTGCCACATTTTGGTGTATGGAGTGATGCTCCAACCAACTGAGCCACATTGGCCAGGGCGGAGGGTTGATTTTTGACAAGGGCAACAACACCATTCAGTGGGGGGAAAGAATAGTCTTTTCAACAAATGGTGATGGAATAACTGGATGTCTACAGGCAAAATAATGAAGTTAGATAACCTACTTCATACCATATAAAAATTAACTCAGCTAGATCACAGATTTAAATATAAGAACTAAAACTTCAAAAATATTTATAAGAAAACACAATTTTCATGACCTTAGATTAGGCAACCATTTCTTAGATATGACATCCAAACTCAAAAAGAAAAATAGTCAATTTTAACTTCATTGATATTAAAAGCTTTTGTTCTTCAAAGGAGATGATCAAGAAAGTGAAAAGGCATCAAAAACAATAAAATACTTAGGAATAAATTTAACCAAGAAGGTAAAAGATCTATATTCTGAAATAAGACATGGATTTAAAAATGTAAAAGATATCTTCTCTTGATGGATAAAAATTAGTATTGTTAAAATGTGTATACTGTTCAAAGCATCTATAGATTCAATGCAAGTCTTACCAAAATTCCAATGGCATATTTTACAGAAATAGAAAAAAATACTAAGATTTGTATGGAATCACAAAAGATCCTGAATGGCCAACGCAATCCTGAGAAAGAACAAAGCTGGAGGCATCACACATTTCAAACTATATTACTCATCTGTAGTAATCAAAACAGAATGGTATTAGCATAAAAAAGACACATAGATCAAAGGAACAGAATTGAGAGCACAGAAATCCATGCTTACATGGTCAACTAATATTTGACAAGGGAGCCAAGAACTGGATATGCACATACAAAATAATGAAACTGGACTTCTGTCTTAGACCACTCACAAAAATGAACTCAAAATGGATTAAATAAGGTGTGAAACCACAAACATAGGGAAAAAAGCTCCTTGATATTTGTCTTGGCAATCACGTATTAGATATAACACATAAAGCACAAGCAACAAAATAAACAAGTAGGCCTACATCAAACTAAAAAGCTTCTGCACATTAAAAAAAGAATTACAATGAGAAGTCAACCTATGGAATGGGAGAAAATAATTTGCAAACCTTCTGTCTGATAAGGGGTGAATATTAAAAATATATAAAAAAAAACATACAACTCAGCAGATAAACTAAATAATCCAGTTAAAATGGGCAATGGACCTGAATAGACATTTTTTTTTTTTTTGCAAAGAAGACAGTCAAATGGTCAATAATACATGAAAAGTTGTTTAACATCTCTAATCATCAGGGAAATGCAAATCAGAACCACAATAAGCTCTGAGGTCACATCCTTTAGAATGGCTATTATAAAAAAGGGGAAAACAAATGCTGGTGAGGATGTGGAGAGGAGGGAGCCCTCGTGCACTGTTGGTGGGATTGTAAATTGGTACAGCCACTATGGAACTGTAAGATGGTTACTCAAAAAAAATAAAAATAGAATTATCATATTATCCAGCAATTCTACTTCTGGGTGTATATCCAAAGGCAGCAAAATCACTATGATGAAGAGATATCTGCACTCCCATGCTCATTGTAGCATTATTTACAGTAGCCAAGGTATGGAAACAATCCAAGTGTCCATCAACAGATGAGTGGATAAAGAAAATGGGTGAAAATAGTCAAAGAGTACAAACTTCCAGTTATAACATAAATGAATTCTGATATATAATGTACAGTATGATGACTATACTTAACAATACTGTGCTTTAGACTTAAGAGTTGCTAAGAGTAAATTTAAAAAGTTTTTTTGTCACAAAAATGGGAATTATGTGAGGTGACAGATGTGTTAACTGACTTTATTGTGGCGTTCATTTTGAAATGTATACATGTATCAAATCATCACATTGTACACCTTACACTTACACAATGTTATATGTCAAATATATCTCCATAAAACTGGAAGAAAAGAAAGCAAAAGACAACCCGTAGAGTGAGAGAAAATATTTGCAAGAAATTTGTCAGCTAAGGGTCCAGGATTAAGAATATATAAAAACTCTTATAAATCAACAATAAAAAATTAAATAACCCAATTAAAAAATAACAGAGGACTCAAATAGACCTTTTCAACCCCTAAATGACATACTGATGGCAAATAAGTACATAAAAAGATGCTCAACATCATTAGTCATTAGGGAAACACAAATCCCAACTACAATGGGATGCCACTTCACAACCATGAGGATTGCTATAATAATAACGAAAAAACACCAGACCATACCTGTGTTGGTGAGGATTTGGAGAAATTTGAACTCTCATACATTGTTGGTGGGACTGGGGGCCTCAGAACCAGCCATGCATGCCTGGACACTTGACCTACAAAATAGCAAAATAATAAACTTGTGTTGTTAATCCACTACATTTGATATGGTAGTAATAGAAAATGACCCAGTAATCCCACTTTTAGGAATATATCCCAAGAAACCAGAAACACCAATCAGAAAGGATATATGCATCCCTATGTTCATAGCAGCACAATTTACAATAGCTAAGATTTGGAAACAGCCTAAGTGCCCATCAGCAGATGAGTGGATTAAAAAGCGGTGGTACATCTGCACAATGGAATACTATGTCGCTATAAAAAAGAAGGAGCTTTTACCATTTGCAACAGCATGGATGGAACTGGAGAGCATTATGCTAAGCGAAATAAGCCAGTTGGAGAAAGATAAATATCACATGATCTCACTCATATGTGAAATATGATCAACATAATTTGAGGAACAAGAATAGATCCAGAGACAAATGGCAGGGGAGGGGACAGGGTTAGAGATCAACCAAAGGACTTGTGTGCCTGCATATTAGCATAACCAATGGACACAGACACTGGGGCAGCGGGGGCTTGCCCGGGGTGGGAATGACTAGAGGGGGAAGGTCAAGCGGGGAAAAAGGAGACATATGTAAAACTTTAGGGAAAAATTATTTACACACATAGTTTATAAATAAAGTAAAAGTTATAGAAAAAAAGGAAAATTAACAATATGATTATCAAGGCTAGGTTATAGGCCAAAGGGCACTACAATTTCCACCTGGCATGCTCTCTCTCTCTCTCGACTTATACCTTTGGAACATGGAGAAACCATGAAAGAAGCAGGGCTAACCAGAAGACGCCATGCTGGAGAGAGCACACAGAGATAGAGAAGTCCCAGGTGTTCCGTTCCTAAGCTGTTTAAATCTTCCAGTTTAGGTGCCAGACATCTCAGAGGATGCTTTTGATATGGATTTAGGTCTCATCAGATGGAGAGACTCCTAGTAAGAATCCCCTAGCTTAGCCTAATCACCCTCCATAACTATGAGATAATGATAATGATAAGAATGACTATTGTTTTATGAAACTAAATTTGTAATGATTCATTATACAGCCATAAGATTTCCAAATACTTCCTCCCCCCCACCCCACCCCACATAGAGAGATTAAAAGCTTTTTCTGTATGAAGCTGAAGGAGCTGCATCATAAAGAAGCATATAGAAAATCATAGAGAGGGGACTGATATGAGCCTTTATTTTTCATTTATCTGGTAAGGCTGAAAGCAAAACAGCAAGTGCCTGTGGTTCACTTTTCATCTAGGAAAAGGATTGGCAAACTTTTACTTAAAGGCCAAGATAATAAATATAATAAATATAATAAATATTATAGGCTTCTCAGGCTAAGAAGCAAAAGCAAGGCTACAACATAGTAACTTATATAACCACATAACATATAGCCATTTATTTTTATTAGCTAAATACCTGGACTAAACTCCATATTTTGTTGAAAACAATCATGCCTCTTTGCTTCCTAATATCCTGCTGCAGGCAGGCTGCTCTTCAATGCAGGCTGCTTCTCTAAGCTCTGAAATGTGCAAGGATTTCATTCTCTAGACAAGGATGGGGTGGGTTGTGATTTTAGCCATTCTGTGTGAGGCCAGCTTCTCTTTGCAGGCGTTTTTCACTTGAAAGTTTCCAGATACCTTGTCTCAAACTGAGCAGGAAAATGCTAAATTAAATTTGAGACAGAAATGGTCGATTTTTCCAGAGCTTTCACAATTCTTTTGCACATGATGTCATATCAAGTGTGGCGGAAAGAAAACTAGGTTTCAAGTCACAAGATTTGAATATGAGCTACTTTCTAGTTGCCAGTACCAAGAGCATGACAGTTAACATCTTTGAGCTTCAGTTTCTGTACAGCATAATATCCGCCTGCTCACTTAATAAGAGTGCTCAAAGTTTAAATGAGAAAAAATATATAAAGGTGAATTGCAGCTAGAAAGTGCATGACACATGCTTATTGTTATTGATGTGCCTATCACAAAGCATTTGGTCTTCTCATTCTGACTCCCTCTTCCTTCTCCCCTTTCCTTCCCTCCCTCTTGTGTTTTGAAATCTTCCCTATTTTTTGTTCTGCGCGGGTCTATTCTGCTATTGGCTTAACTGATAAATTAATTTTGGTGGCCTCTCATTCAGTATTCTATATTTTTATCTAATGTCTCCCAGTAGTGATTTTCTGGAAATAACATGCAAAATACGATGACCTCCAGTAGTGAGGAATGTGGATATGTGGCATGTGATTGTGGAAGGTATCTTATCTTAGAAGGACCTTTTGGAGTGTATATTAGCTTTTTTTTCCATACACTTATTAGTTCTCAAATAATTAGATGTAACTGCTAATCATTGCTTAGTGCTGTAGATTTAATAGTGAATGAAACAGGCAAGGTCACTCCTGCATATATCTTACATGTTCATGGAGAATGGATTATTTTCTCAATGCTGCTGTATGAAATGACCACAAACCTATTATATCTCAGTTTCAGAGGTCAGATGTCTAAAATGGCTTCACAGGGCTGCGTTCCTTCTGGAGGCTCCAGGTGAGAATCGGTTTCCTTGCCCTTTCTAGAAGCTTCCTACATGCTATGGCTCATGTCCCTTTCTGTCTATCTTCATAGCCAGGAATTGTTCATCTTCAAATCTCTTTCTCTCTGTCTCTCTGCTTCTATTATCCATTATCATATAACCTTCTGTCTGACTCTGAGCCTTCTGCCTGCTTCTTATAGGGATCTTTGTGATTACTGTGGGTTTTCTAGGTGGACCCATAATCTCCCCAACTCAAGATTATTAATCACATCTGGAAAGTACCTTTTTTCATATAAAGTAACATTTACAAGTTCTGGGAATTAGTATGTGTACATCTTTCTAAGGGGTCAACATTCAGTCTACCACAAGAGAAGGTAAACAGGGTTACAAATACATAGATGATTTTAAAGTGTGATTTGTGCTATGAAGGCAATTACTGGGGTAATAAGATAGAGCTGCACTGTGTGGTAGCCACAGCCACACATGACTACTGAGTTCTTTAAATGTGGCTACTATAATTGAGAAGCTCCAATTTAAATTTTACTTAATTTTAAATGAATATTATTTCATATATTTTTATAAGTGTTTTTTCCTTTTTATTGAATTTATTGGGGTTACACTGATTAGCAAAATTATATAGGTTTCAGGTGCACAATTCCACACCACATCATCTATACACTGTATTGTGTGTTCACCTCCCCAAGTCTCTGTCCATCACCATTTATCCCCCTTTACCCTCCTCCACCTCCCTTACTCCCCTCCCCCCAGCAATCACCACACTATTGTCCATGTGATTTTTCTCTTTCTTTTCTTTTTTGTTCAATCCCTCTACCTCCCCCTCCAGCCCCCCCCCCCCCCACAGCTGTCAGCCCACTCTCTATCTATGAGTCTGTCACTATTTTGCTTGTTAGTTCATTTTTGTCCATTAGATTCCACATATGTGTGAAATCGTATGCTAGTTGTCTTTCTCTGACAGGCTTATTTCAATTAGCATAAATTCAGATGGCTAGTGGCTACTGTATCAGACAGCATAGCTCTTGGCTTTTTAGAAGACACTGAAGAAAATGTTCCCTCTGTCTTTAACTTAGATGAATTGTATGAAGATCCATGAAAGCAGTCAATCCCCATTGACCTTAAAAGATGGAATGAGGCTGGTCAGGTGAGCAACTAGATATTTTTCCCTAAATAAGCAAAAGAGAATCACTCCCTATTACCATTTGGCAGGTAATGACAAGCACCGATCATAATATAGTTGGCCCTTAATATCCACAGATGTGGAACCCGTAGATATGGAGGTCTAAAGGATTTGAGCACCAGGTATCTACAGGCAGTCCTGGAAACCAACACCAAGGGATGATTGTTGTTCATTTCCTTCTTTATCCACATACTTGCCCTGGCTTTGTGGTGAGCTGAGTGTATTTATTCACGTCTTGGATTTGGGCTTAGCCATGTGACTAGTTTTAGTCAATGAAGTGCGACATAAGCACAGGCTTTACTAGTAAATGTGATTGCATGGCTTATTTTAGCCTCTTGCTTTCTTGTGATGACCATGAGAGCAATCTACTCTGGGTAGCCACTGGTCCAAGGAGAGAGTGGAGACATGTGGAAAGAGAACTCAATGCAATTTAGAGACTAAAATCTTGAACCTGGAGTCCATCCTAGCCCAGTTGGAGGTATAGCCAATCTGCAGGTTTGTTTTAAGACACAGAATTTTAGGTCAATTTGTTACTAACCATCATTATAGCATAGCTGACTAAATATAAGGGGAACTATAAGGAGGAGTTCTCTTTTCTTGGAGGACTTTGTACATTACTGAGGGAGGCTGAATTAGCCTCCCTAATTCTTCTGAGCTTGCTCCGGATTTACATTTAACACGGAGAGACCAGAGAGAGATTTTTTGCTTTCAAGTTAGTTTTGTTTAGTAGTTTTAACAAAAAGGATACCTTCAAAGTCAAGGATTTGTTGTAATAGAAATTGCACAGCTCAGTAGACAAGGTAGATGAGTGAAACTCTTCACTTTAACAAGGTCTATTTCTGGCTTCAATGACACAACTTTCTCTTTCAAGAACTCACCATCTCTCAAGCTTTGTTACCAGGAAAGCAAGGAAAACATCACTAGCTAGCCTTCCTTCCAAAGAAAGTGTGATAAAAACAAAGATGGCAAAGATTTTTAAAATCCCACAGTACTTTAAATACATGGCTTTTCTTTCAATAGCTATAGTAAACCTGGCTATGCCTCTCAAATGGACATTATCTTTTTAGTGTCTGAGGGCAGGATTAGCCACCTCTCCTGTTGTTTCTTTACATGGCCAAAAATGAGTGAATTTTTCTCCCTGTGATTTTTGTTGCCTCCTGAGCATTAATGGTGCTGGAATAGTATTATACTCCCCCCCCCCCAGGTGCATTGATTTTCCTGCTTGAATTGATGTAGTCCCACAAAGAGAACACGTCATTGTTATTATCCTTTTGGATGCTCTATTCGCTGGCTCGGCTACTCCACTCAACTTAATCAAAAGTAGGCTGTGTCTATGGAAGGAAACACAGCTTTTCAGTAGTGGGAAACTTCCTGAGCTTGAAGGATGAGAATAGGCATCTACTCAAATATTAGGGGCATCAGATTTCAAAACTTCAATGTAGCAATTGATGAAGTTATCAATGGAACAGCAAACTATAGACTACAAGATTTTGAACTCTACTTGCTTATGTATGTACAAGAAAAATCACTTCCTATATGTTTGAATCTGGAAACAGAGGCCAAAAATCATGACTATTGTCTCTATTTTCTCTGTTTTGGATGAAGACATTTATTCACTGAGAAAGCCATTAAGTTGGGACAATTACCAATATCCACAAGGGAAATTTGGCTTATTCCCCTGTGTTTTGGTGGAGTTGTCATTGTCAACTGAATTGTATTATCCCTACTTGTGGTATATGTTCAAAACCTTCTCCCCAGGCCAGACAGCCAGGCGATCATAGTCCTTTGTGTTGAGAACTAATGAAGCAATGCTTTTCCCTAATGCTTCAACAGAGCTGAAACCAAGGCGGGTGCATAGCTGAGTTAAACTGGAAGTTGAATGTAGTAAGCCAGGGAGGTGTATAAGCAGATGGTTAAAACCAAAAGGCCAGAAGAAGAGAGTGGCAGGGATTTGGTGCCAGGGAGAAGAGAAATCCACTTCAAGAAAGCAGGGCATCATCCCAGGCCATTCTTGGAACAGGCCCCATTTTTGAGCAGCTAGCACCTATGTGCTTGTAGGAGTGTATGATAGAAGGAGACAACTATAAAGGACTAAGTTGGGACCTCTCCTCCAAATCTGTCTCTCCCACAGGGCTGTGAGCTCTCTGAGGAAGGTCTAATTCTTCCTCTCTCCCTTAGTGCTTATTATATATGAACTAAATAGATTTTGGCAGCATGGTAAAATAATTATCCCGATTAAGCAGATACACAATATTTTTGTTAATGTAACTATGTAAGTAATTCCAGTTTTACAATGAGACTGTTGGGTTAGATGAATAAAGCTTCAATTATATATTTAGTTGCAATTTGTGCAATGGAAGAGCAGAAAAGACAGAATTTAAAAGGTGAACTTCACAGTTTTTGAAGAAAAATGCTGTTTACAGCCAGGATTGTCTGTGACCAAGCTAAGTACATGTTTTCAAAAAGGCTACTGTAATTCTCTGGAGTTAGTAAAAATTGTAGCTCCTACTGCGTTGAAAAGAAGATGGACTTAAAACATACCCTTAAGTTTTTTTGTTTTGTTTTTTGAGAGAAAAGCACTTTAAAAAAAGAAAATGCCATATAAATGCCAAGTCTTATTACCATCACTGTCATGAATACCTTCAAGCCACAGAGAAACAGGTTCATAAAAAAAGTCTGCTTTGGAGACGGGCCAGTGAGAAAAGTTCACTTTAGATATTCTATACACAAGCTGCCTGCATTTAGTGCCATTTTCCTGAAATCCCAAATTATTACTCTCACCACTGTGTGCAGGAAAATGATCAGGTAAATAAAGAGCACAGCAGGGAGAAAATGTTAAATGCATACAGAGTGGTCTAATGATAACATTCCCAGTGCAATATTACTTTCAAGTAAATCATAGTGTGACAATAACAATATACATTCCTGTTACTGACCACTGTCACCAATCAGCATGCAGCACTGACTCGTTTTATCTTTCCCTACAGCTACAGAAAGCCCGAAAGAAATCTTCCACACATGAATGAATGTCATGTCTATTTGGCCTGCAGCTTTTCCAGAACTGCTACCCACATTCATCTATACATTTCTAGTATTTCTCTCTCTCTCTCTCTCTCTCTCTCTCTCTCTCTCTCTCTCTCTCTCTCTCACACACACACACACACACACACACACACACACACACATACACACACCCTTAGGGTAAGAGGTTGGCAAACTACAACCTGCAATCCAAATGTAGTGCCAAATGCCCAAATTTCCATTGCCTATTTTTGTATCATGAGCTAAGAATGGCTTTTACATTTTAAATGGTTGGAAAAAAACATTCAAAGAAGAATAATATTTCATGACAAGTGGAAATTAGATGAAACTTAAATGCTGATGTCCGTAAATAAAGTTTTATTGGAACATAGTCATGGTCATGAGTTTATGTATCATGCATGGCTTCTCTCATTCCACAACAGAGGCGAATAGCTGTGACAGAGACCCTATGACCCACAAAGCTAAAAATATTTACCTTCTGGCTCTTTAAGAAAAAAAAAGTGCTAAAAATTTCCTGATAGAGAGCATACTTGTTGCTCCTTTTAAAAAATTGCTTTTTAAATGGAAGTATAATTTAATACTTCAATAAAGGGTACAAATTTTATGAAATTTTATATATTTGTTCATCTGTATGACCACTACTCATATAAAAGCAAAAAAGATTTTCAGTACCCAGAGGCTTCCTCCCAGCAAACTTTCCCTCCCTAACTTACCCATTTTTGCTAAAGACTATCACCATGAGTTGATTCTTCCTATTTTTGAAATTTATATAAGTAGAGTAATATAGTATGTATTTTTTGTTTGGTTAATTTTATTCAGCATCATGTCAGTGAAATTCACTTACATTGCCCATGACAGTAGTTTGTTATATTGTATGAATATACTATACTTTAGTTATATATCTATTCTACTCCTGTTGGATATTGGGTCATCCTCATTTAGTTTTACTATTGTGAATACAGCTGCTGTGAACATTCTTGTACATGTATTTCGGTGACCATTTACATCCAATGTCCTTGAGTATATGCCTAGAATGGAACTTCTGGGAGGCTAGTCCTTTTTCAAAAAAGTATAACCCAGTTTGAAATGAGCAAGATACATTTGGTATAACCTTTTAAAAGTATAAAGCAAAAGTGTTTTTACTTTTGGAGCTGGATACTGGAGTTTTTAGGAACTTCTTCAAAAGACTATAGTGAGAGAGATTATACAACATATTTTTAAAATTACAATATATGGTGATTTAAACTATGTGATAGATCCACTAGGGTTCATTTATACTCTATTCTTTAGTGCATTTAAAAATGTTTCCAATAAAAAATAGAAGAAAAAAAAAGGAGAAACGGGTTGAAGAAAATAATGAAGCAGGCCGACTATTATCCAATCTGAACACCAGGCATTGAGCACAGTTTCAACTTCTAGAATTGTGATTAGAGGTGCATTTTCTACAAGGGAGTGCCTCTAGGACTGTCAGCTGATTTCTCAACAGAAACTTTGCAGGCCACAAGGGAGTGGCAAGAATATTTAAAGTGATGAAGGGCAAAGACCTACAACCAAGATTACTCTACCCAGCAAAGCTCTCATTTAGAATTGAGGGTCAGATAAAGAGCTTCACAGACAAGAAAAAGCTAAAGCAGTTCATCACCACCAACCAGTACTACATGAAATGTTGGAGGAGGAGGAGAGGAAGGAAGGAGGAGAAAGAGGAAGAAGAGGAGGAAGAAGAAGAGATAAAATATAAATGACAACAAATACATATCTATCAACAGTTGAACCTAAAAATCAAAATAAATGATCAAGAAATCTAATGAACAAAATAAACTGGGAATGAAACAGAAGCAGAGGCATGGAACCATGGAACAGACTGACGAATCTCAGAGGGAAGCAGGGAGGGAGGGAGGGAAAGGATTAATTGAAGATCACACAGACAGTAGAGTGGTAAAGGCCTGGGGTGGGGCAGGAACCAGGTGGAGGGGAGGCAAAGAGGGAGAAAAAAGGGGGACATCTGTAATACTCTCAACAGTAACGATTTTTTTTTTAAAAATGAGCAGATTTGAATGGACACGTCACCAATGAAAGTATACCAATGCAAATCAGCATATAAGATGCTCAACATCATAATTTATTGGGAAAATGGTAATTAAAACTGCAGTGTAATACCACTACATCTCCATTAGTATGACTAAGATTGAAAGGACTGCCTGGGGTATGGCTCAGTGGTTGAGCGTCGACCCATGAACCAGGAAGTTACAGTTTGATTCCAGGTCAGGGCACATACCCTGATTGTGGGTTCGATCCACAGTAAGGGGCATGTGGGAGGCAGCCAATGATGATTCTCACCATTGATGTTTCTATCTCTCTCTCCTTCTCCCTTCACCTCTGAAATCAATAAAAATATACTTTAAAAAAAAAGGACTGATCACCTCCTCTGTTGACAGGAATGTAATTAAACTGGAATTCTTTTTCAAAAACTTTTATCTTTATTGTTGAAAGTATTACAGATGTCCCCTGAGTTTATATTAATAAACTTGGAAATAAATGAGATACATTATTAGGATTAATAAAAGTTTATGTATTTCTGAATACAAAGTCAGCATACAAAATCAATTATATTTCAGTATGTGTAAGTAAATAATTAAAATGAAATGAAAATAATGTAATTTACAGCAACAGATGAATCAAATATCTAGGAACAAATCTAAATAGTGTAAGACCAGTACATATAAAATTTTAAAATATAATTTCTTTCCATAAATAAAGTAACAAGTGAATCAACAAACTGAAGATACAACACCATTCACAGATTGAAAGAAAATACTACAATGATTCAATAACCTCAAAATTGACATAAAATTAAACTAAATCCCAATGAACATCTTAGAACATTTTTCTGTTAAAATTGACACATTATAA
Organism: Myotis nattereri; assembly: GCF_964212035.1. Classification (NCBI taxonomy): domain Eukaryota; kingdom Metazoa; phylum Chordata; class Mammalia; order Chiroptera; family Vespertilionidae; genus Myotis; species Myotis nattereri. The sequence continues at coordinate 13,952,834 of NC_138078.1, forward strand.
TTTTGAATTATAAATTCAAAAGACAAAAACAGCCAACACATACTTGAAAAATAATAAATTTAGAGTACTTGCTTTATAAAATATCACACATTAAGCTTGGTGTTTGTATCAGAATATAAACTATCTGAATAGAATAGAGAATGTGTAATTGATTAATATATAAAAATACTTGATATAAAACAAAGTGGCAATCCAGAAAAATGAGGAAAGAATTGTCTTTTCAATAGATTATCCTGAAACAATTAGCTATTCATATATACAAATAGCCATCTATTCAAGATGAAATTTTGCCACTACTTCAAACCAAAACTAAAAATCAATTCCATATACAACAAATCTCTGAAACTGAAAGGTAAAACAAAGTTTCTAGAAGAAAGTGTAGGAGAATATTTTCATGGCATTTGACTTGGCAAAGGTTTTATAAACAAGATATAAAACCCATTAACCATAAAAAGGGATAGATAAATTGAACCACATTAAAAGCAGAGTTCTTTTTATAAAAAGAAAACATTAAAAGAGTAAAAAAAGCTATCCATTTAGAAAACATTTACATGTATTTCCAACTAAAGGCTTTTATACAGAGTACAAAATAAGTACTTATAGATTAATAATAAAAAAAGACAATATAACAGAAAAACAAGCAAGAGACTCAACCAAGCACTTCATAATCTATGATATCCAAATGGTAAATGGCAAATTAAATATCTAAAGCCCTACCAGAATTGCTAGAAATTTAAAAACCCTTAAAATGTCTGATAGCTGCAGCAATCCTGAAAAAGAACAAAGTAAGTGGGATCTCAATACCAGATATCAAGATGTATTACAAAGCCACTGTTCTCAAAACTGCCTGGTACTGGCACAAGAACAGACATATAGATCAATGGAATAGAGTAGAGAGCCCAGAAATCGGCCTGAACCAATATGCTCAATTAATATTTGACAAAGGAGGCAAGAACATACAATGGAGCCAAGATAGTCTCTTCAATAAATGGTGTTGGGAAAATTGGACAGATATATGCAAGAAAATGAAACTAGACCACCAACTTACACCATACACAAAAATAAACTCAAAATGGATAAAGGACTTAAATGTACGACAGGAAACCATAAAAATTCTAGAAGAATCCAAAGGCAGCAAAATCTCAGACATATGCCGAAGCAATTTCTTCACTGATACAGCTCCTAGAGCACTTGAAACTAAAGAGAAAATGAACAAATGGGACTACATCAAAATAAAAAGCTTCTGCACAGCAAAAGAAACCATCAACAAAACAACAAGAAAACCCACTGTGTGGGAAAACATATTTGCCAATGTCATATCTGATAAGGGCCTAATCTCCAAAATTTATAGGGAACTCATACAACTTAACAAAAGGAAGATAAAAAATCCAATCAAAAAATGGGCAAAGGACCTAAATAGACACCTTTCAAAAGAGGACTTTCAGAAAGCCAAGAGACATATGAAAACATGCTCAAAGTCATTAATCATCCAAGAGATGCAAATCAAAACAACAATGAGGTACCATCTCACACCTGTCAGACTGGCTATCATCAACAAATCAACAAACGACAAGTGCTGGAGAGGATGTGGAGAAAAAGGAACACTTGTGCACTGCTGGTGGGAATGCAGACTGGTGCAGCCACTATGGAAGACAGTATGGAGTTTCCTTAAAAAACTAAAAATGGAACTCCCATTTGACCCTGTGATCCCTCTTCTAGGAATATACCCCAAGAAACCAGAAACACCAATCAGAAAGGATATATGCACCCCTATGTTCATAGCAGCACAATTCACCATAGCTAAGATCTGGAAACAGCCTAAGTGCCCATCAGTAGATGAATGGATTAGAAAACTGTGGTACATCTACACGATGGAATACTATGCTGCTGTAAAAAGGAAGGAACTCTTACCATTTGCAATGTCATGGATGGAACTGGAGAGCATTATGCTAAGTGAAATAAGCCAGTCAATGAAGGAGAAATACCACATGATCTCACTCATTCATGGATAATAGAGACCATTATAAACTTTTGAACAATAATAGATACAGAGGCAGAGCTGCCTAATCAGATTGTCAAACTGCAGTGGGAAGGCCGGGGAGGGCTGGGGGGCAGGAGGGAGGGGGGAAGAGATCAACCGAAGGACTTGTATGCATGCATATAAGCATAACCAATGGACATAAGACACTGGGGGGTAGGGGAGGCTAGGGGACTGTCGGGGGGGGGGAGGACACATATGTAATACCCTTTGTAATACTTTAAGCAATAAAAAAAATAGATGTATTTTACAAAGTAAAAAAAAATGTCTGATAAAGGCAAGAATGTGGAGCAAGGGGAATATTTGTACACAATTAGTGGGAGATTAAGTTGGTTAAATAACTTGGGAAAACTTCATTAGTGTTTATCAAAGTTGAACACATGCATATACTATGGCCCAGAATTTCCACTCTTAGGCACATAACCAATCGAAATACACACACACACACACACACACACACACACACACACACACACTAGAGGCCCGGTGCACAAAATTTGTGCACTCTTGGGGGTACCTCAGGCTGGCCTGCACCCTCCCACAGTCAAGGAGCCCTCGGGGGTTGTCCGACTAACAGCTTACCTTGCGGGAGAGGCTCCCGCAACAGCCACTGTGCTTGCTAGCCATGAGCCTGTTTCAGGGCTTCTGACTGAGTGGTGCTCCCCTTGTGGGAGTGTACTGACTACCAGGGGGAAGCTCCTGTGTTGAGTGTCTTCCCCCTGGTGGTCAGTGCGCATCATAGCAACTGGTCTTTCTGTTTGGTCAATTTGCATATTAGCCTTTTATTATATAGGATATATATATATATATATATATATATATATATATATATATACACACTATATATATACTAGAGGCCCAGTGCACAAAATTCGTGCACAGGTAGGGGTTCCCTAGGCCTGGCCGGCTATCAGGGCCAATCTGTGTGGTGACCAGAGGGGCATTTGGGGCTCCCGCTTGCATCCACCTTGGCCTGGTGCCGCCCACTCACGTGCTCCACCATCCCACTGCTGTCCCACTTTTGTTGGGTTCCATTGGGGCCGGCAGTGCCTCCACTGCTGCTGGCTGCGAACACCACGTTGCTGACGCCCGCCATGTTCTTCGCCGCCCCCTGGTGGTCAGTGCATGTCTAACCCCCGATTGGTCAAACTCCTGCCCATGGGGACAATTTGCATGTTAACCTTTTATTATATAGGATATGTGCCTAAGCGACTGAACTACTGGTCGTTATGACATTCACTGACCACCAGGGGGCAGACGTTCAACACAGGAGCTGCCCCCTGGTGGTCTGTCTGTTCCCACAGTGGGAGTGCCGCTCAGCTGACCTATGGGTGCCAGATGCAGGGCTCATGGCTGGTAGCCGCAGCCCAGAGACCACAGTGGTGCAGCCTACCAAGCAGCGGCGGTGGCAGGCACAGTGGGGCCGGGATGAGCAGGAGCGGCAGGCGATGTTGGACTGCTAGTTTTGGCCCAATCCCTGCAGGCCACACTGAGGGACCCCATCAGTGCATGAATCCTTGCACCGGGCCTCTAGTGTATACATATTTGGACCAAACATGTTCAGAATGTTTATAGCAGCTGTATTTCAAATGACTAAGAGCTTGAAAATAAACTCTACCAAATGTGCAACCATAGAATGGGCAAACAATGTCTGAAAGAAGCCAGTCACTAAAGAATAGATATTGTTTGATTACATTTTCTTAAAGTTCAAGAATAAGCAAAATGAATCTATGTTCTTTGAATTCAGGATGGTGGTTACATTTAGGGGATAAATGGGTCCCATTAAGAAGAGGCATGCTGGTGGCTTTTTATAGGCTAGATATTTGCTTTTTTGATCTGAGTGGCAGTTACTTAGGTGTGTTCACTCTGTGATAATTCATTAAACGGTACATTGATTTTGCATATATGTTATAGTTCAAAAAAATTAAAAATAACTTGGTTTCCTATCAAATGAAGAGGGCAAACTAAATAATCATGTATATTCTATCATGCTTTCTTTTTTGGCATTCACAGTGATATTCATATGTTTTCTATGTTCATGTGCCAGTAAGCTGATATGCTCTAGTGACAAAAGATTTCAAAATAGATCGATATGAACTGACTTAAAAATGATATTTCATTGTGGTGAAAAAACAAGACTTAGTCTCTTAAATTTTTAAGCGTGGTGTTAACTATAGGCAAAATGTTGTAAAGATGATCTCTAGAACTTATTCAGGTTGAGTAACTGAAACTTTATACCTGAACAGCCACTCCCCCTTTTCCCTTTCCCTACCTCCTAGCAGCCACTATTCTATTTTCTGCTTCCATGAGCTTGACTATTTTAGGTAGCTCATATAACTGGAATCATGTAGTATTTATCTTTCTGTGACTAGCTCATTCCACTTATGTGTCTTCAAGGTTCATCCATGTTGCATCACGATAGGATTTCCTTCATTTTTAATGCTGAATTATATTCCATTGTATGTATATACCACATTTTCTTTATTCAATCATCTGCTGATAGCCATTTAGGTTGCTTTTACCTCTTTGGCTATTGTGAATAATGCTGCAAAAGACATGTAAGTACCAATATTTCTTTAAGATACTGATTTCAATTCTTCTGGGTAAGTACCCAGAAGTGGGATTGCTGGATCATATAGTTCTATTTTTTTAGGACCCCCCCCCCCCATCCTGTTTTTCATAGTGGTTGCACCATTTTGCATTCCCACCAATAATACACAAGGTTTCCAATTTCCCCACATCCTTTCCAACACTTATTTTTTGTTTGTTTGTTTTGATAATGACCCTCCTAACAGGTGTGAGGTGATATTTCATTGTGGTTTTTATTTGAATTTTCCTAAGGATTAGCACCTTTTCTTATACCTGCTGGCCATTTGTATGTCTTCTTTGGAGAAATGTTTATACAGTTCCTTTACCCATTTTATAATTGAGATGTTTATATAATTTTGCTATTGAGTTGATGGAGAGCTTTATATACTTTGGATATTAACCACTTATCAGGTATGTGGTTTGCAAGTATTATTCCCATTCCACAGGTTGTCTTTTCTCTCTGTTGATTGTTTCCTTAACAGTATTTGTTTAATGTGTAAAAATGACAATGCTAAATTAGTTTAATTTAGATTTCATTTTCTTGCAGTTAAACAAAGAACTAATTTTAATTTTATGATTCATAGCTGTCTAAGAGTTCCTTTCACAGAATGGATGTGTAATTTAGTTTTTCTATTTTCTCTGGATGCATTTGACTGCTTTATCTTCTTTAGAAGTTCCAGCTCAGATGTGTTTGGACATTTCAATGCATTTCTGGCTGAGACACAACACAGCCTAATTCCACAAGCATTCTATAACTTAGAAACAGCAAAAACTGATCTATAATATCCACCACCATCATAGAATCTTGTATGCATTCTGGGCCAAATCTCTGAACATTGTCTGAACTTCAGATTTCCAATTTCTAATGGAGATTTGATAATAGTTTTTTGACTCTTTCATTTTCTCATTCTTTGTGGTCTATTTCAGATAAAGCAATTTCTTCTGGTAGTATTGATATATTTTCCCTTTTTAATGCTGGAGACTTACATTACTCTATTTTCACTTTTGTTTATAGAGTTTAATTATAAATATTAAGTATTATTAATGTTTCTGTGCTTGAATGGTAACAAATTTTCTTGAATTATTTAAATACTAGAGGCCCGGTGCACAAAAATTTGTGCACTCGGGGGGGTCCCTCAGCCTGGCCTGTGCCCTTTCGCAGTCTGGGACCCCTTGGGGGATGACCACCTGCTGGTTTAGGCCCGCTTCATGTAAAATTGGGCCCAAGCTGGCAGTCAGACATCCCTCTGGCAGCCCAGGAGCCCTCGGGGGATGTCCACTTGCCAGCGGGGAGCAGGCCTAAGCTGCAGTCAGACATCCTTAGTGCTGCTGAGGAGGCAGGAGAGGCTCCTACCACCACCTCTGTACTGGCAGCCATCAGCCTGGCTTGTGACTGAGCAGAGCTCCCCCTGTGGGAGCGCACTGACCATCAGGGGGCAACTCCTGCGTTGAGCATCTGCCCCCTGGTGGTCAATGTGTGTCATAGTGACCAGTCATTCCCAGTCATTCTGCTGTTAGGGTCAATTTGCATATTACCCTTTTATTATATAGGAGTGCCTGGTGCATTGGTGGGGGCCGGTTGGTTTGCCCTGAAGGGTGTCCCAGATCAGGTGGGGGTCCCGCTGGGGTGCCTGGCCAGCCTGGGTGAGGGGCTGATGGTTGTTTGCAGGCTGGTCAATCCCCCCCCCCAGTGGGGACCCTCACCCCATGGAGGTTTGGCCAGCTTGGGTGAGGGGCTGATGGCTGTTTTCAGGCTGGCCACACCCCATTTAGGGTGGGGCGTACCCACTGGGGTGCCTGGCCAGTCTGGGTGAGGGGCTGAGGGCCGTTTTCAGGCTTGCCAAGTCCCCCGGCGACGGAAGCTCCCAGCCTCTCCTTTTTTTCTTTTTTATATTCTGGGATGTATTTACCTTCTATAATTGAAACTTTGTTGCCTTCAGTGGAGCTCAGAGCCGGCTCCTGCTTGCTCCAGCTCCGTGGCCACGGCTGGCTGAAAGCATGTATCTGGGGTTTATTTATCTTCTATAATTGAAACTTTGTTGCCTTCGGTGGAGCTCAGAGCTGGCTGGGAAGCTTGGCTTCCTCCATCACTGGAGCAAGCAAGCCTCCTGCTCGCTTCAGCTCCGTGGTTTCCGGCCGCCATCTTGGTTGGGTTAATTTGCATATAGTCGCTCTGATTGGCTGGTGGGCGTGGCTTAAGGCGTAGCGAAGGTACGGTCAATTTGCATGTTTGTCTTTTGTTAGATTAGGTAATCACAATGATTTTGAGAAAAATAAGAGATGTAATTGGTGAAGCTGTTAAAATGACTATAATTAAATACATGAGAAAAGGATCCAATTTGTGGAGAGTTGTTTATTCTGTATTTTACCTTTCAAAACAATTAAATTGTTTTTATACATTTATATGCTCACAGGGAATATTTGCAACATACTTTTAAACTGGGGCAAATTCGTATTTTATATCAGCCTATTAGAGAAACAAGCAAAGTGTCTAATCCCCCTCCATTAGGTTGAGGCACATGCTGGTCTTAGAATATGGCTATCCTATTAGTTTTCTCTAATATCTAAGAAAATATGGGAGAACTTACTACAATCATTCTCAGGTCCATGAGGCTAGTAGGATTGCTAGTTAAAGGGCTATACTTCGGCTTTAGCCTCTCTTATTGAGGTACCTATTATTAATGGCTTAAGCCAGGGGTGGGCAAACTTTTTGACTCGAGGGCCACAATGGGTTCTTAAACTGGACCGGAGGGCCGGAACAAAAGCATGGATGGAGTGTTTGTGTGAACTAATATAAATTCAAAGTAAACATCATTACATAAAAGGGTACGGTCTTTTTTTTTTTTTTTTAGTTTTATTCATTTCAAACGAGCTGGATCCGGCCCGCAGGCCGTCGTTTGCCCACAGCTGACTTAAGCTATACTATAGCCATGCTCTAATCTCAGTCGATTCCCCATTCCTCCTTGATTTTAGGAAATTGACTTGCCATGGAGGCATGTGTATTTGGGTATCTGGGTAGACTTGATACGATACGTCTGCCATTTTTCAATTTAATGAAAATCCACAGTGAAATTACATTCTAAATGTCTTTCAAAAAGTTTGGATAATTATTCATTCTATTTGAGCAGCTCAGTAGCCTTTAGTTTTCATCTAATTGGTAATGACCTTCATCCAACTTCCTTGTTTCTCAAATTCCCTAATCACATCGCACAGCAGTACCATCAGACAAGCCTGAAAAAGGCACATGCCGAGACACCAAGGAAATACATGCAGGCTTGAAATACTTAAGAGAACTGGAGGGGACCAAAAAAATGAAAAAACATCAACCTCTTCAAGTTTATAAAATGTAGTATCTGGCACTGAATCTCATTAGATGGTCCAAGAGAGTTTTTAAAATTATTTTCTGAAAAGAACAGACTTTATATTTACAGAAAACCCAAGTTTGGCACGACTTTTGCATTGTTTAATATCATTTCAGAATAGTCAGAAATCTGTTTTAAACATTTATTCATCTTTAAATGAGCCTGACATTATTTTGCAATGATTAGTTAATTAATGTAGCAATGTAACATAGCCAAAGTCTATGCCAATCATTATGAAAATCTTAGAATAACTTGAAGAGATTGTTGTTCCTCAGAAATAAATGCACCATTTTGAGAGAATCAGTGGAGTTCCAGGGCTTTACTACCATGAAGCCAAGTCACCAGATCAAATGTGAAACAATGTAATCAAGAACCTAAATGATTTATCTGAACATTGCAGGCTTGGTTTAATGGAGCTGGAACAACCTGCCTAACCACCTGAGTGTTTGTTATGTCATAGGCTGTTTTGGGATTGTGGAGGCACTAACCATATGACTCTAAGATCTATTTGATTCAATAAGAATTTGTCATAATATTGTACTTGAATTATATAAGGTTCTCTATCATGACATCTAAACAGGGCTGTTGGATAGGCTATTCAGCTTTTCATGTGCTCTGGTAAATTCCCCGGATTGAGTGGGCTGAATGCTGTATTCAGCAATAAGTAGGACTATGAATCAGTTTCTCCACCTGGGCATAAGTAGGAGGAGAAGCTCCAGGCCACAAAGGCTCTTTGTGGTCTTGACTCAAGCCAACCCATGCCTTAAGTTTCCTGGTCAAACAAAGGCTACTGGCTTTGCTATGATGGTGATCAGCTCTGTCTACCCACCTCTCAGCTTCCACTTGCTGGGTTATGCAACTTCTAGGTTATCTTTTCAGCCCTTCATGTTAGATAGGGCTGAGGGACCATGTTTTAAAGTGGGTGGGGCTATGACTCAGCTCTTCTGTCTAGGTGGGGTCACACCAGGCTCCAGGCACCACAGAAGTCCTCTGAGGGCCTGAATCAGGCAGACCTGTGCCCTGCCAAGTTTGTGGTCAGATTGAACCACCAACTTGGTGCTGCACCTGACCAAAGCCACTGGCTGGGACTAACAACTACTTGGGTACTGAAGTTATGAACTTTGTCTGCCAATATCCAAATACTGGTTATTGTAAGAATCTTTTCACTTCTCTGTCATTATCAGATTCCTAGTAGTTGAGCCCTGCAGATGCCTCTGTAATCCTCATGGAGCAAAACCAGAGTAGGAGCGCCTATGAAGTGACCACAGTGCTCAGGTGGGGGCTGGATGACACCCCTAAGCTCTCTTTTCCCACTGTAGGAACCATAGGCTCAGGAGGGACGTCTTCACATTATATTATTCCGGTCCTCGGGAGGGGCAACACAGTCAGCATGTAGCCATTCCTCTTATCCTTCAAGTGCAGTCTGTCTTGGTCTCCGTGGTGAAGAGGGGTGCTTTGACCTTACTCCGTGTTCTAGAATTCTTTTCCATGAATAGTTGATATCTTGTCCATGAATATTTGATAGTTGTTGTTCTTGCGAGGGAGAGCAAAGTCAGGAACAACCTATGTCACCAACTTGGTAATATCACTCTCTAAAGTATTTTCTTAAAAAAAAAAAACAACCACCAAAAAACAAACCCATACACATCAAAAGAGATTTAAAAATAATTTCCTAGGTTTGGCTCCAGAGTCCACACAATACTTCTAGAACAAGCAGTCCTCTCAAAACTACTGAGAAAAAAAAGTCACTGTAAATTCAGCATAGCTCACATTTTGGTTTGAAGGAAATATTGATTTTCTGTATTCCCCAAAATGACCGTGCCTTTGTGATAACCATGGCAACTGCCTAAGTTGTGAGGCCTTGGTAAAGCCAACATGGCAGATTCATATTATATTATCTGGAGGAAATGACAAGGGGGATATAATCAGTGTAACTACTTGACCATCTAGTATTTAATAATCTGAGGTCTTCCTAGACATCTTTCCTCTGATCAGAGGTTCTCAAAGTTGACTGCATATTAGAATCTCCTGGGTAACATTTAAAATACCAAATGCTAAAATCCCACCTACAAAGATACTGTTTTAATTTATAGTGAGCCAGGGCATCAGTACTTTTAACAATCATTCAGATGATTCTAAAGTGCATCTGAAGTCGAGAACTACTTTATACCTTTGGTTATATTTTTAACCAACTATATAGTTCCTCAGTTGTCATATTCTAACTAGATCTAAACTGTCCAAAGGTCATTCCAACAATCCCTTCAATCAGTACAACTGCATCATATAACCTAAGAATATTTGAAATAGAAACCACAGAGAAAGCCAAAGGGGCATTAGAAAGAGTAGGAGTAGTGGTAAACATGTCAAAATAAAGTTAGGTTGAACTCATGGCTTGGAAACACAGGCAGTGTGCTATTCTAGAAAGTGAATTTTACAAGGACTCAGACCCTCAGCTCTGGCCCTAACTCAAGCACAAATAACTATATGACCTGGGGCCACCGACTGCCCTCTCTGGACCTCACTTTCCTCATCTACAAAATAAGAGGACTTGGTTTGTTGATTTCTAATTCCCCTCCTCTTCTAAATTCTTGTGGTTTCTAAAACACAGGAAGATTAAAACATGCTATGGAAGGCTTCTCCCTAAACCACTTAAATCAGAAATTTCAAGAGTGGAGTGCGGATATCAGTAGAGGCATACCTCAAAGACATTGGGAGTTCAGTTCCAGACCAATGCAATAAAGTGAGTATCATAATAAGTCTAGTATCGCAATAAAGCAAGTCAATCTTTTTGCTTGTGAAGGGTCTTGCCTTCATTTGAAAAAACAAACAAAAAACAACATCTGTGAAGTGCAATAAAAAGAGCAATAAAATGAGGTATGCCTGTATTTTTTAAAAGCTCCAAGGTGTTTCTAATATTCAGCCAGGGTTGCTAACAGTTGGACTTGAAGAACCTACTCCATAGTGTAACTTTATGTGAAATGGAAAAGGAGAAAATAAAGACTAAAGTGTTTTGAGCAAAAAAAGTGATAAAAATCAGTACCATCTTTATAGGTTAATGAAAAGCTCACACTACCTTTTTCCATTTCTTTTTGACTTTTTCATTTTTGCAATATTCTTAGATCATGGTTCAGCATCGCTTTTCTTTCTTCTCTGTTAAACCTGCCTTACTAAGACATTTCATTACCAATGAATTTTTCATTGAAAGAATTAAGAAAGTGATCAAAAGCAGTATTACTTGGGAAATGGAACTTATAATATCTACTGCTCAGAGAGATGTCACTAAAACTGTAATGAAATATATTTTATTTTAATTTTCACATCTGTGAGGATGTGTGCTTTCAGTAAGTGTATATTGAAGATAATTCACTGCAAAAATGTCAGCATCTGTAAAAAAAGAGTACACAGGAAAACAGACTAAATTTAGTCAGAGAAAAGTTAAAGGCATCTGTTCTATTACATAAGGTTGTTGAGAATGCACAGTGGCTTAGCCCAACTGGGCCAATGGCCAGTGTCTGGTGGGCAAAAAAAGAAACCTTTTCAGATGCACTACATTCACCCTCATCATATTCCAAATATATTCACCATTATTCCCATTGTCTCAGAAACAATTCTAGGAGTTTACTTCCAGCAACTGCTCTTCCCAGAAAACCTGTCTAGAGCTGTGACGCCCCAAACAGTAGCCACTAGGCACATGTGCCTATATAATTTTTATATATATTTTTATTTCAGAGAGGAAGGGAGAGGTAGAGAGAGACAGAAACATTAATGATGAGAGAGAATCATTGATTGGCTACCTCTTGCACACCCCCTACTGGGGATCCAGCCTGCAACCCAGGCATGTGCCCTTGACCGGAATGACACCTGGAACCCTTCAGTACACAGGCCGACGCTCTATCCACTGAGCCAAACCAGCAAGGACGTGCCTATATAAATTTAACTTAACTAAAATTAGAAGTTGTGTTCTGTTACGGCAGCCACATTTCACATGCTTGATAACTACATGTGACTATTGGTTGCCAGATTGGATAGCTACGAATATGTCCATCATCACAAAATCCACTATGTGTTTAGGGCTTTACTAGAGTCCTAGCACTACAAAAGCCAAACTTACTTATTAATCAGAGGTGATTATGTGTTCCTCTGGGCCCTACTGAACATAGAGATCAATACTATGTCTCAGTTTTCTCCTTTAAAAATGGATATAAAATAATAACTCCAATGGAAGAGTTTGGATTTATGTTTAAGTGTCCTAAGGAGCATAATTCAAAATTTAAAAAAAACAAAACAACCCACACATGGGAAACATGCATGTTATAACTCATAATCTGGGGGAAACTAAAATGTAAGGTGCAGAAGGATTACCTGTTTCTCAAAATATAGTCTATGTGCCACTTGCTTTGGACTCCCCTCCCACTGTTTGTTGGAAATATAGATTCTTGTGCCTTATCCCAGAGTTACTGAATCAGAATATTTGGAGTAGAACCCATGACAGGTCATTTTAACAAATATGTATACTATCTGAGAAATTGCCCCTTTGGAAAAAAAAATCATTTCTAGCCCTCCCTAGCATCTCCCGTGTTGTGTTTACCTTTTAATTCGGTGGATTGAATTTATCACTCCTTTGGTCATTCGGTAATTTGCAAACCTTTTAAAAAAAAGTCAGCAGTCTCTCCAACAGTGAGATTACTCCCATGATCCTGCAGAGAGAACTAAATCGCGGTGTATTCCACACTCGCCCTTTCCTGTGGCTGGGCAGCACCATTGAGTTTCAGCAATGTTATTTTGTATATTTTGCATAAATTGCTCATTCGGGGCTAGCCCAATAGGTACCTAGGAAATATTTCACACAGTTTCTGAAAGAAGCTGTTTCAATTGCAAACAGCAGGAAAACACAGCCATTAAAAGAGAAAGAATGCCTATGTTTTTACAACAAAATAATTAGGTGCCATTACTGGTGCTGTTTAGATTTCAGTACCCCATCTATCTTACTTTCAATTAGAAAGAATGTGCCCAAATAGCAAAAGTCTGGCTAAACCTGAGTGCATTTTGACTGCATTGTTTTTGGTAAATTGTGACCCCACTGATAACATAGTCAATGCAATTTTCATTAAGAACAACTTTTGTTGGCTGGGACTAGTTTTTGAGGTAAAGAGCTGGATAGCAATTTCAAGAATTTTATATCTATTTTTCCATCATGATAATAGAATCTCAAAGGTGGAATTTTTTAGTTTAAGCCCCATTTCTATTCAATGTCTGGATTTTTTAATTTTTTACTGGATTTTAGAGAAGAAGGGAGATGGAGAGAGAGAGATAGAAACATCAATGATGAGAGAGAATCATTGATTGGCTGCCTCCTGCACACCCCACACTGGGGGTAGAGCCCACAACCCGGGCATTTGCCCTGACCGGGAATAGAACTGTGACCTCCTGGTTCATAGGTTGACGCTCAACCACTGAGTCATCGCTCAACCGCTGGCCTGGCAATGTCTGGATTTTTGCACAGCTTTCCCAGTGAGTGATTGTCCATCTCCATTTGAACACTCCAAAAATGAGAGGATAATTTCTTCTGAAGGAAGCCATTTACACTTTGGGATGACAGCCTCCACTCATACAAATTCCCTGTATCTTTTAGCAATTGGCTCTACTTCTGCTCTTATGGACTACATATAGTAAACCTAACACCCCTTTACATGACAACTTTCCCAACAGTGGAAAATTACTAAGGTGTCCCTCATCATCTCCACTGGGTATTTAGGAATATTTCCTTTAACTAACATATTCTGGCTTTCAGTATATGGTGATGAAAATGGAACAAATCAGTATAAATTTGTTCTACTTCAAGACCTTTTTTCATATTATAACTCAATTTAGACAATTAAGGGTTGACAATTCATAGTTGATAACTCAGAGAGACCTAACCTGTTATAGAGATTGCTTTGACTAATAGAAATTCTTAAGAAACTATGTCAATTTCATCTAAATTTCAATGGCGTATCTATTAAATATCTTGGTAAAAGCTCAAACTTTATTCATTAATTCAGCATATCCATTAAATGCCCAACTGCTACATGCAGGAACACAGTCATGAACTAGAATCCTAAGATCTAGAGAAACAAACATTTTGATGGCTGTATAATACAAACCATTGCCCTTTCATGAGTAATCATTTGAAAGTGTGTCTGGGGGTTGGGGAGGGGGGGTCAAAGCAACAGAAAGGGCACTAATCCAGTTGTCAGAGAGGCAAAAATCTAATTTTGTCAATCTAGTTCTTGTAAACATATCAAGCGGCCTTCAGCATGTCATTTAGTTTGACTCAGCTGCATTTCCTATGTTCTGCCTACCTCAGGAATTTGTGTACATTTTGTTTGGTTTAATCAGTTGAAATTATGCTTGTCAAATGACTTTCTTATTAAAGAGAATACAGCATAATTTACTAAATACAGACATAGTCTGTATGTGCTGTATTACTTTACAGTTTACAAACTGCTTCTAAAACATATGCTTCAACATTTCCAAAGATTTGTGAGCTCTTATTCCATTTCTGAGGTACAAAAATCACTACCCTGCAACTAGGACTAGACATTCAATTTAAAAACTTACAATGAATTTATCATTATCTTCTATGTAATCATTTCCATGTTGTTTTGATAATGTCTGAAGAATTTTTTTCCCCCAAGTCCGCTGTAAACTTCACAGATACTAAAGCTAATTTGATAGATTATGGTGTCTTTTCCTCTTTAATAGCCTTGTGTGTGTTTTTTTTTTTCAATAGATAAGCTTCTGCCAATTTCCATGATCTTTGCCAAATGGATCAAGTAACTGATATGATGGTTTGATCCCAAGAAGTTTGTTTTCAACTTGACATTTTGCCTCCCACCAATTTAAAAGTAACTGCTGAAACACAATTATCAGAAGGGAAGGAAAAAACCTCTTGAATTAGTAGACCTCTTTGTGTTAGTTCCCTTTTCCCAGAAATATACTTTGTAATGTTTTGTTAGTTGAGTTTTAAGTGTCTCAGAGGTGGTGGATCTGGCACTTCCTTGGTAGCATATTTCACAGTCTGATAATCTTAATAGCTTTAATACCCTGCAATGTGTTTAATACAGTCTCATTTGTTTGTATAGGTGAAATTTTTCTAAGGGCTTCTCATCACCCTAGCAAGATAAATTTGTTAATGGTCTCATCCCTTTTTAATTGCTTAAACTTTACCTGTTCCTTTTAGTGTTTAAAATAAAAAGTTTAGAAGGAGCATTTTAGTTTGTACCACAAAGGCCTTCAATGGTCATACCCAGGATCACTTTCAGCATGCTTCTCAATCCTACAATTTTCTTTCTTTATCTTTTCCCATAAAGTTTAGTTCTCTATATTCTTATTGAGGTAGCAATAATTAAAGTAGTACCTATAATTTGCTCCATGCTCACTACATATCTGGTGGTGGGCTATGTACTTAACCAGGGTTTCTTTCTTTTTTTTAAATTTCTTTATTGGTTAAGGTATCACAAATGTGTCTTCATCCCCCCATTAACCCCCAACCTCCCACCCCCCGCACTCATCCTCTCATCCCCCCGTTGTCCGTGTCCATTGAACTTGGCACTATTGACATTATGTGTCAGATACTTTTTTGTTATGGGGGCTTTCTTGTGCAGTGTAGGATGTCGAACAGCATCCCTGGCCTCTACACACAAGATGCCAATGGTACCCCAAGTGTAACAACCAAAATATCTCCAAGCATTGCCAGATGTTCCCAGAGGAGCAAAACTGCCCCTGTCTGAGAACCACTGACTTACATGATCTCACTTAACCTGTACAAAATCCTTATAAAAATGGCATTATTCCAGTTTTATCGCTGAAGAAGATACTAAAGAAGGATAATAATTTATCTACAGTCACACAGCTAGCAAATGGAGAAGCCAAGATTTGAAACCCTATTCTGACTTCAAAGCTAATGATTTTACTGCTATCAATACAAACTTACTTCAATAATAGTAGGATCACAATGTTAATTTCACTTTTTTAATATATGTCATCACATTTGAGTTAAGTGGTATAAAAATGGTGGCAGAGTAAATAGAAGCTCTGAGACACGTTCCCAGGACCAAGCTGGAATTACAACTAAAATACAGAAAAATCAACTGAAGACCAGCTGGAGAGAACACTGATAACCAAGGACGGAAAGTGGAGACCGCACAGAGACTGGGAGAAAAGGCAGAGGCACAAAGGCCTGGCTGGGCTCCCACAGACAGCAGCTGAAGGTCTGGAGGGATATCTTAGCTGTGGGGGGTTCCCATTGAGAACTCTGAGTTCTAAACCCCAAGCTGGGCTCTCTAGCCTAGAGCACCAGAACTGAGAAAGGTGCTCACATAACACTTGGCTGTGAAAAGCAAGGTTGCTGTCTGCCAGGGAGAGGCAGCTGGAAATGCAGGCACCCTCTTAAAGGCCCAACACAAAATTTTGTGTGCAGCTACTCACCTTGGGCTCCAGCAGAAAGAAGGCATAGCTGACTAGAGCTGTGTGAGCAGAAGCCAGGGTTGGGAGATCTGGGGTTGGAGCTCAGAAGGCAGACACCCCAGTTTCCTGTGCTGAATCATTCCTCATGCTGGGCAGGTCAACTTTCTCAGGCAAACTTTGCTATCCAGGTGGTTTTTGTCTGGGGGCAAAACCCTAACCCTATTGGAAGATCTTGTAGAACAGTGGTTCTCAACCTTGGCTGCACATTAGAATCTCCTGGGAATCTTTTTTAAATCCTGATTTCTGGGCCTCATCCTCTGGAAATTCTGTTTCTTTGTTATGGGGTGGGGCCACAACATTAGTAACAAAGAAACAATTTCTGGAGGATGAGGCCCAGAAATCAGGATTTTAAAAAGATTTCCAGGAGACTCTAATGTGCAGCCAAGGTTGAGAACCACTGCTCTAGAGGCTTTGAGTCTTTGCCTGGTCTAATGATAAGAAATAGCAGTTTGGGTCCCACTGCAGATACCATCCTGGACTGCTCAGTGAGGCAAAAGCCAGCAGGACCCCAACCACCTGCAGCTGACACTTACGGCATTGGGGTTGAACCTCACTGGCAGCAAGTCAGAAGGGAGATCCCCCCCAGGAACATGACATAAACAATCAAGTCCCAATTACAACAGGAGAGCCCAAACAATGCACACAAGGGGCATTCCTAGAGCATTCAGCTCAGATGAACAGAGACTACACCACTGGACCCCTTAAAACACTTTCTACATAAGGCCATCCCACAAAGACTGGGAGGCATAGCAGTTCTATCTAATACATAAAAGCAAATACAAAGAGACAGTAAAATGGGGAGACAAAGAACCCCCAAATGAGAGAAAAGAAGGAATCTCCAGAAAAAAGAACTAAATGAGATAGAGGCAAGCAACCTTTCCTTCACATTTTTAATTTTACCTGAATTTGTAAATCTTCCTTAGAGGAAAACTCCCTCAACTTCCATGTGAAGACCCTTTTTTGTATTATTGTTATTTAGCACTTTATCATTTTATTTTTTGGTGTGTTTTTGTTAATCCTTACCTGAGGATATTTTCCATTGATTTTTAGAGAGAGTGGAAGAGAGAGGGAAAGATAGAAACATTGATGTGAGAGAGACAAATTGATTGGTTGCCTCCTGCAGGAGCCCCAACCAGAGCCCGGGCTGGGGAGGAGCCTGCAACCAAGGTATATGTCCTTGACTGTAATCAAACCTGGGACCCTCGGATCCACAGGCCAATGCTCTATTCACTGAGCCAACTGGCAAGGGCTATCATTTCATTTTTTTGAAGTCAGGATGACTTCTGATCTATGAAGTTCTTATTTTACCACAATCTTGACTTCTAAAGAATTTGGCATCTTTCTTAGCTTTGCCTAATTCACAAATTTTATTAGTCTTCCTTCTATTACATCAATGAATTAGGTCTATTTGGATTCTTGCTAGTTCTGCATTGATTCTGCTGCATTGATTCTACCTAATTCATAGCATCCCTATTTTCCAGAAACATAGGAATAGGTGCTGAAGGGAAGCAGAGGAATAATTTGCAGGTAAGCAGTCAGACAGTAGCAGCATCAGGCACAGAAGGATCCTGTATTCCTTCATCTCCTAGAGGCAT
The DNA here is from genome assembly GCF_964212035.1 of Myotis nattereri. Taxonomy (NCBI): domain Eukaryota; kingdom Metazoa; phylum Chordata; class Mammalia; order Chiroptera; family Vespertilionidae; genus Myotis; species Myotis nattereri. The sequence goes on from NC_138078.1 coordinate 13,970,926, forward strand.
ATGACTTAGAAGAAGCCTCAAAACATCACAAAATGCAATTTGAACTCAGTACTAGTCAACAAAATAAAGAATATGAATATATGGTTTATACTTAGGCTTGAGATCCTTTAGATTCCAGGAGTTGAGCAATGGTCAAATGCTTTCAGAGGAAAAGAAGGGCAAAATTTGATATTTTCTTTCTGGTTTCCCTTTTCTTAGTCCATCTTTTTAAATCTAGCATCCCAGGCCACCCAGAACAAGCTAAGCAGACAAAAAAATAGACTCACTCTCATTTTTCCCTTTGGTGACTACAATCACTCTGTCATAGGTCAACACTCCAGATGTGACAGAATGAGACTCAAAGGGTTTTAGAGGATATCAAATAAGCCAAAGAACAAAACTAACTGTAGACCATAAAGTATTGAGGAGAATCTACTGAATTGCTTCAGGAGTGTAAGGTTTTCTCAAAATAATGCATTTGTAACATGTTTGGCTACATGGAGTATGAAATCTGCAACTATGGCATGGAACAAACTCATTCAAATACTGGTGGTTTGAGTCTATGGCATCAGTTTCATCAACACTTTTCTCTGACCAGTTATAATGATTTAATAATTGAATTATTAATCAGATATTTTGTAAATAGCCTGTGAGTTGATTGAATTCAGTCAATATCCTTTACCTGGTTTGCATGTGAGGGCAGCTTAAAGTAACTTGAACAATTGAGTGGTGTTGACTGAATGGGCACCTTTTCTTGTGGCTTTCAGATAATCAGAAAATACCTTAGGAAATAAGAGAAGCAGTTTGACGTTGCACCCTTAAAAGTTTCTGTTTACTACTTTACTGTGCTTGTCAATAGAACATATGTGTGTTTAAAAGACTTGGGAGGATTGAGGGAAAAGCCTTGCAAACATTGTTTAATAATATAACAAAGCCCAATGTTGAAAATTTCATGACAAATGTCTGAAACTGGAAAAAAGTGATTCTCCAAACAGTTAAATATATATAAAATGGGGGCTTAGTATACTCAATATCCTGGTTTTAAACTCAATTTTTTTTTTTCATTTTTAACTGAAAGATGTCATGGAGACATTGACTTGAGCTATGCTTAGTGTCCAATTGTTACATGGAGTTCAGGAGTGGGTTCTTGTCCTACAAAGTTTGAAGAATAAAATTCACAGACTAAAAGATTTTAAATAAAAATGTGGAAGTTTATTACAAGCATATAAAAACTCCCCGTGGGAAGTTTTCCCAGGGAAGGGGTCCAAATGTGAAAAATCTGTCTCTCTCTCTCTCTCTCTCTCTCTCTCTCTCTCTCTCTCTCTAAAAAAAAAAAATCAGTTCCGAGGCTCTTGGTCTCCAGGTTTATAAATGCTGGGAGCTCTTTGTCTCTTCATGAACCTTTCTAATTGGATCCTTCCTTAATTTATGTCCCCTGTGCTCTCCTAATTGGTCACTCTCCAGCATGGTATTAGTTTCAAAGTTCAAAGCCCACCTGGTGCCTCCCTCTTCCTCTTTCCCTTCTCTTGTAACATTCTTTTATCTTCTGTGAATGTTAAGTAATTCTGGCGTCTTGGAGCTATCTCTGCACTTCATATATGTATTACTCTCCCATGGATCCCCCTTGTCCCTAAAACTGCCTGTCCTGTCTCTAAAATTCCTTTCACAATGATATGATCACATTTTCAATTAATAGGTATCTAACATAACTTCCAGAAAATTCCCATGACTGTATCAAAATATCACAAGTGAAATGAAATGCTTAGAAGTTTTTGTTTGTTTGTTTTTTTTAATTTAGGCTGGTTTAACAATTTTCATGAACATCTACACAAGCGGCTCTCAACCTGTGGGTCGTGACCCCTTTGGTGGTTGAACGACACTTTCACAGGGGTCGCCTAAGACCATCCTGCATATCGGATATTTACATTACGATTCATAACAGTAGCAACATTACAGTTATGAAGTAGCAACAAAAATAATTTTATGGTTGGGTCACAACATGAGGAACTGTATTTAAAGGGCCAGAAGGAGAACCTAAGATGGCAGCATAGGTAAACACCGGGAAATTGCTGCCTCCCACAACAACTTCAAAAATACAACAAAAAGACAAAACGGACATCATCCAGAACTACAGGAAGGCTGGCTGAGTGGAAATTCTACAACTAGAAGGAAAGAGAAAAACACACTGAGACCCAGAGGAGCTGCGGAAGTAAAGTGCAGAGGTACGGAGGCTCTCGCGCGCGTGGGCAGAAAGGGGCTGGCAACTGAGGACACGGTTGTCTCTTTGAATCGGAAGAGAGTCACAAGCTCCCGACTGCTCTGAACTCCAGTTCTGGGAAGTCTCTGGGGACCCAGGACTCATACGGGGAGAAACTGGACTGTCTGGCAGCAGGCAGAACTCTGAACTTGAGGGCGGCTTTCCCTCAGAGGTGCTTGCAGCAATTACCTGGACACTGAGATGCACGGCCCCTTAGGGCAGGGCTGAGGACCAGCCATAGCTGCTTGCTCCACCCTTTGATTCCCTGAGACCCCGCCCCACCCAGGCTGTGGCAGAGGCTTTTGCATATGAATGCCCTGGCTATTTGCAACCTGTAATTACCTAACAAACTGCAGCTGGGCCAGACAGACCCAGAACTTTCTCCAAGAGAAGGCCCAAGGCCTCACAGCGGCTTGCATTGCTTCACAGCTGGGCCTCATCAGGGCACGTCCAAACTCCAAAAAAGGAAGGGGAATCTGCAGTTCTCTTCGTAGCTCCTGCTGTGTAACCTCAGGAAGAGGCTAAATTAGCACCTCCTTAGATCCAAGAGCCAGTGTACCCAGTGGTCAGAGGGGGACCATCCAGATTACAACTCCTCAGATCCATAAGGGACACACTCAGGGGGCAGACTCAGTGAGCACCAAAGCCCCACTGAAGCAAGTCTTGCCCCAGAAGGGTGTCTGCAGCACAGAAGTTCTCCCACTGCAGACACAGCTGATTCTCACTGAAAATTGGCCTGAAGGTCAATTCCTCCCAGTGATAATAACAACAATCAAGGCTTAACTACAACAAGACTGTGCACAAAGCCCACAAGGGGGTGCACAAAGAGTGTCCACCTCAGGTAACTGGGGAGGCTGAGCCACTGGGCCCTACAGGACACCTAGCACACAAAACCATTCTACCAACACAGTGAAGCATAAAAAATGCGGAGACAAAGAAACAGGTCACAAATGACAGAAATGGAGGAAAGCAAACGACTGGATGTAGAGTTCAAGGCCACGTTTATAAGGTTTTTCAAGAATTTTATGGACACCGCCGATAAATTTAGTGAGACCCTGGAGGATATGAAAAAAGACCAACTAGAAATTAAGCATACACTGACTGAAATAAAGAATAATATACAGAGATCCAACAGCAGACAAGAGGATCCCAAGAATCAAGTCAAAGATTTGAAATACGAAGAAACAAAAAATACGCAACCAAAAAAGAAAAAAGAAAAAAGATTCCAAAAATATGAAGATAGTGTAAGGAGCCTCTGGGACAACTTCAAGCGTACCAACATCAGAATTATAGGGGTACCAGAAGAAGAGAGAGGGCAAGATATTGAAAACCTATTTGAAGAAATAATGACAGAAAACTTCCCCTACCTGGTGAAAGAAATAGACTTACAAGTCCAGGAAGCGCAGAGAACCCCAAACAAAAGGAACCCAAAGAGGACCACACCAAGACACATCATAAAATGCCAAGAGCAAAAGACAAAGAGAGAATCTTAAAAGCAGCAAGAGAAAGAAAGTCAGTTACCTACAAGGGAGTACCCATCCGACTGTCAGCTGATTTCTCAACAGAAACCATGCAGGCCAGAAGAGAGTGGCAAGAAATCTTCAAAGTGATGAATGCCAAGAACCTACAACCAAGACTACTTTATCCTGCAAAGCTATCATTCAGAATAGAAGGTCCGATAAAGAGCTTCACAGATAAGAAAAAGCTAAAGGAGTTCATCACCACCAAACCAGCATTATATGAAATGCTAAAAGGTATTCTTTAAGAAGAGGAAGAAGAAAAAGGAACTCTTACCATTTGCCACAGCATGGATGGAACTAGAGAGCGGATAAATACCGCATGATCTCACTCATTTGTGGAATATAATGAACAACATAAACTGATGAACAAGGACTGATCCAGAGACAGAGAGGCATTGATTGGACTGTCGTGCCTTGGAGGGAAGGTAGGGGAGGGTGGGGGTAAGGGGGAAAGATCAACCAAAGGACTTATATGCAAGCATATAGGCCTAACCAATGGACACAGACAACGGGGGGGGGGGTTAGGGCATGAGCGGGGGGGGGTAGAAGGTAACGTGGGGATAAGGACACATATGTAATATCTTAATCAATAAAAAATATATTAAAAAAATAAAGGGCCAGAAGGTTGAGAACCACTGATCTACACTAATAAAAGAGAAACATGCAAACTGGTGTCACTCGCTATACCCACCAGCCAATCAGGATGAGCATGCAAATTAACCAAAAAAAGTTGGCAATTAATTTGCATATGCAGGCACAGAGCGAAGACTGAAGACTGAAGACTGAAGACGACTGAAGACTGAAGAGGCTTGGCTTCTCCGCTGCGGCCAGAGCGAAGGCCTGAGTCCCGGGTGCTGGAGGAAAACCAGTGCCGACAGCCCGGGGAAGGAAGGCCTATTGCACGAATCTCTTTGTGCAACCGGCCTCTAGTTTATTAATATTTAGGCATCAGAGATGTGATAATTCTATGCATTATTTAGCTATCGCCAAAGTTCTCAAATTTTATTGGGACTCCTTTTGGGGTTATGATTAAGGAAGGTAGGAACATAAATAACATCAAAGATGACTTACTTGGCTCCATACAAACTGGAATATCTCAACACTTTTATTTTAGCAATAGCACTTATCTTAGATTGGGTCCTTCCAAAAGCAAACCCTGAGACAAGAATTAAAGTGCAAATAGTTCACTTGGAAAGTGGTCCCAGCAACTGAGAGATAAATGAGGAAATAGGATAGACTAGGAAAGAAAGCAAGTATAGGCTGCATAATGAACAGGGTTCCACTGGGAACTTCCAGGAGACAGTGGGGACCAGGCCTCAGAACTGTCTCACCAGAGCCACGGAGGCTTATGGTATTTATCTACCAATTTCTGTTGTCATTTCTGGATGGATGGCTGCTCCCAGGGGCAGAAGTCCCCAGATTGAGCCTGCCTTATGCATAATTTGAGCAAGCTCCCATGGTTTGAGACTGCCCACTGGCAGAGAGACACAGGTGCTTGTAGTAAGATTCCCTTGGTGCATGAGTGAGTCACAGACAGCATCTGTGATAGCACTGTTATTCCCTAAAATATCAACATGAAGTCCCCTAACTGAAAAAAAAATAAACCAAACAAACCAGCAAATGGTGGGTCAGAGTTTTGGATCATAAGTGTGAAATCCAAGTTCCAATAACCGTCCTTAAAAAGGGAAGGGAACCATATTTTTGCAATATTCCTCAAAACATCTGCTCAGAAAAGACAACCTACAGAACCCTTGTAAATAGATTCCCTCACCATTTTTTCCCCCAGCTGAGCCTGTTGTATACCAGCTCAGTTTAAACAGAAAGCCTCACTGGTTCGAACTTGATTTTGTCAATTTGCTGATGGCCTGGAGTGCTTCATTTACACATGCACTTTATAACTGAAAAAGTGGTCCTTGGAGAGGAGTCTTGGCAATTATTTTAATTAGCAGCAACCTGAAGACTGTCTTTTCTTTCTTCCCCCAGTAACCCTAATGAACCAAGAGATAAGCTTATAAAGTTTTGCCCCAAAGGGTTCTCAGCTGGCAGCTGATCAAAACGTGTAGAGGCAATAATAGTAGACAACTATTTCATACTCAGACTGATTTTTTAAACTGTTAATTATACTTCAGCTAAGAGGTGAAGAAAGGCCCATAGTTACCAGAATTGTTTATAAGTTGTCAACTCTGGTCTACCCTGAAACCACAAAGCCTTCATGGATAAAATATTCATGTGCATCCAGAAGATAAACTTTAAAAAAAGTTCTTTAGTCTCTGAAGAGCTTATCTCTTTATAACTATCCTTAATCCTTCTTGTCTCAGAGTTGAGGAAATCCTTAAACATGTAGCTTTTAAAATGGAACAAAAACAGAACCTATGCTGAAATCATAAAGCACAAGATAGTAAGATAAAACATTCACTCACATTTATACACTTTTGCAATCATATTTTCATTTTAGATGAAATTTTTTAGGTCAGTTTCCATTTTGACCAAATTATGTTTATTTTGTTTCTTTTAGAATGATGGTTTTCTCTCTTGCTTTCTCTTTCTTTAGGCCAGTCTTAGACCAACACTTAGAATGGATTCACATGCTTCAAGAAAATGCTTCATTGTATCTAAGTACATTCTCATTCTTCTTTAAACTTACCCAAACTCCTGTACCCTTAGTGAGACAGTACTGGGAGGAGATAGTAAGAGGTTGCCAACTTAGCCCTTCCTTGTAGGATAAGGCTTTCAAATGAGCTTTTAGTATCCTAGAAACAAGTTGTCTGCTGCTGTATTTTAAATGAATAGTATCATTTTAGAAATGCTCTTTTTACTTGCAAGACAGATGGCTCATTTTAAAACATCTCTTGAACAGAAAGCATGGCCCCTGGATTTCCCTGTCTGCAGAGCAAAGCCAGTGGCCTCACCTGACCAGGATATTTAGTGTACACATTGCCAGGTTTGGGTCCCCAAACAATGAGCCACATGGGCCCTGGGTTCTGGTTTACTGACCCACCAGGGCAAAGAAGTTATTTAATAGTCCCATATACTGCTGAGTATAATATCCAGTCCAAAACTAGTAAGCCTGACCAGAGAATACAGGAGACCACAGAGTCCATATTATAGCCTCACATGGGTAGGGAACCAAGTTATAAGTCCTATATAGCTGTTCTCAGCTTGTGACACACCCCTACTACCCTAACCTCAGAGACATAGAAGTGTGGAACAGACTGTGGAATGTCAGAGGGAAGGTGGGGGTGAGTGGGAGGGTGAAGAACTTATGTGCATATATGCACAACGCATGGACACAGACAATAGTGTGGTGAAGGCCTGGGGAGGGGGGCAAAAAAGGGGGACATTTGCAATACTTTCAACAATAAAAATAAATTTTTAAAGAAAAAGAAATGGTGAAATAAATACTTATCTGAATAAATAAAAGTTGAGGGAATTCATCACCACTAAACTTGCCTATACAAGAAATGCTAAAGGTAATTGAGTGAAAATAAAAAGGTGCTAATTAACATCATAAAAACATATGAAGGCAGGTATTGAAATGGCCAATGGACTTTCTCTTCTTTGTAAAGCTGAATCTTTGCTTCCACTGAACACCATTCTGAAAAGTCATTCATAACCTTTAAAGATTAGGGTGAGACCCAAAATAGTGCTGATTCTCAATGTTGGGTAGTCAGGAAAAAAATGTGACATGGGAAAGAGCAACAGAGGGAGAATGTTGTGTGTGTGTGTGTTTTTTAAATAATACACATGCCTACCCTATCAGGATTGCTGGTGATATGAATATTTTGTAAAATAAAATTACCCAACATATTCTGGTATTTCTAATATGAGTTTTCAGTTGAGAAAGAGTTCACTAAGGGCAGTTTTAAACTTATTTGTCTATGTCCCTCTTTATTACTTGTTCCCACCTTCCAAAGGAGAGAGAATTCCATGATAATCAAGAATTATAGGAAAACAAAATAAACAATTTGTAGTAAAATGGTTGTTGACAACATATGAAAGACTTATTAACTTTCCAGAAAAAAAAGAGTTTTTAAACGTGGTTTTCAGAGTCCCTGTACATTTTTGAAGTTTAGGAATACAGCTGCTCAAAAAATGAGGGAATGACTAATTCATATTAGAACTTGAATGCATTCACATCTTAACATTTACTTATTGGAAAATTATACATAGAAAGATATTGTTGATGCAAATAAGTATCCTTCCTCCTCATAAGGAGAACAAACAACTACTCCCAAGCTAAATTAATAATGATGAAGCTAAATTGACAGTATTTGTAATTAAAATGCAAGAATTAGAGTAATTGAAAACCACAATCAAATGAAGACAACACTGATGATAAACTCACTGATTACTAATTGCCCTTTCTAGAATTTGGTGGCATTCCAACTGCATATATACTTAGCATCATGTATAGCAGTAAAATTTATTAGTAGAGTATGAATGAAATCTTTAGTAAACTCTAGTAATATGCTAGAAAAAATAGAGTTGGGTATGGGTTATTTTGTTGTAAGAAAACAAGGATGTTTTCAAAAGTTCTGGGTTAGTATTATAGGAAGCTAACCTAAAGGGGCTCCCAGTGGTCAAATTGTGACATTGGTGCATGAAAAGAAAATGATAATTATAGTCAGTAGTGCTTCTGAGCATGAGATCTATTATCAACAGAGACACTAATATTAATAAGTATGAACAGAAGATTTTCTGCTGCAATGAAGTGGCCATCTACTTGGAAATCATTCATGTTAGATGATATTTTCTGCATAATTACAAATATTCATGGCTTGCAACAAGGCATTCAATTTGTGTCTGCAACAATAGATGCTTTTGGGCTGCAGCCTGAAGATTGGCTACACAAGATTCAGTAGAAATGACATCACTTCTATTGCACTGAATACCATACCAAATTCTCCCAACCATTGACCCAATAACAAAGTTTCATAGTCTAGTCATAAATATTCATTTCTCCTGTGAAATGTCTGCCACACGCACTGAAAGCTCCTTGCTCTTAGTTGCATGCATCATATTCCAGCCATAAAAATAAGTGTATTTTTTTCCAGCATTTTTTACTAGCCTGAAATTTATTCTTTAGAATGCCCATCTTGTAGATAAAAATGATCAAGATCACAAACAAAATTATCCTTGTCTCCTCATGTTACCGATTGGGGTTACCAGCTGGGAACTTGTTTCTTGTCTTTTTGAGGGAAATATTTTCAATCAAGAAACAAAGTGTAGAAAAGCAAACAAGAATTTATTACTTAGGAGAATGAAACAAGGAAGGGCATAGAAGAAGCAACAGGAGAGCCTAGGCTGGGTTGCTTTAGCTCACTGGGAAGTCAGAGGAAAGGAGGCCTTATAGACAGGATTGGAGATTAGCCCAGGACAAGCTGCTGCTGCCCATTGCTCCCCTGTTTGCAAGTCCCCTGGGGTCCCTTAGAGTTTGGGGGATGCGTGCCTGAGAGGGAATTGTATGGGCATACTTCTTGGAGAACACGCACTGGGTCCTTTGTCCTGAGCCTAATTATCTTTCTCTTGCAGGTGTAAATCTTAGGGGAGGTCTCAGGGGAGGGTCTTAATAGAATATTCATTAGCTTTCCAGGTGTCCTCTTTCAGGGTTGTGGTCTCCACTGATTGGTCAGTGCCAGGGGGGTCATTAGTCAAGCTGGTCCTGAGGCAGCCATGCTGTCACTTGTCTGGTTTTGCTGCTTTTCTGGGCCTGGAGCTGAAATACAATTGGTGCCTAGATGTTATCTTTAGGGAGGAAAAGGTCAGGGGAGGGTGTCGTCTAAATGGCCTGACCATTTATATGAAAGATCAGGGCTCCAAATCACATGACCAGTGATATGCTAGGGGAGGTTACCCTGGGAGAAAGGTTCTTGTTTTGCCAGTTTTTCCCCTTAAAGCCTCCAGGGCTTTCTGCCCTGGTGGATTTCTATACCTGACCCATCATTCTTGCTCTGCTTATGTCTAACACTCAGAGCAACCAAATCCATAGGAAAACCATAGTTCCTTGGACCTACTCCCCCAAAAGAAGCCCATATCTCTCTATATAAAACCCAAGTGACTGGAACCATGAAATGATTGGAATGACCAGTTACTATGATGCACATTGCAGTGGCCAACCAGCCAGATAGGGGCCCTGATTGGCACCCTTCAACCTCCCTTGGTCCCTCCCCCTGGCTGGCCTCCCCCTCATCAGCTCCCCACCCCCATCGGGGCAGGGCCGGCCAACCTCCTGCATCTCCTCGCCCCCCCCGCCCTTGCCATCTAGGCTCCCATTGGCCCCCATCGAGGCAGGCCGGGCGGACCCCACCCATGCATGAATTCCTGCATCGGGCCTCTAGTTCTAAAATAAGTTCCTTCTGACACTCTCTGACTGAGATGCCTCTTCTGTTAGTACATCCTCATGATGTATAGTACTATCTTTCTCATTACAATGAGCCCAGCAAGCACAAACTTGTTTATAGGTTATTCCTGATGCTCTTTGGCTAGAGAGCATTGACTTGCACCACCTCAAAACCTAATCAAGGGTTACAGCTTTAACAGACTACTAAGTTAAATATCTTTAGTTGAGAGACATAGAGATGAAATAACTAATAAAGCAATTAAACCTAAAAAAAAATCACCCTAATAGTTACAACTTATGTTGATCTTCCTGGATTTGCTAATATAATTACTATCTTTAATTCCAGGATAACACATTTTTGCCATTTCAGGTTATAGGTAAAAGTCAAAGAAAGATTAACTAACATAGAGATACTATACTTTTTTCTACTTCCCAAATGACTCTAAATCAGCCGTGGGCAAACTACGGCCCGTGGGCCGAATCCGGCCCGTTTGAAATGAATAAAACTAAAAAAAAAAAAAAGACCGTACCCTTTTATGTAATGATGTTTACTTTGAATTTATATTAGTTCACACAAACACTCCATCCATGCTTTTGTTCCGGCCCTCCGGTCCAGTTTAAGAACCCATTGTGGCCCTCGAGTCAAAAAGTTTGCCCACCCCTGCTCTAAATAGTGGGTATGTGCCCTTAATAATCAGGACTCTAAAGGAGAAGGTGCTTTAATTGAATAAAAATTATGCATACATTTCAAACAGTCATAAGCTATCCATGATTTAGTATCTGCAGGTGCAATTTTGTTTTACAATTAGAGCCTGTCTTACCCAACTGACCTTCAAACATGGAGCATTATGTGGACATCACAGTTGGGAAAACAGTTTTAAATAATTTGTTGTTGCACTGTGATTACTACCAAACATTTGAAGAACTAACACCAACCCTCTTCATACTCTTCCAAAATTTTGAGGATGAGGGAGTACTTCCAAACTCATTGTATGAGGCCAGCATTATTATATTGACACGAAAACCAGATAAGGATACCATAAGAAAACTACAGACCAATATCCTGATGAATATGGATGCAAAAATTCTCAACAAAACATTAGCAATGTGTAACTGAATTCAGGAACACATTAAAACTATTATACACCATGAACAAGAGGGATTTATCCCTGGGATAGAAGGATGAGTCAACATAAGCAAATCAGTGATGTCATGGCAGAGTGAGATGACCCCTTAGTATTTTCTCATAAATTTATGTTTGGATAAAACATAAATTTGTTGGATAAACCAACAGAGGGTCCTTTGCTCAACATGCCAGTATGCCTGAGAAATTCATACATTCACACACCCAAAGGTGGACATATTAGAACATGTATGGGATGCAGGATGGGGAGAAGGATGGTGTCCTCAGGTGTGGTTCCCCTACTGACAAGACAGATCGCAGCTCCATTAAATGCCATAGCAGTGGAAGAGCTGGGTTGCAGTAGCACCATTGCTGGAGGATCCAGCTCCTTCCCCTGACTGTGGAGGAGGTTGGTAGCAGCAATTGACGTGTGTCTACGGGCTCTCACTGCACCAGTGGCCACAAGGAACCAGCATTTGATCCTGGATCCTGGTTGTTACAGTTGTGAAGAATCTTACAGATGATCATATTCCCAGTTATATGCTAATTGTTCTGGGTTGAATTGTTGCTCCCTCAAATGAACAATAGATTGAAATCTTGGCTGTTTGACTTTATGCAAATATTGAGACAAATGTTTTCCTTAGGAAGTACAAAATTACTATTTTATTAATTAAAAGAACCTTAAAGAAACTTTTAAATAAAAATACTTTTAAAAATCCATTAATGAAAACCAGAGGGTAAAGTAGAATAAAAAGAAAAAAGCTTGCTTCTGATATTTATTTAAGTCAGGAGAGGGAAGGAGAGGAGGAGGAAAGGAGATGAGGGAGAGGAAAAGAGCGGGGGGGGGGGGGGAAATGGGGGATGGAGGAAGAGAAAGAGGGGGAGGGAGGAAGGGAAAAGAGAGAGAGCACAGGTGTGTGAGAGAATGTCTAATGACCCTAGGTTCAAAGGAAAATTTCTATTCATTTAAACCAGCCTTGTATGCCTACCTCTGCTGTATTACAGTATGAGAAATAATTTTAAGAATGACCTTAGATGAAACTCCTAAATGATCTATGATTCAATTATTTTTCTTATACTCAACTTTACTAAGGTAAGAAAATAAATTATTTCATTTCATTCCTAAAGACATTTCAATGTAAGTATTTGAGTAAAGGAGGATTAGATTTAAATTTTAATTATTAGGAAAATTAAATTAACTAAATCCTCCATTCTTGAGGTACTCTGGTTAATGATTTTACCGCAGTAAAGACTGTATTTCCACTAAGTAGGAAATTTCTCCTGTGCTCTAATTCAAAGCTTTGAATAAATACTATTTAGTTTTTGTTTTTAATTTTTTTCAGACACATCTGCACATGATCTTAGCCAAAAGGCCGAGAAGCGATTCAGACACATCTGATAAATGACAGCTATGAAGACTCTGCCTTTGCTTCATCATTTTATCAGGTGACTTTTTCCAAGAAATTCCATGTGCTTGGTGTTATGTTAAGGTATAAATATACACACTTATACATATCTATATATAATTTTTATTTTTACATATAATCAATATTCTTAAACCATGCTCCCAAGTCAAAATCTGAAAGGTTTGTTTGATTAGTACGTAGCCTCAGCATTTGTATATGTCACTTAAAAGAATATTTTTTCAAAATAATTCTCTGCAGAAAAAAAATAATGACAAAAGAAATAAAGTATTTTATAGTCTGAGTTGACTATTTTAAAATATTCTTGTTTTGTCATTTCCTTTCAGGAAGTATTTTCCAAGAATTTCCTTTCCAAAGCTACAGATGGTCTTAGCCATTTAGCATCCCCATCCCTGTTAGAAGAAGCCAATTAATATCATATCCCTATACTTCTAATCAAGGCTGCCCTATTAGTGCTCTGTTGAATGAGCTGTTGCTGATTAACTGAAAATTAGTCAGTGAAGCTAATGATTTTCTTTCCAGACCCAGTAGGCATATGAAATGTGCATCTGAATTAAGGACAGTTCCTTATGGTGTATGATTTGCCAGTAGACTGAAGTTACTGAGTCAGTAGGAGTAGCCCAGTTTTGGGGTGTTTGATTTGATATAGGCTGGCAGGTCTCTCTTTTGCTGTTTGCTTCTTAGCTCATGTCTCTTCCAAGCATTTCCAGGAGATGGGGTCTGGCAGCTCTTTCACTCAGCTTACACGAAAATCTCCCCAGTGCATCAAATGGGGAAGAGCAAAATAAGAGTCTTTCATCTTTAGTAATGTATTCTTGGGTAAGCAGCAGTATTTCTTGGGGTTAACAAAGATCATCATAATTTTAACATGCTTTTAAGCTGCTGAAACACATTGCAATCAACATGGGGATGATGTCTATGAGTATATGGCACTCAGGTTCCACTGCATCTGTGAGAGTATGATGAGCAGATTTGAAGAAAGTGCCCTGCTAGATTGTTGGTCCTTGAACTTCCAACAGAAAGAAAAATAGGTTGAGACAAATTTTGAGTAAAATCAGTAATAAGACTCCCCAAATTAATAAGACAAACCAGTGGATATATAGTGAAATGTCAAAAAGAGAAAATGTAAACATACCTACTATGCTTCGAGATATCGGAATTCATATTGCCTTTTCTTTAGATCTCAAATTAGTTCTATACATGGTATTGTTTTGTAGTCATGACATTTTGGTACCTCAGTTATTAAACCCACTGAATAGAATATAAGATGTATTTGTCTTTTTTAAAAAATATATTTTTTATTGATTTCAGAGAGGAAAGGAGAGGGAGAGAGAGAGAAACATCAATGAGGAGAGAGAGTCATTGACCTGCTGCCTCCTGCATGCCCCCCTACTGGGGATCAAGCCCACAACCCGGGCCTGTGGCCTAACCAGGAATCGAACTGTAACCTCCTGGTTCATAGGTTGATGCTCAACTACTGAGCCACATTGGCCAGGCTGGATTTATCTTTTAATAAAAGGTGTGGGGACTTACATACATAAAAGATTTCTATTTTAGATCTAGATCATTATAATTCAAAATAAAGACTGTCTTGCATTTTCTCACACTACTCATGTGCATGGTTAAACAAGAGGGAAATATAATTCATATAAACCTAAAATCAATAATCATTTGTTAAAGAAAACCTTGGTAGTCTTCTATTACTATTTATGGTATAAAACCTGCCTTTTTAAGATACAGATTATCCCAGGGCCCTACTGAAATTTTCTATAAGATTTCATCCTTTCAGATATTTTAGTTCAGCATCTTGTACTAAAGAGATTATCTACTTACAGATATAAGGCTGTAACATCATAACCTTGATCTGAGCTGAGAAATTAATAATAAATGAAATTTCTCCCCTCATAAATCACTGGTGAGAGAAAAACTAAACCAACACATGTTCATGTTGTTTTCTTTTTAAAAGATTCTTTAAAGTGAGAAACATGGAATTTCAGAATTGGTTGCAGGTGTGAATGAACCAGAAATTAGGTGAACCAAAAAAATAATTTCAAGAGGCCCTTAAATGCAATGTCTTTAATGATATGCTGAGATAATCACTGAGATCATGTAATGAACAAGAGGCACTCAGGATTAAATCAGAAATAGCAGAGAAATTTGTTGAAATATTTCCTTCAGGCCTTACCAAAGTAGACGTTGTGGGGCATGAATGAATGGCTGAATTAATCAGGATTTCAATCAACCTATCTCGGTGCAAGCCCTGGCTTCACATCTCTGTGTCAGGTTAAAGCATTTCCCAGAATCTGTGCATTATGGTGTGACCAAATCTTGTACCAGTAAGATCAGTGACAAAATACTTGGGCATCCCTACTGTCTAGTTTACCCTCTTCCTCCCAGTACTGTAAGTTACAATCTTATACCCTAACCTTGTTCTTAGTCAACTAATCCCAACATACACATTAAATGTTTAGGTATCATTCATACTTCCAAACCTTCATGCAACTTTCTTTTTAGAAACTATTATATGCCAGTAATTGACCTTTCTACAACTAAACAATTTTCTTTTGGCTACTAAGCTGTAAAATGAGAGTTGAGGAAGACAGAGGGAATGCTTAATTTCATGGTTTTTGCCTCTCTCTTGATCCCCTTCATGCAGAAACAGCTGTTTGCATAGCAACTTTAAGGTGACTCCATCTTCCAATTATTATTTAGCAAGAATGGCTATAAACTTACTTTGGCCACCACTTTTAAAAACTTGTGATTCCCTAAAAGATCCTGCTATTTTGAGTGAAAAGTCTGTATTATGTGCTTTAGTTTTGATTATTATTTCTGGAGGAAGATGTAAAAAAGATGGAAAAGTTCCGGAGCGTGGCAACTGAAGTGATCAAGGGGCATATTGGAGTCAAGTAAAAGTCTTTAAAAGAATCACATCTATAAATTCCTCCACAATTAAGTGAGTTTTATAGTGAGCGTTTGTAGCTGAAAATTCCTTCTTCAAGAGGTTTTCCCATATATAATCTTTGGACAACCTTGAGAAAAACATCATGACAAGTATTACCTGCATTACAGATGAAAAATGGAGGTCTGAGAGATATTATGACTTGTTCAAATTCTAATGACCATTGGTATCTATAAGAACCCAATCTTAGAATCTAATCTCATGCTTGTTCCACTCTTCCAAATTGACTGAGCAAACATACCCCAATTCAATCTTGACAGAGAATAGTCAGAATTATTTTCCCCAATCTCTGTCCTATCTCTAAATATACTTTCCCTTTGATCTGATTGATGGTATATACTTCAATCTATTCTTATTGTTTTGTTTCTAATCATTTCAAATGCTGTAGACATATCTAGTATTAGTATATTTACCTTATTTGATTTTGAGTTTGGGAGTCCTCTGAGAAAGAAAATAATTTTATGTGCTTTGCTCAATAAAATTGTATTAAAACAAATCAAATAATCTTTTTGTTACTGGCTAAGATGTGCGAGAGGATTTAAGTGGCTGATTATACATCAGAAAGCTATAGGTCATATCTAAATATTTTTACTGTCTGTTTTTATAAAGTTTTATTGGAACAGAGATACACTCGGTCCTTTATGTATTGTCTGCGTCTGCTTTTGTACCACAACAGCAGAGTTGGGTAGTTATAACAGAGACTGCATGGCCTAAAAAGTCTAAATTATTTACTATCTGGCCTTTCATAGAAAGAAGTACTCCAACTCCAGGCCTAGATAATTAAGTATATACAGAGCCAGTCCCTGAAATGTGACTAAGAAATTTCAATGTAGAGTGAGTTGTCCACTGTTTCTTTCTAGAAATTTGATACCTCAGGAGCTGTTTGTTATTTTAGGGAGAAAGAGTATTTTTGGTACTTAAGATAAGGGGGTAGGGGTTAGAAAAAGAGATTGCAAGAGAATTTAACAAGACTTCATAGAGCACTTCTGAAGAGGAATTGTATTTAGCAGATTTATTTTCAATAACCAATCAAGAGAATGAGAGGGAGAATTGTATGAGGCAAAGGTGTGAACTGGGGTGGAACATCTAGAAGTGTTGGTGATAATCTGATTGTGCTCTTAATAATACATAGGGAATTTACTAATGTCAATCAAAATCCAAACTTGTTTAAGCTGAAAAGTCATTTAAATTGTTAGAGTTTATTTTTCTTTGCTTTTAGCAAGGAAAAAAACCTGGCAGGTTTTATTTATTACATGAGTAAATTCTGAATCTTGAGAAGTGGATTCAGATTAAGTGGAAATTATGATCATATGTTAGCACAAATTGTTGTGTATCAGCTATTATAAAAACAAACTTTTAATATCCCATATTTTGAGATTTATAGAGGTGACTTTCCTTTTCTTTGGAGATGATGAATGTGTGCCGATTGGGCCGCTGTTTAATTATAGATGGCTAGCTGTGAGGAACTTGACCATGAACTCAGCCATTTAAACTGCCAGGCAATCTTCCGATGTTACCTAAAAGGTGTGCATTTTATTTATCTATTTATTTTACCTACTCACCCAGATATTTGTTGCATTTAGAAATTCCCATGTGAAGTGCTAAAATTATTTGGTGAAGGGCTTGAAATAATATTTCCTTTCTTCTCATTCTCACGCCCAGAAAACTTTTGCTTAAAGCTGCATTTGGGAAATCATGCATAGGAGGAATCGTGGCATAGGGGAAAGAAAACAAACTCTTAGACTCAGGCGTACTTGGAAGAGCCTTGAAAAGGTCACTGTGTGTTCAGGGATCTGCCTGGCAGGAGAGTGCAAGTTGAGTGTGGACACTGACGTGTCTACAGAGGTGGTTAGGAACCAGATGATGAGGATGTTGTGCTTTATGCTAAGGAGTAAAGATAGTTCTCCAGGTTCTCTGAAACCCCTGGGGAGTTTTAAGACAAGAATATGATAGAATCAAATTTACAATGTTGAGAAATAAATACTCTGGCAGCAGTGTAGATGATGGCCTGAGATGGAGAGAGAAAGTGAGGTAGAGATTTGAAAGGGTGGTGTAGAGACTGAGGTTGTCAAGGAATGGTGAGCTCTAACTCTGTGAGTTTATCTGTGAGGGTAAGGAACTTAATTGTCTGGGAGATAATGTGTGACTAGCTGATAGAACTTAATTTTAACAGAGACAAGGGTGAAGAAAGGGCCAATTTAGGGGATGAGATGATAATAGGGAAATTAAGAAGGAGAACAAAGATCACTGCCTATCTTACTACTGCACAGAATCTAGGTTTGCCAAGCAGAGTGCTCCTATGATTTGGATGAGACAAAGGGGAAAGATAAAAAAATAAAATAGAAGAAAACTTTGGTGATAATAACAGAAGATGACGAGATGATTTCACAATTTGTCTCTAAAGTCTCTTTCCAATCTTCTATCTTACTGTTACCTCATGCAAATCCTCTGGCCTAGACACACAAACTCACTCATAATCACTCAAAAAGTTTTATGTTTTCCTATCATTTGTGTTTTCTGCAATTCTCTTCACATTAGATGCCATTGTGTGTGGGGTTTTTTTTAATATATTTTACTGGTTTTTTACAGAGAGGAAGGGAGAGGAATAGAGAGTAAGAAACATCTATGAGAGAGAAACATCAATTCAGCTGCCTCCTGCACACCCCCCACTGGGGATGCGCCCGCAACCAAGGTACATGCCCTTGACCAGAATCGAACCTGGGACCCTTGAGTCCACAGGCCGATGCTCTATCCACTGAGCCAAACCAGTTAGGGCCATTGTATATTTTTTAAATGTATTTTTATTGATTTCAGAGAGGAAGGGAGAGGGAGAGAGAGATAGAAACATCAATGATAAGAGAGAATCGTTGATCAGCTATCTCTTGCACGCTCCACACTGGGGATCGAGCCTGCAACCTGGGCATGTGCCCTTGACTGGAATTGAATCTGGGACCTTTCAGTCTACAGGCTGATGCTCTATCCACTGAGCCAAACCAGCAAGGACTAGATGCCATTGTCTTAATAGGGCAAGCATTTTAATAGTATAAATCTTATTAAAGTTTATAGAACATAGGTTATATTAAAACTTAATTTATATGTATCATAAAATTAGGACTTGCTTTTTCCATAGCCATATTATGACTGATCCTGAAATATTTAAATGAATACATATGAAGGCTGAAAAGACAAACCGCCCCCCCACCATACACACTAATTTAAAAAGAAATAAATAAGTCTATGTGAACATATTTAAAGTAGTAAAAATGTCTAATCTTTTAGATTTTTAGTTTATATTACAGTTCACCTCTAAAATATTTATACTCCAACATTAAAATTAAATAAGGGAAATGAAAGGATATCTTTATACAATGTTTCATCAAAAATATATTCGTTAGGCCTGGCTGGTGTGGTTCAGTGGATGAGCATTGACCTATGAACCCACAGATCTTTTCCTTTTTTCCATAAAATTATAAGGAAAAAACATTTTTAAAATGTAGACTGCAACTGAAGAATTCTACTGAGCACCCTATATAATAAAAGGCTAATATGCAAATTGTCCCCTAGGGCAGTGATGGCTAACCTTTTGAGCTCGGTGTGTCAGCATTTTGAAAAACCCTAACTTAACTCTGGTTCCGTGTCACATATAGACTTTTTTTTATATTTGCAACCATAGTAAAAGATTTATATTTATGTTATATATTTAAATGCCATTTAACAAAGAAAAATCAACCAAAAAAATGAGTTCACGTGTCACCTCTGACACGCGTGTCATAGGCTCGCATCACTGCCCTAGGGAGTTTGACTGACTGGGAGTTTGACCACTCACTATGAGGTGCACTGACCACCAGAGGGTGGCGCAGAACAAAGGAAGGCCCCAGCCAGTGGTCAACAGCCAGCAGCCTGGGGAAGGAAGGCCCCAATCAGCCCTGATCACCAGCCAGGCCTAGGGACCCTACCCGTGCACGAATTTTGTGCACCGGGCCTCTAGTACATAATATAAAATTAAACAGTACTTGGGTGGGAGTATGTTGTTTTGAGATCATTGTCAGGTTGAATTTTCCTATAATTTCAGGGTAAAAAAGATGAGTTGCTATGGTTTCTTGTTCTGCTCAAAGTTACTTTCATTTGGCCACATTAATATGTGTACAGTTACTTTTCCATTACTCATGAAACAGCACAAACACTCAGCAATAATTGCACATGCTTTTTAAAATGAGCATACATTTCCCTTGACAGGATTTATGAATTCACGTATGTTCTCAGAAATATTTTATGATGCATTAATAATATGTTTGACAAAGCACATGCTTTCAGTATAATTATTTACTGAAATAAATGTTTCTTTTCTACAGCTTCCTCTCATATTGCTTACCTAGTTGATTCATTGAAAATAATTTAGATATGTAGATGACTGCATGAGTGCAATGTAGTTTGAGTGGTGTGAGGTGTATATGAGAACCTCTTCTTTACCCAAGGACTATCTTGATGTCTCTATCTCTAATGCACAAAAAAGGGAGGGACCTTGTACAGAAATTTCAATCCTCTCTTTATTCATGGCTTGTATACAACCCACCATAATGTATTTAGTCTGGAAACCTACAAACAGAACGCAAAAGGAAAAAAAATAGTTTGGTTCCATATTTAAAAACAAACAAAAAACCCTAGTGTTTTATGTAAGTGATTAATAAGTTTAGCCCTTTCTTTAAAAATGTATAACAGTCCTAGCCGGCTTGGCTCAGTGGATAGAGTATCAGCCTGCAGACTGAAGGGTCCCAGGTTCGATTTCAGCCAAGGGCACATGCCTGGGTTGCGGGCTCGATCCCCAGTAGGGGGCATGCAGGAGGCAGCCGATCAATGATTCTCTCTTATCATTGATGTTTCTATCTCTCTCTCCTTCTCCCTTCCTCTCTGAAATCAATAAAGAAATATATTTTTTTTCTTTTTTCTTTTAAATTTTTTTATTGCTTAAAGTATTACAAAGGGTATTACATATGTGTCCATTTTATCCCCCCGCCCTAGACAGTCCCCCAGCCTCCCCTATCCCCCAGTGTCTTATGTCCATTGGTTATGCTTATACGCATGCATACAAGTCCTTTAGTTGATCTCTTACCCCCCTACCTCCTGCCCCCCAACCCTCCCTGGCCTTCCCACTGCAGTTTGACAATCTGTTTGAGGCAGCTCTGCCTCTGAATCTATTATTGTTCAAAAGTTTATAATGGTCTCTATTATCCATGAATGAGTGAGATCATGTGGTATTTTTCCTTCATTGACTGGCTTATTTCACTTAGCATAATGCTCTCCAGTTCCATCCATGACGTTGCAAATGGTAAGAGTTCCTTCCTTTTTAGAGCAGCATAGTATTCCATCGTGTAGATGTACCACAGTTTTCTAATCCATTCATCTACTGATGGGCACTTAGGCTGTTTCCAGATCTTAGCTATGGTGAATTGTGCTGCTATGAACATAGGGGTGCATATATCTTTTCTGATTGGTGGTTCTGGTTTCTTGGGATATATTCCTAGAAGTGGGATCACAGGGTCAAATGGGAGTTCCATTTTCAGTTTTTTAAGGAAACTCCATACTGTCTTCCATAGTGGCTGCACCAGTCTGCATTCCCACCAGCAGTGCACAAGTGTTCCTTTTTCTCCACATCCTCTCCAGCACTTGTCGTTTGCTGATTTGTTGATGATAGCCAGTCTGACAGGTGTGAGATGGTACCTCATTGTTGTTTTGATTTGCATCTCTCGGATGATTAGTGACTTTGAGCATGTTTTCATATGTCTCTTGGCTTTCTGAATGTCCTCTTTTGAAAGGTGTCTATTTAGGTCCTTTGCCCATTTTTTGATTGGATTGTTTATCTTCCTTTTGTTAAGTTGTATGAGTTCCCTATAGATTTTGGAGATTAGGCCCTTATCAGATATGACATTGGCAAATATGTTTTCCCACACAGTGGGTTTCCTCGTTGTTTTGTTGATGGTTTCTTTTGCTGTGCAGAAGCTTTTTATTTTGATGTAGTCCCATTTGTTCATTTTCTCTTTAGTTTCAAGTGCCCTAGGAGCTGTATCAGTGAAGAAATTGCTTCGGCATATGTCTGAGATTTTGTTGCCTTTGGATTCTTCTAGAATTTTTATGGTTTCCTGTCGTACATTTAAGTCCTTTATCCATTTTGAGTTTATTTTTGTGTATGGTGTAAGTTGGTGGTCTAGTTTCATTTTCTTGCATATATCTGTCCAATTTTCCCAACACCATTTATTGAAGAGACTATCTTGGCTCCATTGTATGTTCTTGCCTCCTTTGTCAAATATTAATTGAGCATATTGGTTCGGGCCGATTTCTGGGCTCTCTATTCTATTCCATTGATCTATATGCCTATTCTTGTGCCAGTACCAGGCAGTTTTGAGAACAGTGGCTTTGTAATACAACTTGATATCTGGTATTGAGATCCCACCTACTTTGTTCTTTTTCAGGATTGCTGCAGCTATTCGGGGTCTTTTTTTATTCCAGATGAATTTTTGGAGAGTTCGTTCTAGATCTCTGAAGTATGCCGTTGGTATTTTAATGGGAAGTGCATTGAATTTATAGATTGCTTTGGGTAGTATGGACATTTTAATGATGTTGATTCTACCAATCCATGAACACGGTATGTTCTTCCATCTGTTTATGTCTTCCTCTATATCTTTTTTCAACGTCCTGTAGTTTTCTGAGTAGAGGTCTTTTACCTCTTTAGTTAAGTTTATTCCTAGGTAGCTTAGTTTTTTTGGTGCGATGGTAAACGGGATTGTTTTTATAATCTCTCTTTCTGAAAGTTCACTATTGGTGTATAGAAATGCCTCAGATTTCTTGGGGTTAATTTTGTATCCTGCTACATTGCCAAATTCATGTATTAAGTCTAGTAGCTTTTTGATGGAGTCTCTAGGGTTTTGTATGTATAATATCATGTCGTCTGCAAATAAGGACAGTTTTACTTCCTCTTTTCCAATTTGGATGCCTTTTATTTCTTCTTCTTGCCGAATTGCAATGGCTAACACTTCCAGTACTATGTTGAACAGGAGTGGTGAGAGGGGGCATCCCTGTCTTGTTCCTGTTCTTAGGGGAAATGGTGTAAGTTTTTGTCCATTGAGAATGATGTTGGCTGTGGGCCTGTCATATATGGCTTTTATTATGTTGAGGTATGATCCTCCTACTCCCACCTTGCTGAGAGTTTTTATCAAAAATGGGTGTTGAATTTCGTCAAATGCTTTTTCTGCATCAATTGATATGACCATGTGGTTTTTTTCTTTCAATTTGTTTCTGTGATGTATCACGTTTATTGATTTGCGGATATTGTACCATCCTTGCATCCCTGGGATAAATCCTACTTGGTCATGATGTATGATCTTTCTGATGTACTGCTGGATCCGATTTGCTAAGATTTTGTTGAGGATTTTGGCATCTATGTTCATGAGGGATATTGGCCTGTAATTCTCTTTCATTGTGTTGTCTTTACCTGGTTTTGGTATTAGGGTGATGCTGGCTTCATAGAATGAGCTTGGAAGTGTTCCTTCCTCTTGAATTTTTTGTAGTAGTCTGAGGAGGATAGGTTTTAGTTCTTCCTTGAATGTTTGGTAAAACTCCCCTGTGAAGCCGTCTGGTCCTGGGCTTTTGTTTGCTGGAAGCTTTTTGATGACTGCTTCAATTTCTTCCATAGTTATTGGCCTGTTGAGATTTTTAGATTCTTCCTGATTGAGTTTTGGAATGCTGTATTTTTCTAGGAATTTGTCCATTTCCTCCAGGTTGTCTAGTTTGCTGGAGTAGAGCTGTCCATAGTATTTTTTAACAATCATTTGTATTTCTGTGGGGTCTGTTGTTATTTCACCTCTTTCATTTCTGATTTTGTTTATTTGGGTCCTCTCTCTTTGCTTCTTGGTGAGTCTGGCTAGAGGTTTGTCAATCTTGTTTATCCTTTCGAAGAACCAGCTCTTGGTTTCATTGATTTTCTGTATTATTTTTTTGGTCTCTATGTTATTTATTTCTGCTCTGATCTTTATTATCTCCTTCCTTCTGCTCACTCTGGGGTTTTCTTGTTGCTCTCTTTCTAATTCTTTGAGTTGTAGAGTTAGCTGATTTACTACCATTTTTTCTTGTTTTTTGAGATAGGCCTGTAGAGCTATAAACTTCCCTCTCAGGACTGCTTTCATTGTGTCCCATAGGTTTTGGATTGTTGTGTTTTCATTGTCATTAGTTTCCAGGATGTTTTGAATTTCTTCTTTGATTTCATTGGTAACCCAATCAATATTTAATAGCATGCTATTCAGCTTCCAGGTGTTTGAGTATTTTGGGTTGTTTTTATTGCAGTTTATTTCTAATATTATGCCATCGTGGTCTGCGAAGACGCTTTTTATGATTTCAATCTTCTTGAATTTGGGGATACTTTGCTTGTGACCCAATATATGGTCTATTTTTGAATATGTGTCATGAGCACTTGAGTAGAATGTATATTCCGTGGCACTGGGGTGAAGTGTTCTGAAGATGTCTATTAAGTCCATCTGATCTAGTGAGTCATTTAGTATTGCTGTATCTTTGCTGATTGTTTGTCTAGAGGACTTATCCAGTGATGACAGTGGTGTATTAAAGTCCCCTACTATGATTGTATTGTTGTCGATCTCTCCTTTGATATCTTCCAGAAGATTTTTTATGTATTTGGGTGCTCCTGCATTGGGTGCATATATGTTTATCAGGGTTATATCTTCTTGTTGTATTGATCCTTTTAGTATTATGAAGTGGCCTTCCGTATCTCTTGTTATGGCCTTCACTTTGAGGTCTATTTTGTCCGATATAAGTATTGCTACCCCAGCTTTCTTTTCTTTTCCATTAGCCTGAAAGATATTTTTCCATCCCTTCACTTTCAGTCTGTGTGAGTCCTTTCTAATGAGGTGGGTCTCTTGTAGACAGCAAATGTATGGGTCATGATTTTTTATCCATTCAGCCACTCGATATCTTTTGGTTGGAGTATTTAGCCCGTTTACATTTAAAGTTATTATTGAAAGGTACTTGTTTGTAGCCATTTCTTTTTGTGTGTGTGTGGCTGTTTTCTTTCTGGGATTTTTATTTCTTCTTTTTACACCAGTCCCTTTAGCATTTCTTGCATTGCTGGCTTGGTGGTGATAAACTCCCTTAGCCTTTTTTTGTCTGTGAAGCTTCTTATTTCCCCTTCAATTTTGAATGATAGCCTTGCTGGATAGAGTATTCTTGGATTCAGTCCTTTGCTTTGCATCACTTTGTAAATTTCCGTCCATTCTTTTCTGGCCTGATGTGTTTCTGTTGAGAAATCATTTGATAATCTAATGGGAGATCCCTTGTATGTAACTTTCCGTCTCTCTCTTGCAGCCTGTAAGATTCTCTCTTTGTCCTGAACATTTGCCATGGTAATTATGATGTGTCTTGGTGTGGGTCTTTTCGGGTTCACCTTGCTTGGGACTCTCTGGGCTTGTGTGACTTTTTTCTTCCCCACCTCAGGGAAGTTTTCTGATATTATTTCTTCCAATAGGTTTTCTAATCCTTGTTCCTCTTTCTGTTGTTCTGGCACCCCTATTATTCGTATGTTGTTTCGTTTCATGTTGTCCCAAAGCTCCCTTAGGCTCTCCTCCTGTCTTTTAATTTTTTTCTCCAACTGAAGTACAGTTTGGGTGTGTTTTGCTTCCCTGTCTTCTAATTCACTAATTCGGTCTTCCGCTTCTCCTAGTCTACTGTTGATACTTTCAATGGTGTTCTTTATTGCAGCTATATCGCACTTCATTTCTTCTTGGGTCTTAGTTAAGTTGTCGATTTTTTCATCTGTTTCTTCTTGCTTCTTGGATAAGTTGTCGATTTTTTCCTCCATCCGGTGTATGCACTCTAGGACCCGTATTCTGAATTCTTTTTCTGTCATGTTGTATGCCTCTGTATCACTTAGCTGCTTTTCTGGTGAGTCCTCCTTTTCTTTCCTTTGGGGATTTCTTTGTCTACCCATGTTTGATCTCACTGACGTATATAGATATTGAGTCGTTCAGTGGCTGCTCCCTAGGTGGCAGTGGCTCCTCGGGCTGTGGTTGCTCCTTGGGCGGTTGTGGTAGCAGCTGCTCCTCTGTTGTTAGCGGGTCTTCTGATGGGTGCTGTTCACAGCTGTTGTGGCTCTTCTGGCTGGTGGAGGGAGGCTTCACCCACAGCAGCTGTTCCTCAGACAGAGCGTGTGGAGATCAGGAGGCCGCTGTCGCTTGGATCTGCTTTCTGTGGGGAGAAGCCGAGTTCCTCTGAGTTCACGTAGTCGCGCTGCTTGAGAGCCGTTGTTGCCGGGTTAGTAGCTGGTCTCTGGATGCCGGCGACAGTCACCCAAGATGGCACGGTCTCCGCGGCTGTGCTGGCGCACCTGGAGAGGTTTCAGCCTCAGCCTCTAACCGTTCCCTTTATCTAGGATTTCTCTGTCTTTCCTGGCTGCAGACTGTCTCAGCTGAATCTCCTCTGCTTATTCGGGCTGTATGCTACCCGTTTCAGCTGCCCGCCCTTATCTGCTCCGGGACAAGGCACCGACACGTCTGTCTAAACCTCCGCCATTTTCTCTCCAGAAATATATTTTTAAAAAAGTAAAACATCTTGTTATATTTATGTAACAACAAAATAATTTCCTACTTGAGTTAAGAACAAAAACCTGTTGATATATTACATGACTTTATTTGAATAAGAAAATCAATTACTAATACCAAATTCATTTTAATTCCCATATATCATGTATTGAATTATAGAGAATGAGAATCACAATGAAATAAATTGCTCTACTGTTTTTCCCCTCCTCACAAGATATTTTGCTTTAATATTATTGAAAGAATAAAATCTGTGAAAATTTTTCTAGTATTGAGTGAGCTTTTAAAACACATACGAATATATACTAAATAGTGATTTAATGGGTATTTTTAAAATATATAGTTTTAAAGTACATTTATTTTCTATATATTTTCTTAAGATAAATAATGCATATTGTAAAAATATTTTGTCAAAATTTTAGATACATTTGATAAAGAGTTAATAACCAAAATACATAAGGAACTCATACAACTTAACAAAAGGTAGACAAACAATTCAATTTAAAAATGGGCAAAGGACCTAAATAAACACTTCTTCAAAGTGGACATACAGATGGCCAAGAGACATAGGAAAAAATACTTCAAAGTCACTGGTTTCCAAGGAGAGACCATCAGAGAGAAGCAAATTAAAACAACAATGAGGTATCATCTCACACCTGTCAGAATGGCTACCATCAACAAATCAACAAATGACAAGTGCTGGCGAGGATGTGGAGAAAAGGGAACCCTAGTACACTGCTGGTGGGAATGCAGACTGGTATAGCCTCTGTGGAAAACAGTATGGAGTTTCCTCAAAAAATTAAATATGGAACTGCCATTTGACCCAGTGATCTTATTTCTAGGAATATATCCTAAGAAACCTGAAACACCAACCGGAAAGAATGTATGCACCTCTGTTCATAGCAGCACAATTTATAATAGCTAAGATCTGGAAACAGCCCAAGTGCCCATCAGTAGATGAGTGGATAAAAGGGCTGTGGTACATTTATACCATGGAATACTTTGCAGCCGTAAAAACAGGACCTCTTACCCTTTGGGACACCATGGAAGGACTTGGAGAGTATTATGCTAAGTGAAATAAACAGCCAGAGAAAGGTAAGTATCCCAGGATCTCACTCATATGTGGAATCTAATGAATAAAATAAACTGATGAACAAAACAGATTCAGAGACATAGAAGCATGGAACAGACTGATGAATCTCAGAGGGAAGGCAGAGGTGGGTGGGTGGGTGGGAAGAGATCAACCAAAGAACTTGTATGCATATATACATAACCCATGGACACAGACAATAGGGTGGTGAAGGCCTGAGGCAGAGGGCAGGAGCGGGCTAGAAGGGGTCAATGGGGAAAAGGGGGGGGGGCATATGTAATACTTTCAGCAATAAAAATTTAAAAAAATATATTTTGTCAAAATTTTAACGTTAGTATATAGATTTCAGTATAACTCATTGAAAGATCATGAGGTTTAGGTTCCATGCTCAACTTATACTCAAAATAGAAATGGGTAAGTCCTATGTCTTCTACTCAATGTCTATGTATATATAATTGTGAATTTAAATGAACAAAAAACAAAGACTACAACAAAAATTGGTTCTTAATCATTATCTCTAGTTATGACAAGTTGGGACATTCAGATGATTTTGACAGGGTCTCTCCTTGGAAACCAGGCATTCTCCAATGACAGAGAAGCAAAGAGAAAAGAAGAAAACATTACTGTCATAGAATACAAGTTAATCAATTCATAATCATATCCTTAACCCCATCACCGTAGTACTACAGCCATGATCTCCCTAGGCGTTCTCAGGTCTCTGTTGCTCTCAGTGCTAATTGTAACAGTCTTTACCTCTTTGGGATGGGGTGGTGAACAGGAAACACATGAATCATTGGGATATACTATGAGTTTTCCTAGGAAGTACCCCAGGGGTTTCCCATGTGAGTGTAACAAATCCTATGTGAGTGCATTTCATTTTGCATGCTCACAGTGTAACACTTTAACATGTTGCAAATCCCTCAACTTGATATAATTTCTCTTTTGTTATTTAGATTGTCTCTAGCTCATGACAAATATTTGGTGAAGATTTGAGTACTTTATTCAAAACCTTAGCTATTCATAAATGTCTTCCATTTTAGGCTATTTGAAAGGGAAGCAAGGGCAATTTTGTAAAAACTGAAATTATAGGTTTCATCAAACCAACAATAAATGGCTTCAACTGAGTAATTGATACTTCCAAGACTTGACCAATTGTGGTGTTCTATAGATTATATCATTGATTGCTTTGATCAACAGTTATGGCAGGAGAAATCCTAAAACATTTTTGACATTAGGTTTGCATTTACCTAAAAAAACAAAACCATGGTGTGTAGCTCCATTCTTTCATAGCTTTATAACTTTGGCTCTTGTCTCTTTTGGATGAGGACCAGGTTAGCTCTATGTCTAATATTGAAAATAATTTAAAACCTCACCTCAAAGTTAATGTCACCTTACCTATTTCTACTGTCTAATGACTTTCTATTTTTTTATACAACCCAAACAGATATGTATTTGCATTACTGGGAATAAGAAACTCGCCCTATATTTACACAATGGAGTAATTTTTGCCCTTCTAATTAACCAGCATGAGCCAAATGTTTAAAAGGTTTCTTCTGAAACCATGCCTTTAATTAACATTCACAGTTTCTAAATTAATCATTGCTGACCTTAACATACAGGATGTTTTAAAGACATGTCTCAAATAGAAAAAAAGAGAGATAATTCCGTTCAGAGAAAACTAGCAACTACCTATGTTTCATAAGTCTTTGGTCATTGCTTTTCTCCTATCATTATATAGAGTCCTGGAATTTGCAGCACTGCCTCATCATATCTCTGGATAAAAGTCCTAAAAATGACCTTGAATCTGATCCCCTCTTCTTCCAATCACAAAATTAGTAGTGATTCATTAACATCATACTAGTACAGTTTGCAAAATCAATACCATTTCATATATCATATAACTTGGATTTTTTTCAGCAGGAAAACAGTGGTATACTGAATGGCAGAATATTTTATGACTTTCGTTTAAAAAATGAAATCATTATAATTATTAAAGGAACCCAAATGTAGATGGTTTATATTGAATATCCAACTAAGGAATTCCCAGTGGTAAATATTCCAACTCACTTCAAGGATATAGTGGAATCATCTTCTTTCTTTGAGAAATCATAACTCTGGGGAGACTCAAAGACACAACTTATACAAGTCTTACAACAAGGAAGTCAAGTTTTCTAATAGATAAAAAGGGTCATTGTCTATGATATGGTCAGCTGGAGACTTAAAGCATCATCTCTGAACTACCAATTTGCGAGGTGAATAACTTGATCACTTACAGAGCCCTATTATTCAGTATCTTCTTGCTGATGGTGCTTCTTTTCTGGGAGCAGCCCCGAGCTTTAGCATCAGATCACTGATTAACAGGCCAGATGCCAGGATGGGCCAAGTAGCTCACCTCAAAACTTTTGGCCCCTTATGTCTGACTCTGCTTTTGGAACTCCCTTATTCAGTGCATTGTGCTTGCATTCTCAATGGCAGAATCTTCATTATGTTTGCGTTTGTTTTTTATTCTCCCTAGGTCAACTTGGAGTCTTTGCTCCCTATATTTCTTGTATGTTAACCTCATCCTAGAATTTAAAATATTACTGCTTGAGCTTGAAAGAAATAGCACTAATATTCTACAGTCTTTCTAGTCCAATCTCTTTATTTTTACAGGGAAAAACTGTATCCCAGTGAATGTGTCTTTCCCAAGGTCAAATAGCTAGCAAGAGATATAGTTGGGATTTCTGAAAATACAATTTCACACATTTGGGCCTTTTCCTCTTGCTAATGAATTGTAATTGTCATACAGATGAATTAATCCTATTACAGCTATTGAAAGGGAAGACTGAAAGCCTTTGCCCACATCATTCTTCCTCCTTCTTGCACACAAACTCACTCTAAGCTACATACTGGAGACTGATGGAGCACATATACCCCATTGAGGCAAATGGAGACAATCTAAATATGTGACAATATCAGAGAAATATTCCCTTACATAACCATCCATGGATACATTATTCAGACTGTATCAAGTACAAACAAATTTCAGGGAGGGAGGACTAGCCTAGAGGGCCATAGTGGTGGTGAAAAGAACACAAATGTTGCCGAAACCGGTTTGGCTCAGTGGATAGAGCGTCGGCCTGCGGACTGAAAGGTCCCAGGTTCGATTCCGGCCAAGGGCATGTACCTGGGTTGCGTACATCCCCAGTTGGGGGTGTGCAGGAGGCAGCTGATCGATGTTTCTCTCTCATCGATGTTTCTAACTCTCTCTCTCTCTCTCTCTCTCTCTCTCTCTCTCTCTCTCCCTTTCTCTCTGTAAGAAATCAATAAAAAATATATTAAAAAAAAAAAAGAACACAAATGTTAATCCAGGTAATGCAACTTGGAGGCTTAGCAAGGTGTACTAAAGGAGGCATTCATAAACAGCTTAAACTACCAGCAATCTTCTCCATAAGAATACCAGTGAAAAATATCTAGACACTAATTTTATGATGGAAGAACACGTTTTCTTTCAAATATGTTCTGGTTTAGAGAACTGACTGCATCTTCTTCCTCTTCATTGAAGATGAGAAAACTGTTAACTTATCTTCTTGCTGCCTGAACAAACCATGAAAAATTTTATAGACGTTTTATAGATAGGCCCTGAGTCATAGATTATAACCATAAATGCCAAGAATGCATCTGCAATTCCTAGATTTCCAAAAACTCCTGCTCTAACTTATCTACCATGCATATTCCTCTAGTGATCCCTACGAATTCTGCACTGAAAAATCAATAACATTTTGGTAGGTTAGGGTATCTTTTTCAGTAATTATTCACTTCCTCCCCTCCCTACCTTACAGGAGGAGTACACTTCCATGCCTCTTTGCTGTTGGACTTAGCCATGGGATTTGCTTTAGTCATTGTTATATTGCCACATCTGACTGTGTGCTCTTTCAAGACTATGCTTTAAGAGGCATTGTTTATTTTGCTTTCTTCTCTGGGAGCTTTTGACCTCTGTCACCATAAGAGCATGTCCATGTATCTCTCTGGTACAAACATGACAGACAAGTGCACCGGGTCCGAATCCAACCTATGATCTGGAGCCAAGCCCAGCTGGACTCAGCCTACATCAGCCAAACTACAGCCGAATCACAGAGAAATCAATTCTTACTGTAATCTGCTGAGGTTGATACACAAGTTATAACCTACTAGTGGCCCAGTGCACAAAATTCGTGCATGGGGTAGGGGGTGTCCCTCAGCCCGGCCTGCACCCTCTCCAATCTGGGACCCCTGGAAGGATGTCCTACTGCCGGTTTATAGGGAT
Source organism: Myotis nattereri (assembly GCF_964212035.1). NCBI lineage: Eukaryota > Metazoa > Chordata > Mammalia > Chiroptera > Vespertilionidae > Myotis > Myotis nattereri. Next base: position 14,002,498 of record NC_138078.1, read on the forward strand.
CTGGCCTAAACCAGAAGTCAGACATCCCTCTCGCAATCCAGGACTGCTGGCCCCTAACTGCTCACTTGCCTGCTTGCCTGATTGCCCCTAACCACTCTGCATGCTGGCCTGCTTGCCCTTAACTGCCCCCCGCCACCGGCCTGCTTGCCCCCAAATGCCACACCTCCAACCTGATCACACCCAACTGCCCCCCATGCCAGTGTGCTTGCCCCCAACTGCCCCCCCCCCGCTGGCCTGCTTGCCCCTGCCTTCCCTCCCCACTGGCCTACTCACCCCCAACTGCCTCCCTGCGGGCTTGCTCACTCCAAACTGACCCCCACAGTCCTGATCACCCCCAACTGACCCCCACTGACGGCCTGCTTGCCCCCAACTGGCCCCCCTGCTGGTCTGCTCACCCCTAATGCCCCCCTACCATCCTGATCACCTCCAATGGCCCCCCGAACCAGCCTGATCACCCACAACTGCCATCCCATCCTGGCCTGATCACCCACAATTGCCCTCCCCTCTTGGCCTCTAACCACCTCTACCTTGGCCCCGCCACCATGGCTTTGTCGAGAAGAATGTCAGGAAGGTCTCCTGGAAGGTCTCCCAGTCTAATTAGCATATTACCCTTTTATTAGTATAGAGGCCTGGTGCATGGGTGGGGGCTGGCTGGTTTGCCCTGAAGGGTGTCCCAGATCAGGATGAGGGTTCCCTTGGGGCATGGGGCAGCCTGGGCGAGGGTCCTGTGGTGATTTGCAGGCCAGCCATGCCCCCATGGGGTGAGAGTCCCCACTATGGGGGGGATGGCCAGCCTTGGTGAGGGGCTGAGGGCTGTTTTCAAGCTGGCCATGCCTCCCAGCAGGGACCAGCCTGGGTGAGGGGCTGAGGGCTGTTTTCATGCTGACCACACCCCCTTGAGGGTGGGGGTCCCTGCTGGGGTGCCTGGCCAGCCTGGGTGAGGGGATGATGGATGTTTGCAAGCTGGCCAGGCCCCCCAGCAGGGACTCTTATTCCATGGGGGTGTAACCAGCCTGGGTAAGGGGCTGAGGGCCATTTTCAGGCTGGCCATACCCCCTGGAGACCTAGGCCCCCAGCCACTCCTTCAGCAGTGGCCAGGGCAGGCAGGAAGCTTGGTTTCTTCCATCAATGGGGGCAATTCAAGCCTCCAGCTCCGTGGCTACCATCATCTTTGTTGGGTTAATTTGCATACTTGCCCTGATTGGCTGGTGGGCATAGCAGAGGGATGGCCAATTTGCATGTTTCTCTTTTGTTAGTGTAGACTAGAGGCCCGGTGCACAAAAATTTGTGCACTTGGGGGGGAGGGGGGTCCTTCAGCCCGGCCTGTGCCCTCTCACAGTCTGGGACCCCTCAGGAGATAATGACCTGCTGGCTTAGGCCTGCTCCCGGGTGGCAGAGGGCAGGCCCAATCCCTAGGTGCAGCCCCTGGTCGGGCTCAGAGCAGGGCCGATTGGGGAGTTGGGGCACTGCCCCCTGTCATGCACAAAGCAGGGCGGATTGGAAGGTTGCGGCGCCACCCCCTGTCCCGCACAGAGCAGGGCCAATCAGGGGGTTGGGGCTCCGTACCCCGTCACGCACAGAGCAGGGCCAATCAGGAGGTTGGGGAGCTCCCCCCTGTCACGCACAGAGCAGGGCCGATCAGGGGGTTGAGGAGCTCCCCCCATCACTCACAGAGTAGGGTCAATAGGGGAGTTGGGGCACTGCCCCCTGTCACACACAGAGCAGGGCGGATCAGGGGGTTGGGGCGCCACCCTCTATCACCCACAGAGCAGGGCCTATCAGGAGGTTGGGGCGCCGCCACTGTCACACTCAGGGCAGGGCCAATGGGGAGGTTATAGCTCTACCCCGTCACACACAGAGCAGGGCCCGTGGGGGTGGGGGGTTGGGGCACCGCCTTCTATCACCCACAGAGCAGGGCCGATCAGGGGTTTGGGGTGCCGGCACTCTCACACTAAGGGCAGGGCCGATGGGGAGGTTATGGCTCTACCCCGTCACACACAGAGCAGGGCCCATGGGGGGGTGTTGGGGCACCCCACCCTGTCACACACAGAGCAGGGCCGATCAGGAGGTTGTGGCCCCGCCCCCTGTCACACACAGAGCCACAGGGCAATCAAGGGGTTGGGGAGCTCCCCCCTATCAGGCACAGATCAGGGCTGATCAGGGGGTTGGGGCGCCTTCCCCTGTCACGAACAGAGCAGGGCAGATAGGGAGGTTGTGGCCCCGCCCCTGTCACACACAGAGCCACAGGGCGATCAGGGGGTTTGGGCACTGCCCCCTGTCATGCTGATCCCGATGCCGGGAGGCCTCCCGACTCCGCTGATCCTGGTGCTGGGAGGCATATTACCTTTTTACTATATAAGATAGAGGCCTGGTGCATGGTGGAGGCCAGCTGGTTTGCCCTGAAGGATGTCCTGGATCAGGGTGGGGGTCCCCACTGGGGTGCCTGGCCAGTCTGGGTGAGGGGCTGAGGGCTGTTTTCAGGATAGCGGGTGACTGAAGCTCCCAACTGCTCCTTTTTATTTTTATTTTTTTATTCTGGGCCAGCTTTAGCTCTGACTCCAGCTCTGAGGCCTCTGCTGCTGAAAGAAGGTATCTGGTTTGTTTGTGTTCTATAATCAAAACACTATATCAACTCCAGCTCTGAGATCCCGGCTCGCTGAAAGCAGGTTTCTGGGGTTTTGTTTAGCTTCTATATTTGTAACTATGTTTCAAACTGCAAGCTCAGAGGCCAGCAAGGCAGGCGGGGAACGTTGGAGTCCTCTGTCACTGAAGCAAGCAAGCCTCATGTTAGTTTCAAGCTGCCTGGCTGCCGGCCGCCATCTTGGCTGGCAGTTAATTTGCATATTGCCCTGATTAGCCAATGGGAAGGGTAGCGGTCGTATGCTAATTACCATGTTTCTCTTTTATTAGATAGGATGTTTGTTATAACTATTTGTTGCTTTGTAAAGTTTTGCTGGTTTCCATTTGTATATATTTTGCCTCCCCACCCAAGCCACTCACGACGTTTGATACATTTTTTACTTCTTTGGTATCCCCCAAATGCACACCACTGTAACCACTCAATATACTCTAGTTTCACAGGCCAGTATTTTCCTTGTACTCTCCATTGGGGTAAGTCTTTACTCTACCATTGATAGTGACAAATGCTGCATTTCTGTGGGAATCTCAGAATATATTTTAGAAGCAACTCTGCAGGATAACCAGCAGTATTGAGCAAGAATCCTTCATATGGTGGCATTGCTGGAATTTTAAGACACTTTTCCATTCATGGCAGAACAGCTTTTGCACATAACTGAAAAGGCCATTTTTCTCAAGGCAAAATAGCCGATTTCAGCAGCACAGGGCCTGCAAAACCCTTTATGGAGAGAGCACTATTTTCCCATTGGATTTCTCCATGAATCTGGTATTTAGACCTACCCCATGGCTAAGTAAGGGCTGATATATTTACTACTAGTAGCCCTGCGCACGAATCCATCCACCAGTAGGTTGCTGCCACCCTCCTGTAGCCCAGCTCCCCCCCCCCCCCCCCCCCCCGCATAGCTTGCTGCCTGGCTCACTCCTGTAGCTCTCTGTAGCCCACTTGTACCTCACTGGCCCACCCTCCTGCTGATCTGGTCGTGATGCACTTGGTTGTTATGCCTCAGGGTGTAACAGCTAATTAGCATATTCCTCTCTTATTATATAGGAGGATTACTGTTCACAAAAGAGCACTGATCAAGCAGGGCAGGCCACAAGGTGACCATTACCAGTGCCAAGGCAAGCCTTTCTCATGCATTTACAGTAAAACACAGCCCTGGAATTTATTCTGTCCTCCCTGAGGTGGGAAGGTCAAGGATCTACTGATATGAAGGAAAGTAAGGGTGTGATGGGAGAAAGAGAAACAAAGGAGCAAGTGAGGAGAGATGGCATTTGCAAGCAGGTGAGCTCTGGAGGCCACAGCAGGTAGGGGTTCCAAACTCAGCTAAAGACAGAGCACTGAGCCAGTGTCATACTGCACACGCTGAGTTCCTGCCTGTAACACCGTGTTCTTTTTCTGCACCCTGCCTTCCCCCAATCTGAATGGCAATGTTTCTTTCCACTTAATTTTCAATGTGTGGGTAAAAAAATCAGGAGAAAACAATGCATCATTACTTACTTTGACAGATAATCTTTGTCATTTTCATTGTATGCCAACCCCAAATGTAAGGCAGTGGTATATACCAATGTATCCATGTTATATATGTCACACACTGTTAGTGTTAGGAAAAACTATCCAGCTAGTTTATTGTGGTGACTTTTTTTTATGAAATGAAAATCTCTGGCATTCATTAAGCTAACTAAGAAATGGTTTAACATTGCCAAATAATGCCAATTCTACTCAGGGGTGATAGGCATTTAAAGCATTAAAGATCATTTAAAAATGTATTAATGGAGAGGGTAAAGAATGGCAGCATTTCCCAAATTGTGTCTATCTATGGCAGCTGGTGAGTGCTTAGCCAGTCTATTTTTTAAAAAAATATATTTTATTGATTTTTTACAGAGAGGGAGAGGGATAGAGAGTTAGAAACATCGATGAGAGAGAAACATCAATCAGCTGCCTCCTGCACACCCCCTACTGGGGATGTGCCTGCAACCAAGGTACATGCCCTTGACCGGAATCAAACCTGGGACCCTTCAGTCCGCAGGTCAACGCTCTATCTACTGAGCCAAACCGCTTAGGGCTTAGCCAGTCTATTGAAAATATTTAATTACATCTCTTTTTTTACCTTGAATGTCTGAATCAATTTCCTAGACCACTTTACAGCAATGGTTGTATAAAGAACAAACTTCCTGCGGTTGGTGAAGTGAGTCCCCCTAGCATTAAGTCTTATGAACAGCGGATTAATGGTGGCCAAATCTAGGGCTCAACAATGACAAAGCTCTGTTGGAATTTTACCATATTCTTTCTGTGTGACATTTTCAGCTTTAAATGTGTACCTGTTCTGTTTCTTGAAATCTTGGCATGTAAAATCTTGATGTGTCATTATGGGAGCATTCCTGGTTAAAATTTCTGCCAACTGCTTAAAAGAGGAAAGAAACACCAAGAAAATCAAATAGCTTGCTTCGGTTTTGATGTTATTCCCAATTTAACCAATAGTAGCAAGATTTTTTTTTTCCTTTGCAGAAGAGCTAAACAAGTTAGCACAGATTTTCCAGGGCTTGAAACAAAAAGTTATAAAAAAATTCCAAGGAGTTTAGGTTACAGAAATGTAAGCTTTTAATTAAAGAAATTAAAACCTCTGGTATTGGAAAATATTTTACTTCTTGGCTTTTCACAGTCGCTGTTAAGGGTAGGAATGTTTCAGGATCTTTTGTAAGCGATGGAAAATATTTGCCTGTTAACAGATTGCTGCAGTTTGTACAAAATCGTTTGAGAACAATTGTCCCTTTCCTAGAATCCTGGCATTCTAGAAATGTGAACTCTCTCCCTTGTCATTCCTCCTATGAACAAATGGAATCAGAGTTTGTTGAAAAGAGAGGCATCACAAGTTTGGTGTTTTTTTGTTTGTTTGTTTTTGAGCCTAGTTTTGAGGGAAAGTGTGAAGAATGTTTGTGGCTAGGCTGGAAATCAATGGAAAACAAGTTATGGTTTTATAACAAATCAAGTAGCACAGATTGGCTTTGCATTTAGGAGTTACTCTACACTCTCTCAACATGTCCCATATGCCAGTTAGAGCAATTGAAGGTAAAGGCTTTGCTGGAACCCCCTCAGGAGAACACACTACTGTGTCACACAGCTCTCACAAATGAGGGGTAGAGAACATCTTACACCTTAAACCCTGTTTTAAAACCCAGGCCAACTGTTCTGATTCTTGCCATTAACAACTTCAGAATTAGCTTACAGATGGTAATCTGCACAGAGCAGTGACTTTTGTGTGGGAAACCCAGGAAAGAAAAGTAGCTTTTTTTTTTTTCTTCTGCAGCTGAACACAAGTGAATTGGGAGCCTCACCACCATGTAGGAAATACATGTAGACTCATGGAAGTGTGTTTCTGGCGTTCATATGGCAGAAGAAGCGATAAATAGTCAAGGGTTTGCAAGAGGCTGAAAAAATAAAACTTTGAAAGTGTTAACTTAAGAAAACATTCACACCTGTAAAGAATTTTTGTGAGTTTATTTGAGCCAAACTATCAAGCAAAATCTCAACCTATTGGGATAAGTTCAGGAGAATGGCAGTTTTTCACCTTGTCTTATACATTACAATCAAAGGAGATGTAAGTGGGTTACGTGAAATCTATTGTTGATAAATCAGAGAGACCAGAGAGGCGGGAGAAAGCAAAGTGCGGACACCTCTGGGAGTGGATACAAAGTAAAATGATAGACACATGCTTCTTCTACACAAGTGGGTACAGGATAGTTAACAGTCAACAATTAACAAGATAACAACCACAAAGAAGGTATCTGTGGTCTGTGCCCTGGTGCATTGATTGTGCCTGAGGGGTCCGGAAAAAGGGAAGTTACAAGTTGCCCTGACATTCCACAGGTATGTTATCTTAGATGCAAAAAGACAATACTATGGTGATACTTTAGGTTTTAATTTCAGACATTCCTTTGTGGTTACTTTAGGTCTTTGAGTTTGCAAGGCCAGCATGCAGGCCTTCCCTGAGCTAATCAGGTAAGCATGTGGCCCTTTCCCATCCACAAAAGTATAAAACCTGAAAGCTAAAGTGTTGAAAGTTTCCATGGCCATTTAAAAATTCACATAAACCCAGTTTCAAATCAACATTTTGGTGCCCAAATTCCAATCCAATTGTTTTGACAGCCATCAGCATTTCCTCTAGAACCAGAATGAAGAACACTTAGGCCACCTCCCCTACAGGGTGCTATACCCCAGGGCCCATGTGGTCACGAGCTTGCCCACCTCTGGCCTTCTTGAGATCCTTTTGTGCTTTTTTGCTGAGACACTATGGCTTCTTTTGGTCACCATAGTTCCCTGGAGGTGGTGAACTGGTAGTACTTTCCTTCCGGGCACCAGCATACAAATGCACTAGGATTCCAGGGCTCACTCGAGCCATCAGCTTCCCCCTTGATGGGGAAACAGGAAAGCTTTTGTCAACTTTCCCCACAGCACACTGCAGGGATGTGGGCCTAGTAGTCATCAGACTACCTATTTGATGATGATACCTTAGGTAACATGCCTGCTAGTGTTCTGGGATAACATGGCTCCTCTCGGCCACTGTAGTTCCAGGAGAACAGTGCCTTACGTAACTTCCCCAGTGTTAGCTGCCCTCGCACTACAGTTCCTGCATAGGCCATCAGCCTTCCACCTTGCTGGGGAATGGAGAGAATTTTCAGCCATTGTCCTGTAACATGCTGATGCCCTGGGGAATGTAAAATCATGCAGCCAATGTCAAAACAGTTTGGCAGTTCTTTAAAACATTAAGCATAGAGTTACCATATGATTCAGTAATTCTACTCCTACGTATATACTCAAGAGAATTGGAAACATGTTCACATAAAAATTTGTACATAACTATTCATAGCAACATTATTCACCATAGGCAAAAAGTGGACTCAACCTATAATGAAAACAACTGATGAATGGACAAAATGTGGTATATCCACACAATGTATATTATTCAGCTATCAAAAGAAATGAAATACTGATACGTGCTACAGCATGAACTTTCAAAACCTTATGCCAAGTGATGAAGCCAGAAACACTCAAAATAATATATTCTATGATTCCATCTATGGGAAAGTCCATAATAGGCAAATCCATAGAAACATAAATTAGACTAGTGATTGCTAGGAGATGAGGGGAGGAGGGAATTTGGAGGTATCAAGTTTCTTTTAGAGGTAAAAGAAATATTCTAGAATTAGTTGGTGGTGGTTGCCAACGTTGTGACTACCCAAAACATCCCACTCAATTGCACAGTTTAAAATGGTCAAATGGTGGGAGCTGGGTCGGGGGTGGGTCAAAAGGAGAAAAATGGGGGACATCTGCAATATTCTCAACAATAAACATAATTTTAAAAAATAATAATATGGTTCAAATGGTGAATTTTGTTATGTGGACTTTAAACTTAGTAAAATATTTAAAAATTATATTTATCCCAAGGTCCCAGCTCAGAAATCTATCGTTTAAAATAGCTTTCTAATGTACATAATTTTAATGGAGATGTTTCATGGGCCATGGACTGGTGTTTGAGAACCAGAGTTCAAAAACCATGAATCCTAGGATAATTGTTTCAAACTTACTTTCTAAAAATAAATGTTACTACACAGCAAGGGCAAACAAGTCACTTTTTCAAAGATGTGGATGAAACATAATGAGTTTCACAAAATCAGTCTGGAATTCTTTTTAAGGAGGATTTTCTAGGCTTTAACTCCACACAGTGCCAGGAATCTCTGTGGAACAGCATGCCTTCCAGTCCACGGTCTTCTCCCACTGACCACCCAGTAAAGCAATATTGGATGAGTACTTTGTGTGTAGAACTCAAATCAATCTCACTGTAGTTTCCTGTCTGATGACAAGCTAAATGAAACACTAATAGAACAGAGCAGGAGGAAGACAAAAGCAAAGGATCAGGCTTAATGAATACCTTTGCAAATCCTCTCCTACAGCCCTGGGCTGGACCAATGAGCAACAAGTCTCCCGAAGGTGCTCATTCTGGAGATGACTTCAAGGTCACAGCTGTAATCAGATAATGAGATCACACAGCTGAAGTTACCATGGTTTATGTCATCCAAAGAGATGTTACCCCTGCAACTTCAATTGACAAAAGCAACTCCATTTGAATTATTTTTAAAAACATTCCTGAATTATCCGTATAAGAAGATGCACACAAGTACTGGCTAAATTTAATATACTTGGCTAAAGTAAAGTTATAACACAGAAAATTATATTTTACCCATTTTATTTCATTTCATAGGCAAAAATTAAATAAATAAATTATTGCCCAGTTGCTTCCCTTCCTGCCATGCTGTGTTTCAAGTCCTATTTTGTTGATACCCACCTATCATAGCCCAATTTTTCTATTTATTCAGGTATTTATAGAACGGTTAATGTATCCTAGGCTTTGGGGAAACGAAGACCAAAACAAAACAACCAAAAACGAATTCCTATTTCCACAGAGTAATAAGAAAGCATGGAAGGTGGTGGTGAAGTAAAAGAAGAGATTGGTTAGGTTTTCACTTGTAGAGAAATTCCTCTAGTGGCTTTGTGAACCTTAGTTTTGAGATAGTAGTTTTAAAATGTATATACCAAAGATGAAAATAATTTCTTGCCTCTGCTTCCCATTCCACCCAGTTTGTACGGACAGGCCAATGTGGGTATCATACAGAGGGGTCTGCTACTGTCTTAACAAAAGGATTCACTGTTTGGGTTTTCTTTGCCTGCAGGGGCAGCAAAGGGACAGGTGGAAACCTATCCTATATAATAAAAGGTTAACATGCAAATTGTCCCCATGGGTGGGAGTTCGACCAATCGGGGGTTAGACATGCACTGACCACCAGGGGCCAGTGCGGAACATGGCGGGCATCAGCGATGTGGTACTGGAAGCCAGCAGCAGTGGAGGCACTGCCGGCCCCAATGGGACCCAACAAAAGTGGAACCGCAGTGGGATGGTGGAGCAGGTAAGCGGGCGGCACCAGGCCAAGGTGGGTGCAAGCGGGAGGCCCAATTGCCCCTCTGGTCGCCACACAGATTGGCCCTGATAGCCGGCCAGGCCTAGGGACCCTACCTGTGCACGAATTTTGTGCACTGGGCCTCTAGTGTTCAATGATTTTATAATTTTACCTAAGTTGCCTATTTGTATTTATACCTTGTATTTCCATACAGCCATAGTTATGCTAATCACTATAATTTCAAGGAATGCAACCCCTTAGGGCTATGGTAAGAAAAATACTACACCCCAAAATAAAACCAACAAAACTGTCCTTTGCTGTTTAATAAGGCCACCACCCATTTTTATTATAAATTTTCCCCGCTCAAGACTAATGTTGAGTAGCACAAAGCTCTTTGCTTTTTACAGAGAATAACCAGAATTAACAATGCACATTAAATAACACCTTAAAGGAGATACTAACACAGAGACTATAACAATATAATACAAGAATAACCCACTGCAGTAAAGCAGGGCTTATCTCAGGAATGCAGGAATGATAAAATAAAAGGACAAACATTAATATAATTATGTCAATAACACAAGAGCTGCAGAAAGGCATTTTTTAAAAATTGGATATATAAAGGCATTTTAAAAAGGAAGTGAAAGCTTTCCCACTAATATATACATATTAATAGTATTTATAAACCTGTCATTATAGTTAATAGCAGATTTCTAGAGGAAGTCCCATTAAACTCAGGAACAACAATAACAACTATCTGTGTTCATTGTTTTATATAGTAGCATTTTGAAAAATTTTATTACTGTGGCAAGTCATGTAAAAGAAGTAGAGGTAAAATACACAAACTTATTTTGAGGTGACTTGATTATATGCCTTGAAATGTAAAACACTAAGCTAAAAATAACATTCTCCAGTCTTAATTAAATCTTAATTAATCTAATTGTATATGATAAATACTCATAAGTCAACAGTACTCAGTACTTACATAATATACATAAAAAAGTGATTTTTCAACAGAAATATAATGCCCTTAAAAGCAGAAGGAATCAAAATAAGACAAGATATATAGAAGTTGAATAAAGAAAACTGAAAAATTTTATTGGCACATTGAAAATAGGACCCGAGTAAATGGAAAATTATGACACATTACCAGATGGGAAGACTGAATATTTGCTCATTGTTCTCTCCAAGTTACATTTTAGATGATCCACAATTCAATTTTTAATCTTAAATGATTTTTTTTTTCTGGAAACGGACACTTTTACTTAAGGTCAACTTTGAGAACATACTTAGCATTCGTAAATATACATTTGGAAATATGGATATTCACAAAGAGATCCATATTTGTCAGAGATATATAACTATTAACTACATGAGAAATATAGATTTTAAAAATTAAAATCACCAGAAACACATCAGGACAGAAAAGAATGGAAGCAAATTTACAAAGTGATGCAAAGCAAAGGACTGAATCCAAGGATACTCTATCCAGCAAGGCTATCATTCAAAATTGAAGGGGAAATAAGGAGCTTCACAGACAAAAAAAAAAAAACCAAAAAACAAACAAACAAACAAACAAAAACAAAAAACAAAAAAACAACAACAACTAAGGGAGTTTATCACCACCAAACCAGCAATGCAAGAAATGCTAAAGGGACTGGTATAAAAAGAAGAAATAAAAACATAAGAAAGAATACAGGCACAAAAAATAAAAATGGCTACAAACAAGTACTTTTCAATAATAACTTTAAACGGAAATGGACTAAATTCTCCAACCAAAAGACATCAAGTGGCTGAATGAATAAAAAAACATGACCCATATATATGCTGTCTACAAGAAACCCACCTCAGAACAAGGGACTCACACAGAATGAAAGTGAAGGGATGGAAAAATATCTTTCAGGCAAGTGGAAATAAAAAAAAAAAGCTGGGGTAGCAATACTTATATCTGACAAAATAGACCTCAAAGTGAAGGCCATAACAAGAGATAAGGAAGGCCACTTCATAATACTAAAGGGATTGATACAACAAGAGGATATAACCCTGATAAACATATGTACCCAATGCAGGAGCACCCAAATACATAAAAAAACTCCTGAAAGATATCAAGAGAGAGATCAACAACAATATAATCATAGTAGGGGACTTTAGTACACCACTGACATCACTGGATAAATCCTCTAGACAAAAAATCAACAAAGAAACAGCAATCCTAAATGACTCACTAGATCAGATGGACTTAACTGACATCTTCAGAACATTTCACCCCAAAGCCGCAGAATATACATTCTTCTCAAGTGCACATGGGACATTTTCAAAAATAGACCACATATTAGGTCACAAGCAAAGAATCCCCAAATTCAAGAAGATAGAAATCATACCAAGCATCTTCTCAGACCACAATGGCATAATAGTAGGAATAAACTACAATAAAAACAATCGCCGAAACTGGTTTGGCTCAGTGGATAGAGCGTCAGCCTGCAGACTGAAGGGTCCCAGGTTCGATTCCGGTCAAGGGCATGTACCTGGGTTGCGGACACATCCTCAGTGGGAGATGTGCAGGAGGCAGCTGATCGATGTTTCTCTCTCATCGATGTTTCTAACTCTCTATCTCTCTCCCTGCCTCTCTGTAAAAAATCAATAAAAATGTATACATATAAAAAAAAAACACAACCCAAAACACTCAAAAACTTGGAAGCTGAATAGCATGTTATTAAATATTAATTGGGTTACCAATGAGATCAAAGAAGAAATTAAAAACATCCTGGAAACTAAAGACAATGAAAACACAACAACCCAAACCTATGGGACACAATGAAAGCAGTCCTGAGAGGGAAGTTTATAGCTATACAGGCCTAACTCAAAAAACAAGAAAAAATGGTAGTAAATCATCTAACTCTACAACTCAAAGAATTAGAAAGAGAGCAACAAGAAAACCCCAGAGTGAGCAGAAGGAAGGAGACAATAAAGATCAGAGCAGAAATAAATGACGTAGAGACCAAAAAAACAATACAGAAAATCAATGAAAGCAAGAGCTGGTTCTTTGAAAGGATAAACAAGATTGATGAACCTCTAGCCAGGCTCACCAAGAAGCAGAGAGAGAGGACCCAAATAAACAAAATCAGAAACGATAGAGGCGAAATAACAACAGACCCCACAGAAATACAAATGATTGTTTAAAATTATTCACCAAAACCAGTTTGGCTCAGTGGATGGAGCGTCAGCCTGCGAACTGAGGGGTCCCGGGTTCGATTCCGGTCAAAGGCATGTACCTGGGTTGCGGGCACATCTCCAGTGGGAGATGTGCAGGAGGCGGCTGATCAATGTTTCTCTCCCATCAATGTTTCTGGCTCTCTACCTCTCTCCCTTCCTCTCTGTAAAAAATCAATAAAATATATTTTAAATAAATAAATAAATAAATAAAAAATAAAAATACTATGAACAACTCTACTCCAACAAACTAGACAACCTAGGGGAAATGGACATATTCTTAGAAAAATACAACATTCCAAAACTCAATCAGGAAGAATCTAAAAATCTCAATAGGCCAATAACTATGGAAGAACTTGAAGCAGTCATCAAAAAGCTTCCAGCAAACAAAAGCCTGGGGCCAGACAGCTTCACAGGGGAGTTTTACCAAACTCAAGGAAGAACTAAAACCTATCCTCCTCAGACTATTCCAAAAATTCAAGAGGAAGGAACACTTCCAAGCTCATTCTATGAAGCCAGCATCACCCTAATACCAAAACCAGGTAAAGACAACACAATGAAAGAGAATTGCAGGCCAATATCCCTCATGAACATAGATGAAAAAATACTCAACAAAATCCTAGCAAATAGGATCCAGCAGTAAATCAAAAAGATCATACACCATGACCAAGTAGGATTTATCCCAGGGATCCAAGTATGGTACAATATCCTCAAATCAATAAATGTGATACATCACATAAACAAATTGAGAGAAAAAAACCACATAATCATATCAATTGATGCAGAAAAAGCATTTGACAAAATCCAACACCCATTTTTGATAAAAACTCTCAGCAAGGTGGGAATAGAAGGATCATACCTCAACATTATAAAAGCCATATATGACAAACCCACAGCCAACATCATACTCAATGGGCAAAAACTAAAACCATTTCCCCTAAGAACAGGAACAAGACAGGGATGCCCCATCTCACCACTCCTGTTCAACATAGTACTGGAAGTAATAGCCATTGCGTTTAGACAAGAAGAAGAAATAAAAGGCATCCAAATTGGAAAAGAAGTAAAACTGTCCTTATCCGCAGATGACATGATTGTACATAAGAAACCCTAAAGACTCCATCAAAAAACAATTAGACTTATTAAAAGAATTCGGCAATGTAGCAGGATACAAAATTAATGCCAAGAAATCCATGTCATTTCTATACACCAATAGTGAACTTACAGAAACAGAGACTAAAAAAGCAATCCCATTTACCATCACACCAAAAAAATTAAGATACCTAGGAATAAACTTATCTAAAGAGGTAAGAAACCTACAGGAAACTACAGGATATTGAAAAAAGAGATAGAGGAAGACATAAACAGATGGAAGAACATACCATGTTCTTGGTTTTGTAGAATCAACATCATTAAAATGTCCATACTACCCAAAGCAATCTATAAATTCAACGCACTCCCCATTAAATTACCAATGGCATATTTCACATACCTAGAACAAACTCTCCAAAAATTCATCTGGAATAAAAAAGACCCCGAATAGCTGCAGCGATCCTGAGAAAGAAGAACAAAGTAGGTGGGATCTCAATACCAGATATCAAGCTGTATTGCAAAGCCAGTGTTCTCAAAACTGCCTGGTACTGGCACAAGAACAGACATATAGATCAATGGAATAGGATAGAAAATCCAGAAATTGACCCGAACCAATATGCTCAATTAATATTTGACAAAGGAAGCAAGAACATACAATGGAGTCAAGACAGTCTCTTCAATAAATGATGTTGGGAAAATTGGACAGATACATGCAAAAAAAATGAATCTAGACCACCAACTTACACCATACACAAAAATAAACTCAAAATGGATAAAGGACTTAAATGTAAGATGGGAAACCATAAAAATACTAGAAGAATCCAAAGGCAACAAAATCTCAGACATATGCCGAAGTAATTACTTCACAGATACAGCTCCTAGGGCATTGGAAACTAAAGAGAAAATAAACAAATGGGACCACATCACAATAAAAAGCTTCTACACAGCAAAAGAAACTATCAACAAAACAACAAGAAAGCCCACTGCATGGGAGAACGTATTTGCCAATGTTATCACCAATAAGGGTTTAATCTCCAACATTTATAGGGAACTCATACAACTTAACAAAAGGAAGATAAACAACCCTATCAAAAACTGGGCAAAGGACCTAAATAGACACTTTTAAAAAGAGGACATTCAGAAAGCAAAGAGACGTATGAAAACATGCTCAAAGTCACAAATCATCCAAAAGATGCAAATCAAAACAACAATTAGGTACCATCTCACACCTATCAGAATGGCTATCATCAACAAATCAACAAACGACAAGTGCTGGAGAGGATGCTGAGGAAAAGGAACACTCGTGCACTGCTGGTGGGAATGCAGACTGGTGCAGCCACTATGGAAGACAGTATGGAGTTTCCTCAAAAAACTAAAAATGGAACTCCCATTTGACCCAGTGATCCCACTTCTAGGAATATATCCCAAGAAATCAGAAACACCAATCAGAAAGGATATATGCATCCCTATGTTCATAGCAGCACAATTTATCATAGCTAAGATTTGGAAACAGCCCAAGTGCCCATCAGCAGATGAATGGATTAGAAAACTGTGGTACATCTACACAATGGAATACTATGCTGTTGTAAAAAGGAAGGAATTCTTACCATTTGCAACAGCATGGATGGAACTGGAGCGCATTATGCTAAGTGAAATAAGCCAGTCAATGAAAGAAAAATACCACATGATCTCACTCATTTATGGATAATTAAGACCAGTATAAACTGATGAACAAAAATAGATACAGAGGCAGAGCAACATGGAACAGACTGTCAAACTACAGCGAGAAGGCTGGGGTGGTTGGGGTTGGGGGGTAAGAGATCAACCAAAGGACTTGTATGCATGCATATAAGCATAACCAATGGTCACAAGACACTGGGGGGTAGGGGAAGGTCAAGGGGGAAAAAAAGGAGACATATGTAATACTCTTTGTAATACTTTAAGCAATAAAACAAAATAAAAACAAAATAAAAATAAATAAAAATTAAAATCACAATTTAAATAGTTAAATATTTCCAAAAGATAATTACCTGTTTTTCATAGAATTTCCATATATCCCACCAACTCTACTTCTGGGTCTATACCCTGAATAATTTTTCAAAATATATTTTATTGATTTTGCAAAGAGTAAAGGAGAAGGATACTAGTAAAGAGATAGAAACATCAATGAGAAAGAAACATCAACGAGAAAGAAACATCAATGAGAAAGAAACATCAATCAGCTGCCTTCTCCATGTCCCCAACTGAAGATTGAGCCTGCAACCCAGGCATGTGCCCTAACAGGAATCAAACCATGATGTCCTGGTTCATAAACCGATGCTCAAACACTGAGCCACACTGGCAAGGAATATACCCCAAATAATTTAAAGCAGGAACTCAGATATTAGTACACCAATCTTCATAGTAGCATTATTCACCATTGCCAAAAGGTAGAAACAACCCAAATATCCATTGACAAGTAAATGGATAAATAAACATGTACTATAAACAAACAATGGAGTATAATTCAGCCTTAAAAAGTAACAATATTGTTATACATGCTACAACATGAACCTTGAAAATAGTATGCTACATGAAATAAGCCAGACACAAAAAGGACAAATATTATATGATTCCACTAATAAAAGCAATCTAGAGTAGTCAAATTCAGAGACAAAAAGTAGAATAGTGGTTACCAGGAGCTGAGAATGGAGGAACAGGGAGTTATTGTTTAACTAGAGGCCCGGTGCATGAAATTCGTGCATGTAGGGGTCTCCTCAGCCCAGCCTGCACCCTCTCCAATCTGGGCCCCCTTGGGGGATGTCCAACTGCCAGTTTAGGCCTGATCCCTGCCTGCCTGCCTGATTTCCCCTTACTGCGCCCCTTGCCAGCCTGGTCACCCTTCACTGCCTCACCTCCTGGCCCGTTTGCCCCAAACTGCCCTCCCCTGCCAGCCTGGTTACCGCCAAATGCCCCCCCTGCCAGCCTGGTTACCACTAACTGCCCTCCCCTTCTAGCCTGGTCACCCCTAACTGTCCTCCCCTTCTAGCCTGGTCACTCCTAATTGTCCTCCTCTGCAGGCCTGGTCGCCCTCAACTGCCTTCCCCTGCTGGCCCAGTCCACACTAACTGCCCTCCCCTGCCGGCCTGGTCATCCCTAACTGCTCTCCCCTGCAGACCTGGGTCCCCCTGCAACTGCCCTCCTCTGCTGGCCCAGTCACCACCACCTGCCCTTCCCTGCAGGTCTGATCGCCCTCAACTGCCCTCCCTTTCAGGCCTGGTCCCTCCCAACTGGCCTCCCCTGCTGGCCTGATTGCCCACAACTTCCAAAATTGTGGTGGCCATCTTGTGTCCACATGAGGGCGGCCATCTTGTATGTTGGAGTGATGGTCAATTTGCATATTACTCTTTTATTAGCTAGGACTAGAGGCCCGGTGCACAAAGATTTGTGCACTCGGGGGGGAGGGTGTCCCTCAGCCCAGCCTGTGCCCTCTCGCAGTCTGGGACCCCTCGGGAGATAACGATCTGCTGGATTAGGCCTGCTCCTGGGTGGCAGAGGGCAGGCCCAATCCCTAGGTGCAGCCCCTGGTCGGGCTCAGAGCAGGGCCGATTGGGGAGTTGGGGCGCCGCCCCCTGTCATGCACAGAGCAGGGTGATCAGGAGGTTGTGATGCCACCCTCAGTCACGCTCAGGGTAGGGCTGATTGGGGGGTTGGGGTACCGTCCCCTGTCACACTCAAGGCAGGGTCGATGGGGAGGTTGCGGTGCCACCCCGTCACGCACAGAGCAGGGCCAATCAGGGGTTTGGGGCACTGCCCCCGTCACTCACAGAGCAGGGCCCATCAGGGGGGTTGAGGCGCCGCCACTCTCACACTCAGGGCAGGGCCAATGGGGAGGTTATGGCTCTACCCTGTCACACACAGAGCAGGGCCCGTGGCGGGGGGGGGGGTTGGGGCACCGCACCCTGTCACACACAGAGCTGCAGGGCGATCAGGGGGTTTGGGCACTGCCCCCTGTCACACTGATCCCGGTGCCGGGAGGCATATTACCCTTTTACTATATAGGGTAGAGGCCTGGTGCATGGGTGGGTGCTGGCTGGTTTGCCCTGAAGGGTGTCCTGGATCAGGGTGGGGGTCCCCACTGGGGTGCCTGGCCAGCCTGGGTGAGGGGATGATGGCTGTTTGCAGCTGGTCACACACCCTTCAGGGTGGGGGTCCCCACTGGGGTGCCTGGCCAGTCTGGGTGAGGGGCTGAGGCCTGTTTTCAGGCTGGGGGTGACTGAAGCTCCCAACCACTCCTTTTTTTCTTTTTTCTTTTTTTTTATTCTGGGCCAGCTTTAGCTTTGAGGCTTGGCTCCAGCTCTTAGGCCTCCACTGCTCAAGTAGGTTTCTGGCCTTTGCTTACAATGTTGCGATCCTGCTGGCTGAAGCCCGGCGGACTAAAGCGGGTTTCTGGGGTTTCTTTAGCTTCTATATTTGTTACATAGTTGTTTAGAGTTGCAGCTCAGAGGCCTGCAGCGGCAGGTGGGGAACGTTGGAGTCCTCCATCACTGAAGCAAGCAAGCCTCATGTTAGTTTCAAGCTTCCTGGCTGCCGGCCGCCATCTTGGCTGACATTTAATTTGCATATTGCCCTGATTAGCCAATGGGAAGGGTAGCGGTCGTATGCCAATTACCATGTTTCTCTTTTATTAGATAGGATAGCCAAAAACGTGAAATGAACCAAATTTCCATCAACAGAAGAATGAATAAACAATCTATAATAATAAAAGCATAATATGCTAATTAGTTGTACATCCTTCTGGACATCCTTGCAGATGACCTTCCAGATGAAGCCAGGGCTGCGAGGGAAGCCTGGGCCCTGGGTGCTAAAGGGAAGCTGGTGCTGGCATCCAGGGGAAGGAATGCCTACTCTTGCACGAATTTTGTGCATCGGGCCTCTAGTCTGGGTATATCCGTCCAATGGAATGTTACCCTTCAATAAAATGAATGAACTATTGAAACACGCTACAACATGGATGCATGTCAAAATACTTATGCTGAATGAAATAAGCAAGAGCAAATGGGTACAAGTACATTCTGTATTATTCCATTTATGCAGAATTCTAAAAATGCAATCTAGCCCTAGCTGGTTTGGCTCAGAGGATAGAGCATTCACCTGCACACTGAAGGGTCCAAGGTTCGATTCCACTCAAAGGCACATGCCTGGGTTGCGGGCTCAATCCCTAGTAGGGGGAATACAGGTGGTAGCCAATCCATGATTCTCTCTCATCATTGTTGTTTCTATCTCTCTCTCCCTCTCCCTTCCTCTCTGAAATCAAATTAAAAATATTAAAAAAAATAAACAAGGAGAAACTAAGATTGGTTCATAGATAAACACCGGGAAATAGTCGCCTCCCACAACAATTGAAAAATATCCCAAAGGACGGAGCAAACATCGTCCAGAACAACAGGAAGGCTGGCTGAGTGTAATTTCTACAACTAGAAGAAAAGAAAAGCACGCTGAGAGCCAGAGGAGCTGCGGAGGCTGAGTGCAGAGGTACGGCGGCGGCTCGCGCGCGCGGATAGGGGGTGGCACCTGAGGACGCGGCTGTCTTTTTGAATCACAAGCTCCCGACTGCTCTGAACTCCGGTTCTGGGAAGTCTCTGGGGACCCAGGACTCATACGGGAGAGGCTGCTCTGTCAGGCGGCAGCGGGCGAACTTGAGGGCGGATTTCCCTCAGAGGTGCTTGCAGCCGTTACCGGGACACTGAGACTTGCGACTCCGGGCGCGGAGAATCAGCCATAGCTTCTTTCTCCGCCCTTTTGACTCCCTGAGACCCCGCCCCACCCAGGCTGCAGCAGAGGCTTTTGCATGTGAATGTACCTAACTACAGCCCAGCCAAGCAGACCCGGAACTTCCAAGAGAAGGCCCAAGGCCCCGCAGCGGCTTGCATTGCTTCACAGCTGAGCCTCTTCGTGGCTCCGGCTGTGTGGCCTCAGGCAGGGGCTGAATTAGCACCTCCTTAGATCCAGGAGCCACTGTACCCAGTGGTCAGAGGGGGACCATTCTACCACTTCAGACACAGCTGCTTCCCACAGCCAATTGGCCTGGAGGTCAATTCCTCCCAGTGATCCTACAACAACCAAGGCACCAAGAGTGCACCAAGAGTGTCCACCCCAGGTAACTGGGGAGGCTGAGCACTGGGCCCTACAGGACACCTGGCGCGCAGGGCCACTCTATCAACACAGGGAAGCAGCCAAAATGCGGAGACAAAGAAACAGGTCACAATTGGCAGAAACGGAGGAGGGCAGACGACTGGATATAGAGTTCAAGGCCACGTTTATAAGGTTTGTCAAGAATTTTATGGAAACCGCCGATAAATTTAATGAATCCCTCAAGGAGTACAGTGAGACCATGGAGGACATGAAAAAGGACCAACTAGAAATTAAGCATACGCTGACTGAAATAAAGAATAATTTACAGAGATCCAACAGCAGACAAGAGGATCCCAAGAATCAAGTCAAAGATTTGAAATACAAAGAAACAAAAAATACCCAACTGAAAAAGGAAAAAGAAAAGGGATTCAAAAAATATGAAGATAGTGTAAGGAACCTCTGGGACAACTTCAAGCGTACCAACATCAGAATTATAGGGGTACCAGAAGGAGAGAGAGGGCAAGATATTGAAAACCTTTTTGAAGAAATAATGACAGAAAACTTCCCCCACCTGGTGAAAGAAATGGACTTACAAGTCCAGGAAGCGCAGAGAACCCCAAACAAAAGGAATCCAAAGAGGACCACACCAAGACACATCATAATTAAAATGCCAAGAGCAAAAGATAAAGAGAGAATCTTAAAAGCAGCAAGAGAAAGACAGTCAGTTACCTACAAGGGAGTACCCATCCGACTGTCAGCTGATTTCTCAACAGAAACCATGCAGGCCAGAAGAGAGTGGCAAGAAATATTCAAAGAGATGAATAGCAAGAACCTGCAACCAAGATTACTTTATCCAGCAAAGCTATCATTCAGAATGGAAGGTCCGATAAAGAGCTTCAGGGATAAGAAAAAGCTAAAGGAGTTCATCACCACCAAACCAGCATTATATGAAATGCTGAAAGGTATTCTTTAAGAAGAGGAAGAAGAAAAAGGAACTCTTACCATTTGCCACAGCATCGATGGAACTGGAGAGCGGATAAATACCACAAGATCTCACTTATTTGTGGAATATAATGAACAACATAAACTGATGAACAAGGACTGATCCAGAGACGGAGAGGCTTTGATTGGACTGTCGGGCCTTGGAGGGAAGGTAGGGGAGGGTGGGGGCAAGGGGGAAGGATCAACCAAAGGACTTATATGCAAGCATATAGGCCTAACCAATGGACACGGACAACGGGGGGGTGAGGGGATGAGCGGGGGGGCGGGGTAGAGGGTACACATATGTAATATCTTAATCAATAAAAAAATATAAAAAATAAATAAATAAAAAATAAACAAAAAATGCAATCTAATCTGTAGTGGCTATTGGTTGCCTGGGGATGGGAGAAAGGAGTTGTGAAGAGCAAGAGAGGCCTAAAGTATGAAATACAAATGGATGTAAGGAAACTTTTGGAGGGTGACTGTATATTCATTATTTTGAGTATATGCCTTTATTGTATGTCAAATATACAATATTGAAATGACAGAATATGTCAACTATAAAGCTATTAAAATATGTAGAACATACTGCAGGTAAATACAGTCACTTTATATCTTTAAGATAGGAAAAGAAAGATAGATGGCAAATAAAATTATAGTTCATTAGCAAATGAACAACAATAAAATGAACATATTCCAGTAAATATGCATAAAAGTGTTTATATAGCTAAACTTCTAATATAAATAAGGCACAAAATCTAATAAACTAAATGGAATGATATTGATCATTTATTTTAAAAAATTTTGCAGAGGATGCTCACTTTCCATGCATAGAATAAACAAAAATAGTCACAAAGAAAAAGAAAAAAAAAACAGACATATAATTCTGTATATTCTACACAAAAGAAAATAAAAAGCCACCTGGAAAAATACTTACAGAAAAAAAATGCCTGAGGGTGAACATCTCTAATTTATAAAGGGTCCAAAAAATGGATCAGTTTTAAGATTGACAATGTAGCAGGGGAAAAAGTGAACAGCCAATTCACAAACGAGAACAATTCAACAAGTAAATGTTCAATAAAAACGTGCTAACATTTTTCACTCACTTAATTAGTAAAGCCTTAAAAATAAATGCTGGTAAGTGTATGCTAAATTTGATATCCTTCTATATTACTAATGCTTTGAAGATTAGTATAAAATTTATAGAAGGTAACAGCTTTAGGTTTTAAGAACTATAAAAGTATTTAAATCCTTTAGTATAGTAATTTTCCTTCTGGGATTTTTGCCTAAGGAAATATTCCAAATTCTGGAACAATATTATGCATTAAGATATTTTTCAAATGACAATAAAAATTAAAAGCAGTGCAAATAGTTAAAACAGGAGCGTGATAATTAAATTAGGATATAATTGCTCAATGGAATATTTTATAGGCATTAAAGAAAACATAGACATGATATAGCAATATGGGAATATATGTAATAGAATGCTAGGTTTAAGTAATGCTATGGTTAAAATAATGTAAATATTTTGATGAACCAAATGTGAAAGGAGATATAAAATTGATAGATTAGTGGGTGATTTATTTTCCTACTTAATAAAGAGGGAATATGCAAATTGAGCATCACTCCACCACAAAGATGGTGGCACCCAGAGGAGGCGGGGGTATCCGTAACATAAGATGGCTGTGCCCACAGCGGAGGCTGAGTTCTCATAATGAGCCTTAACATGCGATCAGCGGGGACCTGAGGCTGCACCCCCCACCCTAGTGCCAGGCTGGGGGACCTCAGGCTGTGACCCCCACCCAGCAGGGCTTGACATGGGACCTCAGACCATGCCCCCCACCCTGGTGCTGGGCCAGGGGACCTGCGGCCGTGCCCCCAACCTGGCGGGGCTTGACAAGGGTGGGACCAGCTAGGTCTGGATCTAGCTCAATGAGGGGAGGAGGGCGGCAGGGTCTGGGTCTTGTGCGATTTTGAGGCACACGTGGGTGGGTGGGGACTTGACTCTGGGTCCCATGGTGTGCCCCAGACTCTGACAGTAGGAGATTTTCATATACATTTTATTAATTTTCTTTCATCTCTTACACTTCTATTATAGAGGAAGGACAAATAGCAATATTAAAGTATTTCCTCTCATTAATCCCCTTTTAATGTGCACAAATTTCATGCACCAGGCCACTAGTATAATCATATTAATCAATGTCACCCCAATGAATTTAATTTAAAAAAGGAAATAAAAGACTCTCTAAATCTCAGATTTTGTGATTCTCAGTGCTCCATCAATACTAATTAAGTTAAGCTGGGCTTTCACTGATTTTCTTTTTCTATTTGTGGACTACAAATTGCTATACCAATCAGTTTATACAAATTGATGCAACTGACCAATTCAATGAAAACAGTTAGTAGTGCTAATTGTGCATTATAGTGCTTCAAAGAAAGCTAAATGGATTTTGGTTCTTTAAGGGATTCTTTCATACTTTGGTTAAACCTTGGGGTGAGGATCTGGCTGTTAAAACAGGTTAAAATAAACTCTAAGCTCTCAGAGCCACTCTTCATTGCAAATCACACTGATGACTAATTCTATTATAACTCTGGAGGCTCATGCAGAGAATTATAAGATCTTTGCTTAGTGTACTCCTTATTTACCTCACAGTGGCTTTATTTGACCATCCTTTCCAAAATAGCCACCCCTCCTGCTATTTTATGATGCCACATCCATAATCTTATTTTATTTTTCATAGCACTTATCAGTATCTGAAATTATTTTATTGACTTGTTCACTATTTTATTCATCTTTACTCACAAAGTCTTATCTGTCTTATTATCTGAAATAGCACCTGGGTCTATAACCCTACATGGTAAATAGAAAGTGTTCAATTAAATGTTGAATGAATGAATGGATGGATGAATTTGACACCAGCAAAGGTAAAGAACAAGTTATAATCTATAACATTTTGTGGTTGAGGAGTAGGGCAAGGAGGTAAGGCAATTTGATCATCACAGTTCTTAGGCTTATTTTGGAAGCTCTCAGGAACCACCAAAACTTAGAGTGAGGTGAAGGTTGGTCTATTTCCTACAACTTGGTAATAAAATGAAGTCTCAGATCAAATCCTGCTACACACATAGACATTTATTAACAACCATGCATAAAGAGCCATATAATCCCAAACTTTAGAAATCCTAAAATTCTGTTCTTCCGGGTGCTCCATAAGTAACTTGCATAAAATGTTCACCTGATGTAAATAGAGTATTATTGTAGTGGTGGAATTGACTAACCATCCACTATAAAAAGGTGATCAGGATTATTCCAGAACAAAAACTGGATTATGGGTTTAGGGTTAAACATGTGTTAATGATAAGTGTAAAGAGCTTGCTAGACTCTCAAAAATGGGTAGTATCTTTAAAGTATTTTAGCCAATAAATTGATCTTGAATACCACCAACTATACCCATGAGAGCCAATTTCTAACATCTCTTAGCCTGATTAGCAAGCTGTAAATTTCATCAATGAAAATCCATTTCTACCATTGATTATGCTAACTACCAAAACTTCTAGTATTGATGGGAGATAAAGATAGTGGAGACATTTGTAATAGCCATTCCTGAAATGGCCTTTCTTATTGGGATATGGATTCCTGATTAAGATCACTCATAGCTCCCAAGAGCAGTTTAAAACAGACATATTTGTATCATGTAGCCTACACTGAAGTATTTTATTATTTTAAAAAATATGTTTTTATTGATTTCAGAGAAAGTAAGGTAAAGAGAGGAGAGATAGAAACATCAATGATGAGAGAGAATCATTGATTGGCTGCTCAACCACTGATCCACGCTGGTCAGGCTATGCTAAAGTATTTTAAAGAAAATTACAGATATCATAAATGGTATCTCTGTTCATACAAAAAAGGCCTTGTCCAGTGAGCTAGAGGTATACTGAGGAGGTATAATAGAGGGAATATTGAAAGATTTGAGGTCATAAGAACCAAGCAGGGATATAAGGCAAGCAAGAATATCATATATAGGGCAGAAAGCTTGCCAGGTAACTGAGCAATCCATAGAATGTGCACTAATATCAGTGTCCTATTTATAAAAGGGCATAAAAGCAGAGGTGAGACATTAAATTAGGAGACACACAAATAAGCAGGACTTCTGGGCACAACATATTTACTCTGATCATGTTACTGGGGAATATGAAAAGTCTAGGAAGTCATCAAATGTGTGAAATCATGATTTAATTACTAGTCCCACTGCCTTATGGGGAAGATGAAGACAAATAATAAAGACCAAAGTTCCTTGAGCTTATATGTATATGTTTAGGAATATATTCTCATCTGGAGTCCAGATTGCCAATCATTATAACTCTTCCTTTGTAATCCTATATATTTTTATGTTTTAAAATTATGTTACATTTATTGGGGTGACATTGGTTAATAAATTTACATAGGTTTCAGGTGTATATTTCTATAATATATCATCTGTATTCTGCACTGTATATTGACCACCCAAAGTCTAGTCTCATTCCATCACCATATATTGGGCTCCTTTTACCTCTTCTACCTTACCTCACCCCCTTTCCCTCTGGTGACCACCATACTGTTGTCCATGTTTATGTGTTTTTGTTTGTTTGTTCATTTATTGCTTTGCCACATATGAGTGAAAGCATGTAGTTCTTATTTTTTCACATCTGACTTATTTCGCTTAGCATGATATTCTCAATATCCATCCATGTCATCACAATAATCCTATATATTTTGTGAATTTAAAGAACTTTCTGAACATTTATGTATAGACACAGACAACAGTGTGGTGATGGCCAGAGGGAAGGCAGGGTGGGAGTTGGGTGGAGGGAGGTGGGCAAAGGGGGAGGGTATGGGGATCTGTAATAGTGTCAACAATAAAAATAAAGCTAAAAAAATAAAAATAAAAAAACTTTCTGAGATGTGTCCACAGGCTGCCAAAAGATAAAAATATCATAAAAATGTTAAAAACTGTGTGTGTGTGTGTGTGTGTGTGTGTGTGTGTGTGTGTGAAGGCCTCTGTGTGTACTCAGAAGTCAAGTGAAACTAAACCTATGGGTAGGGTAGGGATGGTCATTGGAAGACCTCTCAACATGGAACAGGAAGGGATGAAGCAGGTTTTGGGGTATGAGGCAGGAGAAAGCCTTACCATTTATTTCCAAATAAAAGCAAGTAAAATTTCATCATGAAGGTAAAGCTGACACAAAAGGCTAACATCCACTGCTGTGGTATATGGGAGAGGATGTGTTGCACATACATGGACCTCATCTAACATAGCAGCTTATCCTCTTCACTTAGAGTCCACATCCCAAAACTGTGTCTTAGAAGCTGACCGACAGACACAGATTCAAGTACAAGTAGTTTATTTAGAATGTGATCTTCAGAAACACAGTAGAGGAGTGGGAAAATGAAACAAAGAATTGAATCCTGACAATAAACTTGTGCTATCACTAGTGTGGGTAACTAGCTTAATCACATTGGGGGAGAGTAGATCAATACCTCAGAGTTGTCTCACCTGAGGGGCAAGGGCTATTCTTGAAGGGAGGCATTTATTTATTAGCCTTTCTTGCCCCATGTTTGTATAGGGAAGTAGAGGAGTTTAAGGCCAGAGAAAGCTCAAGGGCAAAAAAAGGCAGATCCTGGCAGTTGGCTGAGGGGACCTGGCTATGGTTGTGGTGGGGATCTGCCATAATTTATAAGTAACAGTTTCAATGAACTCTACATAATAGGGTGTCTGGAGTCAGATTAAGGGGGAGCTCCAGTTTTGTGTAGCCTATCTCTGTATTTCAGCTTTCTTAACAATTACTATGGCCCTCCTCAGTGGTGAAAAGAAAGAGAAAGTCGAGAGTCAAACATTTCTTCCCCAACACGTTTGTATAGTTCCTGAGTCTGAAAAGTAGCTCCTTGGCTGTCACCAGAAGCAAGTACTCAGGCTATATCCAAAGACTGCAGTGGTATTTGTCATTACCAATGGGGGTTCTGTGTGGGTAGAATTCATTGAAGACTGAACATATAAGGCACTTAGAGAGCCAGCTCTTACCAGAGCAAGAAGACTCTTCTGTTCATCTCAGGGCACACACTGTTCTCTGTCCTCTAGGATGAGTCAGGAAAGTGGATCTTTTCAAAGGCACTAAAGGGGCCTGTGGAAAGAAAAATGGTTTTAAAAGCACGATGAGATTAAAAAGAAAACAACACTCCTGGCATCCATGCCCCTAAACATGATCCAACTCCTATGATAAGTGTGTCAAGCACAGCTCTTCACTTGGGAGTGCTTGTGGTCCTGGAATTCTTCCCTCTTTGAAACAAGAGAGAACCATCTGTATACCCAGGTCATTTAATAATAAAGTTTACATTGTTGCCACTGATTTTGCCCTGACCACAAATGTGAGAAAGAGCCAGATTTCTATGAGAAGTCACAAAAGCTTGAATTTCAGAAGGTGAACGTTTTTTTTCTTTGAAGGATACTTTATTATGTCTCAAGCTGCTCTTTTCTGGACAAGTTTTTGAAGCCTAGAAAATATTTTAAAGCTGTAATTATAGGGGCCGGTCTGTATTAAATGAAATATGATAAGCCTCTTGCTGTCGCTGGACCTCCAAAGTTTCAATCAGGTCAGAAGGGAAGGGATTCATGCTTTATAACCTGAAAAATGGGTTTTGAAGTTGACCTTTGCCTTTAAAAATTGTCTTCAAGACTATCCAGAAAAGTATTTAGAACATACAGTAGTATGGGCTCAAAAGTAAGGTTTCTTCTGAATGTGTGTGCCTAAGTGTTTCTACTGACCCCTTTCCAGTAGAGAATCACTAGAGACAGAACAACTCCTTACAGTAATGATTCCCAAATACCAATGGAGGGTTTCTTCTCACTAATTTAAAATACTTTATCGTGATCATTAGAACAATTATTTTCAGATCTAGAGGTCAGAGTTTACCTGCTATTATTCCATAATCTAATGCACCTCTATAGGTCTATAGGTAAGTACCTAGTGTTTTGTGGGTTTTTTAAAAAACTTATCTATTGATTTGAAAGTGAGGAAGAGAGAGAGAGAGAGAGAGAGAGAGAGAGAGAGAGAGAGAGAGAGAGAAATTTATTGTTCCACCACTTATTTATGCATTCATTGGTTGCTTCTTGTATGTGCCTAGACTAGAGATCAAACCTGCAACCTTGGCACACTCTAACCCACTGAGCTGCCCAGCCAGAGCCTGTACTTAGTGGGTTTTTTATTTGGGGGGGGGGTTGTTAAACCTCACCCAAGGATATTTTTCCATTGATTTTTTTTAGAGAGAGTGGAAAGGAGAGGAAGAGATAAAGAGAGAGAAACATCAATCTGAGATAGACACATTAATTGGTTGCCTCTCACATGCACCCCAACCAGAGCCAGGGATCAAACTTGCAACCTAGGTATGTGTCCTTGATGGCAATCAAACCTGGGACCCTTCAGTCGACAGGACAATGCTCTATCCACTGAGCAAAACCAGCTAGGGCAATGTATGTAGTGTTTTAATAGGCTTTTTGGTTTGAAATGATAATGAGAAGACTTGCCATTTTGGAATAAGTTAACTCCCTGATGATTTATTAGGGATTAGGTAGGCTTCATTTATCTGGGTTATGATGCTAAAATGGAGCAAGATTGTGAGATTAAATTTCATTCAAAATGGCCTTTGATAATGCTCAACAAAGTATCTAGCTGTCTTTCTGGTGGGGAAACAAGAGTTCACATGTTCTTGTCTTGTTGTTGTGGTGGTGGTGGTGGTTTTATTTGGGTCTGCTTCTGAGTACATGCATAC
This sequence comes from Myotis nattereri, assembly GCF_964212035.1. NCBI lineage: Eukaryota > Metazoa > Chordata > Mammalia > Chiroptera > Vespertilionidae > Myotis > Myotis nattereri. The sequence continues at coordinate 14,031,281 of NC_138078.1, forward strand.
ATAGACTTGGCTTAACTGAGAAGGGCTTGGAGAAGTCACTTGGTAACTGAGAATAACTTTGCTTGTCTGTAAACTGATGGCTTCTTTGAGCTCCTGTCCTCAATTACAGCCAATGTTCTGTCTATATTATGTACTTTTGCACCTTTCTCCAGGTGAATAAGCTTGTCAGGAGGAAAAGAGAGGCTCTGAGAAAGTGCAAGAGAAAGGAAACTGGAAATGAGGAATATTTTCTTCTGGCAAGAGTTTTGTTAGCTCAATTCTGATTTAAAGTAAAATAGAGGAGGCTCATCTACTTTATTTCTTGTATACCTAAGAAGTCTCTTTGAACATTGTTTATCAGGCTCATAAAAGAAATGGAGAGAAAAACGTCTCTATTGCTATCTCATTTCCCTCAATGGCTGAAACATTTTTCTGTATGATTTCCAGACCAGCATATGAATGGGAGGTTAAGAAGAAGATGTATTTGGAGTGGGATACCAGAAACTTTGCTCTAGGGACTAGGCCTGCAGGTATATGCATCTCCTTCCCCTTATTTCCTCAAAAATTAGAGTGCTAGACATTGAAGACAAATTCCCAGTGTGCTGCATCAGCATGGTAATGATTCAACTGATCGGACCAACGCATATTTCTTCTAATAGACTAGGAAGGTATTTTGGCATCATGATTACTAATTAAATGGTTTCATTTTGTATTAACTCTATGTCAGAAGGTTCTATGCAAAGGCCCTTAAATTAGTTGCATAAAAACACACTTGCCTCTTTGACATAGATTTTTTTTTTTACTTACAAGTAAAATTTTGGTGGGTGTAAGACTACAGAGTGTGTTGGAAAGGTTCCATAATAGAATTGGGCACAATTGAGAGTTGTTCACTACTTCAACAACAAAGAAACTGTTAGTCAACTTTTATCATATTTTCAGAAACCCAGAGAAATGTAATTTTAACTATCAGGTTCTTAATAAAGACCAAGTTATTCAATATTAAAACTCAACACAGTTGAAAATAGAACCTTATTGAGATTTTAAAACTGTCAGCCTTGATTCTTTTAACTTGCATTGTTTTGCTTTCATTATGTTAGCTATATAGTATGGAAACAATTTCATCATTAATATTCACTCAGTCTGATGCCTTCAATGTAGCCAAATGCTAGCAGAGCAGCATCTCTGTACAACTGAATACTCTCTGAAATAAGAAAACTGTTGAGCCCTGGCTGATTTGCCTCAGTGGATAGAGCAGTGATGGTGAACCTTTTGAACTCGGCGTGTCAGCATTTTGAAAAACCCTAACTTAACTCCGTGTCACATATAGACATTTTTTGATATTTGCAACCATACTAAAACAAAGCCTTATATTTTTGATATGTATTTTATATATTTAAATGCCATTTAACAAAGAAAAATCAACCAAAAAAATGGGTGTCATAGGTTCGCCATCACTGGGATAGAGCATCAGCCCTCAGACTGAAGGGTTGAGGGTTCAATTCCTGGTCAAGGGCATGTACTACCTCCATTGCAGGTTCTATCCCCAGCCCCAGTTGGGGCACGTGTAGCAGGCAATCAATTGATGTGTCTCTCTCACATTGATGTTTCTCTCTCGTGTCTCTCCTCCACCCTTCCCCTCTCTCTAAAAATCAATGAAAAAAAATATCCTTGGGTGAGGATGAAAGAAAGAAAGAAAGAAAGAAAGAAAGAAAGAAAGAAAGAAAGAAAGAAAGAAAGAGAAAGAAAACTGTGCATATAAGATAGGGTGTGTTGCCGTGGCCGGTTTGGCTCAGTGGATAGAGCGTCAGCCTGCGGGATTAAAGGGGTCCCAGGTTCGATTTTGGTCAAGGGTATGTACCTGGGTTGTGAGCACATCCCCAGTAGGGGGCGTGCAGGAGGCAGCTGATCTCTCTCATTGATGATTCTAACTCTCTATCCCTCTCCCTTCCTCTCTGTAAAAAATCAATAAAATATATTTAAAAAAAAAGATAGGGTGTGTTCAGGTTGCTATGGCCATAGACATATCTCCTCAGGCAAGGGGAAAAAAGTAAAAAATAAACAAATTGGACTACATCAAAAAGGTTTTGCACAGCAAAGGAAGCCATCAATAAAATTAAAAGACAGCCCACTGAAAACATATTCACCAATGATACATCTGATAAGGAGTCAATATCCAAAATTTATAAAAATGTATACAATTCAACACCAAAAGCCAAACAATCCAATTAAAAAATGGACAAAGGCCCTGAATAGACACTTTTCCAAAGAGGACAGACAAATGGCCAATAGCCATATGAAAAGATGCTCAATATCACCATTATCAGAGATGCAAATTAAAGCTGTAATGAGATATTACCTTATACTTATCAGAAAGGCTATCATCAATTAATCAAAAAACAAGTGTTGACTAGCATGTAGAGAAAAGGGAACCCTTGTGCACTTATGGTGGGACTATAGAATAGTGCAGACACTGTGGAAAGCAGTATAGAATTACCTCAAAAAATTAAAAATGGAACTGCCTTATGACCCACTAATTCCACTTCTGGGAATTTATCCGAAGAAACATGAAACACTAATTTGAAAGACTGTATGCACCCCTGTGTTCATTGCAGTGTTATTTATAATAGCCAAGTTATGGGAGCAACCCAAGGGTCCATCAGTAGGTGAGTGGACTAAACAGCCATGGTACTTTTATACAATGGCTTATTACTCAGCCCTAAGAAAGAAGGATCTCGTACCCTTTGTAACAGAATAGATGGACCTCAAGAGTATTATGCTAAGTGAAATAAGTCAGAGAAAGATAAATATCATATGCTTTCACTTACATGTGGAGTCTAATGAACAAAATAAGAACAGACTCATAGATACAGAGAACAGACTGACTGAAGGGAGGGAGGTTACGAGGCTGGGTAAAAACGATGAAGGAATTAAACAAAATAAAACACTCAAACACAGATAACCAGAGGAAAATAGTGGTGTGGGGAGGTATAAGAGTGTAAAGGGGTGATAAATGGTTATGGAAGGAGACTTGACATTAGGTGATGAACACACAATACAATATGCAGATGATGTATTATAGAATTGTACATCTGATACATATGTAATTTTATTAACCAACTAGAGGCCCGGTGCATGAAATTCATGCACTGGGGGGGGGGGTGTCCCTCAGCCCAGCCTGCACCCTCTTCAATCTGGGACCCCTTGGGGGATGTCCGACTGCCGGTTTAGTTCCAGTCCCTCTCACAATCCAGGACTGCTGGCTCCCAACTGCTCACCTGCCTGCCTGCCTGATTGCCCCTAACCGCTTCTGCATGCCAGCCTGATCATCCCCTAACCACTCCCCTGCCAGCCTGATCGATGCCTAACTGCTCCCCTGCTGGCCTTATTGCCTCCAACTGCCCTCCCCTGCCAGCCATCTTGTGGCTGTGGGTGCTGCCATCTTTGAGGGTGGGGCAGTCAATTAGCATATCCCCTCCTTATTGGCTGTGGGTGCTGCCATCTTTGTGATGGCATGAGGGTCAATTAGCATATTCCCTCTTTATTAGATAGGATGTCATTGTAAACATTTCAAATTAAAAAAGGGGGAAAAAAGAAAACTTCCCATAATGAGTCTAGTTACATTGCAGATAAATTGTAACCCCATCTCACATGGCCTTAATGTTTCTAGGAAAATTTACTGTTTGCCCTAGAAAGGCAAACGGGCATATTTCTCTTCGTTGATGGAACTCTAAGGGCTGGGGGTAAATGGGATCTCACTTTCTAAATGTCTATACATTGGAGATAGGATTGATAGTCTTATTAGTCTGTCCTTTGTGTACTTTAAACATCCCAAGTCTTTGGTGCTAAAAGATTTATACATCATCTTATATTTATAACTCATTTCTATTCATTACTCTTTAGGGTGGCTGCAAGAATGTTGTTCTGGTACTGGCCCCAGGTTTCAGAAAGGACAACAGCTACTGAGAGATTATGTGATAAAATGGAATCTTGGAAATGGCAGCAGTAGGATTATAACAATTTTTTTTTATTGTCTCTCAGAATACATGATGATCAGTAAAAGAGAAGCATTGGAGATCCAGAGGATTTTGTTCAGATTAGATAAATTCCCCCAAAACTTGGAACCTACCACCATATTCACTATTGTTAAATCCTTAGAAGTCTACACTTGACCTTAGAGGTCTCCTTGAGGCTGTGTTGTGCCTACTAATAGGGACAGAGGTAGAGGGACAGAGGTAGAGGGGGATGGTTCCTATTTATCAGCCTTGAAACTTCTGTCCATGTCATCATTCTCTGACACCATATATTTCTGGATGGAAAGGAGAGGCCACCATAATAATATAAGGTTAAAAGTCATCTATCGGGCCCTGACTGGTTTGGTTCAGTGGATAGAGCATCGGCCTGTGGACTGTATGGGTCCCAGGTTCAATTCCGGTCAAGGGCATGTACCTTGGTTGTGGGCTCATCCCCAGTAGGGGGTGTTCAGGAGCCAGGTGATCGATGTTTCTCTCTCATTGATGTTTCTAACTCTTTATCCCTCTCCCTTCCTCTCTGTAAAAAAATCAATAATATATATATTTTTAAAAAGTTATCCATTGGAAAAGAAAATTAACTATGTGATTTTCACCTACTCTCCAGAGGAAACAAGTGGGGGATGCATTACACTAACTGTCTTAAACTTACTATGCTGGACATTTCACAGAGAAGCTAAGTTAACCATTACCATTTCTTCATGTAAAATGGCTTTGTTTCGATGTATGTGCTTTTGGGAGCAATACACCATGAAATTGTCTTGGCATTATTTCTAAACATATTATTTTCTGAGGATACTGTTTTGTGAATATTTTAACAAAAATTAATTGTGGTAAAATACACATAACATAAAATGTACTATCTTAAACATTTTTAAGTGTCTAAGTCAGTAGTGTTAAGTAAATCTACACTGTTGTGCAGCCAATCTCTAAAACTCTTCATTTTCCAAACTGAAACTCTACCCATTAAAAAAATAACTCCTCACACCTCTCTCCCCACAACCTCCTGATGATCACCATCCTATTATTTTGCGTTTATGAATTTGACTATTCTAGATAGCTCATATAATTTAAATCATACAGTATTTTTTGTGACTGAATTATTTCACTTAACATAATGTCTTCAAGGCTCTTTCCTTGTAACATATCAGAAATCCCTTCCTTTTTAAGACTGAATAATAATCCATTGTATGTTTATACCACATTTTGTGTATCCATTCATCCACAGATGATCAGTTGGATTTCTTACTCCTTTTGGCTATTGTGAATAATGCTACAATGAACAAGGGTTTACAAATATTTCTTTGAGACTCACTTTCAATTATTTTGGTATATATTCAGAAGTGGAACTTCTGGGTCATATGGTATAATTCTATTTTTCATTTTTTTCAGAAACCATAATACTGCTTTCTAGAGTGGTTGTACCGTTTTACATCCCTACCAACAATGCCCAAGGGTTTAAATTTCTCTACATCTTCATCAATATTTGTTATTTACTGATTTGGTTGTTTGCTTGTTTTTTGATAGTAGCCATCCTAATGGGATGAAGTGGTATCACATTGTGGTTCTGATTTACATTTCCCTAAAGATTGGTAATGTTGAGCATCTTTTCATCAGCTTGTTAGCCTTTGTATACCTTCTTTGGTTTAATGTCTTTTCTAGTCACTTGTTGTTTTAAAAGCAGGGTTTTTGTTTTGTTTTGCCGAGTTCTGTGATTTTTTTGTGGTAAAAGTTTCGCATTGTCAAAGAGTATGGGATACCCTGATTGTTTTATCACCTTCTTGAAGACTTGAAGTATACCTATATCATTTTAAAGGCTCTCAGAATTAGTACTGTAAAAAATTGCTAACTCTGTGTAACACAGTATTTTCAATAGATAACTACTGCGGAACCATTTTGCACTGAACACTTATTCCCATCTTGAGCCAGTGGGTAGCCAGTGAATGCAATTTATGAAAAGCTCTTCTAAGGGTTAAACAAAAAAACAATAGTTCATGAAGAAACATTTCATGCTGTGTCTCCCACCCAGACAAGCTTTTCTCTTTCACCACTTTGTAGATATTTATTGAGTACTGACTCAGTGCTGGGGATATGGAAAAAAATAAGATGTAGCCATTTACTTTCTACAGGGAGGTAAACAATTATAGTAGAATTTAGAAAAGCTGCTCTGATAATGGTAATACATATTCTCTTAGGCTAATTGATCACAAGTAACAGAAAGCAAATCAAGCTAGCTTTAGCAAATGAGAGGAACATGTTATAAAGATAGATAGGTGCCTGGTGAAAGTATGCAGGATTCTCTCTCCTTTCTTCAAAGTCTTCTACTATGCACAGTATTCTTTTAATATGACTGCCATAAACTTTTCCCTTTACATATTATAGTTGTATGTAGTTGCACAGCAGGTTTTGCTTTATTTTTCAGTTCCTATTTTAAATTCCAAGGAAAGAGAGTGCCTGACTAGCCTATGTCAAATATGTACACATGGTCCAGTCCTCTGTGGCCTGTGGGATGGAGACACATATCAAAACATATGACGGTTATGGACCCAACATCCTTTTCAACTTCATCTCTTATCACTTCTTGCACATATTCCATGTTCTACTAATACCAGTAATGATTGTTTATTGAGAAAATAAAAATAATTAACATAAAAGTTACTATTGATAAGTTAATTCTGATTAAACATTGTAAGCCTCACTATATACCAGCAATAAACAATTACAACATATAAAAAAACAGTACAACCCGTTCACATTAATAATAAAAAGACAATTTCAGCCAGAACCGGTTTGGCTCAGTGGATAGAGCGTCGGTCTGCGGACTGAAGGGTCACAGGTTCGATTCCGGTCAAGGGCATGTGCCTGGGTTGCGGGCACATCCCCAGTGGGGGGTGTGCAGGAGGCAGCTGATCGATGTTTCTCTCTCATCGATGTTTCTAACTATCTCTCTCCCTTCCTCTCTGTAAAAAATCAATAAAATATATTTTAAAAAAATAAAATAAAAAGACAATTTCAATAAAGATTATTCTTTTTAAAAAATATAATTTTATTGATTTCAGAGATGAAGGGAGAGAGAGAGAGAGAGAGAGAGAGAGAGAGAGAGAGAGAGAGAGAAACATGAATGATAAGAGAGAATCACTGATAGGCTGCCTCCTGCACGCCCCCTACTGGGGGTCGAGCCTACCACCTGGGCATGTGCCCTCAGTGGGAATCTAACTGGGAATCTAACCATAACCTGCTGGTTCACAGGTCGAAGCTCAACCACCTAGCCATGCCTGGCCAGGCTAAATAAAGATTATTCTTAATAAGAATGTATAAGACTGACATTTTAAAAATTTAAATTATAATTCACTGATCTTGGCCAAAATATTTAAATTGGGTTTCCTAGAAGTTGAATTCTGAAACTCAGTAGCTTCCATTCTATTTCCATCTCTTTTCCACCAACTTGGATAAAAAGTGAGCATCGCCATTGAAGTGAACCACCAGCTTCAGTGAAATAGACAGCAGATACTCATTCGCTGAATTACACTGTCATCTGCCTTTATATATGTTAGCAACTTGAACTAATTGTCGAGGTAATGAATAAGTAAGAGAGGATTTAGGCAATTTCAGGAAAGACAGATTAGCTCCCATGCGCCAGAGAACAAGAAATCAAACTGGAATCCAGGTCTGAGAAGTTGGCAGAGAGAAAATCCACATACATAAAATATTTTAGTTAAATTCTGTTAACTTGGGGTTCTGTCTTGTCCTAATTGGAAATTTGAGAGTAAATTGGTAGATTCAGAAAGGAAAATGTATGAGAATAATGTTTTCTATATTTCACAGTTAAGTATCTTCACCTTATGGGTTTTTAGAAGTTTATGCTATGGGTGATTTCCCCCAAATAATGGATTTTTACTATAGGCATTAGATAGTATTAACTTAGGTAACAAAATCCTAAATTGGTTATCCCATTCTTTAAACTTCTTATATTTCTTTGATCCACGAAAATTTATGCTTTTCACTCCCATGAATCTTCCTCTTCAAATAGTTTAAATACATGAGGTTAGATAGTGCTGTTTTTCTATCTTATCCTGTGAAGCTTAACTCTTTAACTCTGTGAAGGCCTCTTAATATTTAAAGATGCTAATTTCTTGAGGGATACAGTTATTTGAATCCTAGGTGCCTAAGGTTTTATTGCATTTCTTATTGCAGGCAATGGAAAATTGTCATTTTGAATTATAATTAAGTGGAAATAGTTCACTGTTTGCCTTGCATTTTTTAGACTCAAATATTTGGCGAAGTATAGAATAAAAGTAATTTCAAGAAAAAGCTAAGTGACTTTACCTCCTTTCCTTTGAACTTTGGTAATTTTTATAATTAAGGTTGTAATAGCAGAAATGTATAGGTTATTAACATTTTCCTAACTGATAGTTTTAATACAGAAGGATATTTGTGGCATCATCAAATCTGTTGAAAACATTTTAATATGCAGACATATTCATTCATTTATTGATCCATTCAACAAATTAGACTGTCAACCAATATTTGGCTTTCAGGATTATCCATCTGTACTTCAAATCAGGGGTCAGCAAACTATATTCTACAGGCCAAACTCAGCAAATTCCTTGTTTTTGTCAATAAAGTTTTATTGAAACATCATTAATACCATAAACTCATTCATTTATGTATTGTCTCCTTTGACACTACAACAACAGAGTTGATTAGTTGCAACAGAGACAACATGGCAGGGAAAGCTGGAAATATTTATCATATAGGTTTTTACAGAAAAACTTTGCAAGGAATTTCAATTTCAGCACCAAAGTAAAGATCTTAGAAGGTGTCACAACTGTTCTTACAATTCCTGTTGTTAAGCTGAAAAAAAATGAAAGTCAACAACTTTTCAAGGGTTTATCAGAGAACTAAGGTTACAGGGCAACCTGTCATCCGAAAATCTGGAGAGACAAGTGAATGCAGAGAATCACAGTCAAGATTTGCTTACCTAGATAAGAAGCCACTAGAGCCATTAACTGCTACACTTAAATGGTGATCTTCACTAATTGCTGGAGTCTGAGTATGAACTAGCATGAGAGTAAAACATTCTCAGGTCTTAGGGACCCCCCCTCCTCGCCCACACATACTTTCATAGAATTTACCTCCTGAAACAGCACCAGTTTGAAATGTTGAGAAAGATGCCCTTGAGGCTCTGGCAGGGGGTGGAGAAGAGCAATCATTATGAATTATGCCCAGAGTGTTCTCTGTAACAAGGGCCTTGTCCCTCCCACATGGGGGAAGGACATTCTTTTATTCCAGCTACCGCTAGCTTTCTTGTCTCACTCAAAGAGGGTAAGTGAAGGAACACTTTTGAAGGACACAGGTCCAATAAAAGACTACGATTTAATCATAAGGTAATAGCACGCTTCCTGTCCTCTACCCCTTGTCACCACACCAAATAGCAATCCAGTATAACAGTGACTTAAGCTGAATGAGCTGTAAGACAGAGACTCTCTTTCTACGGAGAACTTAGAGATGCCCAAAGTCTACAGGAGATCAAAGACAGGGACACAAGAGGAATTAGAATCCTCTGGGCCCTACAGCTGCAGCAAATGATAAACACAGCCCGTCTCCTAGTCAGATTAACATAAAACATCACAATAAAGTTTTATTTTCCCCAGTTTTTATTACCTGAAAAATCATGTCCAGCTTTCAACCAAAAATTAAAAGGTATGCTAAAGGCAAAAAATAATTTTTCTGAAGACACATTTTTCAGAACCACACTCATATCAGACATAGATATTGGAATTATCAGATGTAATTTAAAATAATTATGATTAAAAAATAAAATAAAATAATTATGTTTAATATGTTAAGGATTCTACTAACAAACATGCAGGAACATGGATAATATAAGCAGAGAGATAGAAACTCTACTAAAAACATTAAAAGACAGTAGTAAAAATTTAAAACAGCAATGTAAGGAAGTAAAGAACATATTGACAGGACTGAGTAGAGCATCAGTGATCTTAAAGATAGAGACTTCAAGAGAAACTTCTCTAATGGAAATGCAAAGAGAAAATAAAGAATGGAAAAGTATAACAGAATACTCAAGAATAGTGGGACAATTTCAATATGTGTAATACATAGCAGATCCTTGAAAAATATCATTCCATTCAAAATCATTTTGGTGTATTAATGAGGAACAAATCAGTTCTGGGTTGGGGCCACTTTGTGCGTTTGCACGTTCTCTCCATGTCCGTGTGAGTATTCTTTGGGTACTCGGTTTCCTGCTACATCCCAATGCTGTGCATGTTAGGCTACTTGGGGTGTCTTAATTGTCCCAGTATGAGTGTGTGTGTGTGTGTGTGTGTGTGTGTGTGTGTGTGTGTGTCCTGCAATGGAATGGTATCCTATCCAGACTTGATTCCTGCTTTGTTCTCTGAGCTGTTGTGATAGGCTACAGGCAGCCCCCACCCTGAACTGGAATAAGTGGATAATAATTATTTTACTTGTTTCTATTAATCTTTCTTAAATGTATATATAGTTCACATTGATTTCAATGTTTAATATTAGAAGTGTTTCGGTGATGTTTCTTCATGTAGAAGTTTGGTGATGTTTTTGTGGCCAGAAATCCAAATGATAGATCTAGAAGCTAAGATGTCAATTCTTTTCAAATTGACCTATAGATTTAATACAATCCCAATCAAAATACCCAAAAGCTATTTTGTAGATATTGACAATATGATTCCAAAGTTTATATAGACAGATAAAAAGACTGAGAATAGACAATGCAATACTGAAAAACAAGAACGACTGGGAGGATTTACACTACCCGATTTTAAGACTAACTATAAAGTGACCATAATCATGATAGTATGGTATTGGCAAAATAATAAACTCATAGGTCAATGGAACAGAATAAAGATCTCAAGAAATATATTCACAAAAATATAGTCAACTGATCTTTGATAAAAGATTAAAGGCAATACCGTGAAAAAAAGATAGTTTTTTTCAGCAAATGGTGCTGGAATAATTGATCATCCATATGCAAAATAATAATAATAAATATATCCACAGAAATAGCACTTTTCACAAAAATTAAAACATAGTGGATTATGAACATTTAAAACTATACAGCTTAAAAAACTATAAAACATCTAGAAGGAAATTCAGAAGAAAATCTAGGTGATCTTGGGTTTGGTGATAAGTTTGAAATATAATATTGAAAGCACAATCTATAAAAAAGTCAATAAGTTGGATTTCATAAGAATTAAAATTTGCCCAGTTAAAGATCTGAACAGACACTGTAACAAAGAAGATATACAGTTGGTAAATAATCACATGAAAAGATGCTCTGTATTACTTGTCATTAGGGAATTGACAATTAAAGCAAGAATGCGATACTACTACACACCTATTGGAATGGCTAGATGAATAAGTTTTGGGGACCTATTGATTTTGATTGGGATTGTATTGAGTCTATAGGTCAATGGTTAAATTAGTTAACAACACCATAGCGTATACTTGAAAATTACTAAGAGAGCAGATCTTAAATGTTCTCACCATAAAAATAAAATGGTAACTATGTGACATAATGGATATATTAACTAAGCTTATTGTGATAGTCATTTCACAATTATATGTATTGAATCATCATCTTGTACACTTTAAGCTTACACACTGATATGTGCTAAATAAGTCTCAATAAATCTGGAAAAAGAGAAGGCTAGAATCCAAAAAATCTACAATACCAATAGTTGGTGAGGATGTGGAGTAACAAGAACTCTTAATCACTGCTGAGTAATGTTATAGCCACTTTTGAAGATAGTGCCTTCCAAAGCTAAACATAATCTTATATGATCCAGCAGTTGTGCTCATAGGTATTTACCAAATTATATTTGAGAAACTTATGTCTAACACAAAAATTGGTATATGAAGGTCTATAGCAGCTTTATTTATACTTATAAAAATAACTGAAAATAATCAGGATGTTCAACAGGTGAATGGATAAACAAACCTTGGTTATCAAACCATGAAAAACATAAATGAATCTTAAATGCATGTTGGTACCTGAAAGGAGTTAATATTATTACAATCCCATATGATTCCCAATGATATGACTTTTTTTAAAAGGGAAAACTATAGAGAGAATGGTTTCCAGGGTTGAATATGTGAAGCATAGGAGGTTCTTCAGGGAAATGAAACTATTCTGTATCATATAATAGTGGCTATGTAACACATGAATTCATCAAATCCAGGGAAATTTACAGCACAGAGTAAACTTTAATATACCCAAATTGGAAACAAAATCATTTAGGAGGTCAAAGAATCCCAGGATAGAATACATAATTTGACAAAATAACTGTGTTACATATGCATGAAACAACTTTACTGAAGGGGGAGGAGGAAGATGGCGATCTAGGAACTATGGAAATGAGCAGAATCTGTAGGACTAAAGGCAAAAGAAACTGTACGTACTCACTGCACTCTAGTTGATAAAGTTCTTCCTTATGAAGATATGGGTTAAGAATTCTGATACCACTATACATGTATACTGGAATTGAACAATTAAGTAAACAGTAGCAGATGGTGGGAGTGATGTTTCTCACTGTTGGAATGGGAGTTTACAGATGTGCAAGGGGAGGAGGTTAGAATGATTTCAGATCATCCCCAACTACTGCAGAATCAGTTTAAGTCTTGATTCCTTTCTGTGCAAAATTAGATATCTTTTGACATGGGAAGACAGCATATTGCACAGCATATGAAACTGAAAAGAAATTTACAAATTATTGTGATGTTCAAGCCCAATTATTTGCAAATATTTGATAGAGATTTGTTCCATATACCCTTTATTTTAAAAATTGCAATTTAAATCTACATTTTTATTATATCCAAAGGAGAAAAGTATTTGTTTATAGAAAGGAATTATCAAGAAATGGAATTGTGAACGAGAGACTGCTCTAATAGAAGGCAAAAACTGGAGGAAAAATTATTGCATGAGGTAAAAGCAATGGAAAATTCATTGCTTTTTTGAAGCAACCCCACAGAGTTAATTCCTCTATGGTGCTGAAGGCTTCTGCTTTGAAATTCATTTTATTGACCTAAAGCTTAAACTGCAGGGTGACTCAAGGATAATTGACAGGAGGTAGAGAACATCATGCTAGCATTGTCACGTATGCCCTCACTCATTCCCTTGTTAAAAGATGCATTATGCAAATGTATCCTCCACTGAATTTTGTTAGCATTTTTTTTGTCCCTGGTAAAGTATTACCCATGTTTGTCAAGGAGAAGGAGTAAAATTTACCCTTTCAAATAGTTCAGTGATTATGTCCCCACACTTCAATTATTGCATGAAATTCAAGCCCACATAAAAGGTTTCAAAATCTAAAGGTAGTTTTACTTTGTGCCTGATTTATGTATATGTTGTGGGTTTAGAAGAAAATAAAGCATATCTAGGAGCAGGAAACAGATGTAATTAAAATCTGAAACATGTTTCTTTAGTGAAATTATTTTCCAAAGTTACCTTGTAGCTGCAAAATCAATCTCCATCACACTAGTAAGAAAATAATCATTTATTCATATGAGAGAGAGAGAGAGAGAGAGAGAGAGAGAGAGAGAGAGAGAGAGAGAGAGGATTAAAACATATAGAACTCATGGGTAGAGCTCTTCCACCATCTTGGAGCCAGTGAAGGCTGCTGGGAACAGGACATCTGTAAGGACAAACACGTGTGGAAGGCTGCAATCCGGGGCCATTTTTGCTGGATAGAAAGAATTGGGGTCTCTGGAACCAAAGGGAGCACACAGTTCTTCTTAAAATCAAAGGTGTTTATGCTTGAGAGGAAACTGAATTCTATCTAGGCAAGAGATATGCTCATGTGTACAAAGCAAAAAACAACACAGTGACTCCTGGTGGCAAAGTGAACAAAACCAGAGTCACTTGGGGGAAAGGTAACCCATGCTCATGGAAACAGTGGCATGGTTCATGCTTATTTCTGATGCAACCTTCCTGCTAAGGCCACTGGACACAGAATCTGTATAATGTTGTACTCTTCAAGGATTCAAACTTACAGAAAAATAAATAAATAAAATGGATTTGTAAAAATAAATAAAACTCATAAATAGAGATATACGTGAAGAGTTGAAAGTAACAGCCTAAGCAACCATTATGACTGGATGACCGGACAATCAGATGACCAGCCGGTAGCTATGATGTGCACTGACCACCAGGGGGCAGACACTCAACACAGGAGTTGCCCCTGGTGGTCAGTGCACTCCCACAGCCAACCTCCCATGGTCAGCCAATTTCCCATGGTCCCTCCCCACTGCCAACTGGTCCTGATTGGCCCCGATCGCTGGCCAAGCCAAGGGCCCCCATCTGTGCATGAATTCGTGCCCCAGGCCTCTAGTTTATGAATCAAAATCCAGATTACTCTTCAATTAAACACTGTGGAAAGTATAGTGGAAGCAGTGGTCTTGCAGTTAAATCATTTCTCCATGAAACAAATCATTCTTATAGTTTTTACAAAGCATAAAAGAAAGCATTGCTGTTGGAAGGAATAAAAATAGTGGGATTTCATGAAAAACAGATACAAATGATATATAAATTATAAATATCTATGGTTTACCTTTGAGCTCATCGTCATCCATGCTTTAATATCAGCCTTTACTAATGGGAACCCCTGATAATTTGATTCTCTGCTTTAAGGCCATGGAACCTAATTAATACAGAGGGACACAATAAAAACTGATTAGACAAAAATGCACTATGTCCTTGGGTTTGGGGAGACTGGCTATTGGTTCCTTCCTAGCATTAAGGGGGAAATATAATCTTGTTTTATAGTCTTAAAATATCCCATATTTGCTCTTTTAGTATTAATGTATTTGAAGAGAAATAACGAGTAAAATAAAGTTGATGGCCTTGATCTCAATCAACTTGTAGCTTGTGTTTTGCAAAACCCAGAGCTATCCTGCAAGGCTATTTTCTTTTAAAACTGAGCACGCCCTGGGTAAAACAGCTAGCTATTAATGAATCAGAACTGTATCATTCTAGGACATACACAATGTTGGGAGACTTGAAAATTAAAATCCTGAAGAAAAAAAACTTTTATCAGTGTCATTTATATTTTAACAGCAATTTGATATGCTTTCGTATAGCAAAAGAGTAATTAAACCTCTTTATCTTCACTTTATAGAAAAGAGGATTTGACTAAATGTTTGGTGTCAAGACAGTCATGCAAGGAGGGTAGAGTTTATTAACCAGAGGTAAGTGACGCAGGCATTATTGTCACTTAGCTGTGGAGTCAAGCCCTGTGCCTTTGCTGGGCAGGCTTTTTTCCTCATAGCTCAGTTCATTAGTATGCAGCTGGAAAATGCCAGCATGGAGGATGCCAAGGCAGACAAAGAAACGACTCAAGGGAGATTTAAACTTCATGACTATACATATTCTCATAAAGTTTAAAGAACATAACTACTCACAGCAGGGCAACCCCCCACCATTTTCTTTCAGTGAAACAATCCACATTACCCTTGTGGCTAGCATGATGACAAAATGAATTTGAAAATATCTGCAGAACTGGTTTCTTTGGTCAGGAAATACTAGCAGGAATTCCTTTCATCTTCCCAGACCTACTGCTTGTTCTGATACAGAATGGCCTAGTGAGGTTGCAACTGTAGGCTTATATCCACATGTCGTAATCACAGCTGTTTCTCTACAGTGAAAGGAAAGCAAAAAATGGCAGTAGCCATTATCAGAATATTTAAATTCACAGAACCAATTTTGCTTTACCTGGATATTTTGAGGAAAAGTATTTTCTTTAAAAGATATTTGACGAATATCAGTAACAGTTATCATGTGCTGAGTGCCACTATATACCAGGCTGTGAGCTATGGGCTTTAGGTATATTATTTCTCTAACCCTCACAAAACTCTGAGAGGAAGGTATTGTGATAGGCATTGTACAGATGAGGAAACAGGCTCATAGAGGTAAACATTTTTTGTCACATGTTCTATAGTCAGAAGTAGAAGAATCATATGAATATTGTACTAGCTTTGTATCCTAGGGATAAATCCCACTTGGTCCTGATGTATAATCTATATTATAAAAAGCCAGTGGCCCTAACGTTGGAACGACCAAATGACTGGTCATCATGAAGTGCAATGAAGTGCACCTCTTGGTCCCTCCCCCGATGCCCACAGGCTCCGATCACAGCAAGGCTGGCAGCCGGCAGGTGGGTGTGGCGGCGGATGGGTGGGTGTGGTGAGGTGAGCAAGTCGAGGTGTGCACAGGTGGGTGGAGTTGCACGATTTCGCGTGCTGGGCCTCTAGTTTTTTTAAATATTATGCTGGATCTGAGTTGCTAATATTCTGTTGAGGATTTTAGCATATATGTTCATCAGTAATATTGGCCTGTAATTCTCTTTCTTTGTAATGTCTTCACCTGGTTTTGGAATTAGGGTGATGCTGGCCTCATAAAAAGAGCTTGGAAGCATTCCTTCCTCTTGGATTTTTTGGGATAGTTTGAGGAGGACAGGTGTTAATTCTTCTTTGAAGGTTTGGAAAACTCCCCTGTGAAGCTGACTGGGCCAGGACTTTTGTTGGCTGGGAGGTTTTTTGTTTTGTTTTGTTTTTGTTTTCTGCTTCAATTTCTTCCATTGTTATTGGTCTATTCAGGTTTCCTGATTCTTCCTGATTCAGGTTTGGGAAATTGTATTTTTCTAGGAATTTGTCCATTTCATCTACCTTGTCCAGCTTGTTGGTATATAGTTGTTCATAGTATTTTCTTAAAATTCTTTGTATTTCTGTGGTACTAGATGTTACTTCACTTCTTTCATTTCTGATTTTATTTATTTGGGTCATCTCTCTTTGTTTAAAGGTCAATTAATCTTGTTTATCTTTCCAAAGAAACAGCTCTTGATTTCATTGATCTTTTGTATTATTTGTTTAGATTCTTTGTCAATTTATTTCCACTCTGATATTTATTATTTCCTTCCTTCTACTTACTTTGGGCTTTTCTTGTGGTTTTCTTTCTAATTCTTCAAGTTGTAGGTTTAGATAGTTTATTAAAAATTTTTCTTGTTTTTTGAGGTAGGCCTGTAATGCTATGAACTTCCCTCTCAGGACCGCTTTTGTTGTGTTCCAGAGATTTTGGGTGCTTGTGTGTTCATTTATATTTGTTTCCAGGAAGCTTTTGATTTCTTCCTTGATCTCATTGGCAACACATTCATTGTTTAATAACATTCTATTTAATAGCATCCATGTGTTTGAATTTTTGAGTGTTTTCACTATAGATGTGATACATCACATAAACAAATTGAAAGACAAAAACAACATGATGATATCAATAGATGCAGAAAATTCATTCAACAAAATCCAACACCAATTTTTTAAAATATATTTTGATTGCTTTCAGAGAGGAAGGGGGAGAGAGAGAGAGAGAGAGATAGAAACATCAATGATGAGAGAGAATCATTGATCTGCTGCCTCCTATATGCCCCACACTGAAGATTGAGCTGAAACCCCTCATATGCCCTGACCAGGAATCAAACCATGATCTCCTGGTTCATAGATCAGTGCTCAATCACTAAGCCACACCATATGGGCACCAACACCAACTTTTGATAACTCTCAGCAAAGTGGGAATAGAGGGATCATACCTCAACATAATAAAGGCCATAGATGACAAATCTACAGTCAACATCATACTCAATGGGCAAAAACTAAAACCATTTCTCCTAAGAATAGGAACAAGACAGTGATATCCACCTTCACCACTCTTATTCAACATAGTACTGGAAGTCCTAGCCATAGAAATGAGATAAGAAGAAAAAAATAAAAGGCATCAAAATTGGAAAGGAGGATGTAAGACTGTCATTTTTCACAGATGACATGATATTGTACATAGAAAACCCTAAAGCCTCCACCACAAAACTACTAGATTTAATAAATGATTTCAGCAATGTAGCAGGATACAAAATTAATACCCAGAAATCAATGGCATTTTTATACACCAATAATGATCTCTCAGGAAGAGAAACTAACAAAGCACACAAAACAATATCATTTACATTGCAACAACAAAAAATTAAGATACTTAGGGATAAACTTACCCAAGGAGGTAAAACTTCTGTATTCAGAAAACTACAGGACATTGAAAAAAGAGAGAGAGGAAGATATAAACAAGTGGAAGAATATACTGTTTTTATGGATTGGTAGAATTAACATAATTAAAATTTCCATACTACTGAAAGCAATCTGTAGATTCAATGCAGTCCCTATTAAAATACCAATGACATATTTCAAAGATCTAGAACAAATATTCCAAAAATGTATATGGAACCAAAAAAGATCCTGAATAGCCGCAGCAATCTTGGGGAAGAAGAACAAAGTTGGACAATCACAATGCCAGATATCAACTTATATTACAAAGCCACTGTAATATAAACCTGGTACTGCCACAAGAACAGGCATATGGATCAATGGAACAGAACAGAGAACCCAGAAATTGACAACCATTACGCTCAATATTTGACAAAGGTAGCAGGAACATACACTGGAGTAAAGACAGTCTCTTTAATAAATGGTTCTGGGGAAATTGGACCGATACATGCAAAAAAATGAAACTAGACCACCAACTTACACCATACACAAGAATAAACTGAAAATGGACAAAATAATTAAATGTAAGCCATGAAACCATAAAAATCCTAGAAGAAACCATAGGCAGCAAAATCTCAGACATCTTTCATAGCAATATGTTTGTGGATACATCTCTTAGGGCAAGGGAAACAAAGGCTAAAATAAATAAATGGGACTACATCAAAATACAAAGCTTCTGCACAGCAAAAGAAACCATCACCAAAATGAATAGGGAGCCTACTGCATGGGAGAACATAATTGCCAATTATATATGTGGTAAAAGGTTAATTTGCAAAATACATAAAGTACTCATTAACTCAACAAAAGGAAGACAAACAACCCAATTAAAAAATGGACAGAGGACCCAAATAGACGCTTCTCCAAAAAGGACATACGAATGGCCAAGAAACATATTTAAAAATGCTCAAAGTCACTGATCATCAGAGAGATGCAAAATAAAACGACAATGTGGTACCACCTCATACAAATGCTGGTGAGGGTGTGGAGAAAAAGGAATCCTAGTACACTGTTGGTGGGAATGTAGACTGGTACAGCTATGGAAAACTTTAGAGTTACCTCAAAAATTAAAAATGGAACTGCCATTTGACCCAGTGATCTCACTTCTAGGAATGTATCCTTTGAAGCCTGAAACGCCAATCAGAAATAATACATGTACCCCTATGTTAACAGCAGTGCTATCCACAATAGCTGAAATCTGGAAGCAACTCATTCATAAGTAGATGAATGGATAAAAAAGCTGTAGTACATTTACACCATGGAATATTATGCAGCATTGAAAAAAAAGGATCTCTTACCCTTTGAGAAAGCATGGAGGGACCTAGAGAATATTATGCTAAGTGAAATAAGCCAGTCAGAGAAAGGTAAGTATCTCATGATCTCACTCATATGCAGAATCTAATGAAAAAAATAAACTGATGAACATAATAGATCCAGAGACATAGAAACATGGAACAGACTGACGAATCTCAAAGGGAAGGTATGTGTGGAGAGATTAACCAAAGTATTTATATGAATATATGTATAACCCATGGACACAGACAATAGTATGGTGAAGACCTGGGGGGTGGAGGTGCAGGGAGAAAGGGGTCAAGGGGAAAAAGGGGGCCATATGTAATATTTTCAATAATAAAGATATATTTTAAAAAGTAGAAGAATCCAATGAATCCCACATGTGTGTCTCTGTCGACATCTAATGTTCATCATTTTACATACTTACCGAGTTGCCTAAATTATTCACATTTTCCCAAGTATATGTACATCTGTGCAGTAGTGGAAAATGCATTTGTTCTAGCTTAGTCAAGTTAAAACATTCAGATCTTTTTTATTGTTATTGATTTTAGAGAGAGGAAGGGAAAGAGAGATGGAAACATTGATGAGAGGGAAACATCAATCGGCTGCCTCCTGCACACCCCCAATTGGGGATTGAGTATGCAACCTGGGCATGTACCCAGACTGAGAAACAAACCATGACTTCCTGGTTCATGGGCCAAAGTTCAATCACTAAGCCACGTTGGCTGGGTAAAACTTTCAGGTTTTGACAACTAAATTACTATAGCTTGATGGCAGCAGCATCATTGATACCCAATGCTCATTCATGATAAAGCACTCAAGATATTAGAAATGTACGGGGACTTAATAAAGAACAACTACAAAACACCTACAGTTAATATCATACTTAATGGTGATGAACATACTCTTCCCCTAAAATTGGGAACAAATCAAGGATGTTTTCTCTTACTTCTCCTATTCAACAACATACTAGAAATTCTAATCAGTGTAAAAATACAAGGAAAAAGAAGATAGACAAGTATATATATATTGTTTCAAAGATCCTAATATATGAGTTTGTACATTACTTATATATATAAGGATTTTTCTGTTTGTCTGAGTTTTCCCTCAAAGAGTCATTCATGAAGTATATGTATACTTCTAAAAACCGTTCACTGTCCAAGTGGTATGATTCCCAACACCATAAGCTTGGGCCAAGAATGCTATACAAATCTAAATAATGGAGTTCTTTTCCCAATGAGACTCTTTCACTAGCCCAACAGCTAGAATTTTCAAAGTTTGCAAACTTTTTGTAACTAAACACAGGTTGTGTGACAGCTTCTATTATTTGCCCAATAATAGCTTTTCTATGCCCCTCCTTATTAGGAGGCTGTGCCAAGTTTTGATCACAGCTGTGAGCAATTTGAGTAAAAAAAGAAAAAGAAAATGATTAATTGGGGGAACCAAATCATGAAACATTGGGTGCCTGCCAGAGAACTGATAAATAACTTGAATTAATACCTTGGAATCATAGCTTTATTTAATGCTTATAAAGCCCAAGGCATAAAATATGTAAAATATGACATGTTCCATGATTGCAATGACACTTCCCAGCCAAAAAAGGGTATTAAGACCTACTGAAATAGGCTATATTCAATATGGCTGTCTCTTAATGTATGTAGCATATGCAATGTTCCTCTGTGATATAACGCTAGTGAAAACTGAATTTGAACCTTACTTGATGATACATACTGATTAACTATTTTTAATATATATATTACATAAATATATAATAAATAAATAAAATAAATAAATAAATACAGTATATTTATTTATTAATTTCAGAAAGGAAAGGAGTGGGAGAGAGAGATAGAAACATCAATGATGAGAGAGAATCATTGATCGGTTGCCTACTGCACACCCTCTACTGAGGATCGAGCCTGCAACCCAGGCATGTGCTCTTGACTGGAATTGATCCCAGGACCCTTCAGTCCACAGGCTGACGCTCTATCCACTGAGCCAAACCAGCTAGAGCTTAACTATTTTTAATGAGATATATTTTAAAAATTTCACTGAAGCTACCCTTATGAAATATCAGAATGAGGTGAACAGTATTAAAAATTCACAGAATTGTTGAGTCATTTGGCAGGTGAAGTCAGTTTTACAACTGTGGAGATTAGTCCAAATCTCATCTTGTTTCCCAATAGTGGTCCCATGTAATATCACCAAGTTAAAATGATCTTACTACTTCTCAATTCCACATTTGAATTACATTCTTCAAATACTGAATAAATTTTACTATAATCCAGATGTCAGCTATAGCCCACAGAAATTTGTTCACCTCTCTATTTCATGTCTTGTAGAAAGTTTAATGCCATTTTCTAAATTTCTGCATATTCTCAGAGTCATACTGTTATGATCAATGTTGGCTTTACTCTCCAGTTTATTTTGAATTAGTGCATTATATAAAGTGTTTTACTATCCAGTGTATTCTGCATAGAAGCACTCATTCATTTATGCATGTCCAAAATATTTATTCAGGGCCTGTTATTTTTTTATTTTTAAAATATATTTTATTGATTTTTTACAGAGAGGAAGGTAGAAGTATAGGGATAGAGAGTTAGACACATTGATCAGGGTTGGGGGCCTGTTATTTGGTCAGTCATATTATATGTATGTCATTAGCCTAGTTTTAGGGAAAATAAGTTGGTACGAGGAGGAGATATTAGCTAACTAGTTAAATGAATAAATAGAAAGTTATGAATGATAGATGCTATGATGAAGAGTGTGTTTATAAACACATATAATAGGTAGATTTTTATCTAAGAGGTTAGCTGCACCTTCCATGAAAAAAAAAGGCCATTAATATGTGATCCAAAAGAACTGTAGGAGTTAACTAAGCTAAAGGAGAGGGTTGCGGGCTCAATCCCCAGTAGGGGGTCTGCAGGAGGCAGCCCATAAATGATTCTCTCTCATCATTGAAGTTTATATCTCTTTCTCTCTCGCTCTTTCTCTCTGAAATCAATAAAAATTTATTAGAAAAAAAGGAGGGGTAAGACATTTCCATGTTTCATTGAATGGTAATGTTTTACATCCTAACATAAAGTAATAATTCCCATGGGAAGTTTGTAACATGAGATAGCTAACAGATAACAGGAAATGGACAGTTCATGAGGTAAGAGGACTCACCTCTTTTCACAGAAGGAAAGGAGGATACCACAAAGTTAGAGGTTCCCTGATTAGTATGCTAGGTGGGGAAAATATAAGGAGTTTCCATCTGATGCAAATGAAAAGTTCCACATGGAAAGGCCCTGTAATGGGAAAAATTATTAAAAGTCATTGTGGCTGAAGTGAACATACTAGGAGTGATTATGTTGTGAAATGATACTGAAAAAATGGCAATGTCATATAAGAAATTATAGGGAAGTTATAGATTGTGGTTACTGTTCACACAATAATGAAAGCCACTGATGTAATTGTGTTGACCAAAGCAGTACCATTGGTTAACCCAATTTGGAGTATGAGTGAGTGGAGACGCCAAGATTACTGGTAAAGTAGGCTATTGCATAGTCCACTTGAGGTTTGGAGAGATAGCTTAGGTAGAGTGGTGGCAGTAGATGTGGAAAGACATGCAATGTTTGACATATATTTAGGAGGTAAAATTGACAGCTTTATGATTAACTGGATCTGAGGGTTGAAGTTTAAGGTAGGGTTATAGATTTATTACTCCTAAATTTCTTCCTTGTATAAGTAGTTGGATGGTGATGCTATACACTCTTAAATGTAATAAGATCAAGTAGGAAGATCATAAATTTGTTTTTTTAATCTTTATTATTGAGAGTATTATAGATGTCCCCATTTTCTACCCCCCCTGCCCCCTCCACCTGGTTTCTTCCCTGCCCCAGGCATTCACCACCCTATTGTTTGTTTCATAGGTAATTCATATATGCATATAAATTCTTTGGTAATCTCCCCCGCCCCATTCCCTCTGAGATTCATCAGTGTGTTCCACGTTCCCATGCCTCTGGTTCCATTTTATTCATCAGTTTCAGTCATAAGATAAGGGATGCTAATTAAAACCATGAATAAGAATAAAGATCACTTAGTAAGAGAACAGACTAGGAAGAAAAAAGAATTTAAGTTTCAGTTTTGAGGAACTTCAACATTAAGTGTTCAGGGAGCAGAAGAGTGTGAAACTGCAGATAATGAAGTAATGAGAAGTTAGAGTGGAAGGGAAAGAATACAAAGGATGGCAATGATTTTTAAGCCAAAGGATTAAAGTTTTTCAAGAAGGGAGTGGTCAACAAAGTCAAGTGCTGTACAAGGAAAGGATTTAAACTTTCCATTGGATTTAATGAGATGACAGTGATGAAAAGAGTCCAGATTGGTGGGTTGAGAAGTGAGGGTAGAAATAAGGAAATTTAGACAGTTTTGCCAATTATCCTTTCAAGAAGCTAACTGGTGAAGGAGAGAAAAGGAAAAAGGCAGTAGTAGAGGTTGTTTTTTTGTTTTGTTTTGGGTTTTTTTTGGTTTGTTTTTAGTAATGACTTAAGCCGTAATGTGAAGGATTTAGTTCCATACAGAATTTTGAACACCGGAGGGATAAGGGATAACAAGAAGTGTGTGCATAGTTTATAAGACAGAAGGATCCAAGTTATAGAGGAGGAGAAGCGGTCCTCTCGTTACAGAAAGAAATGAGGATACTCTAAAGTTAGAAGTTCCTTGATTAGTATGTTAGGTGGGGGGAAGATAAGGAAGTTAGCATCTGATGCTTTCTTTATTCATCTCAAACGCCAGGTTATGATCTGATAAGTGGAGAGATTGAGGGGAGCTGAGAAGCTGTGAAATAGCTTTTGCAAAGAATCTGTGGTACTGTTGAGGGCCCCTTTGAGGTTGGACTTTTATTAATTACTAGAGGCCCAGTGCATGAAATTCATGTGCGGGTACGGTCCCTAGGCCTTGCCTGGGATCAGGGCCATCTTCCCCAGCTGCCCGCAGCTGGCCCCACCCCCTGCTGCCATCCACCCCCAGTTTCCATTCACCATTGGGTGATTGGTGCCTGACGGCTGGGGGAAGGGACTAAGAGGTTGTCTGTTCCCACCTGCTCGATGGCCCAGACCCTGCAGTGGGTTGCCATCCGGCAATCAGAGCCTGCCAGCCAGGGAAAGGGACCAAAAGAAGGTCAGTGCACCTCATAGTGACTGGTCCAGCAGTCATTCTGCCATTAGGGTCAATTTTCATATTACCCTTGTATTATATAGGATACCTGGAACAATCTTCCCTGTTAACAAGAATTCCCTGATGGTGCTTAAATATGAAATATATAAAACAGATGGTTGAACTATAGAAGGTTGGGATTTAATTAAATGTCATACATACACAATGAATAGCCCCAGACCAAAAACAACAACACCAACAACAAACCCACAACAAAACCCTCAGCTTCCTTATTTAATTCCTCCTACTCCCTGATACACATCCTCCAAAGCTCATTCATAAAAGGCCTTTTATTTGTGCTATACTTTTTTTAATTTTTGAGGACAATAGAAGGTTTGAATTGTAGCAATGCAGCCCTTTAAAACTGATTAGATATCTCTTTCTTAAAATGCCTTCTTCCGTCCAGTTCTATGGATTGGATCTTCCCTCTGTCCCTTTCTCTACCTCCTCTTTTCCTCTAATTTCTGTTCATTTCTAATGCAGAACCACTGAGCCATCTCTTTTGTTTCATTGTTTCCTGCTAAACTCAGCCCTCAGAGTGTCACCTTCTCCCAGAAATAGTTTCTCAACAAGCTCTCTTAAACAAAGACAGTTCCCTTTCTAAAATAAACTCAGGTGCCAGCAGTTAAATGGATAACTGTTTTCACCCATGACACATTATTGTTTATTTAACTTTGTCTTTTATCTGTGATAATCTGCTCTAAAGATGTCTTTGTTGTTTTCAATGACAGAAGAAACATATTTGTCCTCTCTTCTGACATCAACAATCAAATGAGTGGGACTGGGAAAGTAATTTTATTGTTCTAGATTAGAGATAGACCAACTATAGCCTGAGGGACAAATCTTACCCACTACCTGTTTGTGTAAATAAGGTTTTATTAGAACTCAGCCACACTTTTTGTTTACTTATTGTCTATGGCTCTTTTCATGTTACAATAGTATAGTTGAGTAATTATGACAGAGATTGACTAGCCTGCAAAATAAAACATATTTACTAGCTGGTTCTTTAAAGAAAAATGTTTCCCACCCCTTGTTTTAGATTCCAGTTCATCCTTCTGTAAAATGGAGGAATATGTGAAAATGCTCTCTAATTATCTCCGTTTTAATATTTGAAGATGTTAAAGCTCTAATTATTAGATTTCTGCATAAAAGTCACATCATCTGAAAGGATATACTTGCATACCATTGAAAAGTAGCAATCCTGGTCCCTATCATTCCTTATACTTTTACTGTGATTTATCTTTATTAATATATTAAATCTCTGTCATAATATGATATATTCATATATCTCTCTGTTTCTCTCTTTATATTAGAACTAGAGGCCTGGTGCACAAAAATTTGTGCACTTGGGCGGGTCCCTTAGCCCAGCCTGTGCCCTTTCGCAGTCTAGGACCCCTTGGGGGATGTCCATTTGCCAGCGGGGAGCAGGCCTAAGCTGCAGTTGGAAATCCTTAGTGCTGCTGAGGCGGCGGGAGAGGCTCCCACCACCACCGCTGTGCTGGTAGCCCTCAGCCTGGCTTGTGGCTGAGCAGAACTCCCACTGTGGGAACGCACTGACCACCAGGGGGCATCTCCTGCATTGAGCATCTGCCCCCTGGTGGTCAGTGTGTGTCATAGTGACCAGTCATTCCCTGTCATTCTCCCGTTGGGGTCAATTTGCATATTATCCTTTTATTGTATAGGATATACATTTCATGAAGGAAAATTTTTGCTTTCTTCATCATTGCCTAGAATGATCTGGCACATAATAGATGCTCAAGAAATATGTTTTAAATAAGTGAATAAATGAACAAATGAAATACTTCTCATTGGAATGTCTTTCCAGTCCCATATATGAATACAGAAAACACATGGATACAGATGGGAGTGAGTCCTTATTACTAAAGCTTTCTTAAATTGCTTGCAGCTTCTAAGGGATTGTTATGTACTAAATATTTGCATCTTTCCAAAATTCATATGCTGAAGCCCTAATGCCAAAGTGTCTGTATTTGGAGATAGGGCTTTTGAGGAGGCAATAAAGGTTAGACAAAATCATAAGGGTGCAGTCCTAATTTGATAAGGCAAGTGCTCTTATAAGAAGAGACACTGGAGATTAGAAGTGACATAGGCCACTTTTGATCAGGAGCTTTAAGAACCGTTGTGTAGTCAGTTCCAAAATGGCAGCAGAGTGAGTGAAAGCTACACTGACACTCACCCTGGAGCAAACTGGAATTACAACTAAAATACAGCTCAACCAGTGTAGCTCAGTGGTTGAGCATCAACCAATGAACGAGGAGTTCACTATTCAACTCCTGTCAGGGCACATGCCTAGGTTTTGGGCTCTATCCCCAGTGTGGGGAGTGCAGGAAGCAGCCTATCAGTGATTCTCTCTCATTATTGATGTTAAATTCAGAATAAACATCCTGAATAATCAACTGAAGACTAGCCTAGAGAGAACCCTGATAACCAAGGATGGAAAGTGGAGACTGCATAGAGACTGGTAGGAAGGGTGGAGGTGTGAGAGGGCTGGCTGAGCTACCCGGCCGACAGCAGGTGAAGTTCTGGAGGGATATCTCAGCTGTGGGGGGTTCTCCCTGAGAACTCAGGGATCTAAACCTAGGGTGGGGACAGGAAGCAATTGCCCCACCAAAAAAGCATGGAACAAACTGTGGAATCTCAGAGAGAAGTGGAGGTGAGTGGGTGGGAAGAAATCAACCAAAGAACCTGTATGCATGTATGCATAACTCATGGACACAGACAATAGGGTGGTGGAGGCCTGGAGTGGAGGGTGGGGTGGGCTAGAAGGGGTC
This sequence comes from Myotis nattereri, assembly GCF_964212035.1. NCBI lineage: Eukaryota > Metazoa > Chordata > Mammalia > Chiroptera > Vespertilionidae > Myotis > Myotis nattereri. The sequence goes on from NC_138078.1 coordinate 14,058,693, forward strand.
AATGGGGGGGGAAAGGGGGACATATATAATACTTTCAACAATAAATATTTTTTTAAAAAAGAAGAGATACTTTATCTATCTCTGGCACATGAGGACACAATGAGAAGGCAGCTATCTACAAGGCAAAAAGAGAGTTCCTACCAGGATTGAAATTGGCTGGCACCTTAATCTTGGACTTGAGCTTCCACAATTGTGAGAAAATAAATTTCTGTTGTTTAATCACCCAGTCTGTGGTATTTCGTTATGGCAGTCCAAGCTTACTAATACAGGGATATCTGCAAAGTATCCTTGGAGAAATGTATGATGATGACCTCTTCATACTCTTTTCTTCCCTGAGGACAACAACATTCAGGTATAACCTCTTGGATTAAAATGAATGATCTCTGTGCATGTGTAAGTGCTTAATAAATATTAAAAATATGTCAAGGTTAAGTGAATTAAAACAATCACCTCTCTATGCCTAGAAATTAAGTATAGGGCTCCACATTATGCTATTGGACATTCCTTCCTTACAATAAGGAAATTACAGCTCTATAAAATGGTGGCTAAGCATATGAGCAACGAAGTCAGATTGTTTGGTTTGAATTAAATTCTATTTAACCTGTGATATCATCATGGACAAATTCCTTACCCTCATTTTCTTCCTCTGTAAATTGAAGAAGTTATTAATAATAATTATCTATATTGGTCAGAACAAACTAGGCTATGCGCAGTAACGTATACGTCAAAATTACAATGGTTTAGTATGAAGTTTATCTCTCATATTAAACCTTCTCTATTTCCATTGCAAGGCAGCTAAAAACTGTGTTGCAGGAGCTCTCACTCCAAGATGCAGGCTAATTAAGTACCACTTTTGGATACTGCTAATTATAATGGCAGAGGGAAATCCTGATGAATTGCACACTGGTTCTTAAAGCATCTACATGGACAACACACTCTTCACTTCTGCTTACATTTCATTGGCTAAAAGCATGGCATATCATCATTCCTAACTAATTGGGGGAAAGAAGAGCAATCCTACCAATGCTCGGAAGAAAAAGAAATATTTTTGCTCAGTTCTAATGAATATCACATTTATCTCATATGGTTTTTGGGAAAATCAATTAAGAAAAAGCATTCAAAGCACAAGCTACAATTCCTGATACAAAAAACAGTGTACTAAATGCTAGCTATGGTTATCATCCAATATTAAATTACACAGAAAACACTCCTACTTAGAAAAATGACAAACTATTTTTAGCCTTGCAAATAAACCCTGACCTCAGCATACATAAGAGCATATAGAATATAGAATAAGCCTCCTTTTTTTTTTTTTTAGAATAAACCTCCTTTATTTCTCTAACTACCTTTCCAATTCCACAGGAGATTACTAATCACCTAGATGCAACAAATATTTTAATTGTCCTCCCTTAAATTGATTTATTGGAGAACACAATATAGAAGGAATACAGTGGAGAGGCATTATTTTGTTATCTGATTTTGATCAGATGTTGTCTTCTCTTAAGTCCAAGATTTTGTTTGTTTCCAGCTATATGGATTAATGCTTCTTTGTTAGGCAAAGAAGCATTAATCCATATACATTAATATGTATATGAAGACATCTTAAACCATAACTCTCATACATTAACATTATTTACAAATCTTGACTTGTCCATGAACTTTATTTCTATGAATTTTCTGAAGTAGCAAGTAAAATAGTGATGTGACCATTATTTTACAGAAAAAAATAAAACTAGTGGATTGTGTATTGACACAAGAGTTAAGGCAATCTGGTTCTAGCTCATGACTCAACTAACTAGTTATACTATGTTGATCAAGTTAATCTTTTCTAAACTAAGATTCTTTGTCTGAAGAATGGAGTTAATTTAAAACTCACTTCCACCATTTGTGGTGACTCTTCTCTAACTTCAAATATTAGTCCATGGTGCTAAATCCTTGACCCATGGTTTATATTAGCACCCAATATGTAGAAATTAAATTAGATTCCTCAGTGCCATTTCAAGCTAATTTTCTTAAAACTCAGTAAAATGGAATGAATTTAATTGCTCAATTATTTAACTTTTCTTATTCAAGTGAAACCAAATTTCACAAACTTGTACAATTCATTCATCAATAATTATTAGCAACATCATTTTTAAATATATTCAGTCTGCAATTAAAAAAGAAAATGCCCTGTAAGTAACAAAGTCAAAGAATGAAAATGATTAATCCAAACTGCTGAAGCTAGATTAATTGTTTGTCAGAGGTATTCTCATTGGAAATTTAATGATTATGGATTCCAATGATATCCATTTAATTTCTCAAATCCCTATTTATAATGTTGTTTTTCAAACAATGACTTTAGTCTTTTCTAACTTGAAAAACTTTGGTCAAGAGCTTATGTAGCTAATTTTTAAGTTAAGAATAAATTCCAATAACTTCTCAAAATTTCTTTTCAGCATTTAAATAATACTTTATCTTTTATAATAACAATCTTAAACTCAGGTAAACAGAAAGAATAGTTTATCATGATAAAGCACTGCAGTAAGTTTTCTCCTATGATACCTATTTTTATGAATTTATCTTCTAGTCACATACTGGTGCATGAAACAGATTCATAAA